>NC_084928.1:10696000-12059000 GCF_958298935.1 Phragmites australis
TGAGGTTGATTAGCCAACACACCTTTGGTGGCGGTCGTCGGCCACATGAAGGGGGGGGGGGCAAGGGAGACGAGTGGATGAAGGGGGTCTCCCGATGACGCATGGCACAAAATCCAGCGGGGGTGGCACGAGAAGATGTGGCAAGGGTAGGCGACATGGAAGGGGCAAATAACACGATGGTGGGAGGAGCAGTGTGATGCAGGTAGGGACTAACATCGGAGTCCGACAGTGCATAGGGAGGGGAGGGGACTAGAAACCGGCCACGGGATGAGGGGGCAGTGGCTTGGAGGAGTGTGTCACTGGGAGTAGGTGAGAGGCAGGGTAGACAATGATGCCTTGGAGGAGGGCGAAAGGACTGGTCGAGGATGGCCGCGCAGGGAGCGATAGGCATGACTCTTGAAGGTGTGGCGTTGTGCGGTCCATGCAAGCGATGGGAGGAGCTGTGACATGCGGGCTGGAGCATGTGTGGGATGGAACTACAGTGGTAGCTTCCATGTGGAGCAGAAGCTAGGTAGGTGACGCTCTTCCGCTTCCATGCATGGCTAGTCGGAAGCTACCACAGGCGGAATCGTGTGAGGTGGTATGGGCAAGGTGGCATGTCAATGGCAGGCTAGCGCGCAATAGGGAAATAGCATGAGACGGAGGAGGACAGCGTGGCGATGGTGGCGTGGGGCGAGATGGCGGCTCAGCTAGCATGGCACGCATGTTGGCACGGTTCCACCGGGGCCTAGTAAGCCAATGACATGGTCGGAGGTGGCCGCCGAGGTGCCTCAGCTGCCCCGTCCTTCAGCAGCCAATGTGTGACGGTGGGTGGGCTCCTGCTAGCCATGCACACGACAAGAGGAGTAGCGGCTATGAGTGAGGGACGACGTGCACAGGGGTCGGCAAGGTTGTGGCGGCCATCATGTGAGGGAGCAGAAGCGGGGCGATGGTGATCTGCTCCGAGCCAGCATCGCTATAGCGGAGCAGAGATGCTCGATCGGGAGCTGCCCGTGGAGGCCTTAGAGACAGTGGCTTCCTACCGACCACGCGCATAAGCGAAGGGGCGACATCTCAGCTTTCCCCACTCATCTTAAGCCTCCACCATCTCCCATCCCCTCCTCATGTTGTCCCACCTGTCACGACTACCCCACCACCTGCCACTGCAGCCAATCCATCGGAGGCATATGTCTCCCTCATTTGCTCATCTTCTCGTCCCCACCCACCCTCATCCTCCTAGTCTTGTTGACCACCATTGCCTAGTGACATCGCTATCGTCCTCCTCTTCTTAGCGTCATCAAGAGATTAGAGGCGAGGCGAGAGCAGACGCGGACACCAGAGATGGGGGCAGACATCACCATTATGTGGTCCTACTACTCCCACAATGCCACCGCCTATCCATCTCCGTCCAACCCTCCTCATATGTTGATATCTTTGTCCTCTTTCCATTGCTTCAACCATTGACTAACTAAAAATATTACCAAAAACTCTATATGGCTGTTCTATGGTAAAATTTTCATTTCCTTGGATTGTTTTTATGTGGTGAAGAAGCATTTTCTTGATATAGAGACAAGTTTTTAATGTGAACTGGGAATAGCTCAGTTGGTTAGGATACTTATGGTGGAACTTGCATAACTGGGTTTTAAGTTCTAGACATCGTACAGGTACTTAACACATATAGTTGTGTTCAATAGTTAAATCCTAAGACAAATAGTACCTGTAGTTGTGTGGATATGTTTAATAGTTAAAACTTAAAGCACGTTTGGGTGCTACGTGAGTCCGTACACCACACGTGCGTGGGCAACAAAGAAAACACCAAGAAACTCATCAATCGATCAGCGAATCCATCCTTCGATCACCACCGACCAGAAAAAAGGTTGACACGTCTTACGTCGCGACTAACGGCGACCGATGGATCGAGAGCCCATGCATCCTTGTCCGTCGATCGAACACGAGATGGCCTCCACGCCCAGTTCGGCATGAAACGATATCAGAACATCAGAAGCACGGGACGCGGGCGCACGGCCAGGATGCGGCATCGGCCCCGATCCTACGGCGGGCACCTGTTGTTAGGGCTGTTCGTCTGGCACGAGTCCCCCTAGTAAAATCCTTTCACGTTATCAATTTTAAAAAGAAACCGAACGTGTACGTTTCTATTTCTGTATTCAAACACACATGTTGTGCCTATACACAAATTGCCGCCCACCATACGCACGTGCATGGGCAAAAATTACCAAGAAACCAATCAGTCAACAAATCCGACTATCGATCACCAAGGGAAAAAAAACCTTGAGGTCCAACACAGAGCCAGGTTAACGGCCATTGGATCCCAGATCCCATGCATCCTTTTGATCCGTCCGTCGGTCGATCGGTGGAGATCCTCCACGCGCAAAGCTCGGAATAGAACGATCGGACGCACGTACGGCTTGGATGCGTCGTCCGCCCTGATCTTACGGCGGGCACCCGTTGTTGGGGCTGTTCGTCTGACACGACGCCCCCGGCCCTCCTAGCTGCTGCAGGTACAGCTGCCGGATCGCCTCGATGATGGAGATGCCGCCGTCCGGCAGCGGCTCTCCCCTGCTACTTCCCGGGATCGCCCACCCGCCGCCCGCCAACGGCCGCGCCGCGCCGAGCACGGCCGAGAGCAGCAGCACCGCCACCACCACCGGCAGAGCGAGCCCTGTCCTCCTCATGACCATGATCGGTCCCTTGGGGCTTGGTCTTCGCTTCAAATGCCTCTCTCCCCTTCTCCCCTCTTCTAGCTCCTTCTTGTAGCAAGTGTGTATATGGCTTCGAAGTAACTAATCTCTGTACGTGACTCTGTCAGGATTTGCCCAGTGCAAGCTACTAGCTACGGAAGGGGTCATGCATACATATCTATATAGGGAGAATGCGTTGAGCGAGTCTGCGAGAGGAAGTTGCATGTCGGTTACGTGCGGTGACTTGGCTTCGCGCGTTCATTTGAAAAGTCGCCGGGACGGGCGGACGGCGCCGATCATACCAACTTCAGCATTGCACCGGCGTACCGGGGTTTGAATAACGTGCGTGCAGTGGCATGTACGCCCGTGTGCGGTGTGCCCGTCTGCCAGCAGAATTAATCGCAACGCACACTTAATTCCTTTTCGCGGTCAGTGGGGGCCGCACGGCGACGACGAACCGCGCGAGCCTCAGACTTCGGAGCCTGCCGCGTTGACCAGCTTATATGGACGCATGCATGCGTGCATCGTGGTATGGCAATAATTGAGCTAGCAGCCGGTTAATAAGTCAAGCGAACCGATTAATTGGACCAATTGTCCTGACAACAACGCTAGTTTAGCCGCTCCATTGTGCATCAGGGCTAGTGGAGAGAGAGAGAGAGAGAGAGAGAGAGAGAGAGAGAGAGAGAGAGAGAGAGAGAGAGAGAGAGGTGTTCTTGTTCTTGGTCAGCGGCACGGTTTTGTTTTGTCATGGATTATGTGTACATTGGTCTTCTTTGTTCACATGGTCACAAACTTGGAATTCTTGCTTATTGCTTGAATAGTCTTCAACACTTCCAAGTCTTTGGTCAGAATTTTAATTCAACTTCGATCGGATGTTTATCCAAGTCAAAACCTGCGCTGCGCTGGTTTCCGAGAAAATGCCCAAAAAGTTGGCCAAAAGTTTGTTACCAGCTTCGTCTTTTCAATAACAGAGTACGTGATGTTCGATCACTGATTAACTAGTTTGAGATAAATTTGTATTGTTAATTTGTTGAACCAAAGTTTTCAAAGTTCCAGGGCAGCACGGTATCGCCGAGTATCTGAAACTGCCATGAGCTGGAGTATATATCTCGCTTCCGGTTTGCACCGTGCTTACACACAATAATTACTGCACCCACTGCATGGTATCGGCAGATAATGTAAACGTTTTCCGCCATGCCGGTGTATGAGATTTGACTAACACTATAGATAACTATTATTAATTTATAACAGTTATATATGTCACTATAATAGATAACCTTATACTAATAGCTTAATTATAGTATCGTTTATAAAATTAACGTAGATCCATATGCAATAAACATAGACTGTAATTGTATTTAATGAGTAAGTAGACTATCTCTTAATTAATAGTTTTCATTTCTCACTCTTCATTTATTCTCTCTTCCACATCGGCTTAAATACGATCCAATCTTTCTTATAGCTAGCTAATATAAATTATTAGAGACGTCACGATTATCCGGATGAGACAAGCAAGTTGCCAAAGGTAAAACCTGCGACCACTTGAAACCAGAGATGGCAGATCGTGACTTGCACAACTTTCTCTATCTGCCTACGTGAGGTGCCTTGAATTTCGTCTTTGCCAGTGCTGCACGGCTGGGCGATGGAGTTGGTCGCAGGTAGGCAGGCAGGCATCAATCATCATCAGCTGTTCCCTCTCCTCAGGGTCAAAATTCTACCACCCTGACCTGAAGCATTCTGTTCCGACTTCCGAGAAAATACCCAAGTGAACTGTACAAGTCCATGTTGAGAGGCTCTGTCACTGTTACAATTGACCGGATTTTAGATTTGTCACCTCCCAGCACGACAGGTAATACAGCAAAATAAACACATCGATCGTCACTTCCAGGGCAGCACGATATCCTAGTGTCTCACGATGCCATGAGCTACATATTGTTCGCAATAAAAGGCAGCAACTAAGCAGATAAGCAGTGGAATAATAACAAATCAAATCCACAATCAACACAGCAATTTAAATTAAAAATCTCCTCAAGATGAGGATTAAAAAAACATAGGACTAACAACTTCCAGTATAATTATTAATGGGTACAAGAGTCTTCTCTAGAACTTTTGGAAGACTATAATAGCAGCAACACCTTTATCAAATTATAAATTTGGTATCAACAACAACGTATAATAAACAACTAACAAGAGGTATGACACAGTAAGGAAGAGATGACACAGATTCTGTCTATTTCGGTTATCAATTGATACCTTTCAGCTCAATTGGACATTGTCCCTATCCAACTGAACTTCTTTCAAAACTGCTATGTGTTGAAACTGCAGTAGCCCAAACTAACAAACCTCCTCTCAAATTTGAGGCTCCACTCAACCAATGCTCAAATCTACAGATCAAATCGAAATATACTAAGTGTAGAACGCGCTCACCAACTTCGATGCCAATCAACCACGTTTGAGGCTCCGATCACAAGCTTGAAGACAATCAGTTTCGAGCCACCAAACCAGGACAGATTCACCTCTCTTTGTGTTTTGCTCTCTCTCCCAAATTCACCAAGTAGCTAGGGTTTTTCTTCCCACCTTTCACAAGATGAGATAATCTCCACCATTGATTTAAGAAGGAAATCAACGGTTCACAATCACTAGGCTTGTGGGCTATTCTGTTGGGCTGCTAATCAACCTCCATGTTATGGCCGGCAAGAGATAAGTGTAGGAATCGGTGACGTCCTAAGAGCGAAGTGAATTAGGATACTTAGAACTATTTCAGCTATTAAAATAACACAAGATAAATCTATATCAATTTCTATCTAAATATGCTCTAAGTTTATCTAGTGTGTCTACTCTACCGGTCAAAGCGCTTGCAACCTATCTAATAAGGTAAATTGCAAGTAAGTAAATACGAAAATGTAAATAAGATAGAGAGAGTAAACTCGGCACAAGAATTTTTTTCCGTAATATTGATGGCATGAATGCCACCCATAGTCCACGTTGAAGCTCCACAAAGGATATACTCCTGGTCGGCATCCAGTCACAGCTTTTGAGCCACCAAATCACAAAGACAAGGCCCTCACCCGAATAAGCCACCAAGCAACCAAAGCAATGTCTCATCATTAGACTCTCTTCCGGTTCCTCGCCGTCATGATCACTTCGGAGCTTGAGCCACCAAGCCAATGGTCTCCACGTCCCCCTACATGTGTCTTGCCGTAACTCCACACTAAGTCGAAGGGTCAACAAGTTGCCGATGAGTCACCATAACTTCAAGGTGCCGGCATACCTTTTGGTATATGGTTGGATCATTCTTTGATCCACTCTCTAGACAACAATCACCTAACAACACACTTTGTAGGCCTATAAGCACTAATCACTCTCTAATATTGTGCTTAATTGCCTTGGTTGATCACTTTAAGCACTTTGGTGGCTTGAATGTCTTCTCAGGTGTATATGAACTTCATTAGACTCCAGCTGCACGCCACACCATCAAATGACTGAGTGGAGGGGTATTTATAGTCTCAAACCTGCGCACTAGTCGTTAACCCAACGGCTCTGAAAAGCTGTTAACACCGAATGATCCGATGAGAACAGTAATACTAACACCGGATCATCCAGTGAGTACACTCTCACAAACTAGTCATTGGAACCCCACTCAAGCCACTATGAACATCGGAAACTCCGGTGTATAGCAACATCATCACCGGACATTCTAGTGAGTATACCTTAGCCATCTGAGCCAACCTCTTCTCTGTGTAAATTGCTTCGGTGCCTTCTCCGGTGCTTATCAATTTATCACCGAACTATCCGGTGAGCAATCCTCAGCCATCCGAGCCAAATGCAACCATCTCTGAAAAATATGCTCCAGTGTACACATGACTTCATCACCGGACCATCTGACTTGAGCTTTGCCTGACTCTTTGTATTGTTCATTGTCCAGTGTATTTGTCCACTGTACTCTTGCTTCATCACCGGACTATCTGATGCTTTCAAAATCTTCTGCCCAAAACCAAATGCTCCAGTGTCTATTGTTTGTTAAACACCAGATCATCCGATCAGTTGATCTTCAACTTCAAGTCTTAAAACTGCCTCTGCTGAAATTGCTCCGATGCTTCTGCCCATTTGACACCGGACCATCCAGTGAGGCAAAATTACCTCTGTCTATATGCACTATTTATTGTCTGGTATATGCAACACATTCAACACCAAACCATCCGGTGAGAACAAAACTTCTAGGACTTCTCCAATTCATCCAAACTTCATCCCTGCTTTGGAGGCTTCTTCATGTATTGCATCCATGAGACCTACTAACATATATTCTTGGCAAATATGTTAGTCCCATTGACTATACTATCATTAATCACCAAAATCACAAATTTGGCCTAATAGGGTCATTTTTCCTACAATCTCCCCTTTTTTGGTGATTGATGACAACACAACCAAAGTAAATAGCAAATAACAAATGATACCAAATGTAAAGAGCATAAATGCGCACAAAGCCTTACCATATTGCTTGGATGCATCTTTCTTGTTGCTACAATCTCCCTTACCTTGGTACTTGCTTCTTGCTTTGGTCATCCAAATTCTCCCCCTTTGTTAACAATCCCCAAAAAGGACTATATGCACATGTTGAACTCAAAGAGAAAAACATTAGAGCACATGAGAGAGAGCTTCATAAATCATGATCTAATCGGAAGTATACCAATTGAATAGATATCACTACAAATTAATGATACCAATTATAGGGTATGATATCAATCGTAAGCTATGAAAGCACATGGATCACAATTTATGAAACTCACATTATATAGTCTGAACTCCCCCTATATGTGTGCATACATATGATGAGAATAAAACATATGCACAACTAAACAATATGTAAAGATAGAAAGTTTAAGCTATATTATGCATGGAGGTAGCTTAAATGAACAAAGATTTGACAATAATACCAATTGAAGCATTTGAGCATTGCTTACCTCCGGGGCCATATTGATTGCTCCATGAGACTACAAATGATACAACTTGCAACACATATTAGTCTCAAAATCACAACTATAGGGTAAGCTCCCCATAAATTTGTGCTTACAAGTGTTGAATACTTGTGAGATATATGCACTCGTTATTGATAACAATAAGAATTTATCCTATAGATTGGATCATAGCATATATAAGATATCAATTTTAAACTAGTGCTATAAAAGAAACCTACCACTAGTAAACCATATAGGTTGCTCATAGATAAGAGAGAAACACAAGCAACACCTACCATATGAGACTTACACTAGGTATTGCAATAAATTAAAATAAGCACATGTAATCCTAGACGAGGTAAAAAGAGCTACGTCAAATGAAAGGATTTTCAATCTAGTTTCATTACCTCTTTTACCTTTAGATGGGGATTTGGGTATGTGATGATCATGATCTTCATCAATACGCCCAATCTTGTACATTTGGCTTCTGTGTTTGAACTTTTACTTCATCTTGTGAGCCAAGTCTCCAAATCCCTATAGCCGCTTCGGGGTTTTAAGTTTTCTTTGAAACCCAAACCGATTGGGGCCCTTTCATGTTGGTGATGACTTCCTTGGGCACTAAAATGGGTTGGTTCCACCTCCGGTCCTTCTTTCCAATCGTGTGTGCAACCAACTTGCCATTTTCCTTCTTTTTGAGCTTATAGTAGATGCTCTTTATCTTGTTCTTGTACTTGGGCTTGATTTAGAGGTTGGAGGTCTTATTGGAGAGGTTCGCCATCTTCTTCTTCTCCTTGATCTCCTTCTTCACTTGCTTGCATTGGAAGGACTTGTAGCCTTCTCGATGGCATTTGAAGCATGTCATAGTTGACCCCTCCGCAAGCTTCTACACCATGAAAGCACAGTTATCTTGAGCAGGTTGGACATGTCCTTTGCCCTTCAATCTCGCCAACTCCTCCTTGAGTTTCTCCACTTCTTGTTTGAGCTCATCATTTTCTTGTACAATGAGTTTATTAGATTGTTATACAACAAAATTCTCAACACAAATCTCATTGCAAAGGGGCGAGCTAGATAAAGTATATAAATCATCACAAGAAATAGAAGCATCTAACTTAGGATTGTAATTAAAAAGAGACGTAGATTTCTTCAAAGGGACCTTAGTTCGAGATTCAATGCACTCAAATTTAGCCTTAAGCTCTCCAAGCTCCTTATTTAACAAATTGAATTTGCACAATAATTATTCATAATTAGAAATAAAGGTAGCATGAATTTCATTAAGTGCATTGAATTTCTTAAGCTCTTTAGATTGTTTCTTAAGGGCCCTTTGTTGCTCATTGATCAAATGAAAGAGTTCATCATAGGAATTAGAATTATCATCAGGTTCATCATCACTTACATTGCTATCCACACCTTTAGTCATAAGGCACTTGTAAGATGGCTTGCCAGACGACTTGTGTGATGATGACCTTGAGGAAGAGCTTTTCTTGGATGGGAGGATGGTGAAACTTTTATCACTTGAACTTGATTCTTCATTGTCGCTCACCCATTTTCTTATTCTTGTAAATTCTTTGGCTCTTCCCCTTGTCTCCCTCTTGTTCTTGGTCTTTTTTTTTCTTCTTCTTGATATGATCAATTGTTTTGACCAAGTCCTTCATGGAGATTGGGTGATCAATCTTGGTATTGATTTTCTTGATGTTCTTCTCCACTTATGAGATGAGCTTGGCGACTTCGGGATCCATCTCTTCATCGCTTGAGGTGCTTTGCCCATCTTCTTCATAACTCTCTTCACCTTTATCTTCATCATCTTCACTTGAGCTTGACTCTTCCTCTTGTCTCCTCATCCTTGCCTTCATGTGATGACATTGAGCTTGCTTGCTTGTGAGAGAAAGGTTCTTGGTATTGGATGAGGAAGAAGCTTTCATCTCCATGTTCATTATCATCTCATGGGCGGTGATCTTGCCGAGCACTTGATTTGGAGTCACTTTCTTGATGTCATTGTCGTCGTAGATGATGGATATGATCAACTTGTACTTTGAAACAAGAGCTTGAAGTATTCTTCTCACCACTTGATCATCTTTAATTTGCATCAAACCTAACACATTGATCTCATTGATAAGAATATTCAGACGTGTGTACATGTCATTAGTATTTTCATGGGTTAGTTGCTTAACACCATTGAGCTTAGTAACAAGCACATGATATTTTTTATTATGCACATCTTTTATGCCTTCATGTATTTCAATGAGACTATTCCAAATATCGTGTGCATTGATGAGAGAATAAACACGATTAAATGCATCAACACATATAGATGATAAAATGATACTCTTTGCTAATGCATTTAATTACCTCTCCTTGTTGGTGATGCATTACCTCATCCCTTCCTAGATGACTCTTCAAATATCTATACCTTTAGCTTGCAAATAACATGACATTAGAATTTTCCAACACGTTAAATTTATGCCATCGAAGAGTGGAGCATATAGAAATCTATCCCAACCCCGGATGTCACAACTCTAGGATGTTAAGACTATCAAGAGCATGAGGCTCTGATACCAGTTGTAGGGATCGGTGACTTCCTAAGAGGGGTGGGTGAATTAGGACACTTAGAACTATTTTGGCTCTTAAAATAACACAAGACAAACCTATATCAATTTCTATCTAAATGTGTTCTAGGTTTATCTAGTGTATCTACTCTACCGGTCAAAGCGCTTGCAACTTATCTAAGAAGGTAAATTGCAAGTAACTAAATGCAGAAATATAAATAAGGTAGAGAGAATAAACTCGGCACAAGATAAACCTATATCAATTTCTATCTAAATGTGCTCTAGGTTTATCTAGTGTCTACTCTACTGATCAAAGCGTTTGCAACCTATCTAAGAAGGTAAATTGCAAGTAAGTAAATGCAAAAAAGTAAATAAGGTAGAGAGAGCAAACTTGACATAAGGATTTTTCCTGTGGTATCGATGGCATAAATACCACCCCTAGTCCATGTTGGAGCTCCACAAAGGATATGCTCCCAGTCGGCACCCGATCATGGCTCTTGAGCCACCAAGTCACAAAGACAAGACCCCCACCCGGATAAGTCACCAAGCCACCAAGGCAAGGTCTCACCACTAGCCTTTCTTCCGGTTCCTCACTGCCATGATCACTTCGAAGCTTAAGCCACCAAGGCAAGGGTCTCTCCATCCCTGTGCACGTGTCTTGTTACCGCTCCACACCAAGTTGGAGGGTCAATAAGTTACCAGCGAGTCACCAAGACCCCAAGGTGCTGACGTACCTTTCGATACATAGTTGGATCACTCCTTGATCCACTCTCTAGGAAGCAATCACCTAGCAACACACTCTCTAGGCTTATAAGCACTAATCACTCTCTAATATTGTGCTTAATTGCCTTGGATGATCACTTTAAGTACTTTAGTGGCTTGAATGTCTTCTCAGGTGTATATGAACTTCACTAGACTCCAGCTACACACCACACCATCAAATGACTGAGTGGAGGGGTATTTATAGCCTCAAACCCACGCACTAACCATTAACCCAATAGCTCTGAAAAGGTGTTAACACTGGATTATCCAGTGAGAACAGTAATACTAACACCGGATCATCCCGTGAGTACACTCTCACAAACTAGCCATTAGAACTCCACTCAAGCCACTGTAAACACCGAACATTCCTGTGTATACTGCAACATCATCACCGGATATTCTGATGAGTATACCTTAGCCATCTGAGGCAACATCTTCTCGGTGTAAATTGCTCCGGTGCCTTCTCCGGTGCTTATCAATTCATCATCGGACTATCCGGTGAGCAATCCTCAGCCATCCGAGCCATATGCAATCCTCTCTGGAAAATATGCTCTGGTGTACACATGACTTCATCACCGGATTCATCACCAGACCATTCGATGGCTTGAGTTTCGCCTGCCTCTTTGTGTTGTTTATTGTCCGATGTGTTTGTCCATTGTACTCTTGCTTCATCACCGGACTATCCGAGGCCTTCAAAATCTTCTGTCCAGAACCAAATGCTCCATTGTGTATTACTTGCTGAACACCGGATCATCCGGTCTGTTGATCTTCAACTTCAATTCTTAAAACTTCCTCTGTTGGAATTACTCCGATGCTTCTGCCTATTTGACACTGGACCATCCAGTGAGGCAAAATTGCTTTTGTCTATATGCACTGTTCATTGTCCGGTGTGTGTAACACATTCATCACCAAACCATCCGGTGAGAATAAAACTTCTGGGACTTCTCCAATTCATCCAAACTTTGTCCCTGCTTCAGTGACTTCTTCATGTATTGAATCCATGAGACCTACTAACATATATTCTTGAAAAACATGTTAGTCCTATTAACTATGTTATCATTAATCACCAAAATCACAAATATAACCTAATAGGGCCATTTTCCCTACAATAAATCTATTTGGATTTAGTTTAGATAAGTTTAGTAGGCAATGAGAATTAATCTATATCTCCTCAATATTGTATGTCTTCATAATCTATAGTCTAATCCCTCTTCTAGCAACTAATTCTGATAGTGTTTATCTTAATATTTAGTATCATAGATGACAGGTTCCGATGCTGGAGAGGGTGTTATCTCTCAAGCTGTCTAAGCCCTAGCCAAGCTGGTGGCTGACATGCAGAAGAACATGCAGCAATAGTCTGATGATTTGGCACGGCAGGTGGCCACCCTATCCTCATGGCTCTCGGTGGTGGGCAAGTGCTCGCTGGAAATTGTTAAACAGGTGGCAACGTTGTACATCGTCATGCCATTCATACAGAAGTCTCCGTCACAACAGAAGCAAGAGGTGGTGTTTGTTCGTGCAGCAGTTGCGACTGTAGCAGAAGCAGGAGGCGGTTCTGGTGCAGCAATTGCCACTGCAGTAGAAGCTGGAGGCAGTGTTCGCGTAGCTGTCGTCGCCGTCGCAGGCGAAGCAGGTGACAATGCTTGTGCAGTAGCTGCCACTGCCGGCAATGATGCAGGTGCCAGCGCCTCAGCCTCCCATGGTGCTAGCATCAACAGGCCTCGACTACCTGTTCTCAGCCTTGACAATGGCTTCATGCCTTTCAAAGTGTTGAAGGTTAAGGACCTTGTGGGTGATCCTCTGACAGTGAGGGAGAACATCCCTGCCAAGTTCTAGCGTCAGTTCCATGAGTTTGTGAAGCTGCATGTCATCAACAAAGCCACCCTGAGGACGACCGATTACAACAATAATGGAGGGCCAGTTGACTTTGGTTGAAGGCAAAATTCAAGCTTTCCTATCCTATGTTTCAACTCGAGGACGAGCTTTTTACCGAGGAAGGGAATAATGTTATGGTCAGCAAGAGATAAGTCTCTTTAGATTTGGTTTAGTTAAGGTTTTTAAGCAATGAGAATTAATCTAAATCTCTCATAATATTCTAAGTATGCTCAATAAAAATCTAATCATTTCCCTAATAACCGACGCTATCCGGCTATCCTCTTAACTATGTTTTTCCTAACACTCCATGTGAGGCTATCCCAACACATGTATCACCATCCCTACAGTCTATAGATAAGAATCGCAGTATCTACATTTTAGTGTTGGTAGATCATGTGAATTATTTTCACCATTCCGGTGCACGAGATTTGACTAATGACTGCCAATTAGCCAGCAGCGGCATGCATTGTTGGCAACAGAAACCTAGGACCGCTTCAAAGGAGAGAGATGAAAGATTGTTACTTGTACGTGTCTCTGACCAGCTCCTGCCTACGTGATGTGCTGCACTGCGATTCTCCCCTTTCAGTCAAAATTCTACTCCCTTCGATTTTAAATATTTGACGTTTCGATTAAGATTAAGTCAAATGTTTAAAATTTTGATTGACAGTAATTTCTAAAATATTTAATTTGGAAACATAAAAAGCATACGTGTAGATTTATCTTTAAAAATATTTTTATAATATTATAATTTTATTAGATATTACAACTATATTTTAGAAGCTATTGACGGTCAAAATTTTAAAAGTTTGATCAGATCTTAATTAAAATGTTAAAATATTTAAAATCAGAGGGAGTACCTAGGTAAACTAGTAATTAGCGACCTCAACTTCAGCACAGTTACGGTTGACTGACTCATTCTGGCTCCCAAGAAAGGCGCCTTTCGTTGTCAATCTTGTCGAATATCAAATTATGGGGTATATACACATAAAAAGTATACCATATACGGACAGGTATGCTATGAGCATATTTAACAACTCTGGATATTATAGAACTGAATCTGTGGTACCTGATACACTCGAAATCCATGAGGTGTATACTAGATAGGTCTCGATTGCTTACCCAGCTCCATAAGACTAGTATCCAGGACAGATCTATCTACTTAGATGACAAGAAAAAGAACTCTCTATCAACTACACGTATGGCTGGATAGGAGCCGGTACATCACCCTGATATAAGGAGGGAACCTAGACCCCCCGGGGGAGACTCTCTTTCTCTCGGATATTGGAGGCAAGCATCAAGACCTTAATGCAGGAGGAACTCGACGACTTTAACCCTAAGTTAGACTAGATCCGATCTACTCCTTGTAATAGGTTAGCCCTATTGCATGCACTCGAGTGAATCCATACACATAATCATCCACACAGGACGTAGGGTGTTACTCCAACCGAAGACCCGAACTTGTATATATTGCATGTGTCTAGCTTCATGTTCGATCTTTGATCCATGAAGGTAACCCCGTTATTTCTGGACACATTATCAAGAAAAAATCCCCGACAGCTGGCGCCTAGGTAGGGGGCTTCTGCTTTTCAGGATCGACTATGTCTTGAGTGCATATCGACACTAGATTCTTTGATGTCAGCTTCTACGACCACTTCAGGTCAACAGCGATCACCCTTGAATCACCCCTAGCTGGATCGGAGATCGCATTTAGAACTATGATCTTACACTAGGACCATCAAGGTGAACTGATCTGTATCAGTATTATCGAGTCCAGGCCATTGGACACATATTGTGAGGTAGGACATCTCAAGTGGGATCCTAAGGAGCCTAATGTTCTCTAATGCATGGCACCGACAGCGATGACAGTGGTGATGATGATTCTACCGCCAACCAGAGTAACCGAACAGATCGATTCATGTTCATGGCTAGAGGAGCTGATATCCCATCTGCTGACCCAATGGTGGTAGATCCAAATGCCATGGTAAACAATGGTACAAAAATTCCTGAGGATCCAGCAGCGGTAACTGCCACTCATGGTGTCGGCATTGCTGACCAAATACCGCCAGAGACATCTACGGCTGGAGCTTTAAGTGTCCTTGACACAACTCTCCATCGACGGACCGCAAGAGGTCAAGTACCTCCTAGTCTTCAACAATGACTTCCAGTAGGCACACCTCCACCACCAGCAGCTCAAGCAGCAAGGAATGAGCTCCTTCACAATAGTGACCATGGAGTAACATCATCTCGAACACAACTAAGTCTAGGCAGTGATGTTTTCAGCACTCCGGATGCTAATATCTAGGGAGCCCATCTGATTCTAAGATCCCTTTTGGAGTTAGATCTAATGAATCCCTTAACCCCTATGATTAATCAGGTCAGGACCCTACTCGATGCAGTCCAGATCCAAGCTACTCGAGCAAAGAATCCTAGCAACTCTATGCACCCCAGACGACAAGGCACTGGCTCGAGGAGCCACAGAAGCGAGCATCCCCAAGTCGAGGGATCCCAGACGGGAAGCTTAGGTGATCGAGCCCAAACACCACTTTGTGGGCCAAACTATAACTGCCCTACATATAGGCGTAGGAACCAGGAAGACTTGAGGAATCATATTCCTCACTATTGGCATGATCTAAGTACATTGATAGACAACTATCGTGAGAAACACTGTGAGGACGACCGCTGTTATTACGATCGTAGAATTCTAGGACAAGATGGTCGACGTAACTCCCATACTCGAAGGAATAGGCATGATAGTCCTCCCCCACCTCCTCCTAAAGAATTCGATGGAGGCTGAAGCTTACGTACATGAGCTTTGTTGATACGGTGGCCCGAGAAGTTCAAGGTGGGCCCGATCTAGAAGTGTGATGGGAAGATCAACCCGAACGAGTGATTACAGATCTATACCACTTTTATTCGAGCAGCGGGTGGTGACAACAAGGTAATGGCCAATTATCTGCTAACCGTGATCGATGGACTAGCTAGGTTTTGGTTGTTCAACCTCCCTTCTAACTCGATATGATCGTGAGCCGAGTTGAAGACTCAGTTCATAGCTAGCTTTCAAGGCACATTTGAGCACCTAGGAACGGAGAACAATGTCCATCGGTTGAACCAGGGTGAGGATGAATCACTCTGAGATTTCATTCATCAGTTCAGTGATAGATGTAATATGACCTCAGACATCTCTGATGAGTCAGTCATCATTGCCAGGAAGATGGCTACTCAGAAGATCTACACGATCAAAGAGCTTTTTGAATTGGAGGACAAGTGTGCAAAGCAAGCGGAAGCCCAGCTACACGCCAAGAACCCTCAATCTAGTAAGGAAAAGCCCAATTCCTCAAAGAATGAGGGGAAGAAGAACAAACCTGTTGACAAGTGCAAGGGGCCAGATACGACCATAGCTGTAGTCGATAGGAGCAAGTCGTACAACACTGGGGACAACAAAGGCATGAGTTAAGGTGGTGGGAAGTGGTGTCCCGTCCATCGAACTAGCCAACACAACTTCGACGAATGCCATGGCATAAAAAATAAGGTCGATGAAAAGCTTAAGGCCATTGTTACTGAGCATAATAATAAACAAGCCAAGCCAAACGTTAACAGTGACGAGCCAAATTCCACGAGGCCGACCAAAGTCTAGCACACATCTTTGGAGGATCCATCGCGTATGAATCTAAGAGGTGGTACAAGGCATCGAACAAGAGGTCAATTTGGCTCTGACTAGGCTTGCTCGATACCTCAAGTGGTCGAAGGTTCCGATCACCTTCAATCAAGTTGATCACCTGCAGTTCCATACCCTGGTCGATACCTGGTCGTGATCCAGCCCACTATCCTCAACATCAAAGTTTCTCGAACATTGGTCAATGGGGGTAGTTTGTTTAACCTCATATTCGCCAAGACCCTAGACAAGGTGGGAGTTCAAAGTTCAGAGCTTAAGGCGGGACTCGAGCCTTTCCATGGCATAACACCCAACTCATCGACCATGCCCCTGGGCCAGATCGAGTTGCCGGTTACATTTGGCATGCCCGATAACTTTCATACAGAGAAGCTTACCTTCGATGTCGCGGACTTCAAGATAGCATACAACGTGATCCTGGGCCACCCAATGCTAGGTAAGTGTATGGCACTGGTGCACTATGCATACCTGATGCTTACGATCCCAAATCCCAAAGGGATCATAACTTTCACGGGAGATCAGTGTGCAGTAGTCAAATGCGATAGCAGAGCCTGGACATGGTCGAACACCTCAGTTGAGCGGCAACCACTTCTAAGGGAGCAGATTCCAAGCGTCAGAAGCACCAAGCCACTGTTGTGATCAAGAACTCCAAGCTTGTAAGTCTTGCTGGTACTTCCAAGTCCAACAATGCCGCTAAAGGTGAGACCAGTGACAGCGCTAACGATGAAAGGACTGATGGTGGCATCAAGGAAATATCCTTTGACCTGTCTGAACCAGCCAAGACGGTTAAGGTTGAGGCTAACCTCAACCCTAAATAGGAACTCAAGCTCATCACTTTCCTCTGGGCAAAACAAGACGTGTTTGTGTGGCAACTATCCGATATGCCCAGAGTCCCTAGGGTGGTGATCGAGTATCAACTAGAAGTGAAGCTCGACTCCAAACCTGTGGTGTAGAACTAACAAAGATTTACAGAGGATAGGAAATAAGCCATCAAGGAGGAGGTCGAAAAACTCCTAAAGGCGGGCTTTATTCAAAAGGTTCGTCATCCTACATGACTGGCGAATCCCATCCTCGTCAAGAAAGCCAATGACAGATGGAGAATGTGCGTCGAGTTCACCGACCTCAATAAAGATTGTCCAAAGGATCCTTTCCACCTTTCTCGTACCAGATCGTCGACTCCATGGTAGGTTGTGCATTACTATGTTTTCTAGATGTCTATTCGAGGAATCACCAAATTAGTATGGGAATAGAGGATGTGGAGAAAACTATTTTTACCACTACTTCCGGTGGACTATTCTATGTAAATATGCCTTTTAGTTTTAAATACGCAAGTGCTACTTATCAATGGTGTATACATAATTGTTTACAACCCCAAATTAGACACAATGTAGAAGCGTATGTCGAAGATATTATAGTCAAGTCTAGAACCAAAGATGCATTGATTGTCGATCTCAAGGAAACATTTGGCAACCTTAGGAAGTATCGTATGATGCTTAATCCCAAAAAATGCAAGTTTGGCATTCTATTCGGCAAGCTTCTTGGGTTTCTGATGTCAAGTCGAGGCATTGAGGCCAATTCGGGCAAAATCAAAACTCTTGACCAGATGCGGTCGCCTCAAAAACTGAAAGAAGTTTAAAAATTAACATGATGCATTGCAGCTCTTAGTCGATTAATCTCTAAGATGGGCGAGCAAGGGATGCCTTTTTTCAAGCTACTGAAAGAACACGACCGGTTCAAGTGGACAGAAGAAGCAGAGTGCACCTTCTAGGATTTAAAAAGTTGTAAGCACGGTCCTAGTGGTCGAACAGCAAAGACCCGAGAGAAAGGCCAAGTTCCAGAAACCTGTTTACTATGTGAGTGAAGTCCTACATGACGCTAAGCTACAATACCCACAAGTGCAGAAGTTGCTATATGTAGTCTTGATGTCTTCTTGAAAGCTATGACACTATTTTCAAGCACACAAGATCACCGTCATGATGACATATCCAATGAAGGATGTTATATGCAATAGGGAGGCTACTAGACGAATCGCATAGTGGACAGTCAAGCTCAATGAGTTTGACGTCGGATATGTGGCACGCACAAGTGTGAATTCATCGCCGAATGGACAAGCATTGAAGAAAGAAGGCCAAGTGTGGTCAAAGACCACTAGACGCTCTTCTTTGATGGATCGCTCACGCTTCAAGGCTCAAGGGCTGGCATTGTACTTAAATCTCCAATAGGCAACGAACTCAGGTACGTTATTCAATTTGATTTTAAAACTTTCAACAATGTAGTAAAATATGAGGGACTAGTAAATGGGTTCCGCATAGCTGAATCACTTAGAATCAAGAGACTTCTCATGAAGGGGACTCACAACTAGTCGTAAACCATGTACAAAAGGAGTAATAGTGCTCAGACGACAGCATGGCAGCTTACCTGATTGAGGTGCGAAAACTCGAGCAGAACTTTGAAGGGTTAGAAGTAACGCCCATCAGGACAAGTGACAACTCCGGTGTGGATGAACTTGCTAAACTCGCTTCTTCCCGAGTTCCGATACCTATAGGAGTCTTCATTGAGAAACTCTTCAAACCATCTGTCCCGACAATTCGGTGAACGGATGTTGCCTAACTCAACCAACAATCTAGTCCAGTCAGCAAGGTAGAACCCACATACACGGATCATGCACTACTCGAACGCAAACCAAATTGGATGACTCTGTACCAAACCTATCTCGAAGGTTGAGACATCGTTAATGATGATGCACCTGCAGAGAAAAATACTCATAAGTCCAAGGTCTACACTTTGGTAAACGACAAGCTCTATCGAAAGGGGAGTAACAGAATCTTGATGAAGTGCATCACATAGGAAGAGGGCAATAAAATATTTATCGATATCCATGGAAACATGTGTGGTAATCATGAGTCTTACCGCACCTTGGTCAAAAAAAGCTTTTCACCAAGGATTCTATTGGCTGATTACCCTCCAAGATGCTTCCGAGCTAGTCAAAAAGTGCGAGAGCTGCCAATTCTTTGGAAGGCAAACCACTCGACCAGCCTAAGGTCTACAAATAATTTCTCTTTCTTGGACTTTCTCCATCTGGGGCTTGGATATCCTGGGACCATTCCCAAGGTCCCAAGGTGGTTATAAGTTTCTATTCGTGACTATCGACATGTTCACTAAGTGGATCAAGACCGAACTAATGGGAAAGATAACCATAAAAGTGGCTAAGAAGTTCATAAGGAGTATAATTACTCTAAGGAGTATAATTACTCAATTCAGTATTTCGCATCGGATAATTATGGATAACGGTAGCCAGTTTAGAAGTGGGACCTTCACTACATTATGTGAAGAATTTGGCATAAAAATTTGTTTTGCCTCATTAACTCACCCACAAAGTAACAGTCAAGGTGAACGTGCTAGTGGTATAGTCTTGCAGGGCATCAAAACTCAAGTCTTTGATAGGTTAAAGGCTTACTCGAAACGCTGGGTGAAAGAACTTCCCCCGGTATTATGGGTCATTCGTACTTTGACTAATGAAACTTTGTTCTTTTTAGTTTATAGAGTAGAGGCAGTGCTCTCGATCGAGTTGCAGTTTGGATCATCACGAGTGGAAAGTTACTCGGAGGAAGGGCAAGAGAAGTTACGAGCACACGACATCAATTTACTCGAGGAGTATCGTGATTGAGCATCTATTCGAGCGGCTAAGTATCAACAAGTGTTGTGTAGGTATCATAGTCAATAGATTCAGCCCAGGGAACTCACTGTTGGGGATCTTGTTCTACGAAAGGTGCAGAAATAGGCTAAGTGCCATAAGTTATTACTCAAGTGGGAAGGACCCTATATAGTGGTCGAAGTTACTCGACTTAGATCAGTGCAGCTATCTACTCCAAACGGTGAGATACTCGAGCACTCATGGAATATCGACCAACTCCGAAAGTTTCATTCATAGAAAAGGTAAATTACGGGTAAGTCAATTACATTTGATTCGATTAACTACTCGATTACATACTTCTTATTTTCCATCTAACCTGCGTGGCTAGTGCAAAGTTGAGAGAAAGTATTCACCTACCTCTTACAAACAGTGCAGATACTACTCCCCCATTGAACGAGTCAAGAAACCTTCTATACTCATCCCTTGGACGGCAGTTGATCACATTGATGACTGGACGCCAGCTAGCGTAAGGGGCAAGGAGAGTGGCTGAGGCAAAGACCCTGTTGAAGCTGTTGACTGATGCTAACAATGCTGAGTGGCCTTTCGAAGGGCATGAAGGCGATTTGGCGGTTGTCAACGGAGAAGACGACCACACTTTCTCTACCACCAGAGGTTTGGAGGCTCCATCGCCGAAGACCTTGTCAGTGACCTAGTCAATGACCTCATCAAGATCACCACCATCTTCATCTCCCTCATGTGCGGCTCATGTCATCGACTCCTATGTCACTCATTCCGCGGCATCAGCATCAAGGAAACGCTGGAGGTGAAGGGTGAAGGGACGGCGACCCCTGATAGACATTTTGTTCTTTCTTTTCTTAGGCCTTTCGATCAATTCGTCCTCATCGGAAGAAACAATGATGACTCCCGGAGGAAACATGGTGAGGGGCCTTGGGGTGAGAAATCCTATCTCTTCACTTTCTAGACCGGGCTTGGGAGATGATGGTGGAGTGAAGGCCATGGCTTCAAGATCTACGAGTTCTACTAGGCATGTAGGGAGAAAGGAAGGAGATGAGGTGAAAAATCAACAGCGTCAGTTTTCTCTCTATTTATAGTCATGGAAATGGGTCGCACTATACATGCGGAGCTGTCAAGATCTGATATCGCTGTGCGTGAGAGTGAGGCCACCTTTGTTGCGCGGCACCTCTGGCGGAAGTTGAGGAGTTGTTGAAATGTTGTGACTTGTCTAATCTGTGCAAAGAGAGGTGCATAGTCATTATTGCATGTGAAATCAAAGGCTGAGGTGAAAACGAGCACGAGTGGGAGTGGGTTTTTAATGCTCACCTACCCAGTTATTCGAATACACTTGATGACCATAATATAATCTCAACCACCCACTCAGGCCTGGAGTCATCGAGTACATTGTCGAGAAATGGAAGTCATTGCTTATTCTCTACTCTCCACTCAATCCAGGTATTGAGTAGAGAGTCGGGGGCTACATCATATTTTTTCGGTGTTTCTTGCTTCACTTTCTGTTTCTTGGTTATCATACCAACCTAAGAACCGGAAGCTACATTGTATAATATCAGTGCTTATGCTCCACTTTCCACTCGAATACAGTCATGGAGCGTAGGGATAAGGGTCACATCAAGTATATTTTGGTGCATATACTCTATTATTTGCCTTGATTATCACAGCAAAACAAAGAGTCAGTGGCTACATCACATACTTTCGATGCTACAACTTTACTCTTTACTCGATCTAGTTATCAATAGTAGATAGTCAAGGGCTACAACACCATACACTTTCAATAACAAATGTATGTTCCTTTCTACTCTAAGATCGAGTAATCTTCTCATCGACCATAGAGTCGTGGGCTACATAATAATACCATACTTTTTGTAAATTTTGTATATGTCTTTTGCAAAAGATTATCTAGCTTTGCATCGACTACTTTGGATAAGAGCCAGTAGAGGCATATGTCGGGTTGATGATGGATAACTACACCTAATAAAGTATAACGGCACAAGAGATTATCAGACATCTCATACCTAATGGCTAAAAAAGGTTCTGAAGTTCTAGTCGATCCCATGTGTACCCTCTGTCGAGTTCATATCCGTATGCTGGTTAAGCATACAAGTCAGCGAAAGTTTGCAAAAGGCTGTCATGTTTTCTATTTCTAAATTTTACACTAAGTCGTTTCCTTATTATTGTAGTTATCTTGAGTGGTTACACAAGAGCCATGCATCTAACAATGTCTAGTTGAGTTTTCAGATATTAATGGATGCACAATCATTTAGTATCGAGAATGGTTATAGCACGCACTTATCAGTTATTGCATCTACTCATGTTAACTCTATTTCATCAGCAAGGGAATAGCAGGCAGTAGCATGTTAGATAAGCAAAATGATAGTACTGTTATAGACATTCCCAGATCCTAAACTAAGTTGCAAGTGTTTCTACCTAAACAGATCATTAGCTCGAGGGACTCGTCTCATTGTCATCATCAGGAAGGCTGAGTCCTAGGTGACTCGACAAAGGCAAGGACTACAGGATCGATGCTAAGAACTAATTTTGATGGTTCTTCAGTGGTACAGTTAAACCCCATTGTCACTAATGAAGTGTCGACTGCAAGGTTATAACTCTTGAGGATACCATGCAATGTAGCGGCGCTTATGGAGGCTAATTAAGTCATGCGGTAAAGCGTCTGTTCCTTCAATCCTTGGAGTTGAAACCACAACGTCCCGTTCAGCAGCAGTAGCATCTCGCTCGGAGATAGAAGCATCCTGCTCGGTTGCCATGGCCTTCCAGAATTGCCATCAATTGTTTTCATCGCATCGAAAAGAAGGGCTTCCTTGCTGTTATATGAGGACTTGAGGACTGAGGAAGTAGATAGAAAAATAACATTCGTTAGTCGCCCGATAATCAAATCACATACATGTGATCTAGGGGTGTACTTACGTTTGATTCTTTCCTGGCTGGCTTTAAGCTCCATCTAGCAGTCGTGTAGTTGTTCTTGGCGGTAGTTGCTTGAGCGCCCGTGGCCTAGAGGAGAACCTCTCTTGCTACCCAAAGGTTGTTAGTTGGGACCAATATTAAGGTTTCAGCTTTTTTAGGCTATGGGCCTTCTTCAGGTGTACTCGAGGCAGCATCTTCAACTTGAGGGGCTAGAGCTGGAGCTAGACTAACAGAAGAGATCAACACCAGATGACTGGTCGACTTGCTGGCAGTCTGGTCTTTGCCTCCTCTAGAATAGGTAGTCTATAATCATCAGAATAAGGGGAAGAGAGAAAAGCTACTAGCTGAGATTAGGATGTTGGTAATATGCCCTAGAGGCGATCGAGTTTGCGGATTGGATCTGCTAATGGGCTTTAATGTTGATTAAAGGACCATTAGGGTTTAGAGTCATAATGGGCTTTAATGTTGATTAAAGGCCCATTAGCGTGCTCTATATAAGAATAGGCAGGGGTCAAGGCGCATAGTGTTCTTCAGAAACCCTAGCCGCCTCCTATTCCCGAACTCCCTTCGAAACCCTAGCCGGGCGCGCGGTGCTAGCACACCGGCGCACGGCGATTCCATCCTTGTACGTGTGGATACCGTGGAGGCGCTGCTACTATTGCGGTGCTGATCTGCTCGGGAGTACTCGGGACGTACCCGCGAGTACTCGGAAGGTGCTCGGGACGTGCTCGGGACGAGGTTGACGATCGACTACTTGACGCGCACGACGTTGGATTGGTCTGCTCCAACTCTTCTTCCGCTGCACTGCTCGTCAAGTGGTAACGATTCATGATCCCCTACTCGCATGGCTTCCTGGTTGAATGCGGTAGAGAAAATTTATTTTGTGCTAGCGTAGCCTACCCGCAACCCTTCATAGGACTCGGGATGAACCCTTCATAGGACTCGGGACCGCCGTCGCGTACACGCATAGATTGTTGTAATAACATGATCCCATCACGACATTAGAATTCGATTCTACGCTTAACTCGTTTTTGCAGAGAATGTTGTGACTGGTATGGCCTTGTGATATGTGATGCATGTGTGTAATTTTTCATGGCCTGCGAGTCATGGTTAATTGCAGCCCAAGGCTGTCATGTTATTGTATAACGGCCTGCGTGTCGACTTGTGATGCTTCTTCTCATGTAATTTATCTAGTGCTATTAGGTGTAATAGACTAGAACAAGATCATGGAGATTTGAAGCATGATGACCCGGAGGACAGGAACCGTGGCGATGGAGATCACCATGTGAAGGGGCCATACTATGTCACAGTTAATATGATTGCCTGTGATGTTTTTATGTTCCTGTCATACTATTCTTTCATGTTTTATATGTGGTGGATATGATTTTCATGATTGAGTAGTTTCCCTCAGAAAAATCAAGAGTAATTGATGCCCTTCCAATAGCTGCACCTACAAAGGTTTTGATCATTGTGTGGTAGGTCTGCCAAAGCAGGGTGCCATCATTTATCTTAACTAGTTAGAGTGGATTTCGGACATCCACACGCATAGTATTGGTTTACTTGATAAATCTATCAAAACGGTTTTGGGCTTTGGGGCATGGTGTTGGGCGCCGGGGCATTCGATGCCACCCAACAAACAAGAGTCACATATGGATGTGATTAGCAAGGCGTTGCTTACCTATGTCACTAAGTTTCTAGCAGTGATGCCAAAGCTCACTAGAACTTAGTTGAATATGGATCTTGATCCTCTATATGTTGTTAGAGGGAAAACACATATAGTGGAGTATCTTTTGTTAAATTGTTTAATAGAAGATTCACATAGGCATAGTGCTGAACCTGCATTTTCTGTTGTAGATCATGGCACCGGCCGCTAGTAACACTTCCAGTTTTAATTTGCGATCGATTCTTGAAAAAGAGAAGCTTTCTGGAACAAACTTTATTGATTGGTATAGAAATCTGAGAATTGTTCTCAAACAAGAGAAAAAGGAATATGTTCTAGAGGTCCCCTATCCTGATGAACCAGCTGATAATGCTCCTGCCGCGGATCGGAGGGCTTATGAGAAGCACACCAACGATTCACTGGATGTTAGCTGCCTCATGCTTGCCTGTATGTCCTCTGAGCTTCAGAAGCAATATGAGAACAGGGATGCCCATGATATGATTGTGGGACTCCGAGGCATGTTTGAGAACCAAGCTCGGGCCGAGAGGTACAACACCTCAAAGTTCTTGTTTGCGTGCAGGTTAACAGAAGGCAGTCCAGTCAGTCCTCATGTGATCAAAATGATTGGTTACATTGAAAGCCTGGAAAAACTTGGTTTTCCCCTTAGCCCTGAGTTGGCTACGGATGTAATTCTTCAGTCGCTCCCTGCGAGCTTCGAGCCGTTCATTTTGAACTTTCATATGAACAGCATGGAGAAAAGCATGGCTGAATTGCATGGGATGCTAAAAACTGCTGAGGAAAGCATTAAGAAGAGCTCTAGTCATGTGATGATGGTTCAAAAGGATAGCAAGAAGAGAAAACGCAAGGACAAGGCTAAAACTTCGGATGAGATCTCGAGTTCTAAGCCTAAACCTGTTGGAAAGCCCAAGGCTAGCCCTGCCGCTTCTGACACTTGCCACCACTGCCATAAGACTGGTCATTGGCGGAGGAACTGCAAATTGTACTTGGAAGAACTCAAAAAGAAGAAGGGAAGTAAGACTTCCTCTTCAGGTATAAATGTTATTGAAATTAATCTTGCTACTTGTCCTGATGATTCATGGGTATTTGATACCGGATCAATGATTCATACTTGCAAATCGTTGCAGGGACTGAAAAGGACTAGAAAGTGTGCAAGAGGCGAATTGGATGCTCGCGTCGGTAATGGTGCAAAAGTTGCTGCGTTGGCCGTTGGCGTTTACTCCTTATCGCTACCCTCAGGATTAGTTTTGGAATTAAATAATTGTTATTATATTCCTGCCTTGGGCAAAAACATTATCTCTTCTTCATGTTTGGAAGAAGATGGTTATGAATTCATAATAAAGAACAAGTGTTGTTCGATATTTTTGAATGGTATGCTCTATGGTAATTGTCCATTAGTAAATGGATTATATATATTGGATCTTGAGGATATAACTATCTATAACATTGATACAAAGAAGCCTCGGCTTAATGATTTGAATCCCACTTTTGTTTGGCATTGTCGATTAGGTCATATAAATGAGAAGCGTATGCAGAAGCTCCATAAAGATGGTCTTCTACATTCATTTGATTTCGAATCATTTGATACATGCGAGTCTTGTTTACTTGGCAAGATGACTAAGACGCCTTTCACTGGTCGAAGTGAGAGGACAAATGAATTATTGGCCCTAGTACATACAGATGTATGTGGACCGATGAGTTCTACAGCTAGAGGTGGTTTTCAGTATTTCATTACTTTCACCGATGACTTTAGTAGATATGGTTACATCTACCTAATGAGGCACAAGTCTGAATCCTTTGAAAAGTTCAAGGAGTTCCAGAATGAAGTACAAAATCATATAGGCAAGACAATTAAATTTCTGCGATCAGATCGTGGAGGTGAATATTTGAGCCATGAATTTGGTGATCATCTAAGGCAATGTGGAATCGTTCCACAATTGACTCCACCGGGTACGCCACAATGGAATGGGGTGTCCGAGCGGAGGAACCAAACTTTGTTAGACATGGTCCGGTCGATGATGAGCCAATCTGATCTTCCATTGTCCTTCTGGGGATACGCTCTAGAAACTGCTGCTTTCACGTTAAACAGGGTTCCATCTAAGGCTGTAGAGAGGACACCATATGAGATATGGACCGGGAAGCGTCCCGGATTGTCTTTCCTTAAGATATGGGGTTGTGAGGCTTATGTAAAACATTTGTTGTCTGATAAGCTCACTCCCAAATCTGATAAATGCTTCTTTGTGGGGTATCCTAGGGAAACCAAAGGATATTATTTCTATAACCGGGAAGAAGGCAAAGTGTTTGTCGCCCGGAATGGTGTCTTTCTTGAGAAAGAGTTTCTCGCGAAGAGAGTTAGTAGGAGCACGGTGCAACTCGAAGAAATTCGGGAACCACTTGAAAGTGTTTCAGCTCCTATTGAACCACAACTCGGTATGCAAGATGTTGCAGAACCTGTTGTCGAGACACGAGCCCTACGTCGGTCGGAAAGGTTCAGTCGTGCACCCGAGCGGTTTATGTTCCTAACCACGGGGCAGCACGACATATTATTGTTGGACAATGATGAACCTAAGACTTACTCGGAAGCAATGGTGGGACCAGACTCCGAAAAATGGCTTGGAGCCATGAGATCCGAGTTAGAATCCATGAGAGAAAACCAAGTTTGGAACTTGGTCGATCCACCTGATGGTGTGAAAACTATCGAGTGTAAATGGGTTTTTAAGAAAAAGATAGACGTTGATGGAAATGTTCACATCTATAAGGCACGATTGGTGGCGAAAGGTTTCAGGCAAATTCAAGGTGTTGATTATGATGAAACGTTTTCGCCCGTCGCAATGCTAAAGTCTATTCGGATTCTCCTAGCAATTGCTGCATATTTCGACTATGAGATATGGCAAATGGATGTCAAAACTGCTTTCCTTAATGGAAATCTAAGTGAGGATGTGTACATGACACAGCCTGAAGGTTTTGTCAATCCGAAAAATGCTGGGAAGATTTGCAAGCTGCAAAAGTCCATCTATGGACTAAAGCAAGCTTCTCGGAGTTGGAATCTTCGTTTTGATGAAGTGATCAAAGGGTTTGGTTTCATCAAGAATGAAGAAGAGCCTTGTGTTTACAAAAGGACTAGTGGGAGCGCACTTGTGTTTCTGGTCTTATATGTGGATGACATATTATTGATCGGAAATAATATTCCAATGCTCGATGCTGTCAAATCTTCATTGCAAAAGAGTTTTTCAATGAAAGATTTAGGAGAGGCAGCATACATATTGGGCATAAAGATCTATAGAGATAGGTCGAAAAGACTAATCGGATTAAGCCAGAGCACGTACATTGACAAGGTATTGAATCGGTTCAATATGCAAGATTCCAAGAAAGGTTTCTTGCCAATGTCACATGGCATCACTCTCAGCAAGAATCAATGTCCTAAGACATCTGATGAGCTCGAGAGGATGAGTGCGATCCCGTATGCTTCTGCTATCGGGTCCATCATGTATGCTATGTTTTGTACACGCCCAGATGTCTCCTATGCTCTAAGTGTTACGAGCAGATATCAATCGAACCCAGGTGAATGTCACTGGGCTATAGTAAAGAGTATCCTCAAGTACATGAGAAGAACTAAGGATATGTTCCTAGTCTATGGAGGTGAGGAGGAGCTCGTTGTAAATGGTTACACCGATGCTAGCTTCCAAACCGACAAGGACGACTCGAGATCGCAGTCTGGTTTTGTGTTCTGCCTCAATGGAGGTGCGGTGAGTTGGAAGAGTTCCAAGCAAGAAATGGTTGCTGATTCCACAACGGAGGCCGAGTATATCGCAGCTTCGGAAGCTGCAAAAGAGGCTGTTTGGATCAGAAAATTTGTTTCTGAGTTGGGTGTGGTCCCTAGTGCGTCCAGTCCAATGGACCTCTATTGTGACAATAGTGGTGCCATTGCACAAGCCAAGGAGCCTAGGTCGCACCAGAAGTCCAAGCACATACTTCGGCGCTATCACCTCATTCGAGAGATTATTGATAGAGGTGATGTAAAGATATGCAAGGTGTACACGGATTCGAATATTGCTGATCCGTTGACGAAGCCTCTCCCACAGCCCAAGCATGAGGCACACTTGAGCTCTATGGGTATTAGATACTTGCGGGATAGACTCTAGTGCATGTGAGAGAATGTGTTCTGTCTATGCTAATGTACTTTTGGATAATTGTTATCTGGTTCCATGAATAATTATCATTTACATTGATCAGCAAGTATGTGACTTGTTTGTGAAACTCTTTGTTTTTATGATGTTATTCTAAATAGTCCCTAATCTCATATCATTGTGTGGGACAATAATGATTTATAGATTAGCACATTTGACTGAATGATGATCATGTTTCACGGATCATAGATATGGAGATATCAAATCAGTAATGTGGACACATGTTAGAGAACATGATGTTGGATAGACCCACCCTGAGATACTGCTGGGATTGTTATTTTTAATGTGCCATCAGTTGTTATCTCAAATGGTGTACCTACAGAATCCTTTGACCTGAGATCATCATTGATTCCAGAATGTGTAGTAACACACTTAGGGGCTTCCAAACGCTATTCCGTAACTGGGTAGTTATAAAGATTGCTTTCGGGTATGTTATGAAACATGTCGTGGGATGTGAGTGATCAAGATGGAATTTACCCCTCCTAAATAACGGGAGAGATATCTCTGGGCCCCTCGAGGTAGTTGGATTGGAAAGTGCATGGCCATGCCAATGTGATTAAAGAGTTAATCATGGTGAATCCACTACTTGATCGAGTGAATGGTCGAGCTATCACAAGGGTGGCACGAATCTCGCCTTGAGCTTGACTGGTATCGTGTGGTAAAGGGATTGGTGCATGAGTATATCAAGGTTCAGCCGATATGATCTTTGTGTGCATTCGGGAGTCAATATGTCCTGCTAGGTACCGCTATTGACTTGCAATTCGGAAAAGGGTTTCCGGATAGCGGCCGTTTACACATGAACCTAACGGGTCACACACTTAAGGGGATGGAATATAAAACTTGTGCTGACTCTAGTGCAAGTGGGAGATTGTTGGTAATATGCCCTAGAGGCGATCGAGTTTGCGGATTGGATCTGCTAATGGGCTTTAATGTTGATTAAAGGACCATTAGGGTTTAGAGTCATAATGGGCTTTAATGTTGATTAAAGGCCCATTAGCGTGCTCTATATAAGAATAGGCAGGGGTCAAGGCGCATAGTGTTCTTCAGAAACCCTAGCCGCCTCCTATTCCCGAACTCCCTTCGAAACCCTAGCCGGGCGCGCGGTGCTAGCACACCGGCGCACGGCGATTCCATCCTTGTACGTGTGGATACCGTGGAGGCGCTGCTACTATTGCGGTGCTGATCTGCTCGGGAGTACTCGGGACGTACCCGCGAGTACTCGGAAGGTGCTCGGGACGAGGTTGACGATCGACTACTTGACGCGCACGACGTTGGATTGGTCTGCTCCAACTCTTCTTCCGTTGCACTGCTCGTCAAGTGGTAACGATTCATGATCCCCTACTCGCATGGCTTCCTGGTTGAATGCGGTAGAGAAAATTTATTTTGTGCTAGCGTAGCCTACCCGCAACCCTTCATAGGACTCGGGACGAACCTTCTTGGAATCAGAAAGTGTGAAATGATGCTTGACTTTTGCCTTTTAGTTGTTACTTTCTTCGTCATTGAACCAATAATAAGGGTCGGCTGTGTTGAAGAAGTGACTTGGGAGCCAGATGAAGCCAAGGCATCCGTAACCTGTAAAGAATTAGCCAACAATATTTTCTCTAGGCTTATTGAGTGGGTCCCTAAAATGGATAACCAATTAAAGGCGATGACTCGATGGGATTTACCCCTTTAGTCAAGTTATCAGACGTAGCTGTCTCTCGAGGTGGCAATCACGAGGATGCACCAGATGTCCCTTGAGGAAGGCCACCCGTGTGGACTTGGTGTCAGTAGGCATATGCTCGAAAAACAGAAAAACTAGTGACTACTAGAAGATTTAATCTCAGTACCTGAGGACTTCTTCGCTTGTGCTTGAGGGGGCGTTGGATCATACAACAGATCGAAGGACGGGATAATCTCTTTGATTGAAGGGACCCTTTGACCCCTTGATCAGCTGGTACTTTCTCCTGATCACCAGAACTAATGGGGGGAGCATTGTAAAGATCAAATACCTCATTCATAAGGATGTGCTCTTGACGGAAGACTGGAACCTGGGGTCAGAGAAACAAATCAAATCAAGTAAACCACAATCAGCCTTGCCTTCCTACTTAAGAAATTCCCACCTCCGGTCGAGAATTCGCAAGGGAGTAGGGCAGAATGTGACATTATGATGCTTCATCAGAGAAGAGCTTGTTTAGCTAAGCAATAACATCTTGCGAAGATAGAGCTATGCAAAATAAGTCTTACATCCAGTCGTATCCTTGGAGCTACCTTTTTCTCCACTAAACTCTCAGGCTAGGCGCTCTCGTGCCTTCAAGGGGCTCAACCTTTGACTGATGAAGTTCTTGGCCACATGCTACCTGGTTAAGCCATATTATCTTAGCATGCCAATTTTATTGGTATAGTAGGAAGTTGGTCAATTCATGATGTTTCTTCATTCAAGATGAAATCTGGTGGGGAAGGAGGCTTCTATAGACTAAGACAAAACAAACTGGGTCAGGGTGACATAAAAACCAATATTTTTTCCATTCTCTCGACCAGGTGGAGATTAGGGGGACTAGGATATAGGAATTCTTCATTTCATTCCTTAGTTGGAAACCACATCATCCAATACACTTATTCTCCTTAATCCTTTTCATTTGGTAAAAGTATTGGAACAGATTTAAACTCAGCTCAATGCCAGGGAAGGCTTCGCAAAGATGAACAAAAACACTAAGTATGGTAATGGAGTTTGGGTTCAAGTGGTGAAGTTAGATTTAGTACCAATCGAGTACATTGAGGAAAAACTTAGAAGGAGGGACATTGAATCCACAACAGAAAAATGATTCAAAAACCATAAACTCGTGTTCAAATTTGCAGGTTGGAAACTCCTCACCAGTTGCAGGCCTCCATTCAACTAGATCAAGGGGAGGCACTATTCCTTCAACCTTAAGCTCCTTTAGCCTTGATCCTTGCATTGATGAGACTGTTCATGTCTCGGTTAAGAACCTTGTCTCGTCTAGCTGCTTGGGTGAGGCACCGGCGACATCTATGTCAGACTGTTTCTCCGACAAAGGAGCTGAGGTCTTTGAAGGAGAATCAGAATCCATGGATCTAAATTTCTACAGCAGTGGCGTGTGTTTGGACGAAGAGAAAGGGTGGTTTGTGTGAATAGACTGGTGATGAGAGCAAGGAATGACTGCTACAGTTCCGGCTAGTATGGATAAATAGCCCGAAACTTATCATCTTTTTTGGTAATCATTCCCATTTATGCAGCACCTAGATCGGCGTGAAAAGCAGGATAATGATGTTGTGCGAATCTCTACATGCCCGTCTAAGTGCATTTAATGCGCTTATACCCATTGTCTCAAATTTTGAAAAGTTTTTTAATTCTATTCAGAGACAGATATCGAGAAATCGATATCACTTGCCCTTATTGAGTCTCGAGTGCGAATAACAGCAGGGCATTCGACCCAAAAGCATTTTCACTCGATACTCAGAATAGAGCCTCTTCTTATTCGATTCTTTTGACTATGAGTTCGATCTACCTTACTCGACTAGGCTTGGACTTGGTGGTACTCGAGTAGGCGCTTGCAGAAATCCTTACCGCTGAGTAGTTAAGGGGCTACTGTTGAATATCTAACTATGTGGTATATATACATAAAAAGTATACCATATACGGATAGGATATGTCATGAGTATACTTAACAATTCCAGATATTATGGAACCAAATCTACGGTACCTGATACGCCTAAAATCTAGAAGGTGTATATTAGAAAGGCCTCGATTGCTTACCCAAGTCGATAAGACTAGTATCCAAGACAGATCTATCTACTTGGACGATAAGAAAAAGAACTCCTTATCAACTACTGCTGGGTAGGAACTAGTACATCACCTCTATATAAGGAGGAAACCTAGACCCCCAGTGGAGACTCTCTTTCTCTCGGATACTGGAGGCATGCATCAAGACCTTAGTGCAGGAGGAATTCAACGACTTTGATCTTAGATTAGAGTAGATCCGATCTACTCTTATAATATGTTAGCCATATTGCTTGTACTCGAATGAATATATATACATAATCATCCACACAGAACATAGGGTATTACTCCAACTGAATACCCGAGTTTGTATACATTGCATGTGTCTCGCTTCATATTTGATCTTTTATCCATGAAAGTAACTCATTATTTTCAGATACATTATCAGAAACAATCATAGACAAATCTATCACCTCCCTGCACTACTGTTAATACAGAAAAGTTTGCACATTTTCTCCACTGTTTAGCTCTAAACTCAGTCGCTGATCAATATGTCGCCACTGGATTTTACACGGTGTCACAAATATAATATATTGATCAGCTAAGAGGTCTGCAAAAACTGTGATGCACTCACGTTTGTTTGTGCCGTTGCCTCCCCCTCTGTTTTCCAAGGCTTCTCTGCTTAAACAGCAACGCTGATCGAAACTACCGTACATTACGGGAGGTATGGAACGGGATTTCCCTCACCGACTAGAGCAGCGCATCACTGAAGTTGTCCGTTCCATACCAACTTGGTTTTTCGCTGACATTTATTGCTCATGACCTCCCAGTAGCACAAGAAACAAATGGCAGGAGCAAGTCAGCACACATGGCTGTCATCAGCTGACAAAATGTGTACCACCGCCAGCCTCGCTAAGGGTTCAGTTTACATTTGATCTCTGCTCCAGTTTGAATGCTTACTGGTTGCCGTTAGACTCAATTCTCGATTCTTTATAAGAAATTCTCCTATTAAGAAACGAAGATAGGGAGATTTTGTCCCTCACAAATTTATAAGGGAACGGAGACGGAAAGACGTTCTCTATCTCTACTTCCCGTTATATTCTCAATATCACATATATACATATTTTTCTTAATATATAAATATACAAATATTACATTGCGTAGAGTAAATAATAAATTATTTCTATTCTTTTTTGTCTAACCTACGATATTTAATCAATCTTGTATTAACTACCCATATGTATCGATAAATTACTTATTTATATTACGTACACATTGTTAATATATAAAAATAATCAAATATAATTTAATTTTACATCTCTATTGGGAACCTGATATCCGTAAAATTCTCCGCAGAGATGGAATGAGAGAAATCTTTTCCCCGATAATTAAATAGGGATAGGGATGCGGAAGCATTCCTCGATGAGGATTGGTCCGTTGGCATCCTTAATTGCGTTGGAGTCTTTTTTTTTTTTCTTTTTCTTTTTTGGCGCGGCCAATGAGTTCCCTTTTACGGGAGATTTGCTGGCAGAACTGCATGCAATTATCTTGTTGACATTCGAATGGCCAAGACACTAAGATAATAATCTATTGTTTGAGATGTCCACGTGTGCCTTTGTTTATGGTACTCAACATTTTACAAAGTTTGTTACTTGTACTTGAAGTATATGCTTAGATAAAAGAGCACTGCACTGGAAAAGTCAAGCTAAGAGATTTAAAAAATAGAGCTCTTTTCGTGATTGCCTACTTCAGCTTCATGTTTGTACGGCTCTTACTCTTCAAAATTCTTAAAGTAGACCTAACTCCAATTGGAGGTTAAATCGTAACGCTGTTCAGAACACAGGGTTCTCTTTGACGTGCACCTAAGGTTTAGCAAGACGAGTATGGATTCAAAGATGCACCACTCTGTGACACAATGTTAATCCTTGCTTACACAGATATTTGTCCATATAAGCTAAAAACTAACAAGGTGAAGGTGAATTAATAGTTAACTTGCTATGATGGACCATGGCGCACGACACCTCTATGACTGCAATTGTAGAGCCACTGTTACCTCAATTGTGCCGTTCTCTCCGATATGTTCACTGAAGATTGATAGTCCCAATATGTTCACTGAAGATTGACAGTCAAGCCAACCACAAACATTGGCAAGCAAAGATGGTATAAGGCTGAGGTACAGTGAGTAGAGCAGCAGTTTCTCCAAATGAACAGCCATATTCAAACTGGAAACAGTATAAACCTGCACGATTAGACCTTTTTCATCTTTCCTCGAAAGAGAACAGATTTTTTATGTGGCAGTTATATTTTATCTGACAATCAGAAGTGAACAGCAATGGTTTGCCATGTGCCACAGATGCCAGAAGCAACCTCATTGATGCTAGTGCTAGAAATTGTTAACAATCGAGATATTAAAGTTGGTCCATATCTCCAGCTAAAAATCTTTTTTTTAACGAGTCGGTAGGAGAGATGCCCGTTATATTATAACGAAAAGAAGGTCCGACGGGCATCAATGTTACTTGTTTATACTATGCACACATTGTTAACCCGACCCATACCCGAAGTACTAAACGGGGAAAAACTTAAACCTGAACCCAAACCCGTCGGGCACCTGTTGGGTTTCGGACGCCCATCAGGTTCAGGCTATCGGGCGTGAGCTTGACCAGGCCAGCGTCGCTGGCGCACGCAGAGACAACACGGCCACTCGGCGTGTTACTGACGAACGGAGGCGGTGCATCGGTGAATCGAAGACACCAGCAACTCCGGTGGGCGATGGGAAACTTTCTAGGTAGCTCACAACAAGTGAACCCGACTGGAGTATGACCACAACGCGCACAGTGGCCCAATGGCCTTCGGCCCTCGTGAAAGACCACGCTGGCGGCAGGCAACCCTTGAATAAATGCGACAAAATGTTCAGTGGAACATGGGGAAGCTCACGATGCACTCATACGATGGGGGTATGGGCTTATGCGGTGGCTTGACTGTGAAGGAGTCGAGATGGTCGAACACGAAGAAGAGGGAGGCGGGTGAAAGTGCATTTAGGCCTCCTATGTGGGTTTTGGATTATTGATGACAAACGATTAAGGGACTAATGAGTTTGCTGAAGTTATGAACAGGTTTTAAATCCTATTGGTTAAGATAAGAGATGTTGGCATCCCTCAAAAAGAAAAGAGAAACGGCGTATAGTTACTCGATAGGCTTTAATTTATTTTATTTTGAATTTGAGTTAAGGATAATCGTACTATCAAGAGGGATGCATATTGATAGTCTTGAAAATGTCTCAGTGCTCAAAATATCCTTTTAGAACCAAAAGATGAGAGACACAATCACTTACGGACACCGGGAAATAGTTTTTGTTGTCTGAGCCCGGAGTCTCCGGGTGGACCCGGATACTCCGGACTCTGTTCAGTTGGCCGAAGTTTCTGAGTGAGACTCCACTAGAGAGTCTCGGTTTGAGTCTAAGAAACTCAACCCGGAGTCTCCGGGTTAGCCCGGATACTCTGGGGTTCTGTTTGTGACCGAAGTCTCTGAGTAAGACTCCACTAGAGAGTCTCGGGTAAGCCTTGTGTGCTTAACCCGGAGTCTCCGAGTTAGCTCGGATACTCCGATGTTCTGTTAGTAGCCGGAGTCTTCGAGTGAGACTTCGCCAGAGAGTCTTGGTTTGAGTCTAAGAAACTCAACCCGGAGTCTCCGGGTTAGCCTGGATACTTCGGGGTTCTGGTTGTGGCCGGAGTCTCCGAGTGAGACTCAACCAGAGAGTCTCGGATAAGCCTTGTGTGCTTAACCCAGAGTCTCCGAGTTGGCCCTGATGTCTCTGAACCCTCCGGAAAGGCTCTGGACAGTGTATTTGCCTGAGTTATCGTGTGTTACCCGGAGTCTCCGGGTGAACCCGGATACTCCGAGTCAGTTCAAAATAGACTGTAACGGCTAGTTTTTTTTAAGTGAGCTATAAATACCCCACACCCCCCCCCCTTCTTGGGGTGCTACTGAACCAACTCGTGGACAAATACTTTCAAAGCCATTCAATAGCCCTCCTAACTCCTCTAAAGCTTAAACTTGTGCAAGATTTGGAGATTAGATTTTGGGAAGTGAGTTTGAGTGATAGAAAGCAAAAATCCACTCTTGAGCACTTGAGGTCATCAACGAGCTTTCGATTCGCATTATTTTCTCTTGGAGTTGTGAGCTCCTAAACGGCAAGGCGTCACCTGAAGAGCACCTAAATTTGTGGAGTACCCCAGAAAGTTTGTATTACCCTCGTTGATTTGAGTAAGAACCCTCGCTTGATCTTTGTGGTCGTTTGGGAAAGAAAAGGGTTGGAAAAGACTCGGCTCTTTGTGAGCTCCTCAACGGAGACGTAAGCACCTGTTTGTGAAGTGGCCGAACTTCGGGAACAAATTCTTGTCCACTTCACTTTGTTGCACATTTACTTGTTTTAGTTTATCTTTGGGGATTTTTCCGATCTACTTGTTTGTGTGCTTGTGACTGCAGGATATTGGTGATAAGGTACTTAGACCTCCTTTAGAACCTGTAGTAACCTATAGAATCACTTAGATTTACTCAACAGTTCTTTAGTTTCGTTTTCTTGTATAATCCGTACTATCCGGATAAGACCGAAGTATCCGAGTTCTGTATAACCCGGAGTCTCTGGATTAACCCGGAGTATCTGGATCCAGTAATCCGCTGTCGAGTTTTTAAATTTCAAGAATCGCCTATTCACCCCCCTCTAGACGACATCTCGTACATTTCAATTGGTATCAGAGCCTAACCTTCTACAAAGCTTCACCGCTTGGAGGATTTGAAGATGTCGGCATCCAGGGAGAAAAGCTCGAAGAGTCCGAAGTGTGAAACTTCGGGTGGTGGCTCAAGAAGGCCCATGGATTCGGGCAATGTTTCAACAACTGGTGGCTCCAAAGATAGAAGGGGAGTCGAATTTAATTTGATTATAGTAAATTGAATTATCCTTCTAACAACTTCATCTCCGTGCCTTCTGAGTGTGCGTCGTTCTTTGATGATACACATTACGCCGCTTGGAGGCACAAGATGAAGATGCATCTAATCTCGCTCCATACGAGTATTTGGAAGATTGTGTGTGTAAGTCTCGACTTTCCGACAGAAGATATTGAACTCACACCCGAACAAGAGCAAGCAATCGATCGAAATGCTCAAGCAACAAGCATTCTCCTTAGTGCCTTAGGCCCTGAGGAATTCAACAAGGTGGATGGACTTAAGGAGGCTAAAGCAATTTAGGATACACTCTAAGTCTCCTATGAAGGCACCACAAGTGTGAGAGAGTCCAAAATAAAATTACTTAAAGGAAAATTGGAAAGATTCGTTATGGAGGATGATGAAACCCCTCAAGCCATGTATGACCGAATAATGGTGTTGGTGAACAAGATAAGAGAGCTTGAAAGTGAAGAGCTCGATGATCATAAGGTGGTGAGGAAGTTGCTTAGAGTCTTTGCACCAAAAAATCCCACCTTGGTCACACTCATCCGAGAAAGAAAGAACTATAAGAGGCTCACACCAAGTGACGTACTTGGAAGGATCCTTGCTCATAAGCTTATGAAGGAGGAGGCCAATGAAGTAAAAAATCTTGCAAAGCAAAGCTCAACCTCCAAGAACAAAGAATTTGCATTCAAGGCAAGGAAGAGCAAGCAAATCGAACAATCAAGTTCAAGTGTGATGAAGACTCGGATGGTGAAGAAATAGTATTCTTTGTAAGAAAATTCAAAAAAATTATGAAGAAGGGTGGCTATAGTAAGTACAAGAAAGACATGCCTAAGAAAATAACATTCAAGAGAATGTGCTATGAGTATGATGAAGTTAGTCACTTTATCGCCAAGTGTCCTATCGCCGAGTGTCCTAACAAGAAGAACAAGGATAAAAAAGAAAAGAAGAACAAGACTTTAAAGAAGAACAAATACAAGACTCACAAGAAGAAATACTCGAGTCAAGCTCACATTGGAGAGGAGTGGGATTCCAACTCCGACTCCGATGATGAAGGAGTCGCCACCATCGCCATCCATACCTCTACACCGACAAAGTCACTTTTTGATGACATGAGCGATAACGACACGTCCAAGTGTCTCATGACTAAAGGGCGCAAGGTAAAATCACAATTCAAACTCCTAGATAATAATAGTGGTTGTGAAAGAATGTTTAAAGGTCTTAGCAAAAATATTATGTCTAAAATAAAAGATCTCATAGAAACAATAGAGTCAAGAGAAGATCCTCGAGAAGCAAGAGGACTTACTCATCCTTGAAAATGAGAGAAACCTTAAACTTGAGGAGATCCTTGATAAAGAGAAGGAAAAGGTTGAGAAATTGATCAAATGTCTTGATTTGGCCAATGCCTCTATTACTAGCCTTGAGAGTAATAAACACTTCAAAAGAAACTATCATGTTTGAATGAAACTCATAAGACTCTTGATATGCAAATTGATACTCTTAAGAATAGCACATCCATCTCTAATGATGCAAACTTACTCCTTAGTGCCTCCACTAGTAATGGTTGCTTTCGATACTATAATATCGATATAAATGCTTGTATTACTAATGTCGAATCTTTGCAAGCATAAAAAAAGAAAAATGAGGCTCCCAAACATTAAAAATGCATGCATGTGCTCCTAACTTCTTATTCTTTACTAAGTGAATTTATTCAACATTACTGGATGAAGAATAAGAACCTCATTTGATGTACATAGCCAAATGTCAAGCACGCCCTGGTCCCTTGGTCGATGTTCACTTCAACTTCAACTACCATCTAATGAGAGCTAGAGTGATGAGGCCTTGGCTTGCAAATAAAAAAATTTGCATTCTTCAGTAACTAAACTTGTCACTGCAATACCAGACAAAGGAACTGAATAAGTGCCCAACAAACACATTCATGATTAGCAGCAAGGGAATAACCTGGTGAGTTGCCACAACATGTACTAAAAAAAACCGCTCTGAATTAAATCTACTCAGCCAATTGTGATCAAGGGGCACCATAAATAACGCCAGCTATGATTTAGAAACTGGTTTTCTAAGTCTCATGTAGGACTGTAGGCACAGTCAATTCTGATCTTCCCATTACAAATTAAATCCAAATATTGCAACTCTTAGCTTATCTGACGCAAAACTCAATTCTCCATTCACAGAGCAGCATGCAAGACAGATTTCATGGTGCCAAATAAGCCCCCATGCTGTCACATGGTAATCCTTTTCGATCCACTATGATCCCTCTGCTGCATGAAAGGTTTTAATCTGTCTGTTTCACCAGTGCCAAGTTAACTATTACATGAGAACATCCATAGTCACATAATCAGGAGTGCACCTCTCTTCTATCATCTGGTTCATAAAGTTCAAAAGCCTTATCCAGCATGTTCTTATCTCGAAGGCGCTTCAATATCACGTTGTAGGTTGTTACATTTGCAGGCACATGCTTTTCACCCATCTCATCAAACAGCTTGATAGCTGAGGCAGAATCTCTGTTCTTGAAGAGGAAGTCAATAAGGGTATTGTATATCACGGTGTTGAGCTGAATCCCAGACTCATCCATAGACCTGAAAATCCTTAATGCCTCATCAATTTTACCAAATTTGCAATATCCATATACAAGTGTACCAAAAGTAATCACAGAAGGCTGACAGACATCATCAATCATCTTTACCAATAATTCATCTACAGCCAAGAAATCTCCTGCTTTGCACGAACCAGACAGCAAGGTATTGTAGGTGTACACAACTGGCTGAAGGCCAGTTCCTTTCATCTCCCCAACTCATAAGCATCACGCAACCTTTTCTTTCTGCAAAATCCGCCAATCAAGATGTCGTACGCCTTTGCGTCCAGCTTTAAGCCTTCCTTCTTCATCGAAGACGCCATGGTGCAAGCATCCTCCAACCGCCCGGCTTGTGTTAATCCTGATATCATGGCGAAGTACATGATTGCATCTGGTGGATGCCCTTGGTCCACCATCTCATTGAACAACTCCATGGCCATGCCCACGTTGTTGCAGTGGAGGAAAGCCCGAACTAAAGTGCTATAGGTCGCAGCATTGCCCCTGGCATCTGGCCAAGCTGTCCTCTTCTCCCGGAAGAACTCCAGCGCGGCTCCAACCCACCCTACCCGGCAGGAGCCACCAACAACGGTGTTCATTGTGACAACTTTCGGCGCCACTCCATCCCTCTCCATCCTCCCCACCACCTCACAAGCCATGCCAACATCGCCCATCCAGCAGTACGCATCAGCCAAGCAGTTATACGTAACTGTGTTGGGCGCACACCCATACACGTGCCTCATCCACTCCTCCACGAACACGGCGGCCTCCTGGAGGCTAGAGCCTCCCGGTCTTGCACAGCCCATCTAATACAGTGTTCATAATCACAATGTCTGGGTGGACGTCCGAACCTGGGCTGGACATTCCGTCGAGCACCCTGATTGCGTCCCCAACGCGGCCAGCCTTGCACAGAGCGTTGATGAGTATCCCGTAGGTGACGACGTCAGGCCGGACGGAGGCATCCAGCATGGAGGTGAACAGCTCGGTCATGCCGTGCAGATCGCTGGTCCGGGCGAGAGCGGCGAGGAGGGAGTAGAAGGCGGAGACGTCCGGCGCCGGCTCGCCCGCGGCGAGGGAGGCGCGGAGGAAGCTTGCGGCGTGGGCCGGGGAGGGAAAGCGCGCGAGGAGCGTGGTGAGCGGCACGGAGGGAGGCGGGAGGCGGTGCTGTGCCGGAAGGGAGTGGAGGAGCGCGAGGGAGGCCGAGTTGAGCGCGTGGCAGGGCGCGGCGAGGAGGGAATAGAGATCGGCGGTGAGGCTGAGCATGGAGCGGGGGAGGGAGAGCGCGGAAGCGGAGGGGGGCTGCGTGGAGAGGAGGTCGACGAGGAGGGAGGCCGCGGTGGGGGTCGGGACGGGGGCGGGTGCAGAGGCAGAGGAGGAGAGGCGCCGATTGGGGTGGAGCTTGTGGACAGAGGCCGCGAGCGGCCGGGTTGAAGACATGGTGGAACGCGGCGGTGGTGGCGGTGGCGGTGGCGGCTCGGGAAGGAGGAGGCGAATGGGCCGGCCGTGGAGGTGGGGAGGTCTGAGGTCTCTGTACTGTGCTCGGCAACGGTAACCGGCGAGCGCGGCGGTGCGTCCTAAGCGGAAGGACATCCTCCAAGGGCCTGTTTGTTTCAACTAGGGATTCTGAAAAGCAGCTTATAAAAACTGGATTGTTAAAAGCTGAATTGTGAAAAGCTGGATTGTGAAAAACTTTTAGACTGTAGATTCTAAAAAAATTTAATAGACAGTTTAGTAAAATGGACTTTCACAATCTATCAAAAGCTGAGGAAAACCAGCTTCTCAGATTCTCACAATCCAACCAGCAGATTTTAAAAAGCTATAACCAAAAACTGCCTATTTGTTTCAGCTTCGGATTATAAAAGCTGAAAATCAGAATCCGCAGCTGAAACAAACAGAGCCTAACTTAACTGCAACGTGACATGTCACTGAAATGTGGGCCAATTTTCAGTGGCCCCGTCTTAAGCGAAACTGAGTTTCTGAAGTTTCCGATTGGTGGGCTTTTTCGACAAGTGGGCCCAAATAGTAAATACTTAGTCCTTGGGCTAAAGTGTCACGGGCTGTTGTTGGGCCGTCCATTTATATGGCTGTGGTGATGACAATCTAATCGAAATTTCTGGTTCACGTGTGCCCACGTGCAGCCTAAGTCACAGCCAGCAGATGGGTTGTGTGGAGGCGAGGCGCGGCGCGGCCTATGGGCAAAGGCCACAGGGGGGCACAGGATGCCCAGGTGGGGCTGGGTGAGGTCTAGGTGAAAAGTTTGTGCTGAATAATTTTTTTCCATAACTTTTCTCAGTAATTTTTTTAATAATTTTTTTAAAAAAACTTTTTGGTACTTTTTTTTAAAAAAATTTGCTCAAAAGTTTTGAGGCAATTTTTTCTCAAAACTTTTTTATTAAAACTTTTTCTCAAAACTTTTGCTCAAAATATTTTTCTCAAAACTTTTCTCACATTTGAATTAGCACACTACAAGTTGGCACGTGTTTTAGATAAAAAGAAGTCCTCTCTTTATACTCCATAGACGACAATCCCCTACGTACTGGTCAACGCAATGCCCATACCACGTACGATACGGTTGCATTAGTTGGGAGGGCAAGCTGGGCAGTTTTCAACTCCGCATCTCCACTCATCCCGGATTAGCTACTCGTCGCGCCGAGCGAGTCTCCCCATCTCGCCGCGTCTCGTCTGGGCGTGCTCATGCCGAGGGCGACCTCATGCGCTCGTTCGTCATTTTGCTGTCCGCAATCACGTGTGATGTCCTGCTAACACGCGTGCGGATTAGCGTCCCCCCCAAATCTAAGTGGAGGTCGGGGGTGACGGCATATAGTAGTGACTGTCGACGAGACGGTGGTGGCACAAAGCAAATTTTTACGAGCCCTTTGCTCGCATATGAGTTTATCATTTATTTATGTTTAGGTTTAGGTTTACGTTAAAGATAGTGAAAAAAATTATATATATAAAAAAGAATTAACGAATAAATAAATATTAAGTTTGAGATAAACGAATTAGATAAGTCATAGATCCACGAGTTCATATGGATTTGTATTTTTCACAGTGACACTGCTGACGCTACAAGTCGTGAGGGTGATACTAGTGGCATGGGCAACAAGGAGAAGAGGTCAATGGGCACTAGGCACAGTGCGAGGAGACGACAATGGGTAACTATGGGTGGTAGTAGAGCGCGTGAAGGAGGGTTATCCACGCAAGCTTTTGCTAGTAGTCCCCAATTAGTGATCCGTACAATGACCATTTCCAACTTTCAAGTATGATCAAACTCAAGCTGGGATGTAAGGCGGAAATCTAGTGCTGACGTGTATAGCCGTTGAGTTTAACTGTTTGAACATAACACTGGTACATATCTATTAAGAAATCACTGCTACTGGATGTAGTCTAGCGATCCATCGAGAGAATAATTGCAAAGGAGACATAATGTAGGGAAAAAACTATTTATTTTTTATTCATCTGTGTTTATAATGAGGGGTATTGCCACGTATATATATATAGTGTCAAAAAACTCTGAGAGATATAATCAATCTCTAAGAGATAAAAGACTTATTTCAAGAAGACCAAATCTTTAAAATTCGAGACGGGTCTAAATTATGTTGTAAAACTCCAGGTTTCCTAACACTCCCCTTAGCACTTCTCATGAAATGCATATGTCTCATCAAAACTCCTTAAAAATCTAGTGGGAAAATTGAGAGAAAGAGTATATAGCTCACGACATGGTCACATAAATTGTCTCATTAAAAACCTTAACATGAGAAACTTCAGGAAAACTCATCTAAGGGAAATAGGTACAATTCATCCAAAATGCTCCAAACAATCTTCATGATTAATTTTAGGCACTTAATTTTTTTGACTAATATTTAATTTTTCACAACGGTATTATGTGAAAATTCTTCACGTGAAATGTGCAACTCTTTAAGTCTCAACATTTTAATACCACGAACACATCTTTCAAAAATAAATACGGAGAGAGACTTAGTGAATAAATATGCAAGATTTTCACATGACTTAGTATGCATTACCTTTATTTTTTTATCTTAATTCATAAGCATAAAAAAACTTGTGGTTGATATGCTTCAATAAATTGCTTTTCATATATCTCGATTGCACTTGTACAAAACATGCAGTATTATCTTCATATATAATGGTAGGAGTGTTAGTAGTGTTCAAACCTCATACCTGCTAGATATGATTGATCACTCTTCTAAACCATGAGCAATCCTATGCGGTTTCATATAGAGCTATTATTTTTGAGTGGTTAGTCGAAGTAGATATAAGACATTGCTTTGACGATTTCTAGAAAATTATAGTTCCATCACATAAGAAACATAGTCAGTTTGTGATTTCACTGTATGTGGGTCTAACTAGACTTAGGTCATGATTCTTTCTGTAGAACAGATCCAGATTTTTGCGACCTTGCAAGTAGCGTAGAATATCCTTCAAACCCTTCTAATGCCTTTTAGTGGGCTTTGCACTGTATCGTGTAAGTGGGTTTAGTGCAAACACTATGTCTGACCTAGTGCAATTAGCCAAATATATCATCACACCTATTGCACCTAAGTATAGGAATTTTGGTCTCAATACTTCCTTCCCCTCTTCTTTAGGTCTATAGGGATCTTGATCTGCTTGCAATGATCTTCCAACTATAGGGGTTTTAGCGGAAAATGATTTTTAAAAACTAAATCGCTCTAACACCTTCTGAGGGTAGTTTGACTGATGTACAAAGATTCCATCTGCCACATGCTCTAGCTGCAAGCCCAAATAAAATTTTGTTTTACACAAATCTTTCATTACAAATTCAAATTTCAAGTAGGAACTTGCTTCTTCTATTTCTTCTTTATACTGATGATATTTAGATCATCTACATATACGGATATTATGCGAAATCTATTCTGGGACCTTCTCATGAATATACAGGGACAATCCATGCTATTTGTGTAGCCTCATTTTTCAAGAAACTTACTCAAACAATTGTACTATATTCTACCTAACTATTTTAACCCATACAACAATTTCCTCAATTGTACGTTATAAAGGTGTCTATTTCCTCTAACCTGATTCAGCAATAGTATGTATTCAGGTACCTTCGTATAAATGTCTGAATCTAGGCTCCCATAAAGATATGTGGTCATAACATCTATCAATTTTATTTTCAATTCTAGATTGACTGTCATTGAGATTAAATATCTAAAGGTAATGCCACCCATCACCAGGGAATAGGTTTCTTTATAATCAATGCCTGGTCATTGAGTGAAACCTTGTGCCACTAGTCGTACTCTATATCTTACAATTTCATTTCTTTCATTCCTCTTATGAATAAAACCTCACTTGTATCCTACTAGTTTGATGTGGGGAGGTGTGCGGCATACTGGCCCAAAATACATCTCTTTTTGTTCAGGGATAATAATTCAACTGTTATTGTCTTTTGTCAGTCTTCCCAATTTGACCTCATTCTACATTCAGTGAGCGATGCAAGCTCAGGGTCAAGATCTATAACTATGACAATTTTATTTGTGAAGTTTGTGTCAACTACTATGGTTGCTCTATTCCAGGTTCACTCTGAATTTACATAGTTCATTGCTATTTCATCATGAGTTGCACTTTTATGTGCTAATTCATCTTGCTCTTCATAAATTCTTTTAGGTGCACTTCCAAGTGCTTCTTCATTATTTCTTACTGTTGGAGCAAGGCTCTTTAATTTACCAGTGTCAATTTTAGCGCGTGCATTTTTGTTGGTTTCTTCCTGCGTAAGAAGGTTCAAATCTGGTATGCCTACTTCCTGAGATTTCATACCATCGCTAGGTCTCAACTGGCTCCCCTTCTTTTTCCTTTGAGATATTTTTATGATCAGCTATGGTAACCTCTCATTTTCCACTTTCTCCAGACGTCTCATGCTATTTGGGACTTAAGAAATAGAATTTTTTATCCTTTTATTATTTTTTGGAGCTCCTAGGATAAGATGAGGGATACCTTCTTTTGGTACTTCCACCCTCTCTGGAGTATTGCGTGCAGGCACATGTGACTTAGTCAAGCTCTTCACATCACAAAAATAACCAGGTGGATCGTTTGCTAATTTATGGAAAATGATAATTTTTTGTACTTCATCATTTGATTCACTAGTGCGAGGATCATGTGCTGCAGTTTATTCAGCCTGCCATATAATTTCCAAATATTTTTCATCCAAGGGTATATTTTCTCTCATAATGATGCAAAATTATTTTCATAAAAAATGCAGTCAGCGAAGTGGGTTGTATACAAATTTACAGTTATTGGTTCTAAATATTGGATTATGGATGTAGTCTCATAGCTGACATATATTCTAACTTCCCGCAAAGGTCCCATAGCGGTTCGATGCAATGACGGTATTGACACATAAACCATACATTCAAATTTGCGTAAATGGAAAATCTTCGAAATTACTCCTTGCACTAGTTGCATAGGTGAATAGATGTTATAGGATGATGATCTATAATTAATAAGAGCTACCACATGTAAGACTGTGTGTCTCCAACATGTAGAAGGCAAATTACAGTGTTGCAACAAAGGTCTAGCAATGAACTTTATTCTTTTTATTAGTTCTTCGGCTAGTCAATTCTGAGTGTGGATGTGCGGTACAAAATGTTCAACTTTAATTCTCATACCAGTGCAATAATCGTCGAATGTCTTGTAAATTCTCCAGTGCCGTCTATTCTGATGGATTTTACACGATGATCTGGAAAATTATTCCTGATTTGTATGATCTGTGAGATCAACTTTGCAAAAGCGTGGTTGCGGTAGATAATAGACATACATGATCACTTCGAGGATGCGTCTATTAATACCATAAAGTACCTAAACGGGCTAGAAAGTAGCTGAATAGGACCACAAATATCCCCTTGGATTCGATCCAGGAATGCATGGATTTTTTCATGTACCTTAAAGGTAGATGGTCTTAATATTAATTTCCTGGTAGCACATGCAAGGCATACAAAAATTTTATAATTCAGAAAATTCTTTACATTTATACTATGATCTTATATTTCTCATCATTCTAAGACCAGGATGACCTAATCTATCATGCCATAGGGCAAATAATTCTGCACTATGAGTGAACACTTCATGTGCTTTAATATGAGTGTAGTACAAGCAACTGCTTATGGAGGAAAGGTTTTCTAGTATTCTTACTTCGCTATCACGCTTAGTGATGAGTAGGTGCTTTTTACCATCTTCTTCACCAGTTTCTATATGGAAATAGTTAGCGCGAATATCTTTAAAACTTAAGAGATTTCTTGTAAATTCAGGGTACAACAATGATTCTTCGATGTGCAAAGTAGTTCTCATATGTAGTATTACTATGGTTATTCCAGAATCTATTATGCATTTATCACTACCAGTGACAGTCATGACCTTTCCAGAGCTATTTTCGATAGACTAAAAATACATCTTTTCTCTTAATATGGTGTTTGTGGTTCCATTATCTACAAAACATACTTCCTCCATGTGGATGCCACACATATTCTATGAATAAAGCATTCAATCATTCACATGCGAGGAAGTAGCAACAAGACTAAATGCTTCATTAACTATTGAAAAATATTGTTTGTAGCTAGGATTGCTCTTCTGGAGCTTACATTTATTCATTCAATCCTCCTAAATTCAGCAACTAAGTAAATGACTAGTTACTCTAATTCTAGATAGAGTTTGTGAAATATCCGGCCACTTCAACTTCAATGGCTTTCTGTTCTGCTTCATCCTTCATGGCATCTTCTATAGCAGTGGAGGAGGGCAAAGTAGTAGCCTCTGTACCCTTTATTGGGATGTCTTTCACTGCTAGTGTGGGAGCGTCATCAACTTCTATGTGAGATGCTTCTCTTTCAACTACTGCTGCTTTGTCCAGTTCCATCCCCACTACAATGGTGAGGCATGCTTCTGGCTGCTCCTTTTTCTTTTTCTGGTATGCTTCCAGAACATTCTTTGATGTTTTGTAGATTCGGAGCCAATGACTCCGAACACCGCACTTATAGCATGTCTGGTTCTGCTCACCATATGGCTTGACTTCTTTCTTTGTAAATGTACGAGATGTCTTCTAGAGGGGGGTGAATAGGGGTTTTCTGAAATTTAAAATTTTACGGCGGATTAAACTTTTCGGATAATCCCTGTCAACCCGGATACTATGGGTCCGGAGGTTTTGAGTTCTGCCTAGATAGTCTGGATGAAACAGGAAATCGAAGGCTATAAAATTCTAAGTAAATCTATTTGATGTCATGTGTTACCACAGGTTCCTAAGGATGTATGAAGGCTTTTCAAATGATCACTTGCAGCTAAAAACACAAAAATAAGTAGATCGGGCAAAATTGCCCAAAAACAACTAGAACAACAAAGAAATCAAATGAGACACGAATTTGTTTTCCGAAGTTCGGATCAAACGATGCTACATCTCTATTGACATGCTCACAGAGAGCCAGGTCTCTCTCAACCCTTATCCTCACCGAGCGACCACGAAGATCGAGCTCGGGGCTTACTCAACTTCTCTTTCCTTGCAGAGGTGAGGATGACCTTTACAAACTTCCCGAGGCACTCCACAAGCTTGGGTGCACACCGTGTGACGTCTAGCCGTCTAGGAGCTTCAAGCTCCAAGAGTAAAGAACATGAGTTGACGGCTTGATGAAGACCTCAAGTGCTCAAATAATGGAATCTTGGTCACTAGCACTCAATCACACTTTTCCAATCCCAACTCTCAAATCCTTGTAAGATTCAATGCTCTAGAGGGGTGGGAGGGCTTTAAAGTAGCTTTGAATGCTTTTGTGTCGAGTTGATTTAGTAGCAAATGAAGGAAGAGGGTGAGGGGGTATTTAAACCCAGCCCCCCAAAACTAGCCATTGCAGTATATTTTGTACCGACCCGAAGTATTCGGGTCAAACGGGAGACTCCAGGTTGGCACTTATCGCACAGCCACGAGCATGTCCAGAGCCCGACCCGGAGGGTCCAGATGAACACAGAACTCGGAGTATCCAGGTCAACCCGGAGACTCCGGGTGAAACTTTTAGGCTCTAACTAGGAATCTTTGCCAGAGTATCGTCCAGAGACTCTGGTCACTCGGAGTATCCGGACCAACCCGGAGACTCCAGGTTGAACTCCAACCATAGACCGAGAACCCCCTACCGGAGCATTGTCCAGAGACTCTAGTCACCCGGAGTATCCAGGCCAACCCAGATACTTTGGGTTGAACTCCATTCACAGATCGAGAACCCCCTGCCGGAGCATTGTCTGGAGACTGCGGTCACCTGGAGTATCCAGGCAAACCCGGAGACTCCAGGTCCTAACAACTTTTTAAAACATCTGGTGTTTATGGGGTGATATGTGTCTCTCATCTTTGGTCTAAAAGAGTTGTTTGAGCACTGAGACAATTTCAAGTTAGTCTAAACTCATCCCTCTTGATAGTACGGCGCACATATACTCAAATTCAAAAATAAAATAAATTTAAATCTATTGAGTAACTATATGCCGCTTCTCTTTTCTTTTTGAGGGACGTCAATGTCATTCTACTTCTTTAAAGGGACAAATACCTGTCCAAAACCTCATTAAACTTATTAGTCCCTTAATTGTTTATCATCAATTATCCAAAACCCACATAAGGAGCCTAGATGCACTTTCACTTTGTCTTGTCATTATCATCACCAGGCTTGACTTTGTCTGACCACTTACTTTCCTCCTTTTCCCCGCTTCTTATTGCGGTTCTTGTGCACTTTGAAAGAGCTGTGGTTGACTTCTAGGCCATTGCTCTTCCCTTGCGGCTAGGAAAAAAAATTCTTGTTTATGACTTCGTCATGAACTTCATGGAGTTGCAACACATCAATCAATTCAAAATACTTCTTTTAATTTGATTTATGGTGATTGTGTATGGATTCTGCCGCGTGGAAAGTGGAGAGAGTCTTTTCAATATTCTCTTCTTGTGATCTCTTTCCCACAGAGACACATAATTGTGAAAATGTAGTGCAGCGTGGAGTTGTACTCTCTGGCATGCTTATAGTAATAGAAATGGAGCCGAACTCATCCTTGCTCTACAAGAGGCTTGATGGTGTACTTTAGGTGTTCAAAATGCTCCTACAGTGCGTCCCATAGTGCCTTAGTGCTGGTCATTGCTATATACTCATTCTTCAAAGTAGGGGAGAGATGATGGTGGAGAAAATGAATTGCATGATCATTCTCATCCTCGATGGGAACCATTGCACTACATGTTCCTAGGCCAATGGCAGTGTGGAGCTTTTCCGGTCCAGGTACAATCCGGATATCCGACGTCCAGTGAGATAGTTGCATGCATCTACACTCAGCTCAGCGAACTCCTTTTTCGTGATGTTAGCCATCTTCATATTCAAATGACACAAGTATTACTACTAGTAAAGTTGCATTGTGTTGCTAAATTAGATTGCTGTAAATTTTCTGATATTTTCTATGCTATTATATGAATATTACTGAACTTAAACACATAACAGGCAATTTAAACAGTATCAATACATAGAAATAAATACTACATAATTGAAAAAATAGATGTAAAAATTCAAATTCTAGAGGTACTTTTCTACTCGAAAAAGCATTTTCGGGATTTCCTACAAAGTTCTAGGGTTTATATGCAAAATTCTAGGATTTACGTAATTTTTAGAAAACCACAAGGATTAATTTGCAAAAATTTTGCATGCCCTTTTCATTACAATTTTGGCCCCTTCATATTCTTTCTAGCCGGCCCATACATCTTCTCTTTCCTTATTCCGGTCAGTCGGCCCAGCCCAAAACTCCTAGTTGGACCAATTTGGACCGACCCGATTCATCATCGTCCCATTCCCCCGGCTAGGGTTTCTAATCCTGTCTGCCTCTGTTGACTGAGAGGTGGGTTGTTATCGTGCGTAGGGGCACCGGCTCCTGGTGGCTTGCAGGGCTGCTACAGGGGCGCATGCGTAGCAAGGACGGTGGCATGACACATCAAAAGGGGCTTCCGGCCAATCTCCATCTGCCTGCATAGCAGCAACCGGTATAGCAGCGACAGTGCGGCACGTACATGGCGAGGCTTCAGGCCGATCTTTGGGCACGATGCATAAGGGCTTCAAGCTAGTAGATTTCCTACTGGTGCAACACATGGCCATAGGGGCACGATAGCAGGGATGCATCTGCTACATTCTGTGATGGCAGCAGGGACCTGGCGCGTAGCAGGGGCACCCGGCCTACAGGGCCTATGGCCGATTCGGTGGCATGCACAGCTGGGCAAGGTGGGATAGTAGGGAGGCCTTGGTACTTGGCAGTCTGAAGGACAGTGGCAGGGCCAAGTGCGAGATGCGGCTGCTAGTGGCATGGGGCGGGCAGCGATGCGTACATTATAAGACCCCCATTACCGGGATCTCCTGTGCCTCCTGTATCAGTCCCTGGATTACGTAGCTGATACGCACAGTATAACAGTTGTAGTATCACAGTCAAACTTCGTACGTAAATAGTAAAGTTGTGGGTACAAAAGGCTTACAATCCATACCGAATATTACAAGCCTAGCCTAGCGGCCATCAAAACACACAACGGAAGCAAAAGCCCAGGCCACAAGCAGCGAGGGTGCGAACGCGACTTCACAGACTATTCTTCATCCCCGGCTTCATCTCCGGCGAAGTCGGCATTGGGTTCTTCATCCGAATGACAGCAAGAGTGAGTACAGAAGTTACTCAGCAAGTCCTATACTACTTCAAGGTGTTGATAGATGCATAAAGGGTTTATTCAAGGATAAGCTTTACGGTTTAGGTTTAAGCGTAAAGCAGTTTATGTAAATTACCAATTGTATCAACTATGATCGACTTCCAAACATTTTAACTAGTTCAAAAATCCGCAACAAGCTGTATCTGGGATTTCTCGGTCCTGGAGGGGCTATACCTCACTCTGCAGTCCTTTTTATCACATCTGGTGTATCTCTAGTACCACACAGCTTCTGGCGGAGTGAGCCAGGAACTTTGTTGCACGGACATCTAGTCCACACACTCACTCATCAAGACTCACGCACCCGGAGTCTATTCAAGCATGACCATGCCTTCGCACGTCCATGACCGTGGACACGGCTATTCGAATAGATTTACATTCTGCAAAGGTTGTACAACTTTACCCACACAATATGCTCAACCTTCAACCGTTGCAAGCAGAGGAGCGAATCATACTGAGACTCTCCCAACACCTTTCCTACCGGGCTTTTTCACGAGACACGCTAAGTCCCAGAGCTGCATGTTCTGAAGGCCAGCATCCCTTTTTAAGCCTAAGCTGGTCCCTGAAACCTCCAAACAGCGGGACAGATGGACTCTTGGCTGCTCGTTGCTCTCAGCCTCCTGGTATGATGCCCAACTTAGTCCAGTGAAAGAAAGTCAAATCCTGTCCATACAGGACGCATGGTTGCACGGGGGTGGATATATATGACGGCGCAAGACTCGGTCCTTAAGCGACCGGGCTAGGCATCTTCATGGGAAATGAATACCATCATGTAACTCAAGCCCCCAAGAGCATCCTCCCTGGAGGACCACTCTACCTGCTCGCGCCACAAAAGTTTTCACCTATTTTTACACATCACCATCCAAATCCCACATCACATCAAGGATTTCACAACTATCACGGAATTCACAACCATCAAGGACTTATGGTATATGAGTTGTCATTGATAACAGTAAATGTTGTCTCTGAGGAGAGGTGTTTTAAAAGTGACATCTCCGAGAAGACGTATTCAATCCTAAGCATGCTAGATATCATGGCATCGTCCGACGTTAATATAGATAATGACAGGTAATCCTAGGGTGATATGTATTCTGGATGATAATATTTAAGACATGGCATGTGTTTGATAGGATTAACTATTACAGGTAGTTTTGTGAAAGCGTAATACATAGCACATGTGATAACAGGTCTGGTTTTAGTTGATCATGTGTATTATTTGAAAACATAGACTCAATATGATCAAGGAGATAGGACTTGTCTTCTCTGGAATTTTCTTCGAAGTCTTGATTGTAATCGGGATCCTCCTCACACCTGATGTTTCCTGCACAGCACTCGCAGAACTCTGGTTGACCTGAAATCGCGACTACGATCAATAACAATGATACTAAAGAAGAATCAATTAACAACAAATAGAAAGCCAAATGAGCTTTAATTTATAAAATAACATGACAGGCGAGTAGATCTCAATTTTAGATGAATTTCAGTAAAAGAATCGCTAAAATCGGAGCTAGAACGGAGAAGTTATGGCTCCCGGAAGATTTAATTAGAATTTAAATAGGGAAATTAAGAATTGGCACTGTTCATGGGTGGGGCCCACGGGTGGGACCGAATGAACAGTAATCTAACCCTGCATGAACAGTGCCCGATGGGACCCACATGAACATTACAGGTTTGGGCTGAATGGGCTTGGATGGGCCGGATCCAGGCCAAGATGGGCCACGTCTGGGTGTGGACGGGCCGAGCTGCATAATGTTGGGCCCGCACCGTGCAGGCCCGCTCGGTTTTTGGGCTGGCTGGCTAACGTGCCATGGAGGCAGGCCGGCCCACTAAGCAGCCCGTGTGGCGACTGGGTTGACGAGGCCGGCCTCTAGGCCGAGCCAGGCTGAGCCACGGCCCGAGGCCAATTTAAACGCGCGGGCACGTGGTAAAGAAGGGGGGGGTGAGAATCGGTCGGCTCCGAGGGATTTTGGCAGGGTGTTGCCAGAAAGGTCGTCGGGGTTTGGTTTTCGCCGGAGCTTCACGAGAACGACCGAATGCTGACCTTCTACGTGATACGGTGGACTCGACAAGGAGCAACTCGATGGCGGCCGGCGATGAGAACGACACTAGATCACCGCAGGAGAGGAGACAGCGGCGCAACGCAATTGGACAGCACCTCCCCTACATGGGGAGGGGCCAATCCTGCAAAGAAAAGAGGCTGCGGTGCCTCTAAGAATCACAACACGATGGCAGGACCACAATACAGAGCAGAAGCACGCCGGCGGAAGCTATGCACGGCGGCGCGTGGCAAAAAGCTAAGGGAGAGCACAGGGATGCCTACACGCTATCTAGGAGGGGGGCTGCTAGGGGCTTGGGGTGCTCACTGTGCTCAAGAACAATGAGAAGCGGGACGGCCGCCGGTGACTCGTCAAACAGGTGGCGGCGGCGTTGCTCGGCTATTGGCGCGGACGGGCTCCCGTCGGGCTTCCGGTGATTGGACGGCGGCACAAGGATGGTAGCAAGGTCTTGAAGCACCTCGGTAGCATGTTGTCGGCAGATTGATGACGGCGGGGTCGCGGCGGCGGTAATGGCAACGACGGCAGTGGCGTGGATGGTGAAATAGGGAAGGGGGAGAGAGGGACCGGGCATGCTATTTTTAGAGGGAAGGGAATGGCGGAGAGAGGTATTGCGTGTGGGCTGGCATCACGGGGACGTCGGCGGCGAGGTGGCGGCCGGCGCCCACTTTTTCTTTGGGGTATGAGCCATCTATGCCGCCCAAGCATGGGCAGGGTTGCGGAAGTCGCGCATGCAGGGCATGGGAGGAGAGAGAGGATGCGTGCGCGAGAGAAGAGAGAGAGTAGAGCAGCGGAGGCCGGTCGGGCGTGCGCGGGATTTTTCCCCGAGAGGGGAGACTGTGGCTGGCAACGAGCACGCGCTGGAGGGAAGATAAAGGAGAAAGGCGCGACGCTTGGATTGATGACGTGTGGTTCGCGGACGGCTGAGCGGCGTGCGGGGTGGGCGAGCGAGCTGGGCCGCTCGGCATTGCTGCGGGCCTGGCGTGGTGCACGCGGGTGGAAGAAAAGGGACTGCTAGGCAGGCCACCTAGCTAGGCTACATGCGAGAGGAAGAAGAGAAAGAGCTGGGCCGAGCTAGCTGGGCCGAAAGAGAGAAGAAAATGGATTTGGCCCGAGAAGAGGAAAAAGAATTAATTGGAATAAGGATAAAGTTTAAATTCAAATTAAGGTATTTGAATTTGGATTTGATTTTGAATTTAGATCAACTTCATTTAGAATATCTGATCTTTGGATCTCAAGACTTTTTGGAGATGATTTGAATTCGGATTGGATTTGAGCTGAACCGAATTTAAGAGTAGGTTTTGAAATTGAGAGACATTCTAATTCAAACCACCACACAAAGAACTATAAGAATCTCAACCAAAGCATACGAACCATCCTAATGTAGAGATTACTTTGAATTTGACTCTAGTGCTATTTGGAACACTTATTCAACCTAGCACATCTAATATACATGAATGTATATATACATACACATACTTATCTTCTTAACCTTAGTTAGCTTAACAATCCCTAAAAAGTTTTAATTTGGAGCTAAATTTGCAACTAAATAAACATGCTCGAACTCAGGATGTTACATACATGGGCTCCGCCTGGTAGGGCGCTGGCGCGCGAGTTCTGTTCTAGCGGCGCATTGCTTTTTCGATCGTTGGACAGGTCGGCTGATAGCAAATCCCTTCAAAATGCTCTGAATTTCACACAGTCACACATGAACAAGGATGAACTCTGGACAGTAGTTTGTGCTATGATCAAGCTGCAGCTTTTTGGGTTTTCTCCTCTCTTATTTATAGCTAGAAATTCTAACAAACCAATTGAAGAAACAAATGCCACTTCAGCCACAAACTCCTGGCGAGTGGGAGACTGCACTACGCGGACTCAGAGCAAACTGGGCACACCTCAGCCCCTACAGACGTGCATGGCCTGCAGAAGTGCAAAACGTGCTCAACTAACCCTGAAAAATGTGAAGATAAAGGAGACCAATAGAGACACAGAAGGTTTACCCAACATTCACTCCCTAAACCTTGCGTGCTCCGCAAATCTTCTCTACTCCAAGCTTAGCTCGAAGCTCCTAGAATGCAGCTCGCCCTAATGCCTTCGTGAGAATGTCTGTGAGCTACTGTGAAAACCTAATGTATTCGATGTCCAATTTGCCATCGTCGACGAAGTCCCGGATGAAGTGATACCAAGTATCTATATGCTTGCTGCGCTCATGAAACACTGGGATCTTGTTGAGCGCAATTGCTTCCTTGTTGTCTATCCGAAGCTCGACGACCTTTGCCTCCTCATGTTGTAGCTCGGCCAGCAGTCTGGCCAACCAAAGGCCTTGGTAGGTAGTGGTGGTGGCGGCAATATACTCTGCCTCACAAGACGAGAGTGCCACCACCCTTTGTTTCTGCGATTGCTAACTAATCGGGGTTGAACTGAGGAAGAAGATGACCCCGGTGGTGCTCTTGTGAGTGTCCACATCTCCCGCCATGTAAAAACTATCACTGTAGCCGACAAGGCAGTCTCCTCCTCCCTTTGCGTAGTGGCAGCCGTAGTTGAGTGTCCCGATGAGGTAGCGTAGGATCTTCTTCACCACTACAAGGTGCTCCGTTGTTTGTGCCTCCATGAACCGACTCACGTAGCCGACGGTGTAGGCAATGTCGGGGTGGGTGTGGACGAGGTAGCGAAGGCTTCCTACCATTCTCCTGTATGCCATTGTATCAGTGGTTGGCACTGAGCTCACCTTGCTTAATATGAACAGCGGCTCCATCGGTGTTGCACAGGGGTTACAGCCCTGTAAACCGACGCCGGCCACAATCTTCTCTACATACGCCTGACAGAGCGTGATTCTGTCCGTGCCTTGATTTACCTCAATCCCAAGGTAGAAAGACAGTAGACCGAGATCACTCATCTTGAACTCCGTCTTCATCTCTGCCTTGAACTTGTCCATCTCCGCCTGCTTCCCGCCGATGACAATCAGATCGTCTATGTACACGCCGACGAGGATTCATGATGCGCTAGCGCCTCTCGTGTACACAGCGTGTTCTGTCTCATAGCGCCTGAAGCCCAGCGCCAGCAAGCTCTGGTCCAGCCTTGTGTTCCATGCGCGTGGTGCTTGCCAGAGCCCATACAATGCCTTCTCCAGCCGGTACACCAGGTGCTCCTTTCCCTTGACGACGAAGCCAGGTGGCTGAGTAACATACACTTCCTCTTTGAGCACTCCATGAGAAATGCAGACCTGACGTCGAGGTGGTGGATGCCCCAGCCGTGATGCGCCGCAATTGCGATCAAGAGCCGCACGGACTCAAGGCGGGCGACCGGTGCAAACACTTCATTGATGTCAATGCCGGTGCACTGGACGTATCCCTTCGCAACGAGACGCGCCTTGTGACGCACGATGTTGCCGGTGGTGTCCTTCTTTAGCTTGTAGACCCATTTGAGCCCAATTGGGCGGTGTCCACGCAGCAACTCCATCAACCGCCAGGTGCCGTTCTCCTCGATAGCTCGCATTTCCTCTCGCATGGCCTCCTACCACACGTGTTCATGCTCCACTTCAGCGAAGGAAGCGGGCTCTTCGGCGGACAGCAGATGGAGCTCGTCGTCAAGTTCAAGCATAGCATGGCTGGCCGCCTCTGCTACACCTAGCAGGCTGTCAATGGCTCGGTACCGAATAGGCATGTCAATGTTGTGGGCGTCCAGGTTGTCATCATCATTCGACGGTGGCGAGACAACCTTGGCATTAGTGCTAGGACCAGGGGTGGTGTGCGGCGTGCACGTGATTGGCTCCTCAGCTTCAGGCCCTTTAGCACCTACCACTGGAGCACTCCCTACTCCGGATGCCGGTCCCCACACCTATGACACCAAGTACTCAATAGTGAAGTCAGTGGAACGCTCCCCATCGCCACCAATGACCAACTCCCAATGCCAGCTCCATTCTTCATCGAAGACGACGTCACAGCTCACATGGATGCGCCTAGTGACAAGATCATAGAGGCGGTATGCCTTGCTCCCCACTTCGTATACGATGAACACCATTGGTGTGCACCTGTCCTCGAGTTTCTTCAGGCCTGGCTTGGTCACCTTGATGTGACCGACGCAGCCAAAAGTCCACAGGAAGTGGACATTTGTCTTACACCCGTGCCATGCCTCGAATGACATTATGCCGTCGAGTGCGCGCGTCGGAGCACGGTTCAGCAGGAAGACTGTCGTTGCCACTGCTTCACCCTAGAACTCGCCGGGCATATGCCTTGCCTTGAGGAGACTGCGGGCCATCCCCACCACAGTCTGGTTTCGCCGTTTGACCACGCGGTTTTGTTGTGGCGAGTACGGCGCTGTCAGTTGTTGCTCAACGCCAGCATTAGTGTAGTAGTCGCTGAACTCAATCGAGGTAAACTCCCCTCCTCGATTAGTCCTGAGCGCGCGGAGCTTGCATCCCATCTCCACCTCGACGTGGGCTTGAAACCTCTTGATGGCGGTAGCTGCTTGGTCTTTGGACGCCATAAGAGATAGCCACATAAACCACAACTTGTCATCGACCAACAGGAAGAAGAAGCGCCGATCGCCGTGTGTCGCCGACATAATCGGACCGCAAAGATCTCCATGGACAAGTTCCAGCCGCTCCTCGGCCCGAAACTTCACCTTCGCTGGGAAGGGTCTGCACCGCTACTTGCTGGTAAGGCAACTGTCGCAGACCTGATCAACGTGGTCAATCGGTGGTAGCCCACGTACCATTTCCTGTGCCCCAAGCTTCTGGAGCGTGTCAAAGTGGAGGTGCCCGTAATGAGCATGCCAGTGCCAAGCGTCCTCGACACGGTGCACGGCAAGGTAGACGGGCTGCGCCACGGTAAGTTGCAGCATGTACAAGCGGTTAGGACCACGCTCTACCTTTGCCAGCAGCTTCCGCTTGCGATCCCAGATGTCCAACGCTAATGATGTCGTTGCGGACGCACGGAATGTAGTAGACTCCGCTCAATGCTCAGTGCTCGCCATTGCGGCAGGCGAACAGGACCGTCCCACGGTCGCAGATGGCGACAACTGAGTTGTGACCAAACTTCACCGTGCCCACGATGCTGGTGTCAAGCTCGCTGAAGAACGCCTTCCACCCGGTCATGTTGTTTGTCGCCCCGGTATCAAGGTACCAACCGTGCTTCGGCTTCGACTCACCTGCCTCCTCCTCCTCTGTTCCGAGATTCACATGTGCACGCGGCTCATCAAGAACAACACCAGCGCCCGTACCTTGAGTCGAGTCCGTGAGCGTGCAAACTTGAGCCATGAGGAGCGCAGGCTCATCATCGTCCTGCACAAGATGTGCCTCGCATGTGCACTTGGGCTGTCGGTAGTCCTGTGCCCAGTGCCTTGCCTTTCCATAGTTGCATCATTTGTCGCGTGAGGACTCACCTTTGCCAACGTGTCCACCGCCGTTATCTTTGTGGCGAGGTCGTGGACGACGCTTGACACCGTTTGGCTTGCCACCGGTGGAGAAGCCCTCACCGCGTTGCTTCTCCTTCATACGGGCGGTCCACTCCTCCTCGGTCAGGAGGAGCTTTCCACCACTGGTCGCCTCCACGGGTTGATCGAAGCAATCTTCCGCCGCCTTCAACCGTCCGGTTACTTCTTCGAGCGTCAGCATGGCGATGTCGAGTAGAGTCTCAATGGAGAGGGGGATCTGTGCGAACCGTGGTGGGACGACGCGTAGAAACTTCTCCACCACTCTTGGCTTGTCGATTATAATCTCCATGCGTGCCGAGGTTGCTAACGAGCTCGGACAGCCGCATGGTGAAGTCATCGATGGACTCTCCGTCGTGGAAGCTGATCCCCTCGAACTCCTTGCCAAATGATGCACCTTTGCCTTCCTCACACTATCACCGCCGACTCGTATCGACCGGATGGCGTCCCATGCCTCCTTCGCGCTCAGCTTCACCGTGAGGGCGAAGATCATGTCAATGGGCACCGCATGGAGGATGGCTTCAAGAGCCGTCCGGTCTTCTTGGATGTCTACGCCGCCATGCTCCACCGCCTCCTAGAGTCCACGGGCTTGAAGCATGACCTTCAGCATCAAAGATCACTCACCATAGTTTGTTCGCGTGAGCATGGGGTAGTTCATCGCGCCTATGACTTCCCGCACGGTTCGTTGTACGACGATTTCACGCCGTTTGGAGTCCCAGTGGCGCGAGCGGTGTGGAGGTGGGGAAGGAGACAGGCGATGACCACGCCATGGTGGCGTCCTGGAGTGTCCGTCGTGCAGAGTAGCGGACGACACTATGGCGCAGGATCCGGCAACAGGCTCTGGTACCAAATGACAGCAAATCCCTTCGAAATGCTCTGAATTTCACACAATCACACAAGAGCAAGGATGATCTCTGGACAGCAGTTTGTGCTGCGATCAAACTGCAGCTTTTCGAGTTTTCTCCTCTCTTATTTACAGCTAGAAATTCTAACAAACCAAGTGAAAAAACAAACGCCACTTCCGCCACGAACTCCTGGCGAGTGGGAGACTACACTACGCAGACTCGGTGCAAACTGGGCGCACCTCAGCCCCTACAGACGCACACGGCCTGCAGAAGTGCACAACGTGCTCAACTGACCCCGGAAAATGCGAAGATAAAGCAGATCAATAGAGACACGAGAGGTTTACCCAACACCGGCAGGGTCAGCAACCCATGGACCTTTGCAGGACCCTCCTCTTGTCACCTTTCTTCTTGGAAGATGCCATGCACTTGGCTATCGGCCTGCAGGGCTCCCTGCCCGATGGAGAGAAGGCAGTAGCAGTTCGGTGCTTGAATTTTCACATGGCCAGTAGCAGTTCGGTGCAGATCGAGGCAGTAACAGTTCGGTGCTTGGATTTTCACGGTGCAGAGGCAAGCCTTCCGGCCGCTGGTCCTTCCTCCTCCACGGGCGACAACAGCGTGCGCAGCGATGGTGGCAGCGGACTCTCAGGGTTTCGTCTCGATGACTAGATACAGCTCGATCTATTTCGCGATCAAGCAAACAAATTTTTCCCTAAAATGATATGTTTATTCATTATATACATACCGTAACTTGTTTATGTTATGGTAAATTTATAACGTGTATGGTATATAGGTTAGGCCATGACCTGCCCGTTTGACGACAGTGTCGATGCAGTGTAGATCTGTTTCGCTAGCTTGGTCTCTAGCAGAGCTTTATACTGATAACGTATTGATAAATCGCTGCTATCGGGTGTAGTCCAGCAATCTCTCAAGAGAACAATTGCAAAGAAGACACAATATAGAGGAAAAGTTATTTATTCTTTATTCATCTAGTTTTATAATGAGAGATGCTGCCCGTATATGTATATTATTCAAACCCCTAAGAGATAGAATCAATCTTCAAAGGTAGAGACCTATTCCAACAAACCTAAATCTTTAAAAATCAAGATAACCTAAATTTTGTTATAAAACTCTAGGTTTCATAACAATATCTACTATAACTAGCACAAACTTTTTCTCATTGTTTGTTGGTGGCGATAGCCCAACCCGTGCCTGCCATTGGATCCGCTTCTGAGATTCAAATCCTGTAGAAATATTCTTTGATTTCCATTTGTATCTTATACGCATTAAGCATGTACAGTAGGTTATTTAGAGGAGGTCTTTAAAAAAAACAGAGTTCTTTTTTCTCAATTGCACTGGCACGGATATTTAGACGGAGTGTGTATTTAAGCATCACTACCTATATTAGTGTTAACAAGATAGTTAAATATGTTTAAACACGTATAGTCTTTATTTGTACTAAAAATTATAATTTTTATGTAGGTGCTTGCATTCTCGTTTCTTAAACACCTAGTAATAAATATGTAACACCTTAATTTCAAAATTTTCAAATAGTAAAAAAAATGTTCTTTTCTTTAGTTTAAGTGTTAATCGTTGTCTCAAAACCCTAGGTGTAAATTTATTTTTTAAATTAAATAATTAATTTAGGCTATATTTTTTAATATTGCATTTATGCTGGAATAGAAGCATTAAAGTTTTATTGTGTGAAAAATAAAATTTTGAAAACTCCGGGACGCGTAGTTTGAATTTTGAAAAAGTTTGAAAATGCTTTCATAAAAAAAATTCTTTTTTCCCTCGGACAGAATCTCCTTTCTTTTCTCTTTTTCTTTATTTTTCCTTACGACCCGTCCTCCTTTTCTTTTTGGGCCGAGACCATCTTTCCTCACTCTTCTTCGCCGTCTCTCGGCCTGGGCCAGCTAAAGGCCAGGCCCATTCCAGCCGTTCTGCCCTTCTCTGTTGGTGCCCAGCTGAAAACCCGCCTTCGCCTTCCTCCTCGCGCCACTTGTCTCGAGTCTAAGCCGGCCACGACCTTCCCCACCTCTTCAAGCTGTATCCCAACAAAACACGCTGAATCCAAACTCCCTACGCGTTTTTCCCCTCTATATAAGTTCACCCCTCCCCCTCGACTGTTTCCCAGACCAAGCCTCCCAAACCCTAGCCGCTGCCGCCATCGCCATTGCCGCTCAGTCGCGCTCATTGCCGGTCGAAATTTGCCACGCTTTGCCATCGCCAACCCACCTATGAGCTTCGTCGACATCCCCTGAGCACTCACGTGCGCTCGTTTTCGTATTCTGGCCACCAGAGCGTCTTCCCTGATAAGAACTCGTATGTTGCCACTGCCTCTACCCTCGCCGACCTCCTTCCCATGCCACGACACCTGAAATAAGCCTTCAAACGAGTTCACCATACCCCTGGCTTTGTATTCTGTCGCTCGCCATCATTCCTCATGCTCGACGACGAGGTCTTCACCCCTCCCCAGCGAGTCCACTGCCACGCGATCCCCTTTCGCCGTCGTGCTAAAGCCCCTCCACTATTGACTGGTTCTAGAGCACCGCCCCATTTCCTTGGCCATTAGATCCAAGATGGATGGTTGAGATTAGATCGGTTCATACCCCATTGCCATACAATCATGTGTTACCACGTGCCCCTTCTTAAACCCAGTCAGGGTCATCGCCACCTCAGCCTTTTTGCTGACGTGTCAAGCCATGTCAGCTGGGTTTTTACCCAGTCATTTACCTATTTGTTTTAATTTAGGAGTAGTGGCAATTTTGCACTTAAACCCCTAACTTTTCTTTATTTACCTAAAAGCTCATATCTTTTTACAGTTTAGTCCCTAAACTTTTTTATATTTATAAAAAAGTCCCTCTATTTTAACAAAAGGCCCCTTCCCTTTCTGTTTTATTCAAAATATGTCATTTTTTTTCATATTTTAACCCTAAACTGGTTTTTAGCGTAATTTTCTCGTTCTAGCTCTAATTTAGATGTTTTTCGCGCTCTCACATTCGTAGAAGAGTGCACTATCGTTTAGTACCTTTTCATAGATGTTAGATATTGTTTGGTATACTGTTCTTAGATAGTTTTGTGGTGTGTTTTTCGGTGTGTATCAAGAGCAGACGAGGAGCAGTTCGAGAATCTTCAGGACCATGTCTTTGAAGAGTCTGAGCAGCAAGTTGGAAGAGACAAGTATCTTTAAACATTTTGATCCCAGTTTTTCAAATGTTTTTTTTAGTTTAAACATGCATGCTGTTAAATCTATATCCCATTTATATATAGTACCCTATTCCATATATCCCTTGTTGCCTTAGTTGTCAGTAGTGATTATGTTGGGTAGCTTATGCTTAGCATTGCACAAGGGTATGGTTAGGTTGTTGGTTAAACGTGACTAATGGTCTATGCAACTATGAGATGAGAATACTGGTGCTGTGACTCTATTTTTTACAGTGGTGAAACCTTAGTAGGCTTATTCTTGTTGGAAAGATGCTTTTGTAACGGTCTTGTAGTGATCTTCGGGTGGCACACCATGGAAGTGTATTAAGTGTCTTGCAAACATGATAATATGGAAATCACGACTCGTGAGTAAAGTTGGACAAACTCTATAGAGTGTAAAACTAATATATCAATCGTGCTCATGATTAAGAGTGGCATGATCCCTTCATATGATTAATTGGTTTGGTTTTGGGTGGTTTAGTTGGTTTGATTGGTGGGTTGTTATCTGTGATGGGTAGCATTTGATGGTTGGTTGTGATGGGTAATAGTGGATGTTTCTTGTTACCTACTATGGGTATCAAGTTGGTTGGTTTGGGAACCTAATATGGATTTCAGGTGGTTGGAAAACATGTGTAGATGTTTCTAGAAGTGAAACTTTAATGATGAATCACCTAGTAAAATAGAATGCTTTTATAACTCTTGCATTAGTATAGTTGGTATTTATGCAAATTGTACTTGTAATAGCATGTTCCTTTGTTCAAACTTGCATGTTATTTATTTTTCACACTTGCGGAGTACGATATTTACTTACACTTGCTATTTTCCTACAAATGTACTTCAAATCGCTGCTCAGACAATGAAGGAGAACCAGACTATTTCACGGACGAAGATGAAGACTTCTAGCCTGGTGGACCCCGGTCGATTGCCTGTGAAAGATGAGAGATTCGCTGGATTTTGCTAGTGTGCTTTGGTTAAGACATTGAGATCTTTTTTATTTATTTAAGTTAAACGTTATAATAATGGTACCGTGTGTGATACACTGATAAAATCGCTATATGTATAAAACATGATCCTAACATATATGTAATTTATATCTGATTTTATATCTTTATAAAACTAGGTGTGACAAAATACCACGCATTGTTCATGCTCTTACATCGCCAATCAACCCAATCTGTACAACTGCCTTAATTCTTTCTCTTTACTGCACATATATATGCAGCGATACAACTAGCAAGCAATGCTGGGATGCTCGTAAGAAAAGATTTGGAGTTGTTTGGTTCTTCCCTTAGAAAGCCAAGCCAAAATTTCACCATATTAAAATTGGAGTCATATTAAAATTGGATCATGCTAGATAGTATTTGGTTTGAGATAAAACTAAAATTTTGATACGTCAAAAATCGAAATGGCTATTTTGAACGCTAAAATCTTGTCTAGCTTTACTATAGAAAAAATTTGATCGATCAAAATTTTCAGATGCGACTAAAATTTAATCTTAAACAAAACTAAATTTAGTAAGCGTAGTCAAATTTTAACTTAGGCTTCTTGAAAGCAAGCAAGAACCAAACAGCCCCGAGCCACGAAAAGCATCGCGCCCTTCTTCTACTCGCCATCCTTCTGATCGTCGTCGTCGCCTCCGACCAGGTACAGCTTCTGGCCGTCATTGACCATGTCTACGTCGAGCACCCTCGCCCCGTCCTCGCAGAGAAGCCGCAGCCGCGAGACCGGGCCCGGCACGTTGAGCTTCTCCTGCGCCGACGCCACGAGGCCCTCGATGGTGTGCGGGATCCACTGCACCACTCCCTCCTTTCGGCGCTCCTCGCCGTCGTCCCGCCACGGGTGGTACGGGAACACCGAGCACCGCCGCGGGTGCATCTTGTCTGCGCACAACAAAGGGTTGGTGCATTCCCGTCAGAATTAAACGTGAGGTTAATTTGCACGTAATTCTTGCAGAGCCTCTGAAGTTTGCCTCCGACTTCCTCGCCGCGATCGGGAAACTTGGAGAGCTCGTCGGCCCGCGCCTGCTCCAGCAACGACGCCAGCGTCCGGCCGCCGCACATGCGCCCTTCGTCAAGCGGAGTGGTGCCCCATCTGCACGCAACATGGTAGCAACGTCAAGCACGCGTTCCAAGCCACAAAAAAAACTTGGCAATGGATCATGGCAAACGTAAAAGATCAAGCTTGCACCTGTCCGTGGCGAACACGCTGGCGCCGGCATCGACGAGCATCTTGGCGATGAGGTAGAGGCCCCCGGCGGCGGCGATGTGGAGGGGGGTGCGGTGGTCGTAGTCTTTGCAGTTGGGGTCCGCGCCGTAGGCCAGCGCTCGCCGGACGAAGTCCGAGTCCCCCTTGGCGACCGCCGTGCACAGGTGGCTGCCGGCGTTCTTCAGGCTCAGCTTGGCCCCCTTGCCGAACAGCAGCGACGCCACCCGTTCATGCCCCTGCTTCACCGCCTCCAGCAACGGCGTGTCCCCAAACTGATCTGATTTAGGCGCAAAAATAAACAAAACAATTGTGAAGATGAACAGCATTACTATGCAAGAAACTGGACATGGCAATGGCATTGGATTGGGCGAGCATACCGGTGAGATTGATGTCGACGCCTTCGTTGATGAGGAACTGCACGACGTCCTCGTAACCTCTGGATGCCGCGAGATGCTGCGAGGAAGACGCAGATCACGTCACAATCTCGTTCCGAGCAAAGCTGATCTTAGGTAACTGCTGATCAGATAGGCATTTTTCTCGTACCAGAGGAGACCGGCCGTCGTAGTCGGTGTTCTTGGGGTCGGCCCCCGCCCGGATGAGGCTTTTCAGCTGGTGCAGGTCGCCGTAGAAGGCGGCGCTGTTGACCCGCAGAGTGAGCTCCGCCTCCTGCTTCCCGATGTGGAACGTGATGTCCGACTCCAGCTGATTGATCCGCCCGCCGTACTCATTGCTCTGCTCCCAGACCCAGTCACACACACGCCAACTCGTCAGGAGACATCATCCACTGGCCAGTGGCCATGAACTGCAGAATTTCGACGGCAACAAGAGCTGTTTCAGCTGCGTACCTCGGAGAGGTTGCTCAGGATCTTCCTCCCGTCGACGAAGTAGATCTCCAGGATGTTGGTGAAGGACCGCTTATCGAGCCGCAGGAGCCGGCAGAGCTCGCAGACGCGGACCGTGTAGGGCTGCGGGATGTTGCAGAGGATCGCGATTTCGCCGAAGGAGCTCTCTGGCTCCAGCATCAGGAGAGTCTCCTCTTGGCCGTCTTCACCAATACCAACACCTTCCTGCACAGCACAGGAACATATCATCAGTCAAGCATAAAGATGGTCATGAAAACTGCAGTGAAGCTTTGAACTCACCAGTGCACCGTGGCAGACAAAATATAATTGGTCGACTGCGCTTCCTTGCTCCAAAATAATTTCGCCTGGTAAGAAGAACTCCTCTTGCAGCCTGATCACCTATGGAGCACAGGAACAAATGTTAAAGAAAGTACACAATGGGTCAACATACATAATTCGGTCAAAAGAAACGGATCGATACTTACAATCTGTTGAATGAACTCTGCTGAACATCCTTCCAACAGAGGAATGCTTTCGATATATGGCTTATATAGTGTTTGAGAAATCTGCAAATTCAATTCAATGTATCATCACTCGCGATTCGCAACAGCACAGTTGATGCGCCATGTAACATAAGCTGATAGTATTAGTATCCAGTGGTAAGCTGACAGTGGTAAGAAAGTATCCAGAACTACTCCACAGAAGGATGGAAGGATAAGCAAACTATGGCTCATCACCTTTGCGCGAATAGAAATTGGGACGTCCTGAAGGACGGAAGCTTCAGTGTAGCTGCTCTCGTACTGTAACCTCAAGTGTCCTTTGATCTGTTCTCTTATTTCCTTTCCAAGTTTATTTCTGTTCATATACCTGATCACTTCTTTCATCTTGTCCCTAAACCGCTCTGTTCTCGAGCCTTTCACAATTAGCGCAGTCATGTTACCAATAAGGTAAGCGCCAAGAATCATATCAAACGAAACATAAATCATGATGAATATCATTTCTCTGACATTTACAGCATGAATGTCACCGTAACCTGCAGAGGGAAAAGAACATTTCAGCTAAGTATTTCAGAAGAATGATTCAGAGCGGTGAAAGTTATCTGTTGAAGAATTAAGAGATCAAAAACCTACCAACAGTTGCCATGGTGACGATTGCGAAGTATAATGATGTTATATAGCGCTTGGCAAGATCGATCTCCCTGAAATTCGCATAGCTGTAGTCCCCCAACTGTAAACTCCCTATCCATGTGTATCCTTCCATTGATTCAGGAAGCGTTGTAGCCAGGTAATAGAAGATACAGGCTGCTGTGTGTGTACAGTAGAGTTCAACCACTATGAGCTTCACTATCCTTGTGAAAAGGTAGTTCACACGTATGTCCTTCTCCAATTGCCAGAAGAACTCCGTCACCTTAGTAACCCGTGTCAAGCGAATCCACATCAGGTATCTTACTTCTTCTTTACTTCCGCAAGCCTGTTACAGAATCCATGATACGCGAAGTGAAAAGTTAACCACAGCATAAACACCAATCCACAAAAAACCAGTTCAAAGTTTTCTTTAGAAGAAGAGTAACCTTGTAGATAGCATCCCATGGGAAGCAACCAAGAAGATCAAAAATGAAGCTTGATTTGCAATAACTGTATCGAGAGAGCAAGGAACCAGTGGTTAAACGACACATTTGAGCTACTAAAGAACATACTCCGTCGAGTCAAAAATAAGTGGCATCTTATAATATGTGCAGCTAAACTGCTCTAACTTTTATCATGTCTTTATGAATATTTAGACGGCAATATGAAATTTAAATGAGGAGATTTGTCTGGAGAAATAGTCTGTTATATTATAGTGTTGCTGCTTTTCACAAATATATGACAATAGAAATTGATGATTACTACGTAAGAAACTGGTAAAGGAGACATCACATTAGTGATAGCTGCTCAACACGTGTCACTAATGTCCTATTAGTGATAAGTCTAATAAAGACGTGTCACTAATATCCATTCTGATCAGGACCAGATATAGACCTGTCACTAATGAGTAGTTATTAGTGATGAGCCATAATATGATCCGTTATTGATGATAATAGTGATGGGTCACAATTTGACCTGTCACTAATGACTAAGTCATCAGTGACGAGTCGTTCTAGGTCAGTCATTAGTGACGGGTTAAGTTGTGATCCGTCACTAATGATAAGATCATCAGTAACAGATCGTCCTAGACCAGTCATTAGTGACATGTCAAGTTGTGACCTGTCACTAATGAGAAGGTTATCAGTGATGGATCTTCCTAGACCAGTCATTAATGATGAGTACAATTTGACCCCTCTCTAATGATCCACTCATTAGTGACGAGTCGTCCTATACCAATCATTAGTGACGGGTTAACTTGTCATCCGTCACTAATGACCAACTCCAGTCACTAATAACAGTATTCGCATTTAATGAAGTAAAAGTGCATCTCATATCCTTGCATTGATAGGTATTAGATTTGCAATTTTTTAATTGACTATTGCAAAAGAGATTCCATGCCAACATTTCTCTCTAAAAGAGAAGCCTTTGTGTCGTTCCTAGGAGTGGCTCAGGCGGCCCCTCCATCCTCGCGCCACCATCCCCTCTCCCTCTTCCCTCCCATCTCGCCACTGCCTAAGCAAGCCGCCGGAAGTTTGCGCGGTCGCAAAGATGGTGGCGGCGGGGCAAAAATTGTGGCTTTTGTCGCCTCTGGAGGCGATTGAGGTGGCCGTACGTTTCCACATGGGTTTCGATTGGATCTGCGTGGTGACTACCATGGGAGTGCTGGGGCATCGTTGGCTAGTGTGCGGGAGGTGCGGCGGTCTAGGCTTGTGTCGGCACGGGCGCCTTGGGCACATGCGGTGGCACATGTGGCATAGGAGGGTGCGGCGGTCTAGGCACACCGGCCTGGTCGTGTAGGGCTTGTGCGCGGGTAGGGGTGGCCTAGGCGTGCAGTGGCTGTTGTCACCAAGTGCCACACCGTAGTGCAGTGGCTGATGGACGCTAGCGGCCCTCGTGTCTTTTGTCATGTTATGTTGCCGTCACTTCTAGCCTCGTGACATTGCTCAACTCGGCCTACTGTTTTCCGTTGTGCTACATCCCTTTTTCGATCTGTCTTCTTCCCCCATATCATGCCCGTGGGGAGCTCAGCGGCTGGTGGTGGCCGCGTGGGTGGCACTTTTGTGTGGTGTTGGCGGCGGGGTTTGTTTTGCGAGGAGGGTGGGGATTAGGAGCTATAGGAGAAAGCCTAGCCCGACTTGCTACGGTGCTGACGACGGTGATGCTTTTGGGAGTTGCTAACCTCCATGGAGGCACCGTCGTGATGCCTCCCCTCTCCCTAGACTTTTTGGTTGAAAACTCATATTCGGGATTCCGGATGGGCGACGGTGGCATCCTCGATGTCGCGTCCTCCCTAGAGGCATTGCCTTGGATGTCCTTCCGCGTGGATAGCTTGGTGGTGGCACTGAGCTCAGCAAGCCTTATTTAGCTAGTTTGATGACGAGACTACACTGGATATGTTGAGTTTGTTGCTTCGATAAGGACGAGACAGTGATTGAGGTTCACCAAAAGAAGTTGAAGCTGCTGCCTCTCTAGGTGAGTTTAGCAATGATGACCTAAGGCATACTAGTTTTTCTTTGGGTTTCGGTTGTGTTGTGTGGTGCTTTGTTGTCACCTCCGTTATCCTATCATTGGGTTTTTTTACGGTTTTTTCTCTAATTAACCTTGTTGTTGTATGGTTCTCGGGCCCAATTTCCCTCATAAATTGTGCAAACTCTCTTCTTCTATGTTAAAATCAGGCAGAACTCGTGCGTCAGTTTGAAAAAAAATCCATTTCAGCTATTTCATATCATTGACAGATCCAACATATTAGTTTAAAATCAACTCATGTGTACGATTATTATTTTTCTCAAAGGATACCATGCAAATATTAAGGTGATATTGCAGCACAGGTTCCAACAATCCTATTTGTACCATTCAAGTGGGAGCTGACAAAATATTACCGGAGGGCAATAGCACTGGGATCGTAGACGATTTTGTACGTGTCGGGGTCATGGTAAGCGACGAAAAACTTCACAACAATGTCGATAAGGAATGCGATCTGTCCAGCTATGTCCAGGAAGAACAGGTTCCTTGGGAGCCCTCTGAAGAAACCGAACTCCATGGGCGTGAAGAAGGAACTGTACACCGCCCAACACAATATGAACTGGGTCCATAACCGATACCACCTGCAACAATACCATCCAAAAGAAACCAGAAGTAGCACCCTCAACATAGTTAAAATATTTGTTATGCGATATGGTTAAAATGACATAGAAGGCTGTAAGCTTCCAAAATGGTCAAGAACAACTATTGAAATGAAAAAAATCAACTTTAGTTTACTACAGCCACACAATTTTATTGCTTATTAGGAAGGTTGGAACTGAGAGACACAGCATCTAGAACAGGAGAAACAATTTGTATATCTTATATATCTGGTGTACTAGTCTGCTGGTGTACTCGGTAGAAAAAAATTACTATATTTATCAATATTTTATTTTAATTTTTTAAAACTTTATTTGAATGTTGTCTAGCATATCCAATAAATCATGTATACCGGTGATATGCCGGTAAATTTTATTTACCGGCAAAAAAGAAAATCCAGTCTAGAACCACACACTGCATTTGCTTGCTAGGTCAAAAGAGTAGGTCGGGCAAATTTGATGTAGCCCTCGGTTAAGCATTGCAGCACACAGCATGGTTATAGATAATCAATTTGTTTCAGGTGAGTTCGTTCATACACATGCATCGCCGTGAGTGGTTCCTCTTGTGCACCGATCTGACGATGCCGGCAAAAAACTACTCTGGTTTGGAAAGGACCACTTGAAATGATATGAATTTTGACGGGACGCTAGGAATGCTGCAGAGCACTTCATGTACAAGATCTGCAGAAAAATCTCGCGCCTAACAGATAGCTCAGCAGAAAAAATACATGTTGATGTTAATGAAGTGTTATCTATTCGCAAAAAAATGAAGTGTTATTGTCAAAACCATTTGACATCGTCGCAAAAAAGGGAAAAAAGATTAAAAAAACATTTGACATGCAGTAGAGTACAATAGTGCCAATACTGAATAATATATACACCTCAATTTAGTTGAGCACATAGCAATAATAGTTGATCTACTAGTTACGTAAGATATGCATGCTGTCACTAACTCATCTACTTAAAAATTGCTCAAGACGTACAGTATATTCCCTGATGATCCTTCACCCGAGGATTAAAACTAACAGTCCAAAACTGCTCCCGCCATCCTGACCAATTCTTTAGCCCCGTTCAAACCATCCGTCCAAATCAACAGGGCTGTTTGGTTTTTGTTTTTACAGGCCAAGATAAAATTTGGTCAAAAATTAAATTAAGATAGTGTCAAATTTTGACTGTTAAAATAACTTTTATTTTGAGAAAAAGCTAAAATTTGATCGACTAAAAATTTTAACGAACGATTTAGTCACTCAAGATTTATTTAAAAACGTGATAGAAAAATTTTGACCCGTCAAATTTTTTCAAGATACGATCAAATTTTAACCTTAAATCAAACGAAGACTAAATTTTTAAAGCATGACCAAAATTTAATCTGGCTTCCATTGGCACTAACCAAACAGCCCCAAATCGAATTCGGCCGGAGTGCAGACGGGATAATGGGAGCCTCCCGTGGCCGTACACCTGGTTGACATTCGAGGTCAAGGGTGATAGTATACGTAAGTTATAGCTCAGTTGTCGTATTGCGATAAGCACTTCACGCAGCTTGAGCGTTCTACTGTATATTGTATTGGTTGATTTTTGAGGGGTAACAAACAACTACGAAATCACGTAGATGTAGATAGCTTGATATAGTGTTCACGACTATAAAAACTATTTTTAAATTACTTAGAATATCGTATTGTGATAAGCACCTCACGCAGCATGAGCGTTCTACTGTATATTGTATTGGTTGATTTTTGAGTGGTAACAAACAGCTACGCAATCACGTAGATGTACATAGCTTGATATAGTGTTCACGACTATAAGAACTATTTTTTAAAGATATTTAGAATGTTTTTTATAGGTGGCTTATATGATAAACCGGTTGAGAGATTTTCAGAGATGGGTAACATAATAAGCCACTTGTATAAAGGTTATTTTCACATACGATTTTTTATGTGAATCACCTCTAATAATAAGATAATTGTCACTAGCGATTCATATGAACCACTTATGTAAAAGTCATTTTCAGAAGTGGTTCCTTATGTAAACTATATCTAGAAATGAGATGATTAACACATACAGCTCATATAAAAAACCATCTATATAAAATATTATTTTTAGAGATGATTTTTTATATGAACCGTCTTTGATAATATAATATTATTTTCAGAGATAGTTTTCTAGGTGAACTATCTTTAGTAATGGATGATAGTTTATCTTAAAAATTTATATTTTTTTCAGACAAAGTCGTATGGTGATAAACTCTATATGAAAATTGTAACCTTCGATGAGGTTTATAACTTTGTATTTGAAAACTTTTTTCATTTGAAGTCATTTAGATGCCAAAATAATTATTTAAAATTTCGAATAGAAGATATATATAAAAAGAATGTATATGGTATTAGTATCACTAGTAGTTATGTTGTGAGATGGTAAGCAAGGTTCACGTGAGTTTAGATGTTTCGAGTTCGAGTGCTAAGAATTGCGTGCATATTTCGCGTGAAAAATCGTGTAACTTGTGATTTACGGTAACAACCGTGGGGTGCTAGTCGAGCTAAAAAATCACTTTTTTGGGTAAAAAATATCGATTCGGGGACCAATTTTTTTTTTCATTTTTTGTGCATAAACTATTGATTCAATGAATAATTATCACATGCAGTCCGTTTAAGTAACCGCATACAGATGGTTCCTTAAATGATCTATCTTTGATAATAGATTTTTACAGATGGACTATTTTGTGCTTATAGAAATTGTCTATTTTCACTGGCATTTGACCAAAAGAAAATAGGCTAAATTTCTCTAAAAATATATTCCCACTCGCTTCTTAAAAATAGTTTTTTAGGAGTGGTTGATGTTCCTATCGTTGTCTTCAAATATTAACAAAAAAGATTATGTGTACCTCAATGTTCAGCTCTTTTACGCCATGATAAATAAAGAAGAATGTAAGGTTGGATAAATAAAAAAGTTTTGATGCTGCCTCAAGACAAAAAGAACTGAGAATGAAAAGGATGATTTGTAGCAAAAGCAACATCCGGAGTATTTGAGCATTTTTTTTTCTGTTCAGGGGAAGGAGAGCAAAAATTAATTTCTGTTCAGCTTCCTGAGAGAAAACTGAAGGATTTTTTTTTTCTGCAAACTGAGTAGAGGCTCATGTTGTCATGCTATGATTTTATTTTTCTGCAAACGTAGTAGAGGCTCAAGTTGTCATGCTAGAACTGATCAACCCATCCTATATATTCCTCGATCAGTACCCTCCATTGATCCAGCGACTCTGCTCGCAAAAACTAAAAGAAAAATTCCGTGCAACAACAGCTACCGGAGTCATCGTAAATCAAAAGTGCGGTGTCGTCAGAGCCAACCCCGTGAACCAGGCCAAGATACATGTCGTCTGCCTGGTCACCCAAGCAAGCTGGCGAGCTGATCAACCAGCCAGCAATTTGCGGCTATGCGTTGTCAATTTGTTATGCACACTCTGTTAAGCATCGAGCTGCATATCAATCCACGGCATGAACGCTATGAAGAGGATTGAAACAAAACATTAAAAGTAGAAAAAGGTTCAAGCGAAATCCGCACTGGCAGAGCTCGCTGGCAGCGTTCAACTAATTAGTCAGTTATAGCAATTCGCGCGGGCCATCCCGTCCGAGGCAGCTGACTGATGAAGCGCGTCGCGTCCCCACGACGCCATGCAGCTTCGAGAAGCAGCCGACCGATCAAGCGAGATCAAGCTTCTAGAACAAACGAGACAGCAAAAATGGGGAAAGGGGGCGTGCGGGGGGTTACGTACTTGTTGTCAGGGTGGATGACGAGGTCGTGGAAGTATCCGTCGGCCGCGTCCCCGGCGAGCGGGCGCCTGTGGCGGCGGCGCGGGAGGAAGCGGCCGAGGCGGAGGTCGGAGCCGAGGAGCGCGAGGCGGCTGCCACGGGACGAGGCGATATGGTCGCGCACCACGTCCACCTCGTACTCCTCCTCGGGTTCCTCGTCCTCCTCCGCCACCCTCCGCTTCGAACCCAGCCCCCTCCCCATCGCACGGCTCACTAGGCGGAAGCGGCGGCGGCTTTGATTCCGAGGCGGTGGGGACTCGGCTGCGATTGTGCGTTGTGCGTTTGAACTGGGAGGGAGAGGGGAGGCGGGGTTATTTATAGGGGATGTCACTGACGTGGGAGCAGAACAGCGGAGAGAGGGAAGCAAAGGGTGGGAAGTCTGATAGCCGTGGTAGAAACGAAGGCCAAAACCAGCTGGCGAAACCAGAGGTCTTAGATGTAGGGCTTTCTTTGGAACTTATTCATTTAGAAGAAATCAGCGCAGTTGGTTCGTGGATAATAATTCATTTTTATGAAAAATGAGCTTAGTCGGTGTATGAAAAAACTCTTTGCGGGGGACATGGTAAATTACTTAGAATATCAAGAGGTAATCCCTATTTGAACGAACGAGCAAAAGATTTATCCATTATATTAAAAAGAAAGAGTTAAGCCTACACAAACTATATACCTATCTCAAAAGAGAACACCACCACTTACAAAACTATTTCCAATAGCCAGAGCGGGAGCAGTGGTGGCAAGAGAGGGCGTGGTGACAACAACAGTGGGGTGCAAAGGTCACGAGAATGAGGTGTGTAGATTGGAGAGAAAGGACCACATTTTTCTAATTTACCTTTTTTTCTCCTACTGTAAGTCATCCTACAAGAGGAGAAAGAAGCAATGTTTTTTTTTTAAATGACTATAATAGATTGGCATGGCATACCAATGTTGTTGATAGTTTTCAGCTGTTGAGTTGGTAGTTAGCAATCTGTAGAATACTTTGCTACTTTGACTTTACTGCATAAATTAACACTCTGATTCTTGAGAGCTCACTGGTGTGTAGGCGCAAGAGTCGAGACTTCAGCTACTCTTTTCTTGTCAATGCATTTTCTAAAATTCACAGGCTAGTCAACCCAACGCCCAAATATGCAAAGTTCCTAGTAGTCCAACCCAATGTCTATGCAAGTAGCTCCTGGTGACCTAAAGTGCAAACCTGAACTTCTAGAGACCTGGAGGCACGCACACATGTTGAGTGGAGTGGAAGCTGCACTCCATGGCAGGGCAGCGGGTGATGGCGTGACTGTGACAAGGAGGGACCGCGGACCAAGGCAGGGCGGGGCACAATGGCGCAACCACGGCGGGGCAGGGTTGCGCGACTACGGTGAGCATTAGTTCCGTGACATGATAGTCAGATTGCTTACTGCTTAGTATCCTGAATGCTTGTTTTAATTTGGAAAATGAATACTATGTAAATTGTACAAAACTTAGAAATAAGAGAAAGACTATTGATTCCAAAAGATAAAGAACGGTAACGTTGTATTGTAATTTCAATTTTTTTTATGGTTCTTTTATATTAGTTGAGGTGTTGTTATTGTTATGAACCATTTGTATTTTATATCTTGTCATTGTTATCAAATATTTTTTTTCACTATGTGCATTTATTTTTAAAATGATGGGCCCGTCACTAATGGTTAATCGGTGCAGCCTTGCAAATTCAGAGTTCGGACATATCAGCGCTGAAAGTTTGTGCTGTCCGATCGAGACAACATGCATGGCCTGACCTTACATCGCGGGACCTGTGCAACCCCATGGAACACAAGCGTTTCGCTCTATTTTTCTTTTCACCTTTTGACGTGCATGTTTCGTCTCCGCGTTGCAACCGCCGAATCCGAAACATCAAAAACACCGCCGTCAACGACCAATCCAAAATGGGCAGAGCTATCGTCCGGACATCCGATGATCAGATGGTCCAACCGTTCGTTGCAATGTTAAAAATAATATCTGCAATATCAAAAATAACTATTTGTAACATCAAAAGACATACATCAAAAATAGTATACCGTATGCATCCGATCTAGAAGAAAAAGTCTCACCGCAACATTACAGCTTGTTTCATGCAATATTTTCATGCAAAACCTATGTGGTGTAAAATTGGATATAACATAAAAATATAACTATATAAACAAATTTTCATAACGTCTAAAATATTAAATTTGAACATCTGAAACATTTGAGATGCGAAAATATAGGAATTAACTTAAATAGATAATTTTTTCACGTCCAGATCTGTACGTAAGAGATTCCGAGATGCAAAATATGAAAATAACTATGCTAACAAATTTTCATAATGTCTGAAACATTAAATTTGAATATTTAAAACATTAGAGATGCGAAAATATATGAATTAACTCAAATGGATAATTTTTTAGTCCAGATCTGTGCGCAACATATTCCCGGATGCAACAAACGAAAATAACTATAGCAACAAATTACTTGAATGTCTGAAATATTGGAGATGCGAGGACACAAGAATTAACTTAAACTGATAATATTTTCGGGTTCAAGTGTTTGATCGCTCCGGACTTCTGTAGGCAAGCATTTCTGATCCAAAATATCTGAAATGAGTTTTCACCTGAAGATCCTTTCGAGATCAGTAGGGAATATCATAGCATCACCTTCAAGAATGGAAGATGCGCGCCCAAAGGTGTCCCGGTGCTAGCATCAGTAGGACGTCAAACTGAGCTTTCGTCTGATATTCTCAAACCCTTATTGCCATCAGAGAGAGCAAAATCAGACCCCAACCAAAGGCACACTATCGTCTTAGGTCCGAAGATGACCTAGAGAATGAAACGGATCATCATGAACCGCAAGCCGTCCGTGGTTGAGATCAATCACGGCGAGCACGCAAGGTTAGGATCTCAACCATCAACGATAGAACGTGAGGACGAGAAGAGACAATCCCTCAGCTTGGCAGCAAGGCAAAAAAAAAACTCAAGAGCAGCGGGGCATTATCCTCAACTCAACGCACAAGCGGCCACTGCGTCAACGCTGCTGAAGACGAAGCACGCTGACAAGGCTCAGGGAGATGAGCACAGCGCCAACGGACAGATCCGAGGAAAACCGACAGCGGCACACTTTCCGCCGTATCACCTCGCCGTTGGGCCGCTAGCTGCGCCGCAAAACCCCGTGCCACCGGAGGCATACGGTCGCCGCCAACCTGGGAAGCGCCGGATCACGCGGAATAGGGCCGCCACACGTCAGAGCGCGCGGGCCACGTGGATCCGTGGCACCACGCGCGGGGTCACGGGATCCAGGCCGTGAAATCGGCTGGCTGTGCATAACAGGCCGCCCCCGAATTGGCACCGCCCACGACACGCAAGGCCGACGGTCGGCAACACAAACCGCAGCCAAGAGCAGCACCGAGGCCACGTAGCTGTGGTCGAAGTGGCGAGCGCCATTTGGCCATGCCGGCATCGAAGGCGGCCACGCAATGCCAGATCTGGCCTCGAAGGCTGACGGGACCGCTGGGAAGGACGAGATCCAGGCCTATGGCAGCCGAATCTGGCCAGCAGGCGTCTGGCAAGATCGGCAGCCACGAGACTCAAACTTGCAAGAAAAGAAGAGAGAGAGGAGAGGGAGGGATGCGGGAGCACCGGACGTAGAGTACATCGCTTGGTGTGGCTGCTGGCGGTGGCCGATGAAGGGTGAGACGGTAGTGGTTTGGGCGCTGAGCTGTTATCACCCCCGAGTCGCTCGACGCGAGCGACACGAGGTCCCGAGGTCGTACTTGAATAGGTAATCGTCCGGAATTGAATTTTCTGTTCTGATCTTTATGCACCAGAGTGCCAATTCGAGACGAGTAGGAGATCTTTGAATCAGAGCTAGCTACGATAAGATTCCCAGACGAATCTACCTAGTTTAGATGCAGAATCTTTCATCCAATGGCGGTGTTGGCCCACCTCGACCACCAGCCACGCACAACACGCGACAGCTAGTAGTAACATGCAGCTGCAAATTCAGGACCAATTCCGATCACGTGTTTTAATTTTTTCCTTCTCATTGGCTCAATGCATCTAGGATGACTGCCAAGTCGTGTCCTTACAAGCTCACAAGTTCACGTACGTTAAGACCATGCTTACGAATTCCTAGCTAGAATGATATCTTACGTTATTTTACATAGGACTTTCTGTTGCTCCGATCCCGGCCCGGCCGCTGAATCCATGAAGAACTCGTGCGTTCCCAATCACTCTGGTACGTGCATGTAGCACATACATGCATGCTGGTTCGTGTTGGTAATAACATGGATGGGAGCATGATGCATAGGGCTGATCGATATCACTCCAGTTACGTACGTACGAGACGCTAGAGGACAATGCAAGTTGCGCGGGTCGCACTCCATCGACGTGCTGCTGACCTTAACACCCGCCCCCGCCGTTGGTGTGACACCGTACAAGTGGGCGTAGAAAATTCCGGGATGCTCATTCGATAGCATATTCGATCGATAACCCAGCTAATTGTTTCATGTGTAATTCGATCAACATGATTACCTACGCCTCCGAAAGGTTAAGCAGTGTGTGTCTATATATACAAATACACACACATATATATATTTTCCGGGATGCTCATTCGATAGCATATTCGATCGGTAACCCAGCTAATTGTTTCATGTGTAATTCGATCAACATTATTACCTACGCCTCCGAAAGGTTAAGCAGTGTCTATATATATACAAATACACACATATATATATTTTCCGGGATGCTCATTCGATAGCATATTCGATCGGTAACCCAGCTAATTGTTTCATGTGTAATTCGATCAACATGATTACCTACGCCTCCCAAAGGAAAACTAGTCTGTACTTCCGGAATATACTACTACATAAATTATTATTACAAACGGTTTGAAAACCTTGTGCAGGACGGTTTTTCGAACCATCTTGAACCGTCTGTACAAATCTGATTTGTACAGACAGGTTTTGAACCGTCTGTACAAATCTTTTGACTACGAGCCGTCTGTGATATAGTAATAGTACAAATGGCTCCAAAGCAGAGCCGTCTGTACTTATGTTTCGAGCCGTCTGTGATATAGCAACAGTGCAGACGGTTAAAATTTTGAGCCGTCTGTACTATATAATAGAGGCCGTTGTAAAAAATATTTGTACAGATGGTTGTATTCCTAAAACCGTCTGTACTTTCGTATATACAGTACAAAATCTATATATTACCAAATGTAACTGACATTAATAACAAAAACACAGCAGTATTACAAAGGCTCAACAACATTACAAAATATAATAAAAAATCAATATATTACTAAATGTAATCCATATATATCACAAAGTCACATATTTACAAAGCCTCGCTACATTAAAAAGTCACAAAGTCAATATTACATAGCCTCACGATATTTGTGTAGCATTCTTCACTCTTCATTCTTCATTCTTCCATGAACCCCATGCCTGACAATATATAAACCAACAAATTAGCTATAGCACAGTGAATTAAAAGAAAGTATTGAGTTCATTTGCTTTATTTTCAATACAAACCTTGCCTAATAAAATTTTCGGGATCATGAAATTTGCCGGTCTCCTTTATGATCTCCCCAAGTATGAACTGACAAGCCTTTTTTGAATATACATGAGAGCGTCATTCAAAAAATTATTTGTAGAAAATTTATATGTCTGTAGAAGAAACTTAAAATAGTTAGACACAACGATAAAAAATACATTTTAATATACTATAATTACACTAACCGACAGATATACTGGTGGACTAGAGCAAACAATTTGTATCATATACTGGGCAACATAGAACCCACAAAGATTGGTGCACTGCGGCTGCCTGTGACACTACAGAAATTTGGTACATTTAGTTATATGGAATGCATATTATAACGGTAACTTGATATGCGACAGAGGAATTATTACTGGAAACTTATGTTGGTGGCTTGCCGAGGGTTTATCTTTTCGTACAATCCCGCCCATCGAAACATACTTCGCAAACGCCCTTGTCAACAAGTCTGTCAGATCTGAATACCTCTCTTTGTCGTAGTACATCGAGTCGAGGTATATGAAGTGTTGATTGTGTATAAAGATACAAACTAGCATCCAATGGTCTTGGTAGTTGTACGGTAGAAGAATTAGGTCCTTCTATCCACAGAGGGCGACCATGGACTCCGCAACGTATTTCTCGACCTCCCCCCGGAGACCAAGTGATTGTTGACCCACATACGACCTATGGGTTGAGAAATACAATTCTCAGATTCTCTCTCCTAGCTTCTTGAATCATAAGTCTACACATAAGAGTAATGTAGATGAATGAACATATCAATGAGTTAGGCGGTTCATTAAGCATAGACTACAATTAGTAACACTTACAATATCCATCATCCCAATAGACCGACGTCCAGCTTGTCAAGACGGTAGAGGAGGAATAAATCATCGAAGGTCACGATGAATCGTCCAGCTGGTTGCAAGAAATGCTGCTGTTGGTACTTGGCGCTGAAACAAGGAGAAAGATGTTTCTCCTGATGGAACCTCTTAAGGTATAGATCGTGCATAATCATACTTGCCCAACCCAATGGCTCGCCTGGCAAGTAAGTGTTTGACAGATGTTCTTCTTCTACCTCCTTGCTCTCGTCCTTCTGTTTGTTGGCTCTGCGCTTTCCGGGAGATGCCGTTTTGACAGACTATTGGCCAATTTTGCTGGACACTTATCGTTGCTCATGTGGTGCAGAAGAAGATTTGCCCTTCGGCGGAAAACAGTTGGCCCCAGGAAGGTAAGAAACTAGAGCAGTCATACATGCATAACACAAGCAATAGCTCATAGTTCAGTTACCATGAATAAAGAACAATCGATGAACGGTATAAGGTAAAACAAAATTGAGATGCATGACCAGCTTGTCAAACTAGAATAACACAGATCAATACACATGTCCTTGGAACACAAGGAAGGAAAGAAAATGATCAACAATTGGCCCCAGAAAGGTAAGAAACTAGAATAACACAGATCAATACACATATCAGTACCATATACCAATTAGGGGGAAATGAATATGAGTGCTCTCAGAAAATGATCAACAATTGGCCCCAAAACTTTGAGAGTTCTGCTCCCTAATTGTTCTAGTAAATACATCATAGAAATAACAGTGTTTTTGAGATTTCACCTAGCAACTAGAACTTGATTTAGCTCTCAAGCACCTATGTACCAAGCATCTAATAGTTAACCAAGCTATCTCCAAGTGCAAGCATCTCATCATAGAGCCAAAACACATCGAACTATCTCCAGGTGCAAGCTGAGAATATCACAGAACCAGCAAAATTACAGGTCTACGCTAGTGTACTCAGAAACATGCCCATTCTCATCAAATGTATTTCATCATCGAGCAAACTGTTGTAATACATGCCCAATTGAACTCATCTATGCAAGACTTATAAACAGCAACATTCATCAAAGAGCATAACCATTTGGCCTGAATACAAACCAATAGCATAGCACTGGCTGGATCACCATCACAAGAATAGCCAGCCTGAATACAAACCAAGTGCACAGCAATACCACAAATCACAACAGCCGGCCACCACCACAGACGCGGCGCAAGAAACACTGGCCGGATCACCATCACAAAAGAACAGCCAGCCAACACAAATCACATCGCCAATGATGGTGATCCTACTGAGATATACCAATTAGGGGGAAATGAATATGAGTGCTCTCAGAAAATGATCAACCATTGGCCTCTGAACTTTGAGAGTTATGCTCCCTAATTTTTCTAGTAAATACATCATAGAAATAGCAGTGTTTCTGAGATTTCACCTAGCAACTAGAACCTGATTTAGCTCTCAAGCACCTATGTACCAAACATCAAGAAAAATACACCGAGCTATCACCAGGTGCAAGCTGAGAATATCACAGAATCGGCAAAATTATAGGTCTACACTAGTGTACTTAGAAACATGCCCATTCTCTTCAAATATATTTCATCATCGAGCATCGACTGGATCACCATCACAAGAACAGCCGGCCTTAATACAAACCAACAGCACAACACCACCACAAATCACAATAGCCAGCCACCACCATGGACGTGGCGCAAGAAGCACCGGCCGGATCACCATCACAAAAGAATAGCCGGCCAACACAAATCACATTGCCACCATCTCAATAGTACTCATCATAACTAATTCATATGAACTCCAAATTAATGAGATGAAATTTTTAAGTAAACATAACTAATTCATTGTTACATATTACACTGTAATATATAGGTACATAATAATCGAATAACATCATACAACATTAACAATAAGCCCTTCTTGATGATCGACGCGCAGATAGCAAGCAGCACTGGTCGAAAGTTTTTCTTCATTAATGACAATGCCATCTCCAAGAGTGTACTCATCATATTGATTGTACTCTTCTTCGTCCACGATATTCTCAACTTTTACAATCCTTCTTTTTCCCTAAAGGACTACGTTAAGCTTTGGATTTGCTGGGTCTTGCATATAAAAGACCTGGACAACTTGCTTGGCGAGTCCAAATGGTTCATCTTTGTATGCGGCACATTTGAGGTCGACAATAATCATTCTGTACTTGTCTACCTTAACACTTGAGAGTGCGACCCAACAGCACCGAAAGAGGGGGATCTTGAAATGTACATAGTCAAGTTTCCAAATCTCTTCTATGTACCCATAGTACGCATAGACCCCACGACGTTTGTCCTTGAAGGCATCTATGCGCACACCGTTGTTCTGTACCATGCTCCTACTATTCCGTGCTCTGGTATAAAAAGTGTACCATCTATGTCGTATGTTTCAAATATCATGATTATGTGACTTGGCCATCTTGCCAACTAGCCAATATTTTCCTCTGTTGAATTATTATTACTGAATCGCATTGCCAAACAGTTGTTGAAGCTGCGGTTGTGCTGTTTTATGATCCAAGCCTCTGTACGGCCTGGATTCTCTCTGCGTAGCATGTCCTTATGCACTTCAATATGCAGGGCTATTTCAGTCATGTGTTGCAAGACCGTGAAATGGGCTTTAGATAACGCGACAAAGTTAGCAATGATTGGTTTCCTACCTATGGTCCCTTTGCCATCCAGTCTCTCCTCATAGCGAGACATGGGCACACCAATTGGTTTGAGCTGCTCCATGTAATCGATACATAACTCGACTACCTCTTCAGTTGTGTAACCTTGGATAATGCTGCCCTCCGGACAAGATCAATTCCGTATATACTTCTTGAGAATTTCCATGTACCTCTCAAACGGGTACATCTGATGTAGAAATACCAGGCCACATATTTTTAGAATTCCTATGTACTATGATATTCATTAGTTCTACCATACTCCCTACTATGATATATCACATAAATGAATTTGATATACCCCTTTATCACTATGAGTATACTTATATACTCATTCTAAGATACTCCAACATGAATTATATAAAAAAATTGAAAAAAAATCCATCAATTTTATTCGATTTTGATAATACCTTCATATTTGTACATAAAATATAATATACTAAAAAAATATGTACAAACCATTAAAAAAGTATACATAACACTTAGATAATCTTATATACTTACATATTTCATGTACATACTATTTATCATACGAGATACTCCCTATGCTATGAGATACGTATGTGATATTATATATTCGCGGGAGTACCAAATATACTTCATATATATATATATATATATATATGTTTTAATACAAATTACACCATTGACATCAAAATAAACGCGCTTCACTACGTACTCCAAACAAAAGGAAGGACGTGTTGATACGGATAAGCATCATCACATACTACCTTGTGTCTGTTTTATTTTTGTTTGGTCAAATGCTACCTTGTTCTGTGGATAACCATGGATTGCTTATGTAGATAGGAGTATTTGCGTACAGCATAGAGCGAGGTTTCAGGCTCAGTTGTCCACACGTAACTAATGCAGGAGTGCTTATCGCAAAACTGGAACTAAACAGCAAGCAATTATATATCCTGCAGGCAAGTCAGACCGGTTGGCTCATATTTCGCTACTATATAAATAATTGAGTGAGGTGCTCTAATATAGACCGTTTTATAGAGTTGTATATACAAATATTATCATAGATGACTTCAAACTAGAACCGTCTCAGAAAATAACTAGGAGTGATCTCAAATTGGTGGGACACGTGTACTAGTAATATACATGATTCCTATTTAAAACTATCTGTACTAAAACCAATAGAATATACAGTTCTAAACCAAAGTGATCTGTGTTATTACTGCATATGGCTCATATTTGAAACCATCTATACTAATACCAAAAGTACAACTATTCCAATTGTAAGTCATCCGTATGTACTATTGGCTAATATCCTCCTCTACCTCTTGCTTGAGCTTGTCTGAATTAGAACAGAAGAGCTCCTATCTGTACTATGCGCAACTATTTGAGGAAGCGGTGGACGATTTTGTTTAAAATATTGCTAGATTTTGGTGGAAACTTAAATATTCATTGGCATTTGTTACTATAATGTGACCATTATGTTCTCACTACCGCATAGCAGACTATCAGTGTCGATTCAAAATCGTCATCAGTGGCGGTTCTTAAACCGGCACTGATTATTGGGCACTAATAGTCGGTTCCAAAAATCGATGTTCTGAAGCCAAAAACATGAATTTTTTTTTGCAACCAACCAGTTGACCAAGGCCCGAGCTACCCCACACGCACACGTCGTCGTCACATTTTTTTCGCACATGTGCGTTTCGCTGGATTCGAAGCCATGACCGCCTCCCTTGCGCGTACATTCCTTAACATCTCACATATCTCTCATTGCTGATAGCACTACGAGATATTTTTCTTTTTACCCGTCTTACTGAAATTTTATCATGATTATTTTGGCATCTAAATTACTTCAAATGAAAAAGTTGTCAACTACAAAGTTATAGATCTCATCGAAAGCTATATTTTTAATATAAAGTTTATCTCAATCCAACACCGTATGAAAAAGTTATGAATTTTAAAAAATCGATTGTCATTAACTATCAGTGCCGGTTCGTGACACGAACCGGCAGTGATAGTCCCTTCATTATCAGTGCCGGTTGTGGCACGAACCGGCACTGAAAAGTCACTATTAGTGTCGGTTCTTAGCGCCTCAGCCATTGTTCATGCGTGGGAGTTTAACAACCGGCACCGATATATCTTTAGTGTCGGTTTTTACGCAATCGACACTGATAGGGCGCTACTTATGACATGTTCTGTAGTAGTGTCTAATTTGGTTTAGATGATCTAGATTTGGTTTGGAGAACTTGCTGTATATAGATTTTCTTTCATAATGATGTAGAATTGTTTTAGGTATTAGATGATGTAGATGATCTAGATTTGTGTTTGAATTTGATCTTGAGAGATCAACTATATCTAGATCTAGACTTTTTCATGATGATCTAGAATTAATTGTTCTAGGTATATATGATGTGCAAAATATAGATCTAGGTTTAATTATGTATCACTATAAATAGCTAGCTTTTCTAGATAAATTTAGGTTTTTTATCACTTTAATTTTCATATATAAATACATAAAATTATCAATGATATATTAGTGAAAATTTTATTTTTATATACCAAAATTCAGGTAATAAAAAATCTAAATTTATCTAGAATGATTAAATACTACATAGTATTTAACGATAAATTTTTAATTAATGTTAGCCCTTATTTCTATGTATACATGCATATAATGTGTACTGAATCATCAAGTATATACCATGTACATGAATTATAAGAACAAAATTACATGCAATTAATTGTGATTGCTTTAGAAACTAGGGCCATCTCCCCGATCCAATTTAACAAATGATATGGTTCATTACATCACGGTGTACAACGATTTTTTCAATCACCTCATAACACATCAAGTGCACAGAATTGTACATAATGCATCTATCCAAGCAAAAGAGAATAAATAAATAAGACACTTTCTTTTGTGCGCCCCAGCTCATGTCTTCATCCTCCGGGTGCTCGGCTCATAGCTAGAACCCACATTTCCACCTACAATCTCAGAATTTCTATCCAATCTGCTTTAGCAATCACAAGTTCAAAAAGACATAGATATTAATCTCCTGTTGAAAGAATTTTGGCATTTACTCCATGTTGTGTTTTACTCAGATTATCCCTAGTTAAAAGTTTTTTTATGTGATATTGAAAGGGATCAGTGACGTCTTAAGAGTGGTGAATTAGGACACTTCAAATTGATCGGCTCCAAAAACTTCATAAGATGAATCTATATCAATTTCTATCTAAAAATACACTAGGTTTATCTAGTGTGTCTACTCTACTGCTCAAAAGGGTTTGCAACCTATAGCCAATCCTAGCAAACTCCTCTAGTAAGGTAAATAAGCAAAGGTAAATTACAATTATGTAAATACGGAAACGTAAACAAGATAGAGATAGCAAACTCAACACAAAGGATTTTTATCTCGTGGTATTAAGGGCATAAACGCCACCCCTAGTCTACATTGGAGCAACCACTTAGGCTATTGCTCCTGATCGGCACCGGTCACGACCTTTGAGCCACCTAGGCCTCAAGTAGGTTGAGCCACCGAGCCACAAAGGTAAGACACATCACAAACTACTCTTCCGGTCACTTGCTGCCATCTTTATTTTAGAGCTTGAGCCACAAAGGCAAGGGTCTCCGTATCCCCATACAAATTTCTTGCCGCCGCTCCACACAAAGTTGGAAGGTTGACAAACTTGAGCCACCAAGGCTCACAGTGCCGGCGAGTCACCAAAACTCTAAGGCATCGACGTACTACTTGGTACAATGTAGAATCACTCAATCATCCCCTCTCTAGATAGTAATACCTAGCAACAACTCTCTCTCAGCCTAATAGCACTCTTCACTCCCTAATCTTGTGCTAATTGCCTTTGATGATTACTTTTAGCACTTTGGTGGCTTAGATGTATCCTCAAGTATATGTGAGTTTCTCTAGACTCCAATGCACACAAATGACCGAGTGAGGGGTATATATATAGCGTCAATCTCGCAAACTAGCCATTACTCCAATGGTAATATATTATTGTTCTCACCAGAAGGTATGACATGTGCAACATTACAAGCGCTGGACCATCCAGTGTGCACTCTCTATGAACTAGTCGTTAGAGCCACAATTACTCCAGCGAAGCCTCCTCTATATTCGTCGGACCAGCCGGCATGTACATGTCCATATTTTAGTGAACACAAGGATATCCCTCTGGACTTTGCTTCAGCGAAGCTTTCACCATCCAACACGTACAACCTACTTCGGCATATTCAACTGCTTCAGCGTCGGACCATCCGGCATGTAGTGTTTTTCTAGAACTCGTCCAATTCAAACTTCTTTGAGTCTATCTTCTCTTCAACTCTTCCATTGGCTTCTCTGAGCTACCTAGTGTTAGAATTTCTCAAGTGTACATCTATAAGAGCTACTAAAGTATATAGTTGGCAAATATGTTAGTCCTATTAACTATGTTATCATTAATCACCAAAATCACATATATACCCTAAAAGGGCCATGCTCGCTACAGATATCAACCACAAAAATACGCACACGAGGAGGCATAATTAAATTCCATATAGTAGGCAAAACATATACTTAACCCCTCTAAAATTAATAATAGTGTAAAGGGATTGCACATAATATATTCCAGAAGAATGAAATCTCAAACCAATGAGTTAGGTTCATCACAAAACAAGTCAGAGCTTATGCAAAACTTCTAACCAGAGATTCATGACTCTTTGAGCAACAACTAATCTAAAGGAACATCTTAGGTTGTCCCCATCCCACAACTCAGCAATAATTTTATTTTTCTCATTAACAATCACATAAAGCTCATAATACTGAATGACCAAACTTTAATAATCAAACCACTTATCTTCCCCAAACTTAACCTTTTTACCATCCCCAACAACCCACCTATAATCCATTTTAGCAACTTGAGACACCCAAAGGACTCCTTTCCAAAAAGGAGATGTACCAGTTGCAGGACAATCTAAAAACATTAGGTTTGTTAGTATTGTGCTAGGCATTTTCAAAAATCAGTTGTGATGGATTTGGGATTCATAAATAGAGAAAAGGATGGTGATGCTCATTGCGTAGGAAGGGGCCATCTTGATTATCTCCTTGATCCTTTGCAAGGAGAAGTATAGCTATTATGCATGGTGTCAAAGTGACAATTGAATTGGGAATAGGAAACATTTTGGGGGAGAATGATGCCTTGATGGACAAACAAGAAATGGAATCATCATCCTTTGATCATTCCTCGCCCGGTGGTCTAGTTTGCGAGTTGAAACCTTCTGTAAATGAATTTATTAGTGCTTGTCCAGTGTAATTCTAGAGACTATAATAAGGTGTCGCATGTGTTTTCTACACTTGAGTGTGTGTCCTATGGAAGCTGAGCCCTTGTTGGCTAGTCTACCACTTTGTATTTAGGATTTGGTTGAAAATGATTTAGCGGCACCTTCAGTTCAATAGAATTCACATACTATTAATGGCAATCACTACTGTAGAAAAGGGTCTCAGCGCCGATTTAAAAAATGCTTTACTGCCATTTTTTGAACCGGCAATGATTAAGCAACAGTTATAATCCATGATTATGCTAGTTCATCTAATGAGCTAATAGTGATAATCCAATTATCACTACCAGTTTATGTAATCAACTGACAATGATTATTGGATTATCACTGGCGATCCACTACATGAACCAGCAGTGATAATCCCCCACCCCTAAAAAAATCTAGCTATTATCGACAATAGCATATTCAGAAAACTCCACATATACACAAGCATATATACATACACAATTTATCATAATTCTTGCTCACTCAACACATTTCATTCACAAATCACATATACATACACAATTCACATGTCAGTCACAAATGTTTCTTGGTTGGTTGGGACAGAGCTTAAATTCTCTAACTCACAATTTGGTTTAGATTTCAAACTCTAAAACATGCAAGGGAAACAAATAAGTGTTTCAACCTCTCTTGCTACCCGAAGTTGTTGAACTCGGCAAGTCATGAGTGCTTATTGAAGGTTGCGCTCTATATGACGACTCATAAAATTCACCTTTTGCACTTATCACTTCATTTTTGATGAACCCGATAAGTTGTTCTTGGATGGCGTTGATGTGATATTGCAAGAGTTTACTTGTGTTCAACTTGATTAGCTTTCATTAGAAGAATTGAAAAAATCAATCATACAGAACACGTATAGAAGCTGAGAAGAACACATCAATATGTATTTACATACCTCTTCATCATCTTGGAGCACCTTATCTCTGGTGAATGTGTGCATGAAATCGCATGAATAAAAGCCACATAAATTGTTGCCCGATTCCTACCTGTTATATAGAAAAAATGATATAAAACATCAGTAGCATGAACTAGTCATTTAGTAGGAATTAGAGACATAAATATTCCATATGTACCGAAAAGTTTGTTCGGACATCGAAGGCCTTCACATATGGACGGAATAGAAGACTATGCTTACAACATCGTGTGTATGCCCTGTGCATGATTATAAATAGTATTACTAGACTTAGATTCAATCAAATGAAAGATTACTAGAGCGAATAATGAATTGATAGACTTAACTTTTTTAGCATGTCTATTATAGGTTGAAATTGTACTTATGGTTTCCATGGTGAGTCAAATGCAACGATCTTGCTAATGTCTGACTGGATGACAATGCGTTCATTTGAAAAAAAAATTGCACATCTAACCTATTGTCGCTTGTTGGAAGAGCGACAGCAAGGTGTTGCCCATCCAACGTGTGACACCTAGTGGGGCCTACGGTCAAACATGATAGAATTAAATATGCTCGCTGACCTAGCTGCCATGACGATGTGTCGCCCATTGGATGGGCAATAGCAAAGGTGTCACCCTTCCAACGAGTGATAGGAGCATCTGCGTGTGCCCATCCCACTGGAAAAGGTGCCATCCATTGAATGAGCGACACCTTTTCCTGTATAATTCGTCGCACTGCCCAAGGGGATTCACCCGACTCATTTGGCTCTGCTGGTGCCAGAGAAGAGAGATTGGAGAAGAGAGAGCTGAGAGGAGGAGGAGGAGGATAAGGTGGGGAGCGGAGGGGAGGGAGAAGGAGGCAGCGAAGCCCTGCTGAAATCAAAGGTAATTTTTTTTCCTTTGTTTCTTTACAAACCAGTTAAGGCAGCCACTAGATCTAGCTTTAGATATAATTTAGAACTTAGATATAGGTTTAAACATAGTGTATAACACAGATCTAGCTTTAGACATATGTTAGCAATTAGATCTAGTATGTAGATATAGGTTAGAAATTAGATCCAATATTTAGACATAGGTTCAAAATTAGATATAGGATTTAGACATAGTTTAGCAATGAGATGTAGGTTTAGACATAACTTTGCAAATAGATGAAGGATTTAGTGATATTAGGCGTAGTTATGTTAGAGCTATTTTTTAACAATGTAGAGTAAATGTTGGACCTAGTTTTTGAGGATTATTGCACTGTTAGCTGTGGTTTGCATAGTAGGTTTAGATATATGTTTTTTATGTTCTCTTGTTCTAAATGTTGCAAATACAGTTGTTGTACCCGAAATAATAGTAGAGTTTTTTGTCAATCATTGGAAGTATGTCGGATAAGTTAGGATTTTGTAAGGGGACAATGACATTTTTATGGTCCAGAAGGGATAGTGATGTCGGTGTTTGAGTCAATTGAGGAGGGTATCTCGAGACCAATGCAAAAGAGTATTAGGCATTTGTACGATTGATTAATGCAGGATTTTAAAATAGATCTTGAGGTTCGAGAGATGATTATTAGCATTATGGGTAACCATAGGACTGATGGTGTGTACTAGGAGGTGTACCCACTTTGGGAAAATCAGGTTTGGTGGAGGTACCTACATGATATAGTTCATAGAGTTTGGTCACCTATGTTGCTTGTGCAATAGAAGAACAAGTAGGGAGGTACCTACATGATGTAACTTTTTCTGTAGATGTTCGTAGAGTAAAAAAATATTGAAATCGGAGTCCAAAGTTATACCCATTTTATCGAAGGCACTCCAGTTCACCTATCAAATTGCAATCGTTGACAAGAGATATTGAGAAATTCATAAAATATTTGTACAACTTTGGATGAAGAAATTTTTTATATGTAAATCAACAATTCACTGAATTCAATATCAAACTACTCAATACTCAATAATTCGATAAAAATAGTCATGAGTGACGGGTTATGACCCGTCAACTATGACCTTTGGCAACAAAGGTTAAAAGGATAAAATATAAAGTTTCTAGCACAATGATGTGATAGCTGAGGTGGTAAGGGAGTTCACACATGAGGGGAGGTCACGGGTTCGATTCCTACGGAATACAAAGACTGAAAAAGTTTGAAAGAAAGTGTGGCTTGTGGGGCATATGCGATGGGCCCCTATGTTGGGGTGGTTTGGGTGATTTTTTTTTACTTTTTTCATGTCTAAAAAATGTGAAAAATGCTCATTATTAAGACCTGTCACTTATGTTCAGTCATAGATGACTGGTCACTATTACGATCTGTCAACTATAACCTTCATTGGTGACGGGTCGACTTGTGACATGTCACCTCTAACCTCATTGGTGATGGGTCTTTACTCATCACAAATGACGACTCATCAATGACACGTTCGGGGTGATGGGTGCGAGACCCATCACTAGTGATAGTTATAACCTGTCACCCGTGACCTTTTTTTCATGTAGTGATATTCAGAGATCTTTTATTAAGCTTTTAGGTGCTAGTTTATTGGAGATGTGTGTATGCATGTGATAGAGAGAAGAGTTTGGGAGAATTGACACACGATTCTCATTGATAGATCGGTGTACATATATACTCACAATATAGGCTGTGTACAAGTTGTTATCTTAATAGAATACAACAAACCAAAAGCTAATCTATCTTGACAACTACGTTAGCGATCTTGATGACTACGTTAGCTATCCACATGCATGTATTGCCTGGTGGTAACAGTGGCATGCATGGGCTTAGGTGTCTAACAGCCCCCTGTAGTGTCAACCAAGAGAGTTGTGGACGTTGAGGCTGGAGCAGAAGTCGGTGAAGACCGCCGTAGGCAACCCCTTGGTGAAGATATCCACGTACTGCAAAGCTGTAGTGACGTGAAGGACTCGAACATCTCTGAGAGCAACATGTTCACAAATGAAATATACATCAATCTCGACATGTTTCATCGATTGTGCTGAACCGGATTGGTAGAGAGGTAGACCACATAAATGTTATCGTAGTAGACAATGGTGGCCTTCCAAAGAGGTCAATGAAGCTCGACAAGGAGTTGCCAGAGCCAAGTGGCCTTGGTGATAGCATTGGCCACACCCCAGTACTCCACCTCGGCAGTTGAACAGGAGACCATCTGCTGCCATTTGGAGGCCCATGAGATCAGATTGTCACCCAAGAGGTCACAATAGCCGAACATAGACCTCCTTGTATCTAGAAACCCTGCCTAATTGGCATCGAAATATGCAATGAGATCGTGGGTCTTGGAATACATGAGCCGATGGCCATGATGCAATGTGCCTTTGACATACCGCAATATCATTTTGAGAAGAAGAAAGTGCTTCTCGCAAGGATCATGCATATGTAAACACACCTACTAGATAGCGTGTGTAATATCCGAACGTGAGAAAGTCAAGTACTGCAACGCACCGGCCAAGCTCCTATAGAGAGTAGGATTGAAGACAGGTGGATCGGCAGCAGCTGACAACATGGTGTGAGCCTCAATAGGAGTGGCACAAGGATTGCAATTCTCATGGAAGCATGATCTAATATCTCAGCTGCATACTTTTCTTGGGAGAGAAACATGCCAATAGCAGTCCATCGAGTATGATGCCAAGAAAATAATGCAAAGAGCCAAGATCCATCATAGAGAACACGTAACGGAGAGCAGCAATAATCCGATGTAGAAAGGTAGTGTCTGAGGAAGTAAGCACAATATCATCAACATATGGAAAGAGATGTGTTGTAAGCTGGCTGTGATGGTAGGTGAACAATGAAGGATCACACTTTGACCTGATGAAGTTGATGGATAGCAAAAAGGACCGAACCGAGTGTACCATACTCAAGGGGGCTGCTTCAATCCATAGAGTGACTTGTTCAACTAACATACATGATTTAGCTTTTCAGTGTCAACAAATCCTAGCTACTGACAATACACTGTCTCTGTGAGAGTGCTGTTGAGGAAAGCGTTTTTGACATCCAGTTGGAGAATGGGCTAGTCAAAGCTTAGAGCGAGAGAAAGAACAGTCCAGATGGTGGTCGGTTTAACAACGGGACTGAATGTCTAATCTAGACCAGGCTGTTGAGAGAATCCTCGCAGAACCCATTGAGCCTTGTACCATGAAAGAGAGCCATCCGAGTTGAAGTTATGCCGGTAGATCTATTTTCCTGTGACCACATTAGCATTGGCAAGAGGTGGCATAGGATCCCAGGTGTTTTTGGATACTAGGGCATGGAATTATTCAAGCATCATGTCCCGCTAGTGAGGATCCTTCCAAGTATTGCGGTATGTTAGTGGGATAGGAGAGATATCCAGCAGGGCATTGGCTTGGAGGTCGAAGATCACATTTGGGACCTGAATACCATCCTTAGAATGAGTGCGCATGTGGTGTTTATTGACAGAAACATGCATAGGCACCTGTGCAGCTGGCGAAGTGATGGGCGAAAGCATATCCACCTGCACAGCGAGAGATGTGACCAATGGGGACACAATAGGACTGGTTGGGGTGGTTGTCGTTGGAACGTCGGTGGGAGTCGAGGAAGAAACTACATCCTGCACATGAGCAGGGCCACAAAGCTGATGTGGCGAGGGGTCCATTGGCACACATGTGTCCTGCGCAACAGTTGAGGTAGACTGCACAGGGCTGTGGGCCAGGTGCGGTAGAGGCGCGACCAGTGCAACAGGTGCTAGAGAAGTCCGCACTAGCCATAGGGCCGGTAGTGCACCGAAAAGCATTGGGTGCAGCGGTGGACTAGAAGGAACTGGCCCAGGCGGCACATCATGATCTGCAGTGAGAAAATAATTGGAAGACATTGGGGTGATAGAGCGAGCTGCAATAGGGAACCTAGTCTCATCAAACATGATGTGGCAGGAAATGATCACGTGGTTGGTGGTGAGGTCAAGGAGGATGCACTCAGCAGAACAAGGATACACCTTGTGATTTGTAGGGTACCCGAGGAGGATGCACTCAGCAGAATGAGGATACAACTTATGTTGGACTGTGGAAGACAAGTTGGGATATCAACAACATATGAAGACTCGGAGATGATCGTATGTAGGTGGTGAGCTGAAGAGAGCCTCATAGGGTAGAAAAATTTATGTTTTTAGTGGGAACACGATTGAGGATGTGAATGGCGGTGAGGAGGGCTTTGGCCCCATATGGGGGTGGTAGGCTTGCTTGGAAGAGCAAGGTACGAATGACATCGTTTGTTGTGCAAATGATGCATTATGCCTTGCCGTTCTGTTGCAAGGTGTAAGGACAAGAGAAGAGGAGATGAGTTCCAGCAGGTGGCAGCATTATCAAATTATTGACCATTGTTCCATTGGGTAAAATGTATATTAGTGTTGTGGTGGGTGGCGACATAGACATGGAAGTACTGGAGGGTGAGAATGGTGTCAGATTTGAGCTTAAGCAGAAAGGTCCACAAATGATGTGTGAAATCATTGAGGCAAACTAAGTTATACTTGTTGCCGGATATGCTAGACATGGTAGAAGTCCACAAATCACATTGCACAAGTTCAAAAGTTGTATTAGTTCTAGATGATGAGGGAACAAAAGGAAGACGAGTATGTTGGTTTTGCTCTCAAAGGATGTTGATGTGAAAGCCAAGCACATAAAGGAGCTAGAGTCTAGATTCGTGAGTGCTAAGAGTTCTAAGGATGTGCAACCCAACTGTTCCACCTGCATCGTCCTGAAGGACAAGCTTAGCTAGGTTAGAGGGCAAGTTGTGAAGCTCATGGCCGAGAATCAGTACCTCCTTTCTCTTGTGGAGAGTGCTTCAAAGGCAAGGGCAAAATGGATTTGATCTTGCCGATAAGGTGGGTTTAGGCTTGAGATTTGGTTTTGCGAGGGTGGCTTACAATGGAGTTGGTAAGACTGTTTTTACCTCACCTGCTACCCTAGAAGCCAAGAAGTCCAAAATCATTGCTACACCACAACCCATCAAAAAATCCACTCTATAACCCACAAAGAAGAAAGCCACACCATAACCCAAGAGAGCTCCACAGTCTAAGATGAGAGCCCCCATGAGAGAGCCTATAGTGATCAGTAGTTGAGTTCATGAGAGACGCTACCATTGCACTTACTGCAAGAGAGAAGGTCACCTTGTTGGGTTTTGGTTTCGCCGTAGGAGGGATTAGCGGCATGAGTGAGAGTGGAGTCCTCAGGACATGTACTGCCCCTCTTTTGGTCTATATGAGTCTTTTTCTCGTTCTCACTCACAAGTCTCGAGCGCTCCTCAGCTTCCTCCTAGAGGTGGTGCCCAACGTGGGTCTTACCATGATTCGTATGGTTTTGGTTCACGTGTAAGTGGCTTTGAGTTGCAGCATTTTGGCGGACCACATTTTTCCTATCATGGTACTCACCCTTAGCGTACTAGTATTGATTTGCTTGCACCTACTTCTACTGCTTCAGGGTGGATGACCCAATACTAGATTCCTAAGAGGTTTTTGTCTAACCGAAATACTGAGACATCCACCTATTATTCTTCTCATATGTAGGTGGTAGGCGGAGGCCTGGAGAATAAGGGTCTATTTGGTTCCCTGAATGAGCCTCAACCTGTATGACCGGATGCATATTAGCTTAGCAAGAAATGTATTTGGTTGCTTGTATCTACTATTCCTGCTTGCATGCACTCATGCAAATGCATGGCCTCAGCCTGGCTGCGGATTGAAGCTCGATTTGAGCTTCACTCCTCATCCTGGATGAGCAGATGCAAGCTCTGCATCCGCTCATGCAGGCAGGCCCACTTGTCAGTGTCACAAAAACATCTTCATGCATATAACCAATCACAATCTTAACTCTTGCATCTGCTCATATGGCTTCAGATTCAGTCAACCAAATAGAAAATCAGCTAATTCCATCCGCTCATGCGTCCTGAGATACAACCAACCAAACACTCTTCTATTCAACACACATAACTTCACTCAGCCCACTTCTCCTCATCTAGAATATATGATGCATCCCTATGAAATCTCATTTGATCAACCAAACACATCCCAAGTGGCTCATCGACTCCGGTTGTTCGTGTCATATGACCGGAGATTTATCATGGTTCTCATGCCTCACCTCAATGAGGAGACATGAGTACATCACTTTTGGGGATGATCAAAAAGGAAGGGTGAAAGCCAAAGGTATAGTAAACGTGAATGAGAATTTCACTCTGAAAGATGTGGATTTAGTGAAGCATCTATGATACAATTTGTTTTCTGTATCTCAGTTGTTAGATGAGGACTCGGAAGTGTGTTTGAAACGCAATACTTCTTGAGTTCTTGATTCTTCAGGTATTTTGATTTGTCGGATTTCTAGAGTAGGGAGAATTTTTTGAGCTGATTTTTCTGAGTATGTTGGTTCTTCTCGACGCTTAATTGCTCAACCCTCTTTTGAGCTTTGGATGTGGTATAGGACACTAGGGCACATGAGTTTTGATTTGCTTTCTCATTTGAGTGCCTTAGGCTTGATCCGAGGATTGCCCAAGCTTAAGTTTGAGAAGAACCTTGTTTGTGCTCCTTGTTAGCATATTAAGATGGTTGTCGCATCTCACCCATCAGTTAATCTGGTGATGATTGAATGACCAAGAGAACTTCTCCATATGGACATTGTTGGTCCTTCTCAGGTTTGTTAGGCGAGTGGGAAGTGGTATGTACTTGTCATTGCTGATGATTTCTCTCGCTACTCATGGGTCTTCTTTCTTGTGAGTAAGAATGAAGTGTTCTCACACTTTTGGAGCTTCGCTTTGAGATTGTTCAAGGAACTCCCTTCTGCATTGAAACAATTTACAGTGATAATGACACCGAGTTCAAGAACTATCTCTTTGATACTTTCTTTCTTGAACATGGCATTGAGCATCAAATTTTTGCCCCACGTGTTCCTCAGCAAAATGGCATGGTGGAGAGGAAGAATCACACTTTGGTGCATATGGCTAAGATGATGCTTGATGAGCATAGGACTCCTAGAAAGTTTTGGGTAGAGGCTATTAGCATAGCTTGCTATATCTCCAATCGGATTTTCTTACGCTTGATTTTGAATTTGACGTCTTGTGAGTTGCGCTTTGGGAGGAAGCTGAAGGTTTCACATTTTAGAGTTTTTGAATGTTGATGCTTCATCCTAAAGCATGGCAATCCTGACAAGTTCGAGTTACATTCTAACATGGAATTTTCTTGGGGTATTCCCTTCATGGTCATTCTTATAGGGTTTATAATCTTGACAGTAACACCATCATGGAATCATGTGATGTGACTTTAGATGAATTAACCTCGTGTGCTAGTTCTGCTTTCAAGTGTGCAGGTGACAAAGAGATTGGTGAATGAATCTTCATAGATGGTGACCTTCCAGCTCTTGGTGATGATGAGGATGATCCACTACTTCCTTCCATCACACCTGCTCCTGACCTGGCTTCTGCTTCTTCTGCACCGATAAAGGGTCCTGCAGCCTCTACTTCTACTTCAGCTATTTTTGAGCTTGCACCAACTGTGGTTGAGGGAGATGTCATCTTGCAGCGCGAAGCCCCTCAACACATTCAGTGACAACACCCTCGATAGATGATGATTGGCAACCTCAATGAAAGGGTAACGAGGTCAAAATATGCTCATCATGCTCATTCATTGATTCTGCTTTTATTGCTTCTTTTGAGCCCCATGATCTTGGACACGTTTTTTCTGATTCAAATTGGAACAATGCCATGCATGAAGAAGTAGAAATTTTTGAGAGAAACCAAGTTTGGGTCTTTGTAGAGCCACCCCCTAACATTCATACCATAGGCACCAAATGGGTGTTCAAGAACAAACAAGGGGAGGATGGGTCAGTTGTTAGAAAAAAAAGCTAAACTTATGGCCCAGGGTTTCACTCAAATAGAGGGGATAGTGATGAGGACATCACTCCCTCGGATACATACAATGATCCTCCATTGAACTTTCAAGGTCCAATCACAAGAGCTCGCGCACGACAATTAAATTTAGAGGTGAGCTCGTTCCTAAGCAACTCTTTATATAATTTTGAGAATAGATTATTACCTAATGATTATGTGTTGCTTAGGAATCATGGAGAGGACAAGGAGACACATAGAGGAAGGCTTGGAGGCGTGGAGGAGCAGCTAGGACGTCCAACAACAGCAGGAGGTCTAGTCCAACTCAAGTCCGAATCAGTCTCGACCGCCAGGACCAGCGAGCAGTAAAACGGACGCCCAGGACGCATCTGGACTCCGTTTTCGACGATTCACATATGATTGGAAAGATAATTTCATAAGGAAACCAATGGCGTTGGTTTGAGGTCCAAATTCCTTCTGAGTCAACAGGAAACGTCGAAACAAGTCAGCGTCCAGAATCTGTCCCGGTGCTGCTTCACCGTTTTTGGTCCGTTGGGCCGTGTATCTTCGTTGAGCCCATTAGGGGGGCGTGACCAGGGGGTGTGACGACCCTTAGACCCTTATTATCAGCCGCCGCCGCTCTCGTTAGGGTGGGTTTTGCTTAGATTATTCTGTCAAGAACAGTTTCGCCGTTTCGTCGGTTTGTGAGACCCCAACTCGTGAGATTAATCATTCATCTGCAATTTGGTTGCATTCTTTCTTGTTCTTGCTTGTGTTCTTCGATTCGCAGGCAAGGACTTTAGCCTTCTTGGCGAGGTCAACCGTGCAACGCCGGTTGATAACCAGAGGAGACGTGGTGCTGCGATTGCGGGGTTTCGGATCGTGTTGTTCGGAAGCCGGATCGACTTGTGTCTCGTTTCCACCAAATCGAGAGTTACCAGAACCTTTCGGAAGATCGGGAACCCTTGTTCATATTAAGTGGTATTCAGAGCTTCAGGTATACCGTCAGGTTCATATCCTTAGTTTCGAGTGTTTTCGCCTTCGTTCCATAGTCCACTGCCATATCGTTTTTTTTTCCTGTCCTACAACCCTTCCGCGCCTTTAGCTTTTGCATATTTCAGTTTCAGAGTCCGTCGTGTTGAGTTTGTGTCCTGGTCAAGGTCTTGTTGCTGGTTAGGTCGTGTTAGAGTCCAGTTCGTGTGTTTTCCCCCACCGTTTCCATCAAACCCTAGCCTCCGTCGCATATTTTCCCCACTTTCTTCCCGTTTTGTCCTCTAATTCAGAGTCGTTTCTCAAATCGGGCATAACTTTCGCGTACGAACTCTGTTTTCAGAAAAGTCACAGAGTTTTTCGCATCGAAACGGCGTTTCGGATCCGTTCGTCCCCCGTTTCGTCGGGTTCGGCGAAATCAGAACTCCCAAATTCGCCTCCGAAGTTTGAGTTTTCAATTTCCAAATATTTTTCTCATTTTCCGGCTGAACTTCAGAAAATTCTACAGGCTACGTCTTTCACTTGTTTAAGCTCAAATTTTTTGTGGTTCCCTCTTGTGTGCTCCTAAGTGAAAAAAAAATATCAAAAAAAAAATAAAAAGAAAAAGTCGAATTTTCCCAAAAAAACAACGACAGCCCAAAAAAATAGAAAAGAGAGAGGGGCAAAAGAGGAACAATATCTAGAGGAGCACATAGAGAAGGGCAAAGTGAGCTGTGTTAGCGTGTGCTGTTTAGTTCTTTATTTCTGTTGCTCTTTCTATCCATCATACTTGTTTCTCCACCTTGTTTATCACACATACTTGGTACTTGCAACACTTTAGGCCAGCAACGAGAACAAGTACTTGGGACTATAATTCAGCATTACTATCTGTTTCTGATTTGTGTTCCACATATACATATTTGTTCTCTTTGTGTGCCTTCCAAGCTCCACAGATTCTTCTGGATAGCACTGGTTTGCATCCCTGCAATCGCTCGCACGCCTTCCAGGTATCCTTTGCTTTGCTGGTAAGAACCCTGGTAAGAGCTTGGTAAGGTGTCTACCTTTGCTGATCTTGATTGAGAGGCACCACTCCACCTTTGTAGTACGATTATTAGGGATAACCTTCACTGTTTGTTGTTGTGTTTGTTTCCACAATGTCAGTTGATGGAGATAAAACGCCAAAGGACTTCAAGGAGTGTGTCAGCCAAGAGCAGCTACAAGCTGTTGTAGACAATGCTCAGAAGGAGATGAAGGAGACAGTCATCAAGGCTGTCACTGAAGCGATAATTGAGCTGAAACTCGCAAACGCGGTTGAGCGGGTGGACAAACGGTTATCCGAGCTCACCGACAGGGTAAATGCTTTGGAAAACCGTCCTGTGCACAACGAAGATGTGAATGGAAGCAACACCGGTGATGAGTTGTATGATGACGATGGTAATGTTGATCCAGCGGCGACATTGCAAAACAGATTACGGCGTCGTCTTCGCACTAACACCACAGGTATGGGTGGCGTTCCACATCACCACCACCATCGAGGTATGTATAATCGAGCTCCTGAAGATCCTTATGCTAAGGTTAAATTTACTATACCTTCTTTTTCGGGACATTATGATGCTGAGGGATATCTTGATTGGGAGATGACAGTAGAGCAAAAATTTAGTGCCCACCAAGTACCTGAACAACATAGAGTTAGACAAGCCACTAGTGAGTTTAAAGATTTTGCTATTATTTGGTGGACTGGTTTAGCTGCAGATGGTGCCACACCTCGTACATGGGAAGAGCTTAAGGTTGCTATGCGTGATAGATTTGTTCCCCCATCTTATCATAGAGACCTGCGTAAGAAATTGATGCGCTTAGAACAGGGAGATAAATCTGTGCAGGATTATTATGGTGAGCTTCAAAAGGGCTTGATGCGTTGTGGCATAGTAGAGGGAAATGAAGATTCTATTTGTCAATTTTATTCGGGTTTGAGACGTGAAATACAGGATATTATTGATTATAAAGAATTTAACAATGTCAACCAGTTGTTTCAGTTTGCTATGCTTGCAGAGAAGGAGTTGCAGGGGCGTGAGCAGCAGGGCAAGTACAAGGCCAGCACCACATACACGCCGCGCACAGGACCATCCTTGGGGCTGTCCAAACCATCCACTTACAGGGCTCCCTCACCAGCGAGCAAGCAACAAGCAGCTACGGCACCAAATCCGGTCACTACACGACTTTCAGGCTCAGGTAAAAATTCTGTTTTGCAGGGACCTTCCAAGAGTGCTTCCTCTGTTGCATCAACGGGACGCACCTCTGGCATTCAGTGTCGTCGCTGCCATGGATTCGGTCATGTGCAGAAGGATTGCCCAAGTCAGCGGGCATACATTGCAACAGAAGATGGGTACATCAGCGCCTCTGACATTGAGGAAGAAGAAGAAGAAGAACCAGTTGTTGAGGAGAGCAACGAAATCTTGGGCAGTGATGACACAGCGACCTATAGGAGCATCATTGTGCAGCGGGCGCTCAGCACAAAGGTACAACAACCAGAGAAGCTGCAACGCCATAACTTGTTCCAGATTTTCTTCGTCATCCAAAATCGGCGAGCACGTGTCATCATCGATGGAGGTAGTTGTAATAATTTGGTGAGTTCAGATTTGGTCAAGAAGCTTGGCTTGACCACACGCCAACACCCCCATCCATATAACCTTCAGTGATTTAATGATGCTGGAAAAGCTAAGGAGTATGAGGATGTTTTCCCAGCTGAGATACCCCCGGGACTGCCACCTATGAGAGGGATAGAGCATCAAATCGATTTGATCCCGGGAGCAACATTGCCAAATCGTGCTGCGTATCGAACCAATCCCGAGGAGACTAAGGAAATTCAGCGGCAAGTCCAAGAGCTTTTGGACCGCGGGTATGTACGTGAAAGCCTTAGTCCTTGTGCTGTTCCTGTGATTTTGGTTCCTAAGAAAGATGGTACTTGGCGTATGTGTGTTGATTGTAGAGCCATCAATAACATTACTATTCGATATCGCCATCCTATTCCTAGACTTGATGATATGCTTGATGAGTTGTGTGGCTCTGTAATTTTTACAAAGATCGACTTGCGTAGTGGTTACCACCAAATTAGAATGAAACTTGGAGATGAATGGAAAACAGCTTTCAAAACTAAATTCGGATTATATGAGTGGTTAGTAATGCCTTTTGGTTTAACTAATGCACCTAGCACTTTCATGCGTTTGATGAATAAGGTTTTAAGAGCTTTTATTGGACGATTTGTGGTGGTTTACTTTGATGACATATTGATTTATAGCAAGTCTTTGGATGAACATATGGATCACTTACGTGCTGTTTTTAATGCTTTACGTGATGCACGTTTATTTGGTAACCTTGAGAAGTGCATCTTTTGCACGGATCGAGTCTCTTTTCTTGGCTATGTTATTACTCCACAGGGAATTGAGGTGGATGAGATGAAAATTGAAGCCATAAAGAGTTGGCCGGTGCCCCAAAACATCAAACAGGTGAGAAGTTTTCTTGGACTTGCAGGTTTTTATCGTCGTTTCGTGAAGGATTTCAGCGCCATTGCTGCCCCCTTACACGAGTTGACAAAGAAAGGTGTGGTGTTCCATTGGGGTAAGGCACAAGAGGAATCCTTTGACACTTTGAAGGACAAGCTTACGCACGCGCCATTGCTGCAACTTCCAAATTTTGGTAAGACCTTTGAGCTAGAATGTGATGCTAGTGGAGTTGGCATTGGAGGTGTTTTGATGCAAGAAGGTAAGCCCGTTGCATACTTTAGCGAAAAATTGCATGGCCCTGTTCTTAATTACTCTACGTATGATAAGGAATTGTATGCACTTGTACGTTCTTTAGAGACGTGGCGTCATTATTTGTGGCCTAAAGAATTTATTATACATTCAGATCATGAATCGCTTAAGTATCTTCGTTCTCAAAATAATCTGAATCGTAGACATGCTAAGTGGGTTGAATTTATTGAATCTTTTCCTTATGTTATCAAACACAAGAAAGGGAAGGATAATATAATTGCTGATGCTTTATCTAGACGATATGCTTTGTTGTCCCAACTTGATTATAGAATTTTTGGACTTGACTCAATAAAAGAACAATATGTGCTTGATCCTGATTTTAAAGATGTATTGCTGAACTGTAAAGAGGGACGTACGTGGAACAAGTTTGTGATCAATGATGGTTTTGTGTTTAGAGCTAACCGTCTATGCATTCCAGTTGGTTCCGTTCGTCTTTTGTTGTTGCAGGAAGCACATGGAGGAGGATTGATGGGACATTTTGGTGCTAAGAAGACGGAAGATATGTTGGCCACACATTTCTTTTGGCCAAAGATGAGGAGAGATGTTGAGCGGTTCGTGGCACGCTTTACCACATGTCAAAAGGCTAAGTCTCGCTTGAATCCACATGGTTTGTATATGCCTCTTCCTGTTCCTTCTATTCCTTGGGCAGATATTTCGATGGACTTTGTTTTGGGATTGCCTAGGACTAAGAGGGGGAGGGATAGCATTTTTGTTGTTGTGGATAGTTTTTCTAAGATGGCACATTTTATACCTTGTCATAAAAGTGATGATGCCGTTTATATTGCTGACCTCTTTTTCAAAGAGATTGTTCGCTTGCATGGTATGCCTTCTACTATTATTTCAGATCGCGACGCTAAATTTTTGAGTCACTTTTGGCGCACTCTATGGAATAAGTTGGATACAAAACTATTGTTTTCTACTACTTGCCACCCACAAACTGATGGCCAAACGGAGGTAGTGAACCGCACTTTGGGTACCATGTTGAGAGCTATTTTGAAGAAAAATTTGAAGATGTGGGAAGAATGTTTGCCCCACGTGGAGTTTGCTTATAATCGGGCAACACATTCTACCACCAAGGTAAGTCCTTTTCAGGTAGTGTATGGTTTTAACCCTCGCGCTCCTATTGATCTTTTGCCTTTACCTACCACTGAAAGAACACATAGTGATGCTAGTGCACGTGCTGATTTTATTCGTAAGTTGCATGCAACAACTAAAATAAATATCGAAAAGATGAATGAAAAGTATAGAATTGCTGGTAGTGAAGGTAGGAAAGAAGTCAAACTTGAACCGGGTGATTTAGTGTGGTTACATTTAAGAAAAGATAGGTTTCCAGAGCTGCGTAAGTCTAAATTAATGCCAAGAGCTGCTGGTCCTTATAAGATAATTGAGAAAATAAATGATAATGCATATAAACTTGAGTTGCCACCCGAGTTCGGGGTTAGTCCTTCTTTTAACATTGCAGATTTGAAACCTTACTTGGGAGCCGATGATGAGCTTGAGTCGAGGACGACTCCAATTCAAGAGGGGGAGGATGATGAGGACATCACTCCTTCGGATACATACAATGATCCTCCATTGAACTTTCAAGATCCAATCACAAGAGCTCGCGCACGACAATTAAATTTAGAGGTGAGCTCGTTCCTAAGCAACTCTTTATATAATTTTGAGAATAGATTATTACCTAATGATTATGTGTTACTTAGGAATCATGGAGAGGACAAGGAGACACATAGAGGAAGGCTTGGAGGCGTGGAGGAGCAGCTAGGACGTCCAACAACAGCAGGAGGTCTAGTCCAACTCGAGTCCGAATCAGTCTCGACCGCCAGGACCAGCGAGCAGTAAAACGGACGCCCAGGACGCATCCGGACTCCGTTTTCGACGATTCACATATGGTTGGAAAGATAATTTCATAAGGAAACCAATGGCGTTGGTTTGAGGTCCAAATTCCTTCTCAGTAAACGGGAAACGTCGAAACAAGTCAGCATCCAGAATCTGTCCCGGTGCTGCGTCACCGTTTTTGGTCCGTTGGGCCGTGTATCGTCGTTGAGCCCATTAGGGGGGCGTGACCAGGGGGTGTGACGACCCTTAGACCCTTATTATCAGCCGCCGCTACTCTCGTTAGGGTGGGTTTTACTTAGATTATTCTGTCAAGAATAGTTTCGCCGTTTCGTCGGTTTGTGAGACCCCAACTCGTGAGATTAATCATTCATCTGCAATTTGGTTGCATTCTTTCTTGTTCTTGCTTGTGTTCTTCGATTCGCAGGCAAGGACTTTAGCCTTCTTGGCGAGGTCAACCGTGCAACGCCGGTTGATAACCAGAGGAGACGTGGTGCTGCGATTGCGGGGTTTCGGATCGTGTTGTTCGGAAGCCGGATCGACTTGTGTCTCGTTTCCACCAAATCGAGAGTTACCAGAACCTTTCGGAAGATCGGGAACCCTTGTTCATATTAGATAGGCTTCAGAGAGACCTTTGCATCGGTAGCTAGGCTAGAAACCATTATGATCCTCCTTGCATTTGCAGTATCCCAAGGTTTTAAGTTGTATCAAATGGATATCAAAAGTGCTTTCCTAAATGGTTTTATAGAAGAAGAGGTTTATGTTAAGCAACCCCTAGGTTTTGAGCACCTCAAATACCTACATAGAGTATACAAGCTTCAGAAAGCTTTGTATGGGCTTAAGCAGGCGCCTATGGCTTGGTATGATAGGCTTAAATCTTTCTTGGTAGAGCATGGGTATGTGATGAGGTTGGTAGATAAAACTTTGTTTACTTTTAGGCATGGCAATGATTTCCTTCTTGTTCAGATATACGTGGATGATATCATCCTTTCTCTTGTGGGAGAGATGGGTATAATTCCAGCCCCTGAGCCTTGGAGTGGGGTCCCATGAAATTGCAGGATTGTCATCATGAGTGGATGGACGAGGGCCCCGTCTCCGATGGCTAGGACTTCTTGGGGGTAATCTCCAGTGGATGTGTCTAGATCCATCATGGATTTATCATCGAAAGAAATCTCCAAGTAGGTACTTCGCCAATCCATGTTGTTAAAAGCCGCGAGGGAGGATCTCAACTTGCGGCAAATGTTGCTCTCGTGGTCGTCTTGGCAACCGAGTGATTCGAACTCAATGTTGTACTCCTTGGTGCATTGATCCATAAAGCGACTTACCTTGTCACCGGAGTCGTCATCACTAAGATGTTCATCAAGATCCACCCAATCGATCACCGGCTCATCATTAGTCGAAGGGGTAAAGTTATCGTAGAACCTCTCGTCTTAGAAGCCTCCCTGAGGATAATAGCCCTACATTCTATTGGTCTTGTATTATTCTCTAAGACTGTGTACAAGTGAGTGCTTGGCTATTGTATATAGATCTAAGCCTAGTCGGAGGGCTCCCTTGTTTGTAGTCTGGGAGGGTAGCTAATACAGATTTATGTTGTAGAGTGCTCAAGGGTTCAGAGCTTCTGCAAACTTGGATGGCACTATTGTAGTTGTATTGATTTCTAATGGCTTGTGTCCCCTTAGCAGGGTCCCCTGGCCCTCTCTCTCTCTCTCTCTCTCTCTCTCTCTCTCTATATATATCCAGACTCCTTTCCGAGTAGGATTTTGTAATCCTTAAACTTAGAGATAAAGTTTCTTGTTTATCGGGTATCCCAGAACCTAAGAGCAATTTGCATATGTCCAGGGACTCCTTTCCTGAATACAGTCATTTGCTCTGAGAATCTAAGAAACTCTAGGGTGTCTGGATGCGGTAGTTTATACTACCCATCATCAAGTATATACCATATACATGAAGTATAAGAACAAAATAATGCAATTAATTATGCTTGCTTTAGAAACTTGGGCCATCTCCCCGATCCAATTTAAGAAACGTTATGGTTCATTATATCATTGTGTACAACGATGTTTTCAAATGCACAAAATTGTACATACCACATCTATCCAAGCAAAAGAGAAGAAATAAATAAGACACTTTCTTCTGTGCACCCCAGCTCATGTCTTCATCCTCCATTTGCTCGGCTCATAGCTAGAACCCACATTTCTACCTACAATCTTAGAGTTTCTATCCAATCTACTTTAGCAATCACACATTCAAAAACACACATAGATATTCATCTCCTGTTCATCATATGAAAGAATTTTGGCATTGACTCCATGTTGTCCTTTTACTCAGGTTATCCCTAGTTAAAAGTTTGTTATATGATATTGAAAGGGATTGGTGACGTCCTAAGAGGGGTGAATTAGGACACCAAAAACTAATCGGCTCCAAAAATTTCACAAGGTAAATCTATATCAATTTTTATCTAAAAGTGCACTAGATTTATCTAGTATGTCTACTCTACCGCTTAAATTGGTTTGCAACCTACAAACAATCCTAGCAAACTACTCTTGAAAGGTAAATACACAAAGGTAATTTCCAAGTATCTAAATACGGACACATAAAGAAGATAGAGATAGCAACCTTGAACAAATGATTTTTTTATCCTATGGTATTGATGGCATAAACGCCACCCCTAGTCCACATTGGAGTAGCCATTTTGGCTATTGCTCTCGGTCGACACACAGTCATGACCCTTGAGCCACCTAGGACTCAAGTAGGTTGAGCCAACAAGCCATAAAGGCAAGGCTCACCACAAGCCTCTCTTCCGGTCACTTGTTGTCATCTTCATTTTGGATCTTCAGCCACAAAGGCAAGGGTCTCTGTATCCCTGTACAAACTTCTTGCTGCCGCTCCACACAAAGCCGGAAAGTTGATAAGCTTGAACGACCAAGATTCACGGTATCAGCGAGTCACTAAGACTCCAAGGCGCCATCGTACCACTTGGTACAAGGTAGGATCACTCCTTGATCCCCTCTCTATATTAGCAATATCTAGCAACAACTCTCTCTAGGCCTAATAGCACGAAAGACTCCCTAATATTATGCTAATTGCCTTTGATGATCACTTTTAGCACTTTGGTGGCTTGGATATATCCTCAAGTGTATGTGACCTTCTATAGCCTCAACCTCATGAACTATGCATTTTTCCAACGATCACGTATTGTTGCACTCATCGGAAGGTCTGGCATGTGCAACAATACAAGCGCTGGGCCATCTGGTGTGTATTCTCTACAAACTAGTCGTTAACTAGTTGTTAGAGCCACAATTACTCAAGCGAAGCCTCCTCTATATACGTCAGACCTGCCAGTGTGTACACGTCCATTTTCCAATGAACACAAGGATATCCCTCTGGACTTTGCTCCAGCGAAGCCGTCGATGTATACGCCGGACCATCTAGCATATACAACCTACTCTGGCGTGTTCAACTGCTTCAGTGCCAGAACATCCAATGTGTAGACTTTTTCCATAACTCATCCAATTCAAACTTCTTTGAGCTTTATCTTCTCTTCAACTCATCCATGGGATTCTCTGAGCTACCTAGTGATAGAATTTCTCAAGTGTGCATCCATGAGAGCTACTGTCACGTCCCAAATGTCCCTAATCATGTCATCCAGAATACACATGTCATTAGCATCATAAGCATCATGTTTATGTGTTAAGCACTGTGAACTTATTGAATTTCATATGGTAGTTTGTTACTTGTTTTGTATTTTAAAAATGGCTGATGTTAGAATTCGCGAGAATGTGGGAAACAATAGAGTTCTAATCTTTGGGCTATTAGATTGGGGAGAGAAAGATTTGTTTTTCAGCTGAACTTTTGTTCTCTCTTACGCATGGGACCCATTTTGTCTGGCCATACCATCTCCCTCACTTGGGCAGCAACCCCACCCCTCCACCTCAGCTCCCTCACTCTCCTATCCTCTCCCCACTCCCAAACAGCAGCAGGAGCTGCTGCTCCCTCCCTCCCCCACTCAAACTCTCTCACTCTCCACACAAATCCCGCCCCAAGCCCTTGGATTTGAGGAATGCATGTATTATCACTGAAATCCCCTCCTATCTAGCTCTCCATCCCTCTAATTCTAGCTCACATGCATGAAGGATTGGAGGTGTGGCAATCGATTTCATCGCCTGTTATGGTGCTGAAAATTGCAGCAAGTTGCTCCCCTTATTCAAGTGTTCTCCTTCAATTCTTCCCCAAATCAATGTCCTCAAGCTTTGGCAAGGGATTGTGGGTAAGTACCCCAGGTTTTTCCTTAATGGCATTACATGCTTTAACTTGATTTTAGATGGTGTTGAGGGCTGCAAATTGAAGATTGGTGAAGCACCTCATGTTCTTAAGGTTTTGAGCTTTAGGAGTGAAATGAGGTGAAGATTAGTGATTATTGTTGCTAGAGTGAGTGTATTAGGTCTAGAACTAGTGTATGAGTACCATTGCATGTTTATGTGGTAAGGATTTTAACATGCAAATCAAATCCACCAAAAATTTTGCTGTGCAAAGTGCTCTCTGGAGAGGCCGGAGTATCCGGACTAACCCGGATAGTCCGGGTGGCACAGCGAGCATCCCGTTGATTTATATTCAAAAATCATTACAATTTAGAGTGTGTTTTAAGTTTAGAACTCTTGTAGTAGTCCTTATGCATGTTTGGGTTGAAGGGATTTAACATGCACTTTTGAATCCATCGCGAGAATCACTGTGAGTTTTAGGGCTGCCAGAATCCGGAGTGTCTGGATCCACCTGGAGACTACGGGTAATTCAGGTTAGAACTTCCCAAGAGTACCCCGTGGAGTATAACCCGGACAATCCAGCTAACCCAAAATATCCAGCCTAGCCCGGATAGTTCGGACCAATTGAATTAGAAAAATGCCGAGAACCTAGGTTGACCTGAAAGGTTCGGCCCCACCCAGAGGGTCTAAACTCGGATAATCCGGCCTGACACGGACTATTCTAGCACCTGTTATTTTCCAATGTTATTCAGTTCGCAAATCTTCTTTGTTCCTTTATATGTCTTGTGCCTTTACCTTGTGTACTGTTATACATCATGTAGCACATATCATCGCATCTCTTTCATACTCATCATTGCACGTGTTCTTATTTAGTGAACGAATGACCGGAGGGTAATGCAGGCTTGATCAAGGGTGATCAGGAATTCTTTACCGTGAATTGTGATCAAGCTGAACCACAAGGCAAGCATCTAAGCATACTACACCTATTACTTTGGATCTCATATGATATAATTTGATAAGATATAATTTATGTATGTTCACATTGTTATGAGTCAAGTGTCGGGTTGAGACGGGTAGATCCTAATTGTTGCACTATCCTCCCTTGATTTTATTTATCCCTTGGTCCATTGTAACTTGGGTTGTTCATGTCATTTAATGGTCTACCTTAAAATAAACGCGTAATGCTTAGCAAGGCTTAGGTCCTCGGTAGAAGTCGAGCGATGGTTCGGCCATCATTCACGAGCTTAGGGCTTACTATTTGTTGGAGCAAGAGTTCGTCTTGCCCCAGCAAGTACGATGAGAGTTTCTTCTAAGGAGGAGACTCAAGCTTGGAGATGACGTTTAAGTGGAAGGAACACCACGAATGTATTGATGGTAGAAAAAATGGATCGCTCTGGGAGGAGTATCACAGTGTGACTTGGTGTGTTTTCACCTTTGTGTCTTTTTTGCTTTCTTGCCCTCCTTTTTCTCTCCCTTGCCCAGATGACCATGGCCCCTATTTATAGGGCCGTGCGTAGCTTGGCGTACAAGTTATCATAATGTACAAATATCTGGAATCTGACCAAATTATTGGGCCTTATCCCATATAACTACTTTCTACCCGATTGGTGGAGATAAATATCCCTCGTGCTAACTATTGTGGTGTCTGCCCCCTGGAGTGCGGCGAGCCAGTCACCAATTGCGGCCTGGTGCCACAATGTCAGGGGTGTTAGGATAGCCTCCATCACGCCGGAGTGTCGGAGTAGCATCCATCAGCCTAGGCTTTTAATGCCAGTTACTTCTTTGCAGGCAAATCACGACTGGTGCTCCCCTTCTGGAAGATCTTTCCTAAGGCCTGCTGACTCACCTTGTAGCCTTCAGGAAGGCAGCCCGAGCCGCCCGAGGCAGGGGTCACGGGAGGTATGGAACCGGGAGGTGAAAACTTTGGGAAGCAAGACTCCGGAAGGCCGGGGCTTTTAGGAAGCTGAAGCTTCGGGGGACAGAGGCTTCGGGAGGTCAGGTTTTTGGGAGGCTGAGCCTTCGAGAGATCGAGCCGCCTAAGCCAAGGGAAGGCTTCGTAGGTACGAATGGGTACCGTGAAGGGATCTAATGACTTCAGAGGTCGAGCCTTTAACTGAGGGTCCGGAGATCAAGGCTCCGAAGGGACCTGGATGGTAATCTTCAACCATTATCCTCAGTTTGGTTTATTTTCCCTCCAACAGTACCCCCTCATTCTCGGGCCCTGATGTTTCAGAAGGGGGGAGAAGATGCAGAGGAAAAATGAACCCCAGCCTGGTATAGCATCAAGGATGCCTGATGGCAATTCTCTATCCTTTAAGAAGTTTTTTTCATTTAGAAACTGTGGATGTCGATGGCGAGCCCAAGGCTAATGGCGTACTAGTGGTGGCGATCTGCCCTAGAGCTTGCTGAAGCTATCATGAGCAGTGTAGGGACCTCGGGTTAGAGGGACGTCGATGGATGTGGTGTACTTCCGGGGTCCGTGTTGAGACCGATATAAGTTATCCGGATTCCTTCGGTATGGTTCTTCCAACCCTTTGAGGTCGCTAGAGTAGAGGTTACGTGTGGGATTGGAGGATCCCACGTGTTTGCCTGGCGGGATAAGACGTGCCACTGCTACGTTCTGATGGACAATGCGGGGGGTCATTTAGGGTCTTGTGCCCACGCCCCTATCATGCACCGAAAGGAGTTGGGGTTATTAATGTGATGAGACATCAGTGCGAGAAAATGAGACATTCGTCATGGAACGCTGCCATGGCCACGGTCCCCTCAGGCATTAAATAGGGGACACCGCGGTGTTGGTTCCGCTTCATCTTTTGGACTTACGTGGCTGCTTGGCTCGGGTATAAAGCTGGGGTCACCTGACTGGATTCTCCATAGACCTACGAGCGAGCAGTTAACCTTGACTTGAGTATGGCGTCGTCTTCCTCCTTATCCTCTTGGGAGATGTTGATGATCTTGATGGCTTCTTCAGGAGCCAGATCATTTCGGTCATCGGCAGATGTGCCGATGGCCACGCCGCTTCCATCTCTGCAGGGGAGGTGGTTGCCCGCCGCTGCGACCTGACCTTTTGATGAGGACATCACTCCCTCGGATACATACAATGATCCTCCATTGAACTTTCAAGGTCCAATCACAAGAGCTCGCGCACGACAATTAAATTTAGAGGTGAGCTCGTTCCTAAGCAACTCTTTATATAATTTTGAGAATAGATTACTACCTAATGATTATGTGTTGGTTAGGAATCATGGAGAGGATAAGGAGACACATAGAGGAAGGCTTGGAGGCGTGGAGGAGCAGCTAGGACGTCCAACAACAGCAGGAGGTCCAGTCCAACTCGAGTCCGAATCAGCCTCGACCTCCAGGACCAGCGAGCAGTAAAACGGACGTCCAGGACGCATCCGGACTTCGTTTTCGACGATTCACATATGGTTGGAAAGATAATTTCATAAGGAAACCAATGGCGTTGGTTTGAGGTCCAAATTCCTTCTGAGTCAACGGGAAACATCGAAACAAGTCAGCATCCAGAATCTGTCCCGGTGCTGCGTCACCGTTTTTGGTCCGTTGGGCCATGTATCGTGTTGGAGTCCATTAGGGACACGTCCAGGGGTCCTTGGCCGACCCTAATCCTTTATATACAGTAGCCGCCGCCCTAATTAGGGTTGGGTTTTGCTTAGATTATTCTGTCAAGAACAGTTTCACCGTTTCGTCGGTTTGTGAGACCCCAACTCGTGAGATTAATCATTCATCTGCAATTTGGTTGCATTCTTCCTTGTTCTTGCTTGTGTTCTTCGATTCGCAGGCAAGGATTTTAGCCTTCTTGGCGAGGTCAACCGTGCAACGCCGGTTGATAACCAGAGGAGACGTGGTGCTGCGATTGCGGGGTTTCGGATCGTGTTGTTCGGAAGCCGGATCGACTTGTGTCTCGTTTCCACCAAATCGAGAGTTACCAGAACCTTTCGGAAGATCGGGAACCCTTGTTCATATCAAGTGGTATTCAGAGCTTCAGGTATACCGTCAGGTTCATATCTACCCTTAGTTTCGAGTGTTTTCGCCTTCGTTCCATAGTCCACTGCCATATCGTTTTTTTTTTCCTGTCCTACAACCCTTCCGCGCCTTTAGCTTTTGCATATTTCAGTTTCAGAGTTCGTCGTGTTGAGTTTGTGTCCTGGTCAAGGTCCAGTTCGTGTGTTTTCCCCCACCGTTTCCATCAAACCCTAGCCTCCGTCGCATATTTTCCCCACTTTCTTCCCGTTTTGTCCTCTAATTCGGAGTCGTTTCTCAAATCGGGCATAACTTTCGCATACGAACTCCGTTTTCAGAAAAGTCATAGAGTTTTTCGCATCGAAACATCGTTTTGGATCCGTTCATCCCCCGCTTTGTCGGGTTCGGCGAAATCAGAATTCCCAAATTCGCCTCCGAAGTTTGAGTTTTCAATTTCCAAATATTTTTCTCATTTTACGGCTGAACTTCAGAAAATTCTACAGGTCACGTCTTTCACTTGTTTAAGCTCAAATTTTTTGTGGTTCCCTCTTGTGTGCTCCTAAGTGAAAAAAAATATCAAAAAAATAAAAAGAAAAAGTCGAATTTTCCCAAAAAAACAATGACAGCCCAAAAAAATAGAAAAAAGAGAGGGGCAAAAGAGGAACAATATCTAGAGGAGCACATAGAGAAGGGCAAAGTGAGATGTGTTAGCGTGTGCTGTTTAGTTCTTTGTTTCTGTTACTCTTGCTATCCATCATACTTGTTTCTCTACCTTGTTTAACACACATACTTGGTACTTGCAACACTTTAGGCCAGCAACGAGAACAAGTACTTGGGACTATAATTCAGCATTACTATCTGTTTCTGATTTGTGTTCCACATATACATATTTGTTCTCTTTGTGTGGCTTCCAAGCCCCACAGATTCTTCTGAACAGCACTGGTTTGCATCCCTGCAATCGCTCGCACGCCTTCCAGGTATCCTTTGCTCTGCTGGTAAGAACCCTGGTAAGAGCTTGGTAAGGTGTCTACCTTTGCTGATCTTGATTGAGAGGCACCACTCCATCTTTGTAGTACGATTATTAGGGATAACCTTCACTGTTTGTTGTTGTGTTTGTTTCCACAATGTCAGTTGAAGGAGATAAAACGCCAAAGGACTTCAAGGAGTGTGTCAGCCAAGAGCAGCTACAAGCTGTTGTAGACAATGCTCAGAAGGAGATGAGGGAGACAGTCATCAAGGCTGTCACTGAAGCGATAATTGAGATGAAACTCGCAAACGCGGTTGAGCGGGTGGACAAACGGTTATCCGAGCTCACCGACAGGGTAAATGCTTTGGAAAACCGTCCTGTGCACAACGAAGATGTGAATGGAAGCAACACCGGTGATGAGTTGTATGATGACGATGTTAATGTTGATCCAACGGCGACATTGCAAAACAGATTACGGCGTCGTCTTCGCACTAACACCACAGGTATGGGTGGCGTTCCACATCACCACCACCATCGAGGTATGTATAATCGAGCTCCTGAAGATCCTTATGCTAAGGTTAAATTTACTATACCTTCTTTTTCGGGACATTATGATGCTGAGGGATATCTTGATTGGGAGATGACAGTAGAGCAAAAATTTAGTGCCCATCAAGTACCTGAACAACATAGAGTTAGACAAGCCACTAGTGAGTTTAAAGATTTTGCTATTATTTGGTGGACTGGTTTAGCTGCAGATGGTGCCACACCTCGTACATGGGAAGAGCTTAAGGTTGCTATGCGTGATAGATTTGTTCCCCCATCTTATCATAGAGACTTGCGTAAGAAATTGATGCGCTTAGAACAGGGAGATAAATCTGTGCAGGATTATTATGGTGAGCTTCAAAAGGGCTTGATGCGTTGTGGCATAGTAGAGGGAAACGAAGATTCTATTTGTCGATTTTATTCGGGTTTGAAACGTGAAATCCAGGATATTATTGATTATAAAGAATTTAACAATGTCAACCAGTTGTTTCAGTTTGCTATGCTTGCAGAGAAGGAGTTGCAGGGGCGTGAGCAGCAGGGAAAGTACAAGGCCAGCACCACATACACGCCGCGCACAGGACCATCATTTGGGCTGTCCAAACCATCCACTTACAGGGCTCCCTCACCAGCGAGCAAGCAACAAGCAGCTACGACACCAAATCCTGTCACTACACGACCTTCGGGCTCAGGTAAAAATTCTGTTTTGCAGGGACCTTCCAAGAGTGCTTCCTCTGTTGCATCAACGGGACGCACCTCTGGCATTCAATGCCGTCGCTGCCATGGATTCGGTCATGTGCAGAAGGATTGCCCAAGTCAGCGGGCATACATTGCAACGGAAGATGGGTACATCAGCGCCTCTGACATTGAAGAAGAAGAAGAACCAGTTGTTGAGGAGAGCAACGAAATCTTGGGCAGTGATGACACAGCGACCTATAGGAGCATCATTGTGCAGCGGGCGCTCAGCACAAGGTACAACAACCAGAGAAGCTGCAACGCCATAACTTGTTCCAGATTTTCTTCGTCATCCAAAATCGGCGAGCACGTGTCATCATCGATGGAGGTAGTTGTAATAATTTGGTGAGTTCAGATTTGGTCAAGAAGCTTGGCTTGACCACACGCCAACACCCCCATCCATATAATCTTCAGTGGTTTAATGATGCTGGAAAAGCTAAGGTAACACAAACTTGCAGAGTTTCTTTTTCCATTGGTTCCTATGCTGATTATGTTGACTGTGATGTGGTACCTATGGAAGCTTGCTCACTTTTATTGGGTCGACCTTGGGAATTTGATAATGATGCTATACACCATGGTAGAAGTAATACATATACTTTTATGCATAAAGGAAAGAAAATTACTTTGGTTCCTATGACCCCTGCTGAAATTGTACAAGCTGATAAAGAACAAGCTGCTAATTTGCGTGATACTAAATCTGAAAATCAGCAAGTTGCTAATTCTCTTTACCCACCTAAAAAGGATACGTCTGCACCTAGTTCTAAGGTACATGGCATAAAATTGAAGGGTGGTGTTATGCTTGCACTAAAAAGTGACCTTGCTGAAATTTCTAATAATGATATTTGCTACACCTTGGTTTGCAAACGAGTTTTGTATTCGCTTGATGATGTTATTAGTTCGATACCTCCTGCTGTCACTAACCTTTTGCAGGAGTATGAGGATGTTTTCCCAGCTGAGATACCTCCGGGACTGCCACCTATGAGAGGGATAGAGCATCAAATCGATTTGATCCCGGGAGCAACATTGCCAAATCGTGCTGCGTATCGAGCCAATCCCGAGGAGACTAAGGAAATTCAGCGGCAAGTCCAAGAGCTTTTGGACCGCGGGTATGTACGTGAGAGCCTTAGTCCTTGTGCTGTTCCTGTGATTTTGGTTCCTAAGAAAGATGGTACTTGGCATATGTGTGTTGATTGTAGAGCCATCAATAACATTACTATTCGATATCGCCATCCTATTCCTAGACTTGATGATATGCTTGATGAGTTGTGTGGCTCTGTAATTTTTACAAAGATCGACTTGCGTAGTGGTTACCACCAAATTAGAATGAAACTTGGAGATGAATGGAAAACAGCTTTCCAAACTAAATTCGGATTATATGAGTGGTTAGTAATGCCTTTTGGTTTAACTAATGCACCTAGCACTTTCATGCGTTTGATGAATGAGGTTTTAAGAACTTTTATTGGACGATTTGTGGTGGTTTACTTTGATGACATATTGATTTATAGCAAGTCTTTGGATGAACATATGGATCACTTACGTGCTGTTTTTAATGCTTTACGTGATGCACGTTTATTTGGTAACCTTGAGAAGTGCATCTTTTGCACGGATCGAGTCTCTTTTCTTGGCTATGTTATTACTCCACAGGGAATTGAGGTGGATGAGATGAAAATTGAAGCCATAAAGAGTTGGCCGGTGCCCCAAAACATCAAACAGGTGAGAAGTTTTCTTGGACTTGCAGGTTTTTATCGTCGTTTCGTGAAGGATTTCAGCGCCATTGCTGCCCCCTTACACGAGTTGACAAAGAAAGGTGTGGTGTTCCATTGGGGTAAGGCACAAGAGGAATCCTTTGACACTTTGAAGGACAAGCTTACGCACGCGCCATTGCTGCAACTTCCAAATTTTGGTAAGACCTTTGAGCTAGAATGTGATGCTAGTGGAGTTGGCATTGGAGGTGTTTTGATGCAAGAAGGTAAGCCCGTTGCATACTTTAGCGAAAAATTGCATGGCCCTGTTCTTAATTACTCTACGTATGATAAGGAATTGTATGCACTTGTACGTTCTTTAGAGACGTGGCGTCATTATTTGTGGCCTAAAGAATTTGTTATACATTCAGATCATGAATCGCTTAAGTATCTTCGTTCTCAAAATAATCTGAATCGTAGACATGCTAAGTGGGTTGAATTTATTGAATCTTTTCCTTATGTTATCAAACACAAGAAAGGGAAGGATAATATAATTCCTGATGCTTTGTCTAGACGATATGCTTTGTTGTCCCAACTTGATTATAGAATTTTTGGACTTGACTCAATAAAAGAACAATATGTGCTTGATCCTGATTTTAAAGATGTATTGCTGAACTGTAAAGAGGGACGTATATGGAACAAGTTTGTGATCAATGATGGATTTGTGTTTAGAGCTAACCGTCTATGCATTCCAGTTGGTTCCGTTCGTCTTTTGTTGTTGCAGGAAGCACATGGAGGAGGATTGATGGGACATTTTGGTGCTAAGAAGACGGAGGCTATGTTGGCCACACATTTCTTTTGGCCAAAGATGAGGAGAGATGTTGAGCGGTTCGTGGCACGCTGTACCACATGTCAAAAGGCTAAGTCTCGCTTGAATCCACATGGTTTGTATATGCCTCTTCCTGTTCCTTCTATTCCTTGGGCAGATATTTCGATGGACTTTGTTTTGGGATTGCCTAGGACTAAGAGAGGGAGGGATAGCATTTTTGTTGTTGTGGATCGTTTTTCTAAGATGGCACATTTTATACCTTGTCATAAAAGTGATGATGCCGTTTATATTGCTGACCTCTTTTTCAAAGAGATTGTTCGCTTGCATGGTATGCCTTCTACTATTGTTTCAGATCGCGACGCTAAATTTTTGAGTCACTTTTGGCGCACTCTATGGAATAAGTTGGGTACAAAACTATTGTTTTCTACTACTTGCCACCCACAAACTGATGGCCAAACGGAGGTAGTGAACCGCACTTTGGGTACCATGTTGAGAGCTATTTTGAAGAAAAATTTGAAGATGTGGGAAGAATGTTTGCCCCACGTGGAGTTTGCTTATAATCGGGCAACACATTCTACCACCAAGGTAAGTCCTTTTCAGGAAGTGTATGGTTTTACCCCTCGCGCTCCTATTGATCTTTTGCCTTTACCTACCACTGAAAGAACACATAGTGATGCTAGTGCACGTGCTGATTTTATTCGTAAGTTGCATGAAACAACTAAAATAAATATCGAAAAGATGAATGAAAAGTATAGAATTGCTGGTAGTGAAGGTAGGAAAGAAGTCAAACTTGAACCAGGTGATTTAGTGTGGTTACATTTAAGAAAAGATAGGTTTCCAGAGCTGCGTAAGTCTAAATTAATGCCAAGAGCTGCTGGTCCTTATAAGATAATTGAGAAAATAAATGATAATGCATATAAACTTGAGTTGCCACCCGAGTTCGGGGTTAGTCCTTCTTTTAACATTGCAGATTTGAAACCTTACTTGGGAGCCGATGATGAGCTTGAGTCGAGGACGACTCCAATTCAAGAGGGGGAGGATGATGAGGACATCACTCCCTCGGATACATACAATGATCCTCCATTGAACTTTCAAGGTCCAATCACAAGAGCTCACGCACGACAATTAAATTTAGAGGTGAGCTCGTTCCTAAGCAACTCTTTATATAATTTTGAGAATAGATTACTACCTAATGATTATGTGTTGGTTAGAAATCATGGAGAGGACAAGGAGACACATAGAGGAAGGCTTGGAGGCGTGGAGGAGCAGCTAGGACGTCCAACAACAGCAGGAGGTCCAGTCCAACTCGAGTCCGAATCAGCCTCGACCTCCAGGACCAGCGAGCAGTAAAACGGACGTCCAGGACGCATCCGGACTCCGTTTTCGACGATTCACATATGGTTGGAAAGATAATTTCATAAGGAAACCAATGGCGTTGGTTTGAGGTCCAAATTCCTTCTGAGTCAACGGGAAACGTTGAAATAAGTCAGCATCCAGAATCTGTCCCGGTGCTGCGTCACCGTTTTTGGTCCGTTGGGCCATGTATCGTGTTGGAGTCCATTAGGGACACGTCCAGGGGTCCTTGGCCGACCCTAATCCTTTATATACAGTAGCCGCCGCCCTAATTAGGGTTGGGTTTTGCTTAGATTATTCTGTCAAGAACAGTTTCACCGTTTCGTCGGTTTGTGAGACCCCAACTCGTGAGATTAATCATTCATCTGCAATTTGGTTGCATTCTTCCTTGTTCTTGCTTGTGATCTTCGATTCGCAGGCAAGGATTTTAGCCTTCTTGGCGAGGTCAACCGTGCAACGCCGGTTGATAACCAGAGGAGACGTGGTGCTGCGATTGCGAGGTTTCGGATCGTGTTGTTCGGAAGCCGGATCGACTTGTGTCTCGTTTCCACCAAATCGAGAGTTACCAGAACCTTTCGGAAGATCGGGAACCTTTGTTCATATTACCTTTGGCCGGGGAGTCCATGCTTGTCAAGATCATCGATATCTCCGATGATGATGAGGAGATCGACTGGGATCTCCTACGGGGGGAGAGTGAGCAGGCGTCTGTGGAGCCAACGACGAAGGAGGAGGCCGAGAAGGCGAGGGAGAAGGCCCCGCCGGTGACCTCCTCAGACTCTTCCCCATTCTCCGTCAGCTTGAGAGCCAGCTACTGTATCTACTTCCGCGGCGGTAGGCCACAGATGAGGTGCATACGCCGTCCCATGCGTGGCCCCTGCTGGGACCCATAGGAGGTGAAGGAGGTCACCGGGATGTTGTTGACGCTGTGATATATCCACGTCTCATGGTCGATCATGGCCTTGCTGTGGGCTCATGGCTGAACTTAGTCACCCGTTACTCTTTCTCACCTTGTTTTGCTCCGTAGGGATCTATCTTCTTCGTGGCAATTTCTGTACTGTTGCTTCGGTATGTGACCCCTAGATATACTAGTTGTTTAATAATATAACATAAACCTTCGGGAATGGTCGTGTCTCCTTCTGTATCAGAGTGCGAGGGGATCTTTTGAATGGGTGACCGTGTGCGTGCGTGCCTTCATGCCTCCAAACCGTGCTTCTTCGTCCCCTTCAAAGGTGATGGCTAGTTTTTCTGACGACCGAGGTGCCGAGCATTCGCATAGATCATCGTTGATTTCATTCCTACTGGGGGAGAGGTGGCCTCAGGAATCTGGTGGTGATAGATACGTGGGGTAACTAAGGAGAACCGGGTGTAGCAATGGTGACCTCGTCGTCCCCGGTTATTGCGTACTCCTTGGGCCTAGCACTGGTAGGGCCTTCTTCCCAATTTATTCTAGATTTCCGACTCAGCGAAGTTCATCTGGAACCTTTGGAGATGAGTTCCAGAGGTGGTCCCTGACCCTTCGGATTCCTTAGCAACTGCCCGGGTTAAAGGCGATGGTGTGTCGAAGGCGAAGCTGAAGGCTAGGCAGGAGAGGTAGTCCATGACCCCCTCGGCCCTTAACCGCTACCTGGCTCCGGAGATACTCTATCCGGGGCCTAGCGACGCTGTGTCAGAGGAGAAGCCGAAGGCTAGGCAAGAGAGGTGGTCTGCGACCCCCTCGGCCCTTAACCGATGCCGGGCTCTGGAGGTACTCCGTCTGGGGCCTGGTGATGGCGTGTCGGAGGCGAAGCCAGATGCTAGGCGAAAGAGGTGGTCCGTGATCCCGTCGGCCCTTAACCGATGCCGGGATCCGGAGGTACTCCGTCCGGAGCCTGGCGATGGCGTGTCAAAGGTGAAGCCGAAGCCTAGGCGGGATAGGTGGTTTGCGACCCCCTCGGCCCTTTACCGTTGCGGACCTCTGGAGGTACTCCGTCCGGAGCCTGGCGATGACGTGTCAGAGGTGAAGCCGAAGGCTAGGCGGGATAGGTGGTCCGTGACCCTCTTGACCCTTAACCGCTGCCGGGATCTAGAGGTATTCCATCCAGAGCCTAGTGACAGCGTGTTGGAGGCGAAGCTAAAGGCTAGGTGGAAGAGGTGGTCCGCGACTCCCTCGGCCCTTAACCGCTGCCTGGCTCCAGAGGTACTTCGTCCGGAGCCTGGCGACGGCGTGTCGGAGGCGAAGCTGAAGGCTAGGCGGGAGAGGTGGTTCGCGACCCCCTCGGCCCTTAACCGCTGCCAAGCTCCGGAGGTACTCCATCCGGAGCCTGGCGACGGTGTGTCGGAGGTGAAGCCAAAGGCTAGGCGGGAGAGGTGGTCCGCGACCCCCTCGGCCCTTAGCCACTGCCATGAATTGCGGTCTCTGCAATAGACAGTCGAGGGTTCCACTATGTTTCCCGTGCGATGAAGCATGGGCTTTTATTAAATGTTAGTATAACACTCATAAAATGACGTATGAAATGTGTCTTTAAAGGAGATGGTAGGGTAATGATTTTACCTTTTACCATACGTGTTTGAGTCACGCGGGTCATACCTTTTCCTCTAGGGAGGGGGATTTTTATACCCCTTTGATCTGTGTACTGTGCTCTTTGGAGGCCAGCGGGTTCCGTACCCCTTCTGCATGAAGGCATTTGCCTTCAAGATGCTGGGGTACTCTTCCCGTTAGGTCCTTTCAAAACCTTTTCGCCCGGCGGAGTTTTCGGAAAACATCCCCATCATGGGGGTTTTGGATGTCTCTCCGTTTTGCCAGAGGTTTTGTAAAGCTCTCCATTGTGCAGAGGTTTGGTAAAGCTCTCTGTTTTTGCCGGAGGTTTGGTAAAGCTCTCCATTTTTACCGGAGGTTTGGTGAATCTCTTCGTTCTGCGGAGGTTTTGTAAGACTCTCCGTTTTTGTCGGAGGTTTTGTAAAGTTCTCCATTTTTGCTGGAGGTTTGTAAGACCCTTCATTTTTGTGGGAGGTTTTTGTAAGACTCTCCATTTTTGTCAAAGGTTTTGTACGACTCTGCATTTTTGTCGGAGGTTTTGTAAAGTTCTCTGTTTTTTTGGAGGTTTTGTAAAGTTCTCCGTGTTTGCTGGAGGTTTGTAAGACCCTCCGTTTTTGTTGGAGGTTTTTGTAAGACTCTCCATTTTTGTTGGAGGTTTTGTAAGACTCTCTGTTTTTGTCAGAGGTTTTGTAAAGTTCTCCATTTTTGTCGAAGGTTTTGTAAAGTTCTCCGTTTTTGCCGGAGGTTTGTAAGATTCCTTGGCATGTATTAATGCCGAAGGTCCTACACACTATCAGAGATACGCAATACCTTCCAGGAAAACTAGGTAGTCTTGTCTTCTAGGTGACCTAGGCATGCTACGCCCGCGGTGTGTAGGCTTGTCGTGCTCCCGAGGAAACGCTCGGGGTGCACCGCAATACTGTCCACCAAGGATTTGCCCTGGCGCGTGGCACTTATACGACCGAGGCTATGCAATGCCTTCAGGGCACCTTGGGAATAATCTGCCTTGCAGGTGACCTAGGCACAAGCGGTGCCCGCGGTATATAAGCATGTCGTGCAGAGAGGATTCATTGCGATAGCATTCCTCAGAGCACCACATCCTCACATCAGGGCAGTCCCCTGATATGCGGCATCCACACACTATTGAGGCTACACAATACCTTCCAGGAAACCTAGGCAGTCTTGCCTTCTAGGTGACCTAGGCATGCCACGCCCGTGATGTGTGGGCTCCACTTCCTATCAGGGCAAAACCTACCCTCCGATAAACCTTTTTAGGTGACCTTGGGTTTAGGCAAGCAATGCTTACTGGTGCGTGGGCTTGTCACGCCTCCGGAGAAATCCCCCGGGGGCGCCTCAACTACATTACCACGGAAGTCCCCTGATAACCGGCATCTACACACTATTGAGGCTACACAATGCCTTCCAGGAAACCTAGGCGGTCTTGCCTTCTAGGTGACATAGGCATGCTATGCCCACGTTGTGTAGGCATGTCGTGCAACGAGGATTCCTTGCGACAGCATTCCTCGGAGCACCACAACTCTGCCACCGAGGACATCCCCCGGGTGAGGCTTTGACACCCGAGGCTATGCAAATGCCTTCCAGGGCACCCTGGGCATAATCTGCCTTGCAGGTGACCTAGGCATAAGTGGCACCCGCGGTATGTGGGCCTCACTATCTACCGAGACTACGCAATGCCTTCTAAAAAATCTAGGTAGTCTTGCCTTCTAGGTGACCTAGGCATGCTACGTCCGCAGTACGTGGGCTTGTCACGCCACCTGAAGATGTCCTACGGGTGGCGCCGCAACATGGTCTATCAAGGAAATCCCTTGATATGTGGCAACTACACTTCCGAGGCCGCACAATGCCTTCCAGGAAACCTGGGTAGATCCGCCCCCCCAGGCAACTTAGGCACGATGCGTGTGCGGGAGTGTAGGGATTTTGCAAGGTTATACTAGCTAAGTTTTGTAGTTTACTGTTGTAAATAAGAAGCTAGCTGTAGCATAAAACATAGCTAGGTTATATAACTATTCATGCTAAATGAGAATGTAACTTAAGTTCTACTGCTTCTACCTAGTGGCTATTTAGTGAAAAAAGACTTCTAGCAGTAAGATTGGAGGCCTCTAAGACGGATCACTAGGTAAACTACTTAGTGGTTAATAGTGGGTGTTCCTTTGTAGGAATAAGGCCTCTATTACGAGGCTTGGTGGCCTCGAAGCCTATGGCTAGGCTGGGAGAGGCGGTGCTTGACCCCCTCAGCTTTTAGCCGTTGCCCAGCCCTGGAGGTAATCCATCTGGAGCCTGGCGATGGCATGTTGGAAGCGTAGTTGAAGGTTACTCGGTAGAGGCGGTCCTCGACCACCTTGGCCATTAGCCGCTTCCCGGCTCCAGAGGTACCCCATCCGGAGCCTGGCAACGGCGTGTCCCCAACTCAGTTCTTGTTGCTGGACATGGTACCGTTGGTAGGGTCAGTAGAGACGGTGCAGGGTTGAGGGGCCAGGGATTTGCACGGGAGCTGGCCCCAGGCCTCCGGACCTTGCATCGTCCTTCGCTTGCTCCTTCTGCGACCAGGTATTCTACTTTCCTTTCGAGGTATTCCTCCCAGAAGGTCATGAGGGTGCGGCAGTTGTTGGTGTTGTGGCCACGCCTTGGTCCGTGCAGGATGCACCCATGTGCCTCCGGGGGCACCGGAGCTTGGATTTGTTGTTGGTGTCGCTGCCAAAGGTGGAGTGTCCCGGAGCCTATGGTTTCCCCTGGGTCTCCTTCCCCTTTGGGAGACCATCGAGGCTGCCCGATGAACTGGCTTTTGGAGCCGAAGTGGTTCTGACTATGCCTCCCCGGATGAGCTGGGCTTGGGGTTCCCTATGCGTGGTTGGCATTGTGAGGGCAGCATCGGAGGCACTAGCGGGGTCCGCGCACCCCGGAGCCCTCCATCTCCTTGGAACCGTCATTCACCTGAGGGGCCCAAGGAGGGCACTGGGTGGACAGACTTTTCGAAGATGTTGGCTCGCTCGGGATATCCTAGGTGTGGTCGAAGGGGATACCTGGGGACCAAGCCTAGGTGGGAGCACTCCTGGGTTGGACCGCCCAGAACCATTGGAAGGCGGCCTGCTTGGCAGTGGCTTCAGCCGCATCCTCTCCTGAGGCGGTGAGGTCTTAGTCGTGCAGAGGCTGGAAGGCCTCCGCGCCGTCTAGAGTTCCTGTACCGACCCAGGGTTCTGACTTGGCCAAGGTCTAAGGAACGCATATGGTTGCATGCTTGGAACGGTGGGTATGGCGGTTTTAGCTAACCCTTTGGTGGTTTTCCTGGTGGATTCCTACCTCTCTTAGCACTTCTGTGTTCAAGTCCCCATGGACGGCGTGCTGTTGGAGCAAGAGTTCATCTTGTCCCAGCAAGTACGGCGAGAGTTTCTTCTAAAGAGGAGACTCAAGCTTGGAGATGAAGTTTAAGAGGAAGGAACACCACGAATGTATTGATGGTGGAAAAAATGGATCGCTCTGGAAGGAGTATCACAACGTGACTTGGTGTGTTTTCACCTTAGTGTCTTTTTTGCTGCCTTGCCCACATTTTCTCTCCCTTTCCCAGATGATCATGGCCCCCTATTTATAGGGCCATGCGTAGATTGGCGTACAAGTTATCATAATGTACAAATATCTGGGATCTGACCGAATTATTGGGACTTATCCCGGATAACTACTTTCTACCTGATCGACGGAGATAAATATCCACCGTGGTAACTATCGTGGTGTCTGCCCCCTAGAGTGCGGCGAGCCAGTCACCAATTGCAGCCCGACGCCACATTGTCAGGGGTGTCAGGATAGTCTCCTTCGTGCCGGAGTGTCAGAGCGGTGTCCATTAGCCTAGGCTTTTAATGCCGGTCACTTCCTTGCAGACAAAGCACGACCGGTGCTCCCCTTCCAGCAGATCTTTCCTATGGCATGCTGACTCACCTTGTAGCCTTAGGGAAGGCAGTCCGAGTCGCTAGAGGCGGGGGCCTCGGGAGGCATGGAACCGGGAGGTGAAAACTTTGGGAAGCAGGACTCCGGAAGGCCAGAGCTTTCAGGAGGCCAAAGCTTCGGGGGACCGAGGCTTCGGGAGGTCTGGTTTTTGGGAGGCTGAGCCTTCAGGAGACCGAGCCAGCTGAGCTAGGGGAAGGCTTCGTAGGTATGAAGGGGTACCGTGAAGGGATATGATGACTTCGGAGGTCGAGCCTTTAACTGAGGGTCCAGAGATCAAGGCTCCAGAGGGACCTAGATGGTAATCTTCAACCATTATCCTCGGGCTGGTTTATTTTTCCCCGAACACTATTCGACACAGTGATATGGAAGATGGTGGATGGTGTAAGTTACTGAGGATGAGCCAAGATTCAGGCGGGTAATAGGGATGGCTCGAGAAGGGAGTCTAGGATGCTATAGGCCCGTTTGAATTGATTAAGCATCATCCATTGTTGAAGTTAGCTTTAGCACTTATTCGTACTTACCACGCATCCAAATATGGGACGGATGAGCCGAATACCTTATGTAGCTGTGATCTTTTGGTGTGCTAGTCTCGGGTTGTCAGCATAATAGGTTTGGAAGGTGTATCTAGTTTGCTCTGGGAGTAGTTCTAGATGACCCCCGCATGCCAAGGCACATGATCAAATGGTTAGGGCTTATTTGGGAAAGGTTGACATGAGTATCCCTTGTGTGGACGTGTGTGATTAAGCAAGCCGTATGGTCCTCAAGTCGTGTGGGTAATGGAGTACCCCCCCCCTTAGGGTGTAAAACAATTCAAATTGCTGCGCTCTCGGTTATGTGCACTCTCCTGTCCATTTTCATCAATCGTAGAGTTCCGGTTGTGGTTGTGATGGTACGTTGGGAAATGTATGGTGCTGTTGTTGAAATTTTGATATTGTTCAAGTTATAATTATGGTATGGTAATGATCTCAGGATAGAAGGTTGTTTATGGTTAGGTGTAGATGCTTACACTTAAGTCGAAATTGCTGCATTTGCTCAAGAACTTACTTAACCTTGAGGCCGAGTTCTTGCTAATTATCCAAATTGCATTCTCCTTGGTGTTAGGCTATTTATAAGTGCCCACTATGGATTAAACCTTACGAATACCTTCGTACTCATGTGCTTTGTTTGCTTTTTAGGTGAGGAAGCATTAGTTTTTGGCTACTTTATGCCCGCTGACGTTGGCGACAAGCAGGAGTAGTGCCTACTACTCATGTGTGGATATTTTGGGTGGCGCCTTAGGGCAAACGGCGCTACCCACCATTTGTAGTTATGTACTTTCCACTACGTAGATACGCTATCGGTGTTTGGATCATATATTTTTGTTGTAATGTTTAATTTGCTTAAAGACTAGCAACTTATTTTAATTACTCGCTCTTTATTATATCTTGTGATGATGTGCTTGTTGTAAAGGCGTGTGTTCCGATCCTGGAAGAAAAGCACATGACGGGACTACCGGGGTGATATTCTGGTTAGTCATTAGAGTTGTGATTACACGAATGATCGACTTAATGACTAATTGGAATATTATCTGGATGATTCCTCACAACGTGATATCAGAGCTTGGTTTAATAAAGTAGCCTAAAACTGATTAGAATGGGTTAATAAAATGTTGTCGACCTCACTAATAAAATCCACTAAAGTTTATCTTTAAGTCCTAAGTGCTTGTGCTATTTTTATTCCTCATCTTATCTTAGAGTTTAATCGTTCCCTCTTCTTGTTGTAAACCGACCTCAAATTGATTTGTAACTCATCTCTTTCTTAACTGGTTAAGGATGGCCATTATGAAGTTGGTGATGGCTACTCATGCTGAGGGTTTGGAAGGTTTTCCCACACCCCTCTGCGAGATGCTATGGTGCGCGAACTTCACCTATGCACCGGAGTATGTCGTGTATGCGTGAGGAGTTGGCCCAGACTTGGTGGATTACCTGGTGACCATGGACATTCGAGCAAGGATCATAGATGGTGGAGCCCACCCTCACTACTTTGATTCAATTGGAACTTCAGAAGAAATGGTGGTTCAAGCAGTAGTGTACAAGGCGATGGCTGCCCTTCGTGGCGAGTTATTGGTTCTACGAGGATGGCCTTTTGTCTACTTTCTCATCCGTTGCAACAACTTCAACAACTTTGAAGATGTTCCGGATGTGGCTCCTTGGACCAATCCTACCATTGCGTGGTGGCAGAGTTATGAGAGATGCGAAGGCGCTACAATCGGTTGCAACACAAGATGGAACCACAAGTGCGCTGCAGATTGGTGAACCACAGGGTGTTGTATGGAAAGAGCCATATGACGCCGTGTGGCATGACACCTCAGACTCACCGTTTTCCAGTGGTGCAAGGCACACGTGTACCTCGTCCCCATGGCTGCGGTGCGAGAGCATCCAATTCTTTGCAATTGCTGCAGTTCCACAATGAGAGTTTCACTGGGGAAACATTGTTGGGCGAGGCACAGCATCTCACGCACCCCGATGCCATTGATGATACGGGTTCTCCGCAAGCTTTCTCTTTGATGGATTTCTGGAGGGACTTTGTTCAGAGTCCTTATCGTGAGTGGTGTTGAGTCGTGGAGTTAAGAAAAATGAAATAGGGCGTAATTCTTTTGCGAACTTTTGGATGATTAAGTTAGCCATATTATTATTCCCTATGTAGGAGACTTATGTGTTGTATCGTATATTTGTATGAGTATTATGACTATTTAACTGCCCTTCATTTCGATTAATCGTTATTGATGAAACTCTGTCATTTTACTCATATGGCATAATCGCACTCGACGAAAAAGGTAAGAAGGTAAGGAACGCATTCTGATAGCGGTAAATATAGGGGCTTAATCGGTGCGAGGCAGGGGCCCGATGTGTAATGTACAACGACGGTACGGGAAGTGAATACGTTAGCAATAACATATGAACATCGACCATACGATGGTAGATATGGTCGTCTACCTATGTGGCGATTACATGGGTGTCCTGTAAGGCTAAGGTATGGGAAGTGAATATGTTGGTAACAACGTATGAAACGTCGCTTGTGCGGCGAGATGCACAAGCATCGTTCGCACGACTTTTTGTTCTTTTCGTGCAAAGGGTGATGAATGTGATGATTGTGGTGAGTGATGCACTCAATAAAGAAACGAGTAGATAGGAATCAAGCATACTCTTATATTCCTAATTGCTCATATTGCACGCATTTACATATCGTGGGCTTTAAAAGGCTCGATCGCATTCATGTTGAATTATCCATTCCTTGTCATTCTAAATCCCTTGTCGTATCTTCCTTGTATATATCTTGTCGTCACTAACCTTGGAAAATGATGATAGGATGAGGACCCGTGGCTATTCGAGTGATCTTCCAGAGGGGTCCAACGAGAACAATCCCGTGCTGAGCATGGCGGATGTGCTCATGCAAATGGAGCAGAACTATCAAGTGTAGACCACTCTTCTCGAGGCGCTTGTGTGCAACACGGCTCCTCAAGGAGGAGGAGCCAGCGTCGAGATGACTACTCAGATTTTCTCCGTACTAGTCCTCCCACCTTCACGCGCGCTGAGGATCCTCTCGATGTGGACCATTGGCTCTGCACCATCGAACAAAAGCTCGCTCTTCTTCGGTGCGAGGACCACGAGAAGGCCCTCTTCACCGCACATCAACTCCAAGGCGCGGCCGATGCACAGCCGATGTACACTTTTCCAAGCCTTCCGCAATTATCATATCCCTAAGAGGATAATAGATATCAAGTGGCGGGAATTCCTGGACCTCAAGCAAGGAGGCGAGTCTGTCATAGAATATGTGCAAGTGTACAACCACTTGGCACAATATGCGCTGGAAGAAATCGGTATTGTTGCTTGGAAGAAAGATCGCTTTGTAAATGGTTTCTCCACCAAGATGCAAGAATGTTTATCCACTCAAAGTTTGCTAACTTCAACAAGTTGGTGAGCACCTCTCTCACCGTCGAGCACAAGTTGAAGAACCATTAGGAGGAGAAGAAGCGTAAGAGGGTCCTGCCATCCTTTGCGGGCAGGAGCTATCAATGTCAGTGAACAGGGAGGGAATCAACTCCCTCCATCTTCTATGTCGACACCGTCTGCTCTGCGTCCTATGTGGGTGGTGCAACGTTCATACTCCTCATCACCAGGACAGACTCCAAGGCATGCTGGATCCCAGGGGAGTATGACTGGTGATCCCTGCAGCCCATGCTACAATTGTGGGCGTGTTGGGCACTTTGCACGGGAGTGTCATTTTTCGAAGATGGGAGCCGTGGTCACTACTCCAAGGCCACCATTGCAAGCACAACCATCTCAGCAGGCATCAAAGGATGTGCAAGTTCCAAAGCATGGCCGAGTGAATCACATCACCGCCGAAGGGGCTCAGGCGGACGACAATGTGCTCGTTGGTACGATACTCATGAATTCCTACCCTGCAGTTGCACTTTTTGATTCCGGAGCATCTCATTCCTTCATTAAGGAGGAATATGTCTTTCTTCACGATATGGTCACCAAGACTTTATCTTTGTCATACCATATTGATACACCCGGTACTCAGTTGCAAACTAATAGAGTTCCTTTGGTCGAGATCATTATTGAAGAAGTTTTGTTTTCAGCAAACTTGATCATCCTTGATACTAGGGGAGTGGATGTTATCTTACGGATGAATTGGTTAACCAAATATGGCACTCTTATCAATTGCGCTCGGAGGATCATCTCTCTCAAAAATTCAACTAGTTTCCGGATCCACCTCCATATGGGAGAGGGTGGTTCCATCTTTATGCTTTGGAGTGTGCCGCAACCATGGACCTTTGGAATATCCCAGTGGTGTGTGAGTACTCGGATGTTTTTCCTGAAGTATTACCAGGGATGCCGCCCAACCGGGATGTTGAATTTGTCATTGAACTAGCACCCGGAATGACCCCGGGGTCTAAAAGGGCCCTATCATATGCCTCTCAATAAATTGATAGAGTTGAAGAAGCAGTTGAAGGAATTTCTTGAGAAGGGTTTCATTCGTCTGAACTCCTCACCTTGGGGATGCCCGGCTATCTTTGTCAAGAAGAAGTATAATACCTTGAGGATGTGTGTTGATTATCGTCCTCTCAATGTGGTCACCATAAAAAATAAATATCCCCTTCCCCGCATTGATATCTTGTTTGATCAATTGACCGGTGCTCGTTTCTTCTCCAAGATTGATCTAAGATTGGGTTATCACCAAATAAAGATTCCATCAGATGACTTAATGACTAATTGGAATATTATCTAGACAGTTCCTCACAGCTACTAAAGCGTATACTTGACAAACGTATTAGTGAAAGTGCATCTAGGCCCCCTAAGTGGGTTTTGGCTTATTGATGACAAAACGATTAAGGAACTAATATGTTTATCTAAGTTATGAACAGGTTTAAGTCTTAGTTGAGAAGACATATGACGTTTGACGCCCGTCGAAAAGAAAGGAGAAGCAACTAAGAGTACTCAATAGGATTTAAATTCTTTTATTTTTGAAATTGAGTCTAGGATAGCTGCTCTATTAAGAAGGTTGCATTTGATTGCTTGATTAGTGTCTCAATGCTCAGGATATCCTTTAGAACCAACAAGTTGAGAGACACACTCACCCATGGTCACCAGGTTAGTTCTGCAAAGTTCACTGAGTCCGGATACTCCGGTACTCAGTGTTTAGTCCGGAGTCTCCGAGGTAGACTCCGGCAGAGAGTCTCGGTTAAGCATTTATTTTTATTGAAAAAGACCGGAGTCTCCGGTGTTCACCGGATACTCCGGTAGTTGGTGGGTTTTGAGGTCGGAGTCTCCGAGGGAGACTCCGCCAGAGAGTCTCGGTTAAGTCTTTATTTTTATTGAAAAAGACCAGAGTCTCCGGTGTTCACCGGATACTCCGGTAGGAGAAAAAGTTTTAACCGGACTTTCAGAGGGAGACTCCGGTAGGGGTGTCTCAGTTAGCATTTATTCTTTTTGATAAAAAGACCAGAGTCTCCGGTGTTCACCGGATACTTCGGTACCTGGAGAGGCCGAAGGGTCCGGCTAGTCTCCGGACTTAGTTCTTTCGAAAGCCCTGTCAGGACCGGAGACTCTGGTGTTCACCGGAGACTCCGGTAACTTAACAGAATTGTAACTGCTAGTTCTGACACATTCTGTGACCGTTCTGACGCCATTTTTGGATTTGGGGCCTGATACTCCGGTGTTCACCGGATACTCCGGTCAGGTCTGACAGAACAGTAATGGCTAGTTTTTGAGAGAGGGCTATAAATACTCCCACACCCCATGGCATTCAAGGCTTGCTGTTGCTGGTGAACTCTAGACTACTTGAGCACTTTAAGAGCATTCAAAGTCTCTTCAACCACCTCTAGTGCAAAGTTTGCAAAAATTTAGTGAGTTTGGGTTTGGAGAGGGTTTAAGCCACTTGAGCATTGAGTTCTTCCTCGAGCATTCGCTGTGATCTTTACTCTTGAAGCTTCGTGCTTCTAGATGGCAAGGCGTCGCCCGTAGAGCACCCAAACTTTGTGGAGTGCCACGGGAAGTTTGTAATCAACTTCAAATTGAGTAAGGAAATTCTAGCTTGATCTTTGTGGTCGCTAGAAGAGGATAGGGTTGGAAAAGACCCGGCTCTTTGTGAGCTCCTCAACGAAGACGTAGGCACTTCTTTGTGAGGTGGCCGAACTCTGGGATAATCTCTCGCATTCTTATTTGTGCAATTTGCTTAATCATGTGAATTTGTGATTCTTCATATAAATTGCCCTAGTGATCATCTTACTAGTATTAATTGTTATTTTAGCTCTGTGATAACTAGTAGACCTAGCTTCAACTATAGATTCTAGCTACTCGCTTTAATTCGTAGTTGTTCTTGATTTCCTGTATAGACCGGAGACTTCGGACTAGACCGGATACTCCGGACCAGACCGGAGTATCTGACCTTCACCGGAGTATCCGGCAGATTTAATCCGCTATTTTAGTTTTAATTTTCAGAAAAGCCTATTCACCCCCCCCCCCTCTCTAGGCACTTTCAATTGGTATCAGAGTCTAACCTCCTACAAGGCTTCACCGCTTGGAGGAAATTATAATGTCGACATCCGGAAGTCCGAGGGGTTTTAAAGATGATCCATCAAAGAATGATGAAGGTAATGGTAAAGGAAAGGGAAGTGAAATTCCCTTCAATTATGATCGTTTAAATTCTTCAAGCAACTATATCTCCATGTCTTCCGGGCGTGCACCATTTTTCGATGGTACACATTATGCCACTTGGAGGCACAAAATGAAAATGCATTTAATCTCTCTTCATCATAGTATTTGGAAGATTGTTTGCACATGAGTTGCCGGAGGAAGATCAAGAGCTCACCTCAAGTGAAAAGCAAAATATGCACCGCAATGATCAAGCCATAAGTGTATTGCTTAGTGCTTTGAGTCCGGAGGAATTCAATAAAGTGGATGGACTTGAAGAAGCCAAGCAAATTTGGGATACTCTTCAAGTTGCTCATTAAGGGACAACAAGTGTAAGAGAATCCAAAATAGAGTTGCTTTACGGCAAGCTAGGAAGATTTGTGATGGAAGATCATGAAACTCCTCAAGCCATGTATGATCGGATGATGGTACTTGTGAACAAGCTAAGAGGGCTCAGGAGTGAGGACATTGATGATCACAAAGTGGTAAAGAGATTGCTTAGAGCATTTGCTCCTAGAAACCCCACTTTGGTGACACTCCTCCGAGAGAGAAGGGACTACAAGAGGCTTACACCAAGCGATGTGCTTGGAAGGATCCTTGCTCATGAGCTCATGGAAGAAGAAGCAAAGGAAGTGAAGATTCATGCAAAACAAAGCTCAACCTCAAAGAACAAGGAGGTTGTATTCAAGGCAAGCAAAAGCAAGCAAGCTCAAGAATCAAGTACAAGTGAAGAGGAAAGCTCCGAAGATGAAGAAATGGCCTTCTTTGTGAAAAGATTCAAAAAGTTCATGAGAAAGGGAGGCTATTCAAAATACAAGAGAGACATGCCCAAGAAGAGAACATCAAGGAGGGTATGCTATGAATGTGGCGAAGTTGGTCACTTCATAGCCGATTGTCCGAACAAGAAGAAAGGAAAGGACAAAGAAGACAATAAAATCAAGCCATACAAGAAGGATAAGAACAAGATATACAAGAAGTATTCGGGCCAAGCACACATTGGAGAAGAGTGGGATTCAAACTCCGACTCCGACTCCGGTGATGAAGGAGTCGCCACCATTGCCATCCATGAGCCAACACCAAGAAAATCACTCTTAATGAGTGATGATGATGACGACTCCCCAAAGTGCTTCATGGCTAAAAGCCGTAAGGTAAAATCTCAATCCAAGCTTTTAGATAGTGATAGTGAATATGATAGTGATTGTGATAACTTGTTTAAAGGTTTGAATAAAAATGTCATGGCTAAAATAAAGGAGCTAATGGATACAATAGATAGTCATGAAGAGACCCTCGAGAGACAAGAGGACTTGCTCATCCTTGAAAAGGATAGAAACCTTGAACTCGAGGAGCTCTTTGCTAAAGAGAAGGAAAAAGTTGAGAAATTGTCAAATGATTATGATTTGGCCAATTCCTCAATTTCCAACCTTAAGAGTAACAATTTCTTGCTTCAAGAGAAATTATCTTGTTTAGATGAAAATTATAAAACTCTTGAAACACAAATTGATATCCTTAAGAAAGGCTCATCCAACTCTAGTGAAGCTAATTTACTATCTAGTGCATCTACTAGCAATGGATGCTCTCGTTATTTCAACTTTGATATAAATGCTTGTACGACTAATGTTGAATCCTTGCAAGCGTTACAAAAGGAGAATGAGAGGCTAAATGCCTTGGTCAAATACGGGTGCATCAAAACCTATAAATTAAAAGATGCACTTTACAAGACCATCCAAGCCAAGGATAACAAGCAAAAGAGAGGTCTTGGATTTGACCAATACATGAGCAAGCCTAATGGTCGTGTGCTATTGAATGGAGTGGAATGCCTCAAGTTTGTCAAAGGAGGCAAGCAAGTTGATCACACGGCTCAAACAAGGCAACCAAAGGCTCATGCTCCTCAATGTTCATTCTATGCCTCATATATGCTCAAGAGAGACCACCGTGGTAAAGTGGTTGCTCTCTATGTTGGTCCCCGCACAAGAGATAGAATTGTTGAAAGGAATGTGTGGGTGCCAAAAGTGCTTGTGACTAACGCTAAAGGACCCAAACAAATTTGGGTACCTAAAATTAAGGCATAACTTTGTTTTGTAGGCATACTCCTCCGGTGGATCAAGTTGGGTCATTGATAGTGGATGTACAAATCACATGATCGGAGAAAAGAGTATGTTTTCCTCTTTTGAAGAAAATGGTGGACCTCATGAAAACATCATTTTTGGAGATAATGGAAAAGGAGAGGTAATAGGTCTAGGTAAAATCGCCATCTCAAATTATCATTCTATTTCAAATGTCTTGTTAGTCAAATCTCTTAACTACAATTTGTTATCTGTATCTCAATTATGTGAGATAGGTTATAATTGTCTTTTTACAAATAAGGGTGTGATTGTCTCTAGAAGGGAAGACACCTCAATAGCTTTCACCGGTAAGTTGAAGGGTAAAATTTATCTTGTTGATTTTTCAACGGATGAAGTGAAGCCTAAACCTTGCTTGCTGGCTAAGTCTAGCATGGGTTGGCTTTGGCATCACCGACTAGCTCATGTTGGCATGAGGAATTTGTCTAAACTTCAAAAGGGCGAACACATCCTAGGACTAACAAAAGTTTCTTTTGAGAAAAATAGAATTTGTAGTGCTTGTCAAGCGGGAAAGCAAGTTGGAGCATCTCATCCCGTGAAAAATGTGATGACAACTACAAGACTATTGGAACTCCTCCACATGGACTTATTTGGGCCGATTGCCTATATAAATATTGGAGGTAACAAATATGGTTTAGTTATTGTTGATGACTTTTCACGTTTCACTTGGGTATTCTTTTTGCATGATAAAAGAGAAACACAAGCTATTTTCAAGAAGTTTGTAAGAAGAGCCCAAAATGAGTTCGAAGTGAAAATCAAGAGAGTGAGAAGTGACAACGGAAGTGAGTTCAAGAATATACAAGTTGAATAGTTTCTTGATGAAGAGGGAATCAAGCATGAATTCTCGGCTCCTTTCTCCCCTCAACAAAATGGAGTGGTCGAGAGGAAAAATAGGACTCTAATTGAGTCCGCCAGAACAATGCTTGATGAATACAAGGTATCGGATCAATTTTGGGCGGAAGCAATCAACACTGCATGCCATGCCATCAACCGGTTGTATCTACACAAGATATTGAACAAGACCGCATATGAGCTTCTAACCGGTAACAAACCAAACGTTTCCTACTTTAAAGTTTTTGGTAGCAAATGCTTTATCTTAAACAAGAAGGCAAGAAGTTCTAAATTTGCTCCAAAAGTAGATGAAGGTTTTATGCTTGGTTATGGATCAAATGCCTACGCCTACCGTATTTTCAACAAAACCACCGGTTGTGTAGAAATTGCGAGTGACGTAATATTTGATGAATCTAATGGCTCCCAAGTGGAGCAAGTTGATCCTAATGTGCTAGGTGATGAAGAAATACTAAGCGAAGCAATCAAGAAAATGGTAATTGGTGAAATCAAGCCCTTAGAGCAACAAAAGGTTCAAGAGACTCAAAATGATCAAGATCAACCATCTTCATCAATGCAAGTGGAACCATCAACATCAACTCAAGATCAAGATGACAAACGACCACAAGACCAAAATCAAGACTATGAAGACCCAAGTAACTTTTTGGATGATGAAGTGGGAGATATTCAACATCAATCTCAAGTACCACACCCACGTGTTCATCAAAGCATCCAAAGAGATCACCCTGTGGACAACATACTTGGTGATATACAAAAGGGGGTAACTACTTGTTCAAGAATTGCAAATTTTTGTGAATTTTACTCTTTTGTTTCCTCTTTGGAGCCTTTGAAGGTAGAAGAAGCTCTTGATGATCCGGATTGGGTGATGGCCATGCAAGAAGAATTGAACAACTTCAAAAGAAATGAAGTTTGGTCTTTAGTGGAAAGGCCAAAGCAAAATGTGATTGGCACAAAATGGGTCTTCTGCAACAAACAAGATGAAAATGGGATAGTAACAAGGAACAAAGCTCGATTGGTTGCTCAAGGATTCACTCAAATCGAAGGTTTGGATTTTGGTGAGACTTATGCTCCCATAGCTAGGCTTGAGTCAATTCGTATATTATTAGCCTATGCTACTCACCATGATTTCAAGCTATATCAAATGGATGTGAAGAGTGCATTTCTCAATGGACCAATCTCCGAATTGGTATATGTGGAGCAACCGCCTGACTTTGAAGATCCCAAGCATCCTGCACATGTTTACAAACTCCATAAGGCGCTCTATGGGCTAAAGCAAGCTTCTAGAGCATGGTATGAATGCCTTAGGAATTTTCTTGTCAAAAAGGGCTTTGAAATAGGCAAAGCCGACTCTACTCTTTTCACCAAGAATGTTGATAATGATTTATTTGTTTGCCAAATATATGCCGATGACATTATATTTGGTTCTACTAATCAACAATTTTGTGAAGATTTTAGTAGGATCATGATAAAGAGATTTGAGATGTCTATGATGGGGGAATTGAAGTTCTTTCTCGGATTTCAAATCAAACAACTCAAGGAAGGAATCTTCATTTGCCAAACAAAGTATATCAAAGACATGCTCAAGAAGTTTGACATGGAGAATGCCAAATCGATCAAGACACCTATGCAAACTAATGGACATCTTGATCTCAATGGAGAAGGCAAAAGCGTGGATCAAAAGGTATATTGCTCCGTGATAGGTTCTTTGCTTTATCTTTGTGCATCTAGGCCCGATATCATGCTTAGTGTGTGCATGTGTGCAAGATTTCAAGCTGCTCCAAAAGAGTATCATTTAATGGCCGTTAAGAGGATTCTTTGATATTTGGTTCATACACCTTACCTTGGCTTATGGTATCCTAAAGGGTCATCCTTCGACCTTATCGGCTATTCGGATTCCGACTATGCCGGTTGCAAGGTAGATAGAAAAAGCACTTCGGGGACTTGCCAATTCTTGGGTAGATCCTTAGTGTCATGGTCATCCAAGAAATAAAACTCCGTAGCCCTATCTACCGCCGAAGCCGAATATGTTGCCGCAGGAGCTTGTTGTGCTCAACTCTTATGGATGAGGCAAACTCTAAGAGATTATGGCCACAAAACATCCAAAATTCCACTTTTGTGTGATAATGAGAGTGCCATCAAAATAGCCAACAATCCCGTACAACACCCAAGAACCAAGCACATAGACATTAGACACCATTTCTTGAGAGACCATGCAACAAAAGGGGATATCGATATTCTCCATGTGAGAACCGAAAGACAACTAGCCGATATCATTACTAAGCCACTAGATGAGCAAAGGTTTTGCGAGTTGAGAAGTGAATTAAATATCCTAGATTCTCGAAACATGGCTTGAACTGTTACATACATTTGCTTGTTATAGATTTGTAGCTTTCTTAGCTAGGAGTTTGCGAAAACTGCATTTTTGAGTGATTTTCTCAAAATTATTTGGTTCTTTGATCTCTCGATCATGATTTGCAATTTGTGATCATAGTTATGTAATGATGCTTGTTGGCTGATCACATTTAGCAAATTAGTCCTTTATGTCCAACGGTTTTCTCCTGAAAAACTCCTCCCCAAATTTCAGCCTTCAATCTATTCTGTCACAGTTCCAGGTGTCGGAATGTCTGGTGTTCACCAGAGTATCCGGACCTGATACTGTTTACTGCTCAAGCTAATTCCTGTCTTGGTTCCAGTTACCGGATAGTCCTGTCTTCACCGGAGTCTCTGGTATAAGTATCAGGACCGGAGTCTCCTGTCTTCACCAGAGTCTCCGGTATAGCATCAGGACCGGAGTCTCCGGTCTTCACCGGAGTCTCCGGTGTCTCCATATTTCTTATATAACCCCCTTCCCGAACAGTTCCTCATATTCATCTACTCTCAACTCCTCTCTCCCAAACTTACTCTCTCCGGCGATTTCTGAGGAACAACCAAGGAGCTTCAAGATTTTCATAGTTTCTCACTTGGATTCAAGGACGGAATCTCCGGAAATCTCTATTCATCAAAATCCCCAGAGTATTTTTGCTCAAAAGGTACTTTTTCCCAAATCTTCCCGATCTATCAATGCCCTTGTCTAGGATTGATTTCCCTTGGTAGAATAGCTCCATATACTTCCTAGAACTTATTCCTAAATCAGATTCAACTCTTGTCGGTCGAATCTTCCAAAACCCTAGGTTTTTGGGGATTTCTCTGGCTGACCGGACACTCCGGTGTCTGCCTGATTTTCAACAACACTCTTTTAATTAGTGTCCCTCATATCCACCAATTCGTTCTATCTCCCTCAGGTTATTTGCAATGGCCAGAGATCGCTTTGTGAAGGGTCACACTTTTGAGAGGAAGAAGAAACAAAAGAGTGATCCTCGCGCTCAAGATGCGAGAGCACCGGCTCATTCCAAGGATAGTGGAAGTGGGCACGCAAGCGGTGAGAGAGTCCGCAAAGTGGCCTCAGGCAGAGGTATTCACATCGAAGAAGGGGCATCTACTGAAGGTTATCAAAGAGATGTTGTCACTTTATGTCGGACCAAAAGTAAAGTAATGAGGGGCCACGAAAGTGGTCATGGAAAGGGTGTAGCCAGGGTGACAGCAGGAAGGGGAAGAGGTGGGATGCCTTCTCGAGAAGAGAGAGGCAAAGGCATCGCCACAGAAAATAGTTCTGAGTCCGAGGAAGATGAGGAAGAAGAGCAAGCTGATGAAGTGTTTGGACCCTTGAAACTCCATAGACCACTAAGAACTGCTAGTATCTTTGACACTCCAAAACAAACGATGAACTACATGAAGCATGTATCCAGGGTGGTCAATGAGAGATTGAACAACCCATATGACTATGAGAAAAATGTCGCAGATCATCGCTTTTGGAATGACTTCCAAGCAGATTTTTATGAAACGGTGATCTTGGCCAAGAAGAAGCCAATTACACATATGCAGTGGATTGATTGGAATTACATGGCTCAGAAAGATGATCCCGTGTTCAATGAAGTCATCGCTGCTTATGAGAGCAAGAAAGTCAAAAACATAATGGCTTTCAAGTATGATTGGTGCGAGGAAGTTATCGCACAATTTTATGCCACCGTGTGTGTCGGAGGATTAACTCCTGTCGCAGGGATCCCGAGAGACCCCTTTTTAGAGATTCGGCCGGGGGGATGATCCTGAATAAGTTCATCGGAGAAATAAATGGGAACGAATGCAACAGTCGGTGGTGAGGGTGTTGACCTAGTGCAAGAAGAAGTAAATGCACCAGAATTTAGACAGGTTCGGGCCGCACGGGGGCGTAATACCCTACTCCTATATGGATGCTATAACTGTCCTGAGGAAGTCCCTCAAGGATGTTGCTGGTTATAAGAATATTGGCCTATCTAAGAGCTTGGAGCTCCTTGTTCTTCGGTTGGAACTGGGCTCAGCCTTCCTCACAGTATTTCTCTTGTGCTGTGTTCTTCGTATCGGCTCTTGGTCTCTGTTTTTCTATTCTTCGTCTCTTGTTCTCTCGCTATTTCTTGTCATCGATCGGTCGATCGGTCGGGGGGCCCCTTGCTTCTGTGCCGCTGGCTGCTTTAAGTACTCGCCGGCCGAGACATGCCCCGAACAGAAGGAGGGGGCACGAGTTCCGAGATACCAAAAATGGAAAGGGCGTCATCATTTCTTCTGGGCGAAGTGACCGGGGGTGGAAAATGCGTCGCACGCCCGGTCACCCGTCACCATAAATGCCCTGGCAACGGGCGCCGTAGAGAGGGCCCACCGGGCAGCCGCAGAGCAACCCGGCATGCCCACCCTGTCTTGTTCCCCTGCCACAGCAGTGCGGCAGACGGAATGCCTTGATCCTTATGATGTTATCCCGAGACAAGCCGGATGGCACGGGACGGGACCTGTGCATTTAATGACCCCACGCCTCTCTGCCAAAGCATGGCAGGAACTGACGCTGAGCGCGGCGGGAGCAGTTGGAGGCGACAGGCCACGCACGCTCATTAAATGCGGCCTCGGGCCTTTGACCGATTGACACCTCGACAGTGGGCCCCTCGGGAGCCTTTCTAGGTCGTCGGGGTACCGAGTGCTCGGGGGTACTGTTTACATCCCCGAGCACTCTCTCCCGAGAATGCCTTTCCTTGTCCTCAGGGAGCCGAGTGCTCAGGGGTACTGTTCACCTACCCGAGCACTCTCTCCCGAGCACTCCCGCACGGACCCTCGGGGAACCGAGTGCTCGGGGGCTGCCGCGTGCAGCCTCGAGCACTCTCTCCCGGAACTTAGCTCTTCTGATCGCCGGGGGACTAGGGTGCTCAGGGGTGACCGTACACCTCCCCGAGCACTTTCTTCCCAGTACTTGGATTCCGAGGATCATCGGGGAACTGGGGTACTCGGGGGCCACCGATCGTGGCCCTGAGCACCTTCTCCCGGGACTTGATCTTTTCTCATCCTACAGGAGAGACCTCGTGGGATGGCGCCATGTGGCGGATGGCTGGCCTGGCCTTGGGATTCGGGGACCCCTGGTTCCTGATACACCGATAGTAGCCCCCGGGCCCATTGGCAGGCGATGGCCCAGAGACTGCGGATGGGCCCTTCGTCGCGAACGAGGCCGAAGCCGGCATGGACGCCACGTGACGAGCTTTCAGAAGTTGGTCCCTTCGGTCTGGGCCTTTGGTACGGCCCAACGGGGAGCTGAATGGACACGCGTCCACACAACTCCCAAAGGGTATGACAACGGGACAGGCGGTGCGTGATGACAGAGCAGGCGGCACGTGTGGCAGTCGCGCAAATCGAGGAAAATACGCCTGGCAACTGCTAACACCGTACGACCTGTGGGAGACTCGCCTGGCAGTTGCGTCGATCGAGGAAACCATCGCACTGAGTGTGCTGTGGCAGGATACGTTTGAATTCTCTGAGGTATAAAAGGAGGAGGGGAGCGAACCGCCCTCCTCTTTACGCCATCTCGTGATCTAGCCCTTGCTTTCTTCACGCTCTTGAGCCCTTAGAATCTCCCTAGGTGATCAGAGCACATCTTCCTCTCCACCGTCCAGACCATCTCCCCCCCCCCGATGAAATGCCGAGAGCTGGAGGAAGCCGCCGCGACAGGACTACAGACGGCGTGCTGCCGGAGTCTCGCCTGATGAACGAAGAGGCGGCGGGGAAGATTAGGAAGTTTTTGGTCCCCGAGGGCCAGCAGGGGGCCCTGGTGGTGACGCCGGCGAGCTTCCCGCTAGCGACGACCCGCCCGGGGCGTATCGTCCTATTCACCTCTTTCGTGGCGGCCGGACTGGTGCCGCCGTTCTCCACGTTTTTTCTTCAAATCCTCAACACCTACGGGATTCAGCTGGTGCACCTGAGCCCCAACTCGGTCGTCATCCTGGCGGTCTTCGCCCACTTCTGCGAGATGTTCGTGGGGGTGGCACCGTCAGTGAAACTCTTCCATCATTTCTTCGCGCTGCGATCTGCCGGGAAGAAGAGGGGCTACTCCACCGCGGACGTCGCGGGCTGCTGCATCTTCCAGTTGTGGGACCGCCTGGGGAGCGATACATCCCCCAGGTGCTGCAAAGCAAGTGGGAGGAGTGGCGGCGCGATTGGTTCTACGTCGACGTCAACCCCCACGACCGTCTCACCCTACCGGAGGTGGCGATGGAGCCCCAGAAGGCAACCTGGGAGGTACCGCTGCTGTCGGATGTGCGGCTGGAGCCGATCTTCGAACTCATCGGGTTCCTACGCGACACCGGGCTCACCTCGGTGATGGTGGTGGCGGACTTCCTGCACTGCTGCTTGGCGCCCCTGCGGGAGCGGGAGCGGGCCCGGCCCTGCTGGCTCTACACCGAGCCTGAGGACATCACCCGGACCCAGATCGGCACCGACTGGGACCTGGGCACGCCGGAGTTGAAGGGCATGCTCTGGGTGGTGACCGGGGTGGATGAGATGGGCCGGGTGGAGCTCCCGTGGAAAGTAATGGCGCTCTGCGCCAATCTTGAGCGGGTGGCGATCCAGGCGAAGCTGCCGAAGTTCGACGCCCAGGGGTTGGTCGACCGGCCGAGGCGCCGGAGTCCCGAGGCCGCTGAGATCCCCGGGTTGGATGAGGCGGCAGGCGAGGGGGCCACAAGCGGTCCAGCGCGGACTGGTGGCGACGCCGGCAGTGGAGCGGCGCCGGCACCGGAGGACCGGGGGAAGCGCCCCCGGCTCTCCACTCCTGTGCCGGAGTCGCCGTCGCCATCGGCGGGGGTGGCATTTGCGATTCTAGAACCGCACCTTGTTCGGATGGGGCCCGATCCAGCTCCCGGAGACCACGCGGTGGCCCCGCAGAACCCCCTGTGGAAGAGGAGGAGGGAGGACTCCGAGCCGGCGCCATCGAGCCCGGAGTTCAGGATTTCGGCAGCACGATGGCAGTACCGAAGACCCACAACCGCGTAAGTCTTGTCCTTCAATCTTTCTTGGGCGTGCTTTGCCCGAACCAAGTTCTGGATTTTGATTTTGATCTTTGTCCTTCTTCTGCAGGCCGCCTACGGGCGCCGCTGAAGGCCAGGGGCGGCCGGAGGCGCCGAGGCCGGCGCCAGCCCCAGAGCCGAGTGCGCCCGAGCCGAGCGCATTGGCGGACACGGCGGCAGAGACGGGGCCGACGGAAGCGGCGGCGGTGCCGGGGCCGACGGACGCGGCGACAGAGCTGGAGCCAGTGGACGCGGCGGCGATGCTGGGGCCGACGGACACGCGGCCGAGAGGGGGCCAGTGGATGCGGCGGCCGAGACAGAGACGCAGCCACCGCCCGAGCGTCCAGCGCCCTCCGAGCCCGCCCCAAGCGCGCCGAGCTCGGGGCTGGCGACCGCGTGGCAATTTTCGGGGACCCCGAGCCCCCCAGGGGAGGCTCGCAGGGGACCCAGCGCCCAGCCGCCGCCCAGCCAACCCGCCGAACCTCTCCCGGTCGTGCTTAAGAGCGCCCGGGAGGTGATCGGGTAGCTGGAGGCGGCCGTGGTGGGGGAGATGGCGCAGCGGGAGGCAGAGCGCGCCTTCCTGGCCACGGAGAGGGCGCAGCTCGCCACGGCTTGGTGCATTTTCAACTCCCGCCTTACCGCAGCGCGCACCGTCAACGAGGACGAGCAGCGCGCCATCGAAGAGGGGCGGAAGGCCCTGGATGAGGCCCACACGGAGGTCGCGCGTGAGCAGAAGACTCTGGAGGACACCCGTGCGGAGGTTGCGCGGGAGCGGGAAGACGCCTCCTGCCTGGCCGTGGCATCGAAGCAGCAGGCTACCGAGGCCCTTGCCAGGGAGAGGCATGCGCATGAGTGGGAGGAGGTGGCGGGGAACCGCGAGAGGGCAGCGGAGGCCCTCCAGGCCGATCTAGCTCGCCAGCAAGGCGAAGTCGACCGGACCCGCGCCGTGCTCCAGCACTGGGCGGCGGAACTCCAAGACGTCGATGGGGAACTCCGACGCCGGGAGGAGGACATCGCGATCCGGGAGATCGACGTAGAGATGACGGCGGTGGACTTCGGCGCCCGGGAGGACCTGTTGACCCACCAGGAGTCGGAGGCCGCCGAGGTGGCGGCGGACGCTGCTGCTAGGGAGGAGCGGATCGCCAAGTCCGAGGAGAAGCTGGCCGCCCGCGAGCAAGGCCCTGTCCGTCCTGGCGGGGCAGGTAAAGTTGGCCGTCGGCCATGCACCAGGCGCCGGCTCTGCTGGCGCGGTCGGGGGCCAGGGGCTTGAGGAGGAGCTTGGGGCCACCTCGGTCGAACGAGCCAGCCTGTAGCTGATGCTGGAGGACACCCTCCAGCGGATGCAGCGGTCCGTGGCGGCGGTCGGACTCAGGCAACTCATCATGGAGACGAAGGGGGGAGGCCCTGGCCGGTACACCCTAGGCTTCCAGCAGGTCTGCGAGTGCCTTGAGGCGCTGCCCTGGGCCGTCCAGGAGCTCGCCGCCCGGGAGGGGCGTGGCTTGACCCAAGTAGTGGCCGAACACGTCCTGGCTTGCTACCGGAGCCAAGACCCGAACTTCCTGCTGGAGCCAGCTCAGGAAGGGGTGGTTGAAGCCGAGGAGGAGACCGCCCGGGAGGCAGTTCAGAGCACCGCCACCACGGTGGCGGCCGGTTTCAAGCGGGAGGTGCCGCCGCCCCCAATCCCGTGGAGCGGCCGCGAAGGCTCTGACTCCGACTTCGACTAGGCTTTTGCAGTAGTTTTTCCTTCTTCTTTTCTTTTGACTTGATGTAAATATGGGAGTGATCCCTCAGAACAGCTATCCTTCTTTGTGAATATAATGGAAGCCTTTCTTTGGGGTCGCAACTCTAGTATCTTTGAGTACTTAGTGTAGTTTCCGCTGTTTTCACTTGATGCCCTGAGGAGTACTCAGTCGGACCGACCTCGACCTTTCCTTCCTTGAGAACTAAGTCACCCCAGCCATCCTTCTCGGTGCATTCAGCCCCCAAGCCCTCGCGAGTCCGCAACGGCTTAAGTCAAAAGAAAAAGGCACGAACTTCCTTGCTCGGGAGATAGATCGATCCAGCGCGGTGCACGGCATGACCGGTGAACACTTTTCCATCTTGCGACCACTCAGTCAGCAGACTAGAGACACGCGTGGGTGGAAATGCGACCAAGAGTCCCCATGGTTTGGTGGTGCCCGGGCTTAGGACGAACTGGACCGAGCACCGACAGCCCGCCCCTGAGGCCTAGGCTCCAGACTACTCGAGCAGCTCGAGCGATAGGATTACCCAGGGCGCCCAGGGACTCGGTAGTGCTCAGGGCCCTAAAAGCGGACCGAACACCATGACCACCATGACAGACTTTGATCGGACATTACCGCACGTACGGTACACCTTTCTGTGGGTCGTTCTGTCGTTCTAGGAAAAAGTGGACACGCTGTAGGGTTTTGTGCGCGAGGAGACCATCTCACCAGGCAGATTAGAATACGAGGGCCCCCGAGGACGACTCGGGAACAAAATATCATTGAAGGTAAATTCGTCTGAATTTAACCACTCACCGGACAGCTGTCAGCCTTTCGGCCAACCGATCTAGGAAGGGCATGGGCTCCGAGCTCGAGGTGCCCAGGGACTTGGTTCCCGGGGCCGGGGGACCCGAGCACCAAGGGGCACGTGAGGAGCCTGGGATCAGGTGATATTGACCACTCAAGCCTGAGCGGTAGGACCACCCGAGGACCCTTTGGGCTGAGCAGCGACCTAGGCACTGAGGCCTTCGCGGTCGAGCTGCTTTTGCTTTTGATCGTCGATCTGTGACTTGACAAAAAATAGAGAAATTCTTTGCTTGGTGCGCTCTGTTAGTGCGGTACTCGTTATAGACTGCTCTCGTTTTCGACTCGAGACCTCTCGAATACCCAGACCGGCGGACAAGAGCAGGCAGAGGTATAACCCAGAGGTCCTATGGTTCGGTGATGCCCGAGTATGACAGACCAGACCGAGCACCGACAGCCCGCCCCTAGGGCCTAGGCTCCGGACTACTCGAGCAGCTCGAGCGATAGGATTACCCAGGGTGCCCAGGGACTCGGTAGTGCCCGGGAGCCTGCCACGATACCGAACACCACAGCCTACCACAACAGACGTAAGCCAATGGCAACTGCCAGCGCGCATACCGATCGGGATTCTTTTATCAGCGGGGAAAAAGAGAGAGCAAACTTTTCTCGCACAATCGAGCATCTCACCAGACAGATTAAACATATGGAGTCCAGAAAAAGAAATTGACACATGATTGCACATTAACATTCATACTGTATTGACAATTTTTTACAAGGTTGGGTGACTTACCCAGTTAGTGGTAGCCCCCGGTCAACTTGGGCGGGGGGAAGCCCCCAGTCTGGTTGACCTGAGCCGCAAGCATGGCCATCTACGGGTAGAACTTGCGTAGGTGCTCGATGTTCCATGGGTTGGGGAGCGGTTGCCCATCTTATGCAGCCAGCCGGAAGGAGCCTTCTCGCGGGACTCCGATCATGGTGAAGGGGCCTTCCCACATAGGGGACAGCTTATTCCTTCCTTCGCGTGACTGGACGCGTCGGAGAACTAGATCCCCCACCTCGAGTGACCGGGCCCGGACGTGGCGCTGATGGTAGCGCCGCAGACTTTGCTGGTAGCGGGCAGCCCAGACGGCGGCACGCCACCGGTGCTCCTCCAAGTAGTCGACGTCGTCGCGCCTCTGCTGCTCCTGTTCGCCTTCAGAGTAGGCATGCACCCGAGGGCAGCCTAGAGTGAGCTCGGAGGGGAGGACCGCCTCAGCGCCGTACACGAGGAAGAAAGGAGTCTCCCCGGTGGCGCGGCTTGGCGTGGTCCGGTTTGCCCATAGCACGGCACGCAACTCGTCAACCCATCCCTTCCCGTGCTTTGCAAGCACGTCATAGGTCCGAGTTTTGAGCCCCTTCAGTATCTCCGCGTTGGCACGCTCAAACTGCCTGTTGCTCCGAGGATGAGCGACGGAGGCGAAGCAGAGCTTGATGCCGAGGTCTTCGCAGTAGTCCCCGAACAGGGCACTTGTGAACTGGGTGCCGTTGTCGGTGATGATCTGGTTTGAGACACCAAAGCGACTGGTGATGCCGCGAATGAACTGGAGCGCCGTGTTCTTGGTCACCTTGATGGCTGGGAGCGCCTCCGGCCACTTGGTGAACTTGTCGATGGCGACGTAGAGGTACTCATAGCCCCCGACTGCTCGGGGGAATGGACCCAGAATGTCCAGCCCCCAGATCGCGAAAGGCCATGACAAGGGGATGGTGAGAAGAGCCTGAGTTGGCTGGTGAATCTGCTTTGCATGGAACTGGCACGCTCTGCAGCGCCGAACCAGCTCGGAAGCATCCTGGAGGGCTGTAGGCCAGTAGAAACCTTGCCGGAAGGCCTTCCCGACCAACGTGCGGAACTATGCATGGCCACCGCACTCGCCCTCGTGGATCTCAGTGAGAAGCTCGCCGCCTTCTGCCCGGGTGATGCATTTCAGGAGGATGCCTCCTACGCTACGCCGGTAGAGATACCCATCTACTATGGCATAGCATTTGGACTGCCGAGCAACTCTTTCGGCAGACGCCTCATCCCCGGGGAGGAACTTTTCCTTCAAGTACCCTCGGATGTCGTCCATCCACAAGGCATCTTGAGAACATTCAGCAAGTGCAGCGCACTCGCCTGACGGTGGCACCCTGACGGGGCTTCCCACTGAGGGCGCCGCCGGGGTCCCCTGAATTGAGTTCGAGGTTTCCCCTTCGCCCTGTTCGGCAGGCAGGATGGAAGGCCGTGTGAGTCTTTCTTCAAAGACTCCAGCAGGGACGCGCACACGGGAGGAGGCCAGGCGGGAGAGGTCATCGGCCAGAGCGTTTTCGCGGCGAGGGATGTGCCGCAGCTCCAGGCCATCGAAGCACTTCTCCAGCTTCCTGACTGCCGCCACGTATGCCGCCATTTGAGGATCCGTGCACTGGTACTCTTTGGATACCTGGTTGACCACCAGCTGGGAGTCGCCCTTGACCAGGAGGTGATGAATCCCGAGGCCCACCGCGGCTCGGAGGCCAGCAATGAGACCTTCATATTCCGCCATGTTGTTGGATGCGTGGAACTGCAGCTGCAGGACGTATACCGGAGTTCTTCACCCGTTGGGGAGGTGAGAACCACTCCGGCCCCCGCGCCTTTTAGCGAGAGGGAACCGTCGAAATGCATGATCCAGTACCCAGGCGCATCGTGCCTGGGATATGCAGAAATCTCTTCTGGGATGACCTCGGGGACGGGTGTCCACTCTGCCACGAAGTCAGAGAGTGCCTGGATTTTGATCGCCCGGTGACTGACGAAGTGCAGGTCGAACTCCACCAGCTCCACCGCCCACTTGACAACACGCCCAATGCCTTCTCAGTTCCGGAGGATAGGTCCCAGTGGGTACGTGGTAACCACCAAGACCTTGTGCGCCTGGAAGTAGTGGCGCAGCTTCCGGGAAGCGACGAGTACAGCGTAGAGCAGCTTCTGAGCCTGGGGGTACCTTGTTTTGGCCTCCCGGAGGACTTCACTGACGAAGTACACCGATCGTTGTACCCGGTGAGCCCGGACCGCGGCCTCACCCGAGGGGCTGCTGCAGCCCCCAGGCTCGGCGATGTGGTTGGGGCTGGCCAGGTGCTCGGGCTCTACTCCCTGATCGGGAGGAGCCGTGTGCTCGGGGGGAGCCGCGAGGACGAGGGAGTGCCCGGGGGTGGCCAAGAGCTGGGACCCAGCATATGGCCCCACGCACTCGTCGTGCTCCACCACCAGCACCATGCTTACGACCTGAGGAGTGGCCGATACGTAGAGTAGCAGTGGCTCACCTTTGGACGGAGCCACCAGCACGGGTGGTGAGGTGAGGTATTTCTTTAGATTGCGGAAGGCCTGCTCGGCTTCCGGCATCCAGTCGAAATGACCGGTCTTCTTCAGAAGCTTGAAGAGGGGGAGCCCCCGCTCCCCAAGTTTGGAGATGAAGCGCCCAAGGGTCGCCATGCAGCCACCGAGACGCTGAACCTCCTTGAGTCGAGCTGGGGGTCGCATCTGCTCGATGGCCCGGATCTTCTCTGGATTGGCCTCGATTCCTCGGCTGGAGACCAAGAAACTGAGGAGCTTACCCATCGGCACCCCGAAGACACACTTCTCGGGGTTGAGCTTCAGGCGGGTGGTGCGGAGACTGTTGAAAGCCTCGGCAAGGTCTTCGAGCAGGGTGGCACGGTCTCGGGACTTGACCACGAGATCATCTATGTAGGCCTCGACGTTGCGGCCAACTTGCGAATCAAGCGTGATGCGGATAGCGCGCTGGAAAGAGGACCTAGCGTTGCGCAAACCAAAAGGCATTGACAAATAGCAATAAGTCCCCACCGGGGTGGTAAAAGCAGTTTTTTCTTCGTCCTCTACGGCCATGCGAATCTGGTGATAACCAGAGTTCGCATCTAAGAAACACAAAAGATCACATCCCGCGGTTGCATCTACAATTTGATCTATGCGGGGCAAGGGAAAAGGATCTTTGGGGCAAGCCTTATTTAGGTCGGTGTAGTCCACACACATGCGGAGCTTGCCGTTGGCCTTCGGGACGATAACTGGATTTGCCAGCCACTCGGGGTGGAGGACTTCTCGGATAAATCCGGCGTCAAGGAGCTTGCTGACTTGCTCCCGGATGAATTCCTGGCACTCAGGCGCCTGTCGCCGGACCTTCTGCTTCACTGGGCGTGCGTCCGGACGCACAGCCAAGTGGTGCTCGATCACCTCCCTAGGGATCTCGGCCATGTCGAACGGTTGCCATGCAAACACGTCGGCGTTAGCCCGGAGGAAGGTGACGAGCGCGCTTTCCTATTTGCCGTCCAGGTCACCGCCGATTCGGATGACCTGGGAGGTGCCTTCGCCCACCACGACCTCCTTTGTACGAACGGAGGCGTCGGCGGCAAGTCGGTGGGTGGTTGAAGAGGGTCCCGGGCCCCCTGGGCAGCCTTCGACCTCGGCCTGAGCTAAGACCAAGGCCAGATATGACTGCTCAGCGCAGGAGACGACACCACCAGAGTCAGCGGTCATGGAGATGGGGCCTGCTGGGCCCGACATCTTGACCGTGAGATACGCATAGTGCGCAGCCATCATGAACTTAGCAAGCGCCGGACGCCCTAGGATGGCATTGTAGGGGAGGGGGAGCTCCACAATGTCTAAGAGGATGTTCTCCGTGCGGAAGTTGTCCCGACTCCCGAAGGTCACGGGTAGCTCGACCTGTCCGAGGGGCAGGGAGTGCCCGGGTGTCACTCCGCAGAACGGAAGCGACGACTTTAGTCGCCTGGATGGCACCTGCAGCTTCTCGAAGGCCTCCTTGGAGAGGAGGTTGAGGCCTGCGCCCCTGTCGATCAGTACCCTGCCGACCCTTACATTGCAGATGGTGGGGGACACTACCAAGGGTAGTTGCCCCACGCCTGCAGTACTGGCGGGGTGATCGGCTATACTGAACGTGATTGGAGCGTCCAACCATCTCAGGGGCCTTGTGGCCTCTTCAGTCGGGGTTGCCGAGCATACCTCGCGCTGCATGGTCTTGATGTCGCGCCACAATGAAGGCGTATAGGCGCCTCCGTCGATGAAGGCGACGGTGTGCTCGGGCTCCTGAAAGCCGAGCTCTGCGTTGTCGGGGGCGGCCTAAGCGTCGTCTCCCCCGCAGGACTCGTCGCGCTCCGTTTGGCGCTGCTCGACGAGGCCCTTGACCGTACGGCACTCCGTGAGATCATGCCATCTGGTCTGGTGGATTGGACACCATTTACCTGGCTCAGGCCCCGCAGGAGCGGGGGCCCTTGCTGGAGCGGGAGCCCGGGCGGGGGCCGGAGCCCTTGCGGGAGCCGGAGCCCTCGCGGGAGCCGGAACCCTAGGAGGGGCCCTGGCCGGGGCTCTCACGGGCGCAGGCCATCTGTCGGTGGCCGACCGGCGTTCTTGCCGGCGGTCGGGCTCCTGGACCGGCCTATGGGCGGTGCCCTGGGCCGGCTCGACGGGAGCAGCCTCGCGCCTCCTTCTCTTTTTCTTTTCCCGCCTGTCAGAGCGAGAAGAACTTGGTTGATCGGCGGTGGAGCGTGCCAAGCCCGCGCCTCCTCCACCTTGGCACACTTGTCGACTAGCGCGAAGAGTTCCGCGGTGGTCTCGATCTTGTGCGTACCTAGCTTCTTGAGCATCCGCTCGTCACGGACGCCCTGCCGGAAGGCGACGATAACAGCGTGGGGGGCTATCCACGGGATAGTGTTGCGGACCTGGCTGAAGCACTGAATAAAGCGCCGCAGCGTCTCCCCCTCCTGCTGCTTGACGGCGTGAAGGTCGCACTCCAAGCCGGGGCGCGTGAACATGCCCTGAAAATTAGCCACGAACTGGTGGCAAAGATCATCCCAGGAGCTAATAGAACCTGGGGGTAAGTTCATGAGCCAAGAATGGGCAGAGCCCCTCAAGGCGACATGGAAATAATTGGCCATCACCTTCTCACTGCCACCGGCCGCCTGGACGGCCGTAGTCTATATCTGGAGGAACTCAACAGGGTCGATGGACCCGTCGTACTTCTCCGGCAGCTCAGGGCGGAACTTGGAGGGCTATTTGACCCAGCGGAGCTCGTTAGTGAAGGCATGGTAGCCGGTGCCGTACCCTGTGGCGTGGGTGGCGTTCCTTGGCGGTGAACGTCGGCGAGCCAGGGAATCCTGGCGATCATAGGCCGGTAAAGAGGAAGCCTGGTCCTCAGCTTCGGCCTCCTGCCGGGTTTCCCACTGGCGCTCGAGAGTGACGCGCGCATCTTCGAGGCCCCTCCGCTTGTTGAGACATAAGCGGAGGTCCTAGGCTCCGGACGTGGCCAGGGGGGCGGCGCTCCGCCTGGAGGCCCCCCGGCCTGTGCGAACGTTACCCGACGATGGGCCGGTTCTAGCGGTGCCACGCTAGGTTGTGGCGCGAGAACTCTCGGCCAGCACCTGGCGGCGAGCAGTGCCGACCAGGGCAGCGACTTCTTGGAGCCAGCGGCCCTCCGGGGTTTCCGTCGTCGCCTGGACAGGCAGATGCCGGAGGAGAGTGTGCGCCGCAAGCAGCGTGCTCCCGGGGCTGGCCTCGCCGAAGGTGAGCCTACGCCGGAGAGGCGCCCGGCGCTGTCCAGATGCGGACCTGGCGGCCGGAGTCTCGACCACCACCTGGGGGTCGGATGGTGCACCGGCTGCGGCGGCGGCGGCTCGGCTGGGCCCAGCGCCCTGGTCCCCTTGGGAGGGGAACGACGCGCGTGCAAATCGCGGCTGCTGCTGGGACGCAGTAGCGGCTAGGGCCTCCTGTGCGAGGGGCTGCATTTCCCCGCTGGAACTGGAGCTGGAACACTGGAGGCGGTGACCACCGGCCATTTTTTCTGTGGAAGAAAACATACAAACAGATTCAGGGATGCTTCCCCCCTACCTGGCGTGCCAGCTGTCGGAGGATTAACTCCTGTCGCAGGGATCCCGAGAGACCCCTTTTTAGAGATTCAGCCAGGGGGATGATCCTGAATAAGTTCGTCGGACAAATAAATGGGAACGAATGCAACGGCCGGTGGTGGGGGTGTTGACCTAGTGCAAGAAGAAGTAAATGCACCGAAATTTAGACAGGTTCGGGCCGCACGGGGGCGTAATACCCTACTCCTATATGGATGCCCGTGCAATTAATGACCCCACGCCTCTCTGCCAAAGCATGGCAGGAACTGACGCTGAGCGCGGCAGGAACAGTTGGAGGCGACAGGCCATGCACGCTCATTAAATGCGGTCTCGGCCTTTGACCGGTTGACACCTCGACGGTGGGCACCTCGGGGGTCTTTCTGGGTCGTCGGGGTACCGAGTGCTCGGGGGTACTGTTTACATCCCCGAGCACTCTCTCCCGAGAATGCCTTTCCTTGTCCTCAGGGAGCCGAGTGCTCGGGGGGTACTGTTCACCTGCCCGACCACTCTCTCCCGAGCACTCCCGCACGAACCCTCGGGGAACCGAGTGCTCGGGGGCTGCCGCGTGCAGCCCCGAGCACTCTCTCCCGGAACTTAGCTCTTCTGATCGCCGGGGGACTAGGGTGCTCGGGGGTGACCGTACACCTCCCCGAGCACTTTCTTCCTGGTACTTGGATTCCGTGGATCATCGGGGAACTGGGGTACTCGGGGGCCACCGACCGTGGCCCCGAGCACCTTCTCCCGGGACTTGATCTTTTCTCATACTACAGGAGAGACCTCGCGGGATGGCGCCATGTGGTGGATGGCTAGCCTCGCCTCGGGATTCGGGGACCCCTAGTTCCTGATACACCGACAGTAGCCCCCGGGCCCATTGGCAGGCGATGGCCCAGAGACTGCAGATGGGCCCTTCGCACGGATGCCACGTGGCGAGCTTTTAGAAGGTGGTCCCTTCAGTCTGGGCCTTTGGTACGGCCCAACGGGGAGCTGAATGGACACGCGTCCACACAACTCCCGAAGGGTATGACAACAGGACGGGTGGTGCGTGATGACAGAGCAGGCGGCACGAGCGGTAGTCGCGCAAATCGAGGAAAATACGCCTGGCAACTGCTGACACCGTACGACCTGTGGGAGACTCGCCTGGCAGTTGCGTTGATCGAGGAAACCATCCCGCCGAGTGTGCTGTGGCAGGAGATGTTTGAATTCCCTGAGGTATAAAAGGAGGAGGGCAGCGAACCGCCCTCCTCTTTACGCCATCTCATGATCCAGCCCTTGCTTTCTTCACGCTCTTGAGCCCTTTGAATCTCCCTAGGCGATCAGAGCACATCTTCCTCTCCACCGTCCAGACCATCTCCCCCCCCCCCCAATGAAATGCCGAGAGCTGGAGGAAGCCACCGCGACAGGACTCCAAACGGTTTGCTGCCGGAGTCTCGCCTGACGAACGAAGAGGCGGCGGGGAAGATCAGGAAGTTGTTGGTCACTGGGTTAGTTCTGCAAAGTTCACTAAATCCAGATACTCCGGTGTTCACCAGATACTCTGTTACTCAGTGTTTAGTCCGGAGTCTCCGAGGTAGACTCCGGTAGAGAGTCTTGGTTAAGCATTTATTTTTATTGAAAAAGACCGGAGTTTTCGGTGTTCACCGGATACTCCGGTAGTTGGTGGGTTTTGAGGCCGGAGTCTCCAAGGGAGACTCCACCATAGAGTCTCGGTTAAGTCTTTATTTTTATTGAAAAAGACCGGAGTCTCCGGTGTTCATCGGATACTCCGGTAGGAGAAAAGGTTTTAATCGGAGTTTCTGAGGGAGACTCCGGCAGGGGTGTCTCAGTTAGCATTTATTCTTTTTGATAAAAAGATCGGAGTCTCCGGTGTTCACCGGATACTCCAGTACCTGGAGAGGCCGGAGGGTCCAGCTAGTCTCCGGACTTAGTTCTTTCGAAAGCCCTGTCAGGACCTGAGACTCTGGTGTTCACCGAAGACTCCAGTAACTTAACAGAATTGTAACGGCTAGTTCTGACACGTTCTATGACCGTTCTGACACTGTTTTTGGATTTGGGGCCGGATACTCCAGTGTTCACCGGATACTCCAGTGTTCACCGGATACTCCGGTCAGGTCTGACAGAACAGTAACGGCTAGTTTTTGAGAGAGGGCTATAAATACTCTCACACCCCATGGCATTCAAGGCTTGCTGTTGCTGGTGAACCCTAGACTACTTGAGCACTTTAAGAGCATTCAAAGTCCCTCCAACCACCTCTAGTGCAAAGTTTGCAAAAATTTAGTGAGTTTGGGTTTGGAGAGGGTTTAAGCCACTTGAGCATTGAGTTCTTCCTCGAGCATTCGTTGTGATCTTTACTCTTGAAGCTTCGTGCTTCTAGACGGCAAGGCGTCGCCCGTAGAGCATCCAAACTTTGTGGAGTGCCACGGGAAGTTTGTAATCAACTTCAAATTGAGTAAGGAAATTCTAGCTTGATCTTTGTGGTCGCTAGAAGAGGATAGGGTTGGAAAAGACCCGGCTCTTTGTGAGCTCCTCAACGGAGACGTAGGCACTTCTTTGTGAGGTGGACGAACTCCGGAATAATCTCTCGCATTCTTATTTGTGCAATTTTCTTAATCATGTGAATTTTTGATTCTTCATATAAATTGCCCTAGTGATCATCTTACTAGTATTAATTGTTATTTTAGCTCTGTGATAACTAGTAGACCTAGCTTCAACTATAGATTCTAGCTACTCGCTTTAATTCGTAGTTGTTCTTGATTTCCTGTATAGACCGGAGACTCCGGACTAGACCGGATACTCCAGACCAGACTGGAGTATCCGACCTTCACCGGAGTATCTGGCAGATTTAATCCGCTGTTTTTGTTTTAATTTTCAGAAAAGCCTATTCACCCCCCCCCCTAGGCACTTTCAATTAGTCCCATTAACTATGTTATCATTAATCACCAAAATCACATACATACCTTAAAAGGGCCATGTTCACTACTATCAACCACAAAAAATACGCACACGACGAGGCATAATTATATTCCAGACAGTAGGAAAAACATATACTTAACCCCTCTAAAATAAATAATAGTGTAAAGGGTTTGCACATAAGATATTCCAGAAGAATGAAATCTCAAACCAATGAGTCAGATTCATTAGAAAACAAGCCAGAGCTAGTAATATGCAAAACTTCTAACCAGAGATTCATGAACCTTTGATCAACAACTAATCTAAAGGAACATCTTAGGTTGTCCCCATCCCACAATTCAGCAATAATTTTATTTTTCTCATTAACAACCACATGAAGCTCACAATACTGAATGACCAAACTTGAATTATCAAACCAATTATCTTCCCCAAACTTAACCTTTTTACCATCCCCAACAACCCACCTATAACCCATTTTAGCAACCTGAGCCACCCAAAGGACTCCTTTCCAAAAGGAGATGTACCAGTTGCAGGACAATCTAAAAACATTAGGTTTGTTAGAATTGCGCTAGGCATTTTCAAAAATCAATTGTGATGGATTCGGGATTCATAAATAGAGAAAAGCATGGTGATGCTCATTCCGTAGGAAGGGGCTATCTTGATTATCTCCTTGATCCTTTACAAGGAGAAGTATAGCTATTATACATGGTGTGAAAGCGAAAATTGATTTGGGAATAGGAAACATTGCGGGGGAGAATAATGCCTTGATGGACAAACAAGCAGTAGCATCATCATCCTTTGATCACTCCTCGCCTGGTGGTCTAGTTTGCGAGGTGAAAACCTTCTACAAATAAATTTTGTTAGTGCTTGTTCCCAGTGTAATTCTAGAGACTGTAATAAGGTGCCACATGTGTTTTATGTGCTTGAGTGTGTGTCCTGTGGAAGCTGAGCCCTTGTTGGCCAGTCTACTGCTTTGTATTCAGGATTTGGTTGAAAACAATTTAGCGAAACCTTTGGTTCAATAGAATTCCCATACTATTAAAGATAATCCATACTACAGAAAAGGGTCTCAATGCCGATTTAAAAACTGCTTTACTGTAGGTTTTTGAACTGACAATGATTAAGCGGTAGTTATAATCCATGATTATGCTGGTTCAGTTCATCTAATGAACCGGCAGTAATAATCCAATTATCACTGCTAGTTCATGTAATTAACCGACAATGATTATTGGACTATCACTAGCGGTCCATTACATGAACTAGTAGTGATAATCCCCCACCCCCCCCCCAAAAAAATCTATCTATTGTCGACAACAGCATATTCAAAAAATTGCAAATATACACAAGCATATATATATATATATACACACACACACACACACAATTTATCACATATCTTTCTGGCTCGACACATTTCATTCAAAAATCACATACAAATACACAATTCACATGTCATTCACAAATGATTCTAGGTTGATTGGGACAGAGCTTAAATTCTCTAACTCACAATTTGTTTTAGATTTTGAACTCTAAAAAATGCAAGGGAAACAAATAAATATTTCAACATCTCTTGCTAGCAAAAGTTGTTGAACTCGGCAAGTCTCGAGTGCTAATTGAAGGTTGCGCTCTATATGCTGACTCATAAAATTCGCCTTTTACACTTATCACTTCATTATTGATGAACCCGATAAGTTGTTCTTGAATGGTGTTGATTTTATTTTGCAAGAGTTTACTTGTGTGCAACTTGATTTTCTTTCATTATAAGAATTGAAGAAATCAATCATACAGAACACGTATAGAAACTGAGAAGTACACATCAATATATATTTACATACCTCTTCATCATCTTGGAGCACCTTGTCTCCTGTGAATGTGTGCATGAACTCACATGCATAGCAGCCACAAATATTGTTGCCCGATTCATGCCTGTTATACAGAAAAAAAAAGATATAAAACACCAATAGCATGAAACTAGTTATTTAGTAAGAATTGGAGACATAAAAATTCCGTACGTACTAGAAAGTTTGTTCAGACATTGAAGGCCTTCATGTATGGACAGAATAGAAGATTGTCCTTACAATATCGTCTGTATTCCATGTGCATGATTATGCATAGTATTACTAGACTTAGATTCAATCGAACGTAGATTACTAGAGTGAATAATGAAATGATCGATTTAACCTATTTAGCAAGTCTATTACAGGTTGAAATTGTATGTGTGGTCTCCTTGGTGAGTCAAATACAACGATCTTGCTAATGTTGGCTAGATGAGAAGGCATTCATTTAAAAAAAAATTGCACATCTAACATATTGTCGCTTGTTGGAAAGGCGACAGTAAGGTATTGCCCATCCAATGGGTGACACCTAGTGGGGCCCAGGGTCAAATGGGATGGAACTAAATATGCACGTTGACTTGGCTGCCATGGTGACTCACCCATTGGATGGGCGATAGGAAAGGTGTTACCCTTCCAATGAGTGATAGGAGCATCTGCACGTGCCCGACCCACTGGAAAAGGTGCCACCTGTTGAATGGGTGACACCTTTTCCTATATAATGCATTGTGCCGCCCAAGGTGGTTCACCCAACTCATTTGGCTCTACTAGCGCCTAGAGGAAAGAGATAAGAGAAGAGAGAACTAAGAGGTGGAGGAGGAGGGGAGGGGAGGGGAGGGAGTAGGAGGCAGCAAAACCCTATTGAAATCGAAGGTAAATTTTTTTCCTTTGTTTCTATACAAACCACTTAAGGTAGCCACTAGATCTAGCTTTACACATATGTTAGCACTTAGATCTAGGTTTAGACATAGTGTAGAACACAGATCTAGCTTTAGACATATGTTAGCAATTAGATCTAGTATATAGATATAGGTTAGCAATTATATCCAATATTTCATACATAGGTTCCGAATTAGATATAGATTTAGATATAGTTTAGCAATGAGATGTAGGTTTAAACATAACTTAGCAAATAGATGTAGGATTTAGTGATATTAGACGTAGTTATGTTAGAGCTATTTTTTAGTAATGTAGTGTAAATGTTGGACCTAGTTTTTGAGGATTATTGTACTGCTGGATGTAGGTTTGCATAGTAAGTTTACATATATGTTTTTTTATGTTCTTTTGTTCTAAATGTAGTGAATATAGTTGTTGTACCCCAAATAATAGTAGAGTTTTTTTTCGATCGTTGGAAGGTATGTCAAATACGTTACAATTTAGGATTTTGTATGGGGATATGACATTTTTATGGTCCGGAAGGGATAGTGATGTCATGGTTTGAGTCAATGGAGGAGGGTATCTCGAGACCAATGCAAAAGTGTATCGGGCATTTGTACGACTAATTAATGTAGGGTTTTAAAATAGATCCCAAGGTTCGAGAGATGACTATTTGCATTATGGGCAACCATAGGACTAATGGTGTATACTAGGAGGTGTACCCACTTAGGGAAAATCAGATTTGGAGGAGGTACCTATATGATATAGTTTATAGAGTTTGCCACCTATGTTGCTTGTGCAATAGAAGAACAAGTAGGGAGTAGGGGAGATGCAGGGTGGAGGGTACGTGGAGGAGGAAGTAGGTGATGAAGTAATGGAAGAAGTGGTTGGTGAACCGGATGTTGGGCAGTCATTTGCCATTCCAATTGAACCCACCGATGAGGCAAATGAGGGCAAACACATCCTTTGTTTAATTGAACAAATGGAGCAAGATGATCAAGAGGTCGAGGAAGCTCCTGAATATGACATGTTTGGGTAATAAGAACAATGTTCTTGTCCCTGTGGACTGGAATAATCCAAATTTTAACAACCTATTGGTGAATGAAGAAAATCAGGTAGCGTAGGAGTATACTAATAATGAGGTGACCCAAGCGCTAGTACCCTACCAGTCAGGTTGTGAAGAATAATGTGATTCAATCGGAGACATCGCTTTGAAGGTAGTTTGTTGTTGTGAAGTCCAGCAATAAGTAGTATGATGTGAAGTGCGTGAAGGATGGATGCCCGTGGTAGGTGCATGCCTTTAAGTCGAAGTGGGTTGACTATTGGGAAGTGTCGACTGTGGTGGACAACAATTGCACGCTTGATCAACTTGAGCCGAGCCACGGGAACCTGACATCAAGCTTTGTTGTCGATGTCATGTTTGCTCAGATTTTGAACAACATGAACTATGAACTTAGGTCTATAATTAGGGCAATGGAGCAGTAGTACTAGTACACTATCAACTAAAACAAGGATTGGAGGGCAAAGAACAAGACAATTGAGATGAGGTTTGGGACCTACAAAGTATCATATGATAATCTACCACAGTTACTTAAGACCATTGATCGCAAGAACCCTGTGACTTATTATGATATTGAAAAGTATCCATTGATGGATCACCTAGCAAGTTCATCTCGAAGCGCACTTTCTTTTCCTTTAGAGTGTTAAGGCCCATATATCATCTAGGCCCATATTGATCCATCTTATGGCTATATATACACATTCACTCTAATGACGTTATCAAGCTCTCTAATCCCTAAGGTTAGTAACATGGAATCAGAACAAGGTAGGTTTAGGGTTAGGGTTAGACTAATCTAACCATCCACGATCCTGCCCTTTTTTTCCTCGGCACTGTCTCCAGTTCTATCACTATTCATGTCTTCCTGTTCCCATCACCATCTCACCAGCGCGGCTTGCTATTGAGCCATCATCGCCGTCAACATCTAGCCACTATCGCGGCCCATCATCACGCCGTCGTCGCGGTACCATCTGCCCGCATGTCATGGATTCAGCCCAACCGCCATCGTGTGTGTCCACCTATGGCAAATCCGGCCAGCAGCACTACGGATTCGCCTTTTCTGCCATGGGTTCATCTTCTCATGGCCGCTCGTCACGGTAATCGTGCCCATGTGCACGCCTAGCGCGGATCTGGTCGGGTCTCATCGCGGATTCACCTCATCATTGCCCAACCTTTCGTCCACCATCTGCTCAAGGTCGTGGACACATCTCAATCACGGTTCTTCGTTGCCATCACATACCCCCGTCCACCTAGGAGTCACTATCGTCCTTGGGCTTCATTGGACAACGTGTGATGGTGGTGGTGGTATTCACTATTCAATCTCTCATCTGTTGCTACTCCGCGGAGGTATTTCATCTCCTCACTAGTACTGTACTGGTACTATGCCAGTATTCATCTCAGTAACATCATTGTTTGTCCACTGTTACTATTTATCTACTGGTATCCTACTGTTCATATATTGTTGCTACTACTGCTAGTTATCCGTACTTCAATCATGTCATAGCTTAATGCCATTGCTATCAATATCACTCTTGATGGTCACAATTATCGGGAGTGGGCTTTTAGTAGAGACTGTATTAAGAGATTATGGTCTAGCTTTTCACTTAACTGATGATCCACCTATACGTAAGTCTGATGATACTAATGCTGCTGATATTAAAACATGGAAAATTAATGATGGCAAAGTGATGGCTACCATTGTCACTAGTATTAAGTAATCCATGATTATGAGTCTTTCTAAGTTTAAGATAGCCAAGGCCATGTGGTCTTCTGCATACTCTCATGTAACAAATACATGTAATTGAATAGAATGATATGTCTATTGATGAGTACTACTCTGCTTTTGATTGTTTAATGGGCCCTTTGATCTCTATGGTACCTTAGTACACAGCAGATGAATGTACAACACATACATTTATTGAGAAGTTTCTCACATATCGCTTTGTCATGGGGGTAAGGGTAGAATTTGAGTCCATTCGTACAAGATTCCTTCACAATTCTTCTACTCTAACCATGGCACAGGCACTATCTAATTTGATTGCTGAAGAAACTCGTCTCAAGTCTATGTCTGCTACTCCTATGTCAGTTCCTCATAGTGTGATGTCAGCTTCCCATAGGATCAGTGCACCTATAGGTAGCTCTTCAGGACCTTGTGAGCATTGCAAGAAGACTGTTCATCGTTCAAAAAATTGTCTTTGCTTGGCATCCAAAGAAATTGGTTGAGTATCATGCACATCGTGCTCGTGGGCATGGTACAACTTCCACTTCTAGAAGCTCCATGACTATTATTGCTGCCTCACTCGTCGGTCTTCCTCAGTCATCTTGGGTTCTTGATTCAGGGGCTTCTTTTCATGTGACATCTGATCAGTCCCAATTGGTTGCTTGCAAGCTGGTCACTGATGGTGCTTCTGTTCAGACAACTGATAGTACATCTTTTCATATCACTCTTTAGGGTTCACTTTGCAATTCTCATTTTTCTGTACCTGATGTTTCTTTTGTACCTCAGTTGTCCATGAATCTTCTTTCAGTAGGTCAAGTTATCGACCATAACTGCTTTGTTGAATTTGATGACTCGTCTTGTTTCATTCAGGATTGTTGAAGCATGATTGTGATTGGGACTTGCCATCACCGTAAAGGTGCTCCTAGCCTCTACGTTTTGGGCATCTTGTGTCTTCCTTCTTCCGCTGCTTCTACCGCTCATGTGTCATCCGCTGCATCGTCATCCGCTTCTTCCTTCTCCAAGTGGCATCATCATCTTGGTCATCTTTGTGGGTCTCGCTTGTATACATTAATAAATAAAGGTTGTTTAGGTCATATATCTATCGAGTTTAGCTTCCATTATAAGGGTTGCAAGTTTGGCAAACAGATACAACTTCCATATTTCTCCAGTGTTTCTCATTCTGCTAGACCTTTTTGATCTTACATTCAGATGTATGGGGTCCTACTCCTTTTGCTACAAAGGGCGGTCATAAGTATTATGTCATTTTTATTGATGATAATTCTTGATATACTTAAATTTATTTCATGAAACATTGTTCTCAATTGTGTTTTATTTACCAATCTTTTACTCACATGATTCACACTCAGTTTTCTACTCCCATTAAAGTTTTTCATTCTGACTCTGGTGGTGAGTATTTATCTAATATTTTCCACTAGTTCTTGACCTCTGAGGGCACTCTTTCTTAGCTCTCATGTCCTGGTACTCATGCTCAGAATGGTGTTGTAGAACGCAAACATTGCCATCTCATAGAATCTGCTCGAACACTTTTGATTGCCTCTTTTGTTCCTTCTCATTTCTGCGGTGAAGCTGTCTTCACTAATGTTTATCTCATCAACTAACAACCATCATCCAAGCTATCTAGCAAGTGCCCTGGTGAAGTACTTTTTGGTACTCCTCCTAGCTATGATCATCTTCGAGTGTTTGGGTGTATGTGCTATGTTCTGCTTGCACCTCGTAAGCGAACTAAGTTGACTGCCCAGTCGGTTGAGTGTGTTTTCCTAGGGTATAGTCCTGAGCATAAGGGTTATCGTTGTTATGATCCATCCTCCTGTCGCATACGCATCTCTCGTGATGTGACCTTTGTTGAGGATTATCCTTTCTTTTTATAACCCTTCTACTTAGCCAGTCCTGATGCTCCTATTTTTGATGAATCTGACAATTTTGATGAGTCACATGCTATTTCTGATGAGTCACTATTTGGTCCAAGATATAATCTATGGGATCATACTACTATTGAGCCTCCTGTCAGGTTGGGATTTCCACGTGTGAGTGCTATTATTGATGAGCCATGTACTTATCAAGAAGCTTCTAGTATTCTGGAATGGCAGCTTGCTATGTCTAAGGAGCTTGGTGCCCTTGATCGTACTGGCATTTGGGATATTGTTCCATTACCGTCACATGCAGTACCTATTATATGTAAATGGGTGTTCAAGATTAAGACCAAGTCGGATGGTTCTATTGAGAGATATAAAGCTCGTCTTGTTGCCTAAGGTTTTCAGCAGACTCAGGGACGAGATTATGATGAGACATTTGCTCATGTTGCTCATATGACTATTGTTTGTACTTTGATTTCAATAGATGTTAATTGTTCTTGGACTATCTCTCAGATGGATGTTCATTTTTTTTACCATGCTGTAATTTTTTTTTGGTGCGCCAAATAGGAATTGCTTTTTATGCCAAAATGATACCATACTGTTGTGCTTCTCAGAAAGAATTGACACCATGCATAACCCCTTTTCCAACCAAAATGACACCATAATGCAGCATATAAAAGTACAGATCAAATGTGCATATGTCTGTAACTATATTAGTATCATACATGCCATCATTTTTCTTACTAATTGTTTACTTCTGTTGTCTCAAAATAGGCCATCATGGATTCATGGAGGAACCACACTATGGGAGTGCCAGAATGGCATGAGCGTCCTTTATGCAGGTGTGGCAATGGAACTCGAATGTCAGTGTCCTTGAAGATCAATACTTTTGGTAGGAGGTTCTTCACGTGTCCAGACCTTGATGAAGATTTCATGGTGTGTCCCTCTTTTGCACTTTGTTCACAGCTCCCAGCTATATATTGCGCACAACATTACTAACACCATGTTTATTGTCCCAAGTCTTGTCATTTAAAGGAACGGATCGACCTTGTCAGGGCATCTTACAATGGGGGCTACATCAGATAGGCTAAAACCACACATGAGTACAAGATCAGGATGGAGGAAGTACTTCACATCTGGAACAAAAACAGTAGCCTTAACCTTCACAACTCCTACTACAATGATGACTATCCCCCCCCCCTAAGAAATATATGTCGGATACTATGCATGCTGGGGTCAAAGTGCCTATGTGCTGGTGTGGGGACCTTTCTAGGGTGATGAAGTCCAACAAATTCTCCAACACCTACGGAAGGAGGTTCTTAAATGTGCCTAAACTACGGGTATGATCCACCTCAAGGCAACACTAATGATATTGGTCTCTGTCGTAGTATCTTCCACCATTATGTTACATTGTATAATGGTTGCATACTGAGCAGTTGCCAGCAGATGTTTTCCTCCTACACAAGCAGCATCGGGCAGCTTGGAGACGATTCCATGAAATGGAAGCTAACGAGATGAGGGAGGCTGAGCGTAAAAGATGAGGGACGAGCAAAACTGCAAGAAGGAGGAGGCCCATGAGGAGAAGAGGGATAGGAAGCACAAGAGGGCACGTCGGGTACGTGAGGCACGACCAGAAGCTGCAAGGAAGAGAAAGTACTCATGTTGCACTTAGTAGATTTGATGTTGTAATCATGTTGTTTACATTGCCTAAGGCATGTTTGGTTTAGAGGCGATACATGGATATGTTAGAATGATCATGTACCGTACATGACATCATGCCTGTTGCTGCTTTAATTAAAATTGTCGTGTTCAACTATCCTTATCCGACAATTCCACATATAAAACTATCTCAAAAACAATGAATGGCAATGGACTTTGAAATACTTTGGAAACACCGAATGGTGACTGATGACGCTACTCTAGCACAAACCGAAAACAGATGACAAAATCCTAAACTCAGTAGCCAGCAACCCTAGGAAGATGTCGCCTGTTGGTTGGGTGACAAAAGGTGTTGCCTGCTGGATGGGTGATATCTTCTGTGCCACATCAAGGGGCTGCCACGCTGGTATGCCACCTCAAGGTATCACCCGTTGGATAGGCAACACCTTTTTATTGCCCTTCCAACGAGCGACAGAAGGTTAGATGTGCATTTTTTTCAAACAAGCGCCTAGTTTTGCAAATTTTGAAAAAAAATAAAATCGATTGCATACAACAGTGATTTATGACAAAACAGCAGTGGCACCAAAGGGAAATTTCCACTAGTCATTGCATAGACATGGCTTATCATGTTCATGCTAAAGAGTTATGTAAAAGAATCATGAGATAGGTGATAAAAATCAATAGAGCGATAAATATCAGGTGGGATAGATGGACGACTAAGATAAGGTATACGTCCACAAGTCCATGTGGACTTGCATTTCCCATGGTGGCAGCGCTGATGCTGCAAGCTATAATGAGGGAGATGTTGGTGGCAAGGGCAACAATGAGGAAAGGTCAGTGGGTACAGTTTGAGGAGATGACAACAGGTGATGGTGGGTGGTAGGGGAGTGCATTGAGGAGGGTTATCCTCCGTCATCCTCCACGCAAACTACCACTAGTAGTCCCCAATCAATGATCTGTACAACGACCAGTTCCAACTATTGCAAGTAGATTTGCACAATCGATTGGTCAAAAATTAGTCGCATATTCATTGATCTCATTTCTCTATATACAGGAAGAATGGGTGTCTCCCCGTTGGAGAGACACTTCTTCCCAACAGGTGGGAACAACCGCCCACGACAGTTTCTTGAAGATCATCGGTTCATAACACTCCCCCTAGATCAAAAGATCATTATCTATATAAATCAAATTGAATACTCCTTTAAAACCCTATGGCAAAAATATGAGATATATAATTGTAATATGCCATCAAAAAAGAATTTAAAAATCCTATGGGAAAAATTAGGAGAAAATGATATGGCATATATATATATGCTTGTATTTGATATTGCTCATTAAAAACATTATATGAGAAATCATATTGGAAAAACTTATAAAGGAAAAGAGTTCAATATTTACAATCTAAGGATCATAACAGGTTATATATTAGGTGTTTACTTCCCCTAAACTTTGCTACTCTCAAAGTCGTCTCATACCAATTCCATAAATGGAATAATTATGCTGGTAAGCAGGGTTCAAAAATGCGACGGTTAACCCTCAAAATGCGCGGTAACCGACATTACCAGTCCGGATCAGTTTCATAATGCGCTCGGTAACCTAATTTGAATTCAAAAAATTCAAATCGATATTGACAAAACTCAAAAAACTTAGAAAAAATTCCATAAAAAACTAGAGGTAATTCTAAGACTATCTGTGAACAGAATTTTCCAAAAAAAATTGTCGCTTGCATCACCAAATAGTTGCTCAAAGATTAGGAGTTCGTAAAAAGGCCGAAAATGATTAGAAGACCAAAATGGGTTGAATGCACAGTGAAACAAGGTTCAAAAATGTGACAACTCTGCTCAAAATGTGCGGTAACTGACCTTACCAGTACGGCTCGGTTTCATAATGCGCTCGGTAACCGAATTCGAATTCAAAAAATTCAAATTGATTTTGAAAAAACTTAGAAAATTCAGAAAAAATCCATAAAAAACTAGAGGTAATTCCAAGACTATTTGTGAAAAGAATTTTCAAAACAAATGTCATTTGTATCACCAAATAGCTGCTCAAAAATTGGGAGTTCGTAAAAAGGCCGAAAATGATTAAAAGGCCGAAATGGGACGAATGCATAGTGAAATCGGCCCATTTTGGCCCAGCTCAAATGGGTAAGGGAAGTCAGCGTTCAGCTCACATTGATGCACAGCTCACTTTCCCCTCACGTTTGTCCACAGTAAAAATCAAAGAATCGTCGCCCGGTCGGCAAAATCCGCGATACTGCAGAGGAAATCTGGTGTTGACGCTTCAGTTATCGAGCGATTAGCATCAGTAACCGACCGCATCTGAGGGGTTGCCATCCGCCTTTGTAGAGCAGTGCGGAGCACCTAACGCCGAGCAATTTTTGAAGATCTTTGTTCGGTAACCGCCCATTTACTAGCGATTTTTCATGTAATTCATTTGGTAATCATTCTTAAGAGGTCGGCAGTTCGTTGTGTGGTTGATTAGGACGATTTAGTGGTTGATTCGCTCGGTTATCAACCATTTACTAGCAATTTTTCATGTAATTCGTTCGGTCATCGTTCTTAGGAGGTCGACAGATCATTGTGTGGTCAATTAGGACGATTTAATGGTTGATTCGCTCAGTTATTGCCCCCATTGCGTCGGTTTTGAGCCCAATGCGCATGGTTGTTACCTTGTACTGGCAAGGGTTGTTAATATTGGTCAAGTTAATTGCTTCTTGAGACATTAATGCATGACTAGCAACATGACATCACATGTTTATCAATTTAACCGATGAAGACACATGGTGACAAACACAGTGAACCCACAAGATTTGCAACTGTGGGCTGCTAAAGTGGTAGGTGACACACACACACGGGAAAGAGGAAGAAGCAAATGGCGCATCCAAAGAAGAGCAAGAAGATTAAGGGTAAGGGCAAAAGACAAGTGCAAATCGATGAGAGCATGGATAGTGACCCAAAGAGCCCAACTTACTAAGAATCAAATGACAGCAGCTCAAAGACAGATAGTGCTGACGATGACGGTCTGGGAGGAGATGTTCCTCCATGCCCATCCTCTGTCGTTGCTCCCGTGCAATTCACTAGTGAGAGTCAGTTTTCGCATGTCACACAAGACCAGGACCATGGTGCCGCATCCTCACAAAGGCATGTCAAACAGGATGGCCATGATGGACCACAAGATAGTGTGAGCTATTCCAGCAACTATGGCATGGAGAGTAGTTCTGGATTGTATCCATACCACTATCATGTTCCTAATGCTCAGTCAGAGCCTCCTATTCAGTGGATCTATGAGTGGCAAGATCCTGAATTTTATGCCATATTGCAAGCACAACAGTCAACCATTTCTGCATGGACGGGGCAAACTTGGACAGTGTTTATGGTAGAGTTGCTATCTACATGACAGATAATGCTCATGTCCACCGAGGAGTACAATATAGCCGAATTTAATCGCCCCCCAAGATAGTGGTTCTGAAGGTGACGATAATTCACTTTCTACAACTACTTTATTTCCATAACATGGTATTATACTAATTTTTGTCCATCTCATAGGCTGCACGTGGCGTGGATACTATGAAAACTACATTTTAAGCATCGACCATCACTTTAGTAAGTACTGATGGATGGTATGTGATTATGTTTTTAGCTTTTGTATGGACAATTCGATATATTTATTAATTTGAGGTGCTACATATGTAATGTATGCAGATATTCGATGAAACAATTATATGTTCATGCTCGTATTGCTATTAGTATCTATTTGTTTCCTTAGAAATGTCCAAAATATAGCAAAGGTCATGCAAAAAAAATGATTAAACAAAACATAGCAAATCTCATGCCATATTTGTTACTATTTTTTTCTGATTTTTTGGTGATTTTTTGTGTTTTTTATTTTCCTAGAAATTCATAGATTAGGAGTTAATCTGGTCAGTTACTGCTTCAAATCACTCAGTTTTTGACCGGTTCAGTTTATCGCAAAATCGCTCGGTAACCGATCCAATTTGACTGGTTACCGAATGGGGAATCTGGCAATTTTTTGTCTAAATTTCAAATTTGATTGAATGAATTTTTAGTGAATTTTATCCAAATTTCAAGCGGTTATCGCGATAACCGTGATTTTTTGGTAATCGCCCGTGTCCGTTTACCGTTGGCAAAACGATTTTGAAAACCTTGCTGGTAAGAACTTTGTGAGTAAATCTGTAATATTATCACATGACATCGTTTGAAAAGTATATATCTCCCTATTTTTCTATAAGTTATGAGGATAAAATAATTTTGGTTACATCCTATATGATATTGCAATTTATATAGCATGTATGCATTTATGCGATACAAGCAATATTATCTTCATAGATAATTGTAGATGATTCAAATGAATCAATACCATATGTTTTTTGTATATATGTGGTTACCCATTTTCTAAAGCCATACATATTCATGTGATGCTTCAAATAATACAATTATTTCAGAATGGTTAGTGAAAGTAGCCACAAGAGTCTGTTTTGATTCCATTAGGAGGATGTTCCACCATATAAGAATACAAAGCCTATATGTGATCTACCATTATGGGGATAAGATAAATAGCCAGTACTTTCTATATCCAACCATAGTCATGTCTTAGTTTTTCTAATACAATAAACCAAGATTCTTTGTATATTAGAAATATCTAAGGATATTCTTTACTCCAACCCAATTGCATTTGTTGGAGTTGCGCTATGTTTAGCTAGCAAGTTATCTGCAAATACAATATCAGACATGTTGCAATTTGCATGATATATTAGTGCTCCAAAGGTAGTCAGATATGGAATTTCCAGTCACAATATCTCAGCATCATTCTGAGGTCTGAATGGATCTTTATCCATATCAAGTGATTGAACAAACATGGGTATTTTGATGGATAATATATGCATATTGAATTCTTCATTATTTTATGGATATATGTAGATTAATATACAAGTGTTCCTGAGGGAATATGCTTAAGTTATAGACCTAAGAAAAAATTAATTTTACCCAAATGTTTCATCTCAAATTCTGTACTAAGATGATTGTATGTTTCTTGTGTATTTCTGATGATATTGAGATCATCTATATGCACTGAGATGATACAAAATTCAGTTGAGGATTTCTTTATAAACACATATTAGCAATCATAATTATTTGAGTAGCCATTTTGCAGAAGGAACTAATTCAGTCAATTTGTACCACATTTTATCTGACTATTTTTAAGTCATAGAGTGACTTTACGCAATATATGTTGTTATTTACTTTGGAATTTGGAACCTTAAGTCCTTCAGGGACATTCATATAGATTTTTAATCAAGTGACCAGATTTTGAACTTGATATTAAATATCAAAATGTTATTCCACTTATAACTGGAGAGTATGTTTCATCAAAAATCGATGTCAGATTTCTGCGTGAATCCTTATGCTACAAGCCTCGCTTTGTATCTCACCACCTTATTATTTTCATTCTATTTGTGGACAAAAACCCTTTGATCTGATAGGGAGGATATTTTGAAGAGTAGGTATTATATATTGGGGTAAATATCTCTTTTTTATTGAGCGAGCACAATTCTGCTATGGACATGGACTTTGGCCTAGATCCAACTAAAGTTCTTTTACAATTTTTTAGGAGAAATATTTATCGATAATTGTAGTCTTTGTATGATTCTCCAGAATCAATATAGTTTTGTGGATATATCATTTACCGCTTCTAACTCCTTATGATTTCCCACAATAATAGAGTTAGGGTGTTCCAATGTTCCAACACCTAAATTAGTGTGCAAATTTGTGTTGGATCATGGATGTTGAGCATCCATATGACTTGGATATTGAGTATCCATAAGGTGTCAATCAACTTCATATTGCTTCATATTTACTATATTGGAACTTAACTTTCATTGTTTGTGTGGATGCTTTAAAGAAGCATTATCCCTTGTGATTATACTTCTCCCCCTCTTATTTGTATTTAGGAGTTGAGTAGTTTTATCAAGTACCTTCACTCTTTCTGGCACATTGAGTGCAGGCATAGGATTTAGTGACACCCTTCATTGTCAATAAATGCATCTCGCAAATTATTGGCAATGTATTGCAACCTTATGCATCCTTGAACTTCTTGTTTAGATTCTTTAGTACGTGGATCTAAAGATTGAATGTATTTATCTAAGGATTAGATGCATGTGATATTCTAATATATTTCCTAGCATTCTTTGTGGTACATTTCATCTCCCCCTAATACTTGAAAATTGTCCTCACCAGCGTACCAAATTGTGAATATGCCCCTGTTAGGGGCTCGAGGTATTTTATAATTGACAAAAAATATATCTCATATAGGCCCCCAAGTTCTTATGAGGGTTCATTGATGTACGCTGCTGTGGTGATATCGGTATATATACAATGTAACCGAATTATCTTAGATGAAAAATACTTATTTGGTTTCACGTACTTAACTGCAACGAGAAAGACATATGATATGTAATTTTTCTTTATTGAATTAAGTCTGCGGCATGTAAGACCGCATGACCTCCAACATGAGGTTAGTAAATTGTAATTCTGAAGTAATAGTCATGCAATTAATTTAATTCTTTTGATAAGAGATTCAGCTAGACCATTTTGAGTGTGTACACATAAGGTACTTAATGCTCAAAATTAATGCCTAAGGCCATACAATAATCATTGAAGGCCCATGAAATGAATTCAACAGCATTGTCCATTTCAACGGATTTTTTCCTATGCTCAGGATAATTTGCTCTTAATTTGATAATTCGAGTAATAAATTTGTAGATGCATCTATGAGCACCATAAAATACCTTAATGGTTAAGATAATGGCTGAATATGACCACATATATGTCATTTAATGTGTTCAAGAAATTGAGTGGCCATTTTTAATTTTAATTTAAAAGGATCTTAAAATTAAATTCTTTGTAGCACATATGGTGCACGCAAAATATGAGGATTTTGGGGAGTCTTGTAGCATTGATATTGTGACCAATAGAATTGCTAATAATTTTTTTATCATCCCTAAACTAAGATGATCAAGACGATCATGCCAATTCTTGAATTTATCAATATTCTAAAAATTATCTTGAACGCAACATGTGCTACGAGATAGATGTATGCATGATACAATTTAGATGAAAATGAAGAAACTGTCTCTAGCACTTGCTTGTCATATCCGTGATTTTTTATGATGAAGAGATTTTCATCATTGTTGCCATTATGAGTTTCTATGTAGAAACTATTTTGACGGATATCTTTGAACCTCAATAGGGTACGAGTAGAATGAGGATACATGTGTGCATCCTTGATTACTTTTAAGGAAGAATAATTGTGATCATCCTGAACCAACAATCAATGAATCATGTCTAGTGATGATCATACCATTTCCTTGTCTCTTTTTAAGAGTTTGGAAATATTTGTTTCCCATGATTTTGTCTTAGTAGTACAACTGTCCACTAAATATATATTTTTCTTCTTCAGATTATTGCCCATAAAAATCTATATAGATTTAATCAAAATTAACTCATATATAGAATACGTAACAATAATATCTTTTGGAGATACAAATAATTACAAGAATTAAATTACAAATTAAGTAGCATGTAGATAGGTTTATAACAATTTATGGGGTTTTTAGGAGACTAAAAAAGGTCTCCAAACATGTCTTTGGAATTGTGTTCCACAAGCATCTTATATTTATTGACGAAGTCATCTAGCTTCTTGCTGGATCATGTTATTGTAATGCTCTTGAGGATTATATTGAGAACAACTTACTTACATATTATTTCAGGTTGTATGTTTGAAGTGAGCTTCAAACTTATCCCATTGAACTTGTGTTTCTTTTCCAATATATATGAGATATAGATCAATCAAATGCTAAGGGGTATGACATTTCTTAGTCGATGATTCGGACATCCACAATTATGACAAACTTACTAGTTGTCATTGTGGTCATTTTTCTTGAAAAATGCCATTACCCTTGTTAGATCCATGAAAATTCTGCTTAATATTGTGTTTCTACTTTCCTTTGAATCTCTTCTAGGTGTGGTATTGCTGCAATACCCTGTTAGAAGGAAGAAAAGTGGATAAAGTCTCGATCATAACCTCGTCTGAGATGGGTTGATTAGAGAAACACAATTAGGAGCAGATTTCATGAACAACAGAGTTATAATCTGCCATGAACTTAAAGTCCTAAAAATGAATGAGTGATCATTCGTATAATGATTCTTGCATAGTTACAACATTTTGCTGATTATATCGCTCTTTGAGAGATATCCAAAAACCATGTAGATCTTCTTTGATAAGGTACTAATTCTTTAGATCTGGTTGGAGGTTATGCCTTAAAAAATATAAGGCACAATCTTTGAGTTGTTCAGAGACCTTAAGGCTTGATGTTGAGATTCATTTATTGTCCATAGCCCAAGTTTGATAGTTGCTACCATCTAACATGAGTTTATTAAACTCTTTGCTGAAAATATGAGCAATGTACTAAATGAAATGACCAGTATTCAATTAATTACCATGGTAGTAAATTAAATAGCTTCAAAATGTTGTAATAATGCAAAATTTCAATTAAAGATGAGTCTCGAATAGATGTATTCTTCTATAAAAAACAGGCAACAAAGTCACTCCTAATGTTTTAGACTCCATTCATGAGGGAATATATGATTTGATAATCACTGCCAAAACTTAGGCTCTGTGCTATTAATTTTGGTTGTACATGTTGAAGGTAATCATCATATTGATATGTAACATGATGTAGACCTCATATTAATAGGCAAGAAACTCTCTGCTATGAGCACTAACTCCATCCTGTAAGTACGGGTGACACTACAGCCACAACCAATGCAATAGTCTCCATTGCCTTATGTTTACCAATGTTATAAAAGATATGAATCAAGATATTTTGCACTGATTTCTGCTATATATTTAAGAAAAAATATGAATCAAATATGAAAAAGTGATATTAGGTGTAGACCTTCTACATAGGACAGGTCTCAGACTCCATTTTTGAGGAAGTGGGTGAGATACGATCACTGTCAAATACATAAACTCTGTACATGTTAAATATTGGGTAAACACTTTGAAGGTAACCACCAATATGGTGTAGACCTTGTAGTAATGAGCAAGCAACTCGCTGCTATGACATGGACTGCGTCTAATTAAGAAGGACAACACTACAGTCGCAACCAATGGCATAGACTCTACTACTTTATGTTTTTGCCAATATAACAGAAGGTAATCACCAATATAATGAGCATTATTTTGCATTTATTTTCTGCAAATTATTTAAGCACATGTGAGGCTTAAATAAATTATAAAGGTAGGAAACATTTATTCCATTAAAGTTGCAAAGAAATGTTTGCAATGAATAAATATAAATGTGTAATGAATGCAATATATTTAATGACAGAGTATTACTGAGGTACTACAATGAATATGCAATAATACACATTATTTCATGCAATTTCTAAAGACCTAAGGGTCTAAAATGCAAGAAAACAATATAAATGATGTTATATTAAAATAGCGTGTAATTCATAGAAACCTTGAAGTGTTTTCTATAAAAATGGCATTAGCTTCCTAATTGCATGTAGTTTATTGAATCTAGAGGGTTTTTTGTAAAAATTACAACAATGACTCAGTAGATGGGCCTTTCAACCCAGCCCAGCTAGCCAGCCCATTCGGCTCGACCTATATAATCTAGAGGGAATGACGGTTAGGGTTAGGTCTCCCTTTCCTCGCCCCTCTCCCACCTTTGAGCTCCTGTAGTGGTATCTCCATGGAGGACCACTCCCGTCGCCAGGTGTGGCTGGCTTTCGCCGCCTATGATTCTCGACCGTCGGCTACCACTAAGATGGTGTGGCCTCAAGAGCCAGCTAAATGAGATGGAGCTGCCGCCTAGGGTTGATCCGTTTGTGGTCAACCCTCCGGGCCATCGGATCTAGCACCCCGTGGCCTGATTTAGCGCCACCCTTGGCCATGAGATGGAGCATTGTTGCCTTTAAGGGTGACTTGAGACATCGATCAAAGAAGAGGGTATGGTTGCCACTATTCTTGATGACCGTTGGATCCACTCCGTTAGGCTGGTCGGCGAGCATCACTGGATTTGGGTTGGTGTCTTGTAGGATGCCATCGCCAGCCTAGGGCCGATCTCCCGGTGATAGGAGGTGTGTCACCACCTCCAGGGAGGAGATCCACGATCATCATTATGTAGTTTTCCCTTGAGCACACCGCCGACCGGAAGGAGGGCCGCTGCTGCAAGGCTTCTTCATCGTCGTCGTCGACTGGGAGGAGGATCGTAGGATTACACAGCCACCTTGTCATCATCGGAGGGCTAGTGATCACCAATGGATTGGGTTGGCTGCCTTTGAGGAGGCCGATGCCTGGAAAGAGGCCATGCGGCAGGAGGACCGCTACCACCACCTCAAGGGTTGTGTGGCCGGCTGATGCGTAGATCCGATCATCGCCGGATCTAGCCATGCGAGTAGACATCGCCGGATTTTGCCATGCGAGCAGACATCGCCCTTCATGCAAAGGTAAGTGCTTCATCCAAACCAGCATGACAGTTTCTTGCAACAGCAGCACATCGGTGGGTCAATGTTGTCAGATTGGTCACGGTCCGATCCATTCCTTCCGACATCCTTTGTTGTGAGGCCGATTAGCTGTAGAGGAGAGCAAAGTGCATGATAACATATTGCAAGTAGATTTGAACACAATCAGTTACTCAAGAATTAGTTGCATATTCATTATATTGTTTCTCTTTGTACATGATAAATGGGTGTCTCCCCATCGGAGAGACACCTGTTCCCAACAGGCGGGAACAACCACCCATGGCGGTTTGTTGAAGATCATCTGTTGTAACACTAACTTCCAAGTACAATCAAACTCAAGCCAGGATGTAACATGGAAATCAAGTGCAAACGTGTATAAGTCATTGAGCTGTTCGAACATAATACTAGTAAATACTATAACTAGCACAAATTTTTTCTTTGTAACATAGACATTGTTTTTTGGTGGCGACCGCCCAACCCGCCCCTGTTGTTGGCTCCGCTTAGGACTAGACGAAAAGCTTGATGCTTGCGAGCTAGCTAAGCTCGTCTCTAAATCGGCTCGGCTTAGCTGGGTCTAAATTGTAACAAGCCAAGCAAGAGTTTTTGCTTGTTTAATTTTACAAGCTGGCTCAAGCCAGCACGTGAGCCAAATGAGCTGCTCACAAGCAAGTGGTCAGCCGAGGGCCCAGGTGCGCAGCCACGACCAACCCGGCCCAAGTGTAGAAGCGTCCAACGACCCAAGGCTCTAGGAGTTGTATGTGTGTACAACTCACGAACTCCAAGTGCAGAAGCCCTATCCTCTCCACGTTCGACTGCTCTCTTATCCGTCCCCAAGGCTACGCAGCGGTAGCGGCACGAGTTCGCACAGGCCCCATCTTTCACCATCAATCCGTCATGGATTGGCAATGGAGTGCTGAATCGAGGATCAAGCATTAGAAGAAGAGACAAGACATGGTGCCGTCTACCTTGGCACCGACAGCGCCGGCTAAGATCGTTCACAGTAGTGGTCCAACTGTCGTCAATCCATCGTCAGCCCCTTCTTCTGCCACATCTGTGGGCATGATGAGTGAATTAGCTAGTTAGCAGTCCATTGCCTTGTTTTGAAATCCAAGTAATACTTAGCTTGTAGCTGAACCTCTCGTGAATTAGATTATTGTGTGCCTGCCTAGCTGTACTTAAGCGCTCTCCTTTCCAATTCATTTATTGACAATTTGTACATAGAAATTTCAAAACCTGGAACATCGCTTGCTTTTAAAAATTTGCAACATGAGTACAATAGTGTTAGCACTTCCTGGAGTAATGCAGGAGCTGATTGCACTTCAATTTGATCTTATCAACACAGCTGTGTTATTTTTGTAGGCCTTGGATGATGCGGAGGAGAAGGCCAGCTTTGACATGGACGATGAGCTACCCGAAAGCATACCATCACCTTTATCAGCAAATGATGGAAATCAGGATAATGATGTACATGAGATGACTGGATCTCCAAAGGCACGGAGAGGAGGTAAAAGGCTAAAGGCTAGTTGTAGCGAACATGACCCTCTTAGAGCATGTAATGTAATTTTGGTGATTAATAACAACATAATTAATTTTAGTAAGTCTCATGGATGCAATACATGAAGAAATCATAGTAGCCAAGACAAAGATCGATTGAATTGGAGAAGTCTCAGAAAAATTGTTAACGCCGGATAGTCCGGCGCTTTGAAGTTCTACTCGCCAGAATGCTTTGTGCAGAGAAGGAGAAATTTGAAGAACATGCCAGATGGTTTGGCGATCAGCAAGGTGTACACGCTGGAGTGTTTCTGACAGAGAAGGAAAAAGTTGAAGAACACGTCGAATGATCCGGCACTCAGCACTGAGTATATGTCGGAGCATTTCCAAAGGATGGAGTAGATGAAACTACACGCCGGATGGTCTGGCGCTCAGAGAGATCTGCGCACCAGATGATTACGCCAGAGTGTTTCTTGCGGAGAAGGTTTCAATGGCTCGATTGGCTAAAGAGTACATGCCAGATGGTCTAGCGATAGAGATGGTGAACAGTCAGAACATCCAGTGTTCACAATGGGTTTGAGTGGATATCCAACAGCTAGTTTTTGAAGGATGTACACGCTGAATGGTCCGGTGAGTACAATCTGTTTTACACCGGATGATCCGTGTACACAAAAAAGTTGAGTCGTTGGAGCAATGGCTAGTCCATAGGGTTGAGGCTATAAATACCCCTCCACTTGGTCATTTGAAGCTGTGATTGTCCAGGGGAACCACATAGACACTTGTGAAGACATCCAAGCCACCAAAGTACTTAAAGTTATCGTCCAAGGCAATTAGCACATAGATTAGTGAGTGATTAGTGTTATTAGGCCTAGAGAGAGTTGTTGCTAGGTGCTACTACCTAGAAAGTGGATCAATGAGTGATCCTACCATGTACCTAGAGGTATGCTAGCACCTTGGGTCTTGATGGCTCAAGCTTGTTGGCCCTCCGACTTGGTTGGGAGTGGCGACAAGAAGTTTGTATGGGGACACGAAGATCCTTACCCTTGTCTTAGTTACTCAAGCTCCGAAGTGAAGATGATGGCAAGTGACCGGAAGAGAGGTCAGTGGTGAGATCTTGCCTTGGTGGCTCATCTGGCTTGACCTTACGTTGGTGGCTTGGTGGCTCAAAAGTCATGACCGAAAGAGTCTTAGCGATCAGGAGCATATTCTTGGTGGAGCTCCAATGTGAACTAGGGTGGCACTCATGCCATCGATACCACTGATTAAAAATCTCTTGTGCCGAGTTTGCTCTCTCTACCTTATTTACGTTTTCACATTACATACTTATAATTTACCTTCTTAGAGTAGGTTGCAAACCTTTTAAAGGGTATAATAGATACACTAGACAAACATAGAGCACATTTTGATAGAAATTGATATAGGTTTATCTTATGAAGTCTTTGGAGCCGAATAGTTTTAAGTGTCCTAATTCACCCCCTCCCCCTCTTATGACCTCACTGATCCTTACATTGGTGTTTCAGTGTCTCTTTCCAAGAAGGTGGCAAGACTAAAGAGAGTTGTTTCCTGGAAGTACTTCAAGGTGATCAATGTTCCATCTAAGAAGGAGAGAGGGATTATGGTGACCAAGGCAAAGTGCAAGTTCTGTCATAGAAGTTATGTTTATAACCCACGGGAGGAGCAACTTCACACCTTAAGCGTTTGTTGTTTAGCTATTTGTGATAGCAGCACTAAGTTTTCTCATACAAAAAAACAACTACATCTACTCTCTCTCACACACATCTTATCACTTCCCCTTTGTCTCTATCTTTCCCCAAATCAGAAACCTTCCATCCCCAAATCAGAAATCGCCAATGTGCTTTCTCTCCCTCCCTCTCTACCGTGCTCCACCCAAGCCATTGTCGCAAGGCTCATCGCATCCACTTCCACCACCAATGGCCACCTACAGTGCTTCTCCCTCTACTCTGCTCTCTCTCTCTCTCTCTCTCTCTCTCTCTCTCACACACACACACACACACACACACACACACACACACACAACACCACATCCTGGGCCGCCGACACCTCTCGGAGACTTGGACCAGGAGGACGCTAGCGCGATCTACTCCCTCCGGTGACATCCATCACCACCGACGGCCTCTCTGGGCTTCCTAGTTCATCTACTATCTTTGTTGGACATCCTCAAGGTCACCGCCTTCTACAGCGCTTGAGCCGCCAAACCCTAACTGGCGGCTCTTCTTCTTAAGATGCAGTTGCGCTTCTGGATGACAGGTCAGATCTTCTCGTAGACTGTACATATGCGTGTTTGCATTTGTGCAAATAATACTTCCATATTATGAGTTTGCTCTAGTAGACTAGGAAGGAAAATATTTAGCAGGCAATTCTGCTATTCAGGCAATGAATATTACTTTTCCCTTTTTTTTCCTACTTAAATATGTGAAACCAGGGAATCGGGCTGCTGTTGGGATTTTAGGATTGTTTTGAGTTGTATTGGTCTAGATTTACATCACTGCTGAAGCATCAAATATTTTTTATAGAAGCTCAAGTGTTTAATAATTCCCTTGTCAATTTACTTGGAGCAAAAATTAGAGACAATGTATCTTAATAATCCACAATTTAATGAATGATAACACCTTGTGAACTAAACTCAGCAGCACCTTGTAGATGCTAGAACAGTAGAGATTCCAGACTTCATCTCTTTCCAAAAATGAGCAATTCTCAGCACAACATGAGATGCTTCTTCTCGTATAAATGTGAAGGAAAATCTGGACTGCATTTTTCAGTTTGGCTGCATATATATTATATCGGTGCTTGCTGGGTGTTTGATAATATCTTAAGAGAGATGTGCAACGTATGTGCTTAGGTGAAACAACTTTAGGATTACTAAAAGTTATATTCTTTTGACTAGAGCTTTTCCATATGCTGTAAAAGGATGCATAGAGGGCTGTACTAATGAGTGTCAAATTATTTTTAAGCTCCTTTTGTAATGTTGTTCAAACTTCAGATTTGCTATATTAAGTTGTATATACAATGTGCAATTTGACAGGGGATGGTGTGTTCTGTTATCTACATTCTATGCCATCTAACTCCCATTTGTGCATATTTACATGTACCAGTTAGTTAAATCTTGGCTAAAATAAAATTGTTCTACCACAATTTCAAGCATTGCACCTCAACCGTTGTGTAACCATGTGTTAGACATAACACTTTTTATGTGAGAAACTTTGTTTTCAGGAACTTTCTACCTCCCTTTGTTAGATCACGGCTTTTTCTTCCAAATTAAGCAGTCCTTTGATTAATGCTAGGAGTGAAACATTGTGGTACCTTGGTTTATTATGATATGTATGCAGTTGATTATCTTATGAATTTTTTGTGCTATTATGACCTTATGGATTTTTGTGCACATTGCAATGTTTTCAATTGTGTCTTATTGAAATTTCAGTCTCCAAATGCTATACCGTTTCATTTTTACTTTTAGGATTTCATAATGTTTTTTCATATATATGAAGTATATACAATTGCTAATATCTTAACAAACTTATGCAGGCTAGATTTTCCCCTTGCTCTTTACAGGATTTGTGGACTATCAATCTAAATGTAGACTAGAAAACTATTTAGGCATTTGGCCTTTGTGTTGACATTATTTATAAGCAATTGTATTGGTGTAGGACATTTGACTTACGGATTGTTTGAAATTAGCATATGTATGAAATGCATATGTAAGTATAGGATTTGTTCAGTTATAAATGAAGTGATATATTGGGTTACCTTCTGTGGCAATCGATCTACTATAATTATGTTTAATCATAAATTTTATTTTATATAGTATGTATAATGATCAACTATGACAGAAAGTTGAAGAATGTATGACCATTTTTTTTGTCATAAAATGGTTTTGTGTGTGACGATTTCATTTCATCATAGAATATGAGCTGCCCAGCCGGGCAGCCCCTGCCAACTTTATGACGTTCAACAATTTGTTTGTCACAAAATACATTTTATGACGTAGCTTCTATGACAATGTGTGTGACGATGAATTTTCGTCAGAAAAAATCATTTATGAGTAAAAATGACCATTTTGTGATGATAATGGTTTGTCATATAATGTCATTTTTGTTGTAGCTCAAGCGGTAATGTGATAGCTCAAGCGGTGTTTGATTGCTTGATTGATTGGAAAATTGAAGATAAAATCATATCAATCACTCTTGATAATGCAAAAGGTAATAACAATGCCATCAAAAGTTTGAAGACCAAGTTTATTGTTAGAAAGAACACACAATTTTATCCTGTGTACTTTCATGTTCATTGTTCTTCCCACATAGTGAACTTGGTTGTTAATGATGGATTGCTGCTAGTAGAATTTTTTATAGACAAGCTTAGGCAAACTGTGAAATACTTCAAAAAGTCTCCATCCTATATGTACAAATTTGTGGAAGTTTGTAACAATTATTCCATCAAAGTTGAAAAAGGGTTATGCCTGGATGTTAAAACAAGGTGGAGCTCTACTTATAAGATGTTGGCTTCTTGCATTGAGTATAGGGATGCATTCACTTATTATGCTAATGTGGGCACCAAGTATGAGTGGGAACCATCCGTATCCGAATGGAACATGTATGCCAAAATGCAGCCAATATTGAGAACAATGGCTAGAGCAACCACTGCATTTTTAGGTTTAATATACCCAACTGCCAATGTTTTCTATCCATACATTGTGAATGTTAAGATTGCATTGAAAGAGGCACAAGGATCTAGTGATGCAGAATTTATGAGCGTGGATGCTGCAATGTTGGTCAAATTCGAGAAGTATTGGGAGGAAAGAAAAAATGTAATGGTTATTGCCACCATACTTGACCCTAGGTTCAAAATGAGGTACATTGAGTGGACCTTTGCACAAATGTATGACTCATCAAGGTCTTCCAGTGAGATTAATGACATCACTATTGAGTTGGAAGGGCTGTACAAAATGTTTGATATGGCTTAACATGAAAAGATTGGTACCAATAGTAGAGGCAGGCCTCAATCATCATCATCGTCAAGGGATATAAGTAGCTCATTAGCCTCATTGGCCCCTAGTGGATTTCAATCCTTTTGCAATCTAGTGCTACACAAGTTTCAAAGTCTGAGTTACTCATCTATCTAGATGAAGCAAATGTATCCATTGATGACAAGAGTTTTCACTTACTTAATTATTGGAATGTGAATGCTCATGGGTTTCCTGTTGTGTCCATGATGGCAAATAAATTCTTGTTGTTCCAGCTAGCAACGTATCATCGGAGTCAACTTTCAGTACTCAAGGTAGAGTTCTTGATGACTATCGAAGTTTTTTTAGCCCTTCCATGGTCTAGGTACTAGTGTGTGCCTCAAGTTGGATACGAGGTTCTCATAATGACATGACTCCTCCAAATTGTTTTTTAAGATTGTGTATGTGTAGCTAATTTTGTGTTGTCTTTTCAAAAACAAGATGACGAGGATGATGTTGAGTCTGTGCAGTTCCAAGAATGTGTTGTGGCAAGTAGCTAGTAAGTATATATATATCTTCTCTTTTTCGAACTTGCAAGTTTCAAATCAACTATTGTAATGTGTACTTACCCTAAAATACTACTTGTTATCCTGAAGAAGTCCTCAATTATCTATGTGTCTCCTATTTAGAATTTAAAGCTGAAATCATGTTATTGCTGTTTTCTGTCTCCATTTACTAGACATGTGTGAACTACTGAACTGAATTGTGATGCAGTGTAGCAGTTCTGCTTGTTTGGATTTTTTTTTCAGTTGTCTTATTTTCTAATTATGTTTGTGATTTGACTGGGAAGCTAAAGCTGTTGCCTGCACAGGTGCTTGTTTTGCACCAGTTCAACAGTTAACTTTTGTGTTGACAGGCTCCTGTTCTATGAACTCTAGGACTGCTAGCTCTGTGATGCCGCTTGCCACTTGCATTTCCCCCTTATATGATGTTATGTTCTGATCAGTACAACTATGGTTTATATTGTATATTATTATCTTTATATCAGTACAAATACGATGTATGGTATATACTGTTATGTCCAGATCTGCAGAAATTGATTTATCAAGCTCGTGAGCCTAACGAGGCTCCAGCTATTAACGAGCCGAGCCGACCTCACTTTTTTACTTGTTTTGTTAACGTGCCGAGCCAACCCAGCTCTTTATGCAAACGAGCCGGACCGGGTCAAGCCGAACTGGCTCGTTATCCAATCCTAGCTCCACTTTGAGATTCAAATCATGTGGAAATGTTCTTCGATTTTCATTTTTCATTTGCATCTTCTTCGCATTACATCTCCAATCAGCCCAATCTGTAGAACCGCCTCGATTCTCTCTTTATTCGCTATGCAATATGTACAGCGATACAACCGGCATGCAATGCTGGGGATGCTCCGCAAGAAGAAAAAGCCACGAAAACCACCGCGCCCTTCTTCTACTCGCCATCCTTCTGATCGTCGTCGTCGCCTCCGACCAGGTACAGCTTCTGGCCGTCATTGAGCATGTCGACGTCGAGCACCCTCGCCCCGTCCTCGCAGAGAAGCCGCAGCCGCGAGACCGGGCCCGGCACGTTGAGCTTCTCCTGCGCCGACGCCACGAGGCCCTCTATGGTGTGCGGGATCCACTGCACCACTCCCTCCTTTCGGCGCTCCTCGCCGTCGTCCCGCCACGGGTGGTACGGGAACACCGAGCACCGCCACGGGTGCATCTTGTCTGCGCACAACAAAGAGTTGGTGCATTCCCGTCAGAATTAAACGCGTGGTTAATTTGCATGTAATTCTTGCAGAGCCTCTGAAGCTTGCCTCTGATTTCCTCGCTGTGATCGGGGAACTTGGAGAGCTCCTTGGCTCGCGCCTGCTCCAGCAACGACGCCAGCGTCCGGCCGCCGCACTTGCGCCCTTCGTCAAGCGGAGTGGTGCCCCATCTGCACGCAACATGTCAAGCACGGGTTCCAAGCCACAAAAAAAACTTGGCAATGGATCATGGCAAACGTAAAAGATCAAGCTTGGACCTGTCCGTGGCGAACACGCTGGCGCCGGCGTCGACGAGCATCTTGGCGATGAGGTAGAGGCCCTCGGTGGCGGCGATGTGGAGCGGGGTGCGGCGGTCGTAGTCTTTGCAGTTGGGGTCCGCGCCGTAGGCCAGCGCCCGCCGGACGAAGTCCGAGTCCCCCTTGGCGACCGCCGTGCACAGGTGGCTACCGGCGTTCTTCAGGCTCAGCTTGGCCCCCTTGCCGAACAGCAGCGACGCCACCCGTTCGTGCCCCTGCTTCACCGCCTCCAGCAACGGCGTGTTCCCAAACTGATCTGATTTAGGCGCAAAAATAAACAAAACAATTTGAAGATGAACAGCGTTACTACGCAAGAAACTGGACATGGCAATGGCAATGGCAATATGGCATTGGATTGAACGAGCATACCGGTGAGATTGATGTCGACGCCTTCGTTGATGAGGAACTGCACGACGTCCTCATAACCTCTGGATGCCGCGAGATGCTGCGAGGAAGGCGCAGATCACGTCACAATCTCGTTCAGAGCAAAGCTGATCTTAGGTGACTGCTGATCAGATAGGCATTTTTCTCGTACCAGAGGAGACCGGCCGTCGTAGTCAGTGTTCTTGGGGTCGGCCCCCGCCCGGATGAGGCTTTTCAGCTGGTGCAGGTCGCCGTAGAAGGCGGCGTTGTTGACCCGCAGGGTGAGCTCCGCCTCCTGCTTCCCGATGTGGAACGTGATGTCCGACTCCAGCTGCTTGATCCGCCCGCCGTACTCATTGCTCTGCTCCCAGTCACACACACGCCAACTCGTCAGGAGACATCATCCACTGGCCAGTGGCCATGAACTGCAGAATTTCGACGGCAACAAGAGCTGTTTCAGCTGCGTACCTCGGAGAGGTTGCTCAGGATCTTCCTCCCGTCGACGAAGTAGATCTCCATGATGTTGGTGAAGGACTGCTTGTCGAGCCGCAGGAGCCGGCAGAGCTCGCAGACGCGGACCGTGTATGGCTGCGGGATGTTGCAGAGGATCGCGATTTCGCCGAAGGAGCTTTCTGGCTCCAGCATCAGGAGAGTCTCCTCTTGGCCGTCTTCACCAATACCAACACCTTCCTGCACAGCACAGGAACATATCATCAGTCAAGCATAAAGGTGGTCATGAAAACTGCAGTGAAGCTTTGAACTCACCAGTGCACCGTGGCAGACAAAATATAATTGGTCGACTGCGCTTCCTTGCTCCAAAATAACTTCGCCTGGTAAGAAGAACTCCTCTTGCAGCCTGATCACCTATGGAGCACAGGAACAAATGTTAAAGAAAGTACACAATGGGTCAACATACATGATTCGGTCAAAAGAAAGGGAGCGATACTTACAATCTGTTGAATGAACTCTGCTGAACATCCTTCCAACAATGGAATGCTTTCGATATATGGCTTATATAGTGTTTGAGAAATCTGCAAATTCAATTCAATGTATCATCAGTTGCGATTCGCAACAACACAGTTGATGTGCCATGTAACATGTATAGCAGGAAAGACTTCTGAAGCGCTAGTATCATAAGCTGACAGTGGTAAGAAAGATAGTGTTCAGAACTACTCCACAGAAGGATGGCAGGATAAACAAACTAAGGTTCGTCACCTTTGCGCGAATAGAAATTGGGATGTCCTGAAGGACGGAAGCTTCAGTGTAGCTGCTCTCGTACTGTAACCTCAAGTGTCCTTTGATCTGTTCTCTTATTTCCTTTCCAAGTTTATTTCGGTTCATATACCTGATCACTTCTTTCATCTTGTCCCTAAACCGCTCCGTTCTCGAGCCTTTCACAATAAGCGCAGTCATGTTACCAATAAGGTAAGCGCCAAGAATCATATCAAAGGATACATAAATCATGATGAATATCATTTCTCTGACATTGACAGCATGAATGTCACCGTAACCTGCAGAGGGAAAAGAACATTTCGGCTAAGTATTTAAGAAGAATCACTCAGAGCAGTGAAAGTAATGTGTTGAAGAATTGGGAGATCAAAACCTACCAACAGTTGCCATGGTGACGATTGCGAAGTATAATGATATTATATAGCGCTTGGCAAGATCGATCTCCCTGAAATTCGCATAGCTGTAGTCCCCCAACTGTAAACTCCCTATCCATGTGTGTCCTTCCATTGATTCAGGAAGCGTTGTAGCAAGGTAATAGAAGATACAGGCTGCTGTGTGTGTACAGTAGAATTCCACAACTATGAGCTTCACTATCCTTGTGAAAAGGTAGTTCACACGTATGTCCTTCTCCAAATGCCAGAAGAACTCCGTCACCTTCATAACCCGTGTCAAGCGAATCCACAGCAGGTATCTTACTCCTTCTTTACTTCCACAAGCCTGTTACAGAATTCATCATACAAGAAGTGAAAAGTTAACCGCAGCATAAACACCAATCCACAATAAACCACTTCAAAGTTTTCTTTACAAGAAGAGTAACCTTGTAGATAACATCCCATGGGAAGCAACCAAGAAGATCAAAAATGAAGCTTGATTTGCAATAACTGTATTCAGAGAGCAAGAAACCAGTGGTTAAACAACACATTTGAGGTACTAAAGAAGATACTCCATACAGTAAAAAGTAAGTGTCATCTTATAATGCCTGCAGCCAAATTACTCTAACCTTTACCAACAATGTCTTTATGAAACCCTTAAAAAACAATATGTCTTTATGAATATTTTAGACGGCAATATGAAATTTAAATGAGGAGTTTTGTCTCTAGAAATAGTCTGTAACATTATAGTGTTACTGTTTTTCACAAATATATGACAATAGAAATTGATGATTAAACTTAGGTTTTAGGGACCGTCATCGTCCAAAATGACACTTTATGGCTGAATAGAGCATTTCATGAAGTACAAGTGCTTCTCATATGAGTCATATCGTTGCAAGGATAGGTAGGTATTAGGTGCACAACTTGTAATTTTTTAATTAACTATTGCAAAAGAAATTCCATTTCAGCTATTTCAAATCATTGAAAGATCCAACATATCACTTTAAAATCAACTCATGTGTAGGATTATTATTTTTCTCAAAGGATATCATGCAAATATTAAGGTGATATTGCAGCACAGGTTCCAATTATTCTATTTGTACCATTCAAGCGGGAGCTGACAAAATATTACCGGAGGGCAATAGCAGTGGGATCGTAGACGATTCGGTAGGTGTCGGGGTCAAGGTAAGCGACGAAGAACCTCACAACAATGTCGATAAGGAATGCGATCTGACCAGCTATGTCCAGGAAGAATAGGTTCCTTGGGAGCCCTCTGAAGAAACCAAACTCTAGGGGCGTGAAGAAGGAACTGTACACCGCCCAACACAGTATGAACTTGGTCCATAACCGATACCACCTGCAGTAACACCATCCAAAAAAAAACCAGTATTAGCACCCTCAACATAGTTAAAATTTTCGTTATGCGATATGGTTAAAATGACATAGAAGGCCGTAAGCTCCCAAAATGGTAATATATATATATATATATATATATATATATATATTCAAATGAAAAAACTCAACTTTAGTTTACTAGAGCAACACAATTTTTTTCAATCTCGAGGTGACACGCGCTACTTAAACCATGAGCACTAGGATTTAGACCCTAATAGGTGGAATCATACCCTCACACGTCCACTGATTTTATATTGGGTATTAGGAAGGTTGGACCTGAGAGACAAATCATCAAGAACCACACACGACAGTTGCTTGTTAGGTCAAAAGACTTGGCCGAGCAAATTTAATGGAGCCCTCGATTAAGCATTACAGCACACGGCATGGTTATTGTTAATCAATTTGTTTCAGGTGAGTTCGTTCATACACATACCCCATCATGCACATGCGCATGTCTGAGGTGTCCGTGAGTGGGTTCCTCTTGTGCACCGATCTGACGATGCGGGCAATAAACTAGTTTGGAAAGGACCACTTGAAATGATATGATTTTTGAGGGGACTCTAGGAATGCTTTAGAGCACTTCGTGTACCAAAGGGATAATCAGAATTAATGGAGTATTTCAGCTCGTTTATCGCGGTTACCGGATAATTCGGTCTGCACAGCTTTTATAAATCAAGTGATTACCGAACAAATTTAAATTTAAAATTCAAAAATTGATAAAATTCGACCGATTTTTACCGTTTCCACCGAATTACTGTGCGATTACCGCGGTAACCACGATTACCGCCACCGAGCGGTTTTCGAAGGTTAAACGTATTTGTAAATCTGGCTTACACCTACGGATTGCCAGGCTACGTACTCATCTACTTAAAAATTGCTCAAGATGTACAGTTTATTCCCTGATGCTCCTTCACCCGAGGATTAAACTAACAGTCCAAAACTGCTCCCGCCATCCTGACTAATTCTTTAGCCCCGTTCAAACCACCGTCCAAATCAACCAGGCAACCAAATCGAATTCGGAGTGCAGAACGGGATGATCGGAGGGCCGTACACCTGGTTGGCGTTCGAGGTCCAAGTGTGATCGTATAGGTAGCTTCGACATCATCTTGATGTTCCGATCCTTGTTTTTAAAAATAAAAATAAAAATATCCTGTGTACCTCGGTGTTCAGCTCTTTTACGCCATGATAAATAAACAAGAATGTCAGGTTGGATCAATAAAAAAGTTTTGATACTGCCTCGAGACAAAAAGAACCCAGAATGAAAAGGATGATATGTAGCAAAAGCAACATCTGGATTATTTGAGTATTTTTTTTGTCCAGAGGAAAGAGAGCAAAAATTAATTTCTTTTCAGCTTCCAGAGAGAAAACGGAAGGATTTTTTTTCTCCAAACTGAATAGAGGCTCAAGTTGTTTTTTTTTCGTGAATACGTAGGAGAGCTACGTATCTTTGTATTAAGTAGAAAAAAAATATCATCGAGTCAGAACAACGACCTCCAAGAGGTTAGGCACCGAGGTACATGGCTTAAGTTGGGGTTCAAATACAAAGGAGTAGCTACCTAATAATAAGCTATAACAAGCTGGATCCTATAGAACCGAGCCCCAGGTTCGCAGCCTGATCCAAATGGCCGACAACTTCTTCGCTCTGGCCGCACACCACTGTTCAGCAACCTCCCATATGAGGCCCAGTAAGGCGTCGGATGAAATGCGTCAGCCGTTGAAGAGGACATCATTGCGAGAGAGCCAAATACGCCAACACGTTAGATAATCGGCCAAGCCGCTCGGAAGAATTCGGCCGTGAAGCCGTCTGGGCTCGAGGACTTATTAAGAGCTAAGCGTTTGAATGCCCCATAAATCTCCTCTTCGCTGAAAGGATAATCTAGTAGCCGCAGAAGGGGTGATGCCAATACCAGTCAAATCCAAAGAGAACGGCATGAGAGAGCTGATGCTGAGAATGGAGGTGGAGTGCTTGAACAATGCCTCCTCCATAGCGGGGTGGGTGGACACAGACCCGTCTGACGTGTTGAGGGTGGTAATGGTGTTTTTTCTCGTGCGGAAGTTAGTAGAGGAATGGAAAAGCCTAGTATTGGCATCCCCTTCCTGAAGCCAAGTTAGACCAAAACGACTCCGTGCAATGGTGCATTCAAGAGAAGCAAGGCCCAAGCAAAGGAATTTGAGACGCTTCCGTAACTCAGACTCAGCGGTCGAGAGGCTTCAGTCCTCCAGAGCGATATCGAACCGAGCGATCACTGCGGGCCATAAGCAGTTGATCCCTAATGTTGCCAATGGATTTGGAGCTCCAACTTTGGAGTTCTTTTTTAGTACGTCGTAGAAGAATATCGAGGCGAGAGAGAGGAGGTGTGGTCAGCTCCCCCAACGACAGCACCCAGCTCCTCTGCACTGCATCCATGAACCTGGGCATCATTGTCCAAAAGGACTCAAAGTGGAAACGCCTGTGCCTAGAGGTGGACACTGAAGTTGATAGCAAGAGAGGGCAGTGATCCGAGCATTCGGATGACACGGCTTGGAGGAGGCAGTCCGAAAACATGTCATCCCAATCTGTAGATGCCAGCGCTCTGTCAAGCCTTACTAAGGTCAGAGAAGCTCTCTCGTTGGACCATGTATAGGGACGACCGAAGGGGTGTAAATCCTTGAGCTCAAGACTAGTGATAAACCTCCAAAATCACGCCAAGGAGCGAGAGTTGAGGTCGGTATTGTTTTCATTCACTGATGAAGCAATCATATTAAAGTCGCCTATTAACAGCCATGGGCCAGGCACTAGTGCATGAACGCTAGTGAGCTCAGCCAAGAAGGTGTCTTTTAGCCCTTCTTCCGTAGGGCCGTACACTGCAGAAAGTAGGAAGGAGCCCTCTGAAGGCGAAGTGATCATGACATTCACCAAGAAATGGAGCACCTGAATTGCAGTTAAGGAGAGGGGATGCTTGCAAGCCACAATGATGCCCCGTCCCATTGGCCGGCAAGAAGGAAAAACCGGAAACAGCAGAGCCACATATCTCATTGACAAGAAAGGGAGTAACAACATCGAGCTTGGTCTCAAGCAAACACAAGATAGAAGCATTATGGTCTAAGGCCAAACAGCGAACAACATCACGATGGGCCTTAAGATTGAGGCCGCGGACATTCCAACTAATGATATTAAAGTTGTCCATGTGAATCAAGCTTCAACCACAGCAGCTCCAGGGCCGGAGTTCATCAGTCCACGGACTCCGCCATTGCCAGGGAAAAGCGCGTTGATCGCTTGCAGCTGCTCATCGGACAGTGACTTGTCGAAGAGGGCTTTGTAAGAGCGTCAAATAGGAGAGGATATAGACTCCCCGTCCTTGGCTAGGCCTAGAAGGCGAATGAGGAGCACCTCCCCTCTCTTGGACGGTCTCACTGCCGAAGAGCAAGATTGGGCAGCAAGCTGTTTGCTCTGGTGCAAAGCGCCAGTGGAGCACGACAAGGTGTTGATAGTGCAGTTAGAGGGTGCCAGAGGAGTGGGGATCTCCTGCGTAAGCCTTTGGAGGAAGGTAGCTGTTGCTGACGCATTTTGATTAGACAGAACCACATTGGCTTTGTCAAGGCATCCCGCAAGCTACTGAGGCACACTGAGGACTGTCCGACAACGGGCCCATTGACGGGGCCGACTTCCCAAGCGCAGGAAGGGAGAACACTTGGAGGGGCGCCCTACGAACCGACGGGGCCGGCCCATGGAAGGCAGCCCGTCATATGCCTGGATCAAATTGTCGAAGGGGCTATGCGCCGCGCTTCGGCAGGATGCAGGCGCGGCATGTCCTGGCGAGCGAACAATAACTGGCGCAGGTTACTGGTGCAGGTAACCTGTGCCTCAATTAGAAGAAAGCAAAGTGTCGAGAATGTGCCGGCGTCGCGCGCGTTTGAATGACCTTGGTGATGCGGGCACTGACCTCGACCAACATGGGGTCAAAGGCTTGCAGGAAGGGGTCACGGGATGGTGGAGAGCCAACGATTGGATCACGTACCCCATGCTGCAGCGCGCCGAAAGCGTTCGACACCCCATCCTTCGCGACTGCAGAGGACATGTGGGTAGGGCACGCCTCAGGGGCAGCAACAGGAAAAGATCTGAATGTGATTCTCACAGACGCCAAGGATAGCGAAAGGACACCTTCCGCCACCCAGATGCCACGAACATGGTCGCGACCTTGAGAAGGACCGGGATTGGCCGCCGTGGACAACAACGGCAGGAAGGACATACGTCGCCCCACGGCAGCCCGAAGCAACCCATGCCGCCTCCACCAAGCTCGTCCCCGGAAGAGAAAGCACCGCTGCTGCCGGAAGACGAGGAGGAGGGAGCAAGGAACTCTGCCAAGGAGATGAGCCGGATGCAGACATCATATTTCAGAGTCCTCACCTCCATGATGTATGGCAAGGTGGATCCGAAGAGCTGCTGCTGCAAATCGTTGTCTTCGTAACGCACATAATGACTGGGCTCCGCCACCTCCATGACCACCTTGCTAGGAAGCTTTTCTGGGGAATCACACCACGCAACAACGCGGAAATCTACAAGGTCAAGCCGATCCGAGAGAGCTGTCTCCTTCTTGAGGCGCTCGACCCAACAGTGGTTGCCCATGAGGTACTGGGCAGTGGAAATCGTCCAAGAGTGAGGTGGGACACCTTGAAAGGCGATGATGACGCGGTAAGGTAGCACGCCACCGATGGCATAAGCCAACCGAGTTCAAGGCCTAAAGAACCAGAGAGCACCGGGGGAGAAAGGCTTGCCGCTGGCGGCAAGGATTACGTCACGAGCAGCAATCATCCAGCAGACGATCAAGAAGTTGTCGGGGGAGAAAACTACAATGTTGAACTCTGCCACCGGGACGCTAAGGGCACCGGCGATGCACTTGGAGAGGTCCGACGCCTGGAACTCTTGCCAAGCACGGTCGGCATAAACTAGGATCGCCCATCGGAGACGACACTCATCCGCGGCGAGCACGTCCGTCCATGGAATAAAGCAGCGCGCTGGACCTGATACGGGGTTAGAAACAACGATCTCCTCAGAGGAGATCAGAGGTGCAACAACCCTCGCACTCGCCGGAGGGGAAGGGGTGGACCCAAAAGCAGCAACCCAAATGGAGTGTAGCCGCCCACGGAGGCAGAGCGAGGGGACCTGGTGGGGAGAGGAGGCGTGGTGCCCCTGGCCGTCGATCCCTCCGGGGTGGTGCTGGCGGAGAATATGCTACGGAACTAACGTCGCTGACCGAACCCCTCCGAGCTAGTGGATGAGTGTCGCAGACGCTTGCAGTCCTTAGCTTGATGCCAGAAGCCCCTGCAACGAAAGCATCTAGGTGGTAGTCAGCAAGCCGCATGGCGATGCGACGTGGAGGCAGTTAAGATAGTGACCATCGAGCGTGGCCAGCAAGCTTTTTTTGGGGGGGGGGGGGTCATAGGGATGTTGCGGCCGTCGTTTGCCCTCGGCACTTTAGCACGGCGGCGGCGGTGGGAGACCAAAGTCCAGCCACCATCCTTGGCCTGGGGGAGAGACGAAGGCGCTTCCAGTTGATGCAGCAGGGAGAGGCCGCGAAGAGGATGCAGAGCCATCCATGCAGCAGCCAATAGGCCGGGAGAAATAGCATGGCGGGGACGGCAAGGCTCCGTACCACCGTCACTAAGAATAGCTTTACCTTTCAGCTCGGCCAGCAACCTTGTCATCGCGGGCGAAGGTGATCCCCCGGTGGAGGACGCGGAGGCCGGGGAGTCCTAGACCCATCTCTGGACCTTAGTTCTGCCCACGGAAGTGGCATCCAAGCCGAAGGGGTGTGCAAATGGGGAGGGGGGCAGAGGGACAGGGAGGAGCCGGTGGCGAGGGGTGGGTGGACGTTGAGCTCGGAGTGAGCGGCGGCGGCGAGGAGGGCGGAGAGGGAGGAGGAGTAGACATTTTTTTCGAGAGGCTCAAGTTGTCATGCTAGAATTAATCAAGCCATCCTGTAGATTTGACAAACAGTACCCTGTTTATTTATCATGGCTCCATTGATCCAGCAACTCTGCTAAAAAAAAAAAGGAAACAAAAGACAGAGGGGATTCCGTACAGCAACAGCTACTGACCGGAGTCATCACAAATAAAAAGTGCGCAGGCTCAGGTTCGTGTGGTCATCAGAGCCAACCCCGTGAACCAGGTCAAGATACATGTCGTCTGCCTGGCCACCCAAGCAAGCTCGCGCAGCTGGCGAGCTGTTCAACCGGCGAGCAATTTGCGGCTATGCGTTGTCAACTTGTCATGCACACTCTGTTAAGCATCGAGCTGCATATCAATCCACGGCATGAACGCTCTGAAGAGGATCGAAACAATAGATTGAAGATAGAAAAAAAAATCAAGCGAAATCCGCAACAGCAGCTCGGAATTGACGAAAAATTCAAACGGGCTAGGTAGAAATAATCGGATAACGGTATTTAAAAATGCGATTTTTTTATGGTCCTAATTGGTCAATTGTAGCAATTCGCACGGGCCATCCGATCCGAGGCAGCCGACCGATCAAGCGCATCGCGTCCCCACGCCGCCATGGAGCTTCGAGAGGCAGCTAGCCGGCCGATCAAGCCAGATCAAGCTTCTAGAACAAACGAGACAGCAAAAATAGGGAGAGCGGGCGTGCGCGGGGGGGGGGGGGGAGGGGTTTACGTACCTGTTGTCGGGATGGATGATGAGGTCGTGGAAGAACCCGGCGGTGGCGACGTCCTCGGCGAGTGGGCGCCTGTGGCGGCGGTGCGGGCGGAAGCGGCCGAGGCGGAGGTCGGAGCCGAAGAGCGCGAGGCGGCTGCCACGGGACGAGGCGATATGGTCGCGCACCACGTCCACCTCGTACTCCTCCTCTTCGGGCTCCTCGTCCTCCGCCACCCTCCGCTTCGACCCCAGCCCCCTCCCCATCGCGCGGCTCATGACGCAGGTGCAAGCGGCGGCGGCGCGGATTCCGAGGCGGTGAGGAATCGGCTGTGATTGTGCGTTTGAACTGGGAGGGAGAGGGGAGGCGGGGCTATTTATAGGGGATGTCACTGAACGGCGGGAGCAGAGCAGCGGAGGGAGGCAAGTCTGATGCCCGTGGTTGGGACGTGGTGGGGGCGGGGGTTATTAGAAACGAAGGCTAAAACCAGAGGGATTTTTATGGCGCTGGTGTATTACCTTCGTTTTCATTTACTATCATCGATTTTTTAGTAAATTTGATCTTATATTTTTCCTATAAAAAGCTTATAAATATTTAAAACATTCGTATCATTAGATTTGTTGTGAAATATACTTTATTAGTATTATATATTTTTAAGTATTCGTAAGTTTTTTTTAAGAAAAAAACGTAAGATCAAAATTACTATAATAAAAAATTTGTGATAAATAACCGAAAACAGAGATAGTAAGGTCTTTTTAAAAAACTTATTGACGTAGGAGAAATTAGCATAGTTGGTTTATGGATAATAATTCATTTTTTATGAAAAATGGGTTTAGTCCGCGTATGAAAAAACTCTTGTGAGGGACTATGGTAAAACCTTGTTTGCTAGAGTACTTATAGAGCTTGTTTGAATATATATATATATATACTGAGAGATTTTTTTAAATAAACCAGCAAAAGCACATGTTAATTATATTAAAAAAAGTTAAATCTAGCGTAAGCAGAGCAGTGCCGACAAGAACGGGCATGACAGTGACAACAAAAGTGGGTGCAAAGTCAAGAGAATGAAGTGTTTAGATTGGGGAGAGGAGACCACGTTTTTCCCATTTACCTTTTATTTCGACTGTGAGTCATCCTACAAGAGGAGAGAGAAGCAGTGTTAACTTTGGAGATTTGGAGTAAATTCTGCAAAGTTTCTCTCCATCATAGTTTCAGGTTTAGATTCGATTTTTACAAGATGACACAGTGTATACTCTAACCACTGCTGCCCTGCATGGCTGGCTAACCGGTGCAGCCTTGCAATTCAGAGCACGTGGACACATCAGCGCCGAAAGTTTGTGCTGTCCGATCGAACCAACAGCATGGCCTGACGTTACATCGCGGGACGTGTGTAACCCGATGGAACAGGAGCGTTTCTCTCTGTTTTTCCTTTCACCTTTTGACGTGCATGTTTCGTCTCTGCATTGTAACCGCCGAATCAAGTGACCACGTTCTCTCTTGTCAGAGAACCGGCTCAATGTTTGTTTCAGATTACGAAAAGTAATTTGAAGATCGTGAATTATAAGAAGTTTGATCGTAGATTGTAATAGTCGGTGAAATACAGATTATTGGATTGTTACAATTTAAAAATTATATTGTAATAATCTAGTTTTATAATTTAGTTGTTTGTTTCAGTTTATAGGTTATAATCGTAAACGAGCTTTTGTAATCTAACTATTTATTTTAGTTTATAGATTATAAAAATAATCTAACTTTTATAATTAAAAAAACAGAGTCTAACACTAGTGTCCGATATTGTCTCACCCTATTTTTCTTTTTTCACCTTATTTTGTTGTCTTCTTAAAGGGAGCTTGAGAGACTCCCAGGTGTGTCTAGAGCAAAGGGCTTAGCCCCCTCTGCCTTTATAGTCGATTCGTCTCTGGTACTATGATATTTACATAAAAAAAGTGTATTTTGTTGCTTTTTTTAATACGGAAGAGTGTTCCATTAATTTGAGTCCAACTCACGCTTAAGCAGAAGAATTGAGTTTTCGTTGCTTATCTTTATGCACTGTGATGCGTGCCACCATGGATTTATCTTCATCTAGTAATTCTAGGTGTATGCTAAGTGCACTCGCAGGTTGTTTAGAACATTTTAAATAATATTTTATATATTAATAGATCTTGGACCCAACTTATTTTCAAAATTAAACTATATTTGACCAGTGCCGTAATGTGGCTAAAACCATGATGTAGCAGCCCATGTAATTACCTATACTTAACAAGATTTGGCAACAAAGGGCACATGTATGAGTAAAGAGACATATAGTGTTAACATTTTAACAAGGATTATTAAGATCCATGCCATTAGAACCTCGTCATATTAGAGAAATACGCCACTGCTAAGTAGTGGCAATAGTAATCGTGCCATTATGAAAAATTTTGGGTCAAACTACTTCGTCTTCCTTTTCTGGCCCTCCGGCCTGACACCTTCTCCCTCGTCCAAGTCCGCCCGTAAGGTACTCCTCCCGAATCTAGCCTCAACCTTGATGGATCTGTACGTGCTCACATTGAGGAGAGCGGACGTGGACCGTTGTACCACAATTGATGACCACATGCTGATCGAGGTGCACCACATGTGAGGATCTAGCCACATGGTTCCTCACCAAAGGCGAAGGCAGGCAAGGTAGCCACATGGTTTCTCACCAGAGGATTTTAAGTAGTGTTTGGTTGTAGAGTTAAGTAGGAGAGATGATTTTATTTAAATATTTAAGAATATGATGATTCAATTTATATATAAATATTTATTTAGTAGATAGGATAGAACAAGTCTATTTTGGATTTTAGGCTCACTGTCAGCGACATGTCTCACTCGGAATGGCTGTGTTCAGCCTTTTTTTTTGAACGGATCCGTTCTGAATCTTTGAAAAATATTCTCTAATTCAAAACTATCTCATCCCACTAAACTCCAACCAAATAGGTTAAAAACAGAATGAATCCGCTGCATCTCACCCCTTCCAACGAACTAAATACTACCTTAATCTCTTTTCTTCTGCATAAGGTGTGAAGTAGAAGGGAATCTGAAAGGGTGAAAAGGTTGAAGAGAAGGGCATTTTTATCCTATACATGTACTAGTGACATTTGTTTAGATATGGGCACCTTAGAGCAACTCCAATAGCACATCCATATTCCCATATAGATTGTCATCTATAAAGATTCCTCCTCCATAATACTCCACCACTCCAACAGCACATCTATATTTCACCATCTATATTATCTCTCCTATTTTTTTTATAGTATTCTATAACTAACAATATATTCGTAACGACTATATTTTTATAACGGCTATATTTCTAACGGTTATTTCTTCAACGGCTATTTTTTCAATGGCTATTTTTCCAACGGTTATTTTTCCAACGGCTATTTTTTCAGATCTATATATGCAAGTCCATTTGCCATTCTTGAGTTGTGTCTCATCTCCCAGCTCTCTCTGTGTCCTCTCCCACATATCTTTGTCTCCTCTCCAACATCGCAATGAGGCGTCGCAATATCGTCAAGCAAATTCTCATGGATTCGTCGTCGACCTCATCCGACGACGACGAACTCATTGTTGCTACAGCATTCCAAGTGCACGATGAAGATCAGCGTTTGAATGTTCGACGCCATGGCGGTTCCGTGCCAGGACATCGAGTAATTCATCGCGGCAGAGAAGCCGGACATGCGAGACTATACCAAGACTACTTTTCAGAGGATCCCACCTACGGCCCGGCTATCTTTCGACGCAGGTTTGTAATTAGTGAATTTTTTTTGCTTGTTTGTACTTTGTAAAGCGTGAAGAACAATGCTTTGTGCATTTACTATTTTCATGTATGGAAATAAAGGAATCGGAAGTGAAAATGCTCAGCCTCTTGATGATCCTGTAAAAAACTGCTGAAACAGGGACGATCCATTTCTGAAACATAAGAATATCATCTAGATTAAAGATTTCTCCGGCTGCAGTCAGCTGAAAGTTGGCTTTGTTCAGAAAAGGAGCAACTGTTAGTGGTTGAAGGGATTGTAGATAGATAAATAAATCTGCACAACATCTGATGACTGGAACAGATAATAGATAAGCAAATGAGAGACATGCCAGGAAAAAAGAAGGAATTAGGCCAGCAATGCAAGGGAAGACAATAATTATCAGCACGAACATGGAATGAGCAAAAAGTTATAAACTGTTCACGACCTTAGGTAACTGCTAAATTAATTGCATATTAAAATATACAGCCAGATTAGAATCTGAAAACTCAATTAGATAGAATCCTTCACAAATAGTCCACACAACTTATAGTTTGCACAACAAATAGTTCATACCACAATACAAATAGCACAACTAAAAAACATAATAGTGTCAACCCGATGCGTTGTATCATCGAGCAATGATCTCACCCTGCAAGCTCATGTAATATTGTTGTTGTGGCCCACTCATACCACTAATATCCATGCTCATAATCCTCTCTTCATCATGCTTTCTCTGTTGATCTAGCTTTTGTTGTTCTAGTGCTACCTTCTTTCTTTCTATTTCCTGCTTACTTTCTTCAAGTGCAATCATCTTTTCTTCCATTGCAAGTGCTCTCTCATAGCGAGCATCTTTCTTGGCCTCTTTCTTGTCTTCCCTCTCAATCTTTTTTGACCACACTTTATCCAATGCTAACATGACAGCACTACCATCTGAAGAGGCAGAACTTTTACCTCGTCGTAATCGTTCTTTCTTAGCCTTCTTACCAATTGGTCTTCTCAATGGATCATATTCAGGAGTACAAGCCTTAACTTCATCATCGTTGGAGGTCGTACCTGGAGATGAAGTACCTGGACTTGCATTGGAGGCCGTCTTTTGTTTTTTCTGAGATAATCTAGAAGTCCACTTTGGATGGTGCTCTAAGATTCTCCAGCAATGCAATAATCCAAATGATCTCCCTTTAGTATCTTCCGCCTGGTACAAAGTACATGCTTGAACAATCTGCAAGTGAAGATGTCTTATTAAACTTGCACACAACATATGAAGCTACAATATATAAAGCTGCAAGAAAATTAAAGAGATAGGTGCATACCCTGTCTTGCGCTGTCATACCGCTTTGTCTTCTATTCTGAATCCGGTCATAACATCCACAAAACTTGTTAACCTGTTCTTGAATAGTACCCCAACGGTTGGCAAGAGAATTTTGATTGCGCACCGATTCAAATTGCTTGTTCTGCTGATAGTAATGATGAATCCTAGTCCAGTAAGATTCACGACTTTGTTCGTTCCCGATTGCTGCATCCAAACTGGTATTTAGCCATGCTTGTACCAACAAGTCGTCTTCTTGCTCAGTGAAATTTTTTGATCTCTTGTTGGTGGATCTCGAGGAGACGATAGGTTCTTCAATGTATGATTGTTGCTCTCCAATTGGGCTAAAATTTTGACTATCCTCCCAACTTGTGCCATCGATTCCACCACTCAACAAGTTACAATAAAATCCATCCGCCATTGTAGCATCCTGCTTTAACATTAGAGAGAAAGTATGCATATTTATTGCATCACATTCTTAATGAACTAAATAGGGAACGTATGGCACAATATTTACAAAAATATATGGAGTAGCTAAACACAGTACTACACATTCATAAAGTATTCAGAGACTTGAATTTCAGAGCACAGAAAAGAAAGTACATTTGCTCTCTTAGATAGTATGCAGGCAGCTTGTTTCTTTTTTGTTTTTTCAGGAAGCAGCTATCATTGATATAGGGAAAGAGAAATCATTTGTTGTCTGAAATTCGAATGATTACAACAAAATTATTCATGATTTGCATCTAAGAACATGCACATTCAGACTACTACTTTAGAAATCAAAATGTACAGCAAGAAATCCAATACAAAACAACTAAATTGGGCAAATTAATTATAGTGCGACTTTTGCAATCAAACTATGTCAACAAATTCAATTATGCTGAAACTATTCTTCACGGTAGCAGAAGCAACATCATAAGTAGCTGGGAAGCTTGACTTGTAGTTGTTTGGCAAGACCCAGTCCAACTTGGAAGTCGTAAGTGAATAGGGAAAGAAAAACAACGGAACATGACTAAAAGACAGTTACATTATTCACGCTGTTTTTGAAAGGCCTATAATTTCTGTTCAATAAAAATAGTTATCAGACCAGGCTACTTGAGTATGTATAATGAAAATAATATGACATTCTAGTGTGCCTCCTAGCATTTGAACAATCCTTACTCCTGGAGGCACAAACCCACAACAACATGCACAGGACTCCTCTCCCAAAATTCCACCACAGTACTTTGCAGAAATGCAAAATTGATCATTTTTCTTGCTGTAACTTACAGCTCCAGGAACTGATCCTCTCAACTCCAAGAACCCTCGATCAGACCAGAGCATGCAAAGATCATACCAAACCAGAGGAAACTTGCAAGAATAGCAATAACCACAGGAAAAAGTAGTACAAACAAACATATGAGAGAGGGAGGGAGTTCATGGAGCTCACCGAGAGCTGCTTCTTGCCGTGATGGGAACTGCGGAACCGGATGGACCCAGGGGGACCGCAAGCGAGGAGAGGAGATGAAGCAGCTGTGAGGGAGGGAGGGGAAGGGAAGAGGATTAGACTTAGATTAATGGAAGAAGAAGAGGATTTGAGCAGATTTAAGAACAACCCCCAGAGGAGATGAAGCAGCAGTAGGGGGAAGAACAGGCCTCACCGGAGAGAAGAAGCAGAGGTCGGCGACGTTGGGGCTCGGGGAGGAGCCGTGGAGGCTGGTGGCGTCGGGGCGGAGCCACGGAAGCCGAATGGTGGCGGGAGTGCACGGGCGCGAGCGGGCAGTTGGAGGATGGCGTGCGGGAGGGAGACGCCAGATCTGGCGTGCTAGAGGAGCGGGATAGCGCGCTCGGGAAAATGGCGCAGACGATGGAGCTTGGAGATGCTCTTACAATGGCATATCTCAAAACCTATAATTCTGTAGTGGCATAGATCTAAATAACCCTTTTAACAACCATCAGAATAAGTGTCAAATTCTTTTCTCTAACCAAATTTTGATCAGTTGGTTTGAGTTGTATAAAAACAGTGCTGTTTAAATTTGAGCCAAGACGTGTGTCTTCTGTTGGATCGCCCCCACTATACATAGCTAGGTCCCTGCACCTAGTTGCGATAAGATCTTTGAAGCAGAGCAGGAGATCTTTGAAGCAGAGCTACCTGCGATAAGATTCGCGGAGCAATCTACATAGTTTAAACGCAGAATCTTTCATCCAACGGCTGGGTTTGCCCACCTCGACCACCAACCACGCACAACATGACAACACGCAACTCGCGATGCGGCTGCTGAATTCAGGACCAATTCCGATCACGGGTTTTAATTTTTTTTTCCTTTTCATTGGCTCACTGCATCTAGGTCGACTGCCAAGTCGTGTCCTTGCAAGCTCACAAGTTCACGTACGTTAAGAACATGCTTACGAATTCCTAGCTAGAATTATATCTTACGTTATTTTCCACATAGGACTTTCCGCTACTCCAGTTCCCGGCCGCTGAATCCATGAAAAATTCGTGCATGCGTTCTAAAAAAAATCACTCTCGTACGTGGATGTAGCACACATGCATGCATGCATGCTGGTTCGTGTTGGTAATAAGATGGATGGGAGCATGGTGCATGGGGGCTGATCGATATCACTCCAGTTACGTACGTACGAGACGCGAGAGGACAATGCAAGTTGCGCGGGTCGCACTCCATCGACGTGCTGCTGACCTTAACACCCGCCCCCGCCGTTGGTGTAACGCAAGTGGGCGTAGAAAAAATTCCGAATGCTGGAGTAAGTCGACGCTACCTGCGTCCTGTTGTCATTCGATAGATTATTAATTTGAGTTTTAAGTGTACAGGGATTTTATAGGACCTAGATATGCGATTATAGTGAGAGTGAATAAAGGTCTTATAAAAAGGCAAAGATAATCAAAAATCTCAAAGAAGCAATAACAACTTAAAAACACAAAATCAAATGTTTCCCCTTGATGAATACACCTTTTTATTTATGTAAGATTTTTCTTTGATTTGGTGCAAAATTTTCATTTCACCCTTTTTTTATTCATTTCTCTCCCTTTGGCAATGCAAACATTAAGAATAAAATATTATGCAATGTATAAAGATGTAATCCTAATGAGTCTTCACAGGTATACCACAAAGTATTTACAAAAGCTAGAAACGTCAAAAGGCTATGAAAAGTAGAAGATGGAGCTCACAAATACATAAAGGCTAAAAAGAAACAGTGACATAAGATCATGAAGCTATACAAGCTAAACTGGAAGAATTAGTTAGCGTATTTAATTTCACATAGTCGAATCATGTTCAAAGCAATCACCACATAAGCATCCATTCGTGCCGAGACAATACAAGTATTAAGAACTAGCCAACTTGAATCTCAAACTAGGCAAACAAGTATTCATAACAATAAACTTTGCAAACGCTCACATATAAAACTAAGACTTAGTTAGATCAAATGATTTAAAATAAAAATGAGCGATTAGGCATATGTCTTTCATTGTTATCCTCAAGTTGCCTCTTCTCCATGCAAAGTGTCGCGCGACTGGGTACGGCAAACATCTTGAGGCTTTAAGACAACCGTATTGTATCACATTTTAGCATAAGATACTTGATTTCACAAGATTATTCATATTTTTACAAAGAATTAAGTTTTCATATGATCAAGTCAAGTAATATCTTTGCGACACAAGGAGCACATGTTCCCCCAAGGTTCTATCATGAGCTAAATATTTGACAAAGATAGAAAATATAGTCAAATATTTCCCAATCCACTGATTTGAACCAAGAAACTTAGAGCAAGATATTCATCAAACTAGTCTTAACAGAAGTATTGACTAAGCTAAAATAATTACGAATATGGTGATTACGAATATGGTGATCAAGAATGTAGGATTTCATAGTCTACATGATTCATAAAATTGTCAAATTTTATTTTAAAGAAAGCTAGCCTGGTTGAAATGTTTCATGTCAAAGCATCGAGGAGTCTAAGATTAAAAGTTTGCTCCGTACAACTACTCAACTTAGTCCAAATGCAAGTTAGCAATTAAAAATGCTAAATACATATATGTCAAAGCTCAACTACTATGCTTATTTTACATTATACGATGCAATGCAAAGGCAACAAAAGTAAGATAGAGTATATACAAAGACAACTCCCTCTCACACAATATCATAGGGATGACACACCAAGCTCTCCCCTTAAATAGGCAAATCTAGTAGCATCTAGAGGCTTGGTGAACATGTCAGCTAGATGGTGTTGGGTATCAATGTATTTCAAGTTTATATCCCCTTCTCAATTTGGTCTCTCAGAAAGTGAAATGTCACATCTATGTGTTTGGTTCTGGAGTGCTGGACTAGATTATTGGCTAAGCTTATAGCACTGGTATTGTCACACAAAAGTGGTACACTCCTGAAATCTAACTGAAAGTCCCTAAATGTAGCAATCATCCAATAAATCTGTGAGCAACAGCTAGCGGTAGCTACATATTCAGCTTCAGCAGTAGACTATATACACACTAGACTACGTGCGAAAAGACCAACATACAAGAGAAGTACCCAAGAAATAATATGTATTATAAGTACTCTTTCTGTTAATTTTACACCTAGCAAAATCCGTATTGGAAAAACCTTAAAGAGAAATTGAAGAGGAACCAGGAAACCAGAGTCCATACTCGAGACTATGTTTGAGATACCTCAAAATATGTTAAACCGCTTAGCGGTAAGACGTCCTCGGTGAAGGTTGGAAGCGCGCGCAGAGGCAAACGACAAAGTGAATGTCCAATCTTGTTACCATCAGGTATAGAAGGGAGCCAATTATGCTCCTGAACTCCTGTTAGTCCATCGCTTCGCCATCTTCATCCGGATCAAGCACAGTCAAGATAGCCATTCGTGTTGCCAAGGGCTTCGCGTCGCTCATGTGAAACTTCTTCAGCAACTCATTGGTGTACTTCATCTGGTGTATGAATGTACCCTACTTTCATTGCTTGATTTAAAGTCCAAGAAGAAGTTGAGTTCGCCCATTATCGACATCTCGAACTCTCTGCTTATAGTTTTTGCAAACTTGGCTATAAGTGTATGAGAAGAGCCATAAAAAATGATATCATCTACGAAAATTTGAACAAGTAGGAAATATTTGCTATACCTGAGAGTGAATAAAGTTTTGTCAACCGACCACATGACATACCCATGCTCTAACAAGAAAAATCTAAGCCTATCATATCAAGCCCTAGGTGCTTGCTTACGCTCATACAAAGCTTTCTAAAGCTTATATACTCTATGTGGGTATTTGGTGTGTTTAAAGCCTGTGGGTTGCTTGACATAGACCTCTTCCTGTATGAAACTATTTAGGAACATACTCTTGATATACATTTGATGCAGCTTGAAACCTTGGGATGCCGTAAAAGTAAGAAGGATCCTAATGGCTTCTAGTCTAGCTACCAGTGCAAAGGTCTCTCCAAAGTCTATTCCCTCTTTTTAAGTAAAACCCTGAGCCATTAGTCTAACCTTATTTCTCACTATAGACCCATCATCTCCCTATTTGTTTTGAAAATCCATTTTATGTCTATGGTGTGAACAATAGGAGGTAGCTCTACAAGGACCCAAACTTGATTTCTCTAAAAAAAATTTAACTCTTCATGCATGACAGTGACTAAATTTGAATTAGATAAAGCATATCCAACATCATGAGGCTCAAAAGAAGCAATGAATGTAGAATCAGTAAAATGAGCATGAGAAGAATACTTGGACCTAGTTACCCTCTCATCGAGATCTCCGATCATCATATGCGGGGGATATCACCGTTAAAGCTGTTGATGGGCCTCACGCATGAGAGAACCTCCCCCTCAAACACAGCTGATGTAGGCTCGAGAGCAGATGAAGTGGATGTAGAGGCTACATGACCCTCTGCTGGAGTAGAAGCAGGAGCCAGCTCTGGAGCAGGTGTGGTCGAGGGAAGTAGTGGATCATCATCATCATCACTAAGAGATGGAAGGTCACCATCTACAAAGATGCTCTCGCTCATCTCCTGATTTCCTGCACACTCAAAGGCAAACTTGCACAGGGGTTATTTCATTAAAAGTCACATCACATGATTTCATGATGGTGTTAGTGTCAAGATTATAAACCATGTAAGCATGACTATGAAGAGAATACCATAAGAAAATACCATCGGAAGAATGCAACTTGAACTTGTCGAGATTGCCACGCTTTAGGATAAAGCACCGACAACCAAAAATTCTCAAATGTAAAACATTTGGCTTCCTCCTAAAGCGCAACTCATAAGAAAGTCAAATTCAAGACCGAGCGCAAGAAAATCCGATTTGAGATGTAACACGCTATGCTAATGGCCTCAGCTCAAAATTTCCTAGGAGTCCTATGCTCATCGAGCATTGTCCTAGTCATCTGGATCAAAGTTCTGCTCTTTTTTTCAACCACGTCATTCTACTGAGAAATGCGTGGGGCAGAAAATTAATGTTCAATACCATGTTCAAGGCAGAAAGCATCAAAGAGGTAGTTCTTGAACTCGGCGTCATTATCATTGTGAATTGCTTTCAATGCACCTTGGAGTTCTTTGAACAATTTCAAAGATAAGCTCCAAAAGTGTGAGAACACTCCATCCTTCCTTACAAGAAAGAAGACTCAAGAGTAGCGAGAGTAATCATCAACAATAACAACTACATACCACTTTTCACCCACCGAACGAACCCGGAAAGAACTAACAATGTCCATATAGAGAAGTTCTACCGGTCATTCAGTCATGACTAGATTGACTAGTAGGTGAGGAGTGGTAGCCATCTTGCCATGCTGACAAGGAGCATCAAAGTTGAGCTTGTTGTCCGTCATAAAGCAGAGTCCAGTGAATTCCTTGGCCTTTTTCTTGTTCTTTACTTGTGGTTACTCCTCCTCCGAGCTCTCCTCCTCGCTTGAAGAGATGTCAATGCCATTGAGAGCCACCACGAATGCTCTAGAAGCAGCCTTGGCTGCCTTCTTGGCCATCCTATTGCAGTTCTTCTGAAAGAAAAGGATCTTGTTCTTCTTCTTGTGCTTGTTATAGTCATTGCCACTGTCCTCCTTCTTGAGCTTGGGACACTCCGCTCAAAACAAGCGTGAGAACCTCTTCTCCTCTGGTCTATGTTGTTGTCAAAACGAGTGAACTTCTTCACAATGAGCGCAAGGTCCTCATCATCCAGTGCGTCCACATGCTTCTCTGTGATAGAATCTAAGGAAGAGAAAGCAAATCCACTTATGAAATGTTAGCACAAGAAAAACCTGCTCCAACCTAATTGCCACCACTAGGTCCGGAAACCAACATCATGTTCTGAGACAAGGGGTTTTTGAGACTAATCCAAGTCACCTTGGCTATCTTGATGGACTTGAGTTTGTTGAAGAGTTTATCACAAGTTAACATGTCGTAACTTGATGACTCCTCAATGATCGATCTTAACTTCCCATATGCTACGGTCAAGAGCATAGAGAAGCTTGATCTCTCTCTCGTGATCAGAATAGGGAAAAACATCAGTAGATCTAAGGTTGCTAATAATTCCATCAAAAAGCAAACATAGCATCCAAAGACTCTCCAAGGTTCTGTATGGACATCTGGTATTCCTAGTTTTATGTGCTTTGGTGTCTGGCCTTCATCTGGTTAATGCCCTCATGAAAGACACTAAGAGTGGGCCAGATCTCCCAAGTAGTACAGATGTGCTGAACTCTATCAAACTCATTATGACTCAGGCTAGTGAACAATATATTGCGAGCCTTGTTGTTGGTCTCACATTGTTCAATCTGGACAGGAGAAGAATGAGCAACAGGAATCACATAGTTCGAGTCCACAAGAATCACAAAGACGGTTAAAGTCAATAAGTGATCAAACCAGCTTTGATACTAATTATAGGACCGAGATAGGTAACTAGAGGGGGTGAATAGGCAGCTTACAAATTTTTAATGAAATAGATGACCTACTCCTTATTCACCCAACACTCTAAAAAAGCACAAACGAAAGCATAAACTTTAGAGAGACAAAACGAGAAATAAAGTTCTAAGGCAACATGACTACATGGATGGAATATGAACCATAGGCTATATTCAAGATCATTACATATGTCTTTGTGCACAAAAGCTTGAAACTTGAATGAATAACAAAATAAAAAGACAGTCACTGAAAAAAGCAACTATCTAAGTTGATGGTTTAGAGGCAAGAGGATTCAAGACCATTTCAAATACATGAGTATATGAACATTTATACCTCTAGCAACAAGAAAAATTACTTCACAAAAGTGAAGAAACTGCAACTCAAAAAGAAAAAGAAAAACCTGCAAACTTGCAAGGGAACAAATAGAGAGACTAAAAGGAGGGGAATTCAAGCATATGCAAAAATATAAACTTCATTACTCAAAGAAGTTAGCCCTATTTTAGGCAGATTACAAGGATTGTCCTCAAAAACTCTCATCTATTACATAGACTGCACTCATCTTTCTTTCCTCTAAAACTCTAGCACTAGGCTTTCAAATGGGTGGCACAAGGGGCTCAAGTGGCTGGTTTAAACTCTCTCATTGCACTACTTCTCTATTTATAGGTCTAAAAAACATAATTTATAAGTTTTTTAGCTTGTTACTAAAATACTCCTCTCTTATAGTACACTCCTACCTACCATCGAGGACATTTTATTTTATTTCTCGCTCTGTCCATCGAACGGCCGTGGCGTCTTCATGACATAGCTTCGCCTCGACGCAAGCTTCACAATGGTGCTACATACTCCTCCAATCTTCCTACGGTTTTGAGGTCTAACTGTGAAACCCTCTGCACGCTACTTAAAGCGTAACTCGCCACTTGCCTACACCTTAAGTAAGTGCTTTGATGTTAACATGTATATTTTGTCTTGTGATTCAGACCGCCGGCAAGTCTCTCCCGCTTCTGATCCATCGGACCGCTTTGTCACTTGCACCGGTATCCCTTTCGTTTGACATTGTCAACATGCCGTCTTCATCATACGTTTAATGCTTTGCTTGACCTCTACGTGTACATGTAGGATCACCTTTGACTCCGTCTGACTTCTTTGATCATCCGACACCAAGCACCTGCTTAGCTCCGATCACCCGCCGTCGATCGCCGTGTTGCATCCATCATCTATACATTATGAGATAAGCAAACATATTTCTCCAACTACAGCTCCAGTTAGTCCATAATCAAAATGCTCAAACCAAGCTCAAGCAATCCAAAACTCGACAAACCAAATCGATAACCTTGTCAATCACTCATCATATATAACCAAAACACATTTTAACTTGGTTTCTCAGATTTTTCAGAGCCACTGCGGTAACCAAGCTAATTGTTTCATGTGTAATTCACTCACCATGATCAGGGGTACTTGGGAGCTCCCTCCAATTTTTTTATAAGAGAAAAAGGAGATTATGTGGAGGAGAAAGAGAAAAGAGAGCAGCTCGCTTATTTACTTCCTCTGCGTCCGCCATTAAGCCTGATTACCTACGCCTCCAAAAGTTTAAGGCAAGTATATATGTTTTAATCCAAATTACTAGTTTGGCAAAGGAAATAAATTATATTACACCGTTGACATATAAAAAATAAACGCGTTTTACTACTCCAAACAAAAGGAAGGACGTGTTGGTACGGATAAGCATCAGCACATACTACCTTGTGTCTGTTTTTTTCTTTGTTTGGTCAAATGCTAGCTTGTGTCCGGATAACCATGGGTCGCTTATGCAGATAGGAGTATTTTCCGATAGCATAGAGCGAGGTTTCAGGCTCAGTTGTCCACGTAACTAATGCAGGAGTGCTTATCGCAAAACTGGAACTAAACAGCAAGCAATTATCCTGGCAAGTGCAGACCGGTTGGCGTAGTACCGTGTTTAGACCGAACAGCGGCATATAAAACTCAAACGCTAAAATATTAATTTGTTTAATATACTGCCCAGCTAGGTATCGAATGAACCGGCATTATTCGTCCGGGAGAGAAAAAAATTTGTGGCCAAAGCTAGCTGATAGAATCGGTCAGGCTGTACTCAAGCTGTGCGCTGATCATACACCTCTATGTGTCTCTTCAGTGCCAAGTAGAGGGGGAGAGATCGTAACTGGTGAAGGCATGCAGCTTACTGCATCTGATCTGGTTGCTGCTCCTGCTCCATTTGTCACGCGGCGTCGTCGGTGATTGAAGATGTGTACCATCTCTGCTTAGGTGTCATGTTAATACGCCTTGTTATGTCCTGCAGCCTCGGGTCGCCCGATATTTTTGGATGCTCCAACTCCGTCCAACTCAAACAATATATATCAACAACATATTGTCAGCCCAGGCTAGTAATTTAGTGAATCCAATCAATGAAGTAATATGCAATCACATATGAAGAAACTGAAGATTCCCTCCCGATCCACCGCTCGCGTTTCGCAGGGGGAGTGACTCCGGTGCCATAGGGCTAGAGACCATGATTTTTGAGGTCTTTTTCGATACGGGTCTCGATTTCCCAGTCATTTCGCTCCTCGAAGGGGTACTCTGCCACTTTTACATAGAGCTCCCTAACTCTTGGCAAATGCTATTACTCGTCTGGCAATCTTCGAGTGGGCCATGCAGGCTACGAAGGTCATGTGAAGCTTTTTGCCATCATTCACAAGGCATGCTGTCAGCCGAAGACCCAGATGGAGGGCGGAGAGATGAATGCCCTTAACTTCGGTGGCGTGAACTTCTAGCTCCAGCAAAAATATCAGGGATGTATTTCCGACGAAGGCCATCAATGATAGGTTGTACACGGATGGTCGAAGGTGTGGTTCTACTATGACGTAAGCTTCGGATGCCCCTTTCGCTCCACCAATCAGGACATTCATTACGCCTAGATCCCGTTGGTGGATATGCTTAGGGCCCAACTTGTTTCGAGGGTGGCACTCCATCGGAAGGTGGCTCAGATGATGAGGATGCATTATCTCGTAGAGGAGTTCATAATGCTATGGGTTCGGCCCCTTCGGATGGATTGGGACCACACCTTCGAGCAAGGTGAGGAAGGAGAGCCGAACACATACTCTGAGCCATTCTGGTGAGTCCTCCTTTTTGTCTAGTATTGAATCCACATATGTGAGATGCTTTTTGCCTCCAGAGGGTTGCCTTACACTGGACCAAGCAGGCGAGATCGTGGACTAGTTCCTTGGCCAACCTTCTGTCGTGTAGCAGGACCAGCATCTGTAATTGGTGGGGAGTTGGGAGCTGCACAACCATATCTGCTCCCACCTCGGAATGGTGGCTTCACCGTGACTGGACCCAGCGGAGCCCCGGGTCATCGGGAACCGAGGTCACGGGGTCTCAGGTGTTGTAGCCTCCGCAATCCCGCAACCTCATGCGCTAACTCTACGACTGAGTCTTCTAAGGTCGAGTTACAAGGGAAGAAGTGTTAGAGGTGTGCCAAAGATGCTGGAGGTGCGGGCGGTACGATGGAGGATGAGTCATGGGGTGGAGGGCACGGTCTGGGGAAGGTTTCGGTTATCCTGTATCCAGCAAGCCACGACTAGAGTGAAGGGGGGTGCAAGGCCTCCATTGACAAGTATGCAGCGTGGGGATTGCAGATCTCTTCGACGATGAGGACGCACGGGCCCCACTACAGTAGCAACAGTCGGTGTGGGTGAGACATGGTTTCCCATTTTTCTTGCTACGTTTTCACCTACAGAAGCTAACTTGCTCTTTTCTGCTTACAGGGGACGCCGAACTAGGCCTGGTCCCTTTTCGCGCACTAAAGATTTTGGCTCCACTAGAGGACCCGATGATTCCTCTGGAGGCACCTGAGGCAGCCACTTTGGAGGTGTTGGCTTCATTGCCCCGGGTTACCTCTATTGGCCCTGGCCTGGCTCTTGGGGCCAGGCCTGGGGGAGATGTGCCCTCCGCAGTGGCCACCACAACACTCTTGGAGTAGGGCTTGAGATTCGAGGCCTTGACGTCCGACAACTTCGCACTCTGCTCGGAGGCATCTATCTCTCCTTATAAGTGGGGAGATCAAGCTGTGTCTAGCCCGAAAGCCCCCGGAGGAGGTGGCATTGTGTTTAGAAGCCATGGCTTGGTAGGTATGTTTTCATATAAGTTTTCCTAGTTCCAGCCTATTGGCTACTAACCTTATTTCTCCCCCGCCATGCTTCATAGCAACTGCTCCTAGAGAAGTAGCAGGGCTTCGTCGCGCCTTGGCATAGGCTGAAAAACGAGCAAAGGCTGTGGAGATTCGTCTGTAGGAAGAGGCGATGTGCTGGGATTGCGAGGAGGTAGTAGCTCGGGAGGCTGCCGAAGGCCTCTGGGTTGCAGAGGCTTCGAATGACTAGGCCATCACGGGCCACATGACTATGGAAGGCGAGACCTGGGACCTATGGATTGCAGTGGCCTTAGCTCAGCAAGAGCAGGGAGGCCCGGGCAACGGAAGAAGCATTGCGTGTGGAGCAACAAAGGCTGGCTAGGTGCGCGATAAAAGTGGCTCGCGCCATTGAGAAAGCTCTGGGTGGCCTTGGGGTCGAGGGCCTGCCATTGCCCTCTAGCCCGGAGGTCCTGGCCCTGACAATGAGCGTTGCCGAGGCCTTTGCTAGATATCGTCCATGTGGCTTTGGTGTTTCAGCTGGCACTGTTTCAGCGTGTAGGGCGCTGCCACCCCGCACCACTGGAGCAACCGATCCTGGACTTCGTGGTCTAGGACCTCCGCCTCAAGGCACCTCTTGCAGAGATCCACACAGCCTTGGACGACTTTCGTCAGGGGGTATGGGCGAAGCTTGACCAACCCGCAACTCTGTGTTTTATAGCAGATCGCATGAAGTCAGGTGCCTGAAGAGCTCCCTGTTCAGACCCCCCCTTCAAGAAGTCAGGACCTGCGGGTGGATGCCTCCCTAAGCGGACCACTACCACAATAGGACATTTCTTCATTTAGGCTGCCTCCTCGGCTGGATGCTACCCTACGAGAATAGCCTCCATCAACCGATGCTCCGCAGGATCGACTTTGGGAGGTGTAGCTCTAAGAAGGCCTAATATGTAACTCTTTGTTTCTTTCACCTTCTTGTGGGGGGTCAGAGACCTGGCGTATTAACCCGACACTCCTACTTTATGTATCCTGACTTTTCTTATGAACGTTATGGAGCTATGCCTATTTTGTGCTTTATGCATTTGTTTATGCGTTGTGTCGGGATATGCATGTCGTGTGGAACCCTTTGAGAGGGATAGCGTGTACAAGTTCTGGTACCTGAAGCACCAAGAACCTTCCCTAGCGATAGGGTTGTTGCTTTCGGAGGAGGGTCCAACGTGCTTAAATATCCTGAGCCTTCACTACATCTCCTTTAGTGGAGCGCTTTGTCATACCTCATGATTTCCAAGGGCACGTGGATCCAGGGGTAGCTACTGACATCTTGGTTAAGGAGGAATTGGAGGGTCCCTCCACTTTTACCCTGGAGATCAAACCAAGCTCCATGGGGGTAACCAAATGGTGGAGGATTTTTCAGGCCATTGGCCCACGGGACTCTCGACGTTTCGTTCTCCCATGGGACCCGAATGGAACAGTGGCATCGGATATACTTGAGCATGTCATGGCTTGGTCAAGGCGGAGGATATGGAGGTCACAGAGAACTCATTATCTTCAGAGAAGTTGGATTTCTCAGCCTTCGACTCCTACCCAATCCAAGCGGAAACCTCATCTTCCTCAGCTCGGGGAAACTCCATCTTTTGACAGCATTCTACGCATCGGGAGCATCTGTGTCGCGCCTCGTGCACCACTCTAGGCATGGGTTTGGCGGCTTCGAAGGATGGAGACAGTCCTTCGCACTGTGCCATGCTTCGAGAAGGCGTCGCAGCCTATCTTATTTGTTAGGATTGGATTGATTCTAAGGTATAGTATCGAGTATAGTTTTTGTACTTACCATATGTAAAATTGTGGTATGTTAACTTCGCTTCCCTTTTTGCTTTTAACTTTTGCTTGTGCCTATGCTCCGGAAGCCACCCCTGTCCAGCCCCCTCGCACACTATGGCCACCAGTGGTTGGAGGGTGCAATTGAAGAGACCCTTAAGCCATAGTTGGAGGAGAGGGGAATTGAACTGGCTAGGAAGCAACATAGTGAATTGTACCATGAACTCTTTGGTTCGAGGCCCATGGTTCTTCAGCACTGGCACTCCACACGATCGTAGTACGCTGCTCTCGTAGTGCAGGGATGTGGAACCGGTCGTGACCAAGGCCTATGGCCTTCGAGGCATGGAGTGTTCATTACTTGACGCGATCAAGGCCCATGGTCTTCGAGGTGCAGAGTGTTCGTTACTCGACGCAATCAAAGCCTATGGCCTTCGAGGTGCAGAGTGTTCATTACTCAATGCGATCGAGGCCCATAGCCTTTGAGGTGCGGAGTATTCATTACTCAACGCGACCAAAGCCTATGGCCTTCGAGGTGAGGAATGTCCGTTACTCGACGTGACTGAGGCCCGTGGTCTTTGAGGTGCGGAGTATTTGTTACTCAACAGGACCGAAGCCTATGGCCTTCGAAGTGCGGAGTGTTTGTTACTCGACGTGACAGAGGCCCATGGCCTTCGAGGTGTAGAGTATTTGTTACTCGACGTGATCGAAGCCTATGGCCTTAGAGGTGCAGAGTGTTTGTTACTCAACGCGACTGAAGCCTATAACCTTTGAGATGTGGAGTGTTCATTGCTCGATGCGACTGAGGCCTATGACCTTCGAGGTGCAGAGTATTCATTACTTGATGCGACTGAAGCCTATGGCCTTCGAGATGCAGAGTGTTCTTTGCTCGATGTGATTGAGGCCTATGGCCTTTAAGGTGCTGAGTTGTGGATGGAGGCCCATGGTCTTTAGGACCAAGTTTGTTAGGGCATACATGGGAGATGTTTTACAACCATGCATTACAAGAGGTGTCTAAGGGCTTGGCCTGGGTACATTGCTGCTTACACACTTCGACTCTCTGCCTACATAATGAGGAGGGGGAGAGCTTTACACATAACATTTGCAGAGTGCCTCTGTGTGCCAGGTGTGCTTGAGGGGGTCCCCTCCGTGTCCACCAAGCAAAAGGAGCCAGGCTTGTTGGATGCAAGGACCAAGTAAGGGCCCTCCCACTTGTTCTGTTGTTTACTTGGAGCCAAGGCGCGCCAAAGGATGAGGTCACCGGGGCGGAAGGTTCGCAATGTGACCTTGGGATGCTACCGGGCCTTGGTTTCAATGATATAGTAGTCGAGGTTCTGGACAACACGGAGCCTTATGCCCTCGGCGAGGTCGAGGGAGAGTTCTCTTTCCCCGTGGGTCTCTAGAAGCTAAACTCGAAGGGAGTGTCCCTTGATTTTGGTTGGAGTCATGGCCTCGTCAGTGAACATGAGACATAAGGGGGTAAACCTGGCGGGGTGTGTGACTGTGGTGCGGAGAGACCATAACACATTTCGAAGCTCTTCAACCCATAGGCCTTTGGCGAGGCCAACGAGGTGTCGATTGACACTAGAGAGGATGCTGCCGTTGGCATGCTCAGTAGCCCCATTGGATTGTGGGTGATGAACCACGGTGAAGCATAGCTCGATGACGAGCTCAGTGTGAAACTCCATAAATGGGCCAAAGTTGAACCGTGTACCATTGTTGATGGTAAGTCGGCGAGGGACGTTCCTGGATGTGATCACTGTGAGGGGCTCGGCTTCAATCCACTTAGAGAAGTACTCTAGGGCCACCACTGTGTATTAGAGGTTTCCCTTGGACCTAGGGAATGGTCCGATCAAGTATATTCCCCAACATGCCAAGGGCCACATGGGAGCGATCGGTTACGATGGAGTCAGAGGCTGGTGGATTCACCACCCCATCCACTAGCATCCTTGGCAGATGCGGATGAGTTCCTCCGCATTGGACATAATCATGGGCCAGCATGGCCCCTGGAGGAGTGCTTTGCCTATAAGGGCATGAGGCGTGAGGTGGTTGCTGCAGAGCCCTTCGTGAATCTCTCGGGGGAGGCAGACCCCATGCTCCTCGGAGATACAGTGGAAGAGGGGGCCGTAGACTTTGACTTTGTAGAGGGCTCCGTCCACCAGGAGGTAGCCCTTGACGTGCTGCTCCATGCAATAGAGTTGGATGGGGTCATCAAGCTCCCCCGTTCTATTTAAGGACATGAGGGGAGCCCTCTAGTATGGGAGACTGATGGGGAGGACAACGGTGGTGTCCCTACTAGAGTTTCCCACCACCAGATCATGGAGGACTTTGAAGAAGGTCCTCAATGGAAGGTCCCTACTCCTAGCGGCAGCTTTGGCCAAGGCATCGACCTTTTGGTTATCAGCATGTGGTATGCTCCACACCAAAATGCCACAAAAGGACACTTCAGCCTTCCAAATGGCTTAGAGGTATCTTACCAGGTCTGGATGTCAATCCTGAAAACTCTTGTCAATGTGCCCAACGATGAACTGAGAGTTTGTCTTCACGACGAGTCTAGGGGCTCCCAAGGTTCGAGATTTCCGCAGCACCAAGAGGATGGCCTCATATTTAGTGATATTGTTGGTTGTCTTGAACTTAAACGTAGCCCGCTATCGAGCCAGGGAGATGAGGACACCCCTGGCCCCCACGCTGGTGGACCTAAAGGCTCCATCAGTGCATATTGTCCACACACCTTTAGGAGGGGCTACGTGAGCCCTGCTAAGGGGGGAGTCCATTTGGCAATGAAGTTGACTTGGACCTATGATTTGATGACCGAGCGGGCCACAAACCTCACCACGAAGGGAGTTAGTTACATGGGCCTCTGACACGTTGTAGAGTACCCTCTGAAGGGGGCCATCATTCCCCTCCTCCCACACGAGCACGGTGCTCACAGTGGAGGCGGAGGCAGACAGGTATAAGAGGATCCCCTTGCTGAGGAGTGGTATCACAAGTGTTCTGAGGTCAGACAGGTGGGCCTTGAGGGCATCGAAGGAGTGCTGGCACTCAGCCTCCACTGGAAGGGCTTGGATCCCCTCAGCATTTTGAAGAACGACAGGTTGTGCTAAGCAAACTTGGCAAGGAAGCGGTTGAGGGCTACAAGGCAGCCGGCCAGCTGATGGACCTCCTTCGCATCGGTAGGGGGCGCCATCTCCTGGATGGCGTGGATCTTATAAGGGTTGTCAGCTTCGACCCTGCTTTTTACAACGATGTCATTGATGTAAGTTTCAAGGTTGTGGCCTGGCTGTTGCTCCAGGATTTTATGCAACAAATGGGAGAAGGTGGCTTTGGTGTTTTAGAGACCAAAAGGCATCTGGACATAGCAGTACACCTCGAAGGGGGTAATGAAGCTAGTTTTGTCTTCGTCTTCTGTGACCATCCATACTTTGTGGTACCTAGTGTAATACCGAATTTTTGGAGAAAAAAATAAAAGAGATTTGACCGAATTTTGACTTTTTGATCCGAGGCTCGTATGGACGATCGGAGACCGCGGTTGCGTTCATCTCGTCGAGACGAACCCATTTTGCTATTCATATGTCCGTTCTGGGCACTTTGAGACCCGTAGCGAGCCCAATAAACTTAGATCGTTCGTTGTTTTGAAAAAAAAAGATAAGTACCGGATGGATCGGCCCTCAACCCGATCCAACCAGACTTTTCTCACGCACGCTCGCATTCTCTTGCATTTCTCTCTCTCGCGTCTCTCTCTCTCGCGTCTCTCTCTCTCTCTCTCGCCGCCGTGCGCTGCTGCCGCGCTGGCCGCTCTTGCTGTCACCGTCGCGCCCGCACAGCGCCGTCGCCACGCCACCTACTCGCCGCGCCGTGCACCGACCGCCGTTGCTCCTGCCCCGCACAGCGCCGCCGCCACGCCGCGCTCACCGTGCCGCTGCTGCATGCGCGCGTCGCCGCCGCGCGCCGTCGCCATTCCCGCCGCCGTCGTTGCCGCCGGTTGCCGGGCGTCATCGAAGTAGTAAGCAGCAGCAGCTGACCGAGGCAGCACCAGCCGGCCGAAGCAGTGCGGAAGAAGAAGCCAGGAAGAAAGAGAAAAGGAAAGAAAAGAGAAAAAAAGAGAAAAGGAAAAAAGGGAAGAAAAAAAAGAGAGGGAAAAAAAGAAAGAGGGAAAAGTTGGAAATTTCGGAATTTCGTCGGATTCGTCGTCAATCTTTCGAAGGTGATTTCTTGGTAATTTCTGGATGTTTGTAGTTTAATTAAATCAAATCAAGCAATTCGTGTCGTATCATTTCATGTGATCAATAGTTTGATTCGTTTTGATAATCGTTGTTGATTCGAAGATACGACATCCGAGTTGAAGTATTTAATTCGTTCATCAGAGCAAAGTCTAATTAATGAGAATTTTAGTTCGACTTTGAATTGGGAATAGTGTATCATTTCATGTGATACAGTTCTCTGTTCAGTTGTCCGGAATATAGGCGTATACGTGACTTTTTCAGACGTAGGGTTGACGCTTCATATTTTATGTGTTTTAAATGTGTTTTAGTGCTAATAACATACCTATACAGGTGGTACTGCTTCTAGGCGTTCTTGATCGGATTTTTCTTCGTCGCTTTTGGTAAAAGGCAAGTAACGTGGGGGTGTGATTCCGTGCTATGTTTATATTCATGTCTTACTTCTTTTGCAAATAAAATTGAAGTATATGGTTTTCTTTTCTAATCCATTTAAATCATGGATGTCGTTGCATTCGATTATTTAAATCCATGCTTTTCTTATTGATTTGGATTGTACCTTTGTCTTCATGAATCAGTTGTGGTTTTTATCATGAGTCATTCAAAAGAAAATTAAGAATTGACGTCAATTCACATGCATACATATGCATTTATGCACTTCATATGGTGATAAAGGCCGATCACTGCCATCGCGCGTGATTCGTACCGGTACATGGAGTTGCATGAGATGTTGGCATCGTCCAGCTCTCAAATGGAGTTGCATCATGGCATTCATACATTTTTTTTATGATATCTGGAGAATACAGATTGCTGGGAGTTGAATGCCATATTTTGTGGGAGACGGGGTTGAAGTTTGTCATTACTTTCTCGACAAATATTCTGAAATGATGATCTCTTTAAAACCATATGTTTTTCTTGTTGATGTGAGAAGAATGTTTTATTCCCAAATACTTTTGAACTAAGTGAGATGTGTTTATATTCATAGCGGTTACTTGCTGAGCTCGTCTCACCCCCTGTTAAATCTTTTACAAGTATGTTTAGCTGCTGACGTGCATTTTGGGGTTGGATCTGGGTAGTTGCACACACTATCTCATCACGATGTTGATAACTCAACCGGTGTTTAGAAAATATGCTTGTGGTGGCCTGTCGTTTGTTTTTTGTTTATGTTGTGATAGATGCTGGTAGCGTCATGACGATTTCTATATATATGCTGGTTATATCTGTTTCTGTCTGCCTGTGATTTTTCTTTTGGTCAGTTATACCTCTCTATAGAGGAAATGCTGCTAAAATTTCCTATTTTCTTATAATTAGGCTTAGTTGTAAGTAGGGTGTTACAGCTTGGTATCAGAGCCTAGGCTTTAGGTTCTAGGGTAAGAAGTTAATAACTTGACACACTTGCACATGTAGGATGGGAAAGGGTTTGCATATCTTTTCATATGCCTTGTTCCGCTATATTCCTTTTAGTTCATTTGTTTGAAGTATGTTTGCAGTTTAGTGCTTGTTTACTTATCCGTTGTGGTGTTTGTAGCTATGCCGCCAAAGGTGCGAGGTCGTGATTGAGGTAACGAGGCAGGTCATAGTCGTACAGCAGCCCCATGTCGTGGTGATGCACAGCGGCTGCTGAGGTTGAATCCTCTCAAACAGGAAGTATCAGTCAAGCGGAGCTAATGACCACTATGAAGGAGATACAAGAAGAGCTAAGAGCATTGAGGCAGATTGTTCCAAATACTCCTGCTGCTGCTAGAGCTGTGGCATGTGAGATGCCTGAAGGGGGTGCTACTAGTGGGGTAACGCTCCATGAATGGGTCAGTATGAAATTAGACTCTTTTGATGGATCAGGGACTCCAATTCAGGCTGCAAATTGGCTTGCTTATATAGAAATGCAGCTGGATGCTTTTGATGTGTTGCCTCGAGACAAGGTTAGATATGTGATACAGTTGATAAAGGGAGAAGCCCAGATCTGGTGGAGAGGTGTACAGTCAGCTAGGACTGTTGCCCATGGGGATCTTACCTGGTCTGAGTTTGTCAGGCAATTTGAGAGGAGATTCTATCCAGCTACTTTTCTGGATAAAATACAAATTGACTTAAACAACTATACACAAGGTCAGAAATCAGTGGCAGAGTATGCAGAGAAGGACAGACGTTTCAGACAGGGTTTGAAGCCTTTTATCCGTCATGTCCTTGGTGCTTTTCCTGTTACAGATTTTCGCTCTATGGTTGAACAAGCTTCTGGGGTTGAGTTGCAGCAATCTTACACTGATGATATTCGCAAGACATCGGGAGCAGATCAGCATAAAGGACCAGAAGAGAAGAGGAGTCGTTTTGGTGGTCCCATCCATAAGAAGTACAAGGGACAGCAACATCACCAACCATACCGTGGTGGATCCTCTCAGATGCATCCTCCAGGCACCAGTACCCAATTCCGTACAGTGGTTAAACCCGATTTTGGTTTGGTGTGCTTCAAGTGTGGTGATTCACATATGCAGAGTGAATGTTCTTGGTAGGGGAACTGTTCGGTATGTGGTCATCCAGGCCACAAGGATGTGGTGTGTCGCAGAAACCCGAACAGTCGTATCAGGTGGGAACCAGTATCTTCTTCTTCTGGGGTTTCTTCTTCAGCTAAGGGATCAGCACATGTATTGGCTGCTACTCCTACTCCTACGGTCATCACTGGCCCGATGGCTCCACCGATGCAGTATTATCTTCCTTCTACAGTTCCCACTGGGCCTTACTGGTCACATCATCCTATGCTTCCTTAGGGAACTTCTACACCGACACTGCCGGTGGTTGGGGCATCTTTTTCCCACACTGCAGGAACCTCTTCATCTCAGACACCTTCTGGGTTATATACTTTGCCTAGTGCTGAGACCGGAGGTCATAATGACATGGTGACAGGTATCTTACCCGTGGACTCCTTTGATGCACATGTTTTATTTGATTCTGGAGGTAGCTTTTCATTTGTCTCGGTAGACTTCGTTAGACGAGCGAGACTATCAGTACAACAAATTGGGCAATCTGTGGTAGTTAACTCCCCCAGTGGTCTTATATCCAGTTCTTATGTTTGCCCGGGGTGTGTTATAAATATTGGAGATGAGGAATTCACAGCTAACTTGGTGATGATTAATTTAGAGTCCTTCGACGTTATTCTTGGTATGGATTGGCTTGCCCAATATCAAGCCATTATCTCTTGTTCTTTGAGAATCATCACCTTGCGAGCTCCATCAGGAGTGGAGATTGTTTTCCAAGGGAAGGCCTTGCCATATGCACTTTCCATGTTGTGTAGGATTTTCCCTAACAGATGGATGTGGAAATCTGGTGCTCTTTGGTCATTGGTTGAAGGGTAGGATGTCACTCTACGCGTGGAAGATATCCCAGTAGTGTGTCGTTATCCTGATGTGTTTCCTAGTGAGCTTCCAGGATTACCTCCTGAACGAGAAACAGTCTTTCGTATTGAGTTGATTCCAGGTACACAACCTATTTATAAGACTCCGTACCGAATGGCTCCAATGGAACAAATGGAATTGAAGAAGCAATTAGATGAACTCCTTGCTAAGGGATTTATCAGACCGAGTACGTCGCCTTGGGCTGCCCCTGTTTTATTTGTGGAAAAGAAATATGGCACTAAAAGGCTTTGTGTGGATTATCGGGCGCTTAATCAAGTGACAATCAAAAAAAATATCCTCTACCTCGTATTGATGATCTTCTCGATCAGTTGAGGGGTGCTATGATATTTTCGAAGATTGATTTGCAATCAGGTTATCATCAATTGCGAATCCGAGATGAGGATATTGAGAAGACGGCTTTCAATACAAGGTATGGGCATTTTGAATATGTAGTTATGTCTTTTGGACTAACGAATGCCCCTGTTGTTTTTATGGAAGCCATGAACCGGATGCTCCATGAATATCTGGATGTCTTTGTGGTGGTTTTCATCGATGATATATTGATTTATTCCAAGTCAAAAGAGGAACATGAGGTGCATCTCAGTTTAGTGTTGGAGGCTCTTCGAAAGAATAAATTTTATGCGAAGCTAAAGAAATGTGCCTTTTGGCTCGAAGAAGTCGGATTTCTTGGTCATGTTATTAATCAGCATGGTATTACTATGGACCCAAAGAATGTTGCTGCAGTAATAGAATGGCAAAGGCCATCTAATGTGACAGAGATTCGAAGTTTTCTTGGACTCGCTGGCTATTACCGGCGCTTCGTACAAGATTTCTCCATTATTGTAAAACCTATGACTAGACTTACTAAAAAGGTGTTCCATTTGTATAGACTGACGAATGTGATGTCAGTTTCCAAACATTAAAGAATAAGTTGGTGAACGCTCCTATTTTGGCATTGCCCGAGAGTGGTAAGCGTTTCACAGTTTACACCGATGCTTCTCAGATTGGACTTGGTTGTGTGCTTATGCAAGAAGGTCGGGTAATTGCATATGCTTCCAGACAATTGAAAACTCATGAATAGAATTATCCCACTCATGATTTAGAATTGGCTGCAGTGGTTTTTGCCTTGAAGAGTTGGAGGCATTACCTGTATGGGGAGTCATGTGATATTTTCACTGATCATAAGAGTCTCAAGTACATTTTCACTCAGAGAGATCAGAATTTGAGACAACGAAGATGGTTGGAATTAATCAAAGACTATGATCTGACAATTCAGTATCATCCTGGAAAGGCAAATGTGGTAGCTAACACCCTTAGCAGAACAGGTGTACCTAAAGCAATAATGTCCTTATATTTAGACTTGGATCGGATGGGGATATCTTTTTGCTTTGCTGGCACTGTGCAGAATGAAACTCAAATGATCATCCAATCTGCTATACCTGAACGTGTACGTGAAGCTCAACAGCATGATCGTCTTCTTTTAGAAGTCCGAAAGAGAATTTCAGCAGGGAAATCAAAAGAGTTTAGTGTGGATGAGCATGGTGCAATACGCTTTAGAGGCCGTCTTTGTGTACCACAGAAGGCAGATGTGAAAATGGATATATTGAGAGAAACTCACCGGACTCCTTATACCATTCATCCAGGTGAAACCAAAATGTATCGAGACCTAAAACAAAATTTTTGGTGGAAAAGGATGAAAGTGGATATTGCTAAGTATGTTGCAGCTTGTGGTGTCTGCCAACAAGTAAAGGCTGAACATAAAAGACCTGCAGGATTGATAAAATCCTTATAAATTCCAGAATGAAAATGGGAACATATCACTATGGACTTTGTTGTTGGGTTGCCTCGTTCACCTCGAGGCAGAGATGCTATTTGGGTTGTCGTGGATAGGCTTACAAAATCTGCACATTTTATTCCAATGAAGACAACCAGTTCGGCACATGATTTGGCTCCCTTGTATATCAGGGAAATAGTGAGGTTGCATGGTGTGCCAAAATCGATCATTTCAGATCAGGATTCCAAATTTGTATCTCAGTTTTGGCAGAGTTTGCAAAGTGCTTTGGGCACAAAACTTTCTCTTAGTATAGCCTTCCACCCTCAGACGGATGGTCAGTCAGAGCGGACTATTCAGACTTTGGAAGACATGCTTCGTGCTTGTGTCTTATCTTGGAAAAGCAATTGGGAAGATCATCTGGCCTTAGCAGAGTTTGCTTATAATAACAGCTATCAAGCAAGTATCCGGATGGCTCCTTTTGAGGCCTTGTATGGCCGAAGGTGTGTTTCTCCTTTGTGTTGGGATTCTGTTGGAGAGAGATCACTACTTGGTCCGGATGTGGTTCAGCAAACATCAGAAAAGGTGCATAAAATACGTCAGAACCTGTTGGCTGCTCAAAGTCGACAGAAGAGCTATGCAGATATCCAGAGACGAGACCTAGAATTTTCAGTTGGTGACTATGTGCTTCTCAGAGTATCGCCAACCAAAGGTGTTGTACGTTTTGGTATCTCTGGAAAGCTTAACCCGAGGTACATTGGCCCATTTCTAATTACAGCCCGAGTAGGAAGTTTGGCATACCGTCTTGAATTACCAGACTCAATGAGTGGAGTACATAATGTCTTCCATGTTTCTATGCTAAGAAAATATCTGAAAGACCCTGAGCATAAAATTGATGTTGAATCAATCACGATAGAGAAAGATCTGACTGTAAAGTGCCACCCGGTACGTATTCTGGATTCCTCAGAGCGAGTTATGAGGAGGAGGACTATCAAGTTTGTGAGAGTCCTTTGGACAAATCAAACAGAACGAGAAGCAACTTGGGAACTTGAAGAACAAATGCGCAATGAGTATCCTGAGCTCTTTGAGACTGGTGAGTCCTAAGTTTTGAAATATTTTACCTCCATTCCATAGTTGCTATGAAAGCGGCAGAATTCGGGGACGAATTCCTTTAAGGGGGGGAGAATATAATACCGAATTTTGGGAGAAAAAAATAAAAGAGATTTGACCGAATTTTGACTTTTTGATCCGAGGCTCGTATGGACGATCGGAGACCGCGGTTGCGGTCATCTCGTCGAGACGAACCCATTTTGCTATTCATATGTCCGTTCCGGGCACTTTGAGACCCGTAGCAAGCCCAATAAATTTAGACCGTTCGTTGTTTTGAAAAAAAAAGAGATAAGTACCGGATGGATCGGCCCTCAACTCGATCCATCCAGACTTTTCTCACGCACGCTCGCATTCTATCACGTTTCTCTCTCTCACGTCTCTCTCTCTCTCTCTCTCTCTCTCTCTCTCTCTCTCTCTCTCTCCCGCCGCCGTGCGCTACTGCCGCGTCGGCCGCTCTTGCTGTCGCCATCGCGCCCGCACAGCGCTCGCCATGCCGCTGCTGCGTGAGCGCGTCGCCGCCGCGCGCCGTCGCCGTTCTCGCCGCCGGGCGCCACCGTCGCTGCCGCCGGCTGCCGTGCGTCGTCGAAGTAGCAAGAAGCAGCAGCTGACCAAGGCAGCACCAGCCGGCCGAAGCAGTGCGGAAGAAGAAGCTAGGAAGAAAGAGAAAAGGAAAGAAAAGAGAAAAAAAAGAGAAAAGGAAAAAAGGGAAGAAAAAAAAGAGAGGAAAAAAAAAGAAAGAGGGAAAAGTTGGAAATTTCGGAATTTCGTCGGATTCGTCGTCAATCTTTCGAAGGCGATTTCTCGGTAATTTATGGATGTTTGTAGTTTGATTAACTCAAATCAAGCAATTCGTGTCGTATCATTTCATGTGATCAATAGTTTGATTCGTTTTGATAATCGTTGTTGATTCGAAGATATGACATCCGAGTTGAAGTATTTAATTCGTTCATCGGAGCAAAGTCTAATTAATGAGAATTTAGTTTCGACTCTGAATTGGGAATAGTGTATCATTTCATGTGATACAGTTCTCTGTTCAGTTGTCCGGAATATAGGCGTATACGCGACGTTTTCAGACGTAGGGTTGACGCTTCATATTTTATGTGTTTTAAATGTGTTTTAGTGCTAATAACATACCTGTACATGTGATACTGCTTCTGGGCGTTCTTGATCGGATTTTTCTTCGTCGCTTTTGGTAAAAGGCAAGTAACGTGGGGGTGTGATTCCGTGCTATGTTTATATTCATTTCTTACTTCTTTTGCAAATAAAATTGAAGTATATGGTTTTCTTTTCTAATCCATTTAAATCATGGATGTCGTTGCATTCGATTATTTAAATCCATGCTTTTCTTATTGATTTGGATTGTACCTTTGTCTTCATGTATCAGTTGTGGTTTTTATCATGAGTCATTCAAAAGGAAATTAAGAATTAACGTCAATTCACATGCATACATATGCATTTATGCACTTCATATGGTGATAAAGGCCGATCACTGCCATCGCGCGTGATTCGTACCGGTACATGGAGTTGCATGAGATGTTGGCATCGTCCAGCTCTCAAATGGAGTTGCATCATGGCATTCATACATTTTTTTATGATATCTGGAGAATACAGATTGCTGGGAGTTGAATGCCATATTTTGTGGGAGACGGGGTTGAAGTTTGTCATTACTTTCTCGACAAATATTCTTAAATGATGATCTCTTTAAAACCATATGTTTTTCTTGTTGATGTGAGAAGAATGTTTTATTCCCAAATACTTTTGAACTAAGTGAGATATGTTTATATTCATAGCGGTTACTTGCTGAGCTCGTCTCACCCCCTGTTAAATCTTTTATAGGTATGTTTAGCTGCTGACGTGCATTTTGGGGTTGGATCTTGGTAGTTGCACACACTACCTCATCATGATGTTGATAACTCAACCGGTGTTTAGAAGATGTGTTTGTGGTGGCCTGCCGTTTGTTTTTCGTTTATGTTGTGATAGACGCTGGTAGCGTCATGACGGTTTCTATATATATGCTGGTTATATCTGTTTCTGTCTGCCTGTGATCTTTCTTTTGGTCAGTTATACCTCTCTATAGAGGAAATGCTGCCAAAATTTCCTATTTTCTTATAATTAGGCTTAGTTGTAAGTAGGGTGTTACACCTAGAGTACGCGTCTAGGAAGCTCAATAGCTTGCAACCGGTGGTGGAGTCTACGATCTGGTTGATATGAGGGAGCGGATATGGATCTCAGGGGCAGGCCTTCCTAAGCGTCGTGAAGTCGATGCACATGCTCCACTTCCCGTTAGGCTTTTTACCATGACGGGGTTCAATGGCCACTTAGAGTGAAGGACTTCATGGATGACCCTAGCTTTCAGTAGCTTCTGGACTTCCTTTTTCACGACCACCTTCCGCTCAGAGGACAGCTTGAGGAGCCCCTGGCACACAGGCTTAGCCTGCAGGTCGTCTTGGAGGGCATGCTTGATGATGCAGCGGTCCACCCAGGGGAGGTCCTGCGGGGACCAGGAGAAAACATCGATGTTGGCCCATAGGGCATCCAAGAGCTGAGCTTCCATCTTCGGAGGGTGGTCCACCCTGATCTAAAAAGTCTGATCCAGGTGGACCACACCCACAGGGCCATGCCTAACTTCCCCCTCTGGTCGTGGCTTCAAGGTGCCATAGCGCTCGTGGCTCACTGAAGGGGTCGCATGGGGGGGGGGGGCATTCAGCCACATTGTGGATGTGGCGGCTATCGAGCGGGGCAGAGTACATGTACTCAATGTGCCTAGACAAGCCTTGATCGCCAAGGACAGAGATCAGCCCTTGGGGTCCTTGCATCTTCATGCAAAGGTAGTCTTCATGGGGGACTGCTATGAATTTGATCATAGTGCCCCGGTCCAGGATAACATTTTACGTGTAGGGTACATCCACAACGTCAAAGGTGACTGCCTCGGTTCACGCGAGGGAGCCTGTGCTAAAAGTGAAGGGAGTTCTATTTGGCCCAGGGCATCGAGGGAGAGCCTGTTGAACCCTTGGAGGGGCATCAGGGCAAGAGAGAGCTGGTCACGCGGGATGTGGAGCTGGTTGAAGGCATGCACGAAAAGGAGGCCTTAGGAGCTCCCTCCGTCGATCAGTGCTCTTCGAACCTCGACATCGGCGATGTCGACCGCGACAACTAGGGCATCAGTGTGGGGGAAGTTTACCCCTAGAGCGTTGTAGAAGGTGATGGTCACACAAGCTTCGGCCCACCCAGGGACACGGTGATGGACGTTGGTTGCCCCAACTTGGCAGACCCCATGGACGTAGTCTCTCCACTTCCACTTTGAGGAGCCAATAGAGGTCCCCCCTCTGGTTATGGCTAGGACCACCTGCTTGGCTGGGTCCTCCTCTGTGATGTGTTGCACCATAGGCGACAGAGGCAGAGGGGCAAAGCTAACCGTGGAGGGTTATGTAAGGCCAAGTGGTTCACCTGGCGGCCTACTGCAGGCCACCGCCTTTGTACCACATGCCTCCGGCCCTACCTGTTGCAGCACGCATCGCTTGCCGCCTGAGGTAGTCCTCTCAGAAGGCTATGAAGGTCCGACAGTCCTCAATATTGTGGCCACGTCTAGCTCTATGCAGAGTGCACTAGGGGGGCGCTACTGCTCAGGAAAGGCGCTGGAGGGCCTGTGGACCCACTCCCTGGAGCGTGGTGGGTTTGAAGCCCCTTATGCATGGTCGATGTTGAGGATGTCATGGCACTGGCGCTGTTGAGATTATCGCCCTCGGGAACCCCTAGCCTCTTCAGAGCCCCTTTTTGCTGGGGCGATAGCGGGGCCCGAGAGGTCCCCTCCCCCCAGTCATTCGCTCCCCGACGAAGTCGCTCCTCCTCCGTGTGAGCATATTCCTCAAATTTGCATATGAGGGCATCCACCATGCATACCGGGGGCTGGTGCAGTCAATCTAAGAGGAGCCCAGAGGCTAAAACTTGGGTCATCGTTTCAATGACTGATGACTCTGAAATACCCTTTATATGGGCCTTGGTCTGGGCAAAACTTCGGAAGTAATCCTAAAGGGTCTCGGTTAGCTGTTGCTTGATGGCGAACAGACTCCCGGAGGTCACTGGCTCGATGAAGGTGCCTTGGAAATTGTTGTAGAAGGTGTCCTGAAGCTAGGTCCTGGTGTGGAAGGACCCTGGTTGCAGCACCCAAAACCAATGAAGGGCTACCCCGTCTAAGATGAGGGGGAAGCATTTGGCCATGGTGGCCAATCCGCCTCTGTTGGCCTCAATGGTGAGGGCTTACGAGCGAACAAACTCATTTGAGTCTGACTCGCCTTTGAACTTAGGAAGTTTAGGGGTTCATAACACATCAAGGATGGGCAAGGTCTGCAGGTCCTCTTGCAGGGGTGAGTCAGAGTCTAGGAGCGGAGCCTCACGTCGACGGGGACGAGGCTCAAATGCCCATGAGCATACTAGAGGTGGTACTTGAGGACGATGTGGAGCAGCAACGATGCCCTCATCAGCCCTGGAACCTGGGCTACCACAGCGTCAACTGTCACCGGAGCGCCCCCGGTTTCGATCGTAGCCTGCTACTTGGCATGCAGGGCTGCTTGTAACTCCTCCAGTTGGGCCTAAACGGCCACCACATGTGCCTGTCGGCTGGTCATGATGGCATGTACAGCCACAGCCTCAGCCGAAGCCTCTTAGGGTGCAGGGAGGTTTTCGCATATGCTGCTGAAAAGCCTCTGAACTGGCGGCCCCCCAGGGTTAGCCATGGTGGGAGTCATGGCCTGGTCCGCAGCGGCCGCAGGGCCCTCATCTCGCCTGAGAGTGGGCTCATCGTTGCCCCCGGTTGAGGTGCTGGTGTTGGCATAGCGTGTGTTTGGCCACAGCTGGCGTGCGGACCTTCGCACAGGCATTGCCGCGGAGCCAACCGCTGAGGCTGCTACTTTGGCAACGTATTGCCTCTCTCAATGCTTCGTTCCCCACGGACGGTGCCTCCAACAACTCTAGTATTAAATGCCAATAACTTTGTAGCAGGTAGTTGGTGACCAGTGGGCCCTCATCCCTCTAGTCTTTGGAGCGACCATTTGCTCCCCCATGGTGCTGGGGTCTTTAGCCTCTGAGAGTCCTTGGACTCCGAAGGCTTTGGTCTCCGTGTCCACCCAGAGCGTGAGGTCTCCAAAGGGGTTTCGGAGGCTGTAATAATCTATTGGCCAAGTTAGCACAATCTCCTTGATTCTTGCCTTCAGGGTTCAGACGGCGAAGCCAGAGGCGTCACGGCCCCCCACTGGCGACCCCCCCCCCCCACCCACAGTCTATTTGATGGGTCCGGATTATTACAGTCTAGATGTAATTGAAGGTTGTAAGAGTTTGAGAAGATGAAGATATGGAAAAACAAAACAAGACTAGATTAGAACATACTTACAACATTCAACATGGAAATATGGAACTACAATCCGGTTACCAAAAGTGAAAATAAAGGACGTGGATCGGCAGAAAAAAAGAAAAAAAAACTCCCTCTGGGCTGCCCTTTTTTTACATTGAACCGAGAACATCCTCGTTCGACACGGGATCTTAGATCTCCTTTTCACAGCTGCCAAATTCTATTTTTCTTGGATCCTGATCAGTGGCGACTGATGTCTCAAAGTGACATACAGCGCAGCCGATCGACCAGTCGATGGTGTGGTGGCTAAAATGGACATAACAAGGTAGAGTCTGTGCCGACCAGACAGAATACATGCCTTTTTGCGCTCTAGCCACCGCATTTTTCTTCTTTACTTGGGGACCAGATTAAAGAAAAAAATCAATGGGTCAGGTTTATATTTAGGTCTCCTTTAGGTCTTATATATCCATGGAAAAAAGGGAACATTTAAGCACGCAGATCATTTATCTTTTTATAGCATCCATTCATCTACCTGAAAATAAACATTGAAATGGAAACTCCTTTACTCCCTTTTTGTTTTGCTCTGAATATTCTAGGACAACTAATACTGCTGATGGCAGTACTGGTTCATCCGTGGCCGTATCTTTATCAGAAATTCCTGCTGCTTTGCGTCAGCATCAGGCAATATTGTTTAATAGGAGATTTGGATTGTAGCATATATAACCGCATAAAAAGCTCGTCCTTTGCTGTGCACTGTCACCCACTTTTCAGTGTTTAATATACATGATCTGATACATGTACGTCACGAGCACTTCTATGCCTTGCCGCCTAGGGGAAAAAATTGCCCAACAAATTTTGCTGCGTCGGACTTTTTGTGTTATGAACTTCATTAAAAAAGTATTTGTGATTAGTCGTTATTTATGCGGATATTCGCTCTACTACTAATATCGGGACGCATTTTAGTTTCCGCATTGCGTGAGTTCATCCTCGAAGGATAACGAAATCGCGTGATATGATGGGCGTAGACGATGGGTCAATTACTCACAGTGGAGCAAGGCCAGTTGATGCCAACTTTGCTCAAAAACCTCAGTCTGAAATGCCTGTTGCTTTCTGATAAGGAGGTTCAGAAACTAGGCCTCCCTTTCAGCTGGCCACTTGCTTTGCAAGCAATGAAGAAATTGGCCAGTCTAACTAAGCAAGTATAAGCAACTGATCCGTGTTCAAGGAACTTAGACTTGTTCATGAATCATTACCAGATTGACTAAAGCAACCTCTAATGTCAACTGACAAAAGTGCATGCATAACTAGCTTCACGGATGGTGAAAATAAGTGGATGACCAGTGACCAGACCAGACCATATAAAATTGCCTTTTTTTTCCTTTCATCAGATTAATAATTACCTAGAAAGAACTATGCAAATTTTATATCAAGGTAAAAGATTAGGGACCCTATTAAATTTGAGTCCTCGATGTAAGGTTAGCCATTAGCAAAGATAAAAGAGGATAAGCTAGGAAACAACATAAGAGAATGCCTAATAAATAGACTAAATTTCAAAAATCTATAACTATTTTGACACATGTTGTAAAAAAAAAAGTACAGCTTCTAGTGCTTATTTCAAAAACCTACAATCATTGTGACACATATTGCAAAAAATTACAACTTTCTTACTATGAGCTCACTTGTCATTTTCTGACAACAAGTGGACCACGGTTAATCCTTCTATTACATGCTATAAAAGATAACAGATTGACTCACAATAAGAAAGTTATAGTTTTTTCCAGCATGTATTGAAATAGTTATAGATTTTTAAAATAATCATCAGAAGTTGTAGTTTTCTACGACATATATCAAAATAGTTATAGGTTTTTAAAATTTACTATAATAAATAAAAAAGAAGTAGTACTAGCTGAGAGCTGGAATTCCATTAGCTTCTCAGTGCGGCACACCGGCACATATCTACCTTGGCTTGTCCTAATTAGGGGTGAAAATGGATGGCAGGAAATCCGAATTATCCGATTCCGTATCCGTTAAAATACGAATATGGATATCTGTATCCGTATTTGTATCTGAAATGGATACTAAAATGGATATATCCGAATTCGTTTTCGAGATTCGGATTCAAATGTGGATATCCGAATTCGAGATATATCCGATCCGTATCCGTATCCGCCAACCAGGGAACCAAATTTTGCTAAAGTTTTAGAAATTTCAGATATGAACGAAATTCCAACCCAATCAAATTGGAACAAATTTCAGTCAAATTTGATCAAAAATTTAAATTTCCAACATGAATTTTGAACAAAATTTCTAGAATTCCGTCCCAATCAAATTAGAACAAATTTTAGTCAAATTTTTATCAAATTTCAGTCAATTTTGTTCAAAAATTTAAATTTCTGACCTAAATTTTGAAGATCGAGTAGATATTCGAATGTGGATTCGTATTCGAACTATCCGATTCGTATTCTTATTCGAAGATATCTGGATCCATATTCGCATTAGGATTAAAATGTGGTAAATCGTACTATCCGAATTCGATTCCATACGTATTCGATCCGTTTCCATCCCTAGTCCTAATGTTCTCGTTCTAAGGATAAGGCTCGCCTGATATAACTGCATTTTTACGTCCTCACTGACACATGGTTTCTCTCACATAAACGTCGTAGAGACGTGGTCACTGACACATAGATCCTACCCTACGTCTAGGTCCACATATCAGTGACCACGTCCCTATGACGTTCATGTGAGAGGAACCATTTCCCTCACCCTGAGTGCAGGATACAGCACTGGCTTGAGCTAAGCTGGGGAGGTGGTGATGATCGTGTGACATGCATGCTTGGAGTTGGAGACGGTGGAATTCTTGAAAGGTTATTATGTCGCTAATCAGGCTCATGTGTATGAACATTATCTGATCATCTTGTGTGAGATGAGGTATACATTCAGAGATCTTTTACTAAGCTTTTAGGTGCCGGTTTATTGGAGATGTGTGTATGCAAGGTCGACATACCTAAACAAACAGATTGGTGTGGCCTGGTAGGTAATTAGGCCAGCCTAAGAACCTCAATAGTGGCGCCACTTCGGGCAAAGTCTACTGGCTAGGGTCCACAATATCGTTTGAGGTACGAAAATCGATCCCTGGCGGTAACAAAAAATTCGCAGTTATCAAAAAACCACTCAAAATTTTGTGAGAATTCATTCAAAATTCACTTGGTCAAACTTGTAATTCGGCAATCGGTAACCGCTCAAATTGGACTGGTTACTGAGCAAATTTACCGATTTATTGACCGATTTTTCCGCATTGACCATATTTCTCGGTAGCCATTCGATTTTCTCAATTTATCGAGCAGTTTTCTCGAATTTTAGTGAAGTTAAAAAAAACCAAAAAATAGATCAACCTTGTAAAATCAATAACTAATTCAACTGAGCTTCAAATCAAGTGAAACAATTTTTTTTTTGGTTTTTCTTAATATGATCTACATGGTAAAAGTATTTTTACTCATAAAATATTTAAATATTTTCTGTGAGAAAATGTATTTGCTAAACCTAGTTAAATACATAGTTAACTCTTTGCTAATTCAAAAATCATGAAACCAATTTTGTTAGTCTTATTTATATGATCCTATGTCTTTTAAAAATACATGAACTCATAAATAGTTATTGTAACATGCAGGATTATGTAAATATGTTGCAACTAGATTAATTCATAACTAATCCATCATACCTCCAAAATTAGTGAAACTACTTTTATTAGTTTACTTATACTATGCTTTATGTATGAAAAATAATGGTAGACATGAAAAAATTAATTATAGTGTTGTTTCTTAACATATTCACTTTGTACTGTGAACTTTGTAAAAATCATGAAGAAATTAATAAAACTCTAAATGAAGTGAAAGTAATTTTAAAGATCCTCTTAATATACGCCCTACATAAAAAAAAAATATCTTTTTGCATGTTAAGCTTTTCCTTAACATGAGTTAAATGAGATGCACGCTTTAATTTTTTTTCAAACTTCCTCTCTATAGAATACGATGCAAACGATATTATTTTTGAATTTTTTTTTCATAGAATGTCTTAAAATTGTCTCTAGATTTTTTAGGATTTTTTTATTTTTATTTTTTTAATTTTTTGAATTGAAATTTAAAAACTGCTCACATTATGAATTCGGTGTAGCCCGGAGCTCGGTAATCACGCTTTTTGAACCAATGATAAGTTGAACTCTAATACTGGCTAATAGCCCTGACACATTAAAGGCATATTTGGCAGAACTCTTAGAGTAGTTTTTTGAGCTTTCTAAAATGAACTAGATGTTAGGAGCTGAAAAAAATAGATTTTCTCCGATTCACTTCCCATATAGAATTATTTTCTTTATAAAGTTTACTTTAGAGAACTATTAGAGAATTATTTTCAGCTACATAATCACTTTCTTTAAAAATTTACTTCTTCTAAAAAATTTAGATAAGAGGATGTCTACCAAACAGCCCCTATCGGGCACCTCGATTGCCGCCAATGATTAGCTACAATATTATTTACTTAATCATGTGTCATCTCGCTGTGCACCACATGGTACTGTCGATAAATGGAAACAGTACGCATCATGCTGGGATTTCAGTAGCTGCTAGCTAAGCTAGTCGAAATCAGTGATGACTAGCAGCGTCGTGGAAAACGGCAGGCTAATCGGTCCATTAATCACCCGATTAGTCAGTGATGCCAGCTAAACCACCACGACTAGTGTAACCAGAGGGTTCAAGGTATTTACAGTGGTGCCGTATTATAAACAGCATCATGTATTGACAAGTAATCTTATGACGATTTAAGAGGTAATTGCTATAGTGTGTTGTTATTTTAGTTGTCTTTTAATAATTTCACATGTCTTAAGTTGTGTATAGACCAAATGAATGTTATGAGTTACATGGTAAAGACAACTTATACAATGGTGTGGGAGTAATCTAGTAGTTTTAAATTTTAACTTATAAGACTATTGTTTCGGGAGATAACAATATCTTTCTCTCACCTCCTCTCTCTCCTCAAGAGCCCTAATATTCTTGAATGAGTGGTCCCAAAAAATTGATTTGGAACTATTAGTTATTTTCTCAATTAGTTAGCTATTTTTTAGCTTTGTCACTACAATAGATTAGTTTACTCATTGATTATAGTTTGTTTGGTTGTGATGTTGTATAATAATGTAATATACATATAGTATATACTATATTATAGGATCGAGAACGGTGACTAGAAATAGGTGAATATGTGTCTTAATAATTTCTTTCGAAACTGATAGTCTTCTCCTATTTTCATCCAATGCACCTCAAAATCGAATCTTAACAAAACTAACAAAGAACACAGTGAAAACTCAAGGCTCAAAATATTGTTAATCTGGAAGTTTCGGGTATCTGGAAGCTCTGGATGAACTCCGGTTTAGGGTTCTCTGTCGCGGTTTGAAACTTCAATCCAGAAGTTCTAGATTGGACCGGAAGTTTCGACCATAACAACAGCTCAAAATTCAAAATTCAAAATTCAAACTTGGAATCCAACCAAAACATGAGTCTCATGGATGGAACTCAACACTAAGTTCCATTGCAAATCATTCCAAGAGATATGCCCACACAAAGATTGAAACTTGAGAAACAAAACTCGAAGACACAAGTGAAGAACACCAGTGAAAAAATCGTCCAAGATGATGATTTAGAGGCAAGAGAATTTAAAATCCAATCTTGTATATTAGTATGTAAATTTTATACCTCTAGCAATAAGAAGAATGACTCTAGCAAGGCAAAAAATTTCAGCTCAAAAAGGAAAATAAAATCATTACCGAGAATCGAAAAACTTACAAACTTGCAAGGAAACCAATAGAGAGAAACCAGAAGGAGGTGAATACAAGTACAAGAGTAAACATAAATTTCATTGCTTATAGAGGTTAGCCATATTTTAAGTAGATTATAAAGATTTTTTTTACAAAGCTCTCACCTAATACATAAACTGAGCTCTCCTCTTCCTCTCATCCAAAATCTTAGCATAAAGTTCTCATATGAATGACTCAAAGAGCTTAAATGGCTGGTTCACCTTCTCTCGACAACCCTACTCCTCTATTTATAGGTCTTATGAGCTTCTTTAGATATTAAGTTTCCTTATTCCCAAAATACCCCTCCCTTCTAATAGCCTTCTACCTACCACCGAGGTATTTTAGTCTATTTTTTGCTCCATTCATCAAACGACCATGGCTTCTTTATGACTTAGCTTTGCCTTGATGCAAGTTTCACGATAATGCCACGTACACCTCTAATCTTCCTATAGTTTTAATGCCAAACTATGAAACCCCTTGTACGCTTCTCAAAGTGTGACTCATCACTGCTTTCTCACACCTTGAGCAAGCACTCCGATGTCGATGCATGCACTCCTTCTTACGATCTTGATCGTTAGTAAGTCTCTCTCGCTCCCGATTCCTCGAGCCGCCTTATCACTTGCACCTGCATCTCTTTCGCTTGACTTTGTCAACACGTCATCTTCATCCATCTTCCATCCTTTTCTTGACCTCCACGTGTACAGTTAGGATCACTCTTGACTCCATTCGACCTCCTTGATCGTCTAGCATCAAGCATCCCTCTTAGCCCCGATCATCCCACCATTGACCGCCAAGTTATATCCATCACCTACACACCATGAGACAAGCACATTTCTTAGTCCAAATCAAAATCATCAATTGAAAGCACATCCCCAAAATCATTTGTGAACACCAAAAGATCCAACAAGTAGATGGGATTCAATGCTGAAAATACTGTTCACCGAAAGTTTCAGATTAACTTCTGAATGTCCCTTCTTTGTTCAGGACATCATGACAATCCAGAAGTTCTGGATTATCTTCCGGACAGGGGCTCTCGGTTTCAGTTCTCCTGCCAATCCGGAAGTTCCAGGTTCGGTTGCCGAAATTGAACACTGGACGCTCTGGCGAGACAAAACTCTGAACACCAGAGATTCAATCGAAAGTTTTGAGTTCAGACCAGAAGTTCTGGATTCACCAGAATCAGCACATTAGAACTCATGCAAAAACAGAGATCATCAAACCAAATACCAATATCAATCACTCATTACAAATAAATCAAGGCACATTTTAATTTGGTTTCTCACATATACGTGAAGTAAAAGAACAAAATAATGCAATTAATTATGCTTGCTTTAGAAACTAGGGCCATCTTCCCGATTCAATTTAAGAAACGTTATGGTTCATTACATCGCTGTGTACAACGATGTTTTCAATCACCTGATAACACATCAAGCGCACAGATTTGTACATACCGCATCTATCCAAGCAAAAGAGCAGAAATAAAAGAAAAAATTGACTTTCTTTTTTGGTGCCCCCAGCTCATGTCTTCATCACCTCATAGCTAGAACCCCCATTTCTACCTACAATCTCAGAATTTCTATCCAATCTGCTTTAGCAATCACACGTTCAAAGAACACATAGTTATTCATCTCCCGTTCATCACATGAAAGAAATTTGGCATTGACTATACGTTGTCTTTTACTCAGATTATCCCTAGTTAAAAGTTTGTTATGTGATATCAACCACAAAAAATACACACACCAGGAGGCATAGTTATATTCCATACAGCAGGCACTACTATACAAGGGTTATACCTGCCCTTTTTCACTACTGGTTCACAAATAACTGGTAGTGATAAGTTATCACTGATGATTCATAAGCCGAACTAGTAGATTTAACCATAAACCCTTAAGAATCAACAGTAATAGTTAATATCAATGTCGGTTCATAGCTAGAACCAGCAATAGTAATAACTGTCACTGTCAGTTTAAAAGCTCACTGATAGAGCACTAATTGAGCCAATATGAATGGACAGTGATAATCCTTATCTCCATCGGCTCGTATTCCAAACCGATAGTGATAAGGTTTATCACTGCCGGTTAATATGCTCACCAACAAAGCAATAATTGAGCGAAGACGAACCGACAATATTCATTATTATCACTGTTGGTTTTTATTCCAAACCACAATGATAATTCTTCTATAAATTGAGCCTGCCTGCCTGCCTCAGCTACGCCCCATCTCACATCACTCCCAATCTCCAGAAGCCACTCCCGAGAGGTAGTGGCGGTTGAAGTGGTGTGATAGTGTAACACCCTGATTTTCATATTTCTCAAATTTCTAAATTTTTTCAAGATTATTGAATAGTTTCACTAGTAGTATAGGTTTAAAACCTATTTTCTTAATCAATCAATCAATATAGTTTATTGTTTTGTATGCATTGCATGCTGAGTTTTGTTAGGAGCCAGGTAAATGTATTAGAGTTATTTTTCCTTTTATTTCTCTTTGGTGTTTTGAGTGAACAAGATTTTGAAAAGATTTTACAAAACTCAGTAGTGAATAAGTTAAAGGATCTTAATGGTTGAAATTCAAAATCTTTGAATTCATCATCTATTCAATCCTTGATCATACCTGATCCTTCTCTAGATCAATTCAAATATTATTCAAATCCTTGTTTAAATCTAATCTCTCATCTTTCTCAAATTCTACCCAAATCCAAATTAAAATTTCTTATCTACTTCTATTCTTATTCAACCTTATTTTTCGTTTCTCTTAAATTCACTCCAAACTCAATTCAAATTCAAACCCTATTTAAATTTCTCTACAAAAGTTTCTTTTCTAAACCCTAGATATATCTAAAGTGTCTTTGGGCTTAATCTTGCTCAAGTCCAAACCCTTAGCCAAGTCTTCTAGATGGCCCAACAAAGGATCTACAAAATCAGTAAATTTTCGCGGAGTCCTGGACAGCTTCATTTTCTCATGAGGTTTCGGAGTTCAAAACGGCTTCAAATGCGAATCTTGACAATACCAAAGTTGTAGGTCTCATCGAGAGCTTCGATTTGAACCTATGGAAGTCCTCTTTTAGATAATGAAGCTAGGAGTTATGGCCCCCGAAATCAGTGCTACGTAGATAAGTCCGAGTTCAAACAGTTTATCTTGTGGTGTATTTTTGGAAATAAAGATGGCGTTTTCAGAAGTTCTAATGGCTACCACAGTTGTAGATCTTTTCGAGTACTACAATTTAGAATCAAGAAACATCTAATTTGGAGTCCGGACGATGTAGATATCATCCTCGGAATACAGAGCTGCGAAAAAGGAAATCATAACCGACTCGAACTCGGATCCGATTCGTGTTCGGTTTGGACTTCACCTCAACCAGCTGGCCCTAGCCCTATAAATATGAGTTGCACGCCCTCTTCTACCCCTGTTCCATGCCATCAAACCCTAGAAGTCGCTACTGCCCTGTCCGTGCGTCGCCGGAGCGCCGCCGTTCGCCGGAGCCGCCGCTGCCGCCCGTGATGCGCTACGTCATCTTCTCCGTGAATCCTCCTTCCTCGACCATCAAAGCAATATGAGGACCCCTTCTTCTCCTACCTTACTACTATTTTAGCATCATATTAAGTCCCTAGCCAAGCTCTAGCCCTGGCCGAAGCCCGATCTACGCAGCCACGGTTGTTACCGTCGCGGACAGCCTCGAGACAGCTAGTGCACCGTTTGCCATGCCCTTTTACCAGCACATGTCCCATGATGTTCCCCATGCACTCACCAACCGGTTCGGCCAGTAGAGTAGCCAAACTACTGCAATCAATGTCGATATACCTGCTGTCCGGTTTCTAGACGCGTTCTACACGTGCACCATTTATGCAACGACACGACCAGGACGCTCTTGCCAAACACAGCACATCGCAGCCATCACCCGTCTCAGCTATGCTGATCGTTCTTCCTCTCAGTGGATGATCTACCAAAACCCATGCCATAGCATTGTGTTCCCGGGTTATATGAACATCTTTGTTCAAACGGTTTCATAAATTTGATAGCCAATCTCCTAGAACACGAGTGTTTTCGTTCCTGCATCTGTTCGCGGTCACCACCAAACCTAGCAGCAGTCATCGTTGTTTTGCCACTACCTCGGATGACCCCTTCCAAAACCAACCATACCGCTGAGTTAGTCTTTCCGCATTCTATGCTATGCTTCCCTCGTTTCACTGAAATACCACTGAAGCCGACATCAATGTCTGTGGCCACGTGCCCGATCGCCATCTCCGATGAAACCGGAACCACCACCACTACATAGAGTGACCAGTAGTATCCTTAACCTAGAAGCGCAACCTTCGGCCTTTTTGATCCATCATAGGTGGTCGATACTAGATCACAGCGTATCCCTTCTTTAATCTAAGATGGTACTTGCATAGCATACCAAGTCAGCGTCACATCATTCTCTTTAGCCTAGTCAGTGAAGTCTAGTCTGCCCTACACTTCTTGAATCCTGTGCAATGATGTTTCAAGCCTGACGCAGTAATTGTTCAATAAAACCTTTCTCATAGGAAGATAACTCCAGTAAACTAGTTTTTCCTTTCCAGTCTAATCCATCTCTCGAAAGCTCATTCTCTTTTCATCTTAACTCTGATTTAGGCGATTCTTGCGTCTAAATATTTCTGAAATCATACCTATCCAACCATAGTGTTTTTAAAGTATTTTAGTGATGTTTGGTATGTTGTTCTTAGTATTTTCCTTTGTATTGTTTGTCGGTAGTTCTCGCGATTAGTCGATAACGTTCCGGAGCAGTTCGAGGGACTTCAAGACCAAGACTTCGACAACACTGAGCAAAAATGGGTAAAAGGCAAGTGTCCTTGATCATCTTGAACCTATGTTTCTAAATGTTTTGTTTTACAAAATTGCATGCAGTGTTTGTCAATATGATGGGTAATCATCTATGATAGGGTTTTCCCTAGATTTTCCCTTATCATCTCTTAGAACCTAGATGGTTTATGGTTATGTATTTTTGTTGGGTAGATTGCTTAGCCATGCTTTTGGGATATTAGGAAGTGTCATAATCTTGACTAATGAGCATATGCAATATTGATGGTTAATTTGTTAATGGTCTAACAACATGGAACCTTAGGCCTTGAGCAAAGTGGTTTTGATGGTTGTCATGGTTATGATGTTGGTTTAGTGTTTTCTCAAGTGACCTAAGTAAGGACCGGTTCATAGAGCGACAACCCAAGAAATATTGTACCAACCACGAGACCTGGTATGGGACAGGTCTAGCCTATTAATTAGTGGATTCCAGTCTTGTGCGTGCCAAACGGAAGAGTGGATGTGTGGGGACGGCAAAGGCCAGAACCATTTAGTTAGTGGTATGAGATGTGTAGTGGAAGGGAAGGGTGAAAACTTCCTGGAGCTACAAGGCACAAAAGGGGGCTCCTGGGTGGTGTGAATGCCACTTTGACGGCAGTGAAACCTAGCGGGCATGCACATATTGGATGAAACTTTTTAACGGCTTTGAAGTGACTTTCCGGGCGACACACCACTTGCGTGTGTTAAGTGTCTAGCTAACACGGCAACATGGAAATCACAACTTGTGGGGAAAGCTGGACAACCTCTGCATAGTGTAAAAACTGTTATAACAGCTGTGCTCACGGTTGTGAGAGACTTGGATTCTCACATGATCAGTGGATTGTGGTTATGAGTTTGGTTGTGGTTGTGGTTATGGTTATGGTACAAGGAGTACTAGATGGTTATGGTTATGGTTCTGGTACATGAAGTACTAGATGGTTGTGGTTTTGGTTATAGTACAGTGAGTACTAGACGGTTATGGTATGCAAGGTGGGGATCCTTGTACGCTGCATGTTGGACTGTGTGGGTTACATTCACTTAATAATTGTTTAATACTTTTGAGTCCAAATATCTTTTCATTACTCGCATTTACGCAAATATACCATGTGATAGCCTATTCTTGATATAAGCCTGCATATCATTACTTTCCCACACTTGTTATTTTTCCTATACCATGCGACATGTATGCTGTTGCTCAGTGAATGAAGATGTTGAAGACTATCAAGATGAGGTTGCAACGTTCTAGGCGCGTGTCTCCCGGTCGGTTGCCTGCGGTGTTGTTGGGCACCAGTGCTTCTGTTCCACTGCAGATATCTTCATAGAAGATAATATATATCAATTGTTGTAAGAGTTTAACGTTTATTTAATAAAAGTATTACTTTTGTTACTTCACCTGTGACGTCCTTATGTGTGTTGAACATCCTGGGCACACATAAGCCGCATCTTGTTTTGGCTGTTAAAACTAGGTGTGACAGATAGTCATCGTCGCCACTATGGCCGCCTCTACCCATTGTCCCTGGCTTCAACATCCTCTGAGTTTGTCGCCGTCTACCGAGCCTGAGCCATCTCGCGACCTCCATCTACCGAGCCACCTCGCAACATGGCTTCCATGTCCTCCGTGCTCATTGCTGTCTCCAATCTCCCGAGCCTGTCACCCCATCTCCCGAGCCTGTCACCCCGTCTCCCCAACTAAATGAGTGGCAAGTTGAGTAGCTAGATAATGGAAATAGGCATATCTAAATGAGTGGTAGAAAATACATTTTCTTCAAGATTGTATTTTCTTCATTCATTTAGATGTACTATTGTCACTTGGATATCACAAGATATAAAATAGATTGCACAAGGTGGTCATACTAAGAGCTCTTCGACGTTTCCAAGTCGAAGAGCTCCTGGCACAGCAGCTTTGCAACATTCGTTCCTATTTGTCTAAGTTTGAGATGTAAAATACTCTACCATGAACATTTCAATATAAGGTCTCTGTGATCCTCATGCTGATGAGTTCACGGGAGTATTTTTGTAAATGCTGTCGGTTCAATTTGCAGATGTGGATGGATTATAACTACAGATTCTTAGCTTGAACTAGCAGTGATACTTACTATCACTTCCAGTTCATAAGCCGACTGTGATAATATATGGTTATCACTGCCGGTTTCAGAACCGATAGTGATGATAGTTTTGAACTGGTAGTGATAGACTGTTTTGTAGTAGTGAGGCAAAAACATATAATTAACCCCTCTAAAATTAATAACAGTGTAAATGGATTGTACAGAATATATTCTAGAAGAATGAAATCTCAAACCAACAGAGTCAGGTTCATCAGCAAACAAGTCAGAGCTAGCAATATGCAATACTTTTAACCAGAGATTCATTACTCTTTGATCAACAACTAATCTAAAGGAACATCTTAGGTTGTCCCCATCCCAAAATTCATCAATAATTTTATTTTTATTTTTAACAATCACATAAAGCTCACAATAATGAATGACTAAACTCGAATTCTCAAAACAATTATCTTCCCCAAACTTAACCTTTTTATCATCCCCAACAACCCACCTATAACCCATTTTAGCAACCTAAGCTGCCCAAAGGACTCCTTTCCAAAAAGGAGATGTACCAGTTGCAGGACAATCTAAAAAACATTAGGTTTGTTATATTGCTCTAGGAATTTTCAAAAATCAGTTGTGATGGATCTGGGATTCATAGTTAGAGAAAATGATGGTGATGCTCATTGTATAGCAAGGGGCCATCTTGATGATCTCCTTGATCCTTTTCAAGCAGAAGTAATAGCTATCATGCATGGTGTCAAAGCGACAATTGATTTGGGAATAGGAAACATTATGGTGAAGAATGATGCCTTGATGGACAAACAAGTAGTGCTATCATCATCCTTTGATCACTCCTCGCCAGGTGGTCTAGTTTGTGAGTTAAAAAAACCTTCTGCAAATGAATTTTGTTAGCGCTTGTTTCCAGTGTAATTCTAGAGACTGTAATAAGGTGGTGCATGCGTTAGCTGCACTTGGGTGTGTGTCCTGTGGGAAGCTGAGCCCTTGTTCGCCATTCTACTACTTTGCTTTCAGGATTTAGTTGAAAACATTTGGCGGCACCTTCGGCTTAAGAGAATTCCCATACTATACATAATCCATATATAGACGGTTGTATTCCTAAAACCGTTTGTATTCCTAAAACCGTTTGTACTTTCGTATATACAATACATAATCCATATACTACCGAATATAACTGGTATATCAACAACAAAAACATAGTAGTATTACAAAGGCTCAACAACATTACAAAATACAATACAAAATCAATATATTACTAAATGTAATCTATATATATCACAAAGTCACACATTTACAAAGCCTCTCTACATTACAAAGTCACAAAGTCAATATTACATAGCCTCATGATATTTGCGTAGCATTATTCACTTTTCATTCTTCATTATTCCATGAACCCCGTGCCTGACAATATATAAACCAACAAATTAGCTATAGCACAGTGAATTAAAAGAAATTAATGAGTTCATTTGCATCATTTTCAATATATTGAACTGACCGACTTCTGTTGATATTACAAACCTTTATAATAAATTTTTTAGGATCATGAAATTCGCCGGTCTTCTTTATGATCTCCCCAAGTATGCAACTGACGAGCCTTTTTTGAATATACATGAGAGTGTCCTTCGAAAGTTTATTTGTAGAAAATTTATATGTCTGTAGAAGAAACTTAAAATAGTTAGACACAACGATAAAAAATGCATTGTAATATACTATAATTACACTAACCGACGGATATACTGGTAGACTAGAGCAAACGATTTGCATCATATACTGGGCAACATAGAACCCACAGAGGTTTGTGCCATGCGGCTGCTTGTGACACTGCAGAAATTTGTGCACGGTACATTTAGTTGTATGGAATGCATATTATAACGGTAACTTGATATGTGATGGAGGAATTATTACCGGAAACTTATGTTGGTGGCTCACCGACGGTTTATCTTTCTGTACAATCCCGCCCATCGAAACATATTTCGCGAACGTCCTTGTCAACAAGTCTGTCAGATCTGAATAACTCTCTTTGCCATAGTACATCGAGTCAAGGTATATGCAGTGTTGATTATGTGTAAAGATATAAACTAGCATCCAATGGTCTCGATAGTTGTACTGTAGAAGAATTAGGTCCTTCGATCCACGGAGGGTGACCATGGACTCCGCGACGTATTTCTCGACCTCCCCCGGAGACCAAGTGATTGTTGACCCACATACGATCTGTGGGTCGAGGCCCAATTCTCGGATTCTCTCTCCTAGCTTCTTAAATCATAAGTCTACACATAAGAGTAATGTAGATGAGTGAATGTATCAATGAGTTAAGCGTTTCATTAAGCATAGACCGCGATTAGTAACATTTACAGTGTCTCGCATCTCAATAGACCGACGTCCAGCTTGTCAAGACGGTAGATGAGGAATAAATCATCGAAGGTCACGATGAAGCATCCAACTGGTTGCAAGAAATGTTGCTGTTGGTACTTGGCGCTAAAATAAGGAGAAAGATATTTCTCCTGATGGAACCTCTTAAGGTATAGGTCGTGCAGAATCATACTTGCCCAGCTCAATTGCTCTAACGCTTTCTTGCTCACTAACGGCTCACCTGGCACGTAGGTGTTTGACATATGTTCTTCTTCTACCTTTTTGCTCTTGTCCTTCTATTTGTTGGCTCTGCGCTTTCCAGGAGGTGCCGTTTTGGTAGACTGTTGGCCAATTTTGCTGGACACTTATTGTTGCTCATGTGGTGCAGAAGAAGATTTGCCCTTCGGCAGAGCACGACGAAAAGAGAAGTCGCTGACGTTGCATGCTGGAGACAGAGGTTGCGGAGGCGGTGGAGGTGCAACCAATGTTATGAACTTCTTCGACCACTGGATGAAGGAGTGGATGACCTCCCCAAGCATCCTGACGTCATCCTCTGGGGGAATAGGAACTGGGAGGGACGTGCAATTCTTGTGTATCAAGTCCACCGACACCCTATCGTAACGAGGCTCTAGCGGTAGTTCGTGGATCGTCTGATCCCTGCCACATGGGAACTCCAAGCCCGTGCCAACCTCAATGATGTTATCGGCGCCAACAGTGGTGGGCAATACGAGCTTGCACTTGGTGGCCGCCTCTATGTCGTCGACGGGGTATCTCTCATCAGGGACCTCTTTTGGAATGTCGTCGTCGGGGGTGTTACCTTCAAATCCCGATAGGGAAGTGCCAAGCCAGTAGAGATTCAAGTGTCGTGGCTGCATCTGGCTGTCTCATTGCCCGTACTCACTCCTCGACCCGTTGTTCCATCCTTTCTACAAGCATATCCAGCTGTTCTTTCATCCTTGCTTCGACCTCAGCGACAATCTCCATTCTCATCCACTCACGTTTGGCTGCATCGCGCTAAGCTTTATTTCTCCTTCGACTTCTATATGAATCGGTGTCGTCAAGGAATCCCAACTTCCATGGAACGAAAATACCTATGCCACACGTGCGACCTGGGTGCTCTTTCTTCCCCAGAGCTGACGTTAGTATGTCTTTTTCCCGAGATGGCTGGAATGATCCTTGAGTGGATCCTTCCGAAAGTTGCAGGATCCTTTGAGCCACTTGCTCGGTTTCTAGCTTCCTGAAGGTGATGGAACCATCGGCCGAGTGTACGCCCTTCCTCGGAACCAGTTCCGGGCCCATCTCTCCGGGATCTATGAAAATGGTGTGGAGCAGTTCTCCCGAGTTGCCTGCTCATCCTCCTTGTCCCAGTCCAACTCCTTGCGCGCGTACCCACCAGTGCCGAGCCTGTGCGGGTGCGTGTTGCGTGATTGGCCCGTCTTGTTAGCTTGACTCTGCTGCTAAAATTCTTTAGACTGGCACCTCTCCACAAACTCTGCCCATTGATCTGCCAAGTACCCAAGTACCGGTGGCTCGCCGGGGAGGGAGGACGCTGGGGAGAGACGAGGGCCGCCAGGGAGGGACGAGGGCCATCGAGGAGTGAGGTCACCGAGGAGGAGCCGCCGCGGAGGGACAAGAGCGACTGGGATGGAGGTTGTCGGGAGGGAGCCGCTGGGGAGGAGTCGCAGGGAGGACGTCGCCTGGGAGGAGTCGTTGGGGTCATGAGGGAGACGAGCAGTTAGGGTTACACTTGGTGCGCGTGGGTTGGACAAAACATTACTTATAGCCACATTTATACAAACGGGTCATAAATACGAGCCGTTTGTACTAATGGTATTAGTACATATGGCTTTTTAATAAAACCCGTCTGTAAAAATAGTACATACGGCTTATAACTTCAAGCCGTTTGTACTACTGGTATTAGTACAGACAGCTTTTTATTAATAACCATCTGTACAAATAGTATAGATGGGTCATAACTACGAGCCGTCTGTACTATTGATTTCCAGCAAAACTTTGAAGCTTGCAAAAATCATAAATAATCCATACAAACTCCAAATGAGAAGAAATTTATATGTAAATTTATGATTAAATTTGTACTATCACATGGTGTGGGTACTCATCATAACTAATTCATACAAACTCCAAATTAATGAGATAATTTTTTTTAAGTAAAATCATAACTAATTCATTGTTACATATTGCACTGCAATATATAGGTACATAATAATTGAGTAACATCATACAGCATTAACAATAAGCCCTTCTTGATGATCGACGCGTAGATAGCAAGCGGCCCCGGTCGGAAGTTGTTCTTCGTTAATGGCGATGCCATCTCCAAGAGGGTACTCATCAAATTGATTGTACTCTTCTTTGCCCACGACATTCTCAACTCCGACAATCCTTCTTTTTCCTGAAGGACTACGTTAAGCTTTGGATTTACTGGGTCTTGCACATAAAAGATATGGACAACTTGCTTGGTGAGTACAAATGGTTAGTCTTTGTATGCGGCACATTCGAGGTCGATAGTAGTCATTCCGTACTTGTCTACCTTAACACTTGAGAGTGCGAACCAACGGTATCGAAGGAGGGGGATCTTGAAACGTATGTAGTCAAGTTCCCAAATCTCTTCTATGTACCCATAGTACGCACATACCCCACAACGTTTGTCCTGGAAGGCATCTATGCACACACCGCTATTCTGTACCATGCTCTGGTATAAAAAGTGTACCCATTTATGTCGTATGCTTCAAATATCACGACTGTGTGATTTGGCCATCTTGCCAACCAGCCAATATTATCCTCTATTGAATTATTATTAATTAATCGCGCTGCCAACCAGTTGTAGAAGCTGCGGTTGTGCTGTTTTGTGATCTAAGCCTCCGTAGGGCCTGGATTCTCTCTACGTAGAACGTCCTTATGCACTTTGATATGCGGGGCTACTTCAGTCATGTGTTGCAAGACCGTGAAATGGGCTTTAGATAACGTGGCAAAGTCAGCAATGATTGATTTCCTACCTATGGTCCCCTTGCCATCCAGGCTCCCCTCATGGCGAGACATGGGCATACCAATTGGTTTGAGCTGCTCCATGTAATCGATACAGAACTCGACTACCTCTTCGGTTGTGTAACCTTGGACGATGCTGCCCTCCAGACGAGATCGATTCCGTACATACTTATTGAGAATTCCCATGTACCTCTCAAACGGGTACATCTGATGTAGGAATACTGGGCTTCATATCTTTATCTCTCTCATGAGGTGAACGATAACATATACCATGGTACCAAAAAACGACGGAGGAAAGTACATCTCAAGATGACACAGTGTCTTCACCACATCAGCTTATAAAATATCAAGTATTTCGGGATCGATGACCTTCTGAGAAATTGTGTTGAAGAAGTAACACAACTTGGTGATTGTGTCTTGGAGATAGGTCGGCTGGATATTTTGGATTGCAACAGGAAGCATTTGTGTCATGAACATGTGGCAATCATGGGACTTCATGCCAACCAATTTCAAATCTTGCATCGAAACAAGTTTCGAGATGTTGGCAGAGTAATCGGACAGAACTTTCACACCATGCAAGCACCGGCACAGTTCAGTTCTCTCAACCTTTTTTAGATTATAGCAGGCTGGAAGAAGCCTTGTTCTACCTTTTTCGGAGGGCTCAGGTGCCAACTCAGGCTTGATATTCAAATCAACCAAGTCAAGCCTTGCGTTGAGGCTGTCTTCGTCTTGCCTGGAATATTAAGTAAAAGACCAACCAAGCTTTCACACACATTCTTCTCTACATGCATGACGTCGATACAGTGGCGAACTTCAAGGTGCTTCCAATACGGTAGCTCCCACAATATCGATCTCTTCTTCCACATGCCACTGGTACCCTTAGATTCTTTACTCCCCCAAACACAACATCGATATCTTTAACCATATTGTGCACCTCTTGACCACTATAGTGCCTTGGACATAAATCTCTCTCTCTCGTTCCGTCGAATTGTTCCTTCATGCTACGGTACGGATGATACCTGTTAAGGAACCTACGGTGGCGCATGAACACTGTCTTGCGCGAGTTGGGTAGCCACATACTCGCGGTACCATCTAAGCAATGAGGGCACGCCGTGTCTGCTTGTTTACTCTGGCCTTAAAGGTTACATAAAGCAGGCAAATCATTGATCGTGCAGAACAACATGGCGCGTAGCGTGAAATTCTCCCTTTTGTACGCATCCCATACTTGTGCCCATTTGTTCCACAATGTTTTTAGATCTTCCACCAATGGTCTTAGGTATACATCAATATCGTTTCCAGGTTGTTTCGAGCCTTGGATAAGCAACATCATCATCAAGTACTTCCGCTTTATACGCAGTCAAGGAGGTAGGTTGTAAATACTAAGAACAACTAGCCAAGTGTTGTGCCTGCTGATCATGTTCCCAAAAAGATTCATCCCATCCGTGCTCAAAGCAAACCTTATATTCCTCAGTTCTGCACCAAAGTCATTGAAGATCATGTCGATGTTTCTCCACTGGGGAGAATCGACAGGGTGCCTTAGCTAGAACGTGCCTTAGCTTTCTATCTTGCTTGCAGCCCTCCGAGTGCCAGCACAACAATTCAACCTCTTTTCGATTCGCAAACAGACACTTAAGACGCAGAATTATAGGCAGATACCACACCACCTTAGCAGAAATCCCTTTCTGCACCTCGTCATCGTCTGATTGACTCTTACGCTTGTATCGGGATGCTTTGCACATTGGACATGATTGCAAGTCTGATAGATCTTTACGGTACAGGATACAGTCGTTCGGACATGCATGTATCATTTCTACATCCATCCCTAATAGACAAAGAACCTGCTTTGCTTTGTATGTGCTTTTGGGCAGCTCATTTTCATCTGGAAGCATGTCTGATAAGAGTTCTAATAGCGTCATGAAACTCTTGTCCGACCAACCATTGCTTGCTTTTAATTTAAGCAGTTCAAGCACGGATGACAACTTTGTGTATTCTAGTTTGCATCCAGGGAACAACAGCTTCTCTGAGTCCTCGATCAAGCACATGAATCTGTTAAAGTCTCTCTGAATCCTCAAGTTCACGTCTGCATCAGCCAACATCTGATCCAACCTATCATCGTCGCCTGCAGCACCATAGTCATCATCATCTGCACCAAATTCCTCGTCATCTTCTCTTCTTACGTCGACTTCGGGTTCTTCGAGGATACCAATGTATTCATTTAACACATTTTGCTCTTCACCATGTTTAGTCCAACACATGTAGTCCGGTTCGAAGCCCCTGATAATCAAGTGCGCTTGGATCTGTAGAGCTGCGTTCTGTCTAAGAAAGGATCTCTCGTTTCTACAATCGCAGCAAAGACAATATATAAATTCAACACACTTCTCCAATCGATCCTCCTTGGCAGCTTCTAGAAAAGCCATCACACCATCGAGGTACCCTTAGTTCGTATGAGAACCGTACATACAGCCATGATCCATCTACAATGTACGAAGTAAATTAATGTCAAATCAACCTAATAAAATAGAGCAACCAATATTTTCGTCAAAAAAATGGAGCTACAATGCATGCATGCATGAATGAACCATACAAATGACAATTAATTCAAAAATAATTAATGATTACCGCTATATTAATTATATACATGAATATCTAAAATAAGGGCAAACATTAATTCAAAACTTGTCGTTAAATACTATAATTATTGATAATTTTATGTTTATATACCAAAAAACCAAAATTTATCTACATTAACACTAGATTAAAGCTAGTCATTTATACTATCACATAATTAAACCTTCATCTATACTTTGAGCTTCATATATATACCTAGAACAACTAATATATTCTACATCATGAAAAAAAATCTAAGTCTACATGTACATATAGTTGATCTCTCAAGACTGAATTAGAACACAAATCTACATCATCCAATGAATAGAACAAAACTATGATAATATGGAAAAAATCTAGATCTAGCTAGCTCTCCAAACCAAAATCTAGACCATCTAAAATAAAATACAGCATAATGCTTACCTTGAGTAACAAATACCAATTAATCTTCAAGTTTTCACCGAAATCTAACAATTTTTTTTGTCAAAATCGTCCTCTCCCTCCAAAAGCTGCGCATAAACACTTCACTGTCCGGCGCCACTGTTCTGCTTCAATCCAGATGTAGGGGATGATGTACTGCTAATAATACAGACACTTCATCTTCAAAGCCGTCTGTACTAAAGTGTCCCACCTCCCCTAGCTATTTTCTCAGACGGCTCGTGTTTGTTGCCGTCTGTGATATTCTTTTTAGTACAAACGATTCTAAATATGAGCTGTTTGTATTAATATTATAGACGGCTCAAATTTAGAGCGGTATGTCATACTGGTTTTATTACAGATGGCTTGTAATTAGAGCCATCTGTAATATTAATACATGGAAACCGTCTGTACTAAAAGCGTCCCACCCCTCTCAGAGAGGTCTACTCATTATCACAGACAGTTCTTGTTTAAAGCCGTCTGTAATAATCTTTGCACAGACAGCTCTATAGAATCATTTGTATAAGAGCGTCACACCAAATTATTTCTGTAGTAGTGTTTGGAAGCTGATGGAACGATGATGCGGGCAAGGCTGGCCGGATACGACTGCAGACGAAGGAGCGGGAGGTCTGGCGCTAGGGTTTGGGAGCGGACACGCGATGCGGGCGGGCGTGCGGACATGCGATGCAGGCGGGTACGCAGTTTTGCTGATTCGCTGTCGCTGCGTGCGGATGAAGGACGATGCCTTTGTGCAGGTGGGCGGGCCGGCGACCGGATGACCGATGAAGAAAGACGCACGGGGCGGACGAAGGAAGTGGGGCAGATGAAAAAATTCATTAGATATTTTTAAGTAGTAGATAAGAGATATATAGTCATTGATTCAGTGGATGATCTGCATGCAAGTAACATACAGCAACACCGATAAATCAAAACCAGCAGGCAGCCTGATCTCTGCAGCAATTAATTAAGCAAGTTGATGCCACTTGTTTTAAGTTTTTTTGTTTTTGACTGCTTTTTCAGCTCTGTAGTGTGATCTGATGCAGTACGCTGAGAGATCTCCGGCGAATAGCTTCAGGGGGATCATGTGACACGTCTTTGATTTCTTTTGATCTCGGTACAGCTGCTTGATTATTTTAGTTTATTATGGTGATGGAAGTTCTTCAAAATCTTAAAGAGTAATAACAATGCAAAATTTTAGTTCATGGTCAAGGTGCTAGGCCCCCGTCAGGGCCGGCCCTCTCCCTCGTCCCCTAGGCATTATTTCCACTTTCTCATCTCTCTCCACATATGAGGACATCTCTAACGGTAACGGACGCAACGAAAGTTATGAAGTAGGCTGATCTTTTTCCCCTCCTCTACCTCATCCTTCTTCTTCTCTTAAAAAAATAGAGGGGAACTTGAGGGTTATAGAGGAGTAGCAGCCGGTTGGGAGAGGGAGCTTAAGCCCCTTCCACATCCTAAGATCCGCTGCTGATCTGGAGCAAGCATTACCAACAATGCGACACACCATTTTGATCCAGGAATAAGTTAGTTTGCGCCCCCTCCTTTTTTTTTCCTCAGATGCAGAGTTTCACATTCGAACTCACAGAAACCCCAAGCTTAAACCCGGTAATCTCCTGTCGTCGTTGAGGTACATTACACACGCCGACGGCGCTTTAACCAGATAGCGATCGTAAAAAGCGATCGTAAAGCAGGTAGTTTTCAGTTAGGTCGTCACTAAACCGGCGGCTGTCACGCAGGCACGCACACACTGAACCGATCAACCGAAAGAAGTATGTAGATGAGAAGTATGTAGATGCATGCATCCGCATACCGAGCCCATGGAAGGGCCAAGCATGCAGCTAGCAAGCTAGTGGACGAAAAAGTTAGAGACTGATACAGATGAGTCCATGATCCATGATCCAGTAGTTGGGTAAAGCAGATGCAGACCGTAACCGGCCTCTGCAGACTGCAGGGGAACACGAGAGCTAGCTCTCTGCGGCCATGCATGCTCTAGGTGCGCGCGCTCCCCCCACCCTCTATATGCATGGGGCATGACTTGGGTGACGATCGCATAATTTCTGGCCGATCTAAATTGAAATTAGAAATAGATAGATTTTTTAAAATCAATATTAAATATTTTTTAAAATTGGGGTAACAGTTTCTGACAGTATTGGATATCCGGAGTATCTAAGTTTGGATATTATCTAAAACCCAGGCGCTGATACAATATTACAATGCTATCAAAATTCAAAACATTATTGAAATATTCATGAAAAAAATCTAAAATATATATATATGGTGCAAATGATCCTATAATCTAGCTTAAAAAAATTCAACTCCAAATATGATATGTACAACGAGAAAAAAAAAGACAAATTTTATTATATGCAGTATGTCTTTCTATTTCTTATTATACCTATCATATTTTTGTCTAGATTTTTTTAAGAGCTAGATCATGAAAAAAATTAGAATTTTTCATGATAATTTAAATTTTTTTAAGAGCTGGATCATAGGATCTTCTAAATAAAAAAATAGAATCTTTTATGATAATTTTGATAGTGTTTTGAATTTTAGAAACAAGCGAACGAATTTTTATTATTTTAAACATGTCGCCTATTGAAAGGGCAACATATTTACCTTTTTAAATAAGATGCTTCTCTCTATATCGTTAGCCAGATGTTGATAAGGGCAAGGATGTGGTCATTGCTGGTTCCCGCTTGACCCAACAGTAGCGCTAGGGTGTTATCCACACTCGCTGTTGCATGCAACGCGGGGTTAGGCGCCCTCGTCATCTTTTTCCCCTACAACGACAGGCCCGTCCCGAGGAATATCCTCCCTCCTATTTATGTATATATTATCTTTAGTATTTCATTAGATTTGTAAGTTCATAATAAACTAAGTTTAAATATATTTACTAAGTCTAACTACTGTATAAACTTATAATAAATATAACGTATGACCTTACAAAGTTATAATGAGCTAAGTTATATTGTTCATTATCAAGTGACTAAGTGTGTCAACTATATCATCTCAGCTATTGCATAGTAACTTTCAATATAAATATATTCTCTATTTTTGTTATAATTTTACATACAATTTGAGTGATCTTTCATATTTTAATAAATATTTGCCGCACATATTTGTTTTGTATTCGTTTCTGACATTATCTGTGATCATATTCGTATCCAAACTATCCGTGTTTAAATCTGTTATCAATAAAAATATGATTTCAAATATAATAGAGCCTTGATCAACGTAACAGCAACCACACACGGACGCCCCTCCACACAGGCCGGATAAGGGTTGCGCTGCTTTCGTGCATGCTCTGGCCTATCAAGGGACGGTTTATGCGTTGGTGAGGATTGCCAAATCTGGTTAATTACTTCCCAGGGCATGTTCTGAACTGTGTTTAGTCAAACCAACATACTAATACCCTATTTACATTGGGCGTATTAAAGTGGCACGGGTATGTCTATATCATAAAATTACAAAATTACTCTTATCTAGTACTAGTTCAATATCCGGGCATTGCAACAGGAGCCGAAAATTTACATACAATAACATTGTTAACTCCTCTAAAATCAATCATCATTGTCATAATATCTTCAAGCTATCACATTATTAACATTGTTGAAACACTTAAAGCATTATTCTGAACACCAAGCAACACCGCCGTGCAACCAAATTTACATCCTTATTCGAGCATACGCTGAACACTTTGCAACGCCCATAACAAAAAGAGATTAAAGCTAAGCGTTGGCGTCGAACATAACAAAGTATATACCCAAAAATTTGTCGCAGATCATAAACGCAAATAAAAAATACAAACCATTTGGGAATACCCACTAAGTCTGTCCTCGTTGAACCAATTCAAACGTAAGGAATGCATTGATCAACTAAGCTACCAACAAGATGCAATGCTAGACCACGTTTATACTTTAGGCACAACTCAATGTGTTTAACAATCTCAGATCAAAACATACTGTGTTAGTTCGATAATGACTTGTGTTTAGATGATATACAGGGGCACCTCTGTTGTCAAACTGGTAAGCTAATTTGACAAACAAAATCCTGATATAAATGGCATTTGACGTTACCACGCAACAATTTATAGCTATGAAACATGGGAACTAAAAACGCCATGACGCGACTACACGAGATGTCCAATTCAATTTCTCTAGTGGCAGCACAATGTATCATCTGTACACTGTCATATGTGATCTATAGGAGAACCCAAAAGTGCATAACAAATCAAAAGTATCTAGGATTATTTTGATGGATACCTGTCCTACTCCAGATTTTTAGAACGTTACTAAAGCAGTCCTTTAGTCTGAAATATCTGCAAATAAAAAAAATAATCCATGAGGATCTAATAAACAAAATCGAGGGTCTGAAGCTAACTGAAGTGTGTTGCATCTGAAATATCTGCATAGAAACTTGTAGAAGAACAGCTAATGTAGGACAGCATAGAAACATGTAGAAGAACAGCTAGATAATGAAATAAGAGCAAAGAATCAGATGGTGCATTGCACCCCGACACCAAAGAGATGGTTTGCATGGATCAAAGAAGCAATATGACAAGTGCATGATCCCTTGATAATTTAACAATGCTTTGGAAAACAGGAAGTAGATATCCCAGATTTCAAGACAAACTGTGCACATTAGGAAAATAGGCATTGTGTTCTATATGTTCAACAACTTAAATGTGCATAGTAACTTAGTAAGCTCAAACAAGAGTTATCAGAAAAAAAAAAACAGCTTTGAGGTGTTAGAAAATACCGGGAGTGTTCTGTCAAAGCTTCTCATGTAGTTATCTTTAGTTGTAGCGCGCTGATGGATGCTCTGCTAGTGTCAACACTGGTAAAGGGAGGCATGGTGCTACCATGGCTCTCTTCCAAAGTTGTTCTAATGTTCATCAGTTGTTTGATGGTTTCACTTAATAAAAATGGAAATGGAGGCTTTACTGCCTCGTGCTTCTTAAAAAAAGGACTTCACTGGTCTAATGATCCTTTTTTTCCTCAACCTTACCACCTTAGCAGAATATCAATTACTCTAGATATTCATAGAGTAAAGAAGAAATAATCCAACCTCAATTATCCCAGCAGCAAGGCAAACATGATGGTCGTCTTCACCAAAAGAAGGAGCACAGTGGACAACACCAGTTCCACTATCATCAGTTACATAGTTATCCGCAATCACTCTAAAGGCAGTATCTTGAAACCCCGTGAAAAAATCAAACAGAGTGTATCTGCAACCAGAGGAAAAAAGCGACAGTAAAATGAATGGAAAAAAAACTACAGATGTTTACTGCAATTATCCTTGGTTATCACATGAAATTGAGTTTCTCACACAATGCTCCGTAAATGAGACTCAAGAGTAACAATTATTGGTATAGCTGAGCAAAAGAATCCACCACTCATAAAACTATAGCGCACAACAAAAGTGGAACACATTATTTTAACAAGCTACTAACCAAAGTAGCATCTCCACACAGGCAGAAAAATTCTAAAGTTACACTTGAACGTCATATGTCAAAAGCAAAGTGGATTGTTTACTCCGACAAAAATTAGCAGTGAAGTCTTACAAAACCAACTCATGGTTAACAAAGGGATAACCAGAAGCAGCTAGATTTATGGAAAAACTTTATGCTCCAGCCACAACTCTTGTATCTAGCATTGAGAACTTTAGTTTGAGAGTTCTACAAATCACAATCTGAAGATCAGGTAAAAGATAATGCATGTAATTCAAAAGTAGTTTCCATTATGTAGTGGATATTTCATACTTGATCCCATGCAATCAGGTACAAACATAAGATTGATCAAAAGAAAACTAGTCACTTTAGGCCAACTAAGGATGAACCAGGAATCTTTACCAAAAATTCATAAGATGGTTGCTTCCTTCCTGAAGCTTTGGCCTTCACTGGCAATTGACCAAGCCTAGATTCCGCAACAACGTATACTGCTCCATTTGACTTGTCTTTAACCTGTTTGTAACACAGCATACATCCTCAAACAGGAGAAGCAAGCAGCAAACAAGTAGAGAGGGGCATGAATAATGGAGATCTCTTGTGACAAAACAACTGGGGCAGTATCTCGACGAAGAGCATAATAGACAAAAGTCATGTCAAATATGACAACATGAAGAAAAAAAGGTACAGAAATAGAAAAGCACCAACCTTGGCATAGATAAGGTTGGCATATCTGCTAAGTAACTCAAACGGCAAGGTAACATATGATAAAAAAAAAGGGACTTACTTTAGCGATTTGTACACAAACAGCCATTAAAAGATATTCTATCCTCACTATTAGTGCCGAGAACCACCACCTATGCACACGGCTATTTCAATTCTTGGCAAATGTAGGACTTACTTTAGCGATTACTTAGAGCACAGAATGTCATCAGATCGACATATTCATTCCAAAATAAACCACCGAACAAAAATTATCAAGAAAAGAACAAACACGTCCACGGAAAATAATTGACATCTCAGTACCCTTTTACTGCAAATTCGGTGCACAACGAATTTAATTCCAATGAATTACCGTCACCATACCTGTGCCGATGGTGTGCGGGCGTGTGGGGAAGAGTTTGATGTCGGCGGCGTTGGAGTGCTTGGGTTCGGCCGGGGTGCAGGAGTTGGAGCAGGCGTGCTTGCAGTCGGGGCCAGGGAGGAGGAGGTGGAGTCGGGGAGGCGGAGGGTGAGGGTGTCTCGAAGAGCAGATCGGATGCTGTGGAACATCAATAGATGGAGCTCCACTTCATCTCCAGGGAAGCACGCAATCCTCTCCCCTGCCTCATCGCTAGTCGCGCTAAGGTTTCGGCGGCGGCGCAGGTGTACAAGCGGCCGAGGGTGCGCCGGATGCGTCCGGTCGCTGGAGCCCGCCGCCGACGAGGCCGCGCAGTCGGACGAGGAGGCCGACGACGGTGCTTCGACAACCACGGCGACGGCCGTAGCTCCGTGCTGTCGCACAAATTCTACTACTCGTGAGTTTCTGCTCCCCATCCTCTTTTCTCACAGATCCAAATCCCCGTCGGCTGCAATGGTTAAACGATCGGTTTTGAACTTACAATTTTGTACAATATAGGTCACCGTATTTATTGAAATGGATAACTATTTTTTTATTTACGTATTTAGCATATGTATTCGACGTATGGTGTACTAAAAACGAATTTTTGAAGTACGGTGCACCGAAAAAGTCATTTTCGGCACACCGTGTGCCGAATACACTGTATTCGACACACGGTGTGCTGAAAATGACCTGTATTCGCCACACGAATATAGCAAAAAGTGTATTTCGGCACACGGTGTGTCGAATACAAACTGTATTCGGCACACAATATGCCGGAATACGCTTTTGCGTCACGTCGCATCACGTCGCGCTTTACTTTTTCTTTTTCTTTTCATTTTTCCTTTTTACTTTCCCTTTTGCTTTTCGCTTTTTCATGTCTCCCCGCATCAATTTGTCTGCTGCTGGCCGGCTCGTCGAGCTATAAATGGCAGCACAGCTGCTGCGTTTGGAGCTGCGAGCAGAGGAGAGCACGACGGCGAGCAGAGCAGCAAATTAGCGCGAGCGCGAGCAGTCGAGCACGAGGAGCTGCGGTGCAGCAGGACAGTCTTCCTTAGTAGTAAGTACTTATATTTATTAAGTTGATAAAATATAGTAGGTATAATATTTACATATTTTATGATGTCGTAACAGAATCAGCTAGTTATTTGGATCATAGATTATGTATGTACTTATATTTAGATTAGAAAATATAATTATAGCATGTAGATATTAAGTTGCTAAAATAGAGTAGGTGTAATATTTGCATACTGTATGATCTCGTAATAGACGGTACTATAGTGTAATAGTAATCGTAATATTTATTTAGATTAGAAAATGTAATTGGAGCAAGTAGAGTATTTATTCCGTTTGAATAAATTGGATAAATGATATTAAGTTGGTAAAATAGAGTAGGTACAATATTTGCATATTCTATGATCTCTAGTGTAACATTAATCGTAATATTTAGATTAAAAAATGTAATTAGAGCAAGTATAGTATTTATTCTGTTCGAATATATTGGATAAATGATATTAAGTTGGAAAAACAGAGTAGGTACAATATTTGCATATTGTATGATCGCGCAACAAAAGCAACTATAGTGTAATATTAATCGTAATATTTAGATTAGAAAATGTAATTAGAGCAAGTATAGTATTTATTCCGTGCTAATACATTGGCTAAAATAGAGGAGGTATGTAACATACATCTAATTAGTTATTTGGCAATTTATGTTTGTTTAGCAGAGACGCTATGACTATCCATATTTATTATGAAGAACGTCCCGCTGTTTTGCATGGGAGACTCGTGTCCATTCAGAACTGCCAGTATGTAGAGAGTACGGTTGAGCTACCAATTGATCTAGAAGGCTTACAAACATATGTTATGAGCCTTTTGCGTCTAAACCAGCAGTCCTACAATGTTATCCTAGAGGGTGTCAGGCCAAGGTCTGTACCAAACAGCTCGCTCATTATCCATACGTTGTTCGATTTGAGAAGGAATAACGCATGTGCCTTGTACTCACGTAAGGCATTAGAGGAGAACTTTGAAATGGGAATGTACGTAAACATAGTATCACGACCGGTGCATGGTGAAGAGGTGGCTACCGTGGAAGAATCAGACCATAATGTGATGCATGATGAGGCGGGAGGGAATGTCAGGGAGGGCACTTCGGGTACGGATGGACCCGAAGTGGACCATGGTGAGGTAGATGCACGATGTATGGATGATGAAGCCGGTGGTAGTGGCAACGAAGAAGGTGCTGACAACGATGACTTGGTGCCGGCGATCCAGTACTTTCATGGTGCTGGGCTGCTAAATTGTACCATCAGTGAGTATAACACCCTATCTAATTGGGGATACCAAAAGAGCGACATCCAGGTGGGGCAACGGTTTCGGAACAGGGAAGAGGTCATCCACTTTATCAGTAACTATGCTGTAATCACAAGAAGGGACCACAAGTGTGCTTATCTAACCATACGGAGTATGAGGTCAGGTGTACGAAGCACCCGACTTGTCCTTACTTCGTACAAGCCCATAAGCCAAAGCACGAGAACTATTTTATGCTGAGTAGACACACCCCCACATACATGCAGCGAAGAGGCTGTTAGGAATGTGAGCCACGCGGTTGATGCGAGGTTCATAGCCCAACTACTCATCACCCTTGTTGGCACAAACATATGTTTGTCGCCAAAATCCATTATGGAGGAGGTGCAGACTAAGACGGGTATGCTGATCAATTACCACACCGCGTGGCGAGCGAAGTAGAAGGCATTGAAGATGTTGTTTGGAAGTTTCAAAGACTCGTACCACTACGCACTGAGGCTACTGCAGAAGATTGCCATGACCAACCCCGGGACCCAGTGGGCCATGCGGATGAGCCGATCAGGCTGGATGATAGGTCATACAGCAACACTTATCTATACCTCATTAGGTTTTTCTGGTCCTTTGGCCAATGCATCGAAGCTTTTAGGCATTGCAAGCCGGTGGTATGTGTGGATGCCACATTTCTTAGCGGAAAGTACCATGGTAACCTAATGACAACGATGGCGGCGGATGCAAACAATCAGATCATTCCTCTCGCGTATGCATTGGTTGAGAGTGAGAACAATGATAGTTGGTTGTGGTTCCTCACCGTGGTGAGGACACGTGTCGTCGGCAATAGAGAATGAGTCTGCATCATATCAGACCACTCGTAAGATGATGGCACAGCAAGAAGCACAGGAGGACTATCTGCGGACGCAAATGGTGGGGGGCCAAACCATCATTAGTTGTTCACGTGGTACGTTTAGCCAGTGGATAGCGGGAAAGCCGGCGGAGCGTTGAGCCCTATTCCATGATACTCACGGTTCTAGGTGAGAACATAGCGTTTGAAAGATCGTATTTTCCTTTTGGTTACGAAAATATCATATCTAAAATTGTTGTCTCTTATAATAGGTATACGATCATAACAACGAACATAGCTGAGACGTTCAACAATGTCCTAAAGGGTGTACGCGGCCTCCCATTATGTGCCATAATTGAGCTCACATTCTATAGGACAGCTGACTACTTTCGAGAGCGTGGTATAGCTGCAATGGAGTGCAGCACGCGGTTCGCACCTAAGGTGGAGGAGATCTTATCCAGAAGGAGGAGTAAGGCACACTTTCATCCGACTAGGATCTACGACCGGACCAACAATGAATTTGAGGTCATGTGTCGTCGTCGGTACACTTCTGGATACAGTGCAAGGGACACCGTGCAACAATGTCAAATTGGTCCTCACGAGGTGAACTGCACATGCAATAAGCCAAAACTACATCATATCCCGTGCTCCCATGTCTTGGCCGCTTGCAGGGACATGGGCGGGAACAACGGATCACAATACGTATCACCCTATTTCACGATCGATGCACTGAAGAGCACATGGCTTCCAAAGATGCGTTCGTTTAACATCGGATCCAGCTATAAAGCAATCGAGGGGCTTAAGTGGGTACCTTATCCCAAGGCCAGACGCACGGATCCTGGAAGGCCTAGAGCCACGAGGCTTGAAGGTGACATGGATGCAGCAGATGCTGTTGATGGACTACGTAGGTGCAAAATATGCAAGCAATCCGGCCATGACAGGAGGACTTGTCCGACCCGGCGATAAACTATTAGGCTACGATCGAACTGGATTATATTAGCTTTGGTGCCAGTGAGTTTGTTATATGAAGTTTGTTGGAAACATGGATTGTATTGTAATTTGTTATGAACGTATTAGGCGTTGTACCCATTTTGTAATAGCTGTTGTCTTACTTTGTTTTGTAATTGAACCATGAGGCTTGAAATCATTGGCATGGCTCACGTTCACCTTCCCGAGCTTCTTCAACTACGGTATGATGAGAACCACAGGGGAAGGATGATTTTCGCAGGGCAACAGGTACATCGATAGTACGTGAATTTCAATTGCTCTAATACCTTGGTACTTACTCTATAAATGTATTGCATACCTTTGCAGTTGCTCCCATTGCGTTTCAGAAGTGTGCGCAAGCTTAAGGAGTTAGACCCTCGATTCCACGAGCCCCTCGCATAGGCCGAACTACTACCATTCGCACTTATGATGGTAGGAGCTCCCATGGAGGGTGGTGGCAGGACTCCGTTGCCGCCGATTGAGGTCTCGTTGCTCACAGGCCTCATCAACCGCTGGCGTCCTGAGACGCACACGTTCCACTTTCCTTACGGAGAGATGACTGTTACTTTATGGGACGTTGCTGACCGGGCTACCGATAAGGGGCACCCCGTTAATACTTCCACGACCAGCAAAGGAGCAGTGGAAGAGTTATATTCACGACAGGTAATTATTTGTTACATAAAGCATTTCATACGTTGCAGTGTTGTTCGTGGTTCATTGATTCTCTGCATCTTGTAGGTTTAACGTGCAATATGACATGAAGGATGTAGTGCTCTCCATGTCATGGATTCATGGCCTACCACAGTTCAGCCCTTGCCCACCGGATGCAGACGAGGCAACAGTTATGCAGCATTACGAGGTGTACTTGTACATCTTGCTTGGAGGTATTATGTTTTGCAACACGGCAGGTGATTATGTACTTCTGCATATTGTATGGTTAGCGCGTGAGCTCACGTCACGTCCGTACGAGCTGACACATTACAGTTGGGGATCTACTGTGTTGGCTACTACATACAAAGGATTGTGTGCCGCTACCTAACGGTCAACAAAGATGGGATCTATTTCTGGCTGCCTACACCTTCTACGGTCGACACAGCCGACGACATGAGGCCAATGATGGGTTATCGGTGGCTTCATGCCTGGCTGCGATGGAGTCACCACCAAGACCATGGAAACTACGCCCGGGTGATCAGTGACCTTGATGTCCTCAGCGCCGAATTTGTGGAGTGGGATCCATGGCGTAGTGAACAAGTGGCCAAAATTGCGACTAGCGGCCTCATCGCATCATCTTGTTTTCCGTGACTCCAACCTATGGATGACTAGATGTTTTTTTGCTTTATATGAACAATGTAGAAGTGTATTATCCTGATCGTGTGCAGAGGAAGTTTGGTCATCGTCAGTTGGTGCCAGTACCTCCCCCACGAGACGCTGGTCAGGTGCACGAGTAAGTGTGTTACTGTATGTACCATTCTTATGTTACAAAATTTTAACTATTTATGTCACATACAGGAGGAGTGCCCAAGGAAACGCAAGCACACACGACTGGTCAGAGATTAATGCAGAACACATAACCCGGTGGATGGAGTCTGGCCCAGTGGATGTCGTCGTTCCTGCGGGACAGTACGACGATAGCACGTACTGGGAGTACCTTGCGTGGTATCAATCACGAACGCGTCCCACCTTACTCAGCGGCAGCGTACCGCCAGCCCCAGACCCTTCCCCAAAGATCGTGCCCGACTTCTTCATGTGGTGGTAAATGATGTTGTACTTATAACGATTTTCATTAGTTTCTCATCCGTATTACTAACATAACCCTCAACAACAACAAACCGAAGCGGGGTACGAAATGCATAGGCATGCGGAGCATGAATGTGGGGAAGCGAGTGGGTCAGCCACGCGAAGGGATCGGCACCCTCTCCGAGAATACATGAGGACGAGAGGGTCTCGCCTTTGGTCCGCGATATGTGGAGTAGGTGGTTACGCCCCGCGTTATAGGGGATACGACATACCCGCCATGGACCCGTCCCGTGCCTCCCATAGCAGGTGCTCATCCAGTGCTCATGAGGCACAGTCACGGGAGGCCCCTTCGTCTGCGGCACATCATGGGACACATTCTTGTGCTGGAGCCGAGGAGGTGACCGAGGCTCCCGCTCCCGAGGAGTGCACACTGGGTTCCCAGCCCCCTCCATTCACACAACCTACTCAGGCTACGCAGACAACTCCACCAGGATTATCAACTCACCACGAGGACGTCATTGACTGCACACAGCAGATGCCCACCTGGAGTGGCACTCAAGATTTTGACTGGGCTGCTGCATTGCAAGCGAGCAGCTTCACCGAGCTACTGAGCGGCCAATACCCCCAATATCCTGATGCACCAGGGGGTTCACACTGGTACTAGGAAGCTGAGACTTCATCATTTTGGACTCCCATCGAGCACGTACTACCGGCAGGCACACTCCCGCATGACGATCCTACAGCGTGGTATATGCAGGGCCGAGTTAGCGGTTCTGGATACACATTCGGTGGAGTTGGAACACAGCATGAAGACAAAGATGAGGACCAAGGGCACACGTGGCAGGGGCCAGCTCAGGCCACTGGGATGAGGGCCACACACCCGCTAGACGCTTACACTCCTAGGGATTGCTTGCGGCGTCGGCGTCGTTAATGAGCTAGTGCAATATATTGTGTACTCATCTATTTTGTGTACTCATCTGTACTAAGTGGTATTCACTATATTATGTACTCATTTGTACTATGCCATACACTTCAGTGTTCAAGTAATTACATTTATTTACATAATCTTTTTCAACTAATTAGGATACATAACTTATTTATCAGTAACTTATTAAGCATTTGTATATATCATTTTCGATATTTCATACATGTTTAATGTTTATTAAATAACCAACGATTCATGCTTTGGTGCAGAGCAAAAAAGTTGCAGGAAAATCTCAATATGGTGAGAAATTCTAGTACTGGCTTCCCATGGAGATATACAACGATTGATATAGCATTAACTGCCTGCTTGCAGGTTGGTGTGGAGGGAAGGATGATCCCTTCAATGAGAGCAACCTAATCCAAGCTGTGTCTAAATTGAATACAAGACTGCCATGTTCTGCGTTCACCGTTCCACTTCTACATGTAACAACCGACGACCTTAGGGCCCTATTACATGAGTGCCGCCAAATATACCTCAGTGTTTACGAACTAGCCGACCATCCTTCTTTACTGGGTTTCTGTATGAGGCAACGAAGGATGGCGATGTTGCCCAACCAGTATGCATCCCACATACAGGTTCATCATTTTCTATTTGATCACCATAGTTATCTTATTGTTATTGATTCGAATACCCCTCTTCTACTTTAGGCGTTCCCAGAAGACGCAGAGTTAATCAACAAAGAAATACCACACCTCTTGGCAATGCAAATGCTCTTCGGCGGGGGGGGGGGGGGGTGCTGCCTGGTTCGTGTCGAAGACAACAAAGATCAGCGAACCCAAGGGGTACAAGAGCTGATGACAATTTGATGCCACTAATGCCTCGGTGTTCCACCAGCCACAAATGAGAAGGTTCAACTCACACTACAAGAGCACGTCCTAGTACCGTGATACCTGAAGACGACGACGATGACGATTTCATGCCACCAATGCCTCGGTGTTCCACCAACCATAAATGAGAAGGTTCAACTCACACTACAAGAGCACGTCCTAGTACCGTGATACCTGAAGACGACGACGACGACGATTTAATGCCACCAATGCCTCAGCGTTCCACCAGCCACACAGGAGAAGGTTCAACGAATAATACAAGAGCACGTGCTCGAACCGTGATACCTCCGGACGACGACGACAACGATGATTTCATGCCACCTATGCCTCGACGTTCCACCAGCCATAGCCACACAGTACAAGGTTCAACGAACAATACAAGAGCACGTGCTCGAACCGTGATACCTCCAGACGATGACGACGATGATTTCATGCCACCAATGCCTTGATGATTTCGCTAATCTACACCATCACTTTCCATCGCCATTTTAAGATGATCACTGATACAAGGGTTAATGTGGCGCATGTTCGTATACCTTGTTAAGACTATCGGTCGCCTTAAAGACTGCTTTTTTACTCGTGCATTTTGAAATGTCTTACATTAGCAACAAATTTTTAATTTGGTTACATAAAATACACAACCAAATCACATGAAATGCAGAGCGAAACTGTCACGAAGAAAACATGTATTTCGGCACACGGTGTGCCGAATACAGGTGGTATTCGGCACACCATGTGCCGAAATACGCTTTTGTGACTTTTTCGGTGCACCGTGCTCCGAAAATTCATTTTCGGCACACCGTGCGCCGAATACATGTGCTAAATTCGTAAATACAGAAAATAGTTGTCCATTTCAGTAAATACGGTCACGTATATTGTACAAAATCGTATTTTTGCCAAGAGGATGGTGACGGCGCAGGGGAGTATGGTGGCGTCAGTAGACCTAAGCAGAGGCAGGGAAGGAGTATGGTGACAACACTTGGAGAGAAGCGGCTTAAGGGGGCAGGATGGGGATTGGAGGGGGAGCAGGTGATGTGTGCGGTTGTGCGGGAGCAGGATGGCGGTGCGGTTGTGCGGGGTAGAGGAAAAGAGGGAACGCTGGTTTAGTTGATAAACTATCACTCCTTATTTTTTTAAAAAAGTAAGATAGTATAATCTGTTTTTATCAATCTATATGCATGATTTTAGACATATTGATGGTATAACTAGAAAGTCTGGCTTCACGACCATGGATTCTATAGGGTCAAATAAAAAGAAAACAAAGGTAGAGAATAGATTTTTGAGAATCTAAGTGAAAGTATGTCTTAGTTTACCTGTGATAAGTTGTTGATAATATTTATGTTGAGTTTATTTTTTATAAGCATGTCTATATATTAGAATGCATGATTATGATTATGACCAACCGGTTTTAGAGAGAAATGGGAGTTGGTTCTTTCTATTTTGAGTCAAGAAAAATATACACACTAGATGATTCGGTATTGGAGAAATTGTACAAACCAAATGATCCGGTGTTCAGAAGAAAATCATGCCAGAGGATTTTAACTCAAAAGAGAAAATCGATGATCTCACTATATGGTCCGGTGTTAAGGAGGTATGAACACCGGACCATTTTCCAAGAGACGTGTTTTTGGTGCCAGAACGAAGTTGAACACCGAATGGTCCGGTGATAAGCAATTGAGTACACCGGAGACTTCATGGGAGTATTTTTCAGAAGTTTTCCCTCGGCTTAGTGGAGAAAGAGCTTTTATACATGCTGGATGGTCTGGTATGTACACCGGAAGCTTCGTCGAAGGTATTGAAAACGAGAGAGACTTGCCGACGGTTGAGATTGCAAGACGGAGTACACGCATCGACATCGGATGACTTGCTAAAGTTGTAAACCAGTGGCGTTGAGTCACGCTTTTAGAAGCGTACAAGATGGTTTTATAGTTTGGTCTCAAAACCATAGGAAAGTGTGAAGTGCATGTGGCATCATCATGAAGCTTGCGTCAAAAAGAAGCTAAGTCATGAAGGCGCCACGGTTATTCGATAGACGATAAAAAAGATGAACGGAAATGCCCTCAGTAGTAGGTAAGAGTATATTAGAAGAGGTGGGTATTTTGGAAACAATATAGAAAATTTAGGGTAAGGAACCTAAGTTATAAATAGAGAGGGGGGGGGGATGTTTGAGCCCTTTTGAACCAACCATTTGAGATTATATGTTAAAATTTTAGATGAGGGGAAGAGGAGAGCTTAATTTTTTGTGTTAGGTGAGAATCCATCGAAAAATAGGGCATTTCACTATAAGAAATGAAGTTTATATTTCCTCTTATGCTTATGTTCATTTCCTTCTAGTTTGACTCTATTAGCTTTCCTTGCAAGTTTGCAAGTCTTTCGGTTGTGATTTTCGTTTTAGTTGAAGAGCTGAATTTTTCCATCATGTTAGAGTTGTTCTTCTTATTGCTAGACAGATAAGAGTCATCTATGAGTTAGTCTTAAACCATCTCTTACCTCTAGATCATCAACTTGTAGACTCTCTTCACCGATGCCTATTTCTTTGAATCTAAGCAAATCAAGTGACAAGCTTGTGGCTATGACTCTTGGAATTGATTTCAATGGAACCTAGAGTTCATATTCATCCATGAGAGACATTCTTTCTTCAGAGATTTTTGTTGTGTTTCTCTCTCAGTTTTGTTGCTTTCGCGTGTTGATTTGAGGTGCGTTAGGTGAAAAGATTAGGATAGGCCTTCCAATAATTTGGTGAGGCTCCTAGTCACCCTCCTCTAGTCGTCCTTCTTGGTCTTACAATTAGTATCAGAACCGAGTTTGATCACTTGTTGACCTTAACTGGCTTTGTGATCCGTAGTCGATAATAAAGAGATATGGAAAGATTCTGCTCTTTGAGGGTCGTGACTTTTTTACTAGAAGATGCACATGGAGACTTATCTCTTAAGCTAAGGAAGTGTTATATGAGAGATTATAGAATCCAACTATGAAATTCCTATCGGTCGCACTTCTTAGGCCTAGATTGAACAATATGAAGCCAATAACAAGGCTAGAAATATATTTCACCAGTCTAAGTCGTAATGAGTTTGATAGAGTTTAGCACCTCTATACTGCTAGAAAGATTTTTTTTCCATTCTTAGTGTATTTCATGAGGTCACTAACCAAATCAAGGCTAGGCATCAAAGCACTTACAATCAGAAATATCAAATGTTTGTGTAAGGACCAGGAGAGTCTTTGGATACTATATTTGCAAGCTTTGATGGAATTGTTAGCAATCTTATATCTACTTGGGTTTTGCCTTACTATGATCCAAACTTTTCTATGCTCTTGAATGTAGTATTTGGGAAGTAAAAAATCTCTAGCGTTGAGGAGTCATCCAGTTATGGTATATTGACTTGTGATGAACTCTTTAGCAAGCTAAAATCGACAGAGATAACCAAGGCGGCTAGGATAGGTCTAAGAAACCCCCTATCTTAGAACACGATGTTGGTTTTAGGATCTGATGGTGGCAGTTAGGCTGGAGTTAGTTTTCTTGTGCTAACCCTTCACCTAATGGATTTGCTTTGTCTTCTTTGGTCTCTATCACAGAAGAGCAGGTGGAAGTACTTGATGATAAAGATTTGGCATTAATCATAAAGAAGTTCACCCGCATCTACAACAACTGATGAGATTGGAGGAGAGGTAGTTCTCGTGCCTGTTATGAGTATGGTGAAACTACTCATTTCAAGGTGGATTGGCCCAAGCTCAAAAAGAAGGAAGAACACAACCACGACCATGACAGGCATAAGAAGAACAAAAAGCCTTTCTTCAAGAATTGCTATAAGATGACCAAGAAGGCGACCAAGGCGGCTTCATAAGCTTTTGTAGCGGCGCTCAGTAACATCGACACATCCTCAAGCGAGGATGAGAGCTCGAAAGAGGAGGAGCCGCCTGTGAAGAACAAGAAGAAGAATAAGGACTTCACTGGCCTTTGCTTCATGGCGGATGACAACGACAGTGAACTTGAGCTTGATCCTTCTAATGTACCACCTTCCTACGACTAGCTTTATCTTCATATTGATACCTTGAATGATGCTCTTGTTAGATATGATAGATTACTTAAGAAAGCGGTTTGAGAGGTTAAGGAACTCAAGTCTAAGCTAAAATGTTCATTGTCTGAGCTTGAATTGCTTAGCTCTAAGGCTAAGACTGAGCTTGCCGAGCCTCAGACTTTGCATGTTCAAGTCGATAGTTGGCTTGAGATTACTAAGAAGAAGCTTCTTAAGGTGGAGCCTAGATCTACTCTCTTAGACGCTTGCAAAAATTATCCTTTGCTCGTAAAGGATGCTGAAATGAAGATAAGTGCATTAAGGAGTTAGAATCTAGATTTGAGAGTGTTGAGTGTTCTAAGGATGTGCAGCCAAACTATTCCACTTGTATCGTCTTTAAGGACAAAATCAGCTAGGTTAGAGGGCAAGTTCAGAAGTATGAGAAACTATCCAAACAGTAATTTAATTAATCATTAAGTCGATTATTTACTTAATCATGACTTTAATGATTAACCAGAATACTATTTTGGTAGTCCCGACACGAGTTTTGGGCCAAAGATCGAAACACATGCATTTTCACCATTTAACATCATAACACAGCTTAATAAAGAGCGAGTAATTAATATTAGTTTACAAGTTCTTAAGTATTTACCAAGTTATTACAATTTACAATAAAAGAGAGCTAAAAAGAGATAAAACCGACTTAACTCCTATCCAACAAAAGAAACTACGCAATGGAAACAAAAGCTAAAAACAGCAAAAGATGGACGAAGCTATATGTCCTTAGGCTTCACCCCAAAAGTGTGACCTCCGAGTAGTTGCCTACCCATGCCCGCCATCACCCTCGGCAGGCGTGAAGTAGCCAAAGATAAACTCCTCCTCGACAGTAGCACCTGAAAAAGCAGCATGAGTACAAAGGTACTCGCAAGACTTAATCCATAATGAGCACTTATAAATAGGTTGACTCCAAGGATTATGCATTTAGATGTTAGCAAGAAAAGACCACATGATTAAGTAAACTTCATATGCGAAAGCAAATTTGACATAAACATATGTGAGCATTTATACTTGACCAACACGACTATCTAACCCATAAGCTTCAACTGAACATATATATAAATTGAACCATAAAAATAATATCTATAAAGCACCATCTCAACCCATCAATCCACACTTGTAACTCTACGATTGCTGCAAATAGATAAAAGCATGCTCATGACCGAGAGCACGATATTTCAAAATATTTTTAGACCTTGTAGAAGGTACTCCTTTACCTACACGACTTGAGGACCATACGACTTGCATGACCACACAGGTCCATACAAGGGGTACTTATGTCAACCTTTTTCATCAAGCCTGACTATTTGATCATGCGCCGAAAGGTGCGAGGGTCATACAGAACTACTCCCAAAGTAAACTAGATACTTGCCTTGCTGCGTAATTTATCACATATGACGCATATGATCCAAATTAATGGAAGAATTATGCTTAGATACTTGTCTTGCTACTCTGGTAACCGCCTAATGCTACCCGCGCAACACTCGCAGAACTCAGAGAGATTGGCATCATCTTCAACCGCGGCCGGGTCACATGCCGATTCTTCGCTCAATAGAGAAGAACAATGATGAGTAACAATGAAATACAACAAAGCATACCGCAATATGCATATGATGAAATACTATAAAATATGCTTTATAATGCAAGGAAACATCTTTCCTAGATGACACTAATCATAACATGAATTGTCCAAGAGGTTTCATAATTTTAGGACATGGTATTAATTAACTATGACCTAATCAAGTCGAAAGGCATTTAATTAACTAATTAATTATAAAAAGTATTTTCTTGAGTTTCAATTTTTTTTAACATGTATTTCATACTCATATGAAGGTAACGCAACTGGTTTCACAATTTTTGGAGTTCGTATGAACCAATTATGAAATTTACAAGCTATCAACACAAAAGAAAAGACATGATGAACAGTAACTCATGAGTCTCTAGTCTTTTCTCTGGACTTTTCGGACTACGGAGTCTCCAAAAATTTTTTTTGAGTCTACGAACTTATCCAGACTATCCAGAAAATTCCCTGGACATTTTGGGCCGTGGAGTCTTCGGAAACTTTTCCGGACACTCCAAACTTCCAGTGGAAAACGCGTTCGCTGTTTCATTGATCGATTCGACTCGCATGACGAACCTATACTACATGGACATGCATATACACTATACAAAGGGTTCTAGACCCCACTTGCACCATAAATCCTTATGATTTTTTAGTACAATTCAACGGCCCATTCTTTTGGAAAGTCCGGACTATCCTGAGTCTCCGAACATTGCATAGAGAGCAATTTCGAGGGGAAACTTTGGTTGATTCAATTCCAAACCAAAGAGAAAGGCTTTACAATGGCTCATGGGATCTACTTACTAACCTATCAACTCGATTTTCTAATTCAAATTCACCAAAATCTCATAATTGCTCCAAAAACATCAAGAACTTGGGCATTTTGCAACGAAGCTCTAAAACTTGGATTTTGACCAACCAAAACACACATTCGTACCATGGGAGCATAGGAGACTCACCCAAGGTAATTTGTCGAGCTTTGGGACCGTCGGTTGAAGGGGGAAAAGCTTGGGAAGAGGAAGAACTCCGATGCTTCTTGTGCTTCAACCATGAACACCAAAAGACATCAAAACTAGCTCGAATCCTTCGGGAAAACGAAAATGAATTGAATAGATGGGAAGCTCATGAGCTAGTGATCACGTGAGTACCACATATGTACCTCAATTTAGCTACTAGAGTGCAGATTCGAGGGAGAAAGAGAGAGGGAGCTTGAGATAGGGAGAGATGGGTGGTTGGGCTACTTGTGGGGCCCATGTGTTAGAGAAAAGGGTCTATTCTAACTGCGAATTATATTCTTTTCTCTCCGGAATTTCTTTGTCTCATCTAATTTACTCAAATCGAAGTGCTCTGATGTGCCAAAATAAATTACACAAAGTTAAACATAATGCATAAGAAGCATGATTATGCTTAATTATGTGATTACAGATTTGGAGACGTGACAAACCTCCCCCCCCCCCCCCCAAAAAAGAATCTTGTCCTGAGATTCTATACGAGTCGAGGAAGAGTATGATGACTCTAGGAACCTTGTGATTTGCGTAGTAACGAAAAGATTCGGGGAATATCAATAGGCCACGCTATGAGGAATAATACTAAAATAACACTCATAGGTGGGAGAAGAAACCAGGATAATCGGCATAAAGCCGATCTTCACGCTCCCACTCCATTGAACTTTGAGGAACTTAATAGACTTGCGCTGCGCCTTCCGTTCCATTTCACCAAGAATGCAGCCTAGATGCTCGCAATAAGAAAGATCTGGCTGCAACTCTTGGTTTGCAATTTTGATCATTTCGATTGGAACTCGAAGATATTTTTTAACTGTGAGACGTGGAACACATTATGAACGACGAATAGGGATGGAGGCAAGTCCAACTGATAAGCGACCCCTCCACACTGGACAACAATTTGAAATGGTCCCACATAATGAGGTACTAGCTTCCCTCTGACTTGAAAGCATCAAACTCCTTTGAGTGGGGACACTTTAAGATACACAAAATCTCCAATCTTGAACACAAGTTTTCTCCAGCGGTGATCCGTATAGCTCTTCTGTCGAGATTGAACATGTTTTTCTGCCTCTTTGATCAAATTCAAACCAATTCAATGGCGTTCGACATCTTCGGCCATAAAGAGCTTCGAACAGCGACATTTAATGCTTTCTTGATAGCTGTTGTTGTAGGAGAATTCCGTAAATGGCAAGCAAATTTCTCACTTCTTGCCTTACGTGAGAACACAAGCCTGTAACATATCTTCTAAGATCTAATTCACCCTCTTGGTTTGGCCATCGATCTGAGGGTGGTATGCGGTGCTGTGGAAGAGCTCAGTTCCCATTGCCTTATGAAGGCTCCTCTAGAAATGAGAAGTGAACTAAGTTCCTCGATCAGAGATAATTTTCTTCGGAATTCCATGGAGGCAAACAATCCTAGTGAGATACAACTATGCATATTGCTAGACTGAATACGTGATCTTGACAGGAAGGAAATGAGCGGACTTTGTCGATCGGTCCACAATGACCCAAATCAAGTCATAGCCTTTAGAAGTCTTCGACAAACTGATAATGAAATCCATACCAATTTCCTTCCATTTCCAGGAGGAAATAGGTAAGTCTAGAGTGTACTGGCCAACTTAAGGTGCTCGGCCTTCACCCTTCGGTAGACACCACACTCAGCAATATGTCGAGTGATTGCTCGCTTTATGCGAGTCCACCAGAATCTGGGCTTGAGGTCTTAGTACATTTTTGTGCTCCTAGGATGAATGGATAGCAAGGAATCATGAGCTTCATCCAGAATCTTCTTCCTCAGCTCCAGGACTTTAGGGACCACTAGCCTCTTCTTGAACCACAAGACACCTTCATCGTCCAAGGTGAAGCATTTGGCTTGTCCCTCCTTGATCTTATCGCGTATCTTCTCCATGCATTTGTCTTGCTTCTGAGCTTCCTTGATTTCATCTAGGATGCTGGATTTGATCTCCAAAATTGCAAGAAATCCCTTCAAACACATCTCAAGCCTAAGCCTTCTGAAATCATCACAAAGTGTGGCAGTTCCGGGTGAAACCTTAAGAAAATTGCATTGAGCCTTATGGCTCAAGGCATCAGCGATAACATTTGCCTTGCCCGAGTGATAGTGGACCTCCAACTCATAGCCCTTGATCAACTCGAGCCATCTTCTTTGCCTCATATTGAGGTCAGCTTGGGTGAAAATATACTTGAGGCTCTTGTGGTCAGTATAAATGTTGCACACATTTCTGAGGAGATAGTGACACCAAATCTTCAGGGCGTGCACTACTGCTGCAAGTTCTAGATCATGTGTGGGATCATTTTCCTCATGTGGCTTCAATTGGCATGAGGCATAGGCGACCACGCGTCCTTCTTGCATAAGAACACAACCGAGTCCAAAGCGAGAGGCATTGCAATAAATATCAAAGCTCTTGTGAACTTCCGATTGTACTAGAACTAGCGCTGTGGTGAGACGAGACTTCAAAGTCTAGAAAGCCGCTTCACACTCCTTGAACCATTTGAACTTGACATTCTTCTTCAACAATTCGGTCATGGTCTTGGCGATCTTGGAGAAGTTCTCGATGAACCGATAGTAATAACCCGCAAGTTCGAGAAAACTTCCGGATGTCAGTGACACTTTGAGGCTGCACCCAATTGAGCACATCTTGTACCTTGCTCGGGTCAACGGCGACACTGTTCTTTAACAAGACATGACCTAGAAATGCAACCTCCTTGAGCCAGAACTCACACTTGCTAAACTTGGCATACAGTTTATGGTATCGAAGGCGGCCAAGAACAACGTGGAGGTGCTCAAAATTCTCTTCTTCAATCTTGGAATAGATGGGAATATCATCGATGAAAACCACGATAAACTTATCTAGTCCTCTATGAAGACTGTGTTCATCAAATACATAAAAAACATCAGTGCATTTGTCAAGCCGAAAGACATGACGATGAACTCATAAAAGCCTATAACGGGTCAAGAAAGCCGTCTCTGGAATATCCTCCGGTCAGATTTTGATTTGGTGGTAACCCAGCCCCAAGTCAATCTTAGAGAAAACCTGGGCACCGGTCAATTGATTGAACAATATATCAATCTGAGGGAGCGGATACTTGTTCTTGATCGTAACGGCATTCAACAGACGGTAATCAACACACATTCGTAGAGTATCATCCTTCTTATTGATAAAGAGTGTCGGGCATCCCCAAGGCGAGGAGCTCGAATGAATGAAACCCTTTGCAAGTAATTTTTGAATTTGTATTTTCAATTCTGCTAACTCATTTGGCGGCATCTGATAAGACCTCATTGAAATCAGGACCATACCGGGAAATAACTCAATGGAGAACTCCACGGTTCGATCGGGTGACATTCCTAGCAATTCTTCTAGAAAGACATCAGGAAATTCACAGACGACTAGAATATCTAGGAGATCAGTGGCTGCGACCGCTTTAAGAGCACACAAGTGGAGACCACTCTCTCCAAGGTGAAGAGAAACCCGATCGCCCTTGGGACCTTTGAGTGAAACGACTCTCTTGGCACAATCTAGCCAAGCACCATATTTGGTTAGCCAAATCATCCCTAATATAACATCTACTCCTCTAGTGTCAATGAGGATCAAGTTTACAGAAAACTGAACTCCCTCAATAAGAACTTTAGCCTTTGGAATAACTCGGTCGGTCCTTAACTTAGTTCCAGGTCCATCAATGATATAGGCAGAAGGTAGGGTATTGGCAGCCAACTTATGACTCAAAACATAACTATCTCTGATGAAACAATGAGATACCCTCGAATCAAAAAGAACAACTACGATGTGAGAATTCACAAATAGCGTACCAACGAGCACGTTGTTGTCCTCTCGAGCACCCTCGGCGGTGGTGTAGCACACTTGGGCACGCTTAGGAACATGTGCAGCCCAGGAGGACTGTGGAGCAGGTTGAGCGGGTGGCAGCTTTAGAGCAGTCACCACGGCTCTTGGCTTCTAGTAAGGGCAATTACAGGCGAAGTGCCCGATGTGCCCACAGTTGTAACATGGGCCGTTGGGGCCACCCATCACACTCACTTGAGAACTAGCGGGTCTTGGAAGGTATCCTTGAGGAACAGAGAAGGACGGGCGTCTCACAATCCACATCGATCATGGAGCAGTTGAGGCTAACATGTGGGATGGAGGAGGTTGACTCTCCGTCCGTGTGCGTTGAGAGCTCCTGCCCATGGAAGACGACAAGACCCTCTTGCGCTTCTTCTCCTCTTGGTGGTTCTTCAACTTGAACTCCACCGTGAGGGATGTGCTCACTAACTTGTTGAAGTCAGCGAACTCATGCGTTGAGACACAATCTTGCATCTTGGAGTTGAGGCCGTTCACAAAGCGGTATTGCTTCCGCTCATCGGTGTTGACCTCATCTTGAGCATAATATGCAAGGTGGTTGAACACCTGCACATACTCTATCACCAATTTGCCTCCTTGCTTGAGGTCCATAAACTCCTGCCTCTTAATCTCCATAAGGCCCCCCTTAGGAATATGGAAGTCATGGAATGCCTAGCGGAACTCCGCCCAAGACACTAGGTGATTAGCGGGGTGCTGTAACATCCAGAGTTTGAGCATGTTAATTAATTACAAAATTCACTCCAAATTAAAAAAAATTAGGATTAATTAAGCTAACTATGGGTTAAAAGGATAGGTAAGTGGATGTATATGTACCAGTATATATGTACATTCATGTCTATAAGTTGCATAAGTAATTCAAAGTGCTAGAATCAAATTCAAAATAGTCTCTACATTAAGTTGGTTCATATGCATTAGTTTGAGATTTCTTGGTTCTTATGTGGAGGTTTGAAATTGAATGTCTCTAAATTTCAAACCTACTCTTAGATTCTTTCGGCTCCAATTCAAATTGAGTTCAAATCCTTCCCCAAGGATCTTTATCCAAATTCAAATCAAAGTTCAAATGCTCCAAATGGAGTTGATCTTAATCCCAAGTCAAAATTCAATTCAAAATTTTCCATTTTTAAATTTTTCCCAAAATCCCCCCCCCCCCCTCTCTCTTTTCTTTTTCTCTTTTTCCTTTTCTTCTTCTCTTTTTTTTCACTCAGGCCGAATTCTCCTCCTCCCTCTCTTTCACAGCCCAACAGTCGGCCTTTCTTTTTTTTTCTCTCCTCCCACGCGCGCTGCGCCTAGCCTGTAGCAACGCCAAGTGGCCCAGCTCGCCGTACCGTGCCGGCCCACTCGTGCGGATGCGCGCTCGTGCATCCTCAACAGTTTCCTGGGCCACGTGTCGCTCATCCAACCGCGTGCCCGAAATATCCCGTGCCTCGACCGATCTCTGCTTCTCTGCTCTCTCCATCCCCTCTCCACCCATGCTTGCCTGCCCATGCCGTGCGACTTTCGCGTCCGCGCGCGTGGCCGGCGCAGAGCGCCCACACCGCGGGAAATATGGTGGGCGCCGATCCGCCACCTGAACACCGCCCTGCTCGCCGATGTCCGCCCAATGTCACCCGCGCACCGTCTCTGTGCTCTCTCTCCCTCTCTATAAATAGCAGCCCAGCGTCTCTCTCTCTCCCTCTTCTCTATTCGCCTTGCCACAGTGATGCCACCATCATTATTGTCTCCGTTGTGACCTCTTTGTCGCCTGTCTACTGCCGACGTGCTGCTAGGGAGCACCGGGGAGCCATCACCATCCTTGTGCCGCGCCAATAGCTAAGCATCGCCGCCGCCATCTCTTCAACAAGTCGCCGGCCACCAACCCGCTTCTCATCGTTCTTGAGCTCGGTGAGCCTCTTGGTTCCTCTAACACCCCCTAGATAGCATGTAGGCGTGTCTCGAGCCCCCTTTTTGCTTGTCACCATGCACCACCATATGATTGCCACACGCCGCCGTGCAAACATCGCCGTCGACGTGCTTGTGCACTCTGTGTGGTCACCGGCCGTCATGCCGTGTGCTCTAGAGGCGTTAGGCCTCTTCTCCATGCAGGATTGTCCCCTCCCCGTGTAGGGGAGGTGCTGTACAGTTGCGTCGCGCCACTGTTTCCTCTTCGGCGATGAGCTGGCGTCGTCTTCGCCGTCGGCCGACGATGAGATGCTCCTTGTCCAGTCCACCGTATCACGTAGAAGGCCGACGTCTGCTCGTCATCGAGAAACTCTGGCGAAAACCCAACCCCGGTGACCTTTCCGGCGACGCCCCACCGAAATTCTTCGTCGCCGGCCGAATCTCTCCCCCTTCTCTGTCGTGCGCTCGTGCGGGTAAAACGGCCACAGGCCGTGGCTCCGTCTAGCTCGGCCCAGTCGCCGGCCTCGCCGACCCAGCCACCAATCAAGCCGCTTGGTAGGCCGGCCTACCTCCGCGGCCCGTTAGCCAACCAGCCTAAAACCCAAGCGGGCCTGCACAGTGCGGGCCCAGCACTGCGCAACCTGGCCCGTCCAAACCCGAACTCGGGCCATCCAAGCCCAAACTCGGCCCAATCTGGGCCCATCCTGGGCCGATAGGTTACTGTTCATATGGCCCAAGTTACTGCTCACGTGGGCCCCACCTATGAACAATGCCATTTCTTAATTTCTCAATTTATATTCTGATTAAATCTTCCGGAGACTCCTCCGTTCTGGCTCTGATTTCGGTGATTCTTTCGCTGAAATTCATCTAAAATCGAGATCTACTCGTCTACCATGTTGTGATATCCATTAGGGATCATTTGGCTTTCCATTTGGTGTTTAATTGATTCATCTTTAGTATCATCGTTATTGATCGTAGTCGCAATTTCAGGGCAACCCGGGTTCTGCGAGTGCTGTGCCGGAAGCATCAGGAGTGAGGAGGATCCCGATTACAATCAAGACTTCGAAGAAAATTTTGGAGAAGGCAAGTCCTATCTCCTTGATCATACTGAACCTATGGTTTTCTAATAATATACATGATCAACTAAAACCGGACTTATTATCGCATGTGCTATATATTGCGTTTTCTTTCAAACTACTTGTAGTAGTTAATCCTATCAACACTGCCATGCCTTACATGTCATCTTCCAGAATACATATCACCCTAGGATCACGTATCGTTGTCTATATTAACGTCGGACGACTCCATGATATCTAGCATGCTTAGGGTTGAATACATCTCCTCGGAGATGTTGCTTTAAAAAAAACACCTCTCCTTAGAGACAAGATTTACTGTTATTAATGACAACTCATATACCATGCCTCCTAGATGGTTGTGAATTCCATGATGATCGTGAAATCCTTAATGCCATGTGGGGCATGGATGGTGATGTGTAAAAATAGGTGAAAACTGTTTTGGCGCCGGCAGGTAGAGTGGTCCTCCAGGAAGGATGCTCTTGGGGGCTTGAGTTACATGGTGGTATTCATTACCCATGAAGATTCCTAGCCTGACCGCTTAAGGATCGAGCCTTGCGTCGTCATGCTTAGCCACCCCCGTGCAACCATACGTCCTGTATGGGCAGGACTTGACTTTGCTTCACTAGATTGAGTTAGGCATCATACCAGGAGGCTGAGAGCAATGAGCAGCCAAGGGTCCATCTGTCCCGTTGTTTGGAGGTTTCAGGGACCGGCTTAGGCTTAAAAAGGGATGCTGGCCTTCGGAATATGCAGCTCTGAGACTTGGCGTGTCTCGTGGAAAAGCCCTGCAGGAAAGGTGCTTAGAGAGTCTCGGTATGATTCCCTCCACCGCTTGCAACGGTTGGAGGTTGAGCATATCGTGTGGGTAAACTTGTACAATCTCTGTAGAGTGTAAATCTATTCGAATAGTCGTGTCCACTGTCATGGACATGCGAAGGCATGGTCACGCTTGAATAGACTCCGGATGCGTGAGTTTTGATGAGTGAGTCTGTGGACTAGATGTCCGTGTGATGTGGTTCCTAGCTCACTCCGCCAGAAGCTGTGTGGTACTAGACGTACATCAGATGTGATAAAAGGGACTACGGAGTGAGGTGTAGCCCCTCCCAGGACCAAGAAACCCCAGATACAACTCGTCACTGGTTTTTGAACTACTTAAAATATCTTGAAGTCGATTATAGTTGATACAATTGGTAATCTGCATAAATTGCTTTACACTTAAATCTAAACAGTAAAGCCTATCCTTGAATAAACCCCTTTATGCATCTATCAACACTTTGAAGTAGTATAGAGCTTGCTGAGTAACTTTCGTACTCACTCTTGCTGTCATTCAGATGAAGAACCCAATGCTGACTACGCCGGAGGTGAAGCCGGGGATGAAGATTAGTCCCTGAGGTCGCGTTCGCCCCCTCGCTGCTTGTAGCTTGGGCTTTTGCTTCCGTTGTGTGTTATGCTGGTCGCTAGGCCAAGTTTGTAATATTCAGTTTGGTTTGTAAGCCTTTTGTACCCAGAATCTTACTATTTACATACGAAGTTGACTATGATATTACAACTGTTATACTGTGCATATCAGCTACGTAATCCAGGGACTGATACAGGAGGCACAGGAGATCTCGGTAATGGGGGGAGGGGGTCTTACAGGTGCATGGCTAGAAGGTTGGACCACCACACGCCCACCGCACCCTAAAGCTGATGGGCGCAGCAAAGAGCGTCTTCTTATGGTCCACATATCTGAGGAGAGAGAGCTTCTGCTCGATAGTCCGGAACCTGTGATCGGCATCTAGAGGATCATCAACCTTTGTGAAGGTGGGTGGCTGAGTCCGTAGAAAATCAGAGAATTCATCTCGGCGTCCAGCTCCACATCCTACTTGAGGGGTTGTGTTACGCACGAGAGCTTCGAAGAGCACCGTCTAAGCTTAACAGTTTTGCTCAATTTGCATGAGCACATCCGCCATACTTGGCGATGGAGGCGGCAGAGGATTGTTCTCATTAGAACTCTGGGGAAGGTCTTGACGGGTTCTCATCCTGTTGTGATGATAAAATGAAAGAAATGAAAGGTCAAATCCTGACATCGCGTACTAGCATTAGCCGGGTAACATTCGCTTGGATCCCATAAAATAATATATTTTTAGATTCTGCCATGTGCGGAGAGTCCGCAAAAATTTACGGAGTGTCCACAAAAATCTCTAGAGTATCCGCACTTTTGTGAAGGATCCACAAAAATGTGCGAAGTGTCCGCAGTTGGATAGAAATTCAGATCAGATCCAAACATGTGATGCATACTAAGGCATCATGTATCAAGGAACATGCATGCTCAAAAGTATGGTACAAAATGAACAATGGAACATGAAAGTATGATTGATCTATCTTCACGTTTCTTTCACAAATACATCTCTCCCCAAACAACCATCACAAACATATACATCACCTGTCACACGAACAGAATAAGTATTCATATGAATGGTGCTTGTGCAACTTACCGCACAAGCGACGTTTAATATGTGGTTGCCCACGTATTCAATTCACGTACCATCGCCTTATAGGACACCCTATGTAATCGCCACATCGGTAGATGACCATATCTACCATTGTATGGTGGATGTTTATACGTTATTGCTAATGCATTCACTTTCTGTACCATCACCGTACGGAACACACTGGGCCCCTACCTCGCACCGGTTGAGTCCCTGAAACTTATCGCTATAGGGATGCGTTGATGCAACATAATTAACAAATGCATCATAATGAGAAAACCACACAATGCATAAACAAACAATTCAAATGCATCACCCAAGCATACGTTACACTTAGGGGCATAGTATAGCAAATTCATACATATTAATAATGAGAAGGCATAAAAGAAAATTTAGTGGGTTGCTTTAGTGGGTTTGACACACTTGTTAACCAAATTCCTAAGCATTTTTAGGCTACTTCATTAAACTAAGCTCTGATACCACGCTACGAGGAACCATCCAAATAGTATTCTAATTAATCATTAAGTCATTCATTTACTTAATCACGACTTCAACGATTAACTAGAATACTATTCTGGTAGTCTTTGTACGTGTTTTATATCCAAGATTGAAACACATGCCTTTTCAACATTTAACATCACAACACAGCTTAATAAAGAGCGAGTAATTAATATTAGGTTACAAGTTCTTAAGCATTTAACAAGTTATTACAATTTATAGTAGAGCTAGGAGACATAAAAACCGACTCAACTCCTAACCAATAGAAGAAACTACGCAGTGGAAACAAAAGCTAAAGACTACAAAAGATGGGTAAAGCCATATGCCCTTATGCTTCACCCCAAAAGTGCGACCTCTGAGTAGTTGCCTACTCATCCCCGCCACCACCCTCGGCAAGCATGAAGTAGTCAAAGACCAACTCCTCCTCAACGGTAGCACCTAAAAAAGCAGTGTGAGTACGAAGGTACTCACAAAACTTAATCCATAATGGACACTTATAAATAGCGTGACTCCAAAATTATGCATTTGGATGTTAGCAAGTAAATGCCACATGGTTAAGTAAATTTCATATGTGAAAGCAAATTTGATATAAACATGTGTGAGCATCTATACTTGACCAATACAACTATCTAATCCATAAGCCTCAACTGAACATATATGTAAACGGAACCATAAGAATAATATCTGTAAAGCACCATCTCAACCTACCAACCACATCAATCTACACTCGTAAGTCTACGACTGCTGCAAATGGATTAAAGCATGCTCATGACCGAGATCGCAGTATTTTAAAATATTTTTACACCCTGCAGGGATACTCCTTTATCTACACAACTTGAGGATCATACGGCTTGCATAACCACATTGATCCATACAAGGGGTACTCATGTCAACATTTTCCAATAAACCCCGACCGTTTGATCATGCGCCGATAGGTGGGGGGTCCTCCAGAACTACTCTTAGATCAAGCTAGATACCCCTAGCGGCCTTATGCCCGACATCATCAACCTACACGCCAAAAAGCCACAGCTACAAAGGTAATCGGCTTATTGTTTCCATATGCAACATGTTGTAGGCATGGAAAATGCTAAAGCCAACTGCAACAACGCTCGGTGCTTAAAGGATGCAAGCGGTCTACGGTGTTCGGGTACCTCTTCCGACCTACCCAGGGGAACTCCACATATGGGTAGGATAAACACCCCTAACACCGCTCAAATCTCGTCTAATCATCACCACTCATCCAACCAACACCATCAACCCATCATTATGATCATTGTGCAAGTAATTAAAGCCTATGGACGCGAAAGATGAAACATTTTAAACTCTCGACTTCTACCGAGGATCTAAGCACTTGCTAAGCATCACGAATGATATTTTAGGTTAGATAGCACCATATTTAACCCAGGCTACAAGGATACAGATCAATAATTATTCAAGACAGGAGAATTAGTGCATCAACATAGGTTCTACCCATCATAAACCCAACATCGACTCGAACTCATGCATAACATACATAAAGCGTAATTTATCACATATGACGCATATGATCCAAATTAATAGGAGAAGAATGCTTAGATACTTGCTGCTCTGATGACCGCCTAATGCTACCTGCACAACATTCGCAAAACTTGGAGAGATTGGTATCGTCTTCAACCACTGCCAGGTCACACACCGGTTCTTCGCTCACTAGAGAAGAACACATCTAATGATGAGCATGAATGAAATGCAACAAAGCATGCCACAATATTCGTATGATGAAATACCATAAACTATGCTTTACAATGCAATAAAACATCTTTCCTAGATGGCACTAATCATAATATGAATTGTCCAAGAGATTTCATAATTTAAGGACATGATATTAATTAACTGTGACCTAATCAAGCCCAAATGCATTTAATTAATTAATTAATTATCAAAATTATTTTCTTGAGTTACAAAATTTTTAAAATTTAGTTCATACTCATACAAAGCTAATGCAAATGGTTTCATAATTTTTCGAGTTCGTATGAACTAATTATGAAATTTACAAGCTATCAACACAAAACAAGAAGCATGATGAACAGTAACTCCAGAGTCTCCAGATAGACTTTCCGGACTATGGAGTCTCCGGACAATTTTTCGGACTCTCTAGACTTATCCGGACTATCCAGAAAATTCCCGGACATTCCAGGCTATGGGGTCTCCGAAAACTTCTCCGGACACTCTGGTCTTCCAATGGAAAATGTGTTCGCCATTTTATCGATCGATTCGACTCGCATGACGAATCTATGCTACATAGACATGCATATACATTATACAAAGGGTTCTAGAAACCTAATGATTTTTTAGTATAATTCAACGACCCTTTCTTTTGAAAAGTCCGAACTGTCCGGACATTTGTCTAGAGTCTCTGGACATTGCGCAAAGAGCAATTTTAAGGGGAAACTTTGGTTTATTCGATTCCAAACTAAAGAGCAAGGTTTTGCAATAGCTCATGGGGTATAGAACTTACTTACTAACCTATCAACTCAATTCCCTAGTTTAAATTCACCAAAATCTCATAATTGCTCCAAAAACATCATGAACTCAGGCATTTAGCAACGAAGCTCCAAAACTCGGATTTTGACCAACCAAAACACGCATTCGTGCCATGGGAGCGTAGGAGACTCACCTAAGGTACTTTGTCAAGCTTTGGGACCGTCGGTTGAAGGGGGAAAAGCTCGGGAAGAGGAAGAACTCCGATGCTTCTTGTGCTTCAACCATGAACACTAAAAGACATCAAAACCGGCTCGAATCCTTCGGGAAAACGAAAATAAATTAGATGGATGGAAAGGTCATGAGCTAGTGATCGTGTGAGTACCAGATAAGTACCTCGATTCGGCTTCTAGAGTGCGAATTCGAGGGAGGGAGAGAGAGGGAGCTTGAGAGGGGAGTGAGTGGGGGGCTCCTCTCCTTGTCTTGGCCAGTTGAGGGAGAGAGGGAGCACGAGAGTGGAGTGAGGGAGAGAGAGTGGGTGGTTGGCTGCTGCCCATAGAGAGGGAGAGATGGGTGGTGGGGCCACATGTGGGGCCCACTTGTTAGAGAAAAGGGTCCATTCTAACTACAAATTCTATTCTTTTCTCTCTCGAATATCTCTCTCTCATCTGATTGAGTCAAATCGAAGTGCTCTGATGTGCCAAAATAAATTACACAAAATTAAACGTAATGCTTAAGAAGTATGGTTATGCTTAATTATGTGATTACATATTTGGGGACGTGACAAGAAGCTCATAGTTGAGAACGAATACCTCATTTCTCTAGTGGAGAAGTACTCAAAAGGCAAGGATAAAATGTATTTTATCTTGGCTAGGACCAAGATGTGTGCGGATAATGCATGTTTAGTTCTAGGGTTGGGTTTTGAGAAAGTGGCCTACAATAGGTCAAGTAAGATTGTGTTCACCTTATCAACTACCCTAGAGTCTTAAAAAATCGAAGATCAATGCCACACAACCTATGCTAGAAAACAACAATCCCACACCACAAATCAAGAAAAGAGAGCTCCTTAGCCTAAGATGAAAGTTCCTATGACAGAACCTAGAGTGACCAATAGATAAGTTCTTGAGAGACACTATGTGAGCACCTACTGCCAGAGGTCTGGTAACCTAGGTTAGTTCTGTTTTTGCCATATAAAATGTGCGGGTGAGTGGGAGTAGAGTACTCAGGACATGTACCGCCCCCTCTTTTGGTGTACATGAGCCTTTTCCTTGCTATCACTCATGGGATTCTGACGCTCTTCAATTCTCTTCTAAGGTGGTGCCCATGTAGATTATACCATGAGTCATATGGTTTTGGTCCGCGCGTCAAAGGCTTTGAGTTACAACACTTTGGCACACTACGTTTTTGTCATCGTGGTACTCGCCTCTAGCGTGCTAGGGTTGATTTACATACACCTATTTTTACTCCTTGAGCGACTCGGTGCTAGATTCCCAAGAAGTTTCTTACTTACCCAACACTAAGTACTCGAGCTCTTTTTACTTGATGTAGCAGGTAGGTGGAGGCCTAAAGAACAAGTGGCTAATTGACTTTGGTTTTTCATGCCATATGACTGGAGATGCATCATGGTTCTCCAACCTCACTCTGATGAAGCGGCATGAGTACATCACATTCAGGGATGACAGAAAAGGTAGAGTGAATGCCAAAGATATAGTAAAAGTGAGTGAAAGTTTTACTTTCAAAGATGTGGCTTTGGTGGATCATCTGTGATACAATTTGCTTTATGTATCTCGAGTTCTTGATTCCTCGGGCGCTTTGGTTTGTCAAATTTCTTGAGTTGGGAGAGTTTTTGGAGCTGATTTTTTTGAGTTCTATAGGTCTTCTCGGTGTTTAATTGCACAACCTGCTTCTAAGCTTTGGATGTGGCATAAGAGGCTAGGACACATGAGTTTTGATTTGCTCACATGGTTGAGTGGCCTTGGCTCTATCCAAGGATTGCCCAAGCTCAAGTTTGAGAAGAACCTTGTTTAGGCTCCTTGTCAGCATGGCAAGATGGTTGTCACCTCTCACCCACCAGATGGACACTGTTGGTCCTTCCCGAGTCCATTCAGTGGGTGAAAAATAGTATGTACTTATCATTATTGATGACTACTCTTGCTATTCTTGGATGTTCTTTCTTGTGATCAAGGATGAGGTGCTTTCACACTTTCAGAACTTTGAGATTGTTCAAGAAACTCCCCGATTCATTGAAAATAATTCGCAATGATAATGGCACCAATTTCAAGAACTATTCCTTTGATGCTTTCTGTCTTGAACATGGCATTGAGTATTAATTTTTTGCATCACGTGTTCATTAGCAGAATGGCGTGGTTGAAAGGAAGAACGGAACTTTGGTTGAGATGGCTAGGACGATACTTGATGAGCATTAGACTCCTAGGAAGTTTTGGGTGAGGCTATTAGCGCAGCTTGTTATATCTCAAATTGGATTTTTTAGCCTTCAGTTTTGAATTTGACTTCTTATGAGTTGCACTTTGGGAGGAAGCCGAAGGTTTCACATCTGAGAGTCTTTGGCTATCATTGCTTCATCCTTAAGTGTGGCAATCTTGATAAGTCTGAGTTGCGTTCTTCCGATAGGATTTTCTTGGGGTATTCTCTTCATGGTCATACTTACAGGACTTATAATCTTGACACTAACACCATCATAGAGTACTATGATGTGACATTTAATGAATCAACCCCCCTTATGCAAGATTTGTTCTTGACTCTGCAGGTGATCAAGAGATGAGCAAAAGCATCTTTGTAGATTGTGACGTTGCAGCTCTCGGTGATGATGAGGATGATCGACTACCTCTTGCTATCATACATGTTCCTAAGTTGGCTCATGCTTCTTTGACACTGGCTGAGGGTCCTGCAGTCTCTACATTCACTTCAGCAGCTTTTGAGTCTGCTCCAACAGTGTTTGAGGGGGAGATATACTCATATCGTGATGCCCCTCAACACATTCAGCGGAGACACCCTCCATAGATGATGATCGGTGATCTCAATTAGAGGGTAATGAGGTCCAAGTCTGCTCAACATGCTCATTTCACCGATTCTATATTTGTTGTTTCTTTTGAGCCCTATGGTGTTGGACACGCTCTTTCTGATTCAAATTGGGTCAATGACATGCATGAAGAATTTGAGAACTTTGAGAGAAACCAAGTTTGGGTTCTTGTAGATCCACCTTCAAATATTCATACTATAAGCACAAAATGGGTTTTGAAAAACAAGTAAGGGGGGGATGGGTCTGTAGTAAGAAACAAAGCACATCTTGTGGCTTAGGGTTTCACTCAGATAGAGGTGATAGATTTTAGAGAGACCTTTTCACCACTAACTAGATTAGAAGCCATTAGGATCATCCTTGTATTTTCGGCATCCAAGAGTTTCAAGTTGTATCAAATGGATGTCAAAAGTACCTTCCTAAATGGGTTTATACTACAAGAGGTATATGTCAAACAACCCCCTAGTTTTGAGCACCTCAAATACCCACATAGAGTATAGAAGCTTTAGAAGACTTTGTATGGGCTTAAGCAGGCATCTAGGACTTGGTATAATAAGTTTAAGTCTTTCTTAATAGAGCATGGGTATGTGATGGCATCCGTGGATAAAACCTTGTTCACTTTCAAGCATGGCACCGCTGTAAGGAACCGTCCAAATAATATTCTAATTAATCATTAAATCGATCATTTACTTAATCATGACTTCAATGATTAATCAGAATACCGCTCCGGTAGTCCCGTCACGTGTTTTGTGCCCAAGATCAAAACACATGTCTTTCCAACATATCACATCACAATAAAGCTTAGTATAGAGTGAGTAATTTAATATATTACAAGTTCTTAAGCATCTATAATTTCTTACAGTTTACAGCAAAAGAGAGCTAAGAGGAGACTAAAACTAATCAACTTCTAGACAAAAGAGAACTATGCAACATAAGCTAAAACTATAAACAACAAAAGGAGGATGGAGCCATATACCCTTAGGCTCCATCACAAAAGCATGACTTCCAAGTAGTTGCCTACTCGTGCCCACCACCACTCCCGACGGGCATGAAGTAGCCAAAAACTAGCTCCTCCTGGCCGGTAGCACCTGAAAGAGCAGTGTGAGTACGAAGGTACTCGCAAGACTTAATCCATATTGGATACTTATAGATAATCCGACTTCAAGGATTATGAATTGGGATGTTAGTACAAATACGACCACATGGTTAAGTAAATTTATATGCAAAAGAAAAATTTGACAAAAATATGTGTGAGCATCTAGACTTGACCAACACAACTATCGAACCCATAACCATCAACTGAACATATATGCAAAAGGAACCATAGTAATAACATCTGTAAAGAATCATCTCAACCCAACAACCACCTCAAATCAAACTCGAAACTCTACGACTGCTGCAAATGGACAAAAGCATGCTCATGACTGAGAGCGCGGCATTTTTGAAATGTTTTTACACCCTAAATGGGGTATAACTTTACCCAGAAGACTTGATGACCATACGGCTTGAGTGACCACACAGGTCCACCCAAGGGGTACCCGTGTCAACCTTTTCCAATAAGCCCCAACCATTTAAATCAGGTATCACTCGGTGCGGAGCCCACTTAGGTTAACTCTTGGAGCTACCTCAAGTGTTTCTTACAAGCCCGTCTGCTCACACCATTGATGTGCAAGCTCAAATGATTACATCTACAAAGGTATCCAGCTTATCTTACCATTAGATTGACATATGTTAAGTACGGTAAGTGCTAGAGTCAACTGCAACAACAATCGGTGCTTAAGCGATGCATGCGGTTTACGGTGTCTGGGTTCCTCTCCCGACCTACCTCGGGGAACTCCACATCAGGGCAGGAGAAACACCCCTAACACCGCCCACATCTCACCTCATCCTCAATACTCAACCAAACAAAACCATCAACCCAATATTGTTATCAATGTGACAATAATTAAAGCCTATAACTCATGGATGGAGTTGAACCACCGCTCGGCTTCTACCAAAGAATCTATGCATGGCTAAGCATTTTGTTAACTTTTAAACTAGACCATCATCAAGTTAGACCCCGATTACAAGGATAAGGATCATCAATATCTCAAAACAGGGGATGCAATGCATCAATATAGGTTCTACCCATACCAAACCCGACGTCAACTCAACAACATACATAATGTACATAAAGCATATATTATCATATTAGACATATACGATCAAAAATAATGGGAGAAATATACTTAAATGCTTGCTTTGCTGCTCCGACAGCTGTCTGATGCTACCCACACAGAATTCACAGAACCTGTGTGGCTCGATGTCACCTTCAACCACACCTGTGTCACGCTCTGGATCCTCATTCACTAAAGAAGAACGCTGCAATGATGAGTATGAATGAAGTGCAATAATGTATGCTATTGTATGCATAACAACAAGCTAACCGTGCAAGGTATGTGAAATAATAGCAAACTTTGCAATTTAAATGACTTCGGAAAGTTAACAGGAGGCCGGAGACTCCATGTTAAACTCGGAACTTTCGGGTATCAGAGTCTCTGGGTGAACCTTTGGGTGAGGGTCCTTGGGTATTTTTGGTTAGGATCACCCGAAACCTCCTGGTTGCACTCGAACCCTCTGGGTTCCAGAGTCTCCAGGTCAACCTCCCGAAATACATGTTTTGCGACGTCTTTTTGATCGATTCAACTTGCATGTTAAATCTATCCTACATAAATATACATATATACTATACAGAGGGTTCTAGACTCAACTTGCACCCTAAATCCTAACTATTTTTTAGCACAATTCATCGGGGTTTTCACTAGGCTATCTAGACTATTAGGGTTGTCTAAAGAAGTTGCTTCGAGAGGAAAACTCGGCGATTTGATTTTTGAGCCTCTCTAAACAAAATGGAATCATGTTTGAGATAGTTCATAGAGTCTAGAACTCACTCACCAACCTAGCAACATGATTCCTAGCACAAATCTTATCTGAATCATCTCTTTTTGCTCCAAAGTTTAATAACTCGATAACTCTACAAACTTAGCTCCACACTCAAAATTGACCGACCAATTCACGCATTCTTGTCGAGGGAAGCCTAAAGGACTTACCCATGGTGCTTGTAGAGGTTGGTGACCATCGGGTGATGAAGAAAATGAAGAAATCGCTCAGGAAGAGTAGTCCAATCGTGGTTCCTTGTGCTTCAAGCAAAAACACCGAGAACGTCAAGAACGGCTCGAATCTTCCAGGAAAACACAAATGAATTGGATGGATGGGAAGCTTAGAAGCTAGTGATCGCATGAATAGCACATGCACCTTGATTCGGCTTCTAGAGAGAGGAATCGAGGGAGAAAGAGAGATGGCTTGAGAAGGAGGTGACTGCTATTCTCCTTGGCCAGTTAGAAATGAGAGGGAGAGAGAGAGAGAGAGAAAGAGAGAGAGAGAGAGAGAGAGAGAGAGAGAGAGAGAGAGAGCAAGGTGGGACTGAGGAAGTGGGTGGCTGCACGTGGGGGAGAGGGAAATGGAGTGATTGGCCACTCAAATGGGTCCCACATGCTAGAAAAAGAAGGCCTATTTTAACTACGAATTCATTTCTTTCTCTCCTGGATTTCTTTTGTCTCATCCAATTGACCTAAAACAAAGTACTCTAATGCTCCAAAAAAATTATTTAAAATTAAACCTAATGCTTATGAAGCATGATTAGACTTAATTATGTAATTACGGCTTTGAGACGTGACAGATTTCCTACTTGTTCAGATTTACGTGGATGATATCATTTTTTTGGCTCCTCTCATGCTCTTGTGACCAAGTTTGTAGAAACTATGAGCAGAGAATTCAAAATATTGATGATGGGCGAGCTCAGCTTCTTCCTTGGACTTTAAATCAAGCAATGCAAACAAGGTATATTCGTCCACTATATGAAGTACACCAAGGATCTGCTGAAGAAGTTCGACATGAGTGATATGAATCCTTGGCGACAATGATGGCTACCTCGACCGCGCTTGATACAGGCGAAGATGTTGAGGCGATATAACAGTGGGAGTGCAAAAGCATGACTGGCTCCCTCCTGTAGCAGACGACGATAAGACCCGACATTCACTTCACTGTTTGCTTCTGTGCCCGCTTCCGAGCATCATTAAGGACATCTCACTGCCAAGCGGTAAAGCGCATCTTAAGTTATCTCAAACACACCCTTGGGTATGGTATTTAGTTTTCTGCATCCTCTTCGTTTCCTCTTCGAGTTTTTTTCGGATGTTGACTTCACTGATTCTAGGATTGATAGAAAGAGTACCTTGGGTACTTGTCATTTGTTGGGTATCTCTCTTGTTTGTTGATCTTTTTACAAATAGTCTAGTATTGCCCGGTCAACTGCATAAGCTAAATATGTTGCTGATGCTAGTTGTTGCTCTCAAATCTGGTGGATGGTTGTCATCTCGAGAGACTTTGAGTTAGATTTCAAGAGTGTGTCACTTTTGTGTGATAACACTAGTGCCATAAGCTTAGCTAATGACCTAGTCCAGCACTCCAGAATTACACATATAGATATGAGATTTTATTTCTTGCTTGACCACAATGAGAAGGGAGACATTCACTTGCGATACATAGATGCCTAACATCAGCTTGTCGGCATCTTTACCAAACCTCTAGATGCAACTAAGTTTGCTTTTCTGAAGGAAGAGTTTGGAGTGGGTCATCCTTATGACATTGTGTGAGGGGGAGTAGTCATTGTACATACTCTATCTTATTTTTTTGTTGCATTTGTATTGCATAACATTCTGTAAGATAATCAAAGTAGTTGACCTTTGACTTGTATGTCTTTAGCATTTTTAGTTGCTAGTCTTGAATTTGTACTAAGTTGAGTAGTTGTGCGGAACAATCTTTTAAACTTAGGCTCCTCTTGATGCTTCGACATGAAATATTTTAAGCAAGCTAGCTTTTCTAAAGATGACATTTGACAATTTTGAATCATGTAGACTATAAAATGCTACATTCATGATCACCATATTTGTCATTGCTTTGACTTAGTTAATACTTGTGTTAAGGCTAGTTTGATGAATATCTTGTTCTAAGCTTCTTGGTTCAAGACAGTGGATCAGGGAATATTGCACTATGTTTTCTGTCTTTGTGAAATGTTTAACTTATGATAGAACCTTGGGGGAGCTTGTGTTCCTTATATCGCAAAGATACTACTTGACTCGATCTCGTGAAAACTTGATAATATGTGAAATTTGAATAATCTTGAGCAATCAAGTTTCGTGTACTAAAATGTGATCCAATATGGTTGTATTAATGCCTCATGGTGTTTGCCGTACTCAGTCATATGACACTTTAATTGAATAAGAAGGCAACTTGAGGATAAAATGAATTACAAAGAACTATACCTAAATGTTTAATTTCTAATCACTTAATCTAACTAAGTCTTGGTTTCATATGTGAGTGTTTACCTGTTGATGTGCACGGGAACAGTACGAATGTGGATGAGAGGGAATGCCTGGTGGCGGCCAAACAGCCGCATGACGCGGTGCAGTGAGTACTCCTCTACGTAGATATCGAAGACAAGCGGTGTCTTCGTAAGGCAGTAGTCCTTGTCTCGGGTACACAACGGCGACAGATCCAAACCCGCACGGCCTTGGACGGCCAAGAAGCTGTATGGCTACCAGACCACGTCGTCGGGACGCAGCCGGTCGAACTGCGACCGAAAATGCTCATAAGCGCTGCCAGGCTACTCATGCGCCCAGTGTGGCTATGTGACAAACATCGTTAGAATTCATTAGAAATAACATGTGCCAATTAAAGTGTTAACAAAAAGTACGTACCCAATGACGACACCAAAGCGAGGCCATGATAGGCGCGTCCTCCTCGGACTCGCCGTACCATTCCTCAAGGTACGGGGAGCGATCCACCACTGGCCGGCCTATGGTGAACTGCTCGTAGGACCACAGCTGTAGAAGAAGTGGGCACCCAGCAAAAGTGGCAAGTGGCTCCTTCTTCGTGCACGCGTCGCACAGTGCCCGATACGTCGCAGCAAGGATAGCAGATACCCAATTGAACTGCGGTACCTCCTCGCCATCAGCATCCGCTATCAACCTGGCGTACGGCACAAGGGTCCTCGCAACCAGGTGGCCTTGGCCGCTGGTGAACATAACCCAGCGAAACAGCCAAAGCAGATAGGCCTCCAAATGCCTGGACACCGAGTACGCGTTGGCCTGCTGGTGCATGTACGCCGGCTGCAAGTATGACATGTGGCAATAAGGATCATAACTAGATACTCGAATAGTAAATGAGAGGTTGTATTGTACAGTACCTGAAATTGTAGGATCCACTTCTTCGTTGGCCCTCGTGCATCGGACAAGAACTCAGGCACGTAGGGGGTGCGTCGGCCGTCCGCTCAACCGGGCCAAAGCGCTGATGCATGATGTTGATCCAGTCAACATCCATGTCGATGACCCCAACTGCAGCTCCCACGCAAGGTAAGCCTAAGAGGTATGCTACGTCCTGCAAGGTCGGGGTTATCTCACCGCAGGGGAGGTGGAACGTATGTGTCTCCGGCCTCCATCGGCCAACCAGTGCTGCTATCAGTGAGCGATCAAAATAGAAACGACGCGCCGCTGCCTCGGGGTTCTCCGTCGATCGGGCCTCAACCAAATGGCAAAGCGGTAGCAGTCTCACTGCTGCCAACCTACACCATTGGGAATATAAATAAATTGGGGAATGCAATACATCAATGATATGGCAAATTCATATGAAAGTATTGAAGTACCTATGCTTCCACAGATCGTCGATCGTAAGTAGCTCTTCAGGGCCACGTGGTCGGAACACTCCTAACTCCATCTGTGCTCGGCGGACAAGAAGCTACGGTGCCTCTTGTCCATTGCAGGGTCGAGAAGTTCGGGGGTCTTAGGATCCGCTATATCTGCATTTGAACGACATGTACATTAATACATTGCAACATGTAGACAAGAACAATATATATTGAATGCAAATTCACTTTACAACTATATGCAACATGAATATATTGCGACATGTACTTACAAATGAAAGGTTCAAATGCTAGACAGCGAAGTACAATTAAGACAGCAAGCTACGCTAAATACAATCACACTAGAACGCGTCATAATACTCACCTACACAACAGGTGCATTTTTAGAACAATACTTGTACGTGTGACCTATTTCATTGCACTGACTGCATCGCTTGACCCTAGGACCCGCCTCGGATTCATCCATATTGCTGCGAATCCGGCGAGCTTGTCGACGGCCCAGTGCGTTCTTCATCTTTTCCAAATCAGGCACATAGATTTGTGAAGGCCCTGGATTACTTGTAAAAGTGTCAACAATACCGTAACCATACAGCTCATGATTCCAAGTGTTCAGTATTTGATCCTTCATGAAATACTTTGAAACATATTGCCTAGAAAGCATATTGTGCTCCGCACATGCAGCTATGACGTGTGTACAAGGTTTGTGGAGTAATTGTGGCTTCTAGCAAGTACAAATGCATGTCCCACTCCTAAGCATGCACTCTTGCACATGCCGCTCACGTCTTCCACCCCTCCGACCCTTATCTCGGTACAGGACACTGAACCTGTGCTCCGCAGTCCCCTCTTGATTTGTGTGATCCATGTGGGCCTTCTTTGTGGCCTTCTCCATATACTCACATAGCATCTGTCCATAAAGCATACGATTATCCTCCATTACATTTTTAGCAGCTGCGTACCGATCAATAAAGTACTTATAAGTCCTATGCAAAATGCCTTCTACAATTCCAACAAGTGGGAGGGATCTCATTCCTCGCATGACCCAGCTATAAACCTCAGCAAGATTGGTTGTCATTACTCCATACCTTGCCCCACCACTGTCGTACAGCAAAGCCTATTTTTCATTTGGCTCATTAAGTATCCACTATGAAAAACTCCTAATAACTGACCCTGACCTCCTTACTATCTGCGGAGTATCTGTTGGGAGAGGTCTAAGAGCTATCGGTTCATCACCAGTGGATGCAACCTCCGCTGTCTGTTTCAGAGTTAGTTCGTCCAGTCTTGCCCATAGGGCATTGAACTCCGTTGCTGGTTTTGACTGCACAACTTTTTGAAAATCTTCATCAACTCTTTTTTTTAATTGTCTGTAGAAGTTCGCACCCATATAGTGCATGCACCACCTGCTCTTCAGGTCGGGCCACTGTGCTGATACACCCCGTTGAACACTACCATGTTGCATATCCAGCAAAGCCTGCAATAACCCTACATGTCTATCATGAATCAGACACATATCTGGCTGGTCAAGAACAATAGCATGTTTCACCCGCTCAAGGAACCAATACCAGTTGTCCCCGTTCTCACTCTCCACGAAAGCAAACCCTAATGGCAGGACTTGGTTGTTACCGTCGACCCAAATTCCAGACAATATTTGTCCTTTGTACTTCCCAGTCAGGAATATTCCATCCAGGCAAATGATGAGTCGACAGTACCGAAATGCTTTGATGGTTGCAGCGAATGCAAATAAAGCACGCTGCAATACCCGTTTCCCGCTGTACTCCGCATCAGTGGAGAGGTAATGCTTGATATCATAGTAACTGTCTGGGTTCCTTTCACATATTGTGGCTAATTGACGAGGTGGATTGTGATATGAATCTTCATATGTTTCGAACCTCATCTCAATAGTCTTCTATTTCGTCCTCTATGCTTTCGCATAGTTTATTGTGTACTGGAACCTTTGCTTAATAGCACGAATTATTGATCGTTGCTCATACCTTAGGTTGTCCACAATCTCCCCATACATAACATTAGCAATAAAGGCAGATGACAGGTTTTGGTGGGCAAACTCTATTTCCTCAATGAGACAATTATGTTCGTTAACTATTGAGCACTGCCAGTAGTTTACCCATTTCCCTCTGAATGCGTGCACCTGCCAAGGACATTGAGGCACCAAACACTTCACATCATACTCCCTTTTACTGGATTTAACAACCTTGAACTGCATCCGAAGAGACAGTGACCAGAATTTAACTACATCAATAACAACCTCCTTTGTAGGGTACATAGCACCCTGAGACACCTTGTTCTCATAGTGCTGCCACGGTGTCCGATCAGCCTCGCTAACCACCAGCTTTGAAAATTCATGATCTCTCCACTCTGCAGGCACTGGAGCATTACCCTCCTCGTCAGATGAATCCCCATCGGCAATGGCTTCCTCCAGCTCTTGATCCGCCAACTCCATCTCTTCAATTATGCTAGGGATATGCTCCCCCTCATCGGCTATACCCATCGATTGCATCTCAGGAACATCCCCAACATCTGCGCTGGTCCCGATATTTACCGAGTCTGATTCATCTTCCACTGCCTCACTTGGTTCCGCTACTGCTTCCGCAGAGTTCACCTCTGTTTGATCTTTCAGGTACGTCTCAGCTAACAAAATCAGTGGCAGGCCATATTCACAAGATATATCTATATACTGCCTCCAAGTTGATGTGGCTTCGATCGGAACCAGCTCGCCAAAATATCCATGACTAGCATGACTGAGTACAGCTTTCAGCTTAAGATCATGTTGTTGCAGATCCAGTTGAAAAAACCGCATAAGCCACTTGCACATACCCACAATGATCCTCTCATTAGCTTTACTAAGACCCTTCATGACATGACGAAATTCAGACAGATCTACACCGTTATGACCGTACCTAATTTCACCCTCACCATAATATATCTGAAAAATTAATTTATCTGTCATCCCTGGAAACATCCGCAAATATAACCAATGTTAAGACCGATGAACTATATTTTTGAGTATCGGAAATGAAAAGATTCATACCTAACAATAGGTTCATCAATAATACCCCTAACCAAACTTACCTACAAATATTATTCTATATAATCTACATTTAATAGTTATCCTACCATGTCGGAGTTAATATTCACAGTATACTAACATTTTCTAAACCCTATATCCTAGGTCATAACATTATCATACAGTGCTAATTCCTATGTCACACAATACTACCCTACAATTATTAGTCTATACAATCTACATATTCAAAACTAACATACTACAAATAATATTCTATATTTCATTGCTATCCTACCATGTCGTAAGTAATATTGATAATTTTCTACTAAATATAGTATTTTCTAAACCCTAGGTTATACATGTCTAAAACCTATGTCATACAGTACTACTGTACTAATTAACAATAATAAAATATATAAGAACTTACCGGAAAGTGATTTTCAAATCCGTGGATCAAATACAGCAGGACTTCGCCGCGCTCTCTTCCTATCCTCTCCTCTCTTCTCCTCTCCTCCCTTTTAGAGCTTTCTTTTTTTTCGGATTAAAATGAGAATTTCACCTCATTTTTTGCCCTTTTATAGAGGAGGGGAGAAGGGGAGAGGCGGGCGGGCAGCCACCTTACCGCCCCCTAAGAAAGCAGTAAGGGGCCATAATCGCTCTCTCAGGGGGGCGTAAGGGAATGTCTCAGGCGGTCAGGTCATCCGCCCTCTCAGAGGGCGGTAAGGAGGCCTAAGACGCCTAATTTTATAATTTTTTTCACATGAATCTATTTATTTAAATTTTTAATAAAAAATATAAAAAAAAACTCGATGATTTGATCCTTGTATAACTCCTTTGTCCATCAAAACAAAATTATAGCTACATCTTTCAGTTTAAAATACAAACCGGATATTTCACCTGATATCTTTATTTGTAGTTTAAAATATAAACCAGATGACTCATACAAACATCTCTAATTTATTCACAATTCTAACTCTACCAATTTTTAAAATTAGAAATATCTGATCTCCAAAAGTTTTTAGAGCTCAAACATGCTTTATATCCCCTTTAAGTTACGAAACCTCTGCTCGTTCCAGAAAACCAGCCCCATTTAAACCCATGAGTTGAGTGCGACGGCCCAAAGATAAGTAATCCTAAATTGCGGCCCAAGAACTTTAAATTCCGCTCGAAACGAGGTCCGCCATCCCAGCAGCCACGGCCCGCCGTCTCTAACTAAAGCCGAAGCGGGCCGCGCCGGCAGCCTCGAAGATTTCCATTCCTTCCAACAGCGGAGTCGTTTGAGTGTGGTAGGGTTTAGGCAGCGCCGGCCGGAAAAAGATGGGGGAGCGGGCGAAGGAGTGGCTCCTCGTCGCCGGCGCCGGCGCGGCCGTCGGAGCTCTCTCCGCAGCCGCCTTCATGAGCTTCCTCTCGAGGTAACCGACCTAGCTTTCCCGCTGCCCACTCTAAGCTGGGACTTGGCCGCGCAGGAGCGTTCATGTAATGCTCGCTTCCTTTCGCTGTTGCAGATCCAAGGGGAGAGAGGGGTACGTGCGGGACCTGCTGGAATCGAATGGCGCGATGAGTGGTGCGCGTGCGATAACCTTTTTGATAGTTTGCTAGTGGGATGATGCCTAGTAATTGTCGATTCTGCGGAGTCTGCCGCAGCCGGATTGCCTCGGTGCTATTCTAAGTAGTTCATTGTTTGACCGAAAAGCTGTGGGGGAGTTCCCCACAGTGCAAGCCATTTTGCAAGCAGAAAACCGAAAAAAGTTCATAAAGGGAAAACTACAGAAAAGAATCTAGCCATGATTGTGCTGTTGAGCTAAACTAGTTTTTGCCCTCTGGATAACCAGTGCAAACTCTTTGTTGAATGTTGCCCTCCATAACTCCATTGCTCAATTGATGGTGATACTTGATTGAAGATCATGTTCTTGCTAGTGATCCATATGCTCCATGCCCTTATTATGACGATCTCCATGAAGCAAGAGATGTGCAGTTTGCTTTTCAGATCTGTCAATGCATCATATACTCTAAATAGTTGATTGAAGTGTCCTGTATGAATCGATAGAAAATTAAGATTGAAGTGTCCTATATATATATTATGATGTTCCATTGTGTCAAGTGCTACTATCTTAAATTGTTCGTTTTGGAACAGGCAGCTCCCGATCAGGTGGGCACCTGGGTGTTGTTGGTAGCTCAGATCTTCTCTCTGATGAAGTGGTCTCTGAACAGCTTACAAGGTTTGCATGGTTTTCTTTCCCTAGTAAAGTTGTGCAGTGGCTCTTAGCTACAAACCACCTGCTGCTGTCTTCTTGAAAATGAGCCAGTTAGGTGTATTTTGAAATTCCACACATTGTTGCTTGAGATATAAGTATTCACATACCAATTCCAAATAACATCATTGGTTGATATGCTACTTTTCGCTGCTGTCAATCCTTATTCTTTTCACCTTTTGATATTCAGGGGTGTAGAAAGTGATATATCATGTGTCTGTTCTTGCTGTGCATAACTGAATTTTTAGCATTTCACATGTTTCATTCTAGATTTTCTATTGCTGTTTTCATGTTTTGTGTTTGTGATTACCAACATTGGTCACTTTTCTGTATTGTAGGAATATACAATTTTTTGGTCTAGACTCTCAGAAGAAAGTGACTGAATCTTATGTCGTGATCATCGGTCTTGGAGGGGTTGGCAGTCATGCCGCTTCGATGCTCCTAAGATCTGGGGTTGGCAGGTTGCTCCTTGTGGATTTTGATCAGGTATGGATTTATGTGTTCCAGATGTGGATAAATGACATACTCCCTCCAGTCACAAATAAATGTTGTTTTGGGTTACGTGCAGTCAACCATTCCAAATTTTAGTTACAAATTATTTTTTATGTATGGAGTTTGGATATTTGAAAATGATACAGATATATTTGTCTCGAAAATTACTTTCATAAAAGTACTTTTGCTATGTTCTATAAATATATTACAACAAAATGTAGTAGTCAAAGTTGTGTTTTGGAGACCGTGTCGATGCCCAAAACGTTGTTTATTTGTGACTCGAGGGAGTAGTTATGAAGACTTGAAAATGCATGTGTTGATGTAGTACACACTTATACCCCTAAACAATGATCTTGGTATGTTTTCTTTTGATTCCACTGAATCATGGAATCACATGACATTTCTGACCTCAGCTATTATCATTTAAATGTAGCTCTAAACAATGCATGGACAATCTTTTCCGACCTCAGTTATTGAAGGAATGACATGACTTTTGAATTTTATATCCAAAACAGATCTTGAATCATTGTCTCATCTAGTATATAATCCATGCATTATCATTTAAATGTAGGACCTGTGCATCATAACCATGCAAATCATTCATACTGAGCAGTATGCAAGGGCGCAAGTACATTATATTTCATTTAAGTAACATCTTGCATTTATAATAGGTGGACATTAACAAGGCACTCATGATATATTGAAAGGTCTCACTCTCGTCACTAAATCGACATGCTGTGGCAACCAGAGATGATGTCGGAACTCCAAAAGCGTTCTGCCTCAAGAAGCATTTTTCGATGATATATCCAGAGTGCCAAATAGAAGCAAGAGTGCAATTGTATGATTCATCGTCTGAGGAGGAAATTCTTTCTGGACAGCCTGATTTTGTTCTTGATTGCATAGATAACATTGATACTAAGGTAATAACTACTACTGAAGTGTCAATTTTTGTCATACTAAACCTAATATTGAAATATCAGTTTCATTATTTCGTATTCACATATTTCGTGCTTATCTCCAGTATTCAGGCACGCTTTGTGTTTTTATGTTTTCTTATGCGTTAAGTCCTTCAGGATGTTCTTCTATTTTGTTTCAGCTGTTAATACTTCCAATGTTTTACCAACTAGTATCTATGTGAACTTAAATTTCCCTGACCTCAGTGGATCCTTTTGATTAACAACACAAAGCCACCCTAAATTGTACTTCAAACCTATCTTCTTTAGAAGAAATGGCTTGTTCAAACATAAGTTATGTGCACCATTATGTGCTATTCAACATTTTTCCTTGCTACTTGTAATAATTGGGATATCCATGACGCTTGATTAGGTGGCACTCCTTGCGGCTTGCACGCGTAGAGGTTTGAGGGTACTTTCTGCAATGGGGGCTGGAGCTCGAGCTGACCCGACCCGAATTCGTATTGCAGATTTGAGAGAATCAAGCAATGATCCTCTCTCTCGCTCGGTTGGTTTTGACACTCCTTTCAAAAGTTTTTATGATTGTTCAGTCCCTTTGTAAGCTGATATGTTAAGATATGCTACCAACAATGTATTGAATTTGGTATTCTGTAGGTGCGGTATCGGCTTAAGAAGGATCATGGAATTGAGGGTGGAGTACCAGTAGTTTTTTCATTGGAGAAGCCAAAGGCAAAGCTACTTCCCTTTCAAGCTTCAAAAGAAGAGGAAACTCCATCAGATTACCAGGTCAGCTCCTTTTTTATGCTCATTAGCACCCTCCTGCTACCTGCTTGACCCATTATGTTTAACATTTTTTAGCGCGAGAGTTTATATTAGCAGAACTTGGTGTGTAGATAAATACTAACAGCATGGTGTACGTCATTCTGCAGATTGTGCCAGGATTCAGGGTTCGCATTATCCCAGTCCTGGGAACCATTCCTGCTATCTTTGGTCAAGTTATGGCCTCCTATGTGGTTACTCAGCTTGCTAAATTTGATTTCCAAACTGAGCCTATTGTTAACCTAGATTTGGATCATTACCGTGTCCTACATCAGCGTCTTCTTGAGCATGAGGAGCTCATATATGGGACAGCCGAGCAAGTTCTGGTACTTATTTGTTTCTGTCTCAACTTTCATGTTATAACCTGAATAAAAAAATCCTTTTTTATATGTTTCTTTCTGTCTCAACTCTCATGTTATAACCTGAATTAAAAAAATCCTTTTTTATGACTAATAACAAGATGTTTACTGGTGAATTATGAGGTTGAGGCATTGTCTATATCATGCTAATAATTGGTGCGTTTGAATTATTACATCTCTTTGTTCATATGTAACATTCTGTTTTACAATTTAAAGGTGGATGCTGAGGAGGTAATGTACGTTGTCAAAGAATTGTGGCGTGGTCGAAGTGCTAGAGACCAAAGTATGAAGGACACTGGTCGAAAAATGTGGAGAGCTGTCAATGAACTAATGCTCGTTCGGTAAGCTCCCTTTATCAAATTATAAAGCATGGGTTGACTGCTTGAGATTACAGCTATCAATGTTGTTAGAGCATCGATTCAAGTCTTGAATTCATTAGGGTTATACTGTCCAAAATCTAGTGGAACGATTAGATTTTAACAAAAAAATCTAGGTAAAATTGAAATTTGGTAGACAACATCATTACGATTTTAACAAAAAAAAGTTTTTAGGATCATGATCAGTATTTACATATGGTCCTACCAGATTCTAGCATTGAAGATAAAAATTAATTAGGATATGTTTTTATAATCTTAAAGTTCAATCTTTTCTTTGTTTATAATTTGTATAAAACCTATGAAAAATGAGGTATCTTTCATTTGCACTATATTTTTTGCTGGTAAAGCTATGAAAGTGTTATTTAAACCATAACATCATAATTTGTATACAAAAATATGCATTATGCAATATGTGTTAATTATTGTAAATCCTACTATGTTTCATTATATGATGGGCAATTACTACTTAACTTGTCCAATGCAGTGTCAAATGACTAAATAAACAGTAACGTCACTGTTTAAAGGTATATCAGGTTTGAGTAAACATACTATTTATAGAATCATGTAGGCTATCAATTTGCGGATTCTATGTTTCGATTCTGTGAGAGTATCTCTGATTGGATCAAAACCTCGACCCTGACAACCTCGATAGATAGTGGTACTGGTTAAGTACTCCACATATCTGTCATGGGAGTATGAACCGATTCTAGTCCAAGGATATGGAGAAATTCAATTTTCTAATAACTCTACAGCATAATTGACATTCTTTTATCTTTTGTGAGATGAACTGTAAACTAGTCTGGTTTAGTAAGGCACATTGAGCTCATTGTCAGTGAAAAATTTATTACTACCTCTGTTCTTTTTTTTTGTCCTTATTGACATTTCACGGTCTTCGAAACATAACTTTGACTATAATTTTTTATAACTTTATATCAATATACACTAATAAATTTGTACTTTTACTAAAACATTTGTAATAACAAATCTAGTGATATAATTTTCATATAGTCAATCTTGACAACTTTAGACATATTAGTGGTCAAACATTTGGAAGTTTGACCGCATAGATTCTAAAAGGACAAATAAAAAAGAACAGAGGGAGTATTGTTTAATGGTTTAGTTTAAACAAGTTTTAAACATTAGCTACTTTTCTACTATTGTGGTGCTTTATTTTGTTAGGTGGGACAAATCAATGCCTGCTGGTGTGTCAAACTTAATACTCCTCAAGTTTAGTGAGGTAATAAGTCATCTTTACATATATTGATGAATTCCAAGATTACATATGTTGAAGTCGAAAAGGACCAAAGGTGTTTCATGTTCTCATGGTTCCCCATCTCTCTTTCCCACAGGCTGATGCGCATGAATCCACCACACTCGATCGGATAAAAGAAGAAGAACCGGAATTTCACTCTATGGTTTTGCGTGTCCTGAAACGAGCTGAAACGGAGTTTGCTTTATGAGTGGGTCACTGATCTTATTGGATTTCCACAGCTGCTATTCGGTGATAACCTTGGAACCAATGGATCAAGAGATAATATTCAGTTTTGCGGGATCCAATTCTGGGAATAGCTGATCAGGAAGCTAAGATGATAATGACGTGTGTTTATTTTTCCGCAGTCGAACCACCTACTTCCTGTCATCACGGAGTTGTGTTACTTGTTTGCCGTGTCCGTCTTTTAGCAACGATCTATCTTGTAACTAGCGAAACCTGAGATTTTCTTGTGATCCCACAGGCAGGTGCAGTTTTGTCACGTACGAGTGTGTACCTTATGTAAACCGTGAAGCCAGCAGATAATTCTTATCTCACATTTGATATGCTGTATATTCAAGGAAATTCTTGCAGAGTCAAGCAGGAAATGGACGCAAGGGGATTCGTCCCAGACGAAGACTGAATCTGTGGCTTAGTCTTCCAAAAAAAAAAAAAAGAGAAGATCTCCGCCCGGTTGGTCAGGTCAGGCGACTGAAAACGTGGTGTGCGATTGATGTGCCGTTCAACTTGCATTCAAAACTCCTTTTCACTCTGCAGCCTCACCCCTTTCCCAATACCGGGTCATGGGTTTATATTCATGTGGCATTTGATGATTGGAAATATTGTTGTTGCGTCGTGTGTGTTTACTTTACGAATAGAATGGTGGGACATTGACGTGGTCTGGTCGGTTTAGGAAGTCCGGTAGTCGCAGACTCGCGGGTGATTAGCTGTGGCATCTATGATATGCGAAAGTTAGGGTAGACTATTGAGTAATTGTATCACTTCGATGTTAAAAAAAAAAAAAAGAAGACTCGCACGTAGTCGTGGCCTGTGCATGTGAAACGAGCTCAAGCGTGAGCAAGTGGTGGCCTCACGTGGCATCGTTTACCGAATCCCTTTGAAATTAGCAGCGCCTTTTTCACGATTAACGGGCACGCAGTCTAGCGGACATTTGCAAGGTGTCCAGGTCTTGCCGTCATTGCAGCACGGAGTCACGTACAACCGTTACGTGGTGCCTATTTGCAGTTAGAGATGATCTCTCCGCCCCGATTGCAAATACAAGCCATTCATTCCTGCTCAATTTTTTCTGTCAATATAGGCCATGCTGCAACTTCAGATGTATTGACCGCACACCGCACCAAACTCGATCATGCGTGAGTATGCATCTTACCCATAATTGTTACGATGGCGTGACGAGATGCAACGATCCACTACTTTCATAACTTTAATATATAAATCATAATATATAATAATACAAAATTATATTAGCAGATGATAATATAAATGTAGCTTAAAAGTGATAGTCTAGAATTTAAATCAAAATAGTAATGTAATAGCCGATTTGCTTTTTATTTTTTCAGTGAACAATTGACCATCTTACATGTAGAATCATAGTCCGTGCACTTAAATTCTCATCACAGCACGCACGACACGGCATCACAACTTTATTCTTATCCTTTCTCTCTCTCACCACTCTCTCTCTCTCGAGTTTGACGTGGGTGGTGGCAGGCGGGCAGTAGGCACGGAGCTTGGGTGGGTGCGTGGATCTGAGCATGATAGTGTCACGGTGGATGTATCTAAGAATAGACGGCACCACATCGAGCAAATCTAAGCCCAAGCGGCAAACGCCATACACGCTAGCGCCGTGGCGAGATCCAATTCACTGCCACGCTACTATATAGTTGATATAGCAACGCCATAACAATTATGATCCTACCAAACGTCGAGACACCCATACGATCTAGGTCTTCCTTTTTTTCTCCCGAATACTATATAGGTATTATCTTGCTCGTGGCTATTTTAGCTCCCACTCGGTACATACCAAAATTCTATCTAGCTTCTCATACGTAGGAACTTGCATAGAGCTTGCCCATGTGTACTTTCAACCTGACATCTCAAGCTCTCTCAAGTCCAAACCACTAATTACAGCATTGAACAGGAGAGGCCATCGATCGTCATATCTATCATTACTTTTTTCGCCAGGGTTCCTAATAATGTTGAAGTCACCACTAACTAAAAAAGGAAAAGAATCAACGTGACACACATTAACAAGCTCAGATAAGAAACGATCTTTAAATTCTGGTTGTGCCGCCCCATAGACTGCAATAAGATTCCATTCAAAACCATCCTCCTTATTTTTAAGTTTAAACTTCAAAGTGAAGTCACCATGAGTGATGGTCCTGATATAAAAAACATCCATATTCACTCCCAATAAGATGCCCCCAGATCTAGCAGTGGCGAAGTCCAACTCCAAAGAAAACTCTTCCCAGCACAAAGATTTCTAAGTTCCATGTCAGAGAAATCATCCTTACTAGTCTCTAAAAGAGCTATAAAGTTTAGCTGTTTTTCAGCTGTAGTATCCGCTAAGAAGCCAAATTTAGCAAAGTCTCAAAGACCTCTACTATTCCAAAAAACTTCTTTCATTTAGGATACTTTTGTTTCTTAGGTGTTACACTTTTTATATGTTTTTTCTTCTTTTGAGCGCTAGATTTCTTTTTTCTAGGGATGGCCTGGAAATGACAACTCACTTGGTTGTCGTTATCATCCATAACCTCCTCCATCATTTCACCACATATGTGACTGAGGGAGAGATTACAGAAACCATCCTCATCGCCGAGGCCCTCGTGCCTGATGCATTGCCGCTGCCACACCCCGCCTTGTATGCGCCGGTGGCCACAGTCGCCACGCCACAGCCGCTGTGCCCCGCCTCGCACTCGCCGGCAGCGCCCGACGCACCGTCGCCGCCGCATTCCATGTATTGACTCCTTGCGACGTAGGTTGGACCGTCGAGTGGAGTTGTCAATCGTGGACTTCACTGCTAGCTTGGCCAGAGTTTTTCTTATTTTTATATTTTTTCGATTAAAAATTTAAATAAATAAAATTCTCATAAAAAATATTGTAAAATTAGACGCCTACCGCCCTCTTATGAGGCGATTAGGCCCTTACCACCCCTGAGAGGACGGTAAACAGTCCCACAGACTCTTACCATTCTTACATGGGGCGGATAGGATTACAGCCCTGGTATATGAACAGTAAATCTCGATGAACAGTACTCTAAAGTTCCATTTAACTTCTCTTCTCTATTCAAAACAGTAATGTTCTGTTGATCCAAAAATTCTAAAACTTTTTGTATGTGTTCCATAATTCATGTGCAACCTATTTTAATTGAATTCACCCAAAAATCTAGTGTATAATTTAAACTAAAATTCTCCAAAAAAAGATACTTTTATAACTTCTAGCAATTGTTAGGGCCTCAAATAAATTTCTAAAAATCTGGTAAAATTCACTAATATTCTTCTTATGTGGTGTGATAATTTCTAAAATTATTTTCAGCCCTAGATTATATGGGAAAAAAGTGGATTCCTTTGTAATGCACCATTTATATGTATTTTATAATTTCATGTGATATTCTTCCTTTAACTTAATTTGAATTCAAATATATATAAACTTAGTGCTAAAAATAATTTTAGAAATTATCACATCGCATAAGAATATTATTAGTGAATTTAGTTTTTTAGAAATTTATTTGAGGTCCTAACAATTGCTAGAAGTTATAAAAGTAGTCTTTTTTTAGAGAATTTTAGTTTAAATTCTACACAGAATTTTTAGGTGAATTCAATTAAAATAGGTTTTACATGGATTATGTAACACGTACAAAAAGTTTAGAATTTTCGGAGCAACAGAGCATCACTGTTTTGAATAGAGAAGGTAGGAGGGTAAATTGAACTTCGGAGTACTTCGGAGGGCGATAGACGTCTAGTTTTGTAAATTTTTTTATAAAAAATCTATTTATTTAAATTTTTAATTAAAAATAAAAAAAAACTCAGCTTGGCCACAGGGGCCGACTGTTGGAGCCTGAAGCTTGGGCCAACTGAGAGGGGTCACGGGCCAACTGCATATAAAAAAAAAATTGTACAAAATTTTGAATGTGTATCTGTACACCTATATTCCTTAATAGCCTGCCCCTAGGGGGCAATGGGAGGCAGAGATGGTTAGACGGCGACTAAAATTGTGAGTTGGCTCAGCGTGATAATTAGCTGAGCAGAAAAAAAGACGTTGCTCTGCCAGCCTACAAGCAGCCAGGGGCACGAAAATGCAGTCCACACACTACACGGGCGCCCATAGTTGCTGACAACATAATTTCTACATATTCTGCTCTCCATGCAACGGATAAATGATTTTCATGAAATTCCTGCAAACACATACGACCCGGTTTTTTACAAAGAGAAAGTATTAGGTGTATAAGACTATATTGGTGAATATATGCTAAAGCTTAATCAATACATCAATACTATATCGTAATGGTGGAGGAATCAACGCCCTCTCGAGCCTTGCTACTGTAGCAGCAGGCTCTGTGTATGTATATATGTATATATATGTACATATAGGTATACATGTATAGGTATATATGTACATATGTATGTATAGATATACATGTGTATATATACATATATATACGTATATATATATATGTAATTTTCTTTTTCGAGAAAATCTAGAAAAATATCGAAATGAATATTAGTTATATTAATAAATCATCTGAAAAAATCTAAAATGCAAAGAAAAATATCTAAAACTCAAAAAAAATATGAAACAAATTTTTTTAGTTAGTATTACTTTCACCTACATGTAAAAACACAGCAAAATATAAATAAGCGTGGCGTAGACGCGTCAATCAGACTAGTTGGATCTAACCACAGCGGCCCAAGTTAGATGTGGGAGTTTTCTTATGGTACTTATATAGTTTCTTTATTTGACCAAGTTAGATTATGTCTAAGTCTGTCAAGTGGAATGAGGAAACCCTGCCTTCAATATAGGCCTTCCAGATTAGATCCGAGAAATATAATTGAGTTTGTATATATATTCACCAATATGATCTTTGGCACTTGATATTTTCTCTTTTATCAAATGGATAAACTGGGAGCAGAAAAAGGCTACCTTGAACATTCTCCTTTCCTCTATGTTTCTCTTTTTTTTTTCTTGATCTCGAAGTTGTGGTTTGGCCTAACTTGAACCTGATAGTTAAGCTTTTCTATTACTTTATTTATACTATTTATTATTATTCATAGATATGAATTTATAATCACACGATAGTAGTGTCAAGTACAAATCCAACGCGCCGATAGAAGTATCAAGTACAAATCCGACACGCTCACGAAAAAGGAAAATAGACAGATCCAAAGACACTTGTGCGAAAGGCCTTCTTATGCAACCGTGTGAATAGCTATGCTACATGGAAAGAAGAGTTTTCTTTAAAAAAATGCAAGTCAATAACGTGTTTCCAACAACTAGTCCAACTGGAAGTCTGGAAGGCCCTGTTCGTATGCAGTTTCACAATTCACAAGGATATGGAGCTCCAGCCTTTGGCGGTGCCCATCAGGGAGGGGTAAACCTTGGTCCCCAAAAAATAATGAACAAAAATGATTCCATTCAAGAATGAGCTAAAGAAAAGAAAAAGCTGTCAACCTAGGCTACCATCCCTCTTTTAGTTCCCAGTGTCACCACCTCTCCCTCTCCTCTGCCCGTCTCTCTGACTCTATATATAAATGAACCTCAAAGTCATGTTATGCATTGGAGCTACCACAAGTTTCAAACCTCAATCACCAACCTTGTTTAATTGACATCTTGAGCAACTTCTCCTGATCATAGCATATAAGCCAGTTTCTTGACGAGTTCATGCACAAACAATGGCATAGATAGAGTAGAACTGCATCGCTGCATCATAAGAAGATACGGCTAGGAGCAGAGAGGTGACCGGCAGGGGAGAGATGGCCGGCGGGGATGGTGCGGCGGCGGCGGCAGTGGAGAAGGTGGTGAGGTGCCTCGGCAGGGGGGTCGACATGACGGGCGACCTGAGGCTGAAGCACTGCAAGGATGCAGGGGGCTGCCTGGTCGTCAGGAGCGGTAAGAAGGCGGCGAGGGCGAAGACGGTCGCCGTGCCGGGCGTGGGGTTCGTCGCCGGCGTGCCCGACGACGTCAAGTTCGGCAAGGGCGACCGGATCAAGTTCAAGTCCGACGTGCTCGAGTTCAACAAGGTTTGTTGGTTGATTGCACCTTTATTTCATTTTTTTTAGAATATCTGAAGCAAATGCATAGTTTGGAGAGTGGGAAATTTGCTGCAAAATGAAACAATTTCAATTGAATTTAGGTACTTACAAACTAATTTTTATTATACAAAATATGTTCTAGTGAGTGGAAAATGATTTCTCATTATTTCTTCTTTTCGTTGGTAAGCTTCTTTCACAATAAAAAATTGTCAGGTAGAAAAGAACCTCTTGTACAATGCCCATTATTACACGAAAGTGGCCAGAAACCGCACGCAATTCATATTTCAATACCGAATCCGCACAATTTCTTGCATCCTTCATTCAAGGCAAAATTAATTTCTGATCAAAATAATAAACGCAGCATGAACGAATTACACTTTCGTGACTTGACCAAGCCGATCAGTAGAGCAGTAAAGAGGAAATTACTCTTTCTTTTCAAAACAAGAACGAATAAAATTGTTCTGACAAAATGAATTCTGTAATCCTGGCCGCAGATGTCGGATCTGTTCAACCACCGGAACTCTTTGACGGGGAAGATCCCGTCGGGGCTCTTCAACTCGTGCTTCGACCTGGACTGCAGCTCATGGGCTCAGGACGCCTCGGCCACCAAGTGCCTGGCGTTCGACGGCTACTTCATCTCCCTCCTCGACCTCCGGCTCGACTGCCGACCGCTCACCCTCGCCGACCACGTCGTCCGCGACGTGCCGGTGGCATGGGACCCGTCAGCCATAGCAAGGTACGGACCTGGCATCGGCGACCATTCGGTCTTCTTTCTTCTCACCACCTCCGGTCCGATTTACTTTCATCCGAGTGTTGACATGATCTCCTGCGTATACATTCGAGTACCTTTTCTAAAATATATATTAGAAAATAATAAAGTATACTGTAGTGATGTAGAAGCACCGTTGATGGTGAATCTCCTATGACAAATCTAAATACTTTGATGTGTACCACTAATCAAAATTTCAAAAGTTTGAGTGAACAAATTCTAGGATGACATCTGTTTTCGACTAGAGGTCGTACAGTAAGCAGGATAGGATGTAAGTAAGTTGAGATGATTAAGTGCTATGCTTACCTCGAAGGACTGGCAAGCAAGTTGAGATGATTAAATGCTATGCTTACCTCGAAGGACTGGCAAGCAAGTTGAGATGATTAAATGCTATGCTTACCTCGAAGGATTGGCTTAACTCTTAACCTCATCCTGATGACGAATTGACGATGGTTTTGACCTTTCCAATAGTGCAAGATTGCCCACCACACATTTCCCATGTGGTGTGAAAACCCGTATGCATGGTGGAAAAAGACCAGACTAGGCCAAATGCAAAAACTTGCAAATTGCAGGAAGCATAGAAAGGTACCTGCAGGATTTGGACCCGTTCCAGCCTTCCAAGCCCTCAATCAATCTACATATCTGCACAAATCCATTCAGCTGTGTCACATCAATGTGCAGGGCTCAAAGAAATGAAAAGTAAAAAGAAAAAAGTATATTTCTCATTCTTATATATAGAGAGAGAGAGAACTGAATGAACTTTCACATTACCTACTACACCAGGAAGCAGACATATATTTTCTTCCTTTTCATGTTTCTTGATCCTAGTAGTTGTCTGTTCTCTGAACATGTCACAATTCTGGCACTGACTGAACAAAAGCATGACAGATCAGATGATTTAGTATAAAGCCAAGCCTGAATGCAGTTTTTATTTCCTGAACTTATTTACACACCATCCATTTGAATGCTAATGTCACTCTCTCTGCAAATTGCGAGGCAGTTTCATCAAGAAGTATGGTACTCACATCGTCGTAGGACTGAGCTTGGGTGGCCAGGACGTGGTGTATGTGAAGCAGGACAAGTCGTCTCCACTCTCTCCATCTGAGATCAAGGGGCACTTGGACAGGCTAGGCGACCAGCTCTTCACTGGGACATGTACTCTACCTCCTTCACACTGCAAGTCCAGGGACCACAAGTTTAAGGTTAATAAAATTATATTACTTTATGTCCAAATCAAACTGAAATTATGGGCTTAACATCCACCATAATACCAGTTCATGAATATGAACTGAAATGTACTGAAAATCCCATTACTCTGATGGCAACAGGTCCCTCAGGCCTTCAATGTATTTGATGCCCAAGTAACACAACAAAGGATTGAAGGAATTACTACTCTAATGTCCTGCAAAGAGGTATTATAGTTCAGTACTTTCCATAAGTTTCAGGTAACAGTGATTTCGGAATCTTCAGGCAATTCATGCAGGCAACTCAGTACAACTTATATGATTGACCTGAGCTCATGCAGGGAGTGACAGTGATGTACTCCAAGAGGGGAGGGGATACAGGGGCGAGCAACCACTCGGAGTGGCTGCTCACAGTGCCGACGATGCCGGATGCAATCAACTTCAAGCTTGTGCCCATCACATCCCTTCTCAACGGAGTATCTGGCGGGGGCTTCCTTTCTCATGCCATGAACCTCTACCTAAGATGTAAGAGACAAATTTCATGTAAATTGTATTATTTTTCTGACCAATGCAATTTTATGACAAGCGGTAAGGTTTCGTGTTTAACAATGATGGCATTGTTCCTTAACAGACAAACCTCCAATAGCAGATTTGAGGTACTTCCTGGACTTCCAGCACCACAGATTGTGGGCCCCTGTGCTCAGTGACTTGCCTCTTGGTCCTTGCTCAAACCGACAAGGTGCTAGCCCTGCCTTGCACTTCAGCCTTGGTTCAAAGCTATATGTCAGCTCAAGCCAGGCAAGATATCCTCCCTCATTGCTTTGGAGCATATGAGATCCAATAAAAGTACTCACTTTAACCACATGACGAAATCAAAATGCAGGTGATTGTTCCGATATTACCAGTCACAGGAATGAGGTTGCATCTGGAGGGCAAGAAGAACAATCGGTTAGCAATATCTGCTTCCACTTTGCAGCTATATATATTATTCTCTCTGAACGCTGACTGAACATACTGCACAAGCAGCACAACCAAGTGCTAACCTGAGAACCTTCATACCATTATCAGGTTAGGCATCCACCTGCAACATTTCTCAAACACCCCAACATTCATCAACGGACGATCAGACAAGCCACCGGTATGGCGCGGATCGGAGATGATCTCCGACGAACGATACTACGAGCCAGTGCAATGGAGAATGTTTGCCCACGTCTGCACAGTGCCAGTGAGGTACGATCCTCGTTGGCGCAGCGCAGACCCGCAGACTGCGTACATTGTCTCCGGTGCTCAGCTGCATGTCAAGGCTCATGACTCGACCAACATTCTGCACCTCAGGCTCTTGTACACCGAGCTGCTGGGATACACCGTGGTGCAGTCCAAATGGGCGCACAACACAGTGAGGCTGTCAGGCAAAGGGAGCTTCCTGTCGAAGTCGTTCGCGGCGTCTTCGGGTGCCATTGAGAGGGAGCAGCAGCAGCCAGCAAGAGCTCACATCGACTCCGGTGTGTTCGCCGGAGGACCACCTGTGCCCGTTGGGACCCAGAGGCTGCTCAAGTTCGTTGAGACATCTCAGGTGACCATGGGGCCACAGGACAGTCCTGGGTACTGGTTGGTGACAGGCGCAAAGCTTGATGTTGGGAAGGGGAAGATCTTACTGCATGTCAAGTTCTCGCTGCTTGCTCCAGTTTCTTGACAAGGTGCTGAACCGAGAATTGTACAGGATTCGGCTGCTAGGAGAAAACCACTGTAAAATCAGACTTCCTGACCCCCTTGTCCCTAATTCACCTTTCCATTTTCGTCCGGGGAACCAGATCTGCAAAAGGCCAAAATTAGGGCATATTTATTCGTTAACGAGCCAACTTTCTGGAAGTAGCCATCGTTTTCAACAATCAGCGTGTTCCTCCAAACATCTTGATAGCTCTCATCAGGAAGGATATGGTTTGGTGGTGCTTGGCCGGTGCTAAGAGCCTATCGATCACAATGGAGTGCATGCATAGCTATGGATCAATCATATGATTCAATATCACCTGTGTGGATTTGTTGCTTCTTTTTTTTATATTTTCCTAGTGATTTCAGGCCGGCTGGGACTAGATCTCTGACATCTAAGGTTATTGTACTTGAACTTTATTTTCTTAAATTCTTCTTAATTAAAGATACGCAGCCTGCGTATTAAAAAATGATAATTTTTCTAGCGTGCACCTTATATCATCAATAGTTATTCAATGCCCACTAACTTCAGGATTTGGACTGACACGCCAAAAGAATCTATCATCAAGTGAGGGCCCAGTAAGTGTCCCATTCTGAACCAAATGATTGATATCGAAGAGTTTCTCATATGGAACATCCATAAAGCAGTGACAATTCATAATTGGAACCAAGTGAGAATTAGATGAGAACGAATCAACAGGTTGCAGCTGAAGGTCATGTTGTACTCTTCATAACGAACAGAATATTCCAGGATGTTTTGTATATCACTTCCATATGGTAGCTCCAAGCACGTAACAGATGCTTGAGGCTTGCCCAATGCTTGTAGATGGAGTGAAATCAGTTGTTCCGGCCCATTATCCCTCCATATAATTCTTAAAGTAATCAGAAGGATATGAGTAACTCATATATCTTAGGAGCAGCATGCAACTGAAATATCTTAGGAGCAGCATGGAACTGAAATATTATTATTGTAGTGCGTCAAAGCGTAATAATGTAAATTCATGGGCACATTAGAAGGTATCTGCATGCCAACGAAGAGAAGAAACATAAATGAATTGGAGGTTACTGATAGTGTCGGAGCTCATTTCAACCATTTATAAATCTTTCAATAGAATTACCCACATCCAGGAGCAGAAAAGAGACGTGAAGACTTAAACAAAACAAATGAGCTTATAAAGTGACACTGCATCAAAACAAGTTGGAGACAATGCATGTCAAATAAATCATTCTAACTCGAAATATTTGCCTGTGATTAACTCCTTATCACAAGAATATGTGATTGATCGACAAAAAAATTGCAGATAATTTGATAGTAGAAGCAGATGCCACGTGAGAACTAAATTAGTGATTATGCTAAAGAAACCTTGCAATTTAAGTGTATAATAAACCACAGGATCGACTAAAGAGAGCTGTTTTTTTACATGTATTTTCCAACACAAGGAGTATAAATCAAAATTGATTTGGAACTAATATTTAGATGTGGAATGAGTACTTGGTGTCTTGTAATAATTCTGTAAATCTATTGTCAGCATGTCCATTCACACCCCCATAAATCAATATGTTGTTTATACAACCCCCCATAAGTCATCCACAACACTTTTTCCACTATCTATTGCTTCTTTTAGGACCCTATTACATTGGCCAATTCATCAACCAATTGCACATTAATCTGACATGCAACTAATAACTTCACATTGATATGGCATGTAGCCACCAATTATATGGGACTGGGGCTCATCTAAGCGTTTAGCTGTTTAACTGGATTTATGGTGTGCCGTGTCATATTCGTTGAAAACTCGCTAAGTTGACCCGATATAAGCAGGTTCCGATGAGAAACTGGAACAAATTAGCCGAGTAGTGCAGTTTGGTGACTTATAAAGATAGTTTATTCACTTATATGGGTGCTAATGAACTAAATGAGTAGTAGGAAGCAAAGTGAAGGCAGGGGTAGGGGGTATTGTCTTTCCTTGCAATTTAATTAGAATAAAACACACAAACGCTCTGAAACAGTCAATTCAATGAACAAAAAACCTATCTCAGGAGTCGAGAACAATTTAATCTATACCTCAGGAGTCGAGAACAATTTAATCTATGTTGTTGCAAGTATTCACATTCACAAAAAGAAAAAACAACCAAAGAAGTTAATGAGCTTGAAGAGATGAATAAATGAAACTGTTCAAAACCTCGCTGCACAGGAATTTGAGGCGCGGGAATAGCCAGCCTGGCCTCAGAACAACGGGGCAGCGCTGCCGGTCCCCCATCATCCCCTGCAGCCATAACTGGAACAATTGCTTTCATCAAGACATGGTTCTGGAGCATCTAGCTCCTTATCTGTTGGAAATCAGGTGTACCTGTAGGGTGTGGGCCCTGCTTTCCATTTGTCGGTCCAGGAACAACCGAACCTCACCTTTGTCAACACGGAACAGATAAATGCCCAACCAGACTGTATCATGCCGTTCATATCGACAGCTCTGCAACTTCGTCTTGGTTCCGCCTTTCCGCAAGCTCAAGTCGTGGCGTGGTGGAATCAGACAACAGCAACTCTTCCTCCGTTGAACTACTCATTTCTGTTCTCGGTCAACCCACCTCGTGCTGGCCTGCAAGATCAAGGCACCCAACTGCAAATCAACCTTGATAACGTGATAGTCTGGGGGGGGGGGGGGGGGGCAAGTCATATGCTTGCTGATGTAGTGATTCAAGACTCGGCAGACAGCACCAAAGGGAGCTCTCCATGGGACAGATACACCTCCCTCAAGGTGAACAGGATCGTCAAGCACAATTACAAGAGAAGAAAGAAATTGGGAGAGGCTCTTCAGCCAAAGAAAGTTGGTTTCAAGGATGGTTCCCCTTGGAAAGAAGGAGCTCTTAACCTGATACGTGGACCTCGTCCGAAGCAGTTCATTAGAATCCAACCCAGATAGTTCATGAGGCAGTCCTTCTGATGTGGAATTTGAGGAGGAGTAAGAGGCTGGAATTGCGCCTTCGAGGCCACAAGAGCTCAGTTGCCAATTCTGTCTTGCCCAAGAAGAAGAAGAGCCCAAGAACCTCGTCTACCCCAAGGCTCCCATAACAACAGAATGACACCCTACTGGTGAAGCATCTCCACAAAGTTTTATAGTAGAATGGATGTTCCGTGGGTTCATTTGTTATGGAATACTCATTATGTTGATGGTCGGGTTCCTCACACGTTCACAGTCAAGGGCTCCTTTTGGTGGAAAGATATTATGAAATTCATCTATCATTATCAGGGAATTGCATCAGGCAATCCCGTGGATGGATCCACCATTTTATTTTGGCATGACATTTGGAATGGTAGCTACCTTAAAATGCAACTTCTCAGATTATACTCCTTCGCTAAGCACAAAAACATTTCCATTTCTCAATTTAGGGAAGACACAAAACCATAGTTGCACTTTCATACACCATTATTTATCCAAGCTTTGGAGGAGCTTCACATTTTACAGGAGAAGACCACTATTCAAAATAGCAACATCAAGGATGTCTGGGGCTACTGCTAGGGTAGCCCTGGTCATCACTCCCGAAAATTCTACACCCTACCTTTCAAGTCCATCGTGCCCTTGGCACCGTTTCTCTTGATTTGGAAGTCCAAATGTTCTAAGAAACTGAAAGTTTTTACTTCGCCGAGTTTCAAGGACAGGCTCAATACAAAAGATATTATAAGGAGGAAGATAGAATGCTTCCTCCCCACATCTTCATCTTGCTGTCTCCCTCTCCCTCGCATCGTACCTGATCTTGCCGGCCATCTTAGTCAACGGGAATGTTACAACTGGCATTAGAGCCAACCAATGCCTACTCTAGCGCCGCCATGGAAGCCGTCGAAGCTGGAGGCACAAATGGCGGCCACCATGGATGGCTTGGCAAAGCAGTTTCAGGGATTCAAGATGATGATGCAGCATACATTGGATAAGCTCAGGGGATTCTAGTCATGGCGAATGACGACTAGTGAATCGTTGAGCACATTGCTCTGAGGACCAAAGAGGTAGTAGCATTGTTAGTAGAAGAGAAGATGTCTTCCACGAACATAGTGCGACGAGAGTCTCTTCTAGAGAGGAGACTCAAGCTTGGAGAAGAAGTGGGAAGGAAGGAGAACCAATAATGTGTTGCTAGTAAAAAAGATTCACCCTCTGGACTGATGGCTATGAGTCTGTATTTATAGTGTCATTCATGGTGTAAATGTGCAAGCATGCCCTTACAGACTTAGTAATACAAGTTATCACTATACCACAGGGACCTAGGGCCGATCGAATTACATAGCATGGGTCTAGGTAGGAGGCATTTATCCCTAATCAGAAGATATTATCTACTATAGCAATACAGTGGTGCAAGTGGGCATAAAGGCGTGGTACTCAGCCGGTCGCCTATTGCAACGCCGCACTATCCAAGGTGTCAGTCTGGCTCCCACTTGCGCTGGGATGTCAGAATGAACTCCACTTGCATCGATATTAAATGTCATTCACTTCCCTACAGGTGGAGGATGGATGGCGGGTCCCCCTCTGGCTGATCTTTCTCCAAGACCGGATGACTTGCCCCCCGTGCTTCGGGGAGCCTGTCCAGGCTCTGGAGGACTGGGGCTTCAGAGAGTTCCAGAGCCTAGAGATCCGCCAGACCTTCGGGGACTCATGGTCCACAAGTGTAGACTGGCGGTACCAGGGGTGTCGGAGGCCCTTAATGATGACCCCCAATAGGCGCAGGTCCAAACTCTGGTGTCACTATTGCATGCACTCGCGTCATAGCCGAGTCCTGCTAAAGTGACTTTGATGAGGACGGTGTGCCCACCTACATCAGTCCTAGAGCAGCCCCATGGGCACCGTGTAGACTCATTGCACTGAGAGGATGGCGCCGGGATCCTCAAGACCCCGTTGCCTCCCTGGGTCCCAAGTGCATCTAGAAACTCTCAACCCAAGTTGATTGGTTATCCTAATGATCGAAGGGGTGTTTCTGGGCGATCGAGTCCGTCACCGAAGCTTGAGTTTTCCAAATTTGATGATGTAAATCCTCGGTTGTGGCATGATAGATGTGAGATGTATTTTGAGGTTTTCTCAGTGAGCGAAACTCTAGTGAGGTTAGCAGCTCTGAACTTCATTGGAACTGCGGCTTCGTGGTTGCAAACTTTGGAGTTGTGTGGTAGAGTGTTGGATTGGGAGGAGTTGTGTAAGAAGGTTTGAGAGAGATTCAACAAGGATCAGTTCCAATTGAGTTTGCACCAATTAGATAGCCTTCATCGGGCGGGATCGGTAGCTGAATATTACGATAATTTTGAATAATTATCTCACAATGTCCTCCTGTACAACAACTCTTACAATGATTTATATTTTGTGACAAGATTTCTGGGGGGGGGGGTCTTAAGGAGGAAATTTGGTCTACTATTATATTGCATCGTCCAAAAGATGTCACTACTGCTTCTACTTTGGCGTTATTGCAAGAGGAATTAGAGTCGTAAAGGAGGAAGATCGATGGCAAAGAGTTCTCTCGATCTGGTAACTAGGTATTCTCTACTAGTGAGAGGAAAAAGGTGCCACCTCCCAAAGATGAGGTTAAGCATTCTGATAGATCAGTTGATGAGAAGCTGGAATCCCTTAAAGCTTAGCGTCAATCCAAAGGTTTCTGTTTCACATGTGGTGAGAAGTGGAGTAAATCACACAAATGTCTGGATCAAGTACCACTCCATGGCATTGAAGAAGTTCTGGAGGCTTTTTAGCTTGTTGATGAGTCTGTTGATTCAGAACCTACAGAGGAGGAGAACATCGTTGAAACTATTCTGGTAGTGCAAGAGCAAGCCCACCTGGTGAAACAACCACGCAAGAGGATAAGATTTCAAGGCTTCATTGGTAAACAAGCCATACTAGTGCTCATTGATTCAGGAGGTGTTGGTACTTTTGTCAGTGAGAAGTTGGTAAATCAACTACAACTGGTATGTCAGTCTATTGCTATACAGAAGTTTTCAGCAGCAGACGATGGATTGAAGATCTGCTCCCATCTAGTTCCTCACTTACAGTGGTTCATTCAGGGACATAATTTTTCTTAAGATGTCAAGGCCCTTCCTCTCAAGTTCCATGACCTCATTCTTGGTGCCGATTAGTTGGAAGAGCATAGTCCCATGTGGATCCATTAGAGACGAAAATAGATGTGTTTCAAACACAAAGGTCGACGTGTTCTCTTTGAAGGAGTAATCGAACCAATCACTCATTGTTCTAAGATCACTGCAAAGAAATTGAATGTCTTATTCAAATGTGGAGTGCCATCGCAGTGTGTGGCAGTTGTGCCAGTCAATTCTCTAAATGTGGTTTCTGACACGGGCAATGCCAAATTGCCGGACGAGCTACAGTCATTACTGAATAATTTTGCTGATTTATTCCGAGAGTCAACAGAGCTACCTCCACTCTGCCAATTTGATCATCAAATCACTCTCCTCCCTGGTGTCTAACCAATGAATATGCATCCATATAGGTATGCTCCATAACAGAAAACCGAAATAGAGAAGCAGCTCGACTATATGTTGCGACAAGGTGCTATTCGACCCAGTGCTTCGCCATTTGCTTCTTCGGTGCTATTGGTTAAAAAGAAGGGCAGTTTGTGGCAATTATGTGTTGATTACCATCATCTCAATGCGATTATGGTGAAGAACAAACACCCCATGCCAGTGGTGGATGAATTGCTTGATGAATTGGCCAGTGCAATAGTTTTTAGAAGCTGGACTTCCGTGTTGGGTTTCATCAAATTCGTATAGCATAGGGTGATGAATTCAAAAATGCATTTTGCACACATAATGGCTTATATGAATTCTTGGTTATGCCCTTTGGACTCACAAATGTGCCAGCCACATTTCAAGGTACAATGCATAACATCTTTGCTAATTTGCTTTGTCGCTTTGTTTTAGTGTTCATGGACAACATTTTGGTCTATAGTAAATCTCTGTCCAAGCACTAGGATCACCTTCATCATGTATTTTCCATTCTCAGGGAGCATAAATTCTTGATTAAGCACTCCAAATGTGACTTTGCACAAACCTCTATTGAGTATTTGGGTCATCATATCTTTGCCCGAGGTGTAGCCACTGAACCTTCCAAAGTTTCTGCTTTTGCCAATTGGCCAACTCCATCATCCATCAAACAGCTCCGTAGCTTCTTGGGCCTCACTGGTTATTATAGGTGTTTTATCTGACTCTATGGAATGATCAGCAAACCTCTCACCTAGATGCTAAAGAAGGGTGTTCCTTTTCAGTGCACATCCACCTCTGACTAGGCATTCCAGTTGCTGAAGCAACCCTTGGTTCAAGCTCCTGTCTTGGCAGTTACTGACTTCACAAAAACATGTGTTGTTCAAACTGACGCCAATGATCTTGCCATTGGTGCGGTGCTTATGCAAGGGGGCCATCCAATTTCATTTCTTAGTCAGGTTCTTTGTGACAAGAATTGAGCAATGTATACTTATTAGAAGTAATGCCTTGTTGTGCTCATGGCTGTAGACAAAGGGCACCCTTATTTGCAAGTGTTGGAATTCATTTTAAAGTCTGACCACCGCAGCATTCTTTTTCTCACTAAGCAGCGTGCTACTTCTCATTTGCAACAAAAAGTTGTACTCAAACCAATGGATTTGCACTTCACTATGTAGTATAAACAAGGAAGTCTAAATGTTGTGGCTGATGCCTTGTCGTGTCAACCATCTCATGATTTAGTAGCAGTTGTGTCTACTTGTACCCCCTCCTGGATTAAGAAATTGATCATCGGTTATGTGGATGATGCTAATTGTTAGAAGTTGATTACAGAATTGAGTTTGTCTGCTACTAATGACAAGGGTTTCTCTCTACTTGATGGTGTTATCCGGTACAAAGGCAAGGTGTGGGTCGGCAATAACACTATGGCCCATTAAAATATTCTTCAAGCTTTGCATAGCAGTGGAATTGGGGGGCACTCAGGCTTCTATGCTACCTATCACTGAGTTAAGTCACTTTTTGCTTGGCCAAAGATGAAAGAGACAATCTGACAATATGTCCAATCTTGCTAGGTTTGCCAGCAGGCGAAACATGAACATGTAGAATTATCGGATCTTTTGGAACCTCTTCCAGTGTCGTCCTAGGCTTGGAGCACTATCAGCTTAGACTTCATCGAATGGCTGCCTAAATCCAACTCCATTGATGTTATCCTGGTGGTTATTGATAAGTTCACCAAGTACGCCCACTTTATCCCTTTTATCGCACCCTTATACTGCTATGCAAATTGCTCAGCTCTATTTGAATAACATATATAAGCTTCACGGTTTACCTTGCGCCATTATCTCTGATCGAGACTAGGTGTTCACCAACAACTTATGGCAAGAGTTATTCAAGCTTTCGGATACCCAATTGTTGATGAGTTCCTCTTATCATCCGCAAACTGACAGCCAAACTGAGCAACTCAATCAATGCATTGAAGCCTTTTTGCAATGCATAATTCATTCATGCCCGAGACACTGGAGTAAGTGGCTTCCTCTAGCTGAGTTTTGGTAAAATACAGCGTACAATTCGGCATTGGGGCATACACCTTTTGAAGTGCTCTATGGGCATCCACCTCACCACTTCGGTGTTACTAATCCTCAAGATATCACTGTCCCCGACTTGGAAGCTTGGTTGAAGGAATGAATCTCCTGAATAGGCTCATCCAATAGCAATTGCTTCATGCTCAGCAGAGGATGAAACACTATGTCGACAACAACCATTCTGAGCATCAATTCAAGGAGGGTGATTTGGTTTACTTGAAGCTTCAACCCCATTTGCAGTCTTCAGTGGTGTCCTGAATCAATTACAAGTTGTCCTTCAAGTTCTATGGGCCATATGATGTTCTTCGACACGTTGAGCATGTGAATTACAAATTGGATCTTCTCTCACATAGCCAGATTCACCCAGTTGTTCATGTGTCGCAGTTGAAGCGCCATGTGCCCCCACAAGCTCAGGTCAGCACTGACTTGTCTTTAGTTTCTACTGACCCATTTCATGTCATCGTTCCAGTTGGCATTCTTGAAATGGCTCTGGTGTCCCATGGTTCATCCACCGTGCGTCAAGTTTGCACACAATGAAGTGGTCTTCCGCCCTCATTTTCATCCTGGGAAGATGAGCACGACCTTCGTCGATGCTTTCTAGACACTCCAACTTGGGGTCAAGCTATCTGCTAAGGAGAGGGGATTGTTAGGGTCCCTATTGGCTTGGCACGTCCTGGTGGGCATTTTCTGGCATGTGTGTGCGCAGTGACTCGGTCGAGTGGACCAGGACTACGTGTGTGCATTCGGATCATGTCACATGCGTGAGTCGGCCTGTGGTTGTGCGCCTGGAAGGCTTATAAGCCCCGTGCTGTAATAATCGAAGGCAACTCAGACTTGAACATCGTTCTCTAACAATAGAATACTTCCTTACACGACTTCTTCTTGCTTTCTCCCTCTACCTCGCATCGTACCTGATCTCGCCGGTCATCTCGGTCGATGGGAATGTTACTGGGGAAGAGGAGAAAAGGAGTGCGCGCGTGTGTGCACATACCGTTTTACGAGACTGGGAGTGAGCCCATCCGTTAGAGTAGGGTCTGCGCCACCCCATCCACTGCACAATATCTTGGAGATTCGTGTGGATAGAAGGGTTCAATTTATCGATGGTAACCGGTCAAAATTCACGGTTACCGAGCTTACCGCTCCGGTCTGGTTTCAGAAACCGAACGGTAACTTAATTTGAATTCAAAAAATTTGAAAAAATAAAAAATTCAAACAAAATCAAAAACAATATCCTAAAAAAAACTAGAGACAATTCTAAGACCTTCTATGAAAACATTTTTCAAAAATAATATCGTTTGCATCATATTCTATAGGGAGGAAGTTTGAAAAAATGAAAAATGTTGAAGCGTGCGACTTAGTTATTAACTCATGTTAAGGAAAATCTTAACATGCAAACACATATTTTTCTTGTGTAGTACGTATCTTAAGAGGATCTTTAAAATTGATTTCACTTCATTTAGAGTTTTATTAATTTCTCCATGATTTTTACAAAGTTCACAAGCATAAAGTGAATATGTTAAGAAAGAGCACTATAATTAATTTTTTCATGTCTAATATTATTTGTTCTACATAAAGGATAGTATAAATAAACTAATAAAAGTGGTTTCACTAATTTTGGAGGTGTGATGGGTCAGTTATGAATTAATCTAGTTGCAACACATTTATACAATCATGTATGTTACTATAACTAATTCATGAGTTCATGTATTTTTTAAAGACATAGGATTATGTAAGAAGACTAAAAAAATTAGTTTCATGATTTTTTGGATTAGCAAAGAGTAAACTATGCATTTAACTTGGTTTAACAAATACATTTTCTCACAGAAATTTTTAACTTTTTTATGAGTATAAATACTTCTATCATGTAGATCATGTTACAAGAAAACCAACAAAAAAAATTTCACTTGATTTGAAGCTCAGATGAATTAGTTATTGATTTTACAAGATTTGGCCAATTTTTGGTTTTTTTTAACTCCACTGGAAATCGAGAAAACTGCTCGATAAATCGAGAAAACCGAGCGGTTACATACGGAAAATTTGAGAAAACTGCTCGGTAAATCGAGAAAATCGCTCGGTAATCGGTCCGATTCGACCGGTTACCGAACAGAGAATCTGACATTTTTTTTTTTCAAATTTCAAATTTTAGCAAATGAATTTTGTACGAATTTCAGCAGAATTTTAAGCGGTTATCGCGATAGCCACGCATTTTCGATTACACTAGGGACCGGTTACCGTTTTTCTAATGATAACTAAAACCTTAGTGGATAGTGTACCATCTAGAGCTGCGAAACGAACCTACCAATTTAACACAGTTTCCTGCCCTGTCACAAAGAAACAAAAACACAGTTCGCTACAGGGAGGTCACACCAGAGGCCATCAGACCACCACCACCGAAACGGCGAGATTGTTTTGGGCTTTTGGCCAAGCAAATACTATCAATTTAGCAAATAACATGCTAGTACAAATATTAATTCAGCAAAGTGCCACAGCTGCATTCTAGATGCTTGAATATTTCAAGAGGGTAGTCTTTTTTGGAGTGCAAGTTGCATTGTTTCTGGCGAAATTCCTTTAATGCTAACAGCATAGATACCATACACATTTCAGGTGCCCACAAGTTACATGGGCAGAGGTGTACCAATCTCAAGCCAGATTGCTGAAATTTTGCAAATCTTCAGCTATTGCTAGCACCTACCTCCTCGCTACGGCAGCCCTGAGAAGTTCACTCATGGGGAATGGGCAGCTTGTCATGAGATGCTTGTAACCCTCGGTTGCCATAACACTATAACAGCGTCAAGATTTGCTGGAGAATCAACAATGAATTTGATGCACCTGGTCTTCAGCCGGAAACAGCTGTGCTGGTCTGCAAGAGCCAGAGTGGTGGCGACCATGTCCGCGTCGATGCCGCCGCAGAGCTTGTCTTCACAGATCAGCTTAAGCCTGTCCAGCCCGTACCTATCGGCAGCTGCATGCAGATGCTGTGCCATGGCTGTCACCTCTTCTCGCCCCATTTCGCTGGCATTCTGCTGAGCGAGTTCAGGGCACGTGTCAGTGTAGATGAAATGGAGCATGGCCTTGAAGGCTGCCGGTTCGATACCCTTGATCTCGACATGATCCAAGCTGCTCTCCTTCATGTGCCCGAAGAACTCAGCCGTGAAGATGGGGGCTCTCGCAGCGAGAACGACCTTGTGTGCCGTGACGATTCACCTGAGACAACGAATGTGATGTCTGCCCGCTTTTGGCTTTGCAAGAGTTCGCCAAGCTGCTGGTGCAAGTCAGTGAACGGTAATGCAACACTCAGGTGATGATTAATCGCTTCTTGCCGCGGGCTTCTCCGAACACTGATGGTACATTCCACAGAAAAGGAATCATGTTTTAGATAATCCAACTTTAATAGTTCCCCATGGGTTACAAGCAAAAGTGGTGGCCCTGAATCCTCTTGGTTCATGTATCTGTAGGCGACCCACTGACCTCCAAATGGTGGGAGACTTCCACTCCCATCTACCAGTCGATATCTAAGAGTCGCCTTCACCTCATTCTCACACCTTTTGCGAAGTAATACCAGCTGAAATGCTATCCAATCTTTGCTTAAATCAGAGTGATTTGGATAGTAACGGACTACCCAATCACATCCGCCCACATCCCATTCCCTGTATGAGATATAATCCGACCTCCACGATCTATATACCGCTTTGGTTCCTGAATAAGCCTTGATCTTCAGCACGTGAACTTTGCATTCTGTCTCAATTAGGTCTATCGGAAACTGCATGCTGGAAATCCAATGAAAATTGGGGAGTGCTTAGGTGGGGTGAGAATGCAATGTACGAATTGAATCCAGCTGCTGGAGATGTCTATTTCTAATATCTCAGCTCCAGGAGACAAGGACAATATGAAGCTACCTGGAAAAAAAGAACATCAAGAAATTAACCATAAAGATAATAAACAATTCAATACACGAAAACAAAAGAATCATGATGCAACAAAGTAATATAAGCTAAAAACTAAGAACTAGCAAGACTCTATAACACTGTCACCTTCGGATGTTATTCTTCATAGAGCAGAAGGGCAAAGACTTTTTTTTTTAAACGAACATGTATGAGATATGCCTATTATATTAAATAAGAAGGAAAGGTCGAGACCGACCAAGGTACAGACCAAAAACAGATAGAACAATTATAAAAATATCAGGGTAGCTACATCCGCTCAATGTGAGCGAGATGTTTCACTCCCCCACTTGCCCAGATTCTAAACTCCTCTTTGATCCTGGCAATCGTCACGGCCACAATGGAAGCCCTGTGGTTGAAAATTCGCGCATTTCGCTCATTCCACAGGATCTAGGTCACAAGCATCAAGATGGATTTCACAGCTTTTGGGGGGGGGGGGGGGGGACAACGGACTCCACGACGGCGGACCACCAAGCGTGAATTGACTCCGCCGGCGTCCAAGAGGCTGGGGCGATCCCCAGCATTGAAAGCCACGGCGCGATTGAGTCACATAAATCTACATTCAACGAAGATATGGAGCACTGTCTCACAAGTGTGACTGTGACAACACAAGGGACAGTAGGCGTTATTGGTCCATTATTGTCTGGTTAGCCTGTCGGAAGTCCATAGGCAATTCTGAAGGGTGAACCAGATGAAGAACTTGCATTGGGGGGGGGGGGCGCAAGCTGACATGACCAACGTGTGGACGTTGGTTTCTACGATCCGATGAACTGTGCATTATAGGCAGAGCTTGCCGTATACTCCCCTTTGTTAGAGAGCTTCCAAACGATGGTATCTTGACAATCCGGTTGTAGTTTTTTCCTATTCTTTGAGATGCTGTAGACATCGGGTGCAGTGTCCTTTGGCATGTGGCTGCGAAGCCAAGTTATGTGCCAAAAGTTGGTCCTGGTCCCGTCCCCAAAGGTGATGGTGGTTGCCGCAACAAAAAGGCGTCTATCGGTTTTGTCGCACGGGATGTCTATGCCCACCCATGGTTTGTGGTCGGCTTTCCATTCCTACCACAGCCATCTAAGCCACAGAGCCCTCACGAACTCCTACAGGTCTTGAATGCCTAAGCCTCATGAGCTTGTAGGTCATGTGCATCACTTACAGTTGACCATGCACTTACCCTCGTGATAGCCTCATTGCCAGCCCACAAGAATTGTTTCCTTTTTTATCAATTAGATCAATTGTCCCTTTTGGCACCTGTAGTGCAGTGAGGAAGTAGATCGGTTGGGAGGACAGGACCGACTTGACTAATGTCAGGCGCCCTACTGACGACATTTTTCCAGTAGCTTTGTCGACCAGCGGCTGAAAGTGAATCCTGTGCAGACTCCAGACTGAGAGTGGCAAGCCAAGGTATTTCATCGGGAAGTGCGATCGCACGCCAGGGAGACTTCCAGGGACACGATCAAGGTTGATGCCCTCGCATCTTATTGGTGCAATAAATGTTTTTTAAAGGCTCATCCATAGTCCAGTGGCATCACCGAAGCAGTACAGGATTTGCGAGAGGGAGTACACATCCTCCCGACTCGGTGAAATGAAGATCACCACGTCGTCAATATATAGCGAAGTTCTTAGCCTAGAAGATCTCCCTCGAAGTGGAGTCAAGAGGTCATCATCTGTTGCTTTGTCCAGGATACTGTTCAGCGGGTCGATTGCCAGTATGAAAACAAGGGGCGATAGCGAGTCACCTTGTCTGAGGCCTCGACCATGCTGTATAGGTGGGGAGGGGATGCCATTCGTAAGGACACGCGATGTCAAAGTTGAGAGTATGCAGTAATCCAGTCGCACCACCTGGGAGGGAATCCTTTTTTCTGCATGAGGTCGAGAAGGTAGTCCCAGCGAACGGAGTCAAAATCCTTTGAAATGTCCAGCTTGAAGAAAAGTGTCGGGGTTTTTCTTTGATGAAGGCAACGGCATAGACCCTGGAAGTACATGTAGTTGTCGTGTATGCTGCGACACTTGATAAACGCGCTTTGGCTTTGGGATGTGATGGAGTCCATATATGGGGACAAACAAAAGGCTAGGATCATGGAGATGATTTTGGCCACGGCATGAATCAGGCTGATTGGTCTGTAATCTGTAACCCTTTCCGCGCTTTCTGCCGTGTTGATTAAAGTAAGCGGGGAGCAGCGGAGGCTGTGGAAGGTATTAACTGCCGCAATGAGGTCATCCTTCATGATGGACCAGCAGGCCTTGAAGAAAGATTTAGTGAAACCATCCGGTCCAGGGGCTTTTTCCGGTGGCAGTTGTTTCACGGCCTGGAGAATCTGGTCCACTATGAAAGGGTCCTCAAGGTGGTCAAGGCTGTGGGATTGTAGCTGGATTGTGTCCCAATTCAGGTCATGTTGGCATCTAGGCGGACTCGCTATCACCGATGAGAAGTGACCAAAAACCTCTTGTTCTTTTCCTCATGAGTAACTGCCCATCCCTGCTGCTTTTGGAGTCGTGTGATGTGGTTTTTCCAATGCTTGGAATTCGCCTTTATGTGGAAGTATCTCGTGTTCGCATCTCCTACCCTGATATTAGTGATCCTAGAAGCCTGCCTCTTCCGAAATCTTTCAATAACCACCAGGCCCAATATCCTTCTTTTTAGATTTTGATGAAGATGGTATTCTTGTTGGGTGAGGGTTCGGTTCTCCTGCGTGATATCTAACTGTTGGACCACCTCCTATGTAATTTGTAGTTTCATCTTTGCATCGAAAATGATGGTTTGACTCCAAGATTTTAGGTGCTTAGCTGTTCTCGCGATCTTGTGGTGCAAGATGTGGCATGGCTCCTGATGTGGAATCGACTGGCTCCATGCGCGCTTGACCACGTCGAAGAAACCCGGGATTTTGAGCCAGAAGTTTTCGAATCTGAATGTTCGAGGTCATCATGGGTCGCTCTGGTTTGCAAGAAGGAGAGGGCAGTTGGTCCAAGAGTGACGAGGACAGGGCATGCAGAACATGGTGTTCGAAGGACGTGTCCTAGGCATCGTTGCAAAAAACTCAGTCTAGTCTCACTAGAGTTGGGTTTCATCTCTTTGCTACTCCATGTGAATTACTATTTTGTAGATGGATTTCCTTGAGTTCGTAGTCATCAAGAGTGTTCCTAAACAGGCGCCGAGCTGGCAGTTGAGATTGCTATTGTTCTTATCACTTGCACGGTAGATTAGGTTGAAATATCCTAACAGCAGCCATTTGGTGTCAGGTGCCGACCTTTGAGAACGTATCTCCTGCAGGAAGGCGGCCTTGTGCCTAACACATGATGGGTCGTACACGGTTGTGAGCCGGAAGGAGCTGCCACACTCTTTTATGGTGACAGTGGTGGAGATGGAATAGGTGTGGTACTCAATGTCGTGTAGCTCAAGGAAGCTTTCATTCCACAGAATCAGGATGCCTCCCCTCGTGTGCACCGTGGGCCTAGCAAAGTGACCAATGAGGTGATACACACCCAGATAGCTTGCAGTCGCAAAGTTGATGTTTTGCAGTTTCGATTCCTGGAGACAAGTGAGGTGGAACCCAGTGGACGAGAGCATTTCGTGGACCGCAAAAAACATGTAATTGAGTTCAAGCCTCTTACATTCCAGCATACGATATCAATGTTCGGCCCTATCATATCAAAAACAAGATGTGCGCGGTCTCAACGCAAGCGTGCAGAGAAAAATGTCCGGAGGCATCGTGAGGGTTGTAGGTCATCAGTGATGCTGGGAGATACACAGAGCATAATGCAGAGTCGTTCAACGGCGTAGAACAGCATGTTACATAGAAGGTTACATAGAAGCAGGAGACAAACAAGTAGGTACAGCGTACAAGCTACAAAAGGTGGAGAGGGTGCACTCGTAACATGACAACTGCCGAGGCTTCACTGGTCCATCTGGCTGCGACGAACTGTAGGTCGGTCTTCATTCCCGTTTTGGACTCACAGTCTCCTGAAGGCCAACGATTCCTTCACCGACAATCTGCACAAGTGCAAAGTTTTTGCGCTTGGCGTTGTCATCGTCGAGCTCAAAGATCGCCGTGAGTGCCACGATGATCTTCGACGGTAGGGGTCCCTAGAAGAGGGTTACAAACGCCCGCAGCACCTCTTCTGTTGGCGTGATCTCTGAGGCGGTAATTCCTAGCTTCTTGCTGAGGTTTAGCTGCGCATGCTGGATGGTCGGCATGGAAGTTCTCCCTGTCAACCTTACGCTCTGACGCACTGTGGAGGCGTTTGCGGTGCAACCTTTGCAATGGACTGGCTTAGGCTTTGGTGGCGAGCTAGGTAGCTAGTTCAAGATCGGCGAAGTGGGCTTGGTGAAGAGGTGTTCTTCAAGATGCAGCAGTGGAAAAGGTGTGGTGGGACTCCATTGGGGGCAGCAGCACCTAGGGGCTAGTTCCAATTCTATGTTGGAGCTTCATCCTAGAATATACGTGTTGAACAGCTATCAAGGCCTCAACGGGGACCTACATTGGAGACGCTAGGGTGGTTAGGGAGTGCTGGTCGGGCAAGGCAAGTGCTGGAGTAGCAGCAAACTCCAACGCAGGTACATTAAGGGCGTAGGCACATAGGGCCAGCACCGCATCGTCGTTCTTGGACCAGGCCTTGTCCCTAATCAGCTCCGACAGACTAGGGGCTGTGGGAGGTGGTGGTGTAGAGCCTCCTAGTGTGTGCTGGCCGCGGGTGATCCCCAGCCCCACATGTGTTGTTGTGACAGTTGGCTTAGTCGGAGGTGTGGTGGACACCTCCAGGTCATGCTCATTCATCTAAGAGGACTACAGTGTGGGGATCCCAGGCTTCTTCGGGACTATCATGCCCACTGTGATGTTATGGATGGTGCCTTCTGTCGCAAGCACACTTTGCTCTGGTGTGCCAGGGGATGCGCAGGCAATGAGCAAGCTATTGAGGGCTTCCTTGATGTCACCAATGGAAGGTCCAGGTATGAGAGCGTGTTCTTTCAGCACTTCCCCTACAAGCGCCATGGTAGCAGGGTTGTCGTGGTTTGAAGCCTTGTTGCTGTTAGGACAGGCTCCGCTTGCAGTGTCTGATGTTGACAGGAGCGGGAACTCGTCGATGCACAGACGGTTGGCCAGGGAGAATGCCTTGACAATGTAATCCTCCACCTGGCAAAGCCATGCCTAGCTAGCCCGATGCCACTTTTCCATGGATGCCTGCAGAGGGGAGATGAGTTCGGTGACGTGCCCGCACACCTGCATGGTCAGCACATTTTGCACCTCGTCACGCATGATTGCTGCTTGGTGTGCAAAGGCGCTCTAGAGGTCACGAATTTCCTTCTCTTGCAGCTTATTCACTGTCGACAGGGAGGGTCTGAAGTCACGGAAGTCCGTCGGATGTTGATTCAGATGGTCATCACGTTCCCTAGCGAGCATTGACAGTCGAGATCCGACCGAGATCTCCACCGGCCATTGATGTGGATGGGCTTCATTTTCCCTGGTGGGCATCGGCTACCAGGATCCGGCCCAAACCTCCACTAGCTGGCGGTAGCCCCGTCATAGTTCCTACCATAGTGATGTCTGCGAGGAGAGCGTGTGCGGTCTCTGCACGGAGCATGATCGTCCATGGCCATCGAGTGTGCATGATCACAGGCACGGTCACGGCCATCCCGATGGTGACTCCTATCTTCTTCGTCGTCATCGTCTCAGTAGTGTCGTGTTAGGTAACCGCGGGGGTGATCATCTCCATCATGCCGGTGGCTGCTCTGTCTTGGGCGTCTGTCCTCGCCGCTGGTGTCATTGTCATCATGTTGGCACAGAGGGAGCGGGTGGCAACCCCGCATGGTTGAAGGGGCGTCAGTCGGTGGTGCACCATCAACAACACCGTACCTCCAGGTCAGCATGCGCTTGGATAGTACGAGCGTCGGCGCCGCTGTCCCAATAAAGCTGAAGGTGGACGCGAAAGGGTTGTTTTTGGCGGCTGTGTGATCTTCAATGATCCCTAAGTAGATGAGCACACGGTACTTAATACTGTGTTGCTAGTGCTCAAGGGGGCAGTGGAGATGGAGACCATCTGAGCACCATCAGATGGGCAGTGTGTGAAGAGGAGCCACACCATTTTATAGATGTCGCTCGGGTTGGAGGTCCATGCCCATAGATCGATTGTACAAGTCTCTACCAGTTGCACCAGATTGGTCTCAATGCATTGCAAGGCACATGAACGGGAGACGATGTGCTCGACGACATCTTAAGACCAGGCATGAATGGGCATGCCATCGAAGTGCAGTCGCAACCTAAAGAAGAGCTCAGCGTTGAGAGCCAGGCTCAAACTTCACCATGGTCAAAGGCACAGCTCGATCCACCCTTGATTGAGTGCCGCCACACAGTGGGCATTGTGCGTGAACTTGATGAGGAAAGGTTCCGGCTAGTGCTGCGTGACAGCGATGTCGTCGCGGCGGAGATGTTGGTCAGCGATTATGGCGTCTTCAACATCCCACACAGTGGTGCAGATAGGGGCTTTGATGGCCCATGGCACCAACGCAATGCCTTCCCACTCATAGAGCTGACGGTCGAGGTCGAAGGACAAGGGCACAAGGAAAGTGTCCTCATCTAGTCTTGTGTCTGAGTCGCCGATGACCATCTTCTTCAGAGCGCCATGCAAGGCCTGCGCCAATGGAGCAGTGCTAGACCGAAGCGCCATGCGGATCTTGCAGTTGTACTGCCTATGGCCTGACTTGCGGCACCTGAGGCACTTGATTGGGTCATGGCACGAGGAGGCACGGTTGTCTCTTGCCAAGCACTAGAAGCAGCGACCAGACGTCTCCTTTTAAAAGCTGGCGAGGGAGTGGTAGCGTGGAGCACTCAGTGCCAAAATTGAAAGCTTGCTTGAATACCCATCATGTCATCTTGAAAGGAAGCACCGCTGGTGAGAAGGAGGCGTGCACCGTCATCCATACCGTGAATGAACCGACGTCTAACCCGGCTCAGCAGTTGGCCCTAGCATGGGCGGTGTCAGGGCACGCGTCTGTGAGGAACGGTGACATCCTAAGAGGGGGTGAATTAGGACACTTCAAACCTAATTGACTCTAAAAACTTCACAAGATAAACCTATATCAAATTGTATCTAAATATGCTCTAGGTTTATCTAAGTGTGTCTACTCTACCGCTCAAAAGAGTTTTGCAAGCTATAGCTAATCCTAGCAAACTACTCTAGGAAGATAAATGCGCAAAGGTAGATAGCAAGTATGTAAATGCGGAAACGTAAATAAGGTAGAGAGAGCAAACTCGGCATAAGGAATTTTTATTATGTGGTATCGATAGCATAAACGTCACCCCTAGTCCATGTTAAAACTCCACCAAAGATATGCTCCTGGTCAGAACCTAATCATGACTCTTGAGCCACCAAGCCAACAAGGCAAGGTCTAATCTCTAACCTCTCTTCCGGTCACTTGTCGTCGTGATCACTTCGGTGCTTGATCCACAAAGGCAAGGGTCTTCGCATCCCCACGCAATCGCCTTGTCGCCGCTCCACACCAAGTCGGAGGGTCAACAAGCTTACCAACGAGTCACCAAGACTCCAAGGCGTCAGTGTTCCTCTTGGTACAAGTTAGGATCCCTCCTTGATCCCCTCTCAAAATTGCAGCACCTAGCTACAACTTTCACTAGGCCTATAAACACTAATCACTCTCTAATCTTATGCTTAATCATATTGGATAAATACTTTGGTGGCTTGGATGTCTTCTCAAGTGTCTATGAGATTTCCTTGACTCCAGCAGTATGCCACACATTTAAATAACTGAGTAAAGGGGTATTAATAGCCTCAAACCTGTCAACTAGCTATTTTTCTAACGACTCAGAAAAGCTGTTAACACCGCATGATCCGGTGAGAATAGTAGTACTAACATCGTATCATTCGGTGAGTGCAACCTCAAAAACTAGCCGTTGGACTTCCACTCAAAGTCTCTATAAACACTGGACACTCTGGTGTACCTTCAAATCCATCACCGGACCTTTCGGTGAGTTATGTTGAGCCAGATTGCGCCACTTCTTCTTTGCAAGAAATGCTCCAGTGCATTGATCTTAAGAGCACCGGACCTTCCTGTGAGTTGTTCTTCATTCTTCAATATTTGTAGTCACCTCTACAAGAAATACTCTGGTGCTATACTCTGGTGTGCATAAACCAAGCATCAGACCTTCAGGTGGGTTGATCTTCAATCTTCTACACTTGCATTCTTCTCTGCAATAAATGCTCCAGTGTTACCCTGTGCAGATCACCGGATTATCCAGTGAGGTCCTTAGCATTCTCCCATTTGTTAGAAATACTCTGGTGAGTTCATGTTCTATTCGCCGGACCTTCCGGTGAGTGCAAATTTCTCTACACTGGACCTTCTGGTGGGGCAAATCTTCCTATGATTTTTTTTAATTCAATAAATCTTTGTCCCGGCTACAGTGGCTTCTTGATGTGTTGCATACATGAGACCTATTAACATATATTCTTGACAAACATGTTAGTCACAATGACTGTATTATTATTAATCACCAAAATTACAATTATGGCCTAATAGGGTTATTTTCGCTACAACAGAGGATGCTCTACCGAAGAAGTGGCAAAGGCTTCGAAGTTGTCGTAGGTAGACCTGGCAGATGAGTAAATGCCTTTTCCCATACGAGGGGTGATGATGATGGATTTTAGCCTCGTGGGTTGGTGAAGCACAGTAAAGGTGGGGGCACGGATGGCATCCGCATAGGAGCATGGCGGATTGGGCTCTTCTGGAGTTGCCGGGACAAAGTCAACGAAAGCCGCATGAGGCACGCAAGATCTTAAGGTGGCGGCGGCAATTCGGTGAAGAAAAAATTAGCTAGATCTGGCCATGGGGGGCAGATCCAGTGGCTAGCCTCTGGGCTGTTCGTCTGGCTCAGATCGGCGTAGGAGACGGGGTTTCGAGGTAGAATTGAGCGACAGTGGCGGCAACGGCAAAAAGGTCCATCGGGGGAAGGGCAGGTAGGCTACGAGAGGGAAGGTAGGAGCTGGTTCTTGTCAGTGGCGGGGGAGCCTAGGCTGGTTTCGTGGCGGGGGCCCTGGTGGTGGCGGTGGAAGGCCAAAGGCATGGTTGTGGGAGGGCTGCGATGGCGGCAAGTCGCTAGAGCGGCAACGTGAGATTATGTCGCGGTGCTGTGTTGTAAGGGCAAAGACATGCTGCTGAACTCTATGGAAAGACATTTTTTATGTCACCTAAAAACATGAATTTACAATAGTGTTACCTCCACCAAGAAAAGTGCCATATTAATGGTAACGAGAACTGTACCATTAAGAAGGTCAAATAATGGGAAGAAATCAATTCGTCATGAGTGTACAATATCGAATTTCTATTTTCTTGTCATGAACATGCAGACTTGTTTCCGAATAAACAAAGTTATCATTTCATTGCAAAGAAATTATATGATACATCCCACAGTACAGATTAGTATGTTCCTTCAGTGCTTGGGAACAGGAGCCTGGTTGACTATGGAACCAGATTACAGTGTGGACAGTTTGGAAACCTTATAGTAAAGCATGCTTTGATCGGATTATACCATGTGATGGTACGGTGTACTGACTAAATTGCTTCTGTGTGGCATTGGCTAAACTGATGAACTAGGATGCAAGAACATTGGAACAGGGACCGAATCGCCAAAATATGGTGTCAAAGGCGCGGTGTCGGCAATTTTACTGACCAAATTTCGCCGCCACTGTGGTATTCGCTCAACTGGTGAACTAAAACGGAGCGGCTGGAGATTTAACCAGCTGATCCCTACCGCGGATTGTAGCCTTCGTCTTTGTTTGAATTAACCCTACAATTAACCAGCAACAGTAACTCCACCGGATGCTTCACCAACCATTGTGGCGCCCTAAGAGAAATTACTGCAGAAAACATAGGGTGTGTTTGGTTGTTTGAATTTGCCCTAATCTAGTCCGGTGGATGCATATAATATTGAAATGAGGTTCGTTTAGTTGATTGTATCTACTATTGTAGTCTGCTTCGGTGGGTGTAAATATACGCCTCATCCTAGACCAGAAGTGAAGCTCGATTCGAGCTTCACTCCACAGTCTTGTTCGACGGATGCAAACTCTTGCATCCGCTCATACAGGTGGGCCTATTTGCTAATATCACAAAATTATCTTCAAGCAAATAATCAATCACAATATAAAACTCTTTATCCGCTCATACGGTCTCAAATCCAGTCGACTAAACAGAAACTCAGCTCAGTTTGCCCACACAAAAATAACTAATCAAACAATCTTCTTTTCACAAATATGGTTCTGCTCAACCTACTTCCACTCAGCCCAAATATACGATATTGGCATACGAAAACCCATCCTAGCAACCAAATACACCCTTAATGTTCCTAGCTTATCAACAAAATCCGGAAAGGATCGATAGAGATAGAAAGAGGGGGTGTACCTACAGTGCATGGGTCGAATGATCACGACACACGATCAGCACGGTGTAGGATTCTCACATGCCAGAACTGACCTCGACGGCCTCCACCGCGGCCTAGGAGGAAGAAAAGAATGCCAGAGGCTGTAAGGATGGCAACGAGTTGGGTTAGGTGTGGGTTCAGCCAAAACCTGCCCCGCCATGAAACTCGAAATGCAAAATCCAACTCACACCTGAATTGCTAATCGGGTTAAAATGAGACCCCTCCCTCGAACCTGGTAGGGACCCAAAACCTGACGGGTCCCCATCGGGTCTTATCATCAAAGGAGGTTGAGAGTCGGAGAACGGTGGATGGCACGGTGGGGTGTAGAGGGGTCGCACGGCTGGGTGCGGAGGAGCGATGCGCCGACGCTATGCGCGGAGGGGGTGACACCTACGCAGAGTGGGTGGCCCAACGGCCCGAAAGGGCAGTATTGTCACTGAGAGCGGAGGGGGCGGCATAGCCAGATGTGGATGGGGTAGTTTGCCGGCGCGGAAGGGCAAAGAGGCGATGTCGACACGGAGGGAGCAGCGCGGAGCAGCGACGCAGCCGATGGAATCCATTGGGGATTCAAGCGGGCACGCGGCCAGTCGATGGCCTTTTTATTGAGTTTGATTGTTGGTTAGAATTGCACATGGGTTGTGATTTTGCTTTTTTCAGGTCTTCGATGGGCACCTGCGGGTGAAAACTTAAACTCACCCCAACCCGCATCTTATATGGTCCCGATCCGCCAGACCCACGGGTGCAATTTTATGCCCACACCCGCCCCCACTGGGTGCAGAACCCGTCAGGGACCCGCACCCACCGGGTTCATTTCCATCCCTTGGAAGCTGGGGTGTTCGGCTACGGCTGTCTAGCGCTAGAAGACCGAACGCGACACAAACCGACGAAGCTTGCGGCCCAACAGCCCACAAGGCCTTAATGCGTGGTCCAGAAGAGTGGATCCATTTCTCACTTTCATTTTTTTTTCCTTTTTCGTTTCTTTCTAGGGTTAATTAGATTCTTGCAAGAATCAAAAAATGTCATTATAAATTGGATATTTGTAACTATGCTATTACAAATTTGATCCTACCACACCAATGTCATTTTGTACACCTGAGACACCTTCCAACACCCGCATATTCATTATTGCTTAAGGTCTATTTGTGGTTGAGGTGAGTTCATTATATATTAGTCTTGTATTTTTATTTCTTTCACATATCTTTTCCTTTTTATGCATTTTTCTCAAGAAAATTATTGCTTAAGGTCCTTTTCGAAGTTTACCATTATGTATAAAGGTCCTCTAACACTGTTTCCTTGGGTCTTTCAAAATTATCGTGTCAAGAAAAATTGTTGCATTATATTTCAAAAATTGTACTAGGTTTTTAATTTTAAATTGGTGTGTCATGTAAAAAATCTGAAAATAATTTCTAGATCGCAGGGAGAGAAAAATATGGAAAGTAATAGAAAGAAGGGTTAATTAAATATGTGTCATTATAAATTTGCAGGAATCAAAAAATATTATTATAAATTAGATATTTATAACCATATCTCTACCACACCAATACTATTTTGTACGCCGGGACACCTTCCAACACCCATGCATTTCCGTATGATCCAATATGCATGTGTCCCTTCTTCTCTTGGCCGGCGTCCGGAACAGTAAGCCATGGCCGTGGAGGCGGAGCAAGGATCTTCACAGACAGCCATGTCTGCAATAATGAGCCCAACAAAATCTTCACAGATGTCGAAATATCCACCCGAAAAAGGATGTAAACAACAGAAGCTAATTGAAAATCATTGGATAGAAGAAGAATGGGGGAGAGTACGAGTGGATTAGATCGGCCATCTTGATGAGCCCCTCGAGCTTGGAGTCATTATTCTTGATGTTGAAGTGGTGGAATGAGATGCGTCAGGTGCGGTGGCGCGGGGCCGACGAGGTGCTTCTCGGCCATGAGCTTCTCGCAGAGGTGGGAGCTGATGAAGCCACCGGCGCCGATCATGCAGATGGTGAGGGGCTCAACGGGGTTGCTGTCCAGATCGACAACAACGAAGACGAAGAGGACGACATGGTCCCTCCTCCGGTGGAGCCGCGGCGCGTGGGTGGCTCTCCGGTGTGGGCTTGGGGGTTAGTAGGCGATGTTGGTGGCAGTGAGATGGTGCTGCCGGTTCTCTTTCTCTCTCCCTCCTCTATTTATTATTTAGATAGGGAAGCCCTGCTCCGTATACGTTGCTATGGCTTACTGCCGTAGACTCCCGCCAAAAGGAGAGAGGACAAGGGCATATTAGAACCATACGGAATAGACTGCCGCGTTGCGGGGAGGGGGCATATCTCATTCCTTTTTAGTTCGTATGTGTGGGAGAGGAGGGGGGCCCACATAGCAGACATCATCTCTTAGAATTAAATCACCAACATGCTAGATTGTGGATTCTAGCGTTGATGACCTTGAATTCTATCGATTCACATAATAAGACTGTTTCAGGTTTAGCTTTTGGAGGTAGAATTCAGAATCAGAATATATATAAAAAAAAGATACAGAACTATTAGAATGTTGCTTTTAATCAACTCGTGTGTCCATAATTAACAAGGTAAAAAGGAAAATACTTTTGAACAGCCATCTCAGTGCCAAACGTTGCCAGAAACTTTGCCATCCAAGTAAGAGGATGACTCCACACATCAACCTAAGCAGACGGACCACGAGCGTTACCAATAAACTCAGACAAGCCATGGAAAAATTCCAACGCAAACACTGGGCAAACATAGCAGCGCCAACACTCGTGTGAGTGGATACAATAATCACAACCTGAGCAACGGGGATCATGCAGAAACGAGTGCTCATGATACATTACAGATGCGAGGAGACATACGGAGATTGCCCAGCCTATACAAGCATCACGTGCACTACCTTGACTAAACAAGAGGGAGCGCCACAAAACTAGACACCTCAGCTCAGGGCCACTCCCACAATGGCCGCGTCAGATTCGATCCTACTCTTACCATGATCTGGGTATCGCAGGGTCATCTCATATGTGCTATGATTTCAGCCACAAAATTAATAGGCACTGAATGGAACAAATACAGAGTGGATCTGAATGGGTCTATCCAAGAATGCTGCATGGTGTTAGGGCCACCGTCATTGGAAGTTGCGTGCCAACCCACTCCGTGGTGCGTTTCTGTAGGCAGTGAACAGAATAGAATGTGATTCAGAAAAGGAAATATTATGAAGCAATTCCAGGAAGAAGTACAATAAAGAGATTGCTTCATTGGAAAAAAATATTGTCCATTTTGTGCCAGCTTGCAGCAGCCTCTAAGAAAGATCTATGTGTTCAAAAAAAATGTACCCTATTAAAAAGGAAGTATTCTTACAACTTAATATATGGTTGTACACGGTAGTTATGTTCATCACAATTAATAGGACGTGACCTAGAGGATCTCGTGTATAACATTTGTTGTGTAATGGCATAAGCATGGAGAACCAACCATTCAGAGAATATCTGAACATAAAACTAGTAACATCCATGAGTGGTGGAGAAAATGATGTGGCATACTTACAGGTCAAATTCTTCCAAACATCGAATATTTCAATAATGAAAAGATCAAAGTTCCAAAAAAACTTTAGCATTCCTGAAGATGTACCTTCCAGGAAGAAGCTGAGAACTTCCAGGGCCTTTTGAATTACCAAGCCGCTTGGCTCTGATTTCTTGTTCCCTATCAGCGCGGATAGCTGCAACTTCTTTCTCCATGGTAGCAACCTCTCGTCTCATCTTTTTAGCCTCCACTTCCATTGCTTTGGTTAAGGTTTCTACTTTCTTTGCTAACATCTGCAGGACAACAGGAGATAAGCAAAACTTCATTATAACTAATACATAACTTACTGTCCACTAAAGTGCACAAATAAGAAAAGAAATGGTCGCATACCTCGATAGCATCATCTTTATCTTTTAGACTCTGATCTTTTTCATGACATGACTTTCTCAAAGAAATTACCTCTTTTTGCAGCATATCATACAGGAAACCAGATACCATCTCAGTTGAGTTGTTACTTGCAGTTTCAATACTTTTTTCATCTGCATTGATGTTTGCATTTTCATTAGATCTCTCGTCAGCGCTGCCTTTCCGACTATCATTAGCCTCCTTATCTCTAACAGCATCTGTAGATCTGTTGAGTAAATGAACTCCATTTCCATGGACCTTCCCCCGATCTAGTGACCTAGTTCCGCCATCAAATGACTTTGAAGTTCCTTTAGCATGCTTTAGGACCAAGCTGTTGCTTGACGAAAGAGATGATCTTGAATGAAAAGACAGAGAACTCCTTAATAATAGACCATTTGGAGACAGTTTAGACATATTATCAGCTCCGCCAAGCGATAACCGACGTGAAGGACCATTGCTGAAGCTCTTTCCTTCGGTAGGTGGACGACTAGATCCACTTGGTGGCCCTCTCAATCCATCTTCTAATACTTTAAGGCGTAACTGACATTTTTCCTGAGTTCATGAAGAATCTAACGTTTAGCTTATCTGAGATAACTCATTTAACAAAGTTTAGGTTACATTATAACACGAAGCCTGTAACAGGTTTCATCTGTATGTCAAACTAGAAAGGTAGTAACCAAGCAATCAGCAGTTCAGCAGAACACAACCAATCTTCTCAATTGTAACAGAAAAGTTATGTACCTTTAGTTGAGCTTCAGATCGTGCTGTACGTTCTGCAACAGCAAGCTTATCACGAAGTTGTTGCATTTCCCCCTGTAGAAACAAGAAGTTACTGAAGGATGCCACAGATCATATGATACTCAAGAAAGGAACCATGTCCAATAGACAGCACAATTAGTTTCACCAAGAACAAGCATATACTTGCATGTAAACAAAGTACATAGATAAATAAAAGGCATATTTAATCATCTCACCTGCAAGAACCTGCGTTCTTCGAGCCACTGTTTAACTGGCATCACTTTGTCATTAGAATCTTTCCACTCATTGGCAACCACAACAGCAACCCTATTTGCGTTAACTTTTGCACGAGCAAGTTCACGGTCAAGTGTTTTCTTTTCTTCCTAATGAAATCATAAACATAGATAAGCATGAGTCAAGTGTTCTTGTGGTAGAGGTGAAGAGTTGACAAGCATTCGATTGCAAAAGAAGCAATCAATCTAAGAATAGATTGTTACATTCATTTCTTGAACTTTGCGCTGGTAATCTCTAACAGCATTAGCAGCTGCACCACCTCTAAGAACAGCCTCTTCCAACTCTCTCACAGTTTGGCTAAGCTTTTCAACTTCTGCAACCTTTTGACGATGCAACTTGTCCAAGATCTTGTTTTCTTCCTGCAATGCAAGAAACAATTAAGCACTAAACAAGTTGTTTTCTTTTGATGACAGGAAATAAAACTGCATGCACCCACTTACATGACATATTTCGATTTGCTTGATCAACTCTTGGTTCTTGTTTTGCAAATCGTCAACCATAGCAGCCTTCGCCATTGCGATTTGCACAGTCCTCTCTGCTTCTAGCAGCGCTGCCTCCTTTTGTTTTGTTAGACGGTCTAAAGCTCTGTTGTCATCCTGGAGCTTTGCAATCTGAAAACACCAAGGTTAACTTGTCATCTTCTTTATTCACAGCAAATGCATGATGAATGGAAAAAGAAAGGTAAATAGCCTAGGGTAACTAGAGGGGTGAAGTAGTTGTCAACTGTAATGGAAACCTATGAAAGCCATCTGCACAAACACAAATACAGAACAAGTGGGTACAAACGACTTAAAGTATTACCTCCTGACGGGAAAGCTTTAGCTCAGCTTCAAGTGGTGCAAGAATGGCTTCAATTGGTGGCATGTCCTCATCCTTTTGGGCTGCATGTACTCTTCGCAAAGTTGCTTCTGCTGCAAACTGGGCAGCCAATGCGGCCTTTTTTTCATCATTTATCTTTTTAACTTCTAGATTCTGCAAGTTTTTTGCTTTATTAAGCACAATCAAGGGAGAGACACTAGCAAAAAGTACACAAACTGTTAAATAGATACTTTGCTTTCTAGGAGAGATTCGGTCAACTTGAGTTTCTCATCCATCTTCTCCAATTCATCTGTAAGCTGCCATCAAAATACAATCATATTAGCAAAGAAAGTAACTTTCACCACGTTTCCTTTGTTACCAATAAAAGGAATACATATCAATTATCAACCAGTAATGCAGCATTGTATTTCTTTAATGAAACAATGAAGGAATTTAGTGCACATATGAGCTTGAACACTTCATCCGACATTTCTGTCATTTCTTTTTTTTAATGCACTATTCTTTCTGCGGCCCAAATGCAGAGCCAGAATTCACAATGTGCCATGATAATAAGCAAGTGAACTTGACTACTGTTCTAGACAATCATTGCAAGTTCTCAGCAACAAAATTATACTTGAAAATATCATTCCACTAAACTATATTCAATCATAACTGGTGATTCTCACAAAAGCAACCTTGTCATTTGCATTAAGATCATTAAACAAAATTAATTACAATTATGAATAGCACACCTGAAAAATATATAATTAACTTTCTTTGGCATGGAAGCAGGATATTGAATGCCAAGGAGCAATTACTTCTGATTGGAAGTATCATAAAAGCCTTAAATTTTACCGTTGGACCAAGAGAGGTAACCAAATTCTGGAGTTAAAGATGACTTTATCATTTCAGTTCAAGTTCAAGGACTCAATCTATGAACAGGGAAGAGCCATTACCTCAGCTGATCAATTAATATCAGGGGGCAACAGAATTCTGAATGACAAATAATAGAATATGAAAATTGCAAATACAACCTACAAGCGTCTAGTGACCCAATTAATGGCAGTGCAAACAGTCAGCAACAATGAGATGCTGGGAGTTTGAAGAAAGAATTAATTTTGTTTAACGACAGGTTCAGTCTGACAAATTAACACTTAAGCATTCGGAATTTAAACCTTGGATGGCTAATACTGTGAGGAGGTACCTGGAACGATGCTATAGTTAGGCTGATTAAATTCAATAGAAACATAACCATGGAAAACCAAGGTCCACGAAATATATTGGGGAATCTAAGAATATCTTGGAAATATGACGATGTTGCAGAATGTATACATGCCCTAGGTGTTCTGTCTCTTGGTATCAGGATAGAAAAAAAAAAGATACGAGATCAGAAGATGACCGCGGAAATCTGAGACTAAATAAACTATAGTAGAATCTAACAAAATATCTTAGAAGCAAACTGTCATGAGTTGTGACAACTGACAAAAGGAATACAAGAACTCTTTAACTCTTAGAAAAAGATACAAGCACTAGTCTCTATACCATGGGCCATGACAACAGGCTGAAAGATTGACATCAAGATTGCTAACAAAAAAATTGTAAGTAAATGTTAATTTCTTATTGAATCTGAATCATATAGTGTATTACTGCATTATTCAAGGATGTAATGCCTAAAATCCAGTAGATAGGTCCCGAAAGGGCACCAAGGCCACATGAAGAAATGAGAATGCCGCAAGCGACAAATTAGCTCCAGAATGTGGAAAATGAAGAAAACATAGTTAAAATTGCCAAGCACAACATGTTTGAAAACAAATTTAGTTCATTCATTTTCTGTAGCAAATTTACTTTTGGGCAGCTTGGACAGCCATGAGGTCTTGGCGGAACAAGTTTTATGAAGAAAATAACAAAAGAAAAGAAAGAAGATGGAAGAAAAAATGTATCAATGGTCAGTCACATAAGTTTAGCTCGAGAGTCAATGCTATTGCACTGAGCAAAAAATTCGTTGTTGCCAATCATGTCCAATTTTCGGACTAAATATAGTTGCCCAAACCTAGCTCATACCGAGAGAATGCAAAATGGACCAAAATACAATGTGGCCGCAAGGTGCAGCCCGACAATTCCTCAACTCAGCATCTGGCTAGAATAGCACGCTCTCTATACATCCACCAAATTTGGCTATTCCCCGCATTCAACAACACTTCGAGATGCAATCCGTAGGAAATGGGCACCCCCCCCCCCCCAAAAAAAAATTAATAATAACAGAGTCCACATCGTAGCGCGATAGAATATAGAGAGCAATTCGCGATTACCTCTTCCACGGCCTTCTCCCGCGCCCTCTCCGACAGCCGAAGCGCGCGTATCTCCGTCTGCGCCTCCCCGAGCTCCCTCTCCTTATCTAACAAGCAACGAAAACCATGCAAAAATCAAGCCTTCCTCCCACATAAAACCCTAAAAACTGCCGCAGAAAAAAAACACAGCATGAAATGAACAGATCAACACACCCACCCCGCAGCTCGTTCTCGAGGCGGGTGAGCTCGACCCTGACGGGATCGGACCCGTGCATCAGCGCGATGAACTCGTCGGCGTCCAGGCTGGCCCGCACGGGCCCCCTCCGCCGCGCGGGGCCCCTGGGCGCCGCTGCATTCCCCTCCTCGCCGCCGTCGGCCATCCCAGATCTGACCACCCCCCCCCCCCCGGGATTCCGCCGCGCCCGCCTCGGAAACACCGACACCACCTCCGGCGCCGAGGGGGCAACGGCGACGCCCGCTTTCCGGCTGCCGGATGGGGGAAACCCTAGCTCCGGCGCCGCTCCACCCCCCGCGTCGCTGTGGCTGGCTGTGTGAGTGTGTGTTGCTTTAGCAGCTGCTGTTATCTCGTTGTTAAGAGGCTGGCGGGTTTAAAAAAAAAAAACTCGGGTAGGGAAGGGACCGGACGGGACGGGACGGGACGGGAGCTCGGAGCTTTTTGGATTTGTCTTAAGCGTAGGGCTTAGACTGTGATTAGGTCAGGGTTAATCACGACAGGGAGGGGAGAGGCGAAGAATTTGCATGGACTGTTCATTTGGGGTGGGTTTGATTGCTGGAATTTGCTTTAGTCGGACTTGTGAATGTATATATTTTTTGGTAGAAATTTGTTTAGTTGCTCGTATTTATTATTTTAGTTTGTCTGATGGATATAAATATATATTTTTAATTGAGCTCTGGAGTGAAACTCGAGCTTCGTTTTCTAGCTTGGTCTAATGAATATTGACTCTTATATCTATTTATATAGGTAGGTCTATTTATTAGTATTATAAAATTATCTCTATATGAATAATTAATTACAGTCTTGACTCTCGTATGTATTTATATGATCTTAGATTTGGTGAATCAAATAGAAATTCAGTTCAATTTATCCAAATAGATACAACTAACTAATCATTTTTTAACAAATATAACTTCATTTAGTCAAACTATACAATACAACTCTACAAAACCCTATCTTCAGAAGCAAACACACCTTGAGTACCACTGGAGTCGATTTACTTGTTGTTTATATGGTATTTTGTTTGTATCTTTGACCATTGGTGTTTACTAATATATTGATACAATAATGGGATTATATTGATATACATGTAATTTTAATCATGAAATGTGGATATCATTCCTGTTTGAAAATCTATATGCTTTGACGTATCGTAAAGTTCCGAAAGTTTCCCTCCACAAACTCTACAATGGTTCTGTTTTGGAGGATTTATGCAATTGTACAGTATTTTATCACGCTCAAATTATTTTCATCGAATGAAGTCTGTAGACTATCGATTTTGGTTTAATACAATTAAAACGGTTGATTAATTATGTTGTCTTCTATTTTGGGTGCAACTTATTCATACACAATAATTAATCATCGCATTTTATTTCGTTTTGCGCCATATGGCCCCCAATAATTCCTTCTGAAACGATTTGCATCGTCAATCGGTGTCTAGTCCAACTGTGTAGCACCTGTGTCTTGTGGATAACCATCACTGTTTGAGGCCAATAACACGTTAGGTGATGTTGGTTATAAATTTTTCAAAACCATAAAAATTGTGGATTTAGCATTTGTGCCTATGCATGCCATTATGCCTTTCTATAAAGAGGATCTAGTAGTCCCTGATTTGAAAATGAACTGAGCAAATTAATGTGCAATAATCTCGGTTATGAATACAGATCGAATATGCGATGAGTCAGATACAGACAATGTCAGTCACAAATATTTATTCGGATATTGAATAAAAATAACAACACGGATGGAGTCAGATACAGATACGAATGTGGATAGTATCGGTCACGAATACAGATTAAATATGCGATGAATTAGATACAGACAATGTCGGTCACAAATATTTATTTAGATATTGAGTAAAAATAACAATCATATATATTAAATATGTTAGATTGTTTGACCATTACAGGTCCGACAAGCAAATCTGCAATATACTCCTATGGAAGAAGTTATGCTGGAGCCATCACGGAGAAGCTACGAATGCCCAATATGCTGGCTGAATATTCCATTAATTATTTGAATATATTATAATTTTAAATAAAAAAATATCAACTACAAACTTGTAGATCTTATCGAGAACTATAATTTTCATATAAAGATTTACAAGCTTTAAAAAATAAAATCAGATACTAGTTATTGGATAATCTTCGAATATATCTAATTTTATTCTCAGATATCCGATACACGACAGATACTTAGCTCCTACATCCGAACCTAATATCCGATACAAATATCCAAGATTTTTTTGAAATATTAGATACGTGGGATCCGATTTCACCCCTAAGATGTGGTACTATTAACCCACTCAATTTTGTCTGCACTTACATATCCTTAATTTAGACAATTTTGCTGAATAACTTCCAATTTGGTCTACATTATCTTACCGTGAGTCAAGTGAAGCATCCAATTTGAGAGGGAATGTGCAGCTACGGTGGAAAACAAATCTAGTTACTAACCTACTAGGTAAGTAGGTAGTGAGATAGTGCCTCATTTGATTGGAATATTAGCAACACGTGAGCGAGTCATAGATCTATTTGTACCAAGTTTCATGTCTTATCTGTTCTTTACTGAATATGACTGGCACTTAAGGGGATGTAAACTTTGTTCTTGTGCACTGGCGATTTTGTTGTATCTCTTTAAATTTGTATTCATGACTATTTCTCTCTTATTACTTAAATTAAACCATTTTGAAGACAAAATCTAGTAATATATATTTCATCGAACCAATATCGATAAATCCAAATATATTAATGCTCAAATCTTTGAAAGGTTTGGCGGGACAAATTCTAAAACGTTAGATAGAAAAGAATGGAGGAGTACACATTATTATTACTTGTGGAGGATTTAATAGTGGACTAATTGGTTTATGTGGTTCTCACATTTAAATCATTATGTCAAAATGCTTACTGGTTGGTCGAAACCATCCCTATAGCTGAGAATAAAATCCCTATGTTTACTGACTAAACAAGATGAGCTAGGGGCCACGGCAATTGGTGGCTTTACATTGTCTTGAACCATGTGTTTCTCAAAAGTGCTAGAACCTTTTCCAAAAGCTATAGGGAGGTAAGTACCAGGCCCAAAAGTCACCCCTGTGAACGGACGGCCAGGAACCCATGCAAACGATCGCATCCACCCTCGCGTAGCAGGATGTGTTTGGTTATCCGTATTTCTTTAATCCTAATCTGACGATGTGTACAATTTTTATAAAAAAATTGTTTAGATGTCAATATCCACTGTTGTAACCTTGATTAGCGGATGTAAATATATGGCATCTTTTTACCTAGAGATAACTTAGCTCGACGGATACAGATTCGACATGCGCTCATACATAAAGTCTACTTGTTAGTGCTGTAAAATCATTTTTATATAAGTAACCAATTATAATCTTAACTTTACACATGATTATACGACTTCAGATTCAATCAACCAAACCGATTCTCTACTCAGTATGTCCAAACAAAAACAACCAACCAAACATTATTTTTTAACAAATATAACTCTACTCAGCCTACTTCCACTTAACCTGTTTATACTACTCAGCCTGCTTATATGATACAACTCTATAAAATCTTATCTAGAAAATCAAACACACCCAAGTTATCTTCTTGATACAGGAGAAAATTACTTCATCCAATTTTAAATATATAATAATTTGATTAAAATCCAATCAAACTTTTAAATTTTGATCATCAATAACTTCTAAAATATTTACTTTAGAAACTTAAAATATAATATTATAAAACTATTTTTCAAAACAAGTTTACACACGTGGATTTCTAAAATAAATATTTTAGAAGCTATTGACGATAAAAATTTAATTAGATTTTAATTAAAATGATATATATTTAAAATATAGAGAGTAAATTGATTAAACATCCAAGTTATGTTCACTTGAGCCGATGCTCAGCTGCAAACCGTGGTAGTACTAGTACAAGCGTTAACAGTTTCTGTGCACGCAGACACAGACAGTAAAATTCAGACGTGATCAGCAAGCATAACCAACAAGCTTGGCTCACGTGTCGGCAGCAGCGCGCAGCAGAGGGGAGGACCACGAGCCCCAACAAGACAAGAAGAAAACGACGTTTTCGGCCGTTGCGTGCAACGGGAAAACGAGATAAACGGCCGGGACCGCCGTGGCGAGCGGGAAGGGAAGTCTCCTTCAATTTTTTAGCATGGAAGAGAAACAATGGAGAGGAGGTGGAAGAAAAGTAGTCTCTACTTTGTAGTTTTGCATGCACGCCCACTGGAGATACAAGAAATTATTCAATAGGTAATTCTAAATCAGTATTTACATAATTTTTTTCTAAAATTAATTGGATGAGATAATTTTTTAATTTATTTTTTTTAGATTTAGATCGACCTAATGAACTAAAAATACAAAATTTACATCCCTAACGTCTACCCATACCTGTATGGACCCATAGAGCCAGGGTCTTGACTCTTAGCACATTCTCTGGTGTCATTTTTTTGGGGAGGTTGATCTCCGGTTTTCTTTTCTCCGAAGGCTGAAGGCAAACCTCACAATCCAGTCATCAAAGAATCAGAAACCATATTTATTAAAAAAATACTCATTAACTGTATATACATAGGAACTAGTAATGTTTCGTTTAAAATTAACAAGAAAAAAATTTCTGCGGAAACTAAACCTAAATTGTTTCATATGAAATCCATGCAATGAGAACCAAACCAACATGAAGGCTAGTTTTTTAGCCATTGGATGTTGACTGCTCACTCACCGGTGCGGTCGCTATAGTTTATTGCAGCCGAGCCCTCACCATCAGAGACCCAAAGAAAGTTACAAGAACTTCTTTGTGAGCTTCTCTGTTGCTCTCCTCCCAAAACATGGCTACATTAGATGAAATCAAAGCTTAACAATTAGATTCTAGTTAGTACAAGTGCTATGTGTTGGATGACATAGTTAAGTCGCAATGATGTGATGTTTGATAAAATAATAATTCAGTCTTCTATGCATATTATTTTCAGAGGCACGTATTGGATAAGGTTCTAAATTTTATTGTAAAAGGAGGAAGAATATCATAATATAAAGGTTGCATGTTGTCATGTGAAGATAACGGTGATGGAAATCTTCATTAGGTGAAAGTTTAATAATAAAATATGTGTTTGATAGTTGAGTTTTTATGGTTTGGTGTTCAACAGACTTTGCCTTGTTATGTGGTATGAGAATTTTTGGCTCTGACACTGTTATAACTAACGGCTACGTGCATCTTCTGATGCAGAAGCTGAGACAATCTTATTTCATTGTTAAAAAAAAAACCCAAAACACTGTTCTCGGCGAGGTCAGGTGGGCAACTCCTGTGCGAGAACCAGCGCTGGTCTGGTGACAGTGTCAGATCGATTCAAGCACTTTTTTTATCGTCTTTTTGTGCGTAAACTTTGCCATTGCCGATAGGTGTGATCAAACGCAGCTTTCGATCGATCTTGGCAGGGCCTCCTGCATCGTAGTGTGGTCTCGGGTCTCTTTTCTGCTGTCTCCTTGGGCAGAGGGAGCGAGGAGAACGCCACATCCGCAGTGCCCGGCTAACAATCATGTGCATGCATGTGTTGGGGAATGGGCAGCCATGATCAGCATCCTAGGATGGTAGTGCATTATTTTGCACACTTGCTCCAAGGGTTAATTCTATTTTGTATAAAACTTTGAATCAAAATTTGAATGAAATTAGCAAAAATAAATCATCAAAATTTCTCCAAAAAATTCAAAGCCCTTTATGCCAGTATGGTTAGCCTTGCTGGAGATCATTGATACAACCGATAATTAGCCGATTTTCGGGGATAGTGTGAAATCTGCTAACAACGCTCACTTCGTACGCATGAATTTCCCTCAGTTCTTGTAGAATAAGAAGAGTGAAACATTCGTATGTTCCAAATAAGCCAAGAAATTAAGAGCCGTGCTAGTTACATCCTATTGCAATTTATAAATTATAATTGACTGTAGATGATCTAACTATAATATTGTTTGCATGCTACTTCGAATTCAAAGGAGGGGTTTGCTTCCGTACGCACTTCTGTTCGCGAATCGTGAGAACTATATTAGTTTTTTGTACCGATGATTTCAACATCACACAATCTGATAGGAGACGCTGGATGCGAGCATCCACATCACCTAACAAGCAAACTAAGCCTCCGTTAGGTTGCCTGCACTACCCTCAGTCAGGCATAGTGGGTACAGGGTGCACTTGTTAGGTAGCACTCATGTGCTCTTAGACTAGATCTCGTTTGTACAGCTATACTATCATAGTGGAACACGACGAAAATACAGAGAAGCTCATTCGCTCCTCGATCAGCCTGGCAAGAAGCGTGCAGGCTAAGCCTAGTCTGATTGGATGGTCAGACAAACAAACAAACCCTAAATGACGAGACTTTGCAATGACATCATGCACCATCCACACCCTATTTACATCCGTCGTTTTCCGGCGATCGCCTTTATTTGCATGTTTGGAAGATCAAATCGTCCTCTCGATTCCACAGTTTCAGCTAAAAAATGGGAAGATGCCCAAATAATGCAGGTTGAAATTGATATCTCATCAGGGTATGAATATAATGGAGGCGAAAAGACCACTTGGTCTTCATTTTTTTTTCTCTTTCTTTCACGCTAGATGCTTTATATATATATGCGGACCATGCTACGCCCAAGGTAGATAGAACCTAGAATCCCTAATCAACCAATCTCTAGTCAGGTCACTTCTTTGACGTTGTAAACCTAACGCATTAATATGATAAACCTAGGTGTTACCCTGTAACAAAGCAATCTAGATTAGGACTCGATTCTGCGCGTGCAATGCATTTCCCTTGATGATGTGGTACCACTATAGTACTCCCTCGGTTCTTTTCTATCTATGGATTTAGACTTTTCGTGACCTTCAAGATACGACTCTAACCGGTACTTTTTATAAATGTATAACAATAAAAATACACTTTATTAAAAAGCATTTGAAAGAAAAATTTAGTAATATAATTATTTACATAACTAATCTTGATAGTTTTTAAACATATTGGTGGTCAAACTTTAGGAAGTTTCTCGGTACACACAATAAATAAAAAGGCACAAATGGGGTACTATATGTACGATTGTTTGCAAGTTATTGTTACGTAACACACACGAGCGGGCACACATTTGATGTGCCAAGTGGTAGAAAGAGAAATAAAAGCATGATTTCACCATTAAGGGTCGGTTTATGATTGCTGCTCGGTGCTATGTTGCACTTCTTTTTTAAGCTAATGTAGAAAAGTAGCTGTGAAGAACCTGGTTAATTTGTTCAGGGAATATAACAAAATTTAATTTGAAAAAAAAGACGGTTATACAGCTACTGCTCTCACGTTTCTCGTATATTTTGAAACACATTGATACGTTCATAGTTTGAAAAAAAGACGGTTATACCAGCTACTGCTCTCACGTTTCTTGTATATTTTGAAACACATTGATACGTTCATTGCAACTTAGATATTAAAACAATTAGCCACATAAGAAAACCTCTAAAAGCAATTCCACCTTATGAGATTACCATATTCTACCTAGCCTACTTACAAAATAGAGCTTGTAGCAGACATTAATTATTGACATGTGACGTTCAGAGAGAAATGTAGTCAAACTTTAATAACTTAGACTATCATATCTTTGTGCATATTAAGATTGAACATATGTTACTTATGAAAATGTCAAACAAAATATTCATGTTAGATAATATTATAATCTATAGAATTTATAGATATACCCCAATATAACTTAGCGGTCAAAGTGCATTTTGGAGAATACGGATCCGTATCCAAAATGATTTTTTTTTTACCAGTGGGAATATTTACATGGGCTATGTACGACACAATGAGTTAGTTGGGGCCTGTTTGGTTGCCCTGGCGCTCGAGCGAGCCTGTCTCTGCATGTGCAAAATCCCTGCAAGAGCCAGGCCTCGCGGAAACAGATTTCGACTTCATTTCTGTCGGGCCATGCTCGCTCGGTGCACGTCACTCGTTCGCTCATGCCTAGCTCACGTTCATATTTTTCATTTAACTCTTAATTTTATTTGGTATAAGAGTAGTCCAAAAATTCTAAATATTTTCATAAGCAAACTATAACTCACTAGCAACCTATTTTATTTGGTTTGATACAAATATCCTAATCCCATATTTAATTAAAGTTCTATAAAGAAACCTACTTTTATAACTTCTAGCAATTTTTTATGCCTCATATAAATTCTCAAAAATCAGAAAAAATTCACTAATATTCTTATTATGTGATGTACTAATTTATAAAAATATTTCTAATTCTAGATTATTTGGTGAAAAAATATGTTCCTTTGTAACGCTCTATTTATATACATTTTTATTATTTTACGTGATATTCTTTTTTTAATTCAATTTGAATTAAAACAAAATTCAAACATGCACAAATTTATCCAAATGTTGCAATCAATATATGCATGTTTTAATTTGTTTAAATCTCATACACCATATACTCATGCAGACAACCAAACACAATCTCTTTTTAGCTAGGCTAAGTATATGCAACAAACCAAATGGACTCTATTGCATCTCTCCATTCTAACTAAACTCAGTCTGCTCACTAGATACGAGACAGGCTGAGTCCTCGGTGAACTTTGACCTTTAGTGAGGATCTTGGTGTGAATAGATTCAAACATTCTTGCATGGATTGAACCATTTCATTGATGATTAGCTTGCCAGTACAGCAGTATATATGCTCTATTAATTGGACTCCTTTCATATTATTATCCACATAAATAGCCCAGGTACCATGAAAACTTATACAAGTACTGAAAAAAATGCAGCTCAAGCTTACTATGTTCCACAATCTTTGTGTAACTAAATGAATGCATGGTACTGCTCTAATATGGTAGGTATGTTTGTTTTTCATTGTCTTAATTAAGACTGAAGATTGTAGTATTTGTTTCGGTCAAGCCATGACTGAGCTAGTTGGTCATGACGAAGTCTGTTGGGGTCGTCTCCACCGAATTCGCTAGGGCGACTGCATCATGCATGCGCGCGGTGCGGGTTGGACGCGCGGGATGGCGCACGTTGAAATCAGCTCACGGGGCACGTCTAGGGGTGAATCCCCCGCTGAGTCTGTTAAGAGTTTGCCTATCTAACTGAATAAACGTCTGAAGAATAGCAGCAAGTTCAGAAGCTGCAAATACTCCATGATTCATCATGTTGCCGTCCCGGTTTTTCATCAGCGAGCGACGTCAGAGCGAGGTAGATAGTCTGCAGCGATCTTCGATCGATTACGACAATTGGCATCAGAAGTCAAGCTGATCCGAGCTGCGAGATGTCTGCATCATGGGCGTTGGGTTGTGCGGGGTCGCGAACTCCACCACATCGAGGCAGCTCGCGGTCGCCGAGTCCCTCTGTGCGCCTTCCGCGACATCGCGATGGTGGCGGCCGTGAGATAGTTATCCAGCGCGTCTTGAAAGAAGTCGGCAGCTCAGGGACATATCCAATCCTCACCGAGGCGAATTACGGTGGCTGGGCACTGATAATGAAAGTTATGCTTCAAGCGCGTGGGCTCTGGAACGACATGGAGTTCGGCGACGCCCCGCTGCAAGAAGACCGGATGGCACTGGAGGCTATCCTACGGGCGGCCCCGTCCGAGACGATCGCGATGCTGGCCGTAAAGAGGAACGCCAAGGAGGCCTGGAACATAGTCAAGACAATATTCATTATCATTATATTGATCTATTTAGATGGAATTTTAATTTTTTTTTCTAATTCACTACTAGAAAATTAGAGCTAGATTTTAATCTATTTAGAGGTGATTTTAACCTTTTTTTAAATCATTACTAGAAAATTGGAGATCTAGATCACCATGACATAATCATGTACTTTCAAATCTAGAGCAATCGAGCAAATAAATCTATCCACAAATGAAAAGTAGATCATCTCTATTTACCCTACAATGAGAAAATTATACTCAATTAGAGCTGAATTGGAGCTCTAGCTCCTCCCAAAATTCATCACCATGGAGCAATCACATACTTTCAAACATAGAACAATCTAGCAAGTAAATCTAAGTAAAAATAAAATATAGATCATCTTACTGACCTTAGGCACGTAGATCCCTCTAAATTTTAAAGTCTCCAAGTGTAAGGTTGGGCACAAATGGTGGAAGCTGAGCAGAATAGAGCTCCTCCATTCTGTTCGAGCTTAGGGGAAAAGAATGTGCCTCTTATATATTATACATTTATTAGTGTCAGCTTATGGTTACCAGCCGATACTAAACTATCAGTGTCGATTTTAAGAATACATAGTAGCAGTGCCAATTTAACCCGGCTCAATCATTGATCGAGCGCAGGATGTTACGAACTGACACTAATACTTCATCAGTACCGATTCTAGCCTAATCGGTACTGATAACCTAGCACAGATGACATGTTCTGTTGTAGTGAGCGTCACTAGCCAAGTCCTAATGGGTCACTAGTGGAATCAGAATCATTGATCTTTTTATTTTTATATTTCTTTAATAAAAAAATTGTAAAAATATACGTCCGTTGATAATCGTGCATGTAAACTATTCTTGAAAAATTGCACAAAGTTTTCATGACTATTTCAATTGTGTTTAAAATTTGAAGAGCAATGCAACACAACATTGTTCTATTTTTAAACCTGTCGCGCGTTGAAAGGGTAATAAGATTATTTTTTAAAACTATTTTCAAAACAGACATCCATTTTTGTAATTTCTCAATTTAAGAAATATAAAAATAAAAAACTCCCGGAATCCTTTGTATGTTGTTGGACCTGGATGCAATCAGGATAGAAGTTCTTCGCTGTACACGGGCCACTAAAGTCAGGCCGAGTTACTATGCTGGGCCACATGTACATAGAGGCCTTTGGACGACTCGGCTCGGCAGCGGAGCAGTTGGCCTGGTGGACGAGATCGAAATTGAAGTAGAGTACTTGTTGTTCTAGACGGTGATGACGATGACTCGAGCTGTTAACGTGAATGGTAGAAAGGAACAAGATTAACCAGGTCTGCTTTTCCGAGAACACACAGGGAAGAGAGAGAACAAGGAGTACGAGTACGACACACATTTTTCTGTTTTAAAGAAAAAAATAATGGAGACTTGAACCCAAGACATCGACAGCTAACCTTATTTTTTTAATGACGGTAGGCCATATTATTGGTGTCCAAGCAAAGTTTGGTTTTTTTATATTATAGAATAAACATTATACCAGTGTCTGTATTACATGATATACATATCCGTTTATTATTATAATCTTGTAGCTATACGGTACCACACCGTAGAGAAGCAAAGTTTGGTTTGAGACTGCAAAAAGATACATGTGACGTGCAGGGTTGAGGGTTCCTTACAAGAAAAAAAAACACAATAGCACCTTTGGGAAGGTAGCACCGCATATTTATGCTCTTATTTGGATCTCTCGATTTGACCACCATTTGCACACTGGCACTGATAATATACTTTGCGACTCGGCAAGCGTAAATGGCTCTATATATGCGTAATTGTTTTCGTTGTAACTAAGGCCACTGGGATCACTAACAACGCGCTTTACTTTGTTGTTTACTTGGTGGTATATGGTGACAAAATTAGAGTTTTAATATGGTTTTTATTTTTGCGGAACTCACTGCATATAATATGGTCATATATATGATCAAATAACCAATGCACTGTCATATCTTCTTGGTCTTCTTTTTCTTCAGGAAAAAACAGCATATTGTGATCTTCTCGTCTTCTCTACTCGGAAGCTTAATTGGAACGCAACTACGTAACCATCGCATATCCTTTAGTTACTGCATGTACATATATATACTTAGTTCTCGTCGCAAGGTTGTAACGCTACTATTCCTTGGTTAATATAGATCTATCTTTGTCCATAATTAGTAAAATCAATTATATAAACACTTATTTAAAATAGAGATAACTGATCATCAAATATGTGTATCAATAAGTAAAATACAAAACTTTATACAGGTTTGGCCTCCTAAGAATAACAATTTTGTATCATGTACTGTCTTAAAGAATAATAATTATGTATCATATGTTGTCTTGATTATTCTTAAGAGAAAATAATTACACGAGGGTACGACTAGAACTATTTCTATGAATTTCGATGAGTTCTTTCGTATTCTAAATTCTACTGTTATTATCGGATAAATTTGATCATAACTTGAATCTATTGTATATCTTAATTAATTATTTATGTTTTTATCCGATCTCATTTTACTCTTACTTTTTTTTTTCTTGTCCTCTTGGCCTTCTCCTCTCTTGTTTCTCGCCTCTCCTTTGACCTCGTAAAAGAATATACATATATAGTTAACCTCTGAACACTCAACAAAAGGTTGCGTATAGACACTCTCGATCGATTTAGCCTACGCACGCATCAGATAAATCGGATGGCCGATATGATCCGCTAACCCTGTTCGATGACAGCCCGTCGATCGACAAGTTTCTCGTAGACGCCCGTACATTACACGGATTTCTCATGGATGCCTGCAAATTAGCATTTTCGACGAATTTCTCATGGAGCCCGCACATCACTTAGCATTTTTGGCTGATGATGAGAACACTTTCGAGGGGGAAAAAAAGGATGGCCCTTGCACGCCATACCAAATGCGTCAGTTAGCCTGCTGCGGACTGATCGAGCTGATCTGCCAGATTTACGAACTAGTGAAGCCAATTTTACAAGAGCCCACCCTGTCAGGCTGTCCCCTACGGTGTCTTTATTTATACATGACAATAATTGCTCAGTTGTTATTTTCAGTAAGTAGTAATTACCGTTAAAATAATATATAAATCGTTCTGAGTCTATACATATAGCATCTCAGTAAATAATGATTACTATTGAAGATAACATACAAACCGTTTTGAATCTGTGTATGTGAGGCAATGGTAAATAAGATACCACCAGACGTCACCGGTGAAAAAAAAACAAATGCCCCACCAAGATAAAGAAGCAGCCCGCCGCAGGACGACCTGCGCGGCCACCGGCTGCAGCAGAGGCGGCGATGAAGAAGAAACCGACGACGCTCCTCGACGCGTACCAGGTGGAGTGCATCCGGCGGGAGGTGGAGAGGCTCATCCTCAAGCAGAACTAGAACGCCGGCCGGGACGGCGCACCGGCGGAGCCGGACAAACACGGCCACCATCATCACCGCGCCATCAGCTGCAAGAAGATGACGACAAGCGCCAAGAAAGCCAGCCCGCTGCCGGCGCCGGCGCCGGCGGCCAAGAAGGGGGCGCGCGCGCGGCGGGTTGCGGCTGCTGGGGAGACACGCCGTCGTGATATGCAGCGACACGGTGCCCGTGGCTGCCGGCGCTTCCGTCTCCGGTGGCAGGAGATGGCGGCGCAGGGGCTATCGGGAGGTGGAGAAGGTGTAGCAACTAGCGTGTCGTTACCGGCCGGGTTAACGTCTAGTTTATTGTGGTGCGCGCGTGGTTATGGGGAGTTGAAATATGGGATTAGTTCACATTCGGTGTGTAATTCTAGGAGCTTTTCTCTCTGATGCGATATCATGTTCCAAATTCTCAAGTTGCACAACTGTGCCTCCGTGTCAGTTAGCAATGCAAATAAATGTTTCCGACGAAATTTTTTGGCGGTTCTGCAGGCATGAAGGCTGGGGGTCATGCCTTTGCGCGCAGGATCGGGTGTGCAAACGCGAGCATACATCGACCTCGTTTCATCCGCTTCCTCGCGGTACGCGCGAAGAGGTGCAGCAACCGATACATGATCATCCTGGATTGACGGGCTGTTCAATTTGTCGACCAACGACAGCTCTCTCCCTCTTCGCTTTGATTTCTTTCTGTGCGCAGGACCCAACGGACCCGGGGTCTCTGCTAGTCTGCTTCTTCATCGTCCCGTGGCTGCGCTCGCTCCACCGACCTGCCTTTCTCACGCACGATCGGCTTCCCCGGCGCCGGTGCTGCATACCTTGCCTCCCTGTCATTTGATCCGCCGAGGGAGGCACTAGCTGTTTTCGTTAGCGTTGAAATAGCAGCGGAACGTACTGGCCGTGCGCTGCTATCGCGTTGAAGAATTGTGATCGCGCCCACGTACCGCGAGCTGGAACGAAACTTACGCCGCGAGTTGGAGGTACAAAGGAGCGGCTGGTGCCGTTCCAAGAAGCGCGGATTGACCGCCGCGCACTCGCAATTAGGCTTTGTTTGGCTGCAAGAGATACTAATCCGGTAATCCCTAGGCAGATTAGTCCTGGGTTTGGCCATATGAATACCTGGTTCTTTTCCTCCGTGAAGCAATACTCCCTGTCACTATTTGGGAGAGCTGGGAATAACGAGTCTCACACTACAGAAAATCAAAAACAAATTGAAGAACGCTATATTGAAGGGAACTGCAAGGACGTGGGAGCTCGATGCGGCAAGGGCCACAGGACGGTGACGCTCGCATTGGTGGAGCTCTTTGCGGAGAACGGCAGGGGGCGGCAGTGCTCTTCCGGAGGAGCTCGCGACCGGTCACGGGGCGCGGGCGGCGGAGCTCGGGACAGCGGCACGTGCACGCGGGTGGCGGAGCTCACGACGGATGAGGGCACGTCGACCCCGACACTCTTGATGGAGCTGGACACAGGGCAGGTGAGCTCACGGCGGACGACGACTCTCATGGCAGCGGGCGAGAGCGAGGGAGGAGGCAGTTGCAACTCACTAGCGGGGAGCAATTAGCAAGTCAGGCGCGACTCGCGATGGGCGTCGAGGAATCGTTCCCAACCTAGGCAGGTCGGGATTATTTCCCCGTGGAAAAGGCAAGGGTCAAGGCGGAGAATCGCAGGTTTATCGTGATCCAAACGCACCACCCGTCTAGTCCGCGAAGAGTCGCCGCGTGGGTTGTCGTCCCTGGAACGTGCCGAGATCCATTCCTCTTCCCGGCCTCCCAAACAAACCCTTAATGATTTTTTAATAATGAAAATAGTTTCCACCCCCGCGTTTTGCAATGCACGCATCATGGATTCTTATTACAAACTAGCCACTACATACGAGTTTCACACATAACGAATCCAACGCTATAGGCGAAATGCAGTTGGTGGGGCACCTTTTAAAGAAGCATGTAAGTGAATATATAAAAAATAAATATTAGACATCGAGACATGGAAGATAAATAATAAAATATTAAATTTATTCTTAAAATATATGAAAGATAAATATTAAACGGTATAGAAGATAAATAATGAGAGATTAAATGTATTTTTAAAAAGAGAAATATAGTCTAACTTTATACGGTAACTATTTGATCAGATCAGGTGTAAAAGTGCATCTAGGCCACTAAGTGAGTTTTGGTGATAATAACAAAATAATTAAAGAACTAATGAGTTTTATGAAGTATGGACATGTGTAATTTGATTAAGTGAGAATTTGACGCATTACGATCTTAAAAAGGAAAAAGGAAAGTTGCACATGAATCTTATAGTTTTAAATTCATTTATCTTTTTAAATTAAGCTTAGGATGTTGTATTATTAAGGGGATACGAAATGTACTTGTTTGCATAGAAACAATGCTTAAAAGATCTCTCAAATTTATGAGAGACACATCGAACACAATACAACACCTAGATTAACCTAATCTTTTAAAAATATGCAAATATAGAGTGTCCGTATTTTTGCGGATAGTTCGCACTTTAGCAGAGTTTGGGTTAACTAATGGTATGAGGAAGGTCCGTACTTTTGCGGAGTGTCCGTATTTTTACGGAGAGACCGTATTTTCACAGATGTAATGACTATTTTTTTTAGTGTTGAGTATTTATACCCCATAACATCTCTCTCTAACAGTATCCAACTCATTCATTTCGACCTAATTTGAGACAAGCAACTCAAGAGCATTCAAATCTTACGTAGGATTGTGAGAGTAAGAGTAGTGATAGTAAGATTCAAATTCATCTTTTGAGCACTCATTTTCTTTGTCAATCTGGTGATTTCGTGTTTGTTACTCTTGGTGGTTTGTCCACCTAAACAGTTAGGCATTGCCTGTTGAGCTCCCAATCTTGTGGTGAACCCCAGGACGTTTGTATCACCCATGTAAATTTGAGTAAGTAACCCTAACTCGATCTTTATAGTCGTTTAGGTGAGAAAATGATTGAAAGAAATCCGTCTCTTTGTGAGCACCTCAACAGAGACGTAGGCACTTCTTTGTGGAGTGATTGAATTTCGGTGAACAAATTATTGTATCCCATGTGTGAATCACTTGTGATTTATTGCATATTCTTATTTCTGTTGACTTTTAGAGTTTTGACTCGATCCCTTTTTGTGAGATTTGAGCCGTAGGTACTTAAAGAAATAGGTTGAAAGACATCCTCTAGTGCTTGGTAATTCGTGAATTTGATCCACATTAGTGTTGCATACGCATCAATTTAAGTTCTCTCAGAAATATTCGGAGTATCTGTAGATTTCTATAGAATCTCCATATATTTGCGGAGGTTTCCAAAAAATCTACGGAGAGTCTGCATTCTGTAGATCCACTGCATTTCGTTTGTAAAATTTTTAGGTTCCGCATATTCACCCCCTCTAGGTGACATCAAATCTTTTTTAGGTGGATAGTGGAGATTGATCGGATGTCTTATAACTCATGTATTTTATAAAAGTATAGATATATATTTCAACAAAGATTAGAGAAAAATAACCATTATGTAAATAAATATATCAAACATGGCAAAGTTTATTATTAAATGAGCAAATTTTATTTTAAACCATGTAATAGTGAACTTGTTGTATATTGAACCACATTTAACGATATATGTCATTTTGAACCTATATTTTACAATAATCTTTCAGTTTGCATCATGTTTAAAGATTCGGCTTTTGATCGTACTCATGTGGCAAGCAATTCCATCCAACTCAGTTCCGCATATTCATCTGGAAAGGTGAACTGGTAGTTCATATCTAGCTTTCTTCCTCTTTATTCATTCTTCCTTGCCTGCTCCCCCTTTCACCTAAAGTTACTAGAGTCGCCTCTCGGTATCTACCTCCAAAGTCCAAGTAGTGCTGCTTGTAGATTTCAGCATCTGCTTGTATTCCTCGTTGATGCTGCCACAAATCGTCGCCTACACATACGCTCCTCTTTGAATATGTCTACCTTACCGCTGCCGCTTCTCAAGTTGCCACCTGCACCCCTCCACCATCCAACCATGTCTATCTTAGTGCCATCTATCTCTACGATGCTATGTCCCTAGTCGATACAACAAACATATAAAAAGGGTCTAAATACACATCTGATAGCTTTATAGTTGGATATGTGGAGCTGATGATCTAAAGTGGATGAAACTACTTTTCATCTGAGCATGGTAAAATGGTTCATTCCTTAAACAAGGTGCAAATTAAAACATTAACCTGAAATATATGGTTAAATGTGACACTTGTTATTAAAAGTGGTTCAAAATGCACCAATTGTATTAATACATGGCCCCAAACGAAAATTGCTCAATAAATTTCCACCCATACTTTGTGAATAGCTCCATAACAATAATCTCCGATGAGAAGCATACCGCACGAGACTCCTCCTTTACCTCATGCGCCACAGAAAAGCAACCAGTAAATTCCCCTAAAAACAGCCGGCATAAAAGTGGTACCTTTCGCTTGGTCAAAAACTATAACGTGAGCAAAGATAGAAATCTTAGGAAGGTCTGCAAAATAAGCAGGAGCATTACATGGATTCGCCCACGTGACCAAATCAACGCTTTCGATAGTCACCAGGCAATCATACTTAAAAAGCCTCAATTTTAACATCGTACTAGTTAAATTGAGCAAAAAGCAATCTGAATAAACCATCTGAACCAAACTTCCCAAGGTCTCTCATTCACAAGCTTCCTCCCAGTCATCCACCTCGACATCCGGCTGCAGCTTGCTCACCGACGGCCCAGCGTTCTCAGCATTTGGTACTGCGCTGTATGCAGCATCGGTGCGAGGAGCAGGTCTCCGCTCATCACCTGGACCAGAGCTCGTGGCAGCATCAGATTCCAGAACATTCCAGCGGTTCGGAGTCCCCATGACTTGAGCAGCAGTACTGGCGCCTCTCCACCCAGGTGCTGGAGCTGCTCTAGCTGCAGGCTCAGGCTCAGGCTCAGCAGCAGAAACCTTCTTCCACGGATTGCCACCACTCTTAGCAGCGAACACTCCATCCTTCTGACCTGCAACCCACACATTGCCAGACGAAGATGGCTGAGCGCTGCTTGGCAAAAACATTGCAGCGCCATGGTAAGCAGACCCATAATCCAGCCGCCTCAGTGCTGTTGCTGCTCTAGCTGGATCATTGAAGACAGCCACTGCATTCTTGTCATTCAGCCAGACCAATTCACACTCTCCACCAAACCTTAAGACTAGGGAATTCACATCAGCCTCCCGTGGCAGGTCCAGCATTGCAACAACCAGCCTTGGATCCATGTCAACCAGAGGATCAAAGTAAGGATGGGCGGCGGTGATAGGGGCACCTGCCTTGGAGCCCAGGATGCGGGCAGGTGGTTTCGACTTGGGTGTGACATGGATGGTAACAAAACGCTTAGGCTCCCAACCAGCCGCATGAACAGAAAGCTTCCACCTATCTGCAATGAGCCTGATAGCATCTCTCTTGTCCTTCATCATGTGACAGAACACATGCAGTTTGAGGTTGCTTGAAAAATTGCCTCTCATCTTCCCAAGGACAAGGAACTTGCACCTCTCTTCTATGGCCAGCACCCACTTTGGCTCACGTCGGAACAGGTCAGAAACCAAATCTGCTGAATTTGTGTTCTCACCAAAATGAAATGCATCCAAATTGGGTGGGGTAATGTCAAATGCTTCAGCAAGGACCCTTTTCTTTTCCACCTTTGCACACTCCTCATCACAAGAAAGCTTCCTCTGCCCAAGAGGCACCCTTCTCCCATTTGATTCCACTGGCTGGAGAGGCATTGGCAACTTCTGTATGATAGAGACTTCAAACATATTATCACCACCATTGGAGGCCCCCCCAGCACCGCAGGGAACAGTGGCAATGAAACGACCACAAGAACAGGTAATGGACACAGGGAATTCACACCTCAAATCTGGGCAAGGTGACGATGGGTGGCATGGAGCAGTGCACGTGTGCTTACATTCCCTCCTTGGGACACCGCATACCTGTCCACAAGAAGCTTTGGCCCCAGAGCTTGAGCTAGCATCTCCGTTTGCTGGTGGCTGGTCACAGGGGGAAGGATGACAAGTCCTGGTGCAAGCATGCAATCCACACTGCCGGTTCTTCCCACATGGTTGGTTGCACCTGATATCCTTCGATCCACAAGGGATGTTTCTCAACATCACATGTCCCCCAATGCATTCTCTCATTACTGGCACAACGCAAGGCGGGCAGTCCCCAAAATGGCATGCATGTGAGGCTGGATGCCCGCACGGCTGGGGAACTGAGCACTGGTGTGGGCATGATGGAGTCGGTGTGCCACAAGGCAGTGGCGGCAGGATAGAAGTTCTGCCACAGGCGCAAGTGAGATCAGTGAATATGGTCTCCAAGCAGGGTGGGCAGTGACCACTGTGGCAGAGCAGCTGGCACACATGCTGCCCACACCCGAGCTTCTTGCCACATGTTATCTGGCAGAGATGGAGATCCCAGTTACCAAATTCAAGCTGTGCAAACTTCCTTGACCGTGGGCAACAACACTCACTGCACCGATGCCTCCCGCAGTTCTTCTTGTGACCACAAGGCTTGTTGCAGTGGAACTCTTCCATCGAAACCTTGTAGCACTCCACCATCCGGCCTGATGAGCTACAGCGGCACCTCTGCTCAACACGCACCAAGCAAGGTGGGCACTCTCCCTCGTGGCAATTGACCTTGCACCTATGCACCCCACATGGTAATTTCTTATCGCAGACCTTGTCACAGGTTGGGATTGGGTCCAAGCAGCTTGCCCTCATCTCCTGCAGCCTTGTCTTGCCACAATGGCATGTAGTGACCTTCCCTGGCATGAGTTCGCACTCACCGCAAGGCCCTGGGTGGCACATATCCTGGCAGGCATGATTCCCACAGGCGAGCGTGTGGCCACACACCTCACTACATGAGAACACCCCATCCTCCTCCGACAGCTTCCCCTTCACAGCCATGTCCCCACATAGCAACGTCTCCTTCTTCTTCCCACAGAAGCACCGTGCAGAGATGAGAACAGCGCAATCCCCACAGGGCCCGGTGTGGCAGACCTTCTCACAGCGGTGCCTTCTGCAGGGCAGCAGCCGCTCGCAAGGCCGACCGCAGGTTACTGGCGTGCTCCGGTCTGCACACCGCCGCACGATAATCTGTTTCCCACAGGGGCACGGCCGATCCGGCGCAAAAGCCTTGCAGGGTGGGCACGGGCCCGGGTGGCACTGCAGGACGCAGACGTGCGGGCACCTGGTAGCGGCAGCATCGTCACCCTTGGCAATCGGTTCCACCCTCTCGAGAGGTTTGGAGCAGGGCTCACCGCAGGAATGGGGCGTGAGGAAGAGGTCGTTGGGGGGATCCCGTCGTCGTCCGCAGAAGCAGGTGTAGGCGAGATCGCGGGCCGGGATGGAGAGTACGGACTGGCACCCGGGGCAGCGCCATGAGGAGGCCGCGGCGGACTCTGCGGAGCCATCGGCGGCGGAGGCCGGGGAGCGCGCCCACTTGCGGATGCAGGGGAGGTGGAATATGGAGAAGCAGCTGCCGCAGGACCAGACGGGCGCCGACCTCCGCACCATGTCGTAGCAGATCATGCACTCCACCGCCCCCCGCGCCAGCTTGTCCTGGATCTCCTGCACCAGCTGAGGCACCGACCCATCGCCCCCAACCGCAGCGGGTGCAGGGGCATGGGCGCGCGCGTTCCCTGGGGCCGCAGGAGCTGGCCTCTCCTGCGGCGGGCCGCGGCGATGGTGACCGGCATTGTTGTTGTGCTCCTGCGGCGGTGGCGGGCGGCGGCGATGGTTGTTCGTGTTGTTCTGCTCCTGCGACGGGGCCGCGCGGCGATTGTTGTTCGCGTTGTTTCCGTGATTCGGGCGGCGCGGGCGGCGCTGGGGCGGGCGGGTCTGCGAGGCCGGGGTGGGGAGGGGCAGGAACGGGGCGGTTGAGTCGGGGGCCGCGACAGGTGCGGGAGCGGGGGCGGGGGCGGAGGAGCGGGGGCGCCACACGGGGCGAGAGGATGGGGCCGCGGCTGGGCCGCCTCCACGGCGGCGATCGGTGGAGGGCTGCATGCGGCGGCGGGGCGGGAGGGGTAAACCTAGGATTGGGGAATCCTCCGTCGGTGGAGGAGGCGGCGGATGGGGTAAGGGGGGATGGAGGTGGTGCCAGGTAGGGGGCGAGGGGATAAGGCGGAGGCGGAGGTGGCGGCGGAGCGGTGGTGAGGCGGAGGGGTATTTGACGGGGAATAGCCTTGGAGAGGACGGCGAATCGGCGATGGGAAAGGAGGGAGGAGGTTGCGGATGAAAGGAAATTTTATGGATCGGGTACTTTAAAAGACTTTCTCTTATATATGTCTTTATTTTTTTCTTACTCGTAACAATAGCTAGATTAGAAAAAAACAATATCAATCAATATTTCAGGAAACTTTTTTTAAAAAAGTGCTATAAAATTTCCTTACGTGTGGATGCGTCGATTGAGGGATGATGGGTCGAAATAAAGGGAAGGTCCGGTGCGATCGGGTCGGGCCATGAGGCTGTGACGTCACCACGAGTGTACTGGTATGTGCTATAGTGTGTATGAACATTTCCTATTCAAGAAAAAACGAAGTTTGGCATGGAAATATAATTCATTTTTGCAGTGTTGACATAATGCACATGTAATTTTTTTAAAAAAAAAGTAGAATGGACCAAAAGCTGCATTTCAACTCGAATTATTTATTTAAAACGGACAACTCATGGGAAGTATATCTTCTCTAGAACTCTTTGAAAAAAATCTTATTAAGAATTATGTATATATATATATCTTAAAATGTAGTATATATTTCAGTTATAACGACTTTCGAAGTACAAACTAGCTTTTGAAGTTGCGAACCTTTTTACTGTCTCTTAACTTTCCACAACCTGGCATCCATGAAAACCCTTTTCCGCTAGATTCAAACTAAATTTCTCAAAACTTTTACCAGTAAAAGTAAGGTATATATGTTTAGCATGAATATTTGATGAGACGCGTTGTCGCGGAGATCTTGGTGTCGTTCTGTGATTGAGTATTGTATTTGTGCTTTGAAAAAGTTGATCTGTTCCTATGGTGTGGACACTGCACGCATGTCTACTGATGTGTTAGGTTGAAATGGGTTGAGTTGTCAGTCAGGTTTGCTTTGAATCTATAACAAATCTCATTTATGTGACGAGCTATATTCGTAAAAAAGCTCAATTTTTGTTATAAATGAGCTTCTATGACGAAAATGTACCATCACACCCATCGTCACAAATAGTTCGTCATATTATATGTCTTGTGACAAAAAATTGATACATCATCGTAAAGTTAGGGCAAGACTGTCCAGCCGAGCAGCTCATTTTCTATGACAAATTACAGTCATCATGAATAACTGTTTTGTGATAAATAAATATTTGTCACACATTCTTCTCCATTGTTGTTGATTAATGTACCATCAAAATAAAATGAAATATACAACAAAATATAACTATCATGCAGAATGATTATAATAAAACGTACAAATTATACCAATACATCATTTTTATATATAATTACATGTATATAAGCATCAACTAAATGTTCATACATGTACTCCTTCCACACAATTTGTAACCAAACTCAAATGTACAAATAGTGTAAAGAAATAGATCGAGTTGTCTAGTCTATAAATAGATTCCAGTTCTTCAAATCCTGAAAAGCACAAAGGGAAATTCAGTGTACATAAGTTTTGTCAAAAATTAGTTCCCGACAATATATCTGTAAATTGACTGAGTACCTTCGAGAGTATGGATTAATCACGAAGAGAGACAAAATTATGTATACAGGTTCGAGCCTTCGATTGGAGTAATATCCTATATCCTGTGAGGGTGTTGCTGCCTTGTATTAATGATCTCGAGTATAAGATGGCTAAGACTATTACAGGAAGTTGATTGTATCTAATCTATCATAGGGTTGTTGCCTTTCGTGTTACTCATAGTTCCTTGTTCGTGTCTAGTTGTGGTTGTTCTCCCCCCCCCCCGTCACAGCCTTTCCACCTTATAGGGGTGAGGTACCGACTCCTATCCAGCCGTAGTCGATAGAAAGTTGTTTTCCTTGACGTCTAAGTAGATATACCGGCTTTGAATACAGATCGTATTGGTTTGGGTAACCAATCTAATCTTTCTCGGTATGTACTTCCTTGATTCCGGGTGTATGAGGTACAGCTGATTCGGTTCGTGATATCTGGAGATGCCGAATATGCGTCGTATATACCTTTTATGTATATAATTTACTCTTATGCACATATACATCATAGTTAGATATTCGATAGTAGCCCCCTAACTCTACTCCAGAGGAGAGGTTTCCATAAGCACTTATTCGGGTACTGCCAAGTTTAAGCTTAGTCGAGTAAAGTGGATCAGATTTATGGTCGAAAGAATTGAGTATGGACAAATCCTTTCTCGAGTATTGAGCGGAAGCTTAGTCGGGTCGAGCGCCCTGTGGCTAATCGCACTCGAGACTTGAAGAAAAAAGATTTAAAGAACTCAACTGATCGACACCTAACTCCGAGTAGAGTTAAAAAAAAAACTTTTCAAAATTTGAAACGACGGGCATGGGCGCATTTAATGCGAGCAGAAGGGTGTGCAGAGATTCACACATCGTCATCATTCCTTTTTTTTCACGCCGATCGAGGCGTTGCAAAGGTGGGAGTGGTTGAAACGGCGGAAACTTTTCTATTTTTTACCCGTAAGACCCGGACTTGCAGCAACCATTCTTCGTCCTTTGCCATAAGTCTTCTTGCAAAAGCCTCTCAATTTTCTATGCTTCGACACGCACCACCACCAGAAAAAAGTTTAGATCCATGGATCCCAACCCTTCTTTGATGATTCCGACTTCCTCCTCGCTGGAGAAGCAGTCGGACGCAACAACCCCTGGCACCTCGCCCGATCAGTATGATGAGGCGCGGTTCATGATCGAGGCCTAGACACCCTTGGTGATGCAAGAGTCTCGGCTGGCGGAACTCAAAGCGGAAGGAGTGGTGCCGCCGCGCAGCCTGGTTGAATGGAGGACGACATCGGGTGAGAGATTCCCTTCCTGCAAGATCAAGCACGAGTTCGTAGTTTTTGAGTCTTTCTTCCGTTGCAGATTTAACATCCCTCCTTCCAAGTTTCTTCTCAATGTGCTCGATCGATATCAAATTGAACTTCACAACCTGAGCCTCAACTCTTTCACCATGTTGAGTGTTTTTGTTCATCTTTGTGAGGCTTTCCTTGGCATAGAGCCAAGTTTGAATCTTTTTCAGTATTTTATAAACTAAAGAGGATTACCAAGAATAAATGTGTCAGAGGATGTGGTTTCCAGTTGAGGAGTGGAATGAAAAACTCCTATATCTTGATTCCCCTAACTTCCTCTTGGTCGAAGGATTGGAAGAAACTTTGGTTTTACGTCTCCAATCTCAACCCTATTGGCTTTCCTTTAGTGTATAGAGGTCTTTTCCCGTCCAAAATCTTTCTTGGACGCAAGAGCATCGAGAGTCCAACCACATCACCTATTTCGCCAACAAGATTGGTATGTTGAGGTATTTTGGCCTTACTGGGTGGCATGTGGCCAGAGACTTCATTAGTAAGAGGTTGAGTCCCCTGAAGGCGCGATCGTGCCTAGCCTGGGAGTACAATCGAGTAAACATTTTTTTTTCTTTTTCAGCCCTGCCTGAATAGGATGTAACCGCCCGGCTGAACAGCTTTTTTCTTCCGGCGCATCGGAGTGTGACATTGCGCCTTACTCCTTATCGAATCCTCAACTAGACGTAAAGATTTTCTTAATGGAACAGTAAGACCTGTTATTGTCTTGTTCTGACTTGTTTGTGTGACTGCAGGCTCCAGTTTTCCATTAAGAACACATCCTTTCGAGCGACGTATTTGATCTCGACGGCGCTACTTCTACCGATGCTGTCGACAAGGGGAAAGGATCGACCAACGAGTAGGCCGAGGGGTCTCTTCGATCAAAGAGATCGTCCCCATCTTCTCATCTGTTGTCAGATCCGTGCCCTCTCACGCGCAAGCGAAGGAGCCCTCGGGTATGCTAATTGAAGTTTTTATTATCTTCTTATTTCCTTTCAAATTATTAAGTAGATATATGAATGCATTCGGTTTGGATGAGTGGCATCTTGTTAGGGAATGGTGAGCGTACCAACCCAATCGCCTCCTCGAGCAACCGCCGCTCTCGATAACCCGACCGAAAAGGTAAGTCTTATCGAGTTATCAATTTCCTTTCGGTCATTCTATTAATGACGAGTTGCATGGATGGCTCTTTTTTTAGGGGACGTCTGGCGCGTCCTTGTAATCGCTAAGTCGAGGGACCGTCATGCCTGATGACTCGACTAGGGAGGTAATTTCAGTCGAATTATCGCTCTTTAGTTGGTCATACTTTCACTCGATAATGCATTCTTATTATATGGTTCTTTGCAGGCTACTGATGACTTGACTTTGCCTGATCTATGTGTAACTCCTCCACCGGCTCCGCCTACCGGACCAAGAACAAAGAAGGTGACCACAAAAAGGCAAAAGTCAAGCATCATTTCACATTTTTCAATTTCAAAGAGGTTTGTCCTATATTCTGATCTCGACTGGTCGATTGGTAGTCCTTTCTTTTCCGCTTCTCTTATACTGTTGATTGCAGACTATCAACTGAGGCGCAAACCAAGGCTGCCAGCGCCTCGACCAGTCATCCAGGGCTAACTTCCCCAGTTGACTCGGCCTCGGCTCCAATCAGTGATCCTGCCTCGAGCGCGTCCGAAGAAGACCCGCAGCTCAAGGGAAGTGAAACTCAATATCAATTCCGACTGATGATCTGTGGGCAACGATAAAGACTCTTCTCTAGGCTACAAGCGCTCAGGTAGCTGCCGCCGAGGCCAACCACCACAAGAAGCTCGAAGCCAAGAGGAAAAAAGTTGAATGTAAGTCTGTTCTTGATCACAAGTGGATGATTCGATTATTGGGTGACTAGCAAAGAATTATTTTTTGGTTTACCTTTTTTAGGCCTTAAGTCCTCCTACAACAACAAGGAAAAGCTTCTTGCTAACGCAATGAAGAAGTTTAACGATGATGTCAAGTTTTGGGAGAGACTCAGGAATCAAGTGAACACCGCTCAAGCTAAAAAGAAGGCGATGATGGCTGAGAGGGATGCTGCTGTCCTGGCTCTTTAAGAGCTGAAGTAGCAGACCCTCGATCTCATGTCACAAGCAGCCTTTGCAAGCATTGCCGCATTGCTAGGTATTCTCAAGAGCTATAAACCTGTGCTCGATACCTCATTGGTGACAGTCGGGTTTAATTGTACTAGCGAGGAGGCCGCAAAACTTGTTGAAAGCGTCCAGCTAGCGGTTCCCGCCTTTGTCGAGTCGTTAAGGCTTAGTCTGCCTAATGATGATAGTGATGAGAGTCCCTCAGACTGATGGTCCATTCTGCTCTGACACTTGTAAAACATATTTTATGATCTGAGAATGCCCACAACAATACTACACTTTGCCAGTCTATTATGCTTTTATCTGCTATTCCCTTGTCGATGAAATAGGATGAGCATAAGTAGATGCAGTAACTAATAGATACATATTGTCATTGTTTTCAAGACCATACAATTACGCATCTGTCAACATCTGAAATCTTAACTAGATAAGTTATTAGATGCATAACCCTCGAGTACTCAAGAAGACCGTAATAGTGAGGAAAAGACTAATACATAGCTATAAAAAGAAAGAGCATATTGAATTTTTTGCGAACTTTTATCAATTTGTGCATTCGATCAGCATGCAAATATGAACTCGATAGAGAGCACACGCAAGGCAGACTAGGACTTCAAAACCCTTTTGGCTGTTAGGCGTGAGATGTTTGACAACCTATGTGTCGTTATGCCTCCTGAGGTATAGTTATTCGTCATCGACCCAACACATGCCTCTATTGGCTCTATTTATCGTGATCAACGCAGAGCCAGATAAAATCTTGCAAAAAACATATAAAAGAAATATGGTATTACGATGTAGCCCCCGACTCTACGGTCGAGGAAGAAATTACTCGATTGGAGAGTAGAAAAGGACATACCTGTACCATTGATCGGAGAGCAGTGTTATAGCTCAGAACTTTGTACTCGACCAAATCTCGTTCTCGACCATGTACTCAATGACTGAGTTGGTCGAAGAGTAAGGCTCGTTCTTGACCATGTACTCGACCATGGAGTCGATCGAAGAGTGAGGCTCGTTCTCGACCGTGTACTCGACCACGGAGTCGGCCGAAGAGTAAGGCTCATTCTCGACTGAATACTCGAGAATGCAAGCCCCTGAGCATCATGGTTTTGACTGCAATATGATTATCGAGTGAACTCGAACCACTGGGCAAGTGGGCATTAAAAGACCCCACTCCCATTTGTACTCATTTTCACCGCAATATTGATCTGATGCGTCATAATGGCCGCCCATCCCCCTTTGTAGAGATGAGACAAGCCATAACGCCATCATGACTTCCACCAAACGTGCTACGCGCCCGAGGTGACGCTATCATTTTGGATCTTGACAGCCACGTTTACACAGTACAACCCATCCCCCCTATAAATAGAGGGGACTCGAATCGTTTGTCCGTTGTCTCCTTTGCTTCCTTTGCCTATCGCCTCCTAACACTCGTATAATTTGAAGTCATGGCCTCCACTCCATCTCTGCCTCTTGAGACAATCCAAGAAGTCCTCTCCCCTAGGCCTCTCGCCATGATACCTACCGAGGTCATTATCATCACGTCCTCTGATGATGAGGACTTGAGTAGCGGGCCTCAAAAGGAGAGGGAAGAAGCATCCACCGTAGATCGTCGCTGTCCCCTCACTCAGCGTGTTCGCTGTTAAATCAAAACCTATGCTTCAGCACAGCACTCTGCACCAGAGAGGAATGAGGATGGTGGTGATCTCGACCGAATCATCAACCAAGCGACCATTGAGGTCTTCGGCGGTGGAGCCCCCGAGTCATCGTCGGTGACGGAGGCACTGTCACCTTCTCTGTCGACAACAGCTAGATCGCCTTCGCGCCAGGCAGAAGATCACTTGGCATCATCGGGGCCGGTCATCAACTCCAGTAAGGCCTTCGCCTCGGCCACACTTCCTGGCCCTTATGCTGGTCGGTAGCCGATTCTTGGGGTGATCAGCAGCCGCCCGAGGGAGGAGTATAAAAGGTTCCTTGACTCATTCAAGGGCGAATGAGAGTTCATACGCTTCCATACTTTCGGAGGTGGTGGATCTTCACTATTTGGCAAAGCTAGGTGGATCCTTTCTGCTAATTTTGCACTAGCCACACGGATTAGAGGAAAAAAGAAAGATTATGTAATCATGTAGCTAACCGAATTGAATGTAATCGACTTACCTGTAATCTACCTTTTCTATGAATAAAACTTTTAGAGTTGGTCGATGTTCCACGAGTGCCATGCGAACACGTCTTGGTTTGCTTGGAGGAAGGTGACGAGCCCGAGTTCCTATTTGGGGTCGAGGTTGGCCCAAACCTTAATCGTCTTGGATGGTTCAGACGGGTCGAGGGGCATCGCCTTGACGCAACCATCGGTCTTTTTGTTTCTGAGGCCATCGTGGGTCTTGCCCTTGGTGTTGTTGGATTTGGTAGCGCCAACATGACTTACGAGCTTGGAGTCTTTGGCCTCAACAACACCTTGTTGCCTTTGACGCTTAGAACTTGCGTCCTTAGAAGCGATGGCACTCGACTGTAGTGTTCGCCATATCCAGGCTTTGCTTGTTGCATCTGACCGCTGCACACTGATCTCCTTTAACTGTAATTGCCCCACTGGGACCTGGGATCTTAAGCTCTTGGTAGGCATAATGAACCACCGCCATGAACTTTCCCAGCATTGGGTGGCCTAGGATCACATTGTACACCGTCTTGAAATCCACAATATCAAAGGTCAGCTTTTCTGTGTGGAAGTTGTCGGGCATGCCAAACGTGACCGGCAGCTCGATCTGGACGAGAGGCTTGGTCGATGAGTTAGGAGTTATGTCATGGAAAGGCACGACTCCAACTTTAAGCTTTAACCTTTGGATCCCCATCTTGTCCAAGGTTTTGGAGAAAATAAGGTTGAGTGAATTGTCTCCATCGACCAGAGTTCTGGAAACCTTGATGTTAAGTATGGTCAGCTGAACTACTACCGGGTATCGATTAGGATGTGGTACCACGGTCAGATGGTCGGTTTGATCAAAGGTGATCGGCTGTTCCAAACACTTGAGATACCGAGAAGGCCCAGTCAGGGCCAGGTTAACTTCTTGCTAGAGCTCCTTGTACTGTCTCTTGAACTCGTGTGTGGCAGATCCTCCAAAGATGTGTGCCAAGTTGTGGTTAGCCTCGTGGAACTGGGGCTCGTCACCCTCAACATTAGACTTAACCTGCTTACTACCACGCTCAACATTTGCCTTGATCTTCTCATCAAGTTTCTTCTTGAAAACAACGCACTCGTCAAAGTCGTGCTGGTTACTCTGATAGATGAGGCACCACTTTCCACCACCTCGACTGAGTCCTTTGTTGTCCCCAGTGTTGCGTGATTTGCTCCTGTTGACCGCAGCTATAGTCATATCGGGACCCTTGTGCTTGTCACCATGTTTGTTCTTCTTCCCTCCGTTCTTCAAGGACTCGGGTCTGTCCTTGTCAGATTGGAGGTTTTTAGCGCGTACCTACACTTCCGCTCATTTTGCACACTTGTCGGCCAACTTGAAAAGCTCTTTGACCATGTGGATCTTCCAAGTAGCCATCTATCCATGCAAGTATGTGTCCTGAACACTTCGTTTGAAGGCGATAATTACCGATTCATCTGAGATGTTCGGGATCGTGTTACACTTGTCGATGAACCTGTGGATGAAATCTTGAAGAGATTCGTTGTCGCCTTGGTGCATCTGGTGGAGGTCGTTCTCCGTTCCTGGCCGCTCGAACATGCCTTGGAAGTTAGCTATAAACTGAGCCTTGAGTTCTGCCCATGAACGAATCAAGTTGGGCGGCAAGTTTAGCAACCAGGACCTTGCTGTTGACACAAATTTTGGCAATATGTGGTTAAATAACATATAAAATAATGTCAGTGGCTAAATTCCATGAGATATGAAATAAATAAACCCTTTAAAATAATCATTTCTAAAAAAAGAAAGGAATGAATATAATCTCGCGTCGGCCGCAAAACACAAGCGCGCTCAAGAACTAAAAATACACATGGTTGTCGAGACTCGCTTGATATGCAATTGTTGAGAGTGCTCATATCAAATTTCTACAAGCAATGTTGGAATTCATACCCACATGTAACATCAAACATGGGTATACGGCATGGTCGCTCGAATACGCAACTTCTCGGCTGATTATCTAAAAAAATATGGACAATATATGAGACCAAAATATTTAGTTACCTAATCAAATAATTAGTCAATTAATATGGCCATGTCAGTTACCCAAAAATAAAAATAAACCCATGTATGCGCATATACGTTTCGCCATACGTGCACACTAGCTAAACACTGAATCAGATGATGGATTAGTCAAGGACCCCACGTGTCAGCCATGCTTTCCCAAATGCATATACGCATGCCTGTGTTTGGCTGAGGCCAACAAAGCCAGGTATCCATGTTGCCAACATAACAGCACGCTCATGAGGTGTGGTTGCATGCTAGTGTATAATTAAGCATTGCTTTAATCATTATAATTAGGAATAAAGGGCAACTGACCCACAACTCAGCCTCTAAAGCTTGGACGTCTCCAATTAAATACAGACCAAGCCCACGTGACTAGAAGCAAGAACCTCCACGAACTGCTCGACATGCACAGCAACTGCAAGTCATGGCGCCGCTGCCGCTTAATGGCTCAATTAGCAAATAAACAAAGCAGAAAACAAATGAGAAAAGGTGAGAGGAGTTGCTGTAACTCGCCAAAATGGAACCGCCCTTTGCTCCTGCTCTATAAATAGATGGCCTGGCCAGTGGCAGAAAGAAGAAAAAAAAAGCTTGGGCAGAGCACAGGCAGGCTGTTGGCGTGAGAGAACGAGAGGAGTTTGGCCGGAGAGCACTAATAGGCTGCCGGTTTGAGAAGGTTTCTGCATGCCAAGTATTCGACACATGGGAGCTTCTGCAGAAACAAGCGCTCGGCAAATACATACAAGCACTGGAAGGCAGATACTAGGGAGAAAGGAGAGGCCAGTGGAGGAGCGCCAGGGAGAAAGTTGCCGTGCGCGTAAAGGTATTGGACAAGGTGATGCTCTTGCCTTCTTTGCCACCCTCTGCTCCCTCCACTCTCTCTTGTTTTTTTGTTCTCACCTTCCTCTGATTTGGTCTGTTGATACAAATCAAGGAGCTAGCTATCCTCCTCTCTCCCCTCTCTTGTTTTCTTGTTCTCACCTCCCTCTAATTTGGTCTGTTGATACAAATCAAGAGCAGGCACAAAGCCTCATTCGCTGGTTTGGTCTATTAATACAAACCACGATGAAATGTGTGAAGACCCCAATCTTCGGCTTGGTCCGTTGATACAATGCCAAGATGGGAAGAGCCTTGTCACTTCGTTTTGGTCTTTTGATACGAATCAAGAACAAGTGCTGCAAAATCGTCTTCTAAAAGCTAATTAAAATATGCCTTAGCTGCACTATGCATATGGGTTCTGTGATCATCACAAATACCTGCCAAAAGTATAGTTGATGTTGTCAAAATCCTACAAGAAATTTCATCGGCTTCAGTCACAGCAAAGCAAGACTGGTATGGACACGTATGGGCTCCATCCGATCTCCGGTTGAGTGTGCAGCGCGGGTCGCTGGTACTTTGCATCGCGCTACCCGGCCGTCGGGATAGGATCATGAGTGCAATCAGCAAAATCTGCTACCTGATGCCATGGATGGCAGGAATAATTGCGATCGGCCGGCTGAGATGCAAGGTCTCGGGTTACCATGCTAATGTACAACATACACGCGAATACTATGTCGGTAGCAATTGGTGCAAACAAGGCAAAGAAAGCGAGTTGCATGCTGCACTGCGTAGGAAATCATGTTTTACTAAATGTGCTATGAGTGTCATGATCAGTGGCATCATCTTTTGCAATAATCATTAGATATTGCATTCATGTCTGCACATCTTGCAACCATTATTAATTAGGTTAAGCCTCATCTAATCACATGCTTAAGTGATATATTCCAGGCATGCTAACACATGGGTATTTTTTTGGATGGTTGTCGTTTGTGTCACAAGTGATATGTTTAAAATAAATCAAGTGCTAAAGTTCAGGTTGTGCCTCCGCTGCACTCTGTTCATTGCTTCCGTGATCATAAGTACTATGCCATGAGTTGTAGCAGGCGTTCCTAAAACAAAAACCAAGTAAATCAGGTGTTGCATCCATAGCAAACCCTGCATGCACTATGTCATGAGTATTAGCTGGCATCTGCTGGTAAAATCAACGAACTGCATATTACTATAATGTGCATGTGCATCATATTAGTCACTACTCATGACATGTCGTGAGTAATATTGACTTAGGCAAAATCTATAAAATTACACACATTATATTCTACACATGGAAATCATACCAATTTGTTCCATGCCATGAGCTGTGATATCAACTTGTTAAATAATAAACAAATCAACCTTGTTCGGATTAAAAACTGTGTATGAGCTCTCCATCTTCCTGAGAACCATGCCATGATGGATAATCTGAATGATATAAATATGTATGAATAAATCATGCAATCTGTTGAATATAACATATAAACATGTCATCCCTGCATCTCGGATTGCTAGGCAAAGTGAAACATACGCATGGTGAATTTCTAATAAATCATGCAAAAATGTCAACAAAGTGCATGCACTAGCATCGTGGAAAATAGACTGATTCCATATTGACATCTAAACAAAATGCAAAACTAAATTCTTCGGTGAGCATTCATTCATGGCGACAAGACATAATATTTTTTTTCTTTTTTTTATAGTTTTGAAATAGTCATATGTTGTAATCTTCCTTTTATGTCTTCATGTTGAAATTCTTAATCAGGGGTTTTCTCTACGGAGATGTAATTAACTGAATTTCTAAGTAAATGTATGAATTCAGGAAGTAATATACTCGCAATACCTAATGCATTTTATTTTCGTCCTTGTTAAATTCGAATTAAACTCAAACTTGTCTCTTTTGACGCGGAGGCGGGTTTCCGCCTGTTTCCCCGCCATCACTTGCGGGTCCATCAAGGGCGGTTAACAGATAATTAGCCATTACTCGATTGTCACCGCCGGCTGCTCAAATTACAGCGGTGTAGATCTGCAACCACTCGTTGGGATTGATCTTCCCGTCGTATTTCTGGATCGAGCTCGCTTTTAAATTCTCGAGCCACCGAATCGAACGGAGTTCGCGTACGAAAGCCTCGCATCCCCCGTCGAACTCTTCAGGAGGAGGTGGTGGAGGATTGGCACGCCTCTCTCTGAGCGGGGGTGTCATATCGACCATCTCGTTCTGTAGATCTGCGGTCGTGGTAGCGACGATCGTCTTCACGGAGTTCCTCATGGTGTTCTGAATACGGTTCCTCAGATCTTCCTGATACCCGCGCCTATGGATAAGGCAGCTACAGTTTGGGCCACAGTATCATTTTTGGGCTCGACCACCTGAGCTTCCCATCCGGGATGCCCCTACTCGAGAGCGTTCTCACCTGTGGCTCCTCTAGTCGGGACAATTCCGACTGGGGGGGCCTGGAGTTGCGGGGATTGTTTGCTCGAGCGACTTGGTTCTGAGTCATATCGAGTAGGATCTTAACTTGATTGACCATAGGAGTCAGTGGATTCACTGGATCCAATTCTGGAAGGGATCTGAGAATCAGAAGAGCTCCTTGCACGTTAGCATCCGGAGTACTGAATATGTCGCTACCGAGGCTCGGTTGCGGTCGAGCTGATGAAGCCTCATGATGATTGTTCAGAGGGAGCTTGTCCCTTGAGCCATGGGCTGTTATGGGCGTAGGTACACCCATTGGAAGTCGTCAGGAGAGACCAGGAGGCATCTGCCTTCCCGTGGTCCACCGGTGGAGCGCCGTGTCGGGTGCACGTATGGATCCAGATGTGCATGTTTTGCGTGGTAACTCAGCGCCAGTACCACCGGCATCGACTACTGTCGCTGGATCTCCAAGGATTTTCGCGCCGTTATCAACCACGACATTTGGATCTACTGCCATTGACTCAGCTGATGGGGGATCATCGCCTCTAGCCATAAACACGAATCGATCTGTTCGACTGCTCTGGCTAGTGTTAGAGTCACCGTCGCCACCCTCATCTTTGTCGGTGTCCATGTAGTGGAGAACATTAGGCTCTGCGAGTCCCACTCGAGATGTCCCACCTCATGGTATGCATCCGATGGTATTGACTCGAGGGTACCGTTGTGGACCAGTCAACCTTGATCATCCCAACAAAAAACCATAATTTCGAAGATGATTTCTGAGTCGACGGAGGGGGACTTGAAGACATCCTTGGTCGGCTCGAAACAGTTATAGAAGCTAGTGTCAGAAAATCCGACGCAAGAGTGAGTCTGAGACATGATTAATCCTACAAAACAAAAGAAGTCCCCTACCCGGCGTGACAACTGTCGAAGATTAGTTCCCGATAATATATTCATAAATTGACTGGGTACCTTCGAGAGTAGGATTAATCATGAAGAGAGACAAAATGATGTATACAGGTTCGGGCCTTCGATTGGAGTAATACCCTATGTCCTATGGGGGTGTTGCTGCATTGTATTGATGATCTTGAGTATAAGCAAGGTGACTAAGATTATTACAGAGAGTTGATTGGATCTAATCTATCCTAGGGCTAAAGTCGTCGAGTAACTCCTCTGTTGTTACTTTTCATGTTGCTCGTAATTCCTTCTTCGTATCTAGTTGTGGTTGTTCTGCCCCCCCCCCTCCAACCTTTCCGCTTTATAGGGGTGAGGTACCGACTACTATCCAGTTGTAGTCGATAGGAAGTTGTTTTCTTTGACATCCAAGTAGATATACCTATTTTGAACACAGATTGTATTGGTTTGGGTAACCAATTTAATCCTACACGGTATGTACTTCCTTGATTCTGGGTGTATCAGGTACCACTTATTCGGTTCCGTGATATCTGGAGCTGCCAAATATACGTTGTATATACTTTGTCTATATATGATGTACTCCTTATACATATATACCCCATAGTTAGATATTCGATAAGTTTCCAAAGATATTGTTAATGGACCAAATTTATAAATAATGAAATTTAAATCAACGTACATACATCAAGAAAAGATGCACTTCAGTTGGTGCTTACCAGTGTATCACTCCACCCAATTAGCTATCAGAAATATAAACCTTGAATTTCTGCAAGAACTTTGGACATCAGTGCATCACAATCTTTGCACTAGAAAAACACCTGAAATTAGTATAGAATACATAAGTAGTTCTAACTGGGTCATGGTACAGAGTATTACTTGGAAAGTAGCTACGTGGGATTTGACAATCCTCATTATCATTGCCGAAAGTATGCCCTGAAGATTTTAGAAATGGTGATGTTCATGCCCAACACTGAATCAATAGTAATTAATAGAAATATTTGGGTGTGGTGGTGTTCCCTTCAACAGGGCTAGTGCAAAGTTGAGAGCATTGAAATACATAACCGGCAACAATGATTTAGATGGCATATCCTGCAGTATAGTATTTTTATAAAGATGTAATCATTATTTCCATTCTCCAGAATTTCTGGAAAATGGAAAGGTACAAAGTGTCATCATGAGCCAATTGAGCTTAAAAGCTATGTCCGCAGGCTCAAATCTAGACATAACTTTTCACAATTGAACTCTTCTTGTAAAGTTGCAACAATTATTATTTCAGTTGTCGGAGTGTTTGATTGGCCAACCACACAAACAGACTACTACTCAACCAAGGATACTATTATTTCACATCAAAATTGGTTGTATCTAATAGCATGTGAATCCAAAAGATAATGAGAACCATGGCACAAAATCAATTAATAAAAAAAAAGATTCAGCTTCCCGCGATGTGCTAATATCATTCTAATGTTCACTTATAAAACCGATTAAGATTATTTGGTGTCCTCTATGCTGACCCGAAAGCATAAAAGAATCACAGATCTTGAACTCGAGGAGCAGCGCCCCGCGGGCAGGCTCGTAGAGGGCGAAGGTGACGGCATCGAAAGGGCAACGTAGGCAGCGACCATGCCCGTATTAGTGCCACGTGCCTAGCCGTGCCCGTGCTCATGCTGGCACGTCGCAACCGGGTCGGGCTATGCCGACACGTCGAGCAGTGGCCTCGACCCAGACATGGCTTGATGAGCCGTGTCGTACTGTACCTAAGTTGTGCCTATAGTAGCAAGCTTCATACTGACCCAATAGATATGACCCATTTAAACAGCACTAGTCCAATCCATCATCTTGGCCTGAGGCTCTTCACAACTTCCCATCTCTCTCCTCTCACCTCATTCGCCAATCTATCCATCCATTTGACCACCACTTTTCTCCCCTCGACCTTGGTGTTGTTCTACGACTGAGTACTCTATTTGTGCTTTGAAACAGTCGACATGTTCCTGTGATGTGGATACTGCACGCACGCCTGCTAATGGGTTGGGTTGAAACGGGTTTAGCGGGTTGAGTTGTCAGTCAGGTTTGCTTTGGATGGATTGGAGCGGATTTTCGTATTTAGTGGGTTGAGTTAGGTTGGGTTTGTAATGAAAATAGTTGATGCCGATGCAAGTTCAAGGAGATGTTCACCATCCAATTGTTATGTATAGATTTTATGGGGTGGTTGTTGAAATACGTACAATAATAAGAGCATATATATTCATTTTTTATAAAAAAAAAAACATAACAAGAACTGAATAGATCATAAAGGATATACATGAACTTATAAGATTGTGCCACTAATTGCCAAAACAAAGATAACAATCATCACGTATTGATAACAGTAGTACATTATGTATTGATAACAGTAATACTGAACAACAAGATGAGAAATTAAAATTTGCTATTAGAGAATTCTAAACAGTAGGCCCCAGAACTATAGAATTATGCTCCCTAGCTGATCTTTAGTCATATCACAAATTGGACCAGTAAATAGAGATCACATCTAGATAAAGATCCTGAACAAAAGTTCTTTGAAAATACTATAGCTTCCTAAACGGTGCTATAGAACAAGTGCTCAAACACTGAAAAGAAACAAGCACCTATTTAACACGATAATAGTAGCACAACAGACCAGCAGGGCTAGAAACCTCAATTACTGAACCATCAACATATACTATTCTCTCATATATTAATCAAACAGGTTAAGCTCAAACTATAGACAATAGCAGCACATGTCCAGGAGCTCAAAGCAACTTCGCAGTGAACTGAATGACTACATAATCCCAAAATCGGTATACAGGCACGATCAGCTAGAATCAAAGTACAAAGCCCAGTTATTACGTATACCTTTCAACAATCAGAGAACTAAACATGACCTCATCTATTGTACTCAACTAACTAGTCCAATTTCAATGTACTTAATCATCATCGAGCATACAAAAATAACCAAACTGTTCAGATTAAAAGAGAGTAAAAACTCTGTCAAGGGTGAATCCCTAACAATGAATTTGAGGTATGTTGGACAGTGGATGCGTGATCGGTGTTCAGGGTGTGCCTATGGAATGTGTGTGTGTTTGTTTCTCAAGAACACTAGATTTATCCAGGTTCAGACCCCCCGTGAGGCAATAGCCCTACATCCTGTGTATTCTTCTTCATCCCCTTTTTTACAGAAGATATGCCCTTTATATTTCAGGAGGGAGAAGTTTTACAAGTGGGCCCAACAAGAAGACTCATGCTTGTCCTAGAGAAACGATATAAGCAATCATTACAAGTCTACATTCGTTGTGCCTGCCTTGGGTCCCTGCGGCGCCAGTCCCATCCATTGATCGCACCCCTGTTTGTCACGCTCGAAGCGCCAGGCCTGTCCTGTCCTGTCGTAGGCTTCCCACGCGCTCCTGTTGCACCCTCTGTCACGTCTGTGCGCCCGTCCCATAACAATTAATATCTGCGGGACGGGATAAGGTAACTCTGTGTCGACCATGGCGTCTCAGCCGGAGTGGGCTATCTGGGGAAGGAAACTGGGATGCGTAGCGGTATTAAATGAGGTTTGATTGGCCTAAACGAGTATCTGGCCTGTGACCAGTAAGGACTGGTCGCGGGGAACCCTGCTAAGGCCCTGGTCGTGGTCGCTCTGGCGTTGACTGGTCGCGTAGGGGTCATGGATCAAAAGAACAAAAGTGTATATTGCCCAAAGTTGACCATTGCGAGCCATCCTGGTGGGGGGCTCTATATTCTTTACATCGACAGTAGCCCCCAAGCTCCCTCACGCATGTGATGATCTGAGCTGTTTTTCGTCATGTTGTGGTCGGTCCTAGTCGTACCACTTGAGCCCTAGGTGAACAAGAGCTTTGCCTAGGGAGTGGTCGGCGACATGGTCCACCACTGTGTCTGGCTTAGAAAACCGCATCCTAAGGGGAAGTTAACTTTCCAGAGAAAGAGTGAGATCGTGGGCGAAAGAAACCTTGATGGCCGTCGGTTTTCGAGGTGATGGGATTGAGCCGATCTTATAAATCGAAAGGCAGAAATCCCAAAAACCCCTTCGCATTCCAAGCTTCTGCGCTAAAGCCCATCGCCCCCAACCACATCTCGTCTTTCCTGCGAAACCACCGTTGAGCTCCCATGGCACCGCACACCAGAAAGGAGCCTGACTTCCCAAGTCAAAGTGTACCGCCGTGAAGCTGAAGCAGATGTACAAGAATCGCCTGCTTCCGCCCCGCCTATCTTCAGGATATCGCCCTGGGGGGATGTCCCTGCTCCCCGCCAAGGGGAGATCGTGATCATCGCCTCGTTCTTCCTACTGGGTATCGTCCCCTCCTTTTCTGAGTTCTTCACCATCGTCATCTCATTCTACGACATCTGCCACCTCCACCTCAACCGCAACTCCATCATCATGTTGAGCATCTTCGCTCACATGTGTGAAAAATTCATAGGGATCGAGCCATACCTTGATCTCTTTCGGTTTTTCTACACAGTCCGGGTGTAGCCCAAGCTGGCCACTAGTAACTGCAGCTTTCATCTCCGTGACGGTGTCGCGAGCTCCTATCTGGAGATGAACCTCAAGTTATCGTGGTCGGGCTGGAGGTACGAATGGTTCTACCTCATGACCGACGACTCCCTGGATAACCTCTGTGTGCCAGAGGTGCCAGCATGTCTCGCGGAGAGTTGGGGGAGCTCCCCCAAGCCGACCGTCGAACTGTTGTTCCTTGCCGGCCGGGTCAAGACGCATGCGGAAGCCGGCCTGTTGGAGTCGGACGTCGTCCGCGACTTCATCAAGCACCGGCTGTGTCCCCTGCGGCGGAGAGCCCACCCGGCATATCTGTATACCGGGAGTGATGATGACACCCAGGAGAACTCCGCAGGTAACATCACAGCCGTCCCTCTGTCATTATCTGTTGGCCGAGTGGTGTCTTATTCCCTTTGATCAGATCTTCTGGATGAGGTCATCGACCTGTGGGTTAGGTCGTTGATGGTGGCGGCCACTAGGAAGGGTGGTCCTTCTTGTGTCCCCCTGTGTGAGCTCCCCCTGCTAGAGAGGGCTCGGGTGAGACTGATATGCTTGGCATTTTTTTTCAAAATTTCCTGCTTGAGCCTTTTTCTAGGTCATGGTCTCATGGCTCGAGTTATTTTCAGCATCTCCCCGAGGTAGATGTCTTGCAATTGATAGTCGACGAGGTCGAGGAGGCCTTCCAGGAGATTGAACGTGAGGGCCGTCAGCCCTCACCGTCGCCTATCGCTGCCCCAGACGCCCATTGACCTGGTCGCGACCCAACCCGTTAGGTCAGGGAGGCAACCCATCTACTTGGAGTCAGACGATGATTGCGGGTACCAACTCTGCGAGCGGTGTCGATCAGTAGGAGGCCGAGCTGCAGCGCCTCGACCCGAACAAGCCAGGCCTGCCTCGACCTGGCTAGGTCCGACCAGAGACCTCACGACCAAACCATCGTGGACCAATCGTCTGCGCAGAAGAGGCCGGTGGAGGACTCGTCCACCGTGAAGGCGTCCAAACGTGCTCGCGGAACCACGAGTATTGGCGGACCCCTAGCGGGGTTGTCTTCCCCGGCCAGACAGTCCGATGGCTTTGTGAGGACCAGAGTTGTGCTTAGCTCCCCACCGCCGCGGTAAGTTTCTTTGGGTAAGTTTAGATGCTTTGGATTTCCTTTCCTTCTTGATTCAGTAACTTTGTTGTTTGCCGTAGGCCCGTGGTAGCCCCTGCGGCTCTCGTCACGACCCCTTCGACGGCGCCCCCACAGGACGTCCCAGTGCCTCCACCAGTCCTAGCTTTCCCTCTCGAGCGTCGGTGGTGGTTCCGATCCTCGTGGCACCGGTCAAGGAGTCCGTGGTGGCCCCTGACTTGTTTGCTCTGGTAGGCCGCCTCCCCGCTTCTGTTCGCAGGCTGGTCGAAGAGAAGGAAGTGGTGGCCAGTAGGTGTGCCGAGCTGGAAAAATAGCTGGCCCAAGAAAGGGAGGCCAGGCGCCTACTGCAGCAAATGTGTGGCGAGCTCTAGTGCGAGAAGCCTGCGCTTTCTGCAAAACACACCGCACTTTTCGCTGAGCACTCCCAGCTCAAGGAGGATGAACGCACTGCCCTCTACATTCTCCAGGATGCCTTCAAGATGCTGGCGGATCCCCTGGGGAGCCTTGGGATTGGAGCCACTGAGCCGAAGGACAACCACACAGCCCAGGCCTGGGCCTACGCCATCAGGGTCCTGGCGGAAATTTTTTTCGGAGCTCCCAACCACCCTGGCGATGAGGGTTGCCGACGACGTGGCACAGGCGGTGAGGTCAACTGCGGAGTACATTTTTCGGTGCTACCGCAGTCACGACCCCAATTTCAACCTGGACCTTCTCCGGGAGGGAGCCGTGGTCGCCGGGCCTAAAGCGGAGGAGAGGCTGCAGCGGGAGTGTCAAGGAGCGGTGGACCACATGACATATATCTTCCGGGTGAAGGCCACCGAGGAGTAAAAACTTGACTGTAACTTTTATTTTGTAATATATTCGAATGAAGCATCCCGCTTTTGTTCTTTGATGACTTTGTGTTGTTGTGGTCGTAGAGTTCCTAGAGTGTCCGAACCATCCGCCCGTACCGAGCCCCCACCTACACTGACCAGCCCAGAGCTCTCGCCGAGCCCCCGATCAATCCTCCCAACAATCCTGCCGACCGACATATTTTGGAGGCGGTGGCCGAACGTGAGCTGGGGCTTGTGGTCGAGCGAGCGAGTACACCGAGCGACCGTCAATGTGTGTTATTCTGACCACTTGAGCCATGTGCTAGTCCCAGGTTACCCATGCAAGGCTCGACCAGCCGACTCCTGTGTGGCTTATGACCTGTTTCTTGACCAACTTGCTGGGAGGAGCTACTCGCGGTGCGGAGGGATCTAGAGCGGGTGACCTGGGAATGTGTCCTGCAAAGAGAGGACTTCTACGACTACCTTCATCATTGTCGGGAGGACCTGTCGGCAGCGCAGAAAGACCTAGAGCAGCTGAGCAAGGCGAGCGACAAGCGGCGAGTGAGATTCTACGACCATCTTCGCCGGGTCTTTACCCCCTTCGACTCCTTGCTTCGGTCCGCCGGTGTTCTGGTTTGCTCGACACCTGGGAATACCGTGATCGGTCATATTGAGTGGTTTCTGGTGGCCTTCGAGGAGGCAGGTGGTCTCGATCAAAGGATTTGCGAGGCCGTCGGCGACCACCTTTTTGAGGTCAGGGTCTCCGGCGCCTGCCTTGCCCTCGCCTACATCCACGCCTGCTTCCCCAACCTGGACCTCTTGCCGGTAGTCGGGGCTACTTTTGAAGGCACTTGGATGACCACAGAGGAGCTCGATGCCTGTGCCGATTCATTTTTGTATGTTGTTCATTTCTGCCATTGGAGTGTCTGGTTTGACCCACTTATGGGTATTTTTGGGTCCTAAGAGTATTTTTTAGAGGTCGTCTAGAATCAGTCCCTGGGTCTCATTCAAGTGGTCGCTTTGTAATGAAGGATACTTGTTTTTATGTGGATTTTTTCCGTGCTTGGACGGCGAGTAGCCTCGGAGTGCTTGTAATGCCTAGGGAGGATCATGTCGACCCGCTCGCTAGCTAGGTCCCAGCACTAAGGATGACCTTTATCCCAGTAAGCCTTTCGATGGCGACCAACGCTTGAACCGAGTTAGGGCTTGTGGCATTGTGGTCATTAATCCTCGGGTGCCATCCCCTAGCAGCATGCGAGCGGTTAATTTTGGATCTCGTCCCTTCAATCATGAGCGAGTGGGCTAAACAGACCTAGCTGCAAGAAAACAAAACACATATCCTAATAGTTCTAGCCCCCGACTGTTTGGTCGGCAGAAGAAGTTGCCGACCAGGCGGTCAAGATCTTGAAACAGAAATGGTTACAATTTGATGGGAGGTCGCGTTTTTCCGTGAAGTCCTGCAACACAGAAAGCTTGGTTTCTTGGATTTGAAAGCACTTACAAGTCATGTCCACGCTCGTCCGGAAGGTCCTGCAAAATAAAAAAATGGTTCATCGTCGAGCAGCCTTATAACAGGACCGGTGTTTCGCGGGTTATGTAATTTGCGATTGACCACCCTGGCAAACTTGACCCCGTCCGGCTGGGGAATTGTAGGTCACTTTGGAGCACCCCTCCCTCCCACAGAGGAACCTATTACGACCTGCCTAGGCTTGGACTGAACCTAGGCTGAGGTTGTCCATGACCAGTGCTCTTCCCGCGCCTAGTGGTCGCGGCGGCGCCTGAGGCCTTATTGAGACCGGGCCTAGTGCCGGGCTGCTCGATCCTTAGAGCATGTTCGCAGAACTCTTCGCTCGAGTTTTTATCTTCGTCCTCACCCAGCCACCTGGTCAGGCCCAGATGGCTGGCAAAACTCTCCTCTCCAGCCCCTCTGGCTGGGCCAGAAGCCTCGTCTCCTTTAACTGATTCAAGGTTAATCCGATCAGTTCATAGATGGTCAGCAAGTATGATGGTTCTAATGATGATCCTGCACGTATTTCGTGTGTATCTCACAGGTGGATTCTCATAGCGAAGCGCCAACCGAAAGAGCTACTTAATTAGTCAATTCAATAGTGAAAAGTGATCTAAATTACGAGGCGTCCAGCGTGTGATCCCAACTAGCTAATCGTGTTTCGTTGTCCGATTTTATGTGACTTGGACTACCAAGTCGCACTACTAGCACTCACATGGGCCTTAATCGCTACTGTGGTAGTAATCTCCCTAACAGGCTCGGGATCGATCCACTTTGTGGACTTGTCAACTACCACGCGTAGGAATTTAAAACCGCCTGGGGCTTTAGGGAACGGTCCCACGATGTCAAGCCCCTAGACAGCGAAAGGCCGAGAGAGTGGTATGGTTTGCAGTGCCTAGGCTGGTAGGTTGGTATTTCGGTCGTGGTATAGGCACGACTCGCACCGTTTCACCTGCTCGCAAGCATCCTGGAGGGTGGTATGAGGTTCAGCCTCCACGTATGCCTCCAAGGATGTTAGGGAACGCTGTGCTCCCCCCATCCTGAGCGATTTATTTCAATAAATAGTCGTTGCTTCCTTGGTGGCAGAGACGTCCCTCTACCAAGGAGGATTCTCACGGTCTGCCCGCGTGACCTTTTCCGCTGACACATCGTCGTCAGGGTCTACTTGATTCTGAAGGTAGTCCAAGATGTGATCCATCCAGGTCATACCCGAACCGAGCAGGGCGACCACATGATGGCCACTTGAGGTCAACAGCACCAAGGGAAGCGTTGCCTCCAAAGGTGTTGCCTCTGATGTTCTGTTTACCAGTGGAGCATCCCTTCCATGTTGGCCCGAGACCATGGTGGGTGGTCGTGTGGATCTTTTTCCCAAAGACTCCGATCGGGGCAGGTTCGCAAGAAGACGCCAGACGGACCAGCCCATCGGCCAAGGAAGTAGTCCTTGCAAGGGACATGCGTGACTTCCGGGTCAATGGCACGTCACTCTAGCTTTCTTACTTCGGAGTGGTATGTCGCCATCGTCTAGTCCGAGCACTGGGAAACCCATTGGTATTAGGGTCACACCCAGTAGCGAGTCCCTCATCGCTAATAAGTGTTACTCCCTCCGCGCGGGTGCTGCTCACGTTCCAGGTAAGAGGCCCTCATACTACGCAATTCTATTACTAGTTGGAAAAACATAATTAAACCATTTACCTGATGATGTAGGGTCCTGTCGGTGGAAGCGTGTCTCGCTTAGGGACCAGTACTGCGCCTGTGGCGCATTGAAATCCTACAACGTAGGACAAAGATCCCCCCTTCCTATCAATGGGTGGTCAGTACCGAGGGAGGAGAGGGCTACATTTCTGAAGTCTTGGTCCCCAACAGGAAGTAGTTGTTACCCATGTTAGAAGTGCAAAGTGTGGACCCCTCGTCCATCCTCGGGTTGAACCTGCTGAAAAAACAACACCACCGATTACTTTCTGGGTACTCTTTTACCTGATCGGATCATATCTGGCCGATGGTATTGGTTTGCGCCATAGGGCTTGATACTCTTTTACCTGATCAGTACCTTTGACTACTACCAGTTGATCGTCGATGGTCCCTGGATTAGTTAAAAGAAACCAGGGAAACTGACAGTGAATGCTCCAAACAATTACATTAGCAATGCTAATGTAAAATAATGCGGCACAGCTACTAGCAGGACTCAAGAGTGTGCATTGTGCATAACAGGTGATATGATTAAAGAGGTCTTCGTTCGTGTGCAGCTATTTGTGGGTAGGGGATTGAATAAGATAGTAAGATAGGAAAAGAGTTAGTAGTCATTCAAGGGACTACTGAATGAACAGGTTACCTATTACTTACTGGTCCTTTACATGGAACTGAAAGTCCGAGACAGGTTGACCAGTAGTTTTGGTGATCGAGATTGTGAAGCCAACTACTATTCTTCAGGTCAAGAGTGAAGCAAGCTTGTGTTAATACAAAGGAACTACTGAAGCAAACACAACAGGGTAAGTATTGTCCCAAGGTTAGTGTGTTTAAGCAACTTACTGAAGTTGGCTGAAACATGACTCTGAGAAGCAGCTTCTAACAAAATCGAAAAATTACCAGCAGCAAATCACAAGCTCACAAGATAAAAGACCACAAGCTCAGAATCTGCGAGAAACGAACCGAGTCACTATCAAAACTCAGGAGTCGACAAAGGATCCAAATTGGAAAGAATCACGAGTGAGAGCTTCGAAAAATCTGTTCAAAAAGTAAGAAGTTGGGATATAATGGAACAAGTCCGACAATTTTGAAACTGACTAGCCTTTATAAAATGTATAATAGCATTATAACTCAGTAATTCCGTACTGGCCAAAATAACCCAGAGGACCATACAGTTGGTTTATAGATCAATTGTACTTGAACAAAATGCAGAAGTTGCAGTGAGAAAAGTAGCCAAAAAAAGAACTTGAAAGCTAAGAGACAACAAAAACTCCTTGATCAATAAAAAATTATGGGGTTTACTGAAAGTACCGTGGTCACTCTGATGTTGAGTCGAACTAGCGCACCGTGCATGACACAGAAATGAAGACTCCCTGAGCACCAGCATGACGATCATATGATATCATCTCATTGGGTTGAACACTAGAAACATCCGCGCGAACAAGTGGAGCAGGGCACTCGCTCTCCCATGCTGCAATGCAAACCAAGGCTGATCCAAATCCTCATTGTCCACTCCGTCCGTCACACAGCATCCACCAGTGCTTTCATCTTTGCGGAACAGGTCTGCTTGGTGTGTGCTTTTGTTGTCTTAGGGATGAAGGAGTTACTGGCATTTCGCCGAACAGTCTGCGCGCGCGTACACGCCAAGAAGCGCACTGGCGACGCATGGGTCGTCGCAGAAGGCCAGCTTGAGAGCGTAAGCCTGCAGGGCGACGAGGCGGGTGGAGAGGGTGCGAGCCGTGAGGAGGAGGAGGCCTCTTTACGAGCATGCGCATGTCGGAGAGGAGCGCCGTGCCAGCGAGGTGGAGAACGTACGGCGCAGGCTTACAACACGGAGGTGGGGTTCGAGAATGAGGAGGAAAAGGACCACGGCGAGGTCTAGGACCCGGAGGCGGCGTATGCACCCTGAGTGCGGAATTTGACGGCTCGACAGCGGTCGTCATCGGCGCAGATAGACGAGCAGCGCGGGCTGGCGGTGAGAGGGCCCCTGGCCATTACAGGCTCGAAAGATAACCGAACTCTTCTTTCGTCCATCACCGCTCGATAGAGACCGGACTTCTGGTATAATACCAATAACCATGTCGGGCCGCCGATCTCGTGTGCGATCAAGATGTTTAGTACGGATACAGATTCTTTTAAAATGTTTTGAATCCAAATTCTCTATAGAAATTTTATGAAAACGATTGTCAGGTGAATCAGAAATATCTATAGAAACCGTTTAGTTAGCTAACTAGATTCTATTTCTTGAAAAAGTGAATCGTAGGGCAATTGAGTACTTTGCCTTCTATTGCCTTTTATTGATATGCTGTTTTTTTTACTTTATTTGCAATAACAACATTGAAAATGAAGGGTGATAAAATACATAGTTTCAAGACAACATTATAAAATACATACGTAGTTTCAAAATACAAGCCATGAGAATTGAACTATCTTGTCAATTGTATTATTGCTCTCACAAGATAATCACAGAACCTATCCATATTAAAATCACTTGCATCGGACGTTGATGCATCGAACAGATTTTAAGTAAATAGAGCAAATGGCATGGTGGTAAATAGAGTGAAAGTACATGGAAAAGTCTACACATTGAGACCGAGAATCACTATTATTGGTGTAATAGGTACCGGGTGACCCACGAGACAAGTCCTGCGCCGCTAAGTGTTAGCCGGCAGCAGGTATTGTTAAGACCACGGCTGCATCGCGCAATCAGAGCGAGGCTCATGCGACTAGCCTCCTAGTCGTGAAGCAAGATCCTGCGATTAACCATTGTTGGTCACACGACATGTTCTCACCTAACCAGTCAAGTCTTATTTAATGTTGTCCACTCGAGTACTTTAACCTTTATTCAGCATTAAATGAGACTTGACTGGTTATGTGAGGACATACTCTACAACCAGCAAGGACTGGTCGTAGGATCTTGCTTCGCGACTAGGAGGCTAGACGCAGGATCTTGCTTCGTGACCAAGGGCTGGTCACACGAGCCTCGCCCTGGTCGCGTGATATGGCCATGGTCTTGACAATACTTGTCGCCGGCTGATTCTTGGCAACGCGAGACCCACCTCGTAGGGCTCCCCTTACCTATTACACCAACAGTAGCCCCCAAGCTCCCACGTGGATATGGTGGACTGAGTGGTTCGCCACGGGGTCCATGGTCATTGCATATCATGTGGTGGTGGATGGGTCTGGTCGCACCATTTGGAGCCCAGGTGTTCATAAGCTTGCCCAGGGAGTGGTCGTCGACTCAGCCCACATTAATGATTAACTTAGGAAATCATATCATGAGGGGTGGTTAAACGTCTGTGGAGAGAGAGAAGAGTGTGAGAGAAAAACATTAATTACCGCCAGGCCAGAGGGAATTTCAATTCCCCACGTGCATCCCTTCAAATTTCACGTGAATCTGACCCCCACGACAGTTAAGATACCGCGATGGCCCTTTAAATTGGAGTACCCACAGCTCCCCACGAATCCTTTCATTGCCTTCCATCACCCCAAGTCTCTTTGAGCTCAGAGCTCTTCGTCCCATCTGCCATCTCCATCTCTATCCTTGCCCTCGCAACTTCATCCAAAGTAATCCGACAGCACACACCGGTAGCGATTCCACCTTCCCTAGATCCAAATGCGACACGGCGAGGCTGAAGGTGTTGCACGAGGTCGGCCTACTCACCCACCACCTTTCCATAGGATACCACGCCAGGGAGAGCATGCCCGCCTCCCACCAAGGGGAGATCGTGTTGTTTGTCTCGTTCTTCTTGGCGGGCCTCGTGCCACCCTTCTCTGAGTTCTTCACCACCGTCATGTCTTTCTATTAGATATGTCACCTCTATCTCAACCCCAACTCCATTATCATACTGAGCATTTTTGCTCATCTATGTGAGAACTTCGTCAAGGTCGAGCCATGCATCAACATCTTTCAGTTCTTTTACACATCCCAATCGGTGATCGGACTGACCACTGGGAGCTGCGGGTTCCGCCTCCGTGATGGCCCCGCGGACTCCTACATTGAGGTGAGCCTCAAGTAATCGTAGTCGGGGTGGAGGGAGGATTGGTTCTACCTCATGGCCGACAATTCCTTGAACAACCTTCGTGTGCCAAGCACGTCAGTGCAGGTCACAGAAAACTATGGGAATTCGCCTGCGACCACCTAAGAGCTATTGACCCTGGCCAAACGGGTTGGCCAGCTTCGAAAATCCAAGCTGATAGGGTTGGATGTCATCCGCGACTACATCAAGTGCAGGTTGTGTCCCATGCGAAAGGGATCAGCCACCCTACCATCGATTCCCCGGTACTGCCCTTTCTTCCAAAAAGTGTGTGACCTCTCACACCTCTTCTCTTATTCAAATCTTACTGATGACGTCATCGATTTGTGGTTTCAAATCATAATGCCAGGCTCCATGAGGAAAATGGTCCTCCAGTCGGCGCCCTTCCGCTATGTGATCTCACCACTCTAGAGAGAGCACAACACAAAAGGGTAAGTTTGGAATTTCCAAAATTCTCGCCCTCAAGCCTCCTTATTGAAAGGACAATGATGTTGCATAGAGGGGGGTGAACAGGTGTGAACAGGTGTTCATACAACATTAAAACTCAGCAGCAGATTGTACAGAATCCAAAACTTCCGGGTTTAATCTGGAACTTCTGTGTTCTGAGATTTGCAGTGGAATATACAAAATTCAAAACTTTTGGGTTTAATCTGGAACTTCTGAGTTCAGCTCAGAGCTTAAAATGTCGAGTTTAACTAGTGCTCTAACACCCTAAACAAAATGTGATGGATTAAAATCCTAGGGTGAGAGACACGCATAACAATTCTAAGTAAGATATGCAACGGGGTTCAAGGATTGATATCACAAATATAAATACAAGCATGCAATTCAATTTTATACAAGATAAACAAAAAGAGATGGAACGAATTACAAGCAAGCATATAGCAATTAAGCACAAAAATAAAAAGAGACACGAAGACACTTGATTTGTTACCGAAGTTTGGACACCTCCATTTGAGGCTCCTACGTCTTCGTTGAGGGGCTTGTTCGTACTTGAGTCAGGTATCTTTTAACTCTTTTCCTCACCAAGCTTGGTCACACTTGAGCGTAGGCTTCCACTCTTCATTTCTTCTTTGTAGAGGCAAAATTCAAGCCTTCACAAACTTTTCACGGCTCACCACAACCTTGGGTGCTTGCTGACGATGTCTAGCCGCCTAAGAGCTCCAAGCTCCAAGAGTAACAAACTTTCGAACATGCGCACGAGCAACACCGAGTGCTCAAACACACGCAACATATGTGCCAACCCATGGTCTACAAAAAGCACCACACCCTCTCACACCTCTCTCTAATCACTAAGCCACCAAGGCTTGATTCTCACAAAATCTTGTTAGAGAGGGAGAGGGAGCACTCAAGGTGGAACACTAAGTTCAAAACACCTCACAACACTAGTACAAAGCCAGCCAAGCAACTTTTTTCACACTAGGAGGACAAGGGACATTTATACCCTACTCTAAAAAACTAGTCGTTGGGCAGGTTTTGCACAGCCCGAAACTTCTAGGTTCAAGAACCCAACCGGTTGAAAACTAGCCGTTACAACATTTTGGCCCAATCCAGAACTTCCGGATTGAAACCTCAAACCATGAAAGAGAACCCTTGCCCGGATTCTCATCCGGAGGTTCTGGCAACCCAAAACTTCCGGATTCCACCCGGAATTTCTAAGTTCAACACAACTGACCCTCTGAAAAACGACGTTAAATTTTGATTCTAAAGTCTAATTTCGATGATTTTGGACTCTACGAAAAGCTTATTCAGAGGCTACACATACCTGCTGAATTTATGATCTCCAACACATCGAATAAAACTAGAAACACGCCAAAACTTAATTCATACACTTCCACACTTTCGGCATCGGACTCCTAAAGCGAACTCTCAACACAAACCCAACCCGCACTATGAACATAGTTTGAGCACTCGGCACAATAATCGAGCAACACTTTTGGTAGTTCCTCTTGATAATGCGGCATACCTATAACCCGGTCTCCCACCAAACTCCTTGAGACTGTCAAAACTAGAAAACCTATTCTAGTTTATACCTTGCCTTGAGCAATGCCATCGGACTTGACGAACGCATCATTCAAGTCACAATGCTTCTTGTAGCTTTTCAAGGCTTATCATCAACTCTTCACTTAAGCTTGATGACAATATTCATCCTCGCTTCCCTTCTTGATCTTCATGTGATGGATGCAAATCATCCATAGATTCCCATGACATCGCACGGTCCATTGGCGCAAAGCCTTCACTCGCCCTTCACCACCGTATTGGTCATTCGATGCCAAGACAATTGCTTGCCCTTCACCACCGGATGGTCCATCGCGCCTGAGTATTGCTTGCCCTTCACCGTCTTGTCATAGAAAGTCACTTTGTATCTGGCATCTTCACGTTCTTCACTTTGTTCACCACTGAGGCATGAACCACAAGCATTCAAGCATATAAATTTTCCACCAAACTTGTCTTGATCTTGATCTTCCAACTTTAGCATACTGAATATCTCAATTCAACTCATGCCTTCTTATAGAACCTAACCTCACTCACTCTCAAGCAGACATCACATGGGTTAGTCCATAAAACCTAATTGATAACTTTATATCTTAAGTCACTTGATCTTTACAGGTAACTTGGCCTTCACTTTTATTGTCAATCTTCTTGAGCTTCTCCTTCTTCTCATGAGCATCACTAAGAGCTAAATGACAACGATGCATTTCTTTTGATCTCATGATATTCTTCAATGAATTCATACTTCATTTCTTATGTATCTCCTATGTAATACCCTAATAACATTTCTCAACATAATTGTCAGTCCATAGGTATTTTCAACACCTACCCAAGCATCACCTAGAGCTCATTCATCTTGATGCATATCTCTTTTCTATGCATCACCTATGGAACAACCTACTAATAATTCTCAACAACAGTGTTAGTCTATATATATTGTTATTAATTACCAAAACCACACTTAGGGGCCATATACACTTTCATTTATGACCTAGACTTTCATAGTTGATGCTATTTGCAGGGTCTTCCTGAGGTCAACGTTTTGCGCCTGGTCATCGATGAGGTCCTGGAGGCCTCCGGTCTGGCCACCCTACGGAGTGGAGTTTATCGTGATCTCCACCTGAGCGCCCAACAGGATGCAGCCACACCTCCTCCTGATCAATATGGTCACGCCTCTGACACATCCGGTCACGGAGGCAGCCAGACAGCCCGGGACCGGGCCTCAACCATAGGTGGAGATCTTTCACACAGTACTGGTCAGTAAAGGAGCGACCAGCCTCGCCCTAAGCTAGCCGAGGACCAGACTGCTCGAAGTCAAAAGTTGACCATAGGCGGAGGTATGGCGAGTGGTGATGGCCAGCAGGGGAGCGACCAGTCACTCCCCGAGTTAGCTAGGGCCGACCAGTCTACTCGTTTAGTCTCCGTACAAGGGAGAGAAATCAAGCAAAGGATTCGGCTTCCGCATAAGTGTCCAAACTCACCCGTGGGACGCCGTCTACCCACGACACGGCAGTAGATGTGGCCTCCCTGTCGGGTCAACTCAGTGGTTTCGCGAGGTCGAGAGTTATGCTTACCTCTCCGACCACGTGGTAAGTCCCCTGGTTAGGTGTATACATTTTGAGTTCTTTTCTTGACTCTGAAACTTGTTGTTGTTGCAGATGCGCCGAGTTGGAGAGGCTGGTGGCTGAGGGAAAGGAGGTGAGGCGCATGCTTCAGTGGAAGAATGTCGCACTTCAATAAGAGAAAATCACATTTCAAGAGGAGAGGGATGCGCTCGTCGCTCAACATTCCAAGCTGATGGAGGATGAGCAGACAACTCACGGCTTTCTTCGGACTACCTTTATGGCAATGTGGGGGGCCTGAGGAGCATCGGGTTGGAAGCCATCAGGCCAAAGGAAGAGTCCACACAAGGCTGGGCCAACTACATCAACGTCCTGGTGGAGAAGTTCACCCAACTCTCGGGCATCCTGGCGGCGAGGATAGCAAAGGATGTGGCGAAGGAGGCTAAGACTGCCGCAGGGTATGTTCTTCGGTGCTACCACTACCGTGACCCCGACTTCAACCTTGAGATCATCTAGGAGGGGGTCATGACTGTCGGCCCTGAAGCCGAGGCAAAGTTGGAGGCGAAGTGCCAAGGGCCACTGGAGTTCATAGGGTCTCTCTTCCATGTTGAGACTGAGGAAGAGTAAACACCAGTCTGTAATTTAAGTTTGTATGGTACTTGATTGACCTTCTTCATTTCTTTGATGGGCTTGTGTCGTTGCGATGGTTGTAGAGTCCCTAAAATAACCGAATCACCTGCTCACTCCGAGCCCCCGACCACAACCATTGATGACATCAACGACCAGCATAGTCAGGAGGCAGTGGCCGAGTGCGAGCTTGGGTTTGTGATTGAGCGAGAGATCCTTTAGAGCGATCTTTGAGGTGTGCCAGTCTTGCCACAGACTAAGCCACGTGTAGTTTTAGGCTAGCCAAGGAAGACCCGACTAACAGACTTCTACATGTTTTGGAACCTGTTTCTTCAACCAGCTTGTCAGGAGGAACTGATCATGGTACAAAGGGACTTGGAGCAGAAAATGAGGGAAAACAACCAGCGGTGGGCGTACTTTTATGATTGCCTTAGTCAGGCATTCACCCCTTCGACTCGGGCTCCGGTCCGCCGGCGTTCACGTTCGCCCAACCCCCGGGGATACTATGGCTAGTCATGTCGATTGGTTTTTGGCGGCCTTTGAGGAGGTAGGTGGTCTTGAGCGGAGGCTTTGTGAGACCATTAGCGACCACCTTTTCGAGGTCGGAGTCTCTGGCGCTTGCCTTGCCCTTGTTTGCGTCCGCGACCACTTCCCCGATGTCGAACTTGCTCTGGTAGTCTCTGTAGGTTTTCATGGTGTTCAGAGGACCACAACAGAACTCGATGACCACACAAACTCATTTCTATATGCAGCTCACTCCCTTCTTTGGACTGTCCGGTTGAGGGGCATCTTCGGATCCTAGGAACATTGAATAAAATCATTAGAACTAGCCCCCTGGCACTATCTGAGCGGTGTTTTTGTACTCGAGGGCTTGTTTTCATATAAATTTTTTCATGCTCGTGCGATGGGCAGGTGCGGCTAGTCGTTACATCTAGAGGGGATCCTGACTTTCTGTACCGCTCATTAGCTAGGTTCGTGGTGCCTAGGACATCCCTTAGCCGTACAAGCCCTTTGGTGGCGACCAGCGCTCGACCCAAGTTTGGACTTGTGGTGTCATGTCCTGAAACCGTAATCACGTAATTAATCATAATCATGCTTCATAAGTATTATGTTTAATTTTGTATACTTTTTGTTTTGGAACGCTAGAGCATTTTGTTTAGAGTCAATCGGTTGAGAGAAAGTAATTCGGGAGAGAAAAGAATAGAATTCACATTAAAAATGGGCTTCTTTCTCTAGCATGTGGGGCCTACATGGGTAGCCAATCACTCCCTCTCTCCCTTGGGCAGCAGCCCCACCTGCTCCCTCTCTCTCCCTCACTCCCCCACACTCTCTCCAACCGGCCAAGGCAAGGGAGCAGCTCCTCTCTCTCTCTCTCTCTCTCTCTCTCTCTCTCTCTCTCTCTCTCTCTCTCTCTCTTCCTCAAATCTGCCTTCTAGAAGCCAAATCGAGGTATGCATATGGTACTCATGCGTTCCTTAGCTCCTCATCCATCCAATTCAATTTTGTTTTACTGAAGGATTCAAGCCGGTTTTGATATCTTTCTGTGTTCTTGGTTGAAGCCCGAGGAGTACCGGTGTTCTTCCTCTTCCCGAGCTTTTCCACCTTCCACCAACGGTCACTAACCTTGGCAAAGCATCATGGGTGAGTCTCCTAGGCTCCCATTGCAATAATATGTGGTTTGGTTGGTTGAAATATGAGTTTGGAGCTTCGGTTGCAAAGTTGTGAAGCGCCTTATGTTCTTGAGCCTTGGAATGAATTTGAGGATTTTGGACAAGTTTTGAGCTAGGAAATCGAGTTGCTAGTTAGTGAGTGAGATCTAGACCCTATGAACTAGTGCAAAACCTTTTCTCCTTGGATCGAGGAAGCTCGCAAATGGAATCGACCATTTTTCCTTGTGAAAAGACCTCTCTACGGCAACCCAGATAGTCTAGGTTAAACCCGAAGGTTCCGAGTAGCCCAGGGGAAAACCCCGCTATTTTGTACTCGGAAATCGTTAGGGTTTAGGGTGGATTTTGGGTATATAAACCATTGTATAGTGTGTATTGATGTCTATGTAGGATAGATTTAACATGCGAATCAAATCGACAGAGGAAAGTAATCGAGAAGTTCAAGTCTGTCCAACTCGGATATTTCGGGTTAAACCCGGAGGGTCCAGGTATTTCATGGTACTTTTAACCGAGCACCCTCGCTCGGAGCTTCACCCAGATATTTCGTCCTAACCCGGAGGTTTCGGAGTCAGCCTGGAACTTCCGAGTCAATCCAAAAATGGCTAACCAAGAACCCATGTCTGGAGTACACCCTGGAGGTTACGGAACCCTGATGTTTCGAGTTCAACCCGGAATATCCATCCTCCTGTTAGTTTTCCGGCGTTGTTTAGATCGTAAAGTTTGTTATTCTTTCACATATCTTGCACTCTTAACATGTTGTTATGCATATTATAGCATACATTGTTGCACCTCATTCATGCTCATTATTGCATGCGTTCTTCTTTAGTGAACGAAGAACCGGAGCATGATGTGAGTGTGGGCGAAGGCAACGCCAATCTACCATAATTCTACGAGTGTTGTGTGGGTACCATTAGGCGGTCACCAGAGCTGCAAGACAAGCATCTAAGCATACTCTTTCCAGTACTTTGGACCAATATGTGTCTATTGTGATAAAGTATGCTTTATGTATGTTTGCATGGGAATGAGTCGAGTGTTGGGTTGATATGGGTAGAACCTATGTTGATATATTATCTTTCTCTTGTATTGTTGGTAACATGTATCCTTGTAGCCTTGATAATATTGTTTGTGTCTAACTTAAGAGTTGCTCGAAATTCTTAGAAATGCATAGATGTTTCGATAGAATTTGAGTGGTAGTTTAATCCCCGTTCACGAGCTTAGGACTTACTTGTTCACAAAGGATATGACTAAGTTGCTTGGATGTTTGAGTGTGAGGATGAGACGAGATGTGGGCTGTGCTAGGGGTAGATCGGGGAACCCGGATGCCATAGACCGCTTGCATCGGTTAAGCAACATCTGTCAATGCCATTAGCTTTAGCACTTCTTGTACTCACCACATGCTGATCTAGTGGTAAGGTAAGCCTAGTACCATACGTCGTGCTGACGCTCGCCTTGCGGCTTATGACGCGTATGAAAAAGAATAAGGAGAAGCAATGTGGCTGGAGCCGGAGGTGTTCGGAACAGCTCGCGGTAACCCCGATGACATAGAGGCATGTGCAAGTGGCTAGTTCTGGGTATGATAAAGGTTACCTCGGAGGCCAAGAGGATGGACCTGGGGCGTGTGGGTGAAGGAGTATCCCCCTACAGGGTGTAAAATCAATTCAAATTACCACACTCTCGGTCATGAGCATTCTTTTGTCTATCCGCATCAGTCGTAGAGTCAGGATTGTGGGTTGGTGTGGTTGAGGTGGTTCTGTTCAGTTATGCTAATATGGATCCAATTATTTACATGTTCATGATGTTGGTTACATGGTAGAATGGTACTTTTAGTATAGTATAGTTGCTCACATGTTTATGTCAAACTGCTTTCGCATATGAATCTACTTAACTATGTGGTCGTTTTCTTGCTAATATCCAAATACATAATCCTTGGATTCGTATTATCTATAAGTACCCATTATGGATTAAGTCTTGCAAGTATATTCGTACTCATGCCACTCTTTTAGGTGCTACCGACGTGGAGGAGTTGGTGTTTAGCTACTTCACGTTCGCCGATGTAGGTGGCGGGCATGAGTAGGTAACTACTCAGAGATCGTGCTTTTGTGATAGACCCTAAGGACGTATGGCTCCATTCTCCTTTTGTTGTTTATAACTTTAGTTTCTGCTGCATATTTTCTCTTTGTCTAGGAGTTGATTAGTTTTAGTATCCTCCTAACTCTTTTGCTGCAAATTGTGAGAATTTGCAAATGCTTAAGAACTTGTAATATAAGTTTAATTACCCGCTCTTTATTAAGTTGTGCTATGATGTTAAATGTTGGTAAGGCATGTGTTCCGATCTTGACATAAAATACATGCCGGAACTACGGGGATGATATTTTGGTTAATCGTTGAAGTTATGATTGTGTAAATGATCGACTTAGTGATTAATTAAAATATTATTTGGACGGTTTCTCATATGCGGCCTCCTGATCAGTATCCATCAGCCACCCATACCCCTGATGCTAAGTGAGCTACCGTTTTCATTCTTTCCTAATCGATTGGGCACTCACCATGTGAGCAATCAGTCAAAATAAAATGATAGCATAAAAAGAAAAACCTAAATTGCTTCCTAAGCGCTTGATTTTGGCGAGGAATGATCGTGGGGCGGTGTGGAGTTGCAGTGACCTATCTCGTAGCATTTACGCTAGATGGTTTGACAGGTGAGCATGACGGCGTTCAGTGATGGTACATAGCGTGCGGGATAACCAGAGCAGAGCTGACATGCCTATCCGACGTCATGATGTGCTAGGGGTAATTGGCTCTATCAAGGGTAGGCTTTCCACAGGATTTGACACGATCCATTTATTTGTGCATCTTTTCCCCTGTTATATAAAGTGATGAAGACTCGGCTTGTAGGCAGCAAAACATTCTGTAATAAGTTCACCCAATTCGTAAGATAATACACAAGATGTAGGACTATTATCCATAATAGGTCCGAACCTAGATAAATCTTGGTATTCTTGAGTCTAATTTGATATACACCTACATAAACATAGATCAACACATCCGTCATCTGCTATTGTTAGGAATTATCTCCTGACAATTGTGAAACACCTTACACCTTTTAACGTGATTCTCGGGCCCATGCCAAAACACCGAATCACCCGGATCTGATTCTCAGCTGAATCACCTGTGAATCGGCACGTTTGGTACGAAATCAGCCGATTTGGCTGAGAATCAGATCGGATTCTCCCATCCAAATGCCCCATAACTTTCCTGGGTCACAACGATAGGACGAGAAAAGATTGTGTCGTATAGTTGTCTATTCCTCGTCTAACCTGGGCCGCGACACCTCCATCACAAGGGCACATATAATAAAAGCTTTGGCACAAGTACTTACATAGAGAATATTGACATATCATTAAACACTTCATATAAGAACTCTTCTCTCCGATGCAAATAGTTGCTAAGACATGTTAAATTACCCTGTTAGCACACCTTAAGCACCAATTCGTCCCTATAAGCACATATTCCTCCAGAAAAGCACCCACCTTATCTGATGTGGCAAAAAAAATCTGGTTTATTCTTATATAAACACCCTATATAATCACCCATTGCATGCCCTAAGAGACCATTCTCTCTTGTTTATAACGGCTTTATCTCTCTCCCTCTCTTTTCATTTACAGAAGCCCAGAGCTCGCCTCCATGGATGGGAGATCCTACATCGTTATTGGTGGTGCACATACAAATATCCCGTCTTCCTGGATGGAGATGGAAGCGACGGGGATTATCTCAGCTCTCTCCTAGCAAGGACCATCAAAGCTAGCTCCCGACGACGTGCTCCTCATCCTCCACCGCACACACACTTGGAAGTCATCCAAGCCCCTCCTCCTATTTTTGGGTATGAAAAAGGAAGAAGAGAAAAGAGAAGAAGGGGAGGATGAGAGGAAGAAGAAGAGAAAAAAAGGAGAGGGAGGAGGAAGAAGAAAAGGGAGAACCTCTAGTTCTTGGCTCTGGGTTCGCCAGAACAAAAGAAGGCAAATTTGAATATCTGAAAGACAAAGTATGGACACGAATTCAAGGATGGTTTGAGAAAACTCTTTCTTTTGGAGGAAAGAAGTGCTGATTAAATCAGCAGTCCAAGCAATACCCCAAATACTCAATGGGGTGTTTTTGGTTACCCATGTGCCTATGCAACCACCTAGATGAACTTATTCAGAAATTTTGGTGGGGAGCTAAGAATATAGCAAGAGCTAAGTTGGGTTGCATGGCATAAGATGGTACTGCCTACACACATGGGAGGACTGAGTTTCAGGGATAACAATCTATTCAACTTAGCTCTTCTCGCTCGACGAGGCTAGCGCTTTGATTCAATTCCCTGACTCGCTAGCTGCGAAAGTGCTCAAGACTGTTCACTATCCTGATGGGGATTTTCTGGGTGTGCAACTTGAAAGTAGGCCCTCACAAATATGGCGAGCTGTTCTTGATGGCACATCTCTAATGGTGAAGACACACTTATTTGGGGGCATTTGGTTGCCTAGAGACTGGCTTTTTAGGCTCACCAGAGCAATGTTAGCATAATACTAGAAAAATGGCGTGCCGTTGGTGCGCCGTATAACCCGTCGTGAATGCAGTACATTATTTTTATATATTTAGCATAAAAAAGGTGGTAAAGAAGTGTATACATATATAAAGGTGCATAGATATATTACAAGTTCTAAATTTTGTACATAAACATAAAAGTGCATAGATATAATATTGAGTCATGTGTCCTGTCGTCAATATGGAATTATCTTTTGCAATGAGAAAAATAAATGCAATAGCTAAGTGATGAGATTGAACGAACACAATTATTTTTATCTTGTTCATTTTCTTGAGGAGATGAACTATTAAAGTGGCAATTTTCACCTAAAGTTGACATGTGTTTGTATGGAAAAGTTTGAGGACTTAAACAAAAAATACAATAATTAAATAAGGTAGAAGGACCTATATGGAATTTGAAGAAAACCTGAGAGCTAATCTGTAAATTGAAATCCTTTTTTTTTTAAATGGATGGGGGTGGGCCAACACAACTTGGGCTAAGGCTCGAGAGTCTTTTTCGGCCTAGTCCAGGTCGATTGTCATACTCCTCACCAATAGTATATAAAAGGGGGGCGGCTAGGGCTCCGCCGCCTGGCTATAGGCCGCTGCCGCGGCCATGAGCCGCCTTTGCCATCGCAGAGAAGTAAAGATTTCAAATTGTGTCATGATAGGATATTATCCCCAGTGTTTCTTGAGTGATTCCTCTATTTGCAAGTTGGCCCGCTACATATTTGCGTTATTTCAGCCCATTAGCTCACTGGTGGATTGAACCATTGTCTTTGGTACCATATTGTGGAGCTTAGAAGACATATAGGGCAGATGGATGAGAGAGGCACGTGGAGGTGAGGGGAAGTGTAAGACCAGGGTCACAGCCAAAAATTCCAACAATGTCGTTCATGCACTTCATGCATCATATGCTTCAACACTGAGTGTTGAATTTTTTTAATGCATTTGAATTTTAGAATTCAAATTATTGAAGAAAATGAAACTTATGGATTGTGAAGTAACTTCAAAATCTTTCATACAACATATTTGTAACTAATTTTTAAAATTACTATAGTTAGTAACATTAATTGAAGTAAAATTTTCTAACTTTTTAAAAACCAAATCAAAGCCTATAAATCCAAATTGTAGCTAAAAACCTCGATCCGAGATGAATTTTGGTTTAAATTTTGTGAATACTTTTCGAGTGTCATCAGTTAAAATGGGTCGCATTCAAGTTGTAGTTCACATGTAAAAAAGTTTCAGAAACTTTTGCAAACCTTAGCTGCCCTAGTCCATTTTTTGCAATACGAGCTAAACAAAAAATCTAGAAACAGAAATGGGTGTCGATCAGCTCGTTTTCACTAACGGTTGCTTGACACCAATCACTCATATGTGGACCAACTGCCCTCGAGCCCCACCTATAGCCCCTCCTCTGCTCCCCTAAGCTCGTCCTTCTCTGTCACAACTCCCTCTCTCTTTCCTAGTCTGGCACCTATGGTGGCGTTGTTGGTCACCCCTGTGCCCCGGTTCCATCCCATCTCCCGCCAGCGACTCACAATGGGCACATGCCGCCACGCCACCAGTCCTCCCTCGGAGCCCACGCGGTTGCTCGCTGGTGGCAATGCATGGGTCTTACTGGAGATCTCAGTGAAACAGGTGGCCATTGAGGGGAGGTTGTCCGCGCTGGTGCCCGAGCTGCTCACCGACATCCTGCGGCGTGTGCATGCCGACGCTGAGAGGTGGCCGCGGTAGCGTGACGTGGTGGCCTGCACCAGTGCCTGCTTCTACCGCAGGTGGTGCGAGGATGCCATCGCCCTGGTGCAGCCGCCACTCGAGTGCGGGGAAATCACCGACCCATAGTTATGCTGAGCCACACCCTTGCCAAATACCTATCACCATCTCCCATCCCTACCCCTCTGGTGCACCTTCCCTGCAGCCCCTGCGCGGGGCTAAGTAGTAAGTAGGGTTATGCAACACCGCCTGGCTGCAATGTTGTTGCTAGATAACGATAGACGGCTGCTGGCCACCGGATCTGAACCGCTGCCACCCCAATTATGCTGTCTCTTACTCACCAGTGAAGCTACTATATATTGCGTGGTGCACATACACCATGGTAAAGAAATAAAATTCTTATTTAAACCTAAAATTATCGGCTTTAAAACAACAAAGTTATGCATATTACTGTGTGTTAGACACAATCGTCATGTTTATTCTAGCTTCGTCACTGCTCCTACCCGCCCCTTAAGAAAGCCTCTCGGCTGGCAGTAGAGACCCTCATGATGATTTTCTCTATATAACATAATTTTTTTATATATAATAATAAAATTCCTCTATTTAACACCCTAATACTCAATTCATCCTAATTAACTCCCCTTTGATTTTTTTAGCTCCGTCCCTAACTGGTAGTGGCTTCTTCCTCGACCGCTTCTCCTCCCTACCCGCCGAATGCTACATCCTCATCATCAGGAGCTCCGTATTCCTCGACCCGATCCATACGCCTCCGTCGTCCCCGTGATGCATCCGCTAGGGCGCTTGGGGAAGGTGCGGACCGCCGGCTACGGTTGGGCGACGCCCTTGCCGAGTGGCTCTCCGTGCTCGGCCTCTACCGCTCCTGCAAGCGCACCACCGGCCAGAGCTAGGAGATGAAGGGGTGCGGAGGCCGACCAACCGTGGGTTGCCGTGGTACGCCTGTGCCAACCGCCCCTTTCTTGACGGCGTCGTGCGCGGCGACGGGCGTGGCAGATGTTGGCGTCGCGGCGGCTTTGCTCGGCACGCGCGAGGTCGGTAGCGTGGGGGCGGTGCCACCTCCGCTGGAGTCCTTTTCGTCTTTTTTTTTTTTCCCTTGTCGCCGATGCTCTGGAGTCTTCTAGTGGAGTAACGCGACCGTATGGTACATACTGAATCCGATGACTTAAAAAAAGATTACGTGGCATAGCTGGTTGCTTTGGAACGCGACGGCGTTTAGAGATTTGGTGCCATGCAATCTTGCTTTCGTATATAATGTACAGATACATAATTCTCATACGATGATGAAACCAATATTGCTCATAATTTTCATACATAATGCCCTCGGTGTTCATATTTGTAACTGATAATAACAAGAATGTCGTGAATTAACAAACATGTGGTACAGGGCAAAACGTGATTCCTATGTAGTGCAGACCGTAACAACTCATGAGCAATTTGAGTGCACAGAACCGGCCAGTACACATTATCAACTCAAGTATTGTTACTCGCTGGCTCGCAGCCATTTTACTACCACACCGAGACACGCACGATTGACTCTGCTGACTCACAGTACGGAGCAACACCTGACACCTTTTCAGTTGGCAGCTGGACCCATTGACAAGCCGGGTGGTCCAGACTTTCAGAGCTTGCTGGAGACGGCGATGGGCCTGGGCCTGGACCGGGCCGGGGCGGGCTCCTTGGGCACCACGACGGTGAGCACGCCGTTCTCCATGCCCGCCCTGATCCCCTCGACCCGCACGTTCTCCGGCAGCGCCACCGCGCGAGCGAACTCCGGCTTCCCGCGCTCCGCCACGTGCCACACCACTCCCTCCTTCTCGTCGTCCTCCTTCTTCTCCTTCTCCTTCTCCTTCGCGCCCCTGATGGTGAGCACGTTGCCTTCCTCGACCTGGACCTTGACGTCGTCCTTGCCGAGGCCCGGCGCGTTGATCCGGAGCACGTGGGAGGTCGGGGTCTCCACCCAGTCCATGGCGGCCGCGGCGGAGGAGGGCCACTCGGCGGTTAAGGGGCGCGCGTGGAGGAGGCGGCGGAAGGGGCTCCCGAAGAAGAAGTCCGCCATCGGAGTTGAGGCTTGGAGCAAAGAAAGCTCGAGCGCTTGGAATGGGAATCGCAGGGGAATGATTGGCCTCTTGGCGAGCTGGGGAAGACGAGGGGAAAAGAATGGACGGTGGAGTTAAATTATGAAGGCGTCCGCGTCCGTGGATGATTCCAGAGAAGAGAGAGTGTGTGAGAGTGATGCAGGGCCTAGAGGGGACAGGGGAGAAGGTTCTGGAATACGGTCGGCAGTTCTTAACATCTATTACCTTAGTAATTGGCCAACAAATCTATCTATCTATCTATCTATTACCTTAGTAATTGGCCAATAAAAGGAGCTTCCACGTTCGCTTTTAAAGCCACGGAATTATCACATTAATTTAAAAAAAGAAAAAGATCTAGACCATTCATTATTATGAACATCTAACGGTGAAAAGAGTCCAAACATCTATCTATTACTTTAGTAATTGGCCAACAAAAGGAGCCTCCACGTTCGCTCTTAAAGCCACGGAATTTACCACATTAATTTGAAAAAAGAAAAAGATCTAGACCATTCATTGTTATGAACATCTAACGGTGAAAAGAGTCCAAACATTTAATTAAATCAAAGAGTCCATACGGTAGTTTCGTTGGAAAGGAAAAGAGTCCAAACATTTAATCAAATCAAAGAGTCCATACTGTAGTTTCGTTGGAAAGGAAAAGAAGGATTTAATCAAATCAAAGAGTCCATACGGTAGTTTCGTTGGAAAGGAAAAGAAGGAAACAAATTTTCGGTGGAAAGGTGTCAGCAATTCAGACACGCAAAAATTGTAGCTGGTGCAAAGAGTCCAATTCGGTAGCGTTCAGGTCAACAATTCAGACACGCAAAAATTGTAGCTGGTGCAAAGAGTCCAATTCGTTAACGTTTAATCAAAGAGTTGATACAGTAGTTTCGGTGGAAAGGAAAATAAGAAAACAAATAGTCCCAGCTTTTTCAGTTACATGATTCGGATACAAACTCCAGTTGGATGCGTTTCTTCTGTTTATATATTAAAGAATGTGCTTCTTGATTCTACATCGCCATACAACAATTCAAACACCTGACAATGGACTACATCGCCATACAACAATTCAGACACCTGACAACGGATTTCTTGCCGGAACTATTTCTGGCCGACTTGCTTGATTCACCTAAGCTCTATATCTAGATCTCTCTCTTTTATTGATTGAAGTCAACTTCTAGCGCCAACTTCTGGCTTCAACTTGGCAGATTGATTACAAGTTGCTTGATCTAGCAAGCTGTAGTCAACTTCTGGTATGCTACTTGCACATCTCATCTTCATGGTTGTCACTGTATGACATACACATTACATGTCATGTTTGTTAACTGCAAAAGTAATCTGCATATTTTTTAAAAATTCTTTTGAGGTTGGGATCTGAGATCAGCTGAGCTGAGGTAAGCTGGCTGCATCTCTTTCTCTTTAACCTTGCTTTGCATGCAATGCAGCATTAGAATAAAAAAAGCAGTTGTATAGTAAGCACCCCCAATATGATTCCCTGGCTTACGTCATGTGCAACGCAATATAAGAATGTATCAGATAACCAATATATATATACATATATATATATATATATATATATATATATAATATATATATATATATATATATAGAGAGAGAGAGAGAGAGAGTTTACGGGGAGTTTTACAGTCAGATCATGACATCTGATAAGCAAGTAACCTCAAAATTTATAAGAATAGAGAGGGTACCTTAAAAAGAGGTCTGCGAGGACCATACCAGGAGAGCAGTGTGTACTCCAACTTTTGATCTTATGAGTTGAACCATAGCTGCAAATTTGGAGCTCATCATCATTTTAGCCAATAAGAAAAATATAACACAACATTATGAGCATATTTTGTTTATTGATTTATATCTGCTTTTTGTACTTTGAGGTAGTACCACAATGGCATAAAAAAACTGAGTGAGCTCACAACAAAAGGACAAATATGGAGTATTAAAGTGAAAGTGATACGGCTTTGGGAATCGATTAATAACAAAACAGATGAGCTTATAAGCTTGGATATGCTACTAATGGACGAAAAGGTATTTTTATTAACAGTATTGGTATTGATTCTGGAAATGCATATTTTCTTAAAGTTTGATAAACTCTTCTTTGATTGAACAGGGTGAAATAATTCATGGTACTATCTGGAGGAGTCTAATAGATACTTATAGACCACTGATTAATGAGAGATCAGTATATGCAATCAGCAATTTTAAAATACAAGAATGCACCACATACCGTCCAGTTAGCAATGAAATCAAAATTGTTTTCATCTATAATACAAAGTTAATGGAGGTGAAAGAGCCATCAAATATATTACAGGAATACTACTTTGAGTTTGCTAAAGTAGATACACTACTAGAACGACAAAGTGATACTAAACAATGCACAGGTAAATGTTCAGTTGTGTACTTATTTATTTTGTAATCACTTTTAATGTATAGTAATTTATCTCTAAATTTTCAGATGTCATTGGATTACTTACCAATATTTCACGAGTACAACAAAGGACAATAATGAAGAACACTGCCAATCCGCGAACGAAAGATATTCGTGAGATTGAACTTCTCCTGTTAGAGTCTGAAAGGCTATTAATTAAATTTATGGAGAGCAAAGAATTTTTTCTTGCATTCAGTTTGAACATTAAATGTTTCAAAACAAATTTCAGAGGCGAAAAGGCTAAAATTACATTATGGGGAGAGCTAGCACATTATTTGAGTGAAGATGTAATTGGAAAGCATACAGTTCTTATTGTTACATCAACAATGGTTGAAGCTTCAAAGTTCAAAGGTAAGTTAATCAATTTTGTAATATATTATAATGCTCCCTGATCAACAAAGCTAACATATAAATGAATAAAACAGTTATATCTCTAAAGACCACTAGCGCCACAAGATTGTATACAGATTTAGATGTACCAGAAACCTGGAATCTTATTGACAGGTATGCAGTATGTTCTGTTATTTTCGAAATATTATTATAAAAGAATTTTTGTACATATATAATTATTACATATTAACGATATATTTTTTAGGCACTCAAGGGAAGAAACTTTATCAAAAATGATGGAGGTAAACAAAAGTACACATGGGATACTAGAGGAGAAAATGTTTTATAACAGAAGGACATTACGAGAAATCTCTGAAATGAGACATGACAACCAAACAGATCAAGTATTAACATCAATATTTCTTTTTGAGCTAATATTGTGTTTTTAAAATTCTAACACTCAATTTTTTATTTGTAGGATTTTGTATTTACATCAAAAGCAAGGATAGATAAGCTGCAAGAAAATGCTAAGTGGTGGTACATGTCATGCAACATTTACAGCAAAATGTGCACTAAGATAGATGACAAGTACTATTGTAACAATTGCAAAGAATACCCAAAAAAGCCGACACCTAGGTAAACATGGTGTACCAGTTTTCAGCAACATTGCTTCAATTCTACATGCACTATATTTAACTTTTTTTATTAAATTTTCATTGCGCTAACAACTGTGCTGTAATAGATATTGGATTCGATTGGAAATCAGTGACCACACAACCACTATTACCTGCACTATATTTGATGATGAGGCACAGAGAATGCTCAGTACATCTATCTCAGATTTACTAGATTCACTGAATAAAAATACTGAAGATGTACCAAAGATTATACAACAACTATGTGAAAAAACACTTATCTTTAGGTTCAAGCTAAGCAATCAAAATTTGACTGAAGGAAAACCAGGATACTTAGTAAAAACAACATTTGTGCCTGACGACAAGCTTGAGACAAAATTCTTGAATGATAAAGCTAAAAAGGTAAAAAAAATACTTTCTGCATATTTTGAGTAATTATATTACCTTATGTTATTAATTGTTATCTTTGTGTATTCTGTTTGTCAGGATTTGATTGATCAGGACATGAAAGATATAATGAAACAACAAACAAGTAAATTGGAAGAAGCCAAAAATAAGGTGCTTGAAAAGATATACGTGCCAAAATGCTGCATCAAGGATTCAACTAGCGAAAAGGCATCGATCTTAGTGACACATGGTAAAGAAGAACTAGAAGATAGCGATGGAATCAGCATGGATCAAAATGGATGTAAAGGAAACAATTCATCATCAAGAAAACTGAATCTGAAAAGAAGGAATAAAACAATTATAATAGACAGTGACTCAGAAGAAGATTACAAAGAGACAAGTATGCAAAAAACAACACTTGAACTTGAAGGCTCAGATGTTGACTTCAATCACGCGAAACAAAAATTAGAAGATGCTATAGAGACTGGAATAAGATTAAGCAAAAAGATTAGTGGCAAAAAGATGAAACACAAGGACAGAAGAAGATTACAAAGAGACAAGTATGCAAAAAACAACACTTGAACTTGAAGGCTCAGATGTTGACTTCAATCACGCGAAACAAAAATTAGAAGATGCTATAGAGACTGGAATAAGATTAAGCAAAAAGATTAGTGGCAAAAAGATGAAACACAAGGACAATTGTGGTCAAACAAATAGGAAGAAAATTCATCACAGAAAAAGAAAAGACAGAATAGTTGTGTTTGAGACTAAACATTCAGCTTGTGAGGTATTTGAATTTGTATTGTTTTTTTTTGTGTTCAATGATATCAACAAATTTTGGTTTTTTAGGGAAAATACAACAATGATTCAAAGGAGCAAAAGGATGACAAGAAAGACAACATCAGCACCAATAAAAACAGAGAGAGCCTCCAAGAGACATCAAATAATAAAAAGAGGAAGCATAAAGAAACTGGTGGTCAAATAAAATGAAAAAAAGTTGCTCATGAAAAAAGAAAAGGCAAAACAGTTGATATCGAGCAGAAAAATTCAACTTATGAGGTATTTGAATAAACAGAAACTCTTTCTTTTTGTTTGAGTTCAATGAATCAATAAATGTTGTTGTTTTTTATTGTAGAGAGAATACACCACAGATTCAGCGGACCTAAAGGGTGACAGGAAATGCAACGTCACCAACAATGAGGAAGCAAAGACCCTCCAAAAGAGAAAACACAAGCAAAAGAAGAGCCAAAATACAGGGAGAAGATTAAGTAAATCAGAAGATTCAAATGTTCAGATAAATGTTGATCAGGTACTACATAAATACGAAATATCAATTTTCATATGTGTCAATTTATATTTAAATAGACAAATAATATAATTTAAATATTTATACAAACAGCAAAATACTATTGCAAGAGAGAGGGATTCTGAGAGCAACGGCAATATCATCACAGAATAGCCCGATCAAGAATGGAAGCCACAAACTGGGCATAAATTAAAGCAGAAGAAGATGAATAGCAAAAGAAGTAAAAAGGAAGATGAAACACCAATGGTAAATGAAGATCCCAAGCAATATAAATCAAAAATGATTAGTAAGTCAGAATTTTCAGTTGATAAGGTATTTCAATCAACATGTGTTTTCCAGTTTAATCACCTTTACAAATATCTTTATGCTAACTGCTAATGTGCAGAACAAGCATGAGAATAATCTAGAAGAGATAATGGATGACAATGAAGAACAAAGGATTCAATGTACGTCAGAAGAAATCATGATGCTACAAACTTCAAATGATCAGGTATTTCAATAAATATATATCTTGCTATGTGTCAGATTGGTGATGGCAATAATTTTAACTCTTTAAATATTTTGCAGTCAACTTATGAGAAGATTGAAGATATTACCAAACTAGAAGGGTTTGGCAAAGAATGCATTGAGGAGAACTACAAACCAATGCAAAAACAGGAGCATGCAACTCGAATTAAATCAACAGACTTAGGAGAACACCTGCAAGATACACATCTTAGAATTAGACGACGTCAGAAAGAAGTTAGGGAAATTATCCTAGAAGTATTATTAGTTTATATTAATGAATAACATTACATGTAATGATTTTAAGTTCTTTCAAGATTGATTTGATGTTAAGTTGAACTATCAATCACATATCTATGTTCTATATACCAGGCAAAGGTATAATGCTCACATCATATTGATAGTAGATATATCTTTAGTACAAAGACAAAGTAATTAAAAATGCATTAAAAGTTAAGACTTCAGTTTTTACTGAATGTTAGAGTATTATTATATAACATTCAGTAAAAATACCAAACCCTTTTGAATAACTACAGGCATATTAGCACCAGTAGTGAAAAGTGCTTCCCAAATGACAGTCCATTCAATAATTGCAAAGCTTAAGGCTGTAATATAATTATTTGCAAACTATCGTGCATCTGTTGTTAAGATGGGGTAAAGGTACAAACCTCCTTGAAAGGGACGGGCATCCGTCCTCAAAGACCTCCTCCATCAAACATGACTCAGAGCAATTTTCCTTATCAGGAAGAGATAATGAGTCAGATGTTATTTTCCTGAAACAGAAATTACAAGACAATATTATTTTTGAAAATATGGTCAAAATTATAACAGACAAAGTATTACTTCAGAGAAGATCACAGAACTACTGAATAATCCTCAGAAAGAAAACATAATTACAGACCTACAGCAATGAACAAACTTTAGAAACAAAGAAAATGAGAATGAAACAACCAGCAGTCAGTTTATAAATAAATCAAGATATCTCGCTTGACAAAATGACATAAATCTGAATATAGTTGTAGAGAATCTAAAGATACATGAAAATATTCAGTTTGATCTCGAACTATTGCAAATTTACAAGGCAGATCTCACAATAACAACGAAAATACAGATGATACGATAATATGATAATAAGAATATCAAAACAACAGAATTTCTGGAACTTGAATCTGAATTCACTATGTTAAATAGAATTTGGTTTTCTCCAGAAATGATGTGAAGATACTTTTAGGACATTTTACCTTCATCTGCTTCACATGAGGAACAGGAATGATAAATTCACCTATATCCACCTGGCCAACATCTAAGGGGGCCAATCTGGATGGACAAAAATAGAATCAACAAAAAGGCATGAGTCAGACCTATGGTAGATGGAAAGAAAGATGGTAAACTAAGGGCAGTACTACAGTAGGTTGTTATGGATTCAGAAAGAAAACAAAAAAGTGCTTACCAACAAGGCAAGTCTAAATTTTAGAACTACAACAAAGTATAACTAAACTGCTGTAGGAAAGTTACTTTCAGAAAGCTATCCTGCGATAAGATAAAAGGCCAAAACAAGGCCTACAGCGTCTTTCTATCTCAAGGGGGAGCCAAACATAAAAAAATAGATGTAATATATTTGTAATGAGCAGAAGATTTGCAATAGCTGCATACAAAAGTCCGAAACTTATGAATATTAACTACGAGAAAACAAAAGACACTAGCTAAACTCAGTGGGGACCATAGACACATGAAAATAAAAAATATAATGCATTTTTTACGGTGTAATAGTGAACTTATTAGTTAAATGGATAATGACAAAATAAATAGATGTACGAACCTGAGGTTTGACTTCAACAATGAACAGCCAGCTCTTGGCGCTCTGCGTGAGCTCGGCGGAGGCGATGCTGTCGTCGCCAAGCCACATCTCGCACTCCTACCACCCCTAATCGCTGCCTCCGACAGTCTCAGCAGCGATAGCCGCGTTGCACCTCACCCCAGCCAACATCCTCCCCGGCGGGCTTCTCCGTGATGGCCGCGTCGCTCCTCACCCCGACCAACCTCCCCCTGCTACTCCCGGATCTCCACCTGACCCCTCTCGAGTACATCGCCGCTCTGGAGAGCACTGGAAGGCTCTATTCGAAGGGCTGAGCTTGGATCTGTGTGGATAAGGAGCTGAGGGGTGGTAGCGGGTGGACAAATGGGTGACACATGGATAAGGAGGCGTGGATACGTGTTTGTTTAGGTGTATGTACATGCTCTTTAGGCGTGGAAACGTGTCTGGCGAAGGGGCTCGAAGGAGACGGCGACGAGGCGTTGCTATCTCGGCTGAGCTTCTGTCTGAACGGATAAGGTGTTGAGAATTGCTAGCATGTGGTCAGGAGCCCCGCGCAAATGCGCGGGCCACCTTGCTAGTTACTACTAATAGGATTTCCGTTGTTTTGCATTATCCGTATTTCTGGAATATGAATTCTTATATATCCAACAAGATAAAGCACTGCTACACACGCAAAGTTAAAACCAACTAGCTAAATACAGGTACGTTATAATAAAAATTTAAATATTAAACACAGTAATATGAAGTAAAAATTAAGATATGCAGACATGAATATGACAGAAATAGTATTAAAATGTTAATATGATATGCAAAGAGTCGTCGAACGAATGCGTCGGATTTGATGTCGTAGTTTTACTTCAGATGAAATCCGAAAAAGGAGCATAGATGATCCACTAATTTTCTTTCTAATTTATTTATTTTTATTAATAAAAATGGATCCTATATTCGTAATCAGTAATGAGGTATGGAGGCTGAAGGATGAGGATTGATGACACAAGTGAAAAAATTATCCAAATTTTATGAGTTTTTATTAGATAGGAGGGGAATACGAAGAAGATGCGACGTGAAATCAACTCATATTTTATATATATGAGATTTGACCAGGGTTTATAAATTCGTTTAAGGGTCAAAAACCGGCCCCCGGTGATTTTCCAAAATTTACGAAAACCGCTCAACATTTAGTGAGAATTTAGCCAAATTCACTCGATCAAATTTATAAATTGAAAACAAAAATTCGTCTGAATCAACATTTAGTAACCGCTCGAATTAAATAGAAAACCGACCAGTTCAATCGAAAATTAATCGCATTTCATTTATGGTAAAAAGACCACTCGATTTCCTTAGAAAACAGCTCAATTTTATAAAAAAACCGTTTTGGTTTTCTTGAATTTCAATGAATTTTAAGAAAAAAATAGCTCAATCTTGTAAAATCAATAACTAATTCATCTTAGCTTCAAATCAAGTGAAACAAATTTTATTAGTTTCCTTGTGACATGGTCTACATGATAAAAATATTTATATTCATAAAAAAGTTGTATATTTTCTGTGAGAAAATGTATTTTCTAAACATAGTTAAATGCATAGTTAATTATTAGCTAATCCAAAAATTATGAAACTAATTTTTTTAGTCTTCTTACATGATTCTATGTCTCTAAAAATACATTACCTCATGAAATAGTTATTATAATATGCATGATTGTGTAAATGTGTTGCAACTAGATTAATTCATAACTTACCTATCACACTTCCAAAATAAGGGAACCACTTTTATTAGTTTACTTATACTATGTTTTATGTAGAAAAAATAATGGTAGATATAAAAAAATTAATTACAGTGTTGTTTCTTAACATATTCACTTATGCTTGTAAACTTTGTAAATATTATGGAGAAATTAATAAAACTATAAATAAAATGAAATTTAAAGATCCACTTAAGATATGCCATACATATAAAAATATGTGTTTACATGTTAAGCTTTTCCCTAACGTAATGAGTCAAATCATCTTGTTTATACGACCTATTTCAATATTTTTTCCAAACTTTATCTTCATGAAATATGATGCAAACGATATTATTTTTGAATTTTTTCATAAAAGATCTTAGAATTGTCTCTAATATTTTAAAAAAAATTATGATTTCTTTTAAATTCAAATTAAAAAACCAATCGAATTCAAAAATACAGTGTGGATCGAATGGACCGGTTTTCTCGAATATCGAGCGATTTTCTCGAATATCGAGCGATTTTCAACAGTTTTGTGAACCTAGATTGGACAACCACTACCAGCTATTTGGTTCATCATAAGTCGCTACGGATTGAAACCAACTCAAATATCACCTTGTAACTACGAACAAAGAATCAACAGCTTCCAACAAGGACTGGGCGCATACAGAACAGATGCGTAGAGGTTGAAATCAAGACCATTTACTAAAATTTGCATACAGGAGTAACAAACACATTGCTTTGACAAAACTTCAACACTTGCAGACTGCATTGCTCGGTGTCTCAGCCCCATAAATCTGCGAATCAAGAATTAAAGAAAAAAGATTTGCATCAGGAAACCTGAGACGTGAATAACACTGAATCGCATCGTAGTATTGGAACAAGATAAACTGATCCTGTGGCTTCCTTTTACTGCCTCAATAACTATATATTTTTATTCCTAGTAAACATTACAAGTGGAATACCATCCAAGGCCTATATAAAATTGATTACAAGTAGCTGAACAAGTTCACTCAGCCCAAAAGGTTACAGAGAAAACGAAACAAAAGAAAAGAAAAGACAGTTAGTCATCTAATTACAGAGATAGACCAAAAAATAACTGTGTTAACCTGAAAAGCTAGACAAACTCTTCCTCTTTCTGCTCTTCTTTGGGGTCAAGTCTTTTTGCAAACTGCCATTAGAATGAGGAAGAACAGAGCTTGTGTGCTTACTGGCTGCCCTTCTCCCTCTCTTGTTTGCCCACTGAACTGGCAATTTGCCTGCAACTTGGGCAATGCCATCAGAGGTGGCAAGCTCAGCTACCTTTTGGATCCTCTCCTGCATTTGCATGACCCATGCTACTGACAGATCGAGTGAGAACGAATCATCCAATGGTTTATGCCAAAGATCAAGTAGGACATGCTGAAATGACTGGAATGACAGCGAGGGCTGAAAATCCTTGCGTGCTCCGCACATCATGTTAACCTTTATAACATGCTTGCATAGGTTACCCTGCATTGACCATGAACAATCACACAGAGAAAATTCAGAACCAGGATTCCATACAGTCCGCATCTGACTAGCATCCTTCTGGCTTGCAACCTTGGCTGAAAGGGGTTCTTTGTCATCAAAGAGAACGGCATCATCAGGTATCTGCAACGCCCTTTGCCACGAAGTGGACACAACATACTCTGCTTTCACCTCAGGGAATGAACCACTCTCATCTGCATATAGGTTGAGCCAGTAGCTGGAATGGATCTCTGTCGTGAGCTTGTGCACTAACCAGTCCACCCGTTGAAGAGCACCCAGCTGCAAATCATCATATGCTTTAGCCTTGAGCTTTAGATGGTAACCTTCAATGGCACCACATGATTCCTGACTTGCTAATGGTAGATTTCTGATGGAGTCAATCCACATTTCTAGCAAAAGAGGAATTCGTTAGCATCTACATGAGGATTTGAATTACAAGGTACATTACGAAACTACTAACTGACGTTCTTACCCAATTTGGGAACCCAAAATGACTTGAAATATTTTGTGAAGGAGGTTTGATCAGCATAGTCTTGAAATAATTGCTCTAGGGCATCCATGGGATTCTTCTCACTCCAGATACTGTACAAAACTTTTCCTAGTTGGATAAAAATTTCTCTCTGTATCTCACTGTTGCTGCATTTCTTGATTACATTTTTAAGCCAGGTTCTCCTGATATGCCAGAAAGAGAACAAAATTGGGCAGGCAAATACATCCCTGAAAAAATGGAAACACACCACTGTAGCAATCACACATTTTACAGAAATGGAAATGGACAACTGACTACAGTTCAACTAATTAGGCATTGGTGCTAAGTGAAGGTCAGAATCAATGTTATACCTGATTTGGTCCAGGTCTGAAGCTGGGTCGTCAATGATAAAACCGCCAACTCTCCAGGCCGAATCTATAGAATGTATTCGGTCAGTAAGTGCTCTCATCCATTTCAATGTATCCTGCCTAGTGACCGAGCGGGTTATAATCCATGCAGCAGGAAGAGCATGCTGCCTTGAGTCAAATACAAGGAGTGTGTGCAAAGGATACTACAGCAAAGAGTAGAATGTCAAACAAAGAATAAACATGTCCCTACTTACAAAATTAGACATCGCATGAGATGAAATATTGCTCTGAGTCATAATCAGTACAAAAACTGTTCACCATTGATACAGTTACATACCTTTAGCTTGCTTACGCCAAATGAGGAATGAGAAGCCAAAAGACTCTGATGACCAAAGCGCATCATTTGCTGCAGCTGCCATTCTGTCTGGATCCCTAGAATGAATGCATCTGTATCCGTTGAGTCCTGGAAGAAAAACATAGATTTCTTGTTCCTATCGACCCACATTCTGATGCTAGCTTGATCATCTAGATCCAACTCATGTGTAGACCTCTTGATGATCATTCCAAGCTTCTGGACATACTGCGAAGCAAGGCTATCAACCTTGGCATCTGAGCTACAGTAACGTTGTATCCCTGCTATATGTGTCTGCAGTATGTTCTCCTCTGGGACGCCGAGATAAATCAACGACATGGTCTGCTGCCGGATTTCGCTCCCAATATATGGGATTCTCCTAGCACCAGGCCCGATAGCGTCCCTGTCGAGGGGCCCATGGCATATGAAACCGGACTTGTTGACATGGCGCCTCTCATGATAGATGATGAGAACCAGGGAAGGGCGGGCGTACAACCGCTTGATGGCGAAATGGCAAGTGCAGCCTCGCATCGACTGAGGGCGCGCGGCGCGGTTCCTCGTGTTGAGCCTGTACCTTCTGCTGGGCAAGATGGTCCCTCCCTCACCATAATTCTCAGGGCCAAATGAGCACCAATACCTGGAATTAACTTTGACAGATAAGTACAGAGCAAATTAAAACTACTACTAAGAATCACTGAGTCAAATGAATGTGATGTGCAGAGCAAACATACATCCTGTAGAGGAGGTACTCGTCGCACTTGTACTCCCTGAGGTTGCCCATGTCGCGCTTGCGGCCCAATGTTCGCCTAAACGCGCGTCTAATGCGTCTAGACAGCGTCTAAACGCTAGTCGGCCGGTTGGCGTCTAGTTTAGGCCCTGGGCGCAGCTTTAGACGGAAATCCCGTCTAGACGGTCGTAGACGGTCAAAAACGGTCTAAACGACGCCGCTGGACGTTACCTGAACACGATTAGACGGCAAGGCGCGCGCCTAGTCGGCCGTTTAGGCGATGGACGGGTGGAGTTTTGGCGCCATATAATGGCCGTGCGCGCGAAAGGAATGGCCGTGCGCGCGAAAGGAATGGCCAGGCACGCGAAAGGAGTTTTGACGCCGTTGGACGTTACCTTTTCCCCTTTCTAGCTTGTTTGGAGCTCGAATCGAGTCGCGGCCATCGGTCGAACTAGCTCCATTGCCTCCCGCGGGACCGCGATGCCTGGCCACTTCTCCATCGCCCTTCCTCAGCACCTCCCGCCGGACTGCGACGCCCGGCCGCTCGCGCCGCGTGCCCGCTTCCTCCGCACCGCCTCCCGCTAGACCGCGACGCCCGGTCACTCGCGCCGCTTGCCCGCTTCCTCCGCGTCGCTTGCCCGCTGGACCGCGACGCCCGGCCGCTTCTCCATCGCCCTTCCTCAGCACCTCCCGCCGGACCGCGAAGCCCGGCCGCTCGCACCGCGTGCCCGCTTCCTCCGCATCGCCTCCCGCCGGACCGCGACGCCCGGCCGCTTCTCCATCGTCCCCCTTCCTCAGCACCTCTCGTTCCTCGCGCCTGTGCTTTCTTCCTCCGCAGATCCGCACTGCTCAGGTCGGTGGCCAGGGGATCCCTCTCCCTCTCACTTTCTGACTTTCATTGCTATTCCTTTGTGAAATTGAGTTGATTTACAAATTGTTTTTTAGATTAGTCCAATAAATCAGAGATGTCGTCTGCTGCATCAGCTCCGTCCGCCAACTCTACGCGTACTAGCTTGAAGAGGAATTCCAGTGACATAGGGTGGGAGCATGGAACCTTGGTGAATCCAAATGACTTGAATGTGGTTAAGTGCAACTATTGTAATAAGGTTGTAAAGGCAGGAATATACAGGCTGAAGTGCCATATTGCTGGAGAAAAAGGGGTCACAACTTGCGTGAAAGCAACACCTGAGGCTGTACTTCAGTGCAAAAATGCTATAAATGAGTCAAAGAGAAGCAAAGTTGCTAGGCTACAAAGTGAGCAAGAGATGAGAGATGATGTGATCATTGACGTCAGGGATGATGGGGATTTGACTAATGGCAATGCTGAAGGGCTTGACAATGTTGGAGAATCGGCACCTCAGAAAATGGGGCCTATGGATAAGTTCACAATGCCCATGGATCCAAGTTCCATGGGCAAAACAAAGGTAGTACGGCAGCAAAAGATCAGTGAAGCAATATGGAAAGAGAGAATGCATATGTTGAAGCGTTACATTGCGAAGTGGGTGTACGTACACGGTAATAAGTTGTTCATTTGGTCCTTTCTCCATTAAATTCTAACACTGACTTATTTTCCAAATTTTAAGCTTGAATTGTTTCAATTTCAGGAATACCTTTCCATGCCATCAACAATGTAGAGTTTGACCAAATGTTAGAAGCAGCTGGCCGCTTTGGCCCCGGTGCAAAAAAACCAAATCAACATGAGCTGCGGGAGAAATTGTTATATGAAGAAGTGGAGGATACCAAGAAGTTGTTGAAGGTGCAAGAAGTAGACTGGGCCAGCAATGGGTGCTCCATTATGACAGATGCATGGACTGACCAAAAGAGGAGAAGCATCATGAATCTTTGTTTGCATTGCAGCATTGGCACAAGCTTTCTTGAATCAAAGGAGGCCTCAGATGAGTCACACACTGGACAGGTTATCTTTGACTATGTGAATAGCTGTATTGAGCGAGTAGGTGCTAACAATGTTGTGCAAGTAGTCACGGATAATGCTTCAAACAACATGGCAGCAAAGGACTTGATGTATGTGGAGAGGCCCAATATATTTTGGAGCTCATGTGCAACTCACACCATCAATTTGATGCTTGAAGGAATTGGAAAGATGAAAAGGTTCAAGAACACAATTGAGCAAGCAAAGGCAATTACCATCTTTATATATTCACACCATAAAACATTGGCTTTGATGAGGAGGTTTACAAAGAAGAGAGATATTGTTAGGCCTGGTGTGACAAGATTTGCTTCCTCTTTTCTCACTTTGCAAAGTTTGTATGAAAAGAAGGGCCAACTAAGGGCAATGTCTCAATGCGAGGAATGGGACAAATTCTGCCGGCTGAACCACATCAAGAAGAACAAGAAAGCTGTCCAAGCCACAGGTACAATGGTGAAACCTGCCTTTTGGAGTGGGGTTGCTCTTTGCTTGAGGGTGTTTGAGCCATTAATCAAAGTTCTTCGCATGGTTGATGGGGATATCAAGCCATCAATGGCCTTTCTTTATGGAGAGATTCAAAAGGCAAAGAAAGAAATCATGGTGGGGATTGGGAATGCCGACAAGACCAGACATCTCTACGATAATGTCATAGAGATCATTGATGCAAAGATGAAGGATAGGCTTGACAGTCCTTTGCACTTGGCTGCATACTTCTTGAATCCATATTATGGTTACAATGATCCATCTATCTTCACAGATGAGCATGTCATGGATGGGTTCATTAGTGCTGTTGAAACATTTTACCATGGTAATTATGACAAGCAAAGTCAAGTGCTCAATGAGGAGTTGTACAAGTATAAAGATAAACTAGGACACTTTGCAAAACCTGTAGCAAAGCTTGGCTGCAATGATTTTGATTTCAGCCCAGGTAATAAACTAATAATTCAGATTCACTATTTATTTCAGATTTTCAGATCTGAACTTTGCCTTGTGCTAATTTGGCTTCACTCTTTCTTGACATTTGTATGCACTATGCAGCTAAATGGTGGGGCACATATGGAACACAGGTTCCAACATTGCAAATGATGGCCACAAGGATGCTCTCTTTGACTTCTAGTTCTTCCGGTTGTGAAAGGAATTGGAGTTGTTTTGAAGGGGTAAGGCTCTCAACTCTTAGATAATAATTCTCTAAATATGTTTATTCCAAGTATATAACTAAACTTGTATTAGCATTTTGTAGATTCATACAAAGAAAAGAAATAAGCTGACTTGTGAGCGCCTCAACCAACTTGTCTTTGTTCAATACAACAACAAAATGCATAGCAAAAAAGAGAAGGCCAAGAAGAACAAGAACATGGATCCCCTTCTACAAACTGAAGCATCTAAGGCTCAAGGGTGGCTGATTGAAGGTGGAGATGAAGAAGATATTGAGCTGGTTACGGGGCTGACATGGAAATTAATTGAAGAGGCATGTGGAGCTGATGAGGTCACTAAGCTTCGTAGGAGTGCAAGATTGTCTCAAGAAAGAGATATTGATGAAGAAGTCTTCGAGTCCGACGCCGTAGAAGAACCAATCAATGAGGAGGAAATTGAGTTCGAATCTGACCAAGAAGAAGTTGTCCCAATAATGGAATATGAGGGAGAGGGGGAGAATGACAATTAGTCGCTGCATTTGATCATCATATTTATTATCACTTATCACCTATAAATTATCCATCATTTATCATGCTTGCAGCTTGTTATGTACTTATGTTTGTGAGAAACTAAGAACTATGGCTGTCTATGTCACTTGTCATGACTCTATATGTGAGATGTGAGAACTATTTTATATTCTAGGCTATTTGTAAGAACCATGTCTGTCATTCACCTATCAATTATCTATCACTCACTCTATGTCTAATTGTCTATGTCGTTTCTATCAATTACTTGATAAATGATAACTGATATTTGGGCTGTTTATAAGTCTTACTGATATTTGCCATATTCTTTTGTAGGAAGAGAAGCCAATTGGTGGATGAGACATCCCCAAGGTTCTCAAAGACCAGCAGCTTGAAATGGCTGCTGCTTGCAAAGAAATATAACAAACTGAACATTAGCCTCTATAAGGTATGCCACAAATCTCATTTTTTTGCACATTTTTGGTGCTACAGTACATAACGTTTAAACTGTTTAAATCGTCTAGACGGTCGTTTAGACCGTTTAGACGCTAGACTGCGGGTGACCGTCTAAGGAGCGTTTAGCGTCTAGGATAACATTGTTGCGGCCACACTCGATGTGGAAGCGGGTGGGGCACTCAGAGTTGTTACACTCGCCGCTGATGAAGGCCTCCATCCGGTCGTAGGGGATGAGCGCCACGTCGTCGGTGTGGTGCTCGGAGCTGGCGTATTTGGTCCAGGTGAGGTTGGCGGCGGAGAACTCCTCACCCGGGGGGTTCTGCACCGGGAGGTCGTTCACGGACTGCACCACCGCATCCTCCTCACCCTCCATCTCCCGCCCCATCCTTTTCTTGGACAATCAGCTCATCTCGTCACAGAACCACAGCACTAAGGGCGGATTCAACGCGGGCATAAAAAAATTCTGGAAAATGAACTGCACAGGCACATTTACTAGATTAATCCTGCGCGGCAAAGAAGAAGAATGACCTGATCGAACTACGGATGCACGAACGGATTGGATTACTAGGGCACCACGCAGCACACAAATCCACAAACAACTGAACGGAGAGAAAACAAAATATTTGGATTTGATTACGAACAAAACCAGCCTTTAGAACAAGGGAATCGATCCGAGCAAGCTAGGATCACTTAACCAACGAAAGAAGCAGCCGATCCAAGTCCAGATGGAATCTCCACTCCGCTCCACGGCCAGTTCAATACCAGTCGACGGCGGGAGGGTACGAGGCGCCGCTGACTTGGACTCGAGACGTCGCTAGCATGGACTCGAGGCGTCTCCGCTGTCCGCCGCGTGCTTGCCCGCCGGCCGCCGCCGTTAGGGTTAGAGAGAGCGGTCAAGCACAGTCCTGGTCGACCGGATGGAGTCGGGCTTTGCGGGCTTTCTGGACCGGGCGCAGCGGCTAGTTCGGGCCGGGCGGCGGCCCAACAAACAATGCCAGCATCAGGTCTGTGATTGTGCGGACCGGACTGCCGGCCCAACTAATAATGCCTTCTAAGCTCACTCGAGTGGTGGATGCTCTAGTGGTGGATCCATCACTTGGGTGGCTTTGCGGACCGGACGCGATTTCTCTTTCCTTTGTGGGCTTTTTAGACCAGGCGCAGCGGCTAGTTCGGGTCGGCGGCGACCCAACAAACAATGCCAGAATCAGGTCTGTGATTATGCGGATCGGACGGCCGACCCAACTAATAATGCCTTCTAAGCTCGCTCTAGTAGTGGATCCACCCCTGCCATCGTTGGTGGCGATGTCATCAATGTGGAGGTGCAACAAATTGTGGTGATGGAAGAAGAGGGAGTGAGTGGGAGAGCTTTGGACCGGGGAGTAGTGGCAGATTGCGAGGGTAGCAATTCCAAGAGGGAAGGAGAAAGCTGAGAGGACATAATAATAATAATAATAATAATAATAATAATAATAATAATAATAATAATATTTATTATTATTATTATTATCATCATCATCATCGTCGTATATCTATAAGAGGTAAACAATGATCATGCATATCTTACTGAATATGGTGTATATCATAACCACTATGGAGATAAAGTATAAGGAAGTTAATCGTAACGAATAAGGAAGCTATCCCCTATTTGGAAAGGGTTTCCTAAATATTCGTGAAATCAACAATTTGGAAAGATTACACCCGGAAGAGTATGGTATGATACATCTGAGTTCCCCCAACTATAAAAGGAGGGGAAGAAGTACGCCCAAGCTATGTCAAATCAATATTAGTCCCATAGCAACTAGTGCATTTAAATCTATGATGTCATGAACTCCCCAAAGCAAGTCTAGTCGGGTAGAACATCAACACCCATCGAAGATCCACGGTAGAAGCAACTCTCATCCCACTAAGGATTTAGTAATAGAAACATGGAGAAATCTGCTAGTTTCCTAGGATTAGATCCATACACTCTTTGTACTTTGTGATCCAAGGATTAATCAAGGCAAAACAGTACGTAGGGTTATTATCCACTCGAAGGTCCAAACCATATAAATATGTATCTTTCTTTGCGATATTCTTCGATGACCATGCAGGTATCCCTATATTTACATCACAAATAATAGGTAGTCATGCACAATTCCTTGACAACTGGCGCCATCCATGGGGAGACGAGTAGATCAATCAACATTAGAAGATATCACGTCTCTAGGCATGGTCGGCATAGAACTCGGGTCCTACAACGACTTTGGTCCCGACATCTAAGCCAAGTCGAATGAGTTACTAGAGATTAGTCCACTCCGAAGATGATTTACAACTAGTCGACTTCTGAGTCAGTTGCTCAAGATGGTCACCTAGGCGATCATATGAAGAAGGGGTTGGATCACCCAACCACTAAGCCTGTCCCACCACTTGTTGGCTTTAGCTATCGAAGAATTAGGGGCTCTGATAAGGAAATTGCAGAGAATGAGCCCTAATTTTCCAAGTTCGATGCTTCTTCCTCCTTAGATTCGTCTTGCGACAAGGAAGAGCATCACAAGGTTAACATTCTTGCGTATAGAAGCCAAGAAGGGGTGGTGATCCCATGAAGCCTGCTAACCTAGCTAGTAAGGATGACTTACCTACAGCCACTCCTCCACAGGGTAGCTTCCCACGACTCCAGCCACTAGGAATGGCCTACTGATAGCTCTGATTCCTCTAGGGAATCCCCACACAAATGATGGTACTAGCCAGAGTCAAGGTAGCAGAACACTATGATTTACTGAAACCTTTTTAGCTAGTTCACCGATGCTCACCTCGCCTCTACTAAGGCACAACAACTTGAGCATTCTAGGATCCTCCTCTCCAATCTCCTAAAAGAAGAGCTGACGAATCCAGCTGGTGCCTATTGGATGCAGGAGATGACATGATGCATCGTTGGGCCCTAGCGGCAGGTGGAGGCCTTGGCCCAACACATTCTAAAGAGAAACATGCCTCAGGTTAGCCATAACCAATCCACAAATAGAGGAAACTAGGAGAAACACACTCCAGAGAATGCTACATCTCATGCTTGGAAGGATCCACATTCTAGGACTCCCACCAAGGATCCGAGAGGGTATTCATGCCACGATGACAAAAGTCAACACAACTATACGAGGGATTATGCAAAACCCTCCGAAGACCCTGCCAGGTTTCTAGGGTTTGGACTTGACTGGATTTTGCGAGACGGGAAGAGGATTACAATAGTCGGTAAACTCATGTGGTTACCGGGTGTTGGGCTTTCACCCCCAGCTCAGAGTAGTGCGCTGGCTAAGTAGATTCCGACCCGGCAACATTGAAAAATATAATGAAAATGCTAACCTAATGGAGTTTCTCTAGATCTACATGATGACAATCCAAGCTACTGGAGGAGATGATCAAGTCATGTCCAATTATCTCCACACAACTCTTGAAGAGTCAGCTCATTCATTGCTGACCAATCTACCACCAGATTCAATTGAGTCCTTGGCACATCTATGTGAGGTTTTCTACGCAAATTTTCTTCCCAGATCCAAGATTGAGCTAGTGAATATGCCTTCAATGTCATTATACCAAGCTCTTCATCCGATGGCCAAGTCTAGCTACCCGTCACATTTGGGAATACAAAGAGTTTTTTAACAAAGAGGATCATGTTCAACGTGGCTAACTTTGATAAGGTGTATAACAACATTCTTGGCCGGCCAGCCCTTGCTACATTCATGGATGTGGTTCATTACACGTACCATTCTAGAAGGTTTTGATCCTCAAAGGAGTCATCAACGTTCGAGGTGACAAACATATGACGCTAAAGTGCGATAGGAAGAGCCTCGAGTTGGTAGAACAGATACCCTTCCATGAGGTCAATTTCATGGAAGAATGTTTGAAGTCCTCGAAAACAAAGTTGCTCCTAAGCAAGGTGATAGGGTCAAGAATGTGCCTCCGGATCTAGTAGAGCCATTCAAGCAAGTCTAGATTGGTGCTACACTAGATTTGAAATAGGAACTCATGCTTGCCAACTCCCTCCAGGCGCATACTCAATAACTCATGGATATGGATCGACTCCACGAGTTTTACATTAGTAAATAAGTTAGGTTTTATGTATTTCAATTCTCCTATCGGAATAATAAAGTCAAGGTGTTTTTTTCAAAACAATGTGCAATTTTATTTTTCTCGTAAGACTTAATGGTCGACCTCCAGCTCTGGTAGATCTTCATCAATCTAGTTTACCAAGTATAACCCACTTGGTGATCTTTTGCATCCTAAGTACGAACAAAGATATGAACATAATTTTTGTTTTTAAGCAATAGTATGTTTCTCTTAACTTCTGACTATCCGATTGAAAGGCCCTATTTCAATTGAATAGTCAGGGGCTAGGGAAATATAGTCTTTCTTTCCTAAACTTTGACTGCCCAACGAATATCTTTCTTATGCAGTTCAATAGTCCGGGGCTAAGGGAAATATATTATCCATGGATAAATTTGAAAAGCTTTGCTATGTTTTTTTTATGTTTATCTTCATATTATTAGTTCAAAAGAGCCTTATGACAAAACTGCAGAGACTTGACGACGGGCTAGCACATTCCTGAGAACACATAGATCAACACATTTGTAACACTCAGAATAATAACATAGCCTAATCCGAGTGGTTCATGTAATAGTCACTGAGGTCTCCCTTGATTAGATACTCGAGGATATACATTCATCGAAGGATGTCGAGTTGCTCTAAAAAGGCTACGGGATAAATTATCTAAAACTCCCAAGACAAATCTAAAAGTTTTAGGCATGTTGTAGGACCGAACTCACTCAAAGGTGAATATCGGGGGAGTTCATAACTAATTACATAAACAAAGAAACAAAAAGGATGAATGCTCATGCATTTGAAGGAGGATCATAAAACTCCAAGGCCTCGACAATGGTTGAAGCCACACGAGTGCTCTCTTGCACAAAGTTGGATATCTCTAAAGGGTCACATGTGAAGCCTTGCACGACTACTTCTAGGTCAACTTGAGCATAGTGACTCTTGAGGCACACCAATGTGCTCACCAGGCACCCATGAGTCATTGTATTCTGCCGCTCAAGTCTCGGGTGATAGGCCACATGCAACCACTTGATGAAGTATTCACCCAGCTGAGAAATCTGCTGGATGTAGCTTGTGGCACTAGTGTCCCGAGGAGATGGGAGTGTGCGGTTGAACTTCTTGAGAGGTCGGTTGAAGGTTGTGAAAGCTTTCTTCACCATAGGGATCAAAGCCTTTGACTGCTTCCAAAGGATCTCTAAGTCCTCCCGTGCTGAAGCATCAGCCTCCTTCAACAACTCCGCGTCAGCCATGAGTGCTGAACAACAAATCTGTTAGGGTTAGGACTTTTGACATGGTAAGAAGTAATACAAGTAAATTGAGATTATGCTTAACAAAATCTCCCTTTTTAGCGCATCTACCTCACCCGAGTGAGAAATCTCCATGTTGGTGATCTCCTCCATCAGATGAGTTGTCTCCTCCTCATGAGCTACCAAAGTTAGGTGTTTTCCAAGGAAAGGGGTGCCATCTCTTTTGTGTGGTGTTTCCACTTCAACTCGGAGCAATGCTTCTCCTCAGCTAGCTCTAACCAGAGAACCTCCAACTCCGTGGAGGGGCCTCAGAGAGAAGTGACGAAGCTCTGTATGGAGGTAAAAGCCTCCTCGAGATGTGAAGGCATTCGCATTAACATAAGCATTGGAAGGGAGAAATGTTTTCATACCCAACATGTACCGGGGCATCTGGGGACGGTTAGAGCTAAGGATGCCTTAGAGGATGAGGCCTCACTCCTTGCTAGCAGACTCAGTAGGAAGGGTCCTTGGAGCATCTGATAGGGTCCATGACAGCATTTTGGACTTTGGCCATTACAGCCAGGTCGGCAAGGACTGATTTAATCATCTCGACTGAGAGTTTTTCCTCGAGTGGGCAGGAGCTACAGTAGCTGGACGAGGGCCCCTCTGATGTAGAGCCCTGGAGATGCCCTGCTATGGCAATGAAAGCTTTGCCGCAGCCAATGATGATGACGCCATGGGGTCTCCTCCCTTGGGGGGGGGGGAGGGGAGGTTTATGAAACTAAAAATTAAGAGATGCTTTGAAGATGCTAACTAGAAGGTGAGTCGATTTGAAACCGCATAGGCAAGAGTATGCTTTTTAACTTAGCAAGAAGGCCCAGTAGGGAAGCGTTGTCGTGGACGAGGAGGTTCCACATGAGGCGTTGGCTGATCCTCCAGCCTGTTTTGTGATGATTGTCAGATAGATCATCTCTTCAGTCGGGCACCGACTCCAAAGACTTAGTGGTCAACTGTTCCACTGGAGAAGATGATTGCCCTGCTGAAAGGACAATGATGTTGTATAGAGGGGGGGGGGTGAATCGGCGTTTTTGAAAATTTTGTTCCCTTGTTCAATAGTTGGCCTAAACTTACAGTAGAAATAAACTAAGGGATTTTTAACAAGTAAAAAACCTAAATATGCTAGGCTCAACTAGTGCACAATCACCCTAAACAAATATAAATATTACAATCCTAGGGTGATAAAGATTATTCAGTTCTAGCAAGATAAGCAATAAACTCTAATCGGAGGGTCCGATCTTACTGATCGAATGATTTGATTAATGGCAATTGGATATTCTAATACTATTCACTAGATGTTCCGATGCAAATAAAAATAGTTAGATAGAATATTATGAAATTAACTCAAGGCACATGCATATAAGTATACAAGCAATTAAGTCAATGTAATGCATAAGAGTAAAGAAATACAAAAGCAAATAATTTGTTCATGAAGTTCGGATATCCACCAATATCCTACGTCTTCGTTGAGGAAGCTCGGTCACACTTAAGCCAGATCTTTTTCAACCCTTTTTCTCATGACGTTGCACAATGTACTCCTTGTCTCTACTATGGCCAACTCTTTCTCTACTCCAGAGATGATGAGTTCCACTATCACTTTTGGACATCCTCACAATCTTCACTTGGGGATATCACTAGCAATCCACCACCAACCCGTCTAGGAGATGGTTGTCTCCAAGAGTAATAAACTTTCAAATTCGCGCACAATCAATACCGAGTGCTCAAACACACGCAACTAATGCGCTAACCGTGGGCTACCAAAGCTCCACACCTCTAACACATCTCTCTACTGACTAAGCCACAAATGCCTTGGATATCATGAAGCAATCTTAGAGAGAGAGAAAGGGAGCACTCGAAGGTGGAACATCAAGTTCCAACACCTCTCAAGTCTTTGCAAGCACCAGAAAAACACCTTTAAGCCCCTCCAAAGACTTGCCCTCATGCAATGAGGCAAAGGGGTATAAATATTTCAACTCTAAAAACTAGCCATTGGACAGACTCTGCACTGATCGAAACTTTTGATCCCTAGATTGGAACATTCAATCCTTTGAATCCCAATGGTCAGATCTGAGACTCAGAGCACAACCAAACCTAGTAAAAAGTACACATCGGAACTTCCAATGTATGGATCAGAACATTCAATCCAAAACTAACTCAAACCTGAGAACACCACTTTTCTAAAAATCAGATGTTTCGATGGATCGGAACATCTAAAATCAGGATCAAAATGTCCGATCAGCATAGTTGACACTCAGAAAAACAGCAATAACTTTTGACCCCGATGTGTGATTTTGGTTATCTCGAACTCTATGGAAAGCTGACTAAGAGGGCTACACATCCCTACTGATTTAATGATTGCAATCACAATGGATCAAAACTAGAAATACTCCAAAAGCCAATTTGAACACTTTCACCCATTGTACAAAGTTTAATCTCCAAGATTAAACTATGCCAAACACCATGAAGGCTTGGACACAACAACTTTTCACCACTAAGGTTAATAACAACAAAGGGTTAAATCTAAAACACTTTTTAGATACCCTAAACTCATAAAACGAACTCTCAGCATAAACCCATCTTGCACTAAGCACATAGTTTGAGCACTCAACACAGCAATAGAGCAATGCTTTCGATAGCCTCTCTTGATAGTACGGCTATCGATCATATAACCTAGTCTCCTGCCAAACTCCTTAAGACCGGTAAAAATAGAAAACCTATTCTAGTTATACCTTTGCCTTGAACAATCCTATCAAATTTAATAAATACATCATTCAAGCACTGATGCTTCTCATAGGTCTTAAAGGTCCATCATTAACTCCTCTTCTTTTGATGATGATGATCATCCTCGCTTCTATCTTGATCTCACTCGATCTCCGGAAGCTTAATGAAGCTCTCTTGATAGCTTCCCATGCACCAAGCATAGGCGACATCACTCTTTGCATCATCTTCATTTGGTTCACCACCAAGGTATGAACCGTAAGCATCAAACATATAAGTTGTCCACTAAGCTTGTCTTGATCTTACTATTTCAACTTGGCATATTGAATATCTTAATTTCACTCATTCTTTCTTATGGAATCTAACCTCAACTCACTTTCAAACACATAGCACATAGGTTAATCCATAAAACTCAATTGGCAACCTCATATCTTTAGTCACTTAATCTCCACATGTGACTTTTCCTTTACACTCATCGTCAATTTTCTTGAGCTTCTCCTTTATCTCATGATAATTAACTAGGGCTCAATGACATCAATGTATTTATTTGGTCTTATGGAATTCCAGAACGAATCCATGATTTATCATTTATGCATCTCATATGGAACCTACTAACAATTATTAGTCCATATGTACTGTCACTACTTACCCAAGCATCACCTAGAACTCATTCATCTTGATGCATCTCTCTTAATCACATGGCATTCCTTAATGAACCCATGTTCAAACCTCCATGCATCACATATGAAAAAACCTACTACCAATTCTCAACATAATTGTTAGTCCAAAGGTATTATCATTAATTACCAAAACCACACTTAGAGGCTAGATAAACCTTCACGTCCCGATCTAGAGACTTGCGTTGTAGGTCCCTCCTGCGGGGATGATTTGGGCGTAGCCGTGGGCTGGTCCGTTTCGAGTGAAGCATCTTTTGGACCAGCCAAAGAGGGAGGAGGATGAGTGGCAAGCTTGACGGAGGCGGCATCTGCACTGAACCCATCGAGCAATCTCCATCTCCGACCAACACATGTCTTCCTCAGCCATTTATGAGGATGACATTTCTTCGAGCTGAAGGAGGAGTAGATATGCACGACACCATAATCCTCCTGCTCGCTTGTCTTGGATGGAGTTGCCTGAGACGATGACTCGGGCTGGAGAAGAATCTACAACGACTGCATAAACATGGTTATTACTCAGAAATGAAAAACCATCAATTCTCGTGAAGGAAGAAGTCCTTTACCCAAATTATGGCATCCCTAATGTCAACTGGGAGGTCACACAGTGCTTTTGGGACATCCTCAAGGTGTCCCAAAAACTGGTTGGAAAATAGGAACTTGGCCCTCTACAAAGAATATTTTCCATCAGTGGTTGTGACGATAAAAAATAATGAGAAATACCATGATGATGTTTTACTATCTCGATTATTCCCAGGCCGAGTGATCCCTGGCCTTCAAAGGGCTGATCTGGTGCTAGATGAAATCGATTGCCATGTCCCTAGTAGTCAATCCATGCTCCTTGAGTTGCTTGATTGACTCAAGGAACATTTGGACTTGGGACGAGCGCCAGACTTGTGTGTTCTACTAAGGATTCCTTTTTGCCCGAGTACTCTTGTACTCAAGGAGTTTCTTGATGGCACATTGACAATAAAACTAGTGCATGAGGTTTTGGGTGAAATAGCAAAGTACTCACTGGATACTCCACTCCTAAGTGCGAATCCAGCAGAGCCTAGGCCATGGCTTGTGAAGCTCTTCAGGTGATACAAATGGCCGAAGATGAAAGGTAATGGTTTCACCATGATGAATGCCTCGCAGAGGTGGATGAAGATGCTCAGCATGGTGATGGAGTTGGGGTTGAGATGGACAAGATTCATGCCATAAAAGTCAAGAGCATCCACAAAGAATTTAGAGGCTAGAAGTTGAAGCACGCAATACGCAAACTCCTCAAACATCACGATCTCTTCGGTGTGTGGGTTGGGGAAGTCCCCCCCCCCCCCCGATCGTCACTCTCCATGGAATCAGGCTCCGGGGAAGAAGGAGACCTTCCCTTGCAATCATGTTGAGGCAAGATTCATTCATGTCTGAGGCCTGGCAACTATCTAAAGAGCAAGCCATAGCAAGATAATTTAGGAATAGAGGTCTAGGGAACAAGATGAGTTTTTTTTATGGCAGAGGATTCATGGTGTAAAGACTAATGTCAGTCCATCGGTTCCAGTTATAAAGGTAACTACGATGGCAATGGCTCCCCCACGATGTTGTGATTACCGCGCTCATGGCAACGATAATATTTTGTGACCGAATACCCTCCCTCCCTCTCTTTCTTTCTGACTAGTGGCTTGACTTCTTGAGTGCCCTCGAGTTGCGGTGCACATTAAATGTGATGTTGTTAGAGAATATGTGGTTGTTGGTCAGTACTTGAGTGATGTCACGACCAGAGTGGTTCCTAGTCATGCGGGCCCTACCCAAGTTTTCTCCTATCCAAAAGAATTGTTGACCAAGTCAAATGTTCTATTCCATCAAATGCCTCTCCTCAAACAAAAAGGACCAAACCTAAGCAGGGAATTAGTATTCGAGTGGATCAAAAAATCTTGGCACCAAGAGGAAGCATTCAATCAAGACATAGGAAAATTTTGATAAGAAGTTCATCTTTGTTAAAGGATTTAAATCAAAAGGTTCTAACTCACACCACAAAATTCTCGAGTCTTAAGACATCAGTGACTCGGGATGGCCAAAATAAAGGAAAAGAAATCTAGTAAACAAGTTCGTGCCTCTGGTTCCTTCCTCCTAGCACGACATCGACGCTAATGGGGATGAAGTTGCTTGTCTCCCCATCATCACCGTTGTCGGAAGAGGAAGATGATGATGAGAAGCTAGAGGATTCCCTGACTTCCTTCTCTTCTTTATTTGTTTTCTCCTCAAGGAGAGCCTAGCCTACCTCGTCCTTGTACAGAGCTTCGCTCCCAAAGTCTGAAAGATTGTCCAACCACTCAAACATCAACTCAACTAGCTCCTCGCCTGCTACCATTTCTGCCTCTTCCTCATTAGAAGAAATGGAGATAACCCCAAGGGATGCTGCTGAAAGGGCAGGTGAGTGCGGTGGAGTATTGAGCAAAGAGGCTGGAGATAGGAGCAATGACCCCACTAACGAAGGTGGTGGGGTTCCCAGACCCCAGTGGTGGAACCCTTGAGTCCCTCGATAGTGAGGAGCATGAGGATGTCATTGCCGGAAGCTCGGAGGAGGACAAAGCAAAGGAGAGGGTTTTTGGCTCGAGTACTAGAAGCTTAGAAGGCACAGAATTGTGAGATAACCCCCAGCGACTCTCTGTTTATAAAGGCGTACCACCCCGCAGGCATCCGCTTCACGGCCGATGATGGAGTTGTCTACCATTAATGGCGAACATGACCTTTTGACTCTAGGTACAGTACAGTGGGAGCCAAAGTGTGCTTGAATTAAATTATCTCCGGTCTTCAAGATGATCTGGCAGGGGTCTAATTATGTCAACTCCCCTCAGAAGTCATGCATGCTTAATGAGGCACTTGGGATAAGGATAGAGGAGCAGAAGGTTTTTCTGGATTCTCCAGCCAAAATAAAAAATATTGAAACTCAATTCAGTCGTAGTTCCTTTTGGGTGGTCCTGTCTCATGCGGTTAAAAGAGTTCGCAATTAGGAGAGATGCGATATGAGGATTTCTTGACTAGGATGATGAACCAGCGACCCTCTTCTGAGTCGAGTTGGGAGTCTAATTGATGATGATATATATTTATTATTATATATTTTATAAATATATCTATAAGGTCTTATATGATTATCATGCATATCTATAAGGTGGGAGGAGGAACACCGCCTCTGGGAGGACATTTTAAAGAGGCATGAGGTTGAACTTCAGAGGTGTGAGGAACTATTTCAGAGGCATCAAGCTCTCCTGCGTCACTGTCAAGACCAATCCAATAAACTGACCAATCTTAGCAATGTGCTGAGCCAGGAATCAATCCTAACACATAGTGACTTCATAGATAATAATAAAAAATAATATGCATCTTAATTGTACTTAAATTGTCTTACAAAAATGACCTTCGAGGGTCAAAGAAACAAATAAAATGCAGTGGATCTAAACGTAATCTTGATTCCTCTTAACAACTCCATAAGCAAATCAATGAAAAATCACCTTAGAATGCTCCTTCATCCATAGACTCCTCAAAGTCTTCTCCAACTGAGTGTGTTTGGTTATAGCAAGTGTGAGCACATATCATTCTCTGCAAGTTATGATAAAAATATTCATATGAAGGCTTTAACAACAATATTGCTAACATGACTCTTTTGCATAAGAACAAAATTTACTTTGAAATAGTTAAAGCAAGTGTGTAATTAAGTGAATCAATAAAGTAAAACAATTAACCTCAAGACTTTCCACATTTTGACTTAACCATCCATCTAACACCTTAAGTATGGCTCCCACGACCAAAGTTGACCAAAACCGGCATCCTCAAACTATGGATCCCACACCACAGTTGATCAAACCAACCAAACCATCATATGAGGGTTCCTTGCCACTCTTGACTATGGGCATGACTAATTAACCAATTTTACACTTTGCATAGGTTGTATACTTTACCCACAAGTCATGAATACCTATTTTGTACACGTCTACCAACACTCACACACTTCTAAGGTGTGTAGCTAGGAATCATTACAAAGCTACTTTCAACATATGCATACCCACTAAGGTTTCACCGCCGCGCGAATTGCACCTCAACAACGGAAACCCCCTTTTGTGCCATACGAATACAGGGAATCACACCATTCTGTTCCCCGTACCACTAACTGGTCTACACCATGCAAAGAGTAATGCTAATTAATTGGCTAAGTCTGTCCCATACCAGATTTGTGGTTGTATTGTTAACTCGAAATGATCGCTCCATGAACATGTCCTTAGATTTGAGCAAGACTACCTCAAACCCAACCGTGCAACCTGCACTAGTCTCATCCAACCACTTGTTCAAATCCTAATTCTATGTTTCTAATAAAAGTTATTCCATCACTTTTGATCATAGTTGCATAAGACCATTACCATATTCAGTTGAGCCATTATGATTATCACCATCCCAAAGCAGGGCTAAACATGATATACTATTTCATAACCATAACTATAGCAACAAGGATGTTAAAGTAAAACTAGGGTAAAGCCTAACAGGGAATTCTCGATAATATTATTAGCATATATGTTTGTAAAATAAAATATTTATAAAACTAGGATCACTATGGTCAAGAACACAACTTGCCTTCCAGATACATAGTTGCGTCTTCAACGAAGACTTGGTCTTGAAGTCCTTCCCTCTCCTCTAGAATGTTGGCGTCTACTCGCAAAAATAAGCGAAAAGACAACAAATAAACATCAAGAACTAAATATCACACAACAAACAAAGTCACTAGATAGATTATGATTTTCAAAGAATTTTAGTGCAAGAAGGAATCAAATTGGAGCTATAGTTGAGAAGTTTGGTCTTTCGAAAGATTAAAACATAACAAAAAGATTAATTACAAATGAAACTAAGTGATTAGGATTTTTTTGGATTTTTTCAAAGTGATCTAGGATTTGCTAGAATTTTTCTAGAGTTTATTAGAATTATTTAACTAAAGAAAATATTAAAAATAATTACTAACTATTTATTTATTAAACAAAAACATTATTTAAAATTGTTATCAAATTAAACCTAATTATTAGAATTATTTTTATACTAAACACCTATTTTTTGCGTCACCAAACCCAATTATGACGTCATCAATAGAAAAGAAAAAGAAAAGAAAAGCTGATTGGGCTAATGACTATGTTGACACGTGGCTACCAACTAGGATCTACAACTGATGTGGCGCTTGCGTGGCTACTGAAATGGATGCTGACACGAACGGCTGATGGAACGATTAGTTCATTAAATGTAGATTGTTGTTCTCAAAATGAACGGCTATGATTAACTCTAACCGAATTGTTATCCCATTTGTAATCTTAGTCAATAAGATAGATCTGATAGCTAGGGTTCAATGCATCGAAGGGGTATCCGATCTTCTAATCATGGTCGCTAGTTTAAGATCGAACGATTACGACGTGATTGTGTTCATCTCCGGAGTTAGACGCGGTGGCGACAGACTCTAAGTGGCAGCGCGCGGTTGAAAACTCATTGATAGTTTGTTCCCGTGGGTAGATCTCTACGGCGAGTGGCAGAAATGCATTAGGGCAGCATGACAAACTCACCTTGGCTGTGTATCATTGTCGATGAAGCTCGGTGAGGTCTGGCGACGTTGAGCAGTGTGTTTCTTCTTCGGAGCTTGTTGGCGAGGAGGTTCAAGTGGTGGATGCACTTTGGTAAGTTGGGTGAAAGGCTTGAGATGATCTGGGGAGGTTTAGGGGTTGCATATTTATACCCAGGGATACAAGCGAGTCTTGGTTCGACTTGATTAGGGTTTTAGGCAGTGACAGAGCAATCCTGAGCAATCTAGAGTTTGTAACGCGCTTAGGAAAGGATAAGGTGGGCAAAAGATCATAGGGCGCATGGTTATTTGATAAGCTCCTAGAGATATCTCCTTTCGGGTTTGCACAAATCTTGAAAGATTTGGTGCAGCCGGCGGTTTTATCCTGAACTCGGACTCACGTTTGAATTGGGCTCCAAAGGAAATATGGCAGGCCAGAGGGATGTGGAGACCTCATGAACTCATTCTAGTGGTTACCTTGTGGAGTTCGGCTTGGATTTGGACAGATGGGTGCGGTGTCTTCTATTGTCGTGCGCATGCTAGACAAGGAGCAGATGAGAGTTGCAAGAGGAAGGTGACGATGATGTCGGCTGAGCTAGGTTGCACCTACACGTGAAAGATGGGTCAGGAGAGGTGGCGTGTGTGCAATCCAGTGAGGAAAAGAGAGAGTGGGAGAGAGAGGAGAGATGGGCGAGCTCAGTTGGCATCGTCCCACGCAGAGAAGAGAAGGGAGGGGAAAGGACATGCTAGGCTGCAAAGAGGGGAGATGAGAAGAGAGTTGGGCTGGAGAAAATGGATTTTGGCCCCATAAAAGGTCTTCTATTTTTTAGATTTGTTTGATTTGTGGTAATTGATAAATGATATATATGTAAATATTAATCTAGGAAATAAATAAGAAGAACAAACAATTGGCAAACAAATCTAGGAAACTTTTAATATTTATATATTATTATTTGTTGTATATATTTAATTTATTTTGTATTAAATAAAATTTGAAATTTTCCAAAATTTGGGCTGTTGTGATCGCCAAGAAGAAGAGATCGCGAAGCGGCGTGTGAGAGATGGGAAAATATCCCCACTCCACACAGTAGAATCCCTATTCTATCCCGGCATTGTAATATTTAAAATTATGCTTTGTAATAACCGTAGATGTTTACCATTGCGAATAAAATTTTTGGCTTCAACTCTCCTCTACATATAATTTCTCTCCTCTACATATAATTTAAATTCCTCGAAGTAGTACGATTCCTCAGAAAATATGCAATGTTCAAAGTCTTGTCACCCGTTTAGTGGGTGATAAGTACATGTCCATTTAATGGACCACATGTTTTTGTCGTACGAGTACATTTCAGTCAATTTTCAAAATAGATGCACATTTTTACAATATTCAGAAATAAAAAATCTTAAGACAACTCCGAGCAGTAGGTCCTACCCCCGGTGGAACACCCAAAATCTGCCAAGATTAGACATTGCATCAACAAAGTTACGAATCGCATTGCAGATTGCAGCGCAATTAACCAAGGCAAATATATCAGCCGCAAAACACGAAACTTTTGGCCCTTGTGGTTTCCATGGACCCCAAACACCGCCATTCACCAGCTAATGGACTGTCATGCCCTGCACTAATTCATTATCAGCAATGATTTTACCAGCACTAAACAGAGCACTAAGATAAGCCCATCGATTCCTGTACGAACTCTCTCATGATGTCAACCTTGCCCCGTTCTCACAAAAGATGAAACAATTGGATTCCCACTCCACCTAAAAAAAGAAAGAAATAATTGGATTCCTCAACCGCCTGACTCACCATCACATTGTATTATGCCATTCACGATACAGAACTTTAGTTTCGTTTCAAAAAAAACAAAAGGATACAGAACTTTAGTGAACAATTACCTTCAAGAAATTAACAATAAGATACATGAGCCCACATCACCAACCATTGCATGGAGATGACACCAACACCATCAACTAGGACATGAATCATGCATGCATGCATGGGTTCCATAAACAAATACATTATATAGAATGAGTATATTAAACGAGCAGAGACCACACTCTTCTTATTTTGGGGTAAACTCAGTGGCTACCTAGTAGTTGGTAGAGGCTGGAATCTTCACTTCACATTTCTGCACAGCGGATACCTTTCAGCTTATGTCATTTCAGCATGGCTTCCCTTTGTTTTGGTCGATAATGACAGGACAAAAGAGGCTCTATAAAAGATAAAAAGAGGAGCAAGGGAGAGGGAGATGGACTAAAGCAGTGCTCGAGCAAAAGCCACCGACGATCCAATCTGAGCCAAGTGATGACCATCTTGCATGCTCTTAGCTTTTACCTGCATATGGTTCAGGTAAAAAGAGTTACCCATTAATGAATAGCACGAAAACTACCAAAGGTGAATTGATGATTGGTGAACCAGGAATCGATGATTATATGTAAACTGGAACTGATCTTACCGCCGTCACCACGGGCCTTTCGGACGAAGGTGAGGAAGACGATAACAATGGCGACCGCCGCCACTAGGCCGATGATGATGGCAAGGGTTTTTCCAGATTCATCTGACGAACGTTGGCACAGAATAGCAGCAAATTAACGATTAAAAGGCAAGCTAATCTACTCAAATGTATGTGGTACTGTAGTGTATTTGATTGTACTATCTTGTTGTAGCTTTGTGCAAAGTAGGGTAGTAAAGGGTTTAAAGCTATCCCAAAAGCAGAAAAGGCTGAGCAGTACACTACTCACAGTGGGATACCAGAGATATCCCCTCCTTTGTTTCAGATTCCAATGATAGAAAGCTGCATCATTTTGAATCCACGTTGTGATGCACTGCCGGCCTCAGAGCAAGGTTAACAACACAAGTTCAGAGGAAAAAGTGGAAAGGCAAAAAAAAGTCCTTTTGGGCTCTTCTCTTTTGATTGTTAGATACCTTTGCAGTTTGGACACACACCATATATAATTTGCTTCTAGTTAGATACATCCACCATATCATATACTATACAAATATGACAGATCTTGCAGACCATAAGTTAGTGTTGAACTGTCCTGTGTTATCACTTATCAGTATACACTGTAATGCAGTAAATTAAACTAAGAACATCTTTTCTATTAAGTTGAATGCTTTAGTATGCTTAAGTGGTTATTTTGTATCATTTAAGTATATATAATTGTGGAGGGACAAGCAGATCAGAACGTTCTATCTGGTGCTTGCTGCCCTAATCATTGACAACCTGCTACTAGAAAGAAATATGGGGGCTACACTGATGCAGCCATGCCTAATTTCTATTGCAGCCTTGTAGGTTTGCACATGCTACATGGAAACCCACAATCTCAGCAAATTTTGCTGGCTGAAAGGGTGCCAGTCTGCAAATATTAGTCAAGTTTTTGGATCGTTCAGCTGTCTCGTCACTTCCCAACTATGTAGCCTGCTGTTTCACTTTGACCCTCTGATTACCAAAAGCGATCAATCTCTTCAATATTATAATTCCATGAAGTAAACCTGAAGAGAATTCACCGAACTATGGTACATTGTACTAATAAACAATAATACAAGTCTAGAACGCCTAAAAATTATATAGAAGCCAGCAACGTAGTTCGTGCATACAGGTAAATGCAAAACCGAATGTACTTATGCACATACGGAACATAGTTTATCTTAGCCCTCTATCACTTCCCGTGATACTCATCCATCTCTTATTCTCCTTACATGTCCATCATTTTTAATTATCATAAGCTATGTGTGTAAAAAGTTTCCCTTTGGTGTACCCATCATGAGAGGACATAGAAGGAGTACACCATCACCATTATATAACTCTATTTCAGTACGTAAATGACTAGCGTTAACAACTGAATTATACGCATGATGCTGTACTACTGGTGGATAGCACTTGATGGCCCCGTAATGGCCGCAAGATCCCACAAATATTCAGAGCTCCGCGAAAGAGAGAGTGACCAGATGTGGCGCACGCATCAACGTGGTTATTTATCCAGAAATTTACGTGGCGATCGATGTGATGTGCGCGGAACGAGATAACGGTGAAACCGGAAGGATCCACGCTGTTCGATCATCGAAGGCCAGAAAAAACTGGATCGGCTAGCAGCTGACTGGCTAATGCAGCTGACGGTTAAAAACGTCGGTTTAGGACTGAACCAAAGCCTAGCCCCGTCAAAACGCTGGCTCGCCCAATATTGACAAGCAATTTCACCGTCTCAGGTTCGCTAGTGTATGGACGTAAAAATGAATTGCGCGACCCGACGCTACCTGAGCGAGCCAATAATTAGCACTCAGACATCCAGTTAACGCCCATGTTTTAGCGAAGTAGCAGTGGGGTCAATCCAAACGAGCCTACATGCTCACTACGGTTGCATTGCATATTACGAAAAAGTAGATAACATACGTCAGTGTATTTATTAAAATAGATAATAAATCGGTGTATTTATAAATCTAGCACCTGTATTCGGTACCTTAAAATCCAAAAATCCGATTTTGAGACCTGAAACACCAAAAAAACCTAGCCTGGTTGTATTCGGCACCTAAAGTGTCAAATACGGCACTGGTCACCCGTATTCGGCACCTGAGCACTTCCGTATTTGGCACCTCATGGTTGAGATTCTTTCGGCTGCCCACATGATGTTGTCCGTGCTTTCGGCGTCCTGTCAAATCGGTCAAATTGTATCACTTTTTGTCTCTCCACTCTACGCTATAAAATGAGGACAGTTGTAGCGCGAGAGGAGAGTAGAAACACAAAGGAGGAGAGGAGAGGAGAATCAGCCCGAGGCGAGGATGAGCAGCAGCGCGAGATACAATAAATACTTAAATTATGTTTTTAATTAGTACTTGCATCAATAATAGTAATTAGAGTGTTTAACCCGATAATTACATTTGTTCAATTATTTGCTTAGTTTGATTATATGAATCTGATTATTTGCTTAGTAGTGTAGTAGTAATTAGCGTGAATTTGTATAATAGTAATTAGCGTGTTGTTGTGTAATAGTAATTATTTTCTTAGGTTAGAAGATTGTATAATATTAATTAGCGCAAAATTGATTAGTCAAAAAAACTTGGGGCACCTCAGCTCAGCTCACTCAGCGCAAAGAAATCTACGAATAGGTTAATAGTGCAATGTCAATTTATAAGGAGATTGAATATTTGCTCAACGTAACTTTCATGTTAATTTAAATTATATTTTAATTCAATATTGAATATTAATTATTTCATTTTTATTTAATAATGATGATTTAATTAGCACTGTTAATTACTTACATATTTAGCATGTGTATCGTGCAAACATATAAGTAGTAATTTTATTAAATGTACCTTTATTTACTAGATACGATATGACTTTCTATATTTATTACAGAGAACGTCCCACGGTTTTGCATGGGAGACTCGTAACAATTCAGAACTGCTAGCACATAGAGAATTCGGTTGAGGTACCTAATGACCTAGATGACCTGAAATCACATGTTATGAGCCTTTTGCGTGTAAACCAACAATTCCATATTGTTATCATGAAGGGTGTGCGGCCACATGTTGTTCCAAACAGCTCGGTCATTGTCCATACGTTGTTCATGATGAGAAGAAATAACGCATGGGCTTTGTACTCACGTAAGATATTAGAGGAAAACTTTGATATGGGGGTGTTTGTAAACATAGTGACACGACTGGTGCATGGTGATACAGTGAGTACCTTGGAAGGATCAGGCCAGCAGGTGATGCACGAAGAGGATGGAGGGCATGTAGGGAAGGGCAGTTCCAGTAGAGATGGAGCTAGAGTAGATCATTCTGATGTAGATGCAGGATGCATGAATGATGAAGTCGGTGGTAGCGGGGATTAAAAAGATGCTGACAATGACGATCCGGTGCCGGCAATGTAGTACTTTTGTGGTGCTGGTTTGCTGGATTGTGCCGTCGTTGAGTATAACACATTATCTAACCGGAGATACCAGAATATGGACATCCAGGTTGGGCAACAATTTCGTAATAGGGGGGAGGTCATCTATTGTAGTGACAAGAAGGGACCACAAGTGCGTCCGGTCTAACCCTACGAAGTATGAGGTCAGGTGTTTCAAACACGCGATTTGTCCTTACTTCGTACGAGCACATAAGCCTAAATATGAGAACTATTTTATGATCAGTAGACACACCCCACATACATATAACAAAGAGGCTATTAGTAATGTGAGCCACGCTGTTGATGCGAGGTTCATAAACCAACTCCTCATCACCCTTGTTGGCACAAACATTTGTTTGTCGCCAAAATTCATTATGGAGGAGGTGCAGACTAAGACGGGTATACTGATCAATTACCACACCACATGGCGAGTGAAGCAGAAGGCATTGAAGATGTTATTTGAAAACTTTGAGGAGTCTTACAACTATGCTCCAAGGCTACTGCAAAAAATTGCCATGACAAATCCAGGGACTCAATGGGCGATGGCGGATGAGCTGATCAAGCTAGATGATGGGTCATGCAACATCATTGACCGATACCTCATTAGGTTATTCTGGTTCTTTGGACAATGCATCGAAGCTTTCAAACATTACAGGTCGGTTCTATGCGTGGATGCTACATTTTTGAGCGTCAAGTACCATGGTACCCTTATGACAGCGATGACGGCGAATGCAATAATCAGATCATTCCTCTTGCCTTTGCAATGGTTGAGAGTGAGAACAATGATAGCTGGCTGTAGTTCCTCATTTTATTGAGGACACATGTCATGGGCAATAAGGAACGAATTTGCATCATCTCTGACCGCAACAAGGGCCTTCTGCATGCGTTGGACGTGCTGCATGATAGCACAAACTACGTCATTGCATGGCCTGATGTAGAGAGAAGGTGGTGCATGTGCCACTTAAGAGCGAACCTATACACAAGGTACCGCAACAAGTCTCTTGTAAAGAGATTCAAAAGTTTGTGTCTGCAGAACTAGCAGGCAAAGTTCAACGAGATATGCAGAGAGTTAAATGAGGCCACTCGCAAGATGATGAAAGATCAACAAGAACAGGAGGATCACATGCAAATGCAAATGGTTGGAGAACAAACTACCGTTAGCCGTTCACGTGCTACGTTTAGCCAGTGGATAGCGGGAAAGTCGGCAGAGCATTGGGCTCTAATCCATGACACTCATGGTGCCAGGTTAGCACCTAAAATTTAAATTACATATTGAACCTTGTCTTATGCAAATAGGTCTTCTAAATTTTTTGTATCCTATGTTAGGTACACCATGACAACGAACATAGCGGAGGCGTTCAACAATGTCCTACAGGGAGTACAGGGTCTCCCGTTGTATGCCATTATTGAGCTCACATTCTATAGAACGGCGGACTACTTTCGAGACCGTGGAAATGCTGCTATGAATTGCAGCACACGGTACGCACATAAGGTGGAGACAATATTATACAGAAGGAGGAACAAGACACACTTTTATTGGATGAGGATCTACAACATGGCCAACAATGACTTTGAGGTCATGTGCCACCGTAGGTATGCTTCAGGGTATAGCGCAGGGGACACTGTGCAGTAATGTCAACTTGGGCCTCACAAGGTGAAGTGCACATGTAATAAGCTAAAACTGCACCATATCCCGTGCTCGCATGTCTTAAACGCTTGCAAGGACATGGGCGGCAATGACGGATCATAGTACATAGCACCGTACTTCATGATAGATGCATTGAGGAGCACATTGCTTCTAAAGATGCGATCCTTCAACATAGGAAGTAGCTAGAAAGCGATCATGGGGCCTACATAGGTACCTTATCCCTGAACACGACGCACGGATCCTGGAAGGTCTAGATCCACGAGGCTGCAAGGTGACATGGATGAAGAAGATGTTGTTGATGGCCTACGCAAGTGTAAACTTTGCAAACAACCTGACCATGACAGGAGGACATGCCCGACCCAGCAGTAAACTATCATGCACTATCAAACTATAGGGCTTTAGAGTTGTTGCATTTTATTGAACCATGAAGCTTGTTTTTCACCTATTTATTGAACCATGAACTTGTAATATATTCTAATTTGTTATTCACATACTTATTGGATCATGAAGAGTGTACTATATTCTTTTTTGTTATTCACCTATTTTATTGAACCATGAAGCTTGTAATATATTCATATTTGTTGTTCACCTACTTATTGAAACATGTAGCTTGAAATCATTATCATGGCTCATGCTGGTCTTCCTGAGTTTCTTCAGCAGTGGTAAAACAAGAACTATAGAGGGCAGCAGGTACCACAAATATATGTGCTTTTTAATTGCTAACATAATTTACAACTAACGTTGTACATGTATTGGATACCTTTTACAGTTGCTACCATTGCGAGCCCAGAGTGTCCACACGATTAAGGAGTTGGACCCTCGATACCACGAGCCACTCGCACGGGGCAGGCTTACTACCTTTCGCTCTCATGATGGTTGGAACTCCCATGGCGGGTGGTGGTAGGACACCTCTCCCGCCAATTGAGCAACCACTGCTTACAGGTCTCGTTGAGCAGTGGCGTTCTGAGACGCACACATTCTACTTTCCTTTTGGCGAGATGACCGTAACATTGAGAGACATGGCCATGCTAACCGGGTTGCCAATTAGTGGTGCCCCGTTAGTTCTTTCGTGACCAACGAAGGAATAGTGTAAGGGTTACGTTGAGGGTAGATAATTATTTTTTATATACTGCAATTCAAATATTGTATAGCTGTTAAAGCTTCATTGACCATCTGCATCTTGTAGGTTTAGAGTGCTATATGACAAGAAGGATGTTAGCCTCTTCATGTCCTGGATTCATGGGCTGCCACAGTTCGGTCTATGCCCACCCAATGCGGATAAGGCTACAATAAAACAACACTATGAGGTGTACTTGTACGTCCTGCTGGGAGTCATCATGTTCTGCAAAACGACAGTCGATTATGTCGTTCCCCATATTATGGTTAGCGAGTTAGCTCGCTTCACATCCTTACGAACCGACATCATACAGTTGGGGATTTGATGTGCTGGATGGCATCTATAGAGGATTGTGTGATGCAAACCAATGATCAACGAAGAAAGAATTTTTAACATACTGCCTACACCTTCTATAGCTATGGAGCTGGGAGTACCTCCCGGTTTGTCAGCTTTGGGTGCTTAAGAGTTACTATCCAATCCCCATCTCCGATGGCATTGCAGATGACATGAGGTCTACGATGGGTTATCGGTGGATGCATGCTAGGCTAAGGTGGAGTCAGCAACAAGACCATGGTAGCTACTCCTGTGTGATCAGTGATTTGGATGTCCTTAGCACAGATCTCGTGGAATGGGATCCATGGCGTATGGCACGAGTGGTCAAAATTGTGACTGCTAGGCTCATTGCATCGTGTTGTTGGCGTGACTCAGGCTTATGGATGACTAGATACTTCTTGTTGTATATGAACAACAAGAAGCAGTTTGGGTACCGATAGGTGGTGCCAGTACCTCCCCCACGAGACGTCGGTCAGGCACACAAGTAAGTGTGTTATTGTAGGTATCATTAGTGCCCAAGGTGATCAATATTAGTATATTATAACTGTGTATGTCACGTACAGGAGGAGCGCATAGGGGGCCGGAGGCATGCGGGATTAGGCATCCGTGAATGTCGAACACATACAGAGGTGGACGGAGTCAGCCACGGTGGATGTCATTGTTCCTGCTGAACAAGACGACGATGACACCTACTGGGAGTACCTATCATGGTACCGTCTGCGCACGCGTGCCACCTTACTTAGCGAACTTGTGGAGCCGAGCCCCAGACCGTTCCCTGAGAATTGTGCCCGCCTTCTTCATGTTGTGTTAGGTGATGCGGTACTTATAATATTTTTAATGGTTAAACCTCCGTATTACTAACATGTCACTCATCTCATACAGACCGAAGAGACGTACGTAATGCATACGTAGGCGGAGCAAGCTTGTGGGGAACCAAGCAGGTCATCAACGCGTAGGGATCGAAACCCTCTCCGGGAGTACATGCGGACGAGAGGGTCCCGCTTTCTGTCTGCTATACGTGGTCTAGGTGGTTGTGACCCACGTTGGAGGGGGTATGACGTACCAGCAATGGACCCGTCCTGTGCCTCCCACAACAGGTGCTCATCCAGTGCTCATGACGAACCCATTCGCGCACAGTCATGAGAGGCACCTTCAGCTTCGGAACATCAGGTGTCACGTTCCGATACTGATGCTGAGGAGTGCACGCAGGCGTACGAGCCCAAGCAGTGTACACTGGGTTCACATGCCCCCCAGTGGACACAACCTCCTCATACTACGATGACACCTCCGCCTGCAGCTTGATGCATCATGAGGACGTCGTTGACTGTACGCAGCAGACACTGAGCTGGAGCGGGAGACATGATTTTGACTGGGTTGCTGCAATGCAGGCCACAGGCTTCACCAATCTCCTCAGCGGATAGTACTCCCAATATCCTAATGTACCTGGGGGTTCACAGTGGTACCAGCAGGCTGAGCCTTTGGGACACCGGACTCCATCGGAGCACGTTCTAGGGGTGTTGACACTTCCTTATGAGGATCTATCATCATGGTATATATAGGATCGAGTTAGCGGATCTGGATACACGTTCGGTGAGGGTCACACAGGGCAGGACGATGATGACGATGGTCAAGGGGACACGAGGCAGGGGCTAGCGCAGGCCGCTGGGATGAGGACCACGCACCTGTCAGACGCTTACACTCATGAGGACTACGTGCATCATCATCGTCGTCGTTGAGGAGGCAATGCTGTTATTCAGTGTACTTGTAATTCTTTATGACACATGTACTATTCTGTCGGTGACACAGGAACCGGGGGTCCCCGAGTCCCGAGGCCAGAACAGTAGAGTGCCACGTGGCGCCCTCCCGCGGGGGTTATCTCCCCGAGGTACGAGAAGACCAAGTCCCGGGAGAGGTTGCTCGGGGCCATGAACAGTGGTCCCCGAGTACCCGAGTTCCTCGATGACCCGAGAAGACCAAGTATTGGGAAGAGAGTGCTCGGGGCCGCGAACAATGGCCCCCGATCACTCAAGTCCCCCGATGACAAGAAAGGCCAAGTACCGGGAAGAGGGTGCTTGGGGCTGCCAATAGTGGCCCCCGAGCACCCGAGTCCCCCGAGGACCCAAGGGAAGTCAGTTTCGGGAGAGAGTGCTCGGGGCCACGAACAGTGGCTCCCGAGCACTCGGTTCCCCGAGGACCCGAACAGTCAGTTCAGGGAGAGAGTGCTTGGGACCATGAACAGTGGCCCCCGAGCACTCGGTTCCCCGAGGACCAAGAAAGGGCACATCCAGGAGAGAGCGCTCGGGGCGGCGAACAGTGGCCCCCGAGCACTCGGTTCCCCGAGGGCCTGAGAAAGTCCTTCGCCGGTGGCCCCCACAGAGGCTCAGCGGTGAGGTATCAGCTGGTGAGAGGATCGATACTGCATTTAAGAGGGCGCGTGGCCTGTCACTTCCAACTGTTCCCCCCACGCTTGCTGCCAGTCCTTGCCATGGGCTGGCAGAGAGGCGTGGGGACATTTAATGCACTGGTCCCATCGCGCGATATCGGGCTTGCCTTAGGATAACATCGCGAAGCCCAAAGCGCCCCGCCTGCCGCCCTGCTGTGTCAGGCTTGCTCTTACCGGGCGGGCACGCCGGGCTACTCTGTGGCTGCCCGGTGGGCCCTCCCCGCGGCGCCCATTGAAAAACGGCATGATGACGAACAAGACCGGACGGGGACGCATTTTCAACCCTCCCCGTCACCTTGCGCAGCAGCCCATGATGGTTGCTTTTCATTTATGGTGCCTTGGAACTCGCGCCATCCTTTCTGGGCACGCTACCACCTCGGCGCGTATTTAAGCCGGGCGGGCTCCCCGAAGAAAGGCAAGTGAAGCACAGAAGAAGTAGAGTTCGACATTAACTGAGTCAAGTTCAGTACGAGCTGAGGTCGAGCACCGTAGAACAAGGAGCACGAAGCTCTAGACTTAGACAAATATTCTTGTATACAGTAGATACTCAGAGAGACATTCTCAGAGCATTTATAGCATACACACAGGAGTAAGGTGTTACGCTCAGTGCGGCCCGAGCCTGTCTAAAAATCCCCCGAGCATTTACTACTTCCTGCATCCGATCATTCCATTCCACCTGCATCTCATTTACGTCCATTCATTTCACCCGCAAAACGGATTCAGAATCATCCCCCCGGCTGAATCTCAAAGGGGTCCCTCCGGATCCCCGCTTGAGGAGTTCACCCTCCGTATACCATATTATGTCTCATTCATTGTTATTGTTGTTGTAATTACTTTTAATATATCTAATGCTTGTCAAATAATTTTGGCACATAATACGGTGGAGGGAATACGAACGCTGAGAGTACAAGCAATAACAGGAGGAATTATGGCTTAAGCGTCAGGAGGAGGAGCGGATGAGGAGGGCAACGGAGGAGTGTGCCGCGGCTGAAGCTCGCGAGGATGAGAGGGAAAAGAAGCGGGAGATGGTCCGTCGCACTAAGGTTTCGGGCCCTGATGCTCTGAGGAAGGACAAATATCCTAGATACACTCAGTAGAGACCATCTTTTGTAACCCAGTCTATTTTTACTTCCTAAGTCATGTTAGGTTTAGCAGCGGCATACTATTAAGTTAGTCGTTAGGCGTACCGTAGATGCCAATATTTGTTATCGTTATCTCTTTATGGTTACTGTCCATTCATGCACCGATGTAAAACATCATATCAAATGTAAGGTTTATTAGTGTATGTAATCTTTATGCCGGGTTATATGGTAATTGTTCTTCACAACTATTGATGCTCGATAAATTAGAATTTGTATCCTCCCAACGTTAATTCACTGCAAAATTACCTTACAAAATTCTTTCCAACAATGTTTAATATTAATATAAAATGATAAAAAATACATATAAATGGAGCATTACAAAGGCTTAATATTAATATGATAACAAAAGATTTGTGCATGTTAAATTATTTTTATTTAAATTGAATTAAGAAGAGAATATCACATGAAATGATAAAAATGCATATAAATAGAGTATTACAAAGGAATTCACCTTTTTATCAAATAATATAGGGTTGAAAATACTTTTATAAATTAGTAAATCGCATGAGAAGATATTAGTGATTTTTTCTAAATTTTTGATAATTTATGAGGCATTAAATATTGCTAGAATTTATAAAGTTAGTTTATTTGAAGAATTTTAATTAAATATTGGCTCAGACTCTTTGAATCAAACAAATTAAAATAGGTTGCTCGTGATCTCTAGTTTCCTAATGAAAACATTTACAATTTTTAGACTATTTTTGTACTAAAAAAATCGTGAATTAAGCTTTAGCCCCTGGTGCGGCGCTGGCACAGGCTGTATTCCGCACCTGAGGTACCAAATTTAGCATTGTTACCCATATTCGACATCTCAGGTGCCGAGTACGAGTGAGCAGTGCCGTATTCGGCACCTCAGATGTCTAATACGACCAAATCAGTCTTTTTTCGGTGTTTCAGATCTAAAATTGGATTTTCGGATTTTAAGGTGCTGAATACAGTGCTAGATTTGCAAATATATCAGTTTATTATCTATTTTAGCAAATACACTGGTGTATATCGTCTATTTTTCTATTTTGCCTGCATATTACTGGTGTGCAATGTAAGAATATTTTTCTCAATCCAGCTCATGGATATTCAGGGTCGATCTCTCATGATCCGGAAGTTCACTACACAGTTCCATCAGGCTACTGTTCTATAGCAAGTCGGGATTCAGGGCGCGTTTTGGAATGCAGGAATTCGACATGAAATTCCCGCAGGAACAGGAGGAAAAAAAATCACGCGTTTGAAAGTCGAAATAGGCCTTGTAGGCCAAAACTTTAAACTAGTAATGGATGGCAAGGAGTAGCTGCTTACCATGGTTGCCGTACGTATTCGGCACGAATCCGTACGCGTATCCATTGCCCGCTCCTCCCACACCGCCGCCACTGATGCCATTGCCACCGCCGGTCCCGGCGCCACCTCCGACTGGCACTCCGCTGCCGCTGCCGCCTGCGGCATTGGACCAGAAGCGCGCGTAGCACTTGCCGAGGTACACCTCCCCGGCGGAGGCGTACCCGCAGCCGGCCTTCAGCTGCGAGGCCGCGGCGGAGACGCAGTCGGAGCACGCCTTGGCGCCGAGGTCCCCGACGCACTGCGACATGGCCTGCACGTACCCGGCCGCGCCGGCGCGGTACGAGCCCTCGTCAGCGGGCGCGGCGGCGGCCACGAGGGCGCCGAGCGCCGCGTCGCGCATGGCCACGACGCCGGAGCCCGCGCCGCTCTCGCCGCCGCACTTCTTGAACAGCACTGTCGTGTCCTGCTTCCCCAGGAACGAGTCGTTCCCGTACCGCACGAAGCACGCGCGCAGCTGCACCGCGGCCCCCGCCGCCGAGTTGCAGAGCGAGGAGAGCTTGGAGACGGCCGACTTCACGCAGCCGCCGCAGACGGCGGTGGGAAGGTCGGAGCGGCACTGGTACACGCCGTCCAGGCCCGAGGCGGCCGACGGCGAGGTGTAGTTGGCGTAGGTGGTATAGCCCGCGCTGTTTACGAGCGAGGACAGCGCGGTGTCCACGTCCGCCGCGTACTGCGACCCGGGGTCGTAGCGCGCCTGCGAGCACCCGGCGTACACGAACGCCGTGTAGTCGTCGGCGCCGCTCGCGCGCGTGCACGCGCACAGCACGATCAACGAGAGCATAGGGAGCATTGCTGTTGCAAGAAGCTTCGGCATGCTTGCTTGCTTGCTCTTGGCTTTGTGTTCGATGAGATCTGCAGAGTTTTGGAAGCTGAGGAGGCTCAGAGGAGAGAAGAGCAAGAGGCAGCAGAGAGTGGAGGAGTGTGGAGGGATGGGCTTAAGGGCTTATAAATGGATAATTACCTGGTCTAAGTGTGATTTTTTTTTTTTGCATCCACTGAAAAAGTGACATGCCAGGCCAGTTGTATTTCGTTGGTTAATCGTCTTAAAGCGTGTACCGTTGTCCCCCAGTTTCTTGTACAAGCAGTCATGGACTATGTCAGCGTATGCTGCTAATCGTCCCAGTTTCCAGCTTCCAACTGTGGCACGGCTCAACGGTGTCTATAACATTATATCTCTCGTCAAGTGCTTAGCTACTGTGTCGTTAATGGGACCCTATTTTTTTTAAAAAAATCATAAATTTTCAATATGTTCTAATTGGCATTTAGGGCTACACCTAGGACTAACAAATGAGTTTGTTCTTACAAATTAGTTAATGCATTGACGCTAACCCATTTGCCACGCCGACCACTTTGGCACCGAGATGGGACTCGGCCAAATCTCCTAGATCCTTAGACCATCTCCAACCGTTTCCTTCCCTTCCCATCCAAAAATCCCTTCCAGAAGAGATTCCCTTCCCAGATTCGTTCCCTTCAGGTTCCTGCACTCCAACAGCATTCCCTTCCCTGTTCCCTTTCCCAACAGAATTATATTATTTTACCATTTCCTCATAACCGCCATATGGGATACAATACGGCTGCAATACGTTGTATGAATACAATGTAAAGTTTTTTTACGGTGAGTTTGAAGATGGTTGTGCCTGGAACCCAACATTTTTTCGCGAGCAATGTTTGTAGCACTTTATTCTCGATTTTATTGTCTTCCCAAATCCGTAGAAAAGATGTGCACGCGCGCTACCCGTTTCATGGCCGCATGTAGTATTTTGTACATGTCTTTTGTAAGTACACGATACATCTTTTGATAGCATATCGGTAGTACCTTCGTGTTTACGAGCCTTCCTTTGCAAGGCAGGAACCACATGCCTGATGCCTTCGTGGGCACGAGCCTTCTCGTGGAAGGAACTTGTCACATGGCTGGTAGCTTGCATGTGAAGCTAGACGGGAGTTGCTTGCTCGAGAAGACTGTCCTGGCTACAAAAGAGGGGTCATCGTGATGTCGAGAGGCACAATTGCGTCCACATTCCACACTTACACAATGACCTCATTTACGTCTGGAGATCAGTTCATGTTCTCATCGGACTCGAGCGACGATGAGGAAGAATTGATGATGATGGTCGCCATCGAGGAGGAAGAGCTTCGGACCCAAGGTCGCACTCGTCATCGGGGCTCAGTCCTAGGACATGCGGTCATAGATCGTGGGCACCAGGAAGGTGCTGCAAGGCTATTTCGGGACTACTTCAGCAACAACCCAGTGTATGGTGATATACTGTTCCGTCGTAGGTACGCGCATCTTCCATACAAACACAATTGCAGGTTGTCTTTGGTTACTAACGATTGTGCACCCTATCAGGTTTCGGATGAGTCGGGCTTTGTTCTTGAGAATAGCCACTGCTGTGGAGAACCACGACCCATGGTTTCGCCAGAAGAGGGATGCCACTGGGAAACTGGGGCTAAGCCCCCTTCAAAAGATGACAGCTGCCATACGGCAACTGGCATATGGAGTCAGTGCTGACGCAGTGGATGAGTATGTTCGGATTGGGGGTAGCACAGCGATGCTTGCCCTGACAAAGTTTGTAGAAGCTGTTGTCTTGCTTTTCTTCGATGAGTACCTACGCTCTCCCACCGCGGAGGATACTGCCCGACTGTTAGCCATCGGCGAGCAGAGAGGGTTCCCCGGGATGCTAGGTAGCATCGATTGCATGCATTGGGTTTGGAAGAACTGCCCGAAACATGGCATGGCGCGTATACCGGTCATACGCGCAAACCCTCTATAGTTTTGGAGGCGGTTGCGTCGTACGATCTATGGATATGGCATGCTTTCTTTGGAATGCCTGGTAGTCTAAATGACATAAATGTTTTGCACCGCTCTAACATTTTTAGCAGGCTCACGGACGGGACTGCCCCTCCTGTGTCGTACACCATAAACGGTACCACGTACGACATGGGCTACTACTTAGGTGATGGAATTTACCCCGAATGGGCGACCATAGTGAAGCCTATCCCATCACCAAGGGGGAACAAGAGCATGCTGTTCTCCGCCATTCAAGCAGCAGTTCGGAAAGATGTAGAACGCGCATTTGACGTCCTGCAGTCGCGGTTCGCCATAATTCGGGGTCCAGAAAGAATTTGGGAACAACGCACACTACACAACATTATGACCGCTTGTATCATAATGCACAATATGATAATTGAGGACGAGAGAGGCGGCACCGATGTGGATGAGGTGTTTGAATATATGGGCGAGAAAGCGACAATCGAGGGTCGTGATCCAGACCAAGCCGTGCTCCAATACATAGAAGCAACTGAAGCAATTAGGAACCGGGCTATACACCACCAATTGCGTGATGATTTGGTGGAGCACATATGGAGTCGCCATGGAGCTCAATACTGAGGCAAAAAGGTTCCACCCAACTGTACTGTCTTCGTTCGAATGTCTCTTTAGTAATGTTCGGTCTAGTCGAAGCGTCTTCATTGTAATGTGAGTTTATGGTATTTCAATTGCAATGTAAGGTACCGATAAATTATGAACTCTTTCTATCGTGACTGTGGCCCTATTGCACATACTGATTGAATCGAGAGATCGATGACACATACTCAGGGCTACTCCAAACAGGAGGAAACAAATACTGCTCAGAATGTACATGCAAACATGTCCGCTGCGATGTACAAGTAGGTGACAAAAGCAAAAAAATACCGAGTTCTAGTCCAAACACAAGCAAACCCAAGCTGTAATGTAGCAACGTCAAACAAAGGAGTAGTTCGAATTTAACACACAAGTACATAGAATGTGGATATTATTAGGCCCAAGTAGCAACGTCAAACATTCGGCCGAACCTCTACGGGTTATGTTCTACGGTAGTCCATCGCGCTAAGATCTCTGCTTGCCTCTTCCTGTAGTACTCTCTCAGGGGACCAGAAACACTCTCCAAGTCAACCTTCATTATACGCTCGTCCTGATCATTTACTTGAACGGATGCCTGCAGACGCATGATAGAAATTTGCTCCTTCTTCAGCTCCACCATAATCTTCTTCGTTTCACTCATCTCAGCAAGTTGAGTTGCATACAGCCCACCAGACACGGTAGGCAAAGAAGAACTGGAAGCTGATTTCCGCGCACGGGCCGCTTTAGCTGCCTCCCTTCCAATGGGCCTAGGAAGATCTGTAGAGGCGTTTGAAGCTGCGTCGGTTGGCACTTCATTGCAGGGTGTTGGGTGGGACTGTGCGTCAGCTACCTCCTGCACCTTCTGTGACTTCGTGGTCTCGTGCGCGTGCCACTTGGGATGGTCTGCGAGCATAACCCAGCAGTGCGTATAAGCAAATGGCTTCCCCTCAATCCCCTTGTACGCTGTGCAAGCCTGTGCCATCTGCGAATCACAAAAGAATGACACAATTCGTAAATGAAAAAGACAGCCTACCTATTTGTGATCAAGCCATACACATACTACAGAAGTATAAGCCTACCTATTTGTGATCAAACCATACACATACTACATAAGTATAAGCCATCTAACACGCCATGCAATCAACCATGAACACTAACTTAGGTGACCAAGTATAAGCCTACAACGAAGACAGCAGCAGCAATGTGTACTTGGCAAGGTTGGTGGCATAGTCCTGACTAGTATTGTATGCTTAGTTAGAAGTGAGGTTGGCAACCACTAGATAGAGTAATGACAGACATATATATCACTTAGGTTGTTTATTGCATTACTCACTAGATTAAATCGTTGGTCGGCATAAAGAAGCAAGAAAAAGGGCAGAATACTGGAAGCAAGAAAAGGAACAAAATGCTGACAGCACTGATATTTTGAATTACACTCAATGCCTTATACTTAATATTTGGTCCATTAAACCATATTATGAAGCATAGTTCTTTTATCTATGTATTTTCATTTTTCCCCTTTTCACGGGCACAATTGACAGGAGGTGCAATTATCCTTGTTCTTTGTGTTTCTCTGTGAGAACATGACAAACCTTGAAGAATCAGAAAAACTACAAAAGAATAGAAGGTTTACCAAAACTGGTTCCTTGGTCCCACTTGAAGACAGCAGCAGCAATGTGATATAATTCTAGTCAGAATTAACTACGGCTAACTTTATCTGAAATATGTGTGACATCATTCTAGGCAGTAAGCAAAGTACAAATCAGACTTATGTACCTTGTCCCGCTCGTTGGTCCCACTTGGATTGAGCTTCTCCACCTTCCGAACTTGAACCGCAAACTTGCTAACTGCGTCCGTGATGACCTTCATGTGGTTGATCAAAGCCTTATCAGATCTAGGCATCATGGAAGGCTGCCTGAACGTGTTGAAGTACTTGGCGATCCTTCCCCAGTACGTATCTTTTGACTGATCAGTTCCAACTATAGGGTCCTGGCTGACGTTTAACCATGCAGAGACGAGTAGCTCGTCCTCCGCATCTGTCCACTTTGTTCGGTCCGTCTTCGGGTCCGCCTTCTTCTTCTTCTTCTTCTTCGCAGTGGTCACCTTCTTCCTTATCTTGCCCTCAGTACCCATGCTGAACTGCCCCACCTCCTCCTCCGGAACAGGGTGCACATCGGGACTTTCGGCAAACACAAACTGCCCCATCTCTGCCCTAGCTACAACTAAGGACGATGCCCCCTGCATTTGTGACCCCGACCATGTCATCCGCTGCACTCCGTCCTGAAGAAAACTCTCGTAGAATGGATCCATGGAGAACCTGCACAGGACAACACAAAACCATTACAATTCATAACTGAAAAAATGTTGAAATGCAGAACTGCAAAAAGGTTTAGATTCTTCACTGCAAAAATGTTTAATTTGAGAACTGTTCAAAGGTTCACATTGTTCGGTGCATCAAGGTTTACTCCTGAACAACCACTCCTGGACTGCAAAAAGGTTGACTCCTGCACAACAACATGATGTACTGCTACCTCTGTTTGTAACTAGTGAGGAAACACGCACTGTATAGCACAAATTTGCAAGGCATTCAAGCAACAAAATCAAGCATTCGAGCTAATGTCATTACTTCATCAGCCCACAACCATTCCTGGTGCATTGCCTGCATTACAGGTTCACGGACAACTGAACAAAACTCTAGGACCTGCCACAGATCATAAACCATTCATACTAGATTGCTTCACTACCATTACCATGACGACGGATATGTCTTACGCAACAATGATTACAACACGGAGGAATACAACAGTACAAGACAATTAACTTGAGGTCAACCATTTGGGGACCGGCTACCTCGACTTCACAGATTCCCAACAATTAGGTAACAAACACCATACCCAACTAAAGCCTCCATGAACGATCAGATTCGATGGTCATTCTATCATCCGAACTTTCAACAAGAAGCTCTTCCGAACTGGTATCAGCCGGAAGGATGACGTCGTCGTCACTGTCCATGGAAGCTGATGGTTCCTCTTGTACTGCCACGCTGTAATTGGCGTTCGAAGCAACTGGGTTGTGCCCAACACCACCGCTAAAAGCATCCTCTACTTGGAACACGAGTTGCTCCAAGTCCGCCGCAATGGTCTCGACCTGCAGAAGTGCCATGTTGAGATCCACGGCAGCAGGGGTGCTGTCGGGACTCAAGTTATCATTGGCCACCTTCTTCAAAGCGGCAGCGGCCTCTGTGACATGGTCCTGCATCGTCGACACGACACGAGCTACCATTGCGGCATCCATCTACAAGCACGGAGGAATAGTATCGGTGACGTCGCAATGTGCCAACAAACATAAAGACTCAGTCAAGCACCGTACAGATTTTACAGTGCCTATCATGAATGACAAGATTCATATACTGATTCAACCGATCGAAGCATTGAAAAGTAAGGCATACCACAAACTCTGAAATATATGTAACCAACAGATTGTACCATCCAATTTTTCCATAATAGTTTGATTGTTCTATGAAAGTATGAACTATACCACAAATGTACAAGACTGAACATGCAATGCAACTCTATAGGCTCAAGAAAATGCAACAGAACAACCGAACAATCCCATCCTTGCGATTAGTTTTCAGTTTTGTACAAAAGTAAGGAACATAAACAGATCAATCCCATCCAATGGTCACACAACAAACGTGCGGGGAAAAGCAGTGTTCTTGGTGTTTCGTATACCGAAGGCTAGCTCGTGTGGAGGAAAGAAGAGTGTATGAACCCCAAGGTGTTTGCCCAGACCAAGCCAAAGTTGGTTCTGTCAGTGAGCACTCCGGCGACACATGCTTCATCCACAATCCAATACAGAAGGGTGACGATGAAGAACGAAATACTTTGTGCATTTTGTTCCATTTCATCCGGACTCCTTGGATCTGGAACCACACCTTCCTCGCCCTCACGCAGAGCTGGCCTTCGGCCCGTCCTCGCGCTGCAGCGCCTCCACATCCATTCCTCGCACGGGAACCCTACTCTCCACCCGCCCCCCACCGGAGGAGACCGCCTCCTTGAGCACCCGTACACTGGATTGCCTATTGTACCGCGACATCCACAGATCCAAGTACTTTGGGGGAAAATGATTCGTACCTCCCGTCGTCACTCTGCGTCGCCGCCGCGCTTCGTACGCTGCTCCCCTGGCCGGCGCAGCGTCCCTGCACACGCGCCCGTCGAGGCAGCCGTCCGAATCCCCTCGCCGACGCCGCCAACCTTCCTCCTCCGTCGCGGTCGCCGATAGCGCCTCCCCTCGCTGCCGCCTCTTCCGCCCGAGCGCGCGCCCACAAACGACTCCCCCTGCCCCGCGCTGCCAATCCGCGAAGGGAAAGGAGAGAGGTTCCCCCGGGCGTGGGAACCTCTCTCCTATCCCGTCCGCTGCCGGCCCGGGAAGGGAACTCCTTGGAGCTGCCGCCTTGTTCCCGTCGCACGCGTTGACCCATCGGGAAGGGATTTGGGACTGCGACGGGCAACGGTTGGAGATGGCCTTACCGTATACCAGCCTGCCTCTGGCACTGAATGCGCCGAAGATCTCCTAGATCTTTTTACGGACCCTGAACATGCACCGGGGCTGGCAGCCCTTACTTTTCCCAACCTCAACAGGCTCTGGGCCTTGCTTGGGCCAGTCGCCTCCTTTGCAGAATATTTTTTTAATATTTAAAAAATACATGCTTATTTAAAATATTATATATCCAGACAATATCACTAGTTGGAATATCGCCTTTCTAATAGTCGACACCTTTAAAAAAAATGTTAATATTCTAACTAGCGATAGTTTAAAAATAAAAAAACAATACGTTTAATTACTCTTAAAATTCAAAATATTATCGAAATAGTCATAAAATTTTTTGAAAAAAATATGTTGCAGAGGATGCTATAATCTATCTCTCTAATTTTTTTTAACTCAAATTAATATTTATATAATGAGAAACAAAAGATAAATTTTATTGTACACAATCTTTTTTATTTCTCATTATACAAATCATATTTTTATCTGAAATTTTTTCGAGAGCTATATCATAGTATTATCTACAACATACATATTTTTTTAGATTTTTTCATAAATATTTTAATAGTATTTTGAATTTTGAAAGCAATAGAATACAATATTTTTTGATTTATCGTCCAACCAATTAGCAACGGTAATCTAGATATATAATACTCACTCCGATTACAAATATAGGTCGTTTTAGACTTATGCATAAGGATTAAGAAAGTAGATCAAATGACTTTGTTGCCCTTTATTTATTCTGTATTGAGAAAGATAACTCATTCATTTGTGAGGGTGGTAATATTTATTAAACTAAGGTAAGATTGGAAAAAAAAAGAAAAAATACATAGAAGTTTGAGAATGACTTATATTTAAAGAATAATTAAGAAGATTAAAACGATTACATTTACGAACAAAGGAAGTATTTTGATATAAGCATGTTTAGAAAATAAAAATAAAAAAATTCTCCCCTGCACCACCACACCGCTCCCACGCGCCAACCCGTGTATTGGCTGCACGTCCATCCCTCCCGCGCCCACAGCCACGACCCATGAGCTTCTACTGGGCACCACGACGTTTACGGAGTTTTTTTATTTTTATATTTTTTTGAGTTAAAATTTAAAGAAATAGATTCCCGGTGAAAATATTTACAAAACTAGGCGCCCGCAGCTCTCTCAGGGGGCTGCAGCCCTCTGAGAGGGCGGCTACGGGTGCTAACTGCCCCCTCAGAGGGCGGCAAGAGGGGCTAACCGCCCTCTCAGGGGGCGGTTAGGGCCTGAGGGGGCGGTTAGGGCCTGAGGGGGCATTTTTTCCTGTAAAATTAATTTTTTTCCATTTTATCCTCTAAAAATGTATTATTTATGTAATTAAAGAAATAAAAAAGAAAGGGGTGTAAGAAAATTAAGAAATTAAATTTGGAGTAGGTTATGTAATAACAAGAGAAAAAAATCAGTAATTAGTAGTTGCAGCATTTTACGTGGGTAAGGGGTTCGAACGAGGATAAACATAGTATTAAACACGTGGTGAAAATATTACAATACACTATAACCGCGACGATACGATGAGGAAACAAATGTGGCATGTACGGTTCGCACTAAGACCTACTTATTAGTGCGCCGATCCGAATCATAACATGCCTTAGGGAGGGAAAGTATGCCGGGTTACATTAGGTACTCTCTACTGCTTGCATCTAGGATACTTTCCCTTTCGGAGGGTATCGGGACCTGCCGCCTTAGCACGGCGGGCTCTCTCCCGCTTCCTTTCCCTCTCAGCCTCACGAGCCTGAGCCACGGTACGGTCGTGCGCCGCCTTCCTCATACGCTCTTCTTCCTCCCGCTTGAGGCAAAGTTTCTCTTGCTGTTGTTCGTACTCCCGACGTGCGTAGGCTTCCCTTCTTCACCTCATGTTCATGTCGACCCACAACTTCTATGAGTCATTTTGCTTATTGTCGAGCCACTGAATAAAATCACAGAGCGGTGTAGGGGACTGAACAAATAGAACAAGAAGAGCGGTTAGTAAAAGAGGGTGCATAATCGGAAGAGATGAGGCGGATATCTGTTACCGTACCGGTCGATAACCAGTTGTTGCATGGCGAGGCTTGTCATACTCGTAGTTGGCATACATGAAGAAGCGCCGTCCATAGGTGTATGAGATGTCCTGCGACTCGCGGAGCTTACAAAGGTCACACAGAAGCACATTGGTGGTTCGAGACCTTCAGGTATGGTAGTCCCCCAATATTTCTTTGGTGGGCTCGATGGAGCTGAGGAAGACATTGCACTTGAGAGATATGAGAAATGAGCGATGCTTCACCGTAAGGAGGTTCGGCTATTTATAGTTGGGGGAGGCAGGAGCATTGGATTCGCTCTTGAAGAAAGGAGTGAGGGCATGGGTGTAGCTGGTGGGAGGAGCATCGGATTCCATCTTGAAGAATGGGAAAGTTTTGTCATTGCCCATGGTCAGAGATTCCACGTTTATTGGTACCCATGTTGTCATTTACTGATTTGAAAAAGCTGGGTAGTGTTGTCACATCTTGTTTAAAGCCTGCGGCCGGAGGCATGTGTTGTCAAGTCATGGTTAAAGTTTAGTGCTGTGGTCACTTCTTCATTGAACGTGTCTGAATATGAAATGCATTTACGAAATGCTAAGTAGACCATACAAAGTGAACGTGTCTTAATACATAGGAGTACATCACGAAGCGAATATGCATATGTTAGTTACATAAAATGTAAAATGCTACTCATGCCTCCCTCGTTGCCGTCGCCAGTGCGCCCCACCGTGGTCCCGATGCTACTGGTTAACCCTCACGTGACCCCTGGAGTAGGTGAAGGGGTCGGGTGGGCCGACGTGCCTGGTAGGCCTAGTAGGGACCACCGGTGTCGAGGACTCGTTGTGCGTGGGCTGTGTCCGAAGCGGTGCACTGGAAACCTGGGACCGCTGAAGGACGTCGTAGTCAGGTGTGCCCCCGAAGAAGTCACGGACGATGTTGTATGCGGTGTCGGGGCCAGCCTCATCCTCCTGACTAGGGTAGGAGGACTGTGAATGCTCGGCAGGCGTCCATGTGTACTGGCTGGAGGGGCCTGTGAACAAATAATAACGTTAGATACGAACAATATGGTATTGGAAGTAGTAGTAAAAAATGTATAATTGTACCTGCGTGGTACGACGGTGCAGCAGAAGAAGGCCATGCTGACGTGCCGTAGTACGTTGCAGGGGGGGGGGGGTTAGGGCATAGGGCCGCCGAAGACGGACCGGACTCGTCACCGAAGTAACTTGAGCACAGTACTAACTTATTTTGCTGAAAGTATTAGAAATTAGGAAGAAGGATTCCCGTAGTACCTGACTGTGGACGCACAGGGCTCGATCTGTGAGGCTGCGTCGAGACTTGTGCAGACTGACCTAATGAATGTTTAATAACAATAAGTAAAGGATATTGGTCAATATTATTCAAAAGTATAATTCGTACCATGTTGCTTGGACCCTCCAAGACGTGATAGAAGGGGTCGTGTGGGTGCCGACACTGAAGAATGTCAGTGCACGTCTGACGGCCGAGACGACTCGGCGTGTACACCACTCGTCCTGGGAGGCGGCCCTGCTACATCAGTGGTAGATCGGCAGGAGGTGAGCTTCAAGGTGCGCGTCGTCTTGTCGAAAACCCGTCTGATGAAGCTTGCAGCATCCGACGCACTTAGGTGATGCCCTTGCCGGACACGGTCCATGACAGCAGCTGCATCCCTATTTACGTCATAAATGATATCTGCCTGCGGATACGAACAAAAGTGAACAATTAAAGTATACGGTTATGTTCATTCAATATGGAGTACGGACTTCAAAAGTTACTTACTGCTAAAGCGGCGTCCTCGTCCCAATGCACCGGGTATGTCTCCGTTGTCAATGCGACGTGGGCCCGGACATCCTCAGGGGTGTAGGTGACACGGGTCCGCGTACGTGGTACATACCACCGTAGGTACTCCCTGAAGTTCCACTCGGTGTGGGGACGTGCCTCATCAACGATGTCCTGTAGCGCTTCGGCCCATGTTGCCACGTAAGGGGCCAAGCGGTCCGCCCAGAGGTTGCCAGCTGGCTGGCCTTTCCGCGTGTACCTGCATTGAAACCACGGTAAATGTAAGTCAAACTGAAACGAAGGTTGCTCAAACTATAATTTTGCAAATGTACCTGTGGACTAGCAAGGGGACGGTATGGATGGGGACGAGCGGGAATGCCTGGTGACGGCCAAACTGCCGCATGACGCGGTGCGGTGAGTACTCTTCGACGTAGATGTTGAAGACAAGGGGCGCCTTGGTGAGCCAGTACTCCTCGTCACGGGTGCACAAGGGTGACAAACCCAACCCTGCACGTGTATGCACGGACCGAACGCTGTTTGGCTCCCATACCATATCGTTAGGACGTAGCCTGTCAAACTGGGTACGAAAATGCTCATACGTGCTGCGGGGTTGCTCGTGGGCCCAGTGTGGCTGAGTGACAAACATCAATACAGATATTCAGAGACTAACATAGTACGATAGAAATTGTTAATGTAAAATACGTACCCGTTGACGACACCACAGCGAGGCCATTGTAGGCGCGTCCTCGTCCCTCTCGCTGTACCATTCCTCTGGGTACGGGGAGCGATCCACCACCGGCCTGCCTATGGCGAAATGCTCGTACGACCATAGCTGAAGAAGAAGTGGACACCCGGCAAAAGTGGCTAGTGCCTCCTTCTTCGTGCATGCATCGCAGAGCGCCCGATACGTCGCAGCAAGAACAGCTGATGCCCAGCTGAACTGCGGTACGTCCTCCGCATCAGCGTCCGCTATCGACCGGGTGTACGGCACAAGGGTCCTCGTAACCAGGTGGCCTTGGCCACTAGTGAACATCACCCACCCAAACAACCAAAAGAGGTAGGCCTCCAAATGTCTCGAGACCGCGTATGCGTTGTCGTGTGGGTGGATGTACGCCGACTGCATATATGACTGGTGTCAGAAAGAATCATTACGACATACTTTATTTGTATTCGATAGGTTGCATGTTACCGTACCTGGAACTGTAGGATCCACTTCTTCGTTGGCCCTCGTGCATCGGATAAGAACTCAGCCACGTAGGGAGGTGCATCCGCCTTTCGCTCCACCGGCCCAAATCGCTGATGCATGTCGTTCATCCAGTCGGCCTGCATATCGATCACCCCAACCGCAGCTCCCGCGCAAGGAAGGCCTAAGAGTTAGGAGACGTCCTGCAGGGTCGGGGTCATCTCTCCGCACGGTAGGTGGAACGTATGTGTCTCCGGCCTCCAATGGTCGACTAGTGCTGCTATCAGCGACCGATCGAAGTAGAAACAACGGGCCGCAACCTCGGGGTTCTCCGTTGATCGGGCCTCGACCAACTGGCAAAGCGGTAGGAGTCCGACCGCTGCCAACCTATAAGTATTGCAGTACATCAATAATATGTAACAACAGCAGTGATATGACAATTTTGTATCAAATTTTCTAAGAACCTGTGGGTCCATCGCTCGTCTACCGTCAGCAGCTCTCCGGGGCCTCGTGGCCGAAACACTCCTAGCTCCATCTGGTGCTCGGCGGATAAGAAGCTGTGATGCTTCTTGTCCACGGCAGGGTCCAAAAGCTCCGGGGTCGAAGGGTGAGCCATCTCTGCATTTGAAAGACATGTACATTAATACATTGATAAATAAATACAGCAACAATATACTTAGAATGCAAATTAACTATATGCGAAATGAACATATATTAAAATGGTACAAAACTAGCTGAACACACATGAAGCTCACCTAAACAATAGGTGCATCACCGCCTGCAGTTTTGGGACAATATTTGTAAGTGTGACCTACTTCATTGCACTGACTGCATCGCTTAATCCTAGGGCCAGCCTCGGATTCATCCATATCGTTGCGAATCCGACGAGTTTGTCTTCGGCCCGGTGCGTTCTTCATCTTCCCCAAATCAGGCACATATATTCTTGCAGGCCCTGGGTTACTTGTAAAAGTGTCAACAATGCCGTAACCATACAGCTTCTGGTTCCAGGTGTTCAGTACTTGATCTTTCATAAAATATTGTGACACATATTGCCTTGGAAGCATATGGTGCTCCGCGCACGCAGCTATGACGTGTGTACAAGGTTTGTGGAGTAATTGTGGCTTCTGATAACTACATATGCATGTCTAAAGACGTCCAAATGGGCCGTTCCTACTGGGCCGGCCCGAGGCACGGCACTGTAGGCACGGCCCAGGCACGGCACGGCCCGATCACTGACGGGCCGGGCCGGCACGGCACGAGGCCACGGGCCGTGCCTGGGCCGAGCGTGTGGCACGACGGGCCGGCACGGCACGGCCCGGCACGTATTTTCTATTTTTTTTATATATTTTTAATTTTTTAGCTATTTTTAATATTTTTTATCTATTTTTTATATTTTTATCTATTTTCTATATATATTTTTATATATATATTTTCATTTTTTTATATTTTTTATCTATTCCGGCCCGTCGGGCCGACCGGGCCGTCGGGCCGACCGGGCCGTCGGGCCGAAATCATGCTCGGGCCGGCCCGGCACGGCACGATCACCGACGGGCCTTGCCGTGGGCTGAGGGGAAGGCACGCGGGCCAGCACGGCATGGCCCGTTACTGTAGGTGGGCCGTTTGGGCCGTGCCGTAACTGGGCCGGCACGAACGGCCCATTTGGCCATGTTTATGCATGTTCCACTCCTTAGCACACACTCTTGAACATGCCGCTCACGTCTGCCCCCCTCCAACCCTTATCTCGACACAGGACACTGAACCTGTGCTCTGCAGTGCCCTCTTGATTTGCGTGATGCATGTGGGCCTTCCTATTTGCCTTCTCCATGTACTGACATAGCATCCGGTCGTAAAGCATACGATTGTCCTCCATTACAACCTTAGCAGCTACATACCGATCAATGAAGTACTTGCAGGTCCCATGCAAAATGTCTTCTACAATTACAACAAGTGGTAGGGACCTCATTCCTCGCATGACCCAGTTATAAACCTCTGCAAGGTTTGTAGTCATTACTCCATACCTGGCACCACCACTGTCGTACAGCAGAGCCCATTTTTCATTCGGCTCATTGCGTATCCACTGTGAAAAGCTCCTAATAGATGAGCCCGATCTCCTTACAATCTGCGGAGTATCGGTTGGGAGAGGACCGAGAGCTATTGGTTACTTACGTTGCTGGTTCTGACTGCACAACTTCTTGAAGAGCTTCATTAATTCTTTGTTTTTAAACTGTCTGTAGAAGTTCGCACCCATCTGGCGCATGCACCACCTGCTTTTGAGATCTGGCCACTGTACTGGTACACCCCGTCGCACGCTACCGTGTTGCATATCCAGCAAAGCCTGCAACAATCCTGCATGTCTATCATGAATGAGATACACATCTGGTCGGTCAAGAACAATTGCATGCTTCACCCGCTCTAGGAACCAATACCAGCTATCCCCGTTCTCACTCTCCACGAACGCAAACCCTAGTGGCAGGACTTGGTTGTTACCATCGAACCCTATTGCAGACAAAATCTGCCCTTTGTACTTCCCAGTCAGGAATGTTCCATCTAGGCATATGATGGGTCGGCAATATCTAAATGCTTTGATAGTTGCACCGAATGCAAAGAAAGCACGCTGCAACACTCTTTTTCGCTGTACTCCACATCAGTAGAGGGGTAATGCTTGATATCATAGTAGCTGCCTGGATTTCTTGCACAAATTGTGGCTAATTGACGAAGTAGATTGTGATACGAATCTTCATATGTACCGAACCTCATCTCAATAGCCTTTTGTTTCGCCCTCCATGCCTTCGCATAGTTTATTATGTACTAGAACCTTTGCTCAATAGCACGGATTATTGATCGTGGCTCATACCTTAGGTTGTCTACAATCTCTCCATACATAACAGTTGCAATGAAAGCAGAAGACATGTTCCAGTGGGCGAACTCTATTTCCTCAATATGACAATTATGTTCCTTAACTATTGAGCATTGCCAGTAGTTTGCCCATTTTCCCTCTGAATGCGTGCACCCGTCAAGGGCACTGAGGAACCAAGCACTTCACATCATACTCTCTTTTACTTGATTTAACAACCTTGAATTGCCTACGAAGAGACAACGACCAGAATTTCACTGCATCAATAACTGCCTCTTTTGTAGGGTATATAGCACCCTGTGACACCTCATTCTCATGGTACTGCCACGGTGTCTGGTTAGCCTCGCTAACCACCAACTTCGAAAATTCTTGATCCCGCCACTCTGCAGGAACTGGAGCATTACCCTCTTCATCAGAAGAATCCCCATCGGCAAGGCCTTCCTCCAACTCTTCATCCTCCAAATCCATATCTTCAATGATGCTAGGGATGTGCTCCCCTTCATCAGCTACACCCATGGGCTGCAGCTCTGGGACATCACCAACCTCCTCCCTGGACCCTACATTAGCCGTCTCTGACTCATCTTCCACTACCTCACTTGGTCCTGCTACTGCTTCTGCAGAGTTCACCTCATTTTGATCTTTCAGGTATGCCTCAGCTAACAAAACAAGCGGTATGCCACGTTCACAGCATATATCTATATACTGCCTCCAAGTTGATGTGGCTTCGATGGGAACAAGCTCACCAAAGTATCCATGACTAGCACGGCTCAGAACAGCTTTCAACTTCAGCTCATATTGCTGCGGATCCAGTTGGAAAAACCGCATGAGCCATTTGCACACACCCACAATAGTCCTCTCATTAGCCTTACTAAGCCCCTTCATGACATGACGAAATTCAGAGAGATCTACACCGTTGGGACCGTACCTAATTTCACCCTCACCATAATATATCTGAAAAATTAATTTATCTGCCATTCCTGGAAACACCCGCAAACATAACCCATGTTAATACAACAAACTATATTTCTGATTATCGGATAAAATAGTTTTTAAATGCTACCCTAGGTTCGCAAATTATCATCTACTGTTGCCTCCTACGTCCACAGGTACAAATAATATACTAAAAATAATATACTACAAATAACATACTGAAAATAATATACTAAAAATAATATTTTATATTGAACTGCTATCGTACCATTTTCTAACTAAATTTGACAATTTTCTAAACCCTAGGTCATAAATGTCTAAAATCTATGTCATAGACTACTACTGCACTAATTAACAACAATAAAAAGGAAAAAAAATTTACCCGAAATTTTTCTTCAAATCCGCGGCCCAAATGCAGCAGGGCTTCGCCGACCTCTCTTCCTCCCCTCTCCTCTCCTCTCTTCTCCTCTCTCTTCTCAACTTTTCCTTTTTTCGGATTTTTATGGGTTTTTGGCCAATTTTTGGCCTTTTTATAGCAGCAGGGCGCGGGGGCCCGGTGCGGCGTGACGGGCGGGGAGGAGCCCTTACCGCCCCTGAGAGGGCGGTAAGGATCTCTACCCGCCCCCTCAGGGGGCGGTAAGCCTCTGGGCCGGGCGGGAACGCCCCACCCGCCCTCTGAGGGGGCGGTTAGGCCTACCACCCTCTCAGGGGGCGGTTAGCACCTGTAACCGCCCTCTCAGCTCCTGAGAGGGCTGCAAGCGCCTAGTTTTGCAAATATTTTCGCCGGGTATCTATTTATTTAAATTTTAACTCAAAAAATTATAAAAATAAAAAAAAACTCACGTTTACGTGCCCGGCCGCTGCCGTGCCACGGTCTTAAACCTGCGCCTTCCTTGCGCCTCAGAGACATAAGGAAAAGACCCAATAGTGCAAGCACCATAATTGTTTTATTCCCAGTAGAGTGAGTCCAGGGCGAACCAAACATAGAGTGAGCGAGGGCACATATATTCCATTTAAAATTTTGTTTTTAGTGGATTTTAATGAACTTATCTTTTTTCTTGTGAAGTTGGAAAGATCCAATTACTATTATGCTTCTGCTCATTTTTTCGGCTAGGTCCGCCCAGTGAGTACAAGCTGCAGCCTGCATGTATATACATGCGCGGTACTGCGGTGTGGAAGACGAACTACTACGCTTACTACGTAGTTTCACTACAAGTGCAACTACACATCTGTCACGTGCCCTAAAATTTTTATCAGTGTAAGCATTAAAGAGTGTGAATGTGAGCATTAGGATTCAAACCGTCATGACTCTTGACATGAGTCGTACTCTCACAATTCCATCATCTTAACTACAGGCCATGTGCGCGCTTTTTTTCCTTCTAAATATCGAATTTGTATTTAAGTCAAAATTGAAACACCAGAAAATGGAAAAAAAAGCAAGGAAAAAGATCTGTGGGCTCCACGTGAGGATTTTGCAAAAGGTGATGAGGGAGCAGAGGACCGTGCTATTTGGCGCACACGTGCTAACACAGTAACTCACAACTTTCTATTTTTAGAAAGTTTTTTCATCCGCAACTTTTCTTTTTTTGAAAGTTTTCCAAAAAAGTTATCAAGATGAGTTTTCTGAATAAGTTTTTCGAATAATTTTTTTGAAAAAGTTAACGAGAAAAGTTTTAAATAAAAATTTGTTCAAAAAAGGTTTTGGAAAAAAAGAATTCAAAAAATGGAAAGTGGGTCTGTCAAGGCGGCGTAAGTAGAGCAACGCGTGCGTGTGTGAAAAAGGATTTCTGGGGAGCAGAGGTAGGGAAAAACCGGCCACCTGCCCTAACTCCTAAGAGCATTTTGAGCCGACTCTCTAATCCCTGTATACTTAGTCTCTTTAAAAGGTTCTTTATTTTTTGCATGCTCCAATTGATTCTTTGAAGGCATTGGCTTAAGAGCAAAGTAAACGAATAGTTTGAATTTAGAGGACCAGTTTGTCACATCCCAAATTCGTAATCACGTAATTAAGCATAATTATACTTCTTAAGTATTATGCTTAATTTTGTGTACTTTCATTTTTGAACGCTGGGGCATTTCATTTTGAGTTAAATGGATGAGAGAAAGAAAATCGAGAGAGAAAAGAATAGAATTCGCAGTTAAAACGGATTTCTTTCTCTAGCACGTGGGCCCCACCGGAATGGGCCAACCACTCCCTCCTCTCCACTTGGGCAGCAGCCCACTCCCTCTCTCTCCCTCCCTCAGTGTGCTCCTCTCTCTCCAACCGACCAAGGCAAGCAGCAGGGCAGCTCCCCTCTCCCTCTCTTAAGCACTCTCTCCTTCTCCCCCAACATCCCACCTCAAGAGAAGGAATTCAAGTATACATGTGGTACTCACGCGTTCCCTAGCTCACAAGTTTCTCATCCATCCAATTCATTTTTATTTTTCCCGAAGGATTCAAGCCGTTCTTGACTCGTTTTGGTGTTCTTGGTGAAGCACAAGGAGCACTGACGTTCTTCCTCTTCTCGAGCTTTTCCACATTTCCACGATGGCCCGTAGGCTCGGCAAAGCATCTTGAGTGAGTCTCCTAGGCTCCCATAGTATAGATGCACATTTTGCTTGGATGAATCCTGATTTTGGAGCTAAGGTTGTGAAGTTGGTATGTTCTTGAGCTTTGAAGTGAATTAGAGAGATTTTGGTGAGATTTGAATTAGAAATCGAGTTGCTAGGTTGGTGAGTAAATTATAAAGTCTATAAACTATATCAAACATATTTTCCTTTTAGTTTGAAGAGGCTTGCAAATCGAATTGGTCAAGTTTTTCCCTCGGGTTGCTCTCTGCAGAAATCCAAATACTCCAGATAAAATTCTGGACAATCCAGACTTCCTAGGGAAAAAACCCCTTGTTTTGTACTCAGAAATTATTAGGGTTTAGGGTGCAATTTGAGTCTAGAACCCTTTGTATAGTGTATATGCATATCTATGTAGCATAAATTCAACATGCAAGTCACATTGATCGACGAAACGACATGAACACGTTCTCCACAGAAATCCGAAGAGTTCGAAGAAAAGTCCAGAGACTCCGAAACAACACGTTCTTTGCAGAACCCCAGAGAGTTCGGAGAATTATCCTGAGACTCCGCAATCGGAGAGTCCAGAGAATTGCTCAGAGTCTCCGACCTCCTGTACTTTTCTGACGTTGTTAGACCGCGAAGTTTGTCTTACACTTTTAGCATGTTGTTATGCATATTGTAGCATACACTATTGCACTTCATTCATGCTCATCATTGCATGCGTTCTTCTTTAGTGAGCGAAGAACTGGCGCATGATGCGGGCGCGTTTGAAGAAGACACCAATCTCCCCGATTTCTGCAAGTGTTGCACGGGTAGCATTAGGCAGTCACCTGAGCAACAAGGCAAGCATCTAAGCATACTTCTCCTATTCATTTGGATCATATATGTCTAATGTGATAATGTTATGCATGCGTTCGAGTTGATGTCGGGTTTATGATGGGTAGAATCTATGTTGATGCACTATTTCTCCTATCTGAATAATTGTTGATTTGTATCCTTGTAGCCTGGGTTTAATATGATGTTGTCTAACTTAAAATGTTATTCGTGATGCTTGGCAAGTGCTTAGGTCCTCGGTAGAAGTCGAGCGGTGAAATATTTCATCGTTCGCGAGCATAGGCTTTAATTACTTGCACAATGATCACAATGATGGGTTGATGGTGTTTGTTGGATGAGTGGTGAGAATGAAACGAGATGTGGACGGTTTTAGGGGTGTTTTTCCTTCCTGGATGTGGAATTCTCCTGTGTAGGTCGGGAGAGGAACGCGAGCACCATAGACCGCTTGCATCGCTTAAGCATCGATTGTTATTGTAGTTGACTCTAGCACTTAACGTACTTACCACATATTGATCAATAGTAAGACAAGCCAAATACCTCTGTAGCTGTGATCATTTGGGCTTGAATATAGACGGTGTGAGAGGATGAGCTTGTAGAGACACTTGAGGCTTATTGGGAAAGGTTGATATGAGTACCCCCTTGTATAGACCTATATGGTCGTGCAAGCCGTGTGGTCCTCAAGTCTTGTAGGTAAAGTTGTACCCCTTGCAGGGTGTAAAAATATTTCAAAATGCTATGCTCTCGGTTATGAGCATGCTTTTGTCCTTTTGCAGCAGTCGTAGAGTTATGAGTGTGGATTGATGTGGTTGATGGTTTGAGATGTGCTTTACAGATATTAGTCCTTTGGTTCCTTTTACATTTTGTTCAGTTGATGTTTATGGGCTAGTATGTTACTTTGGTCAAGTATAGATGCTCACATATGTGTATGTCAAATTTTCTTCCACATATGAAATTTACTTAACCATGTGGTCACATCCTTGCTAACATCCAAATGCATAATCCTTGGAGTCGGGCTATTTATAAGTGCCCATTATAGATTAAGTCTTGTGAGTACCTTCGTCCTCACGCTGCTATTTCAGGTGCTACCCGTGAGGAGGAGTTGGTCTTTGGCTACTTCACGCCTGTCGAGGGTGGTGTCGGGCAAGAGTATGTAACTACTCAGAGGCCGTGCTTTTGTGATGGAATCTAAGGGCACATGACTCCACCCTTCTTTTGTTGTATAGTCTTTAGTATTTTTCTACGTAGTTTCTTTTATTGGTTAGAAGTTAAGTCGGTTTTTATCTTCTCCTAGCTCACTTTTACTATAAATCGTAATAACTTGGTAAATGCTTAAAAACTTGTAATCTAATTTTAATTACTCGCTCCTTATTAAGCTGTGTTGTGATGTTAAACGTTGGATAGACATGTGTTCTAATCTTAGGTACAAAACACGTACCGGAACTACCAGGATGGTATCTGATTAGTCATGAGAGTTGTGATTAAGGAAATGATCGACTTAATGACTAATTGGAATACTATTTTGATAGTATATTTGTGCTTGTGTCACAAATATCGGGGGCTCAACCGGTGCGAGGTAGGGGTCCAGTGTGTCCTGTACGACGATGGTACGAGAAGTGAATACGTTAGCAATAACGTATGAACATCCACCATACGACGGTAGATATGGTCATCTACCCATGCGGTAATTACATGGGGTGTCCCGTAAGGCAATGGTACGAGAAGTGAATACATGGGAAACCGCGTATGAAACGCTGCTTGTGCGGCGAGTTGCACAAGCACCATTCGCACGATGCTTATTCTTTTTGTGCGAAGGTTGATGTATGTGATTGGGATGATTGTGGAGAGAGATGCACTCGAGAAAGAACCGTGTAGGTAAGGGTCAAGCATGCTTTCATATTTCATTGTTGTTTTGCACCATACCTTTGAACATGCATATTCTTTGATATATGATGCCTTGGTATGCATCCAATGTTTGGATCCGATTGGTGCGAATTTGCTATGTCGGAGTTTGACCTTTCGTGCCTTCTTCATCTTGTCGTTGCAACATGATGAAAACCAGCCAAAGCCTAGGTGATCTTTCTGAGGGTTCCAACGAAAGTAACCCTCCGCCACCTCCACCGCCGAGTATAGCGGACGTGCTCATGAAGATCGAGCAAAACCGTCTAGCGCAGATGGCTCTCCTTGAAGCTCTAGTGCGTAACACGACCCCTCAAGGAGAAGGTGGGGCTGGGCACCGAGATAACTTCTTAGACTTTCTACCAACTCAGTCGCCCACCTTCGTGTGGGTTAAGGATCCTCTGGATGCGGACCATTGGCTCCGAATGATCAAGAAAAAGCTCGCTCACCTTCGATGCAAGGATCATGAGAAGGCGCTCTTCGTCGCCCATCAACTTTAGGGTGCGGCGAGCTTGTGGTGGTCCAACATTCTGGCCATGCACCCCGCTAATCACCGGGTGTCTCAGCCATACAAGATTAAGACTCCTAATTCAAATTGAACTAGACTTATAGATATGGTTCAACCTTGCCTTTTGATCTCCAAACTTTTTATAACTAACATATCTTTCCTAGTCAACCATGTAAACTCCCATATATTTTCCTGAGTATCCTTTATTACTGTTTGGCCTTCTTGGATTCGACTACATGCTCGACCCGAACATCTACTCACGTACTACCTTCTTAGTCTGACTATCTGCTTAGAGACCAATTGCTCAATGTATCCATGTGCTCAAATCTGTCCAGTTCTTCCACCTGTTCAGAGACCAATTGCTGAAATTCACCATGGTCATGGTTACTGGTTGTGTCGATGGTCGCCTGGTCAGTGGTCACTGGTCACTGGCCATGGTCACTGGTCGTGGTCACCTACTCGAAGATCACCTCCCATGTATTCGACCAAGTCCAACAATATTCCATTGAGCCGATCATCATGGTAATGACCACTATAGATGCCAAATCTTGTCATCAACACTAATCTTACTCAAAACACTCAACATCATTCATCAATTGGTAAATCATATCTCATTTGCTATATTTCTAGATTTACAAATTACAATCTTGAACTAATATGAATGCCTGAATCCTGAAACAAATAATCAATTATTCAATCCTGAACTGAATTGTTAATGCTCAATTGCTCATCAATCCTATAGGCTACATTCATACCTGAATGCCTAAAGGCTGAAGCTGTAATCAATTGATGTCTTGATGATTAATGATGAGCAATCTTGATCCTTGAAGCTGAACGGCAAGATGCCTACCGTTGTGCCGCTTGTTGCGTGCTTGTGTGCCAATGCCACCTGCCGACTTGCTATGGCCAGTGGTTCCACTCGAAGCCAAGACGACACTACAGGAGCCCAAAGCCAAGACGTCAAGTGCTTGCCCCTTACCGACTTAGAGTTTGTAGCTTGCCCGCCAACTGTCGCGGCCTTCGCCCGTGCACCGAGAACTTAAGGTTGAATTATTAACAGATTATGCACCGATGTGCAAGCTATCTTCTCTTGCACACGATGGCTCCGTACATGGTCTATTATGCAGCGACAGGAATGGCTACATTTGGTGGCTACAACATGTGCACACTTGGAGCAAGTGGTCAGGATGTTGTTTACCCATTTTGAGTGGCAATCTAGAATTCATATAGATTTACCATCTTAGACCTGCTTCGAAGTGTTTTGCATTTCAGATTCGTGTGGTTCATCCTGGTTTGTTATTTTTCCTTTTTGGTTGTGTCCATCTTAGTTATGCAGAGGCCGGAAGCACTCTCTTGTGATGTTGTATCATTTTGATGTGATGATAAGAGATAATAAAGCTTCCTTTATCCAAAAAATGCACTGGTGTACCCATAAAATGTAAATATTTTCTACTGGAGTAAGACAAGTCTTCCCCACATGGCAGTGTTCTTTGCACAAAGAGCAGAAGGTGAAAAAACACTCTGGACATTGAGCATCATAGTCAACTTCCAAGCAAGCAGCATCACACCTGGGACAGTAGACTAGACCGGGCATTGCATCTAATACTTTTTGTAGGGCAAATGGCTCCCATCGCGTCCCCCAGAAGGCTTTTTAATGTTGACAGTTTTATCTGGAATAGTAGAATCAAAGAGAAGATTCTTGCAATAGCATGTTTATCTACAACATCTAAAGTTTTATCTGGATCTAATAATATGTTGTCATTCAAAGAAATCCAAGACCATGAAGAGCTAATCAGCCAGTTCGGGTGGGTGATACATTACCTCGTCTTCCTGGAGCTGGATGTGAACGTGATGTGCCCTAGAGGCAATCATAGAGATGATTGTATCATACGTTTACGTTCATGTACTTCTAAATAATGTGTTATTCTTTGGATGACTGTCACTTACATTGATTAGCAAGTATGTGACTTGTACGTGGAACTCTTTGATTATATCATGATGTTATTCTGATTTGATCCCTGGTCACATATCATTCGGATGATTCATATGACTAGCACATGTCTTGATTGATGATCATGTTTCACGAATCATACATATAGAGATACCGAATCAATAATGTGGGCATTCATGTTAAAGAACATGATGTTGGATAGACCAACTTTGAGATACTGCTGAGATTATTATTTATGATGTGCCATTAGTTGTTATCTCAGATGGTGTACCTGCAGGATCCTTAGACATGAGATCGTCATTGATTCTCAGAATGTGTAGTGACATACTTTGGGGCTATCAAATACTATTTTGTAACTGGGTAGTCATAAAGATAGTTTTTGGGTTTACCATGAAATATGTCATGGGGTGTGAGCGATCAAGATATAATTTACCCCTCCATGATAACAAGAGAGACATCTCTGGGAACATCGAGGTAGTTGGATTGAGAAAGTGTATGGCCATGCTAATATGATCAAAGAGTTAATCATGATGAATCCACTACTTGATCGAGTGAATGGTCAAGCTATCACAAAGGTGGCACGTATCTCGCCTTGAGCTTGACTGGTATCGTGAGGCGAAAGGATCGATGCATGTGTATATCAAGGTTCAGGCCATACAATGTTTGTGTATACTCAGGAATCAACATATCCTGCTAGGAACCGCTATTGACTTTGGTTTGGAAAGAGTTTCTGAGTCGTAGCCGTTTGTACATGAACCTAGCCGGTCACACACTTAATTGGTTGGAACAAAACATGCTAATTGGATTTGTATATGAGTTTGATTGGATTGTTATCTATGAGGTGTTAGAGTCCTAAAGGGCTTCTAACATGGGAGCCCATTAGCAAGCTCCATATAAGTAGAGGCATGGGGTGGGGCGTGCGGGGAAGAAAAAAGAGCAACTTTGAAACCCTAGGCGCTACCGTCCACATAATCTCCTAAAACCCTAGTTGCATTTGCGGTTCTAGCACATCGGCGTTCGACGATTTTGCCCATGTGGATACCATAAAGGCACTGCTGCTATTGCAGCGTTGATCTCCTTGGTGTGTAGATCTTAACGCTACTACTGAGCTGGTCGATATTCTTTCTTGGCCCTGGTCGTTGATCATGATGCAATCACTCAGAGCTGGTCGAGGATGCGATTGATCTACTCAGTGGCTGGTCGAGGAGCATGACCACTTGCTTGGAGTTGGTCGAGGAGCTTGATCACCTGCGGAGCTAGTCGCGGACCTGATCGAGAAGCTGTTCGAGGAGTTTGACGTGCATGATGTTGAATCGGTCTACCCCAACTCTTTTTTCACTGCACTGTGCGTCAAGTGGTAACAATCTATGATATCCTACTTACATGGTTTTCTAAGTGAACGTAGTAGAAAAATTTATTTTAGGCTAGCATACCAACCTGTTCCCCAATAGGATGTTGGTCACCAATTGCTCCTCTGAGAGCTCGTCCTCCCCAGGAGTCCTCGCGGTCATCGCCTCTAGCCACGCCACCGCCTCATCCTTCGCCTCCCAGTATCTGTCCTCACCCTGCTCCGTCGACGGCGAGGACTAGAATGAGGGCCCGCTCGACATTGGAATATTCGTGTTTTTTTTGGGGGACAGATAGAGAGTTTGGCGATTTTTTGAAGAGAAATAAGAGACAACATTTCTGTGGCATACCGAAGTGGTGAAGTCTAAACTCCAATTTCTCATTGATTTGTGCCGAGGAAAAGGAGTACCTCACTCAATTGTGCTCGGGTGGAGATTCACTTGATGATTTTTTTTATCGATGTTTGACTATAGCAGCAACGGGACTCATCGACAAGGTCAGCGAGCTTGCGGAAGGTGAGGCGACCTCAAGATCTAGTGTGTCAGGGGTGTAGAACTCAGAAATACGAGTTTTGAAGGGGAAACGACGATTGCAGGAGAGGAGCTTAGATGGCGCGAGGGAGATTTCAGGGGGGAAGGGGCAGTTGACAATGATTGGTCAACCACCGATCTTAGGAACTTGTAAAAGAGATGGAAGATGTTTCGAGTAGATGAATCACAGAGTACACAAAGGGGTTTTTATACAGGTTCATGTCTCCCTTGGGATAATAGCCCTATGTCCTATTTGTATTTGAATTATTCTTCGAGACTGTTATAAGGGGGATACGTGACTAGCTTAAATGAATCTAAACCTAGTCAAATGATTCCCTTACGTGTAGCTTGGGAGAAGATGCTAATATAGATCTAGCTTTAGAAGGCTTGATGGATGTAGAGCTTCCAGAAGCTTCAATGGCGTGTGATGATTTAGATGAGCTTGAGTCTACTTCATAGATATGTCTTCCACAGTGTCGGAGGATGAACTCCTGTCGCAGGGATCCCGAGAGACCCCTTTTTAGAGATTCGGCCAGGGGGATGATCCTGAACGAGCTTGTTTGGGAAATAAACGGGAACGGAAATAAATGCAGCGGCTGGTGGTGGGAGATGATCGACCTAATGCAAGAAAGATGGGTGCACCGGGGTTTAGACAGGTTCGGGCCGCACGGAGGCGTAACACCCTACTCCTGTGTGAGTGTTATATCTCTCCTTGAGGGGAATTCTTCAAGGATGTATCTGGCTACAGGGGTGAGCTGTCTACAGAGAGCTTGAGGCTCTCATGTTCTAGCTTGGCTTGAGCTTGTTTGTGAAGTTCTTCGTCTTTTGATCTGGGTTTCGGGCGCTTCCGGATTGTCTCTCCAGAGCTTCGGGGGGCTTGAGGAGTCTATTGAGAGCTTCGGGATCTGAGGCGGAATGTCTTTATGTATTCTCCATCCTTTCCTTTTATAGGCGCGCCGACCTCGACTTATCCTGAATGGGAAAGAGGGGGCGCGAGTGCCAAGGCGCCACGGAGAAAGGCGTCATCATTCCGTCTTGGCGAAGTGACAGGGGCGGTGGAAAATTGTGGCGTGCATCCGACCACCCGCCACTGTGGATGTCCTCTGGCGCCATTAAGAGGGCCCACCGGGCAGCCGCAGAGGTGCCCGGTGCGCCCACCCTGTCTTATTCTTCTGCCAGGGCAGGGTGGCAGGTGGAGCGCTTCGATTTTGGCAACGTTATCCCGAGGCACCCGGGTGAAACGGGACGGGACCTGTGCATTTAATGGACCCACGCCCCCCCTGCCAGAGCATGGCAGGGTCTGACACTAGGGCGTGGGCAGCTGAGAATGTCAGGATGTCAGGCCGCGTGTGCCTATTAAATGCGGCATTCGGGCCTTTGACTGGCTGACACCCCGACGATGGGACCCTTCGGGTCGTCGGACGATCTTGCGCGAACCTTCGGGGAACCGAGTCCTCGGGGCTGCCACGTACAGCCCCGAGCACTCTCTCCCGTGCACTCCGGTGAGACCTTCGGGGAACCGAGTCCTCGGGGGCTGCCACATGCAGCCTCGAGCACTCTCTCCCGAGCACTTGGGTGAGACCTTCGGGGAACCGAGTCCTCGGGGGCTGCCATGTGCAACCCCGAGCGCTCTCTCCCGAGCACTTGGGGGGGACCTTCGGGGAACCGAGTCCTCGGGGGCTGCCACGTGCAGCCCCGAGTACTCTCTCCCGAGCACTTGGGAGAGACCTTCGGGGAACCAAGTCCTCGGGGGCTGCCGCGTGCAGCCCCGAGTACTCTCTCCCGAGCACTTGGCCGTTTGGATCATCGGGGGACTACAGTACTCGGGGGTAGGCGAGGACCCTTCCGAGCACTTCTTTCCCAGTACTTGGACTCTGCGGATCATCGGGGAACTGGGGTGCTCGGGAACCAGAGGCGGCGGCCCCGAGCACCTTCTCCCGGGACTTAGCCTCTTCTTATCTTGCAAGGCGGACCTCGCGGGATGGTGACGCGTGGCGGATGGCCGGCCCGGTCTCGGGACTCAGGGACCCCTGGTTCCTGATACACCGACAGTAGCCCCCGGGTCCATTGGTAGGCGACAGGACGGAGACGACGGATGGGCCCTTCATCGCGGCCGAGGCCGAGGCTGGTGCAGATGCCATGTGGCAGGCTTTCGAGAGGTGGTCTTTACGGACCCAGACCTCAAGTACGCCCAAGCGGGATAATGAATGGACGCGTGTCCACACAACTTCCGAAGGGTATGATGACCGTACGGACGGCACGCGCGGTCGCCGCGCAGATCGAGGAAAATAGGCCTGGCAGCCGCTGACGCTGCGCGATCGGCGGGAGATTCGCCTGGCGGTTGCGCCGATCGAGGCGATGCTTCGCCGAGCGAACCGTTTGGGCGGCAATTTTTTGAACTTTCGAGATATAAAAGGGGGATAGGATCAGTCCGTCCCCCTCTTTACGCTTTCTTGCTCTTGCGCTTTAGCCTTCTGTGTGCTCTGAAGCCCTTAGGAAATTCTCAGGCGACCGGAGCACTCTTCCTTCTCTCTCTCTCTTTCCACCGCCAAAACACCTTTCATTCTTGCCGAGATGACGAGGGTTGGAGGAGGACGCCGTGACAAGGCTTCGGACAGCATCTTGCCGGAGTCTCGTCTGAGGAACGAGGAGGCGACGGACAAGATCAGGAAACTGCTGGTGCCGGAGGGGCAAGCAGGTGCTGTGGTGGTGACGCCGGCGAGCCTGACGCCGGCCACGACTGTCCCAGGGCGGATCGTCCTCTTCACCTCCACCTTCTTCCTGCAAGTGCTGGAGACGTACAGCATTCAACTGGTGCACCTAAGCCCCAACTCCGTGGTGGTGTTGGCGGTCTTCACGCATCTTTGCGAAATGTTCGTGGGCGTGGCGCCGTCGGCGACGCTGCTTCGCCATTTCTTCGTCCTTCGGCCGGTGGGGAAGAAGAGGGGGCACTCCACGGCGGACGTCGCGGGGTGCTGCAACCTTCGGCTCCGGGACGACCTGGGGGATCATTACATCCCCCAGGTGCTGCGCAGCAAGTGGGAGGAGTGGCGACGGGACTGGTTCTTCGTTGACGTCGACCCCCACGAGCGCCTCGAACTGCCAGAGGTGGCGGCAGAACCTCGGCGATCGACGTGGGAGGTGCCGCCGCCAGAAGACGCGAGGCTGAAGCCGGTGTTGGAGCGCATTCTGGAGCTGCGCGAGTCCGGGCTGACCTCCGTCATGGTGGTCGTGGACTTCCTGCGCCGTCAGCTGGCGCCTCTGCGAGAGCGAGCCCGGCCGAGCTGGTTCTACACTGGAACGGAGGATATCACCAGGACCCAGATCGGTGCGAGCTGGGATCTGGGGCCGGCGGAACTGCGGGGGGTGATAAGGGTGATCACCGGAATGGAGGACATGGGCCGGGCGGAACTCCCGTGGCCGGAGATGGCGCTCTACGCCAACCGCGACTGGGTGGCCATCATGGCGCGGCTGCCGGAGTTCGACGCCTAGGGGCTCATGGACCGGTCGAGAAGCCGGAGTCCTGAGGCCTCCGAACTCCTCGGGCTGGAGGAGCTACTTGGCGAGGAGGCCGCTAGCAGCTCGGTGCGGGCTGGCGAAGGGGCTGCTGCAGGCAGCAATCGCCGTGCCAGGGAGGAGGGCGTCGCTGAAATCGTCGAGGAGGTGGCGCCGGGAGACCGGGGAAAGCGTCCCCGGGCCCTGATTCTCGTGCCGGACTCTCCGCCGTCGCCAACGACAGCGGCGGCATTCCTGGTGCTGGAGCCGCGGTTGGTGCGGATGGGGCCTGCGCCGGCGCCTGCGACCCGCGCGGTGGAACCTGAGACCCGCATAGCGGCACCCGAGGCCCGCGCAGTGGCCCTACCGAGCCCCCAGCAGAAGAGGCGGCGGGAGGAGTCCGGACCGACGGTGCCGGACCCGGACATCAGGCTCCTAGCGGCCAAGTGGCAGTATCGGTGAGTCTCCTTTCTTGCTTTTTCCTGAGCATTTCTGGCCCGAACTAAGCTTTGACATTTTTCATCTGTCTCCCGTAGGCCGGCCGCAGGCGCCACTGCGACGGAGAAGGCGCGGGCGCCAAGGCCAGAGCCGAGCTCGCCGGCTGCGCCGACGGAGGCGGGCACCGGAACGGCGGAGGCGCCAATTGTCGTGGCGGCCACTGGGAGAGAGGCGGAGGCGGCGGTCGAGAGGAGGACGGAGCAGCCGTCCGAATCCTTGGTGCCGGCGGAACCTACCCCGGGCGTGGAGAGCCCGGGACGGATGACGGTGGAGGTGGATGCTTTGCCGGGGCCGGCGGACAGGGCGGCCGATGCGGGAACGCGGCCGCCATCCGAGTCTTCGGCACCGTCGGAGCCTACCCAGGGTAGGCAGAGCCCAGGGCGGATGGCGGTGCAGGGCTCTGTAGAGAGCTCGGACCCCCTGGAGGCACTCTGCGGAGAGGCTTGGGCCCCACCGGAGCCCGGCCAGCCCGCCGACCCCTTCCTGGCCGCCATCGAAGGCGTCCATGTAGCGGTCGGTGGCTGGGCGCAGCGGTGAACGCCAAGGAGGGGGAGCTCGAGGCCGAGCGCGCCCGCCTGGCATTGGAGAAGGCGCAGCTGGCGGGCGCCCAGGAGGAGGCCCGTGCGGCGGACGCGCGGGAGCAGAAGCTCTTAGAAGACATCCGCGCGGAAGCCGCGTGGGAACAAGAAATTTTGAAGACCACGCGGGCAGAAGCCGCGCGGAAACGAGAAGACGCCGCCCGCCTGTCTGAGGCGTCGAAGCAGCAAGCTGCCGAGGCCCTTGCCAGGATGGGGCAGGCGCAGGAGAGGGAGGTGGCAGTCGCAGCTCGGGAGCAGGCGACGGAGGAGCGGCAAGCCGAGCTGACCCGCCGGGAGGGCACGGCCGAGAAGACGCGCGCCGACCTCCAGCGCTGGGAAGACGACCTCCGGAAGATCAGAGAAGAGATCCGCCGCTGGGAGGAGGACGTCTCCCTTCGGGAGGTGGACAATGAGTTATCGGCGTCGGATCTCGGTGTTCGGGAGGATTCGGTGGCCCAGCAGGAGGATGTAATGGCCCGGCGGGAGGGCGATCTGAGTTGCCGAGAAGGCGAATTGAGTCGTCGAGAGGGCGAGGTTGCTGCGGCGGCAGCAGCCACGGCTACCAGGGCGGAGCAGAATGCGAAGCACGAGGCAGAACTGACCGCCCGTGAACGCGCCTTATCCGAGATGATGGCCAAGACGAAGCAGGCCGGGGACCAGGGACTCGAGGCGCAGCTGCGGCCCGCCAAGGAGAAGCTCGAGACCGCTTTTGTCTCGCGGGTCAACCTGCAGCATATGCTGGAAGACATACTCCGGCGGATGCGGCGGGCCGTAGAGAAGGGTGGTCTTGGGTGGCTCGTTGAAGATCAGAAGAGCGACAGCCCCGCACGACAAGTGCTGGGGCTTCAGCAGGTCTACGAGCGCCTTGAGGCCCTGCCTTGGGCGGTCCAGGAACTTGCCGCCCGGGAAGGACGTGGCTTGGCACATGCAGTGGCCGAGCACGTCCTGGCCTGCTACCGAAGCAGGGACCCGAACTTCCCGCTGGAGCCGGCGCGGGAGGGAGTGGTCGAGGCTGAGGGAGAGGCCGCCCGGGTGGCGGTCCGGAGTACCGCCGCCGTGGTGGCGGCCGGCTTCAGGCGAGAGGTGCCACCGCCGCCAGCCCCCGGGGACGACTCAGAGGATTTAGCCGACGCCTCCGTCGCCGACTAGATCTTTTGTAGCTTTTTTCTTTCTTTTGTCGTCTTGATGAGTGTAAATATAGGAGTGAACCCTTGAAAAATGCCTTGTATATGTCTTGTAAATATAGTGGCAGCTTTTCCTTGGGCTCGCAACTCCAATTTCTCTAAGTGTTTGATGTTTCTTCTGATGTTTTGCCTGGAAGTCCCGGGGAGTACTCAGTCGGGCCGTTCCCGACCTTCCCATCCCTGAGAACGAAGTTGTCCCGATCGCTATTGCTGGCGTAGTCGGCCCTCGAGCTCTCGCGAGTCCGCATTGCCTAAGTTAAGAAACAAAGACACAGACTTTCTTGCCCGGGAGATAGATCGATCCAGCACGGAACACGCCGTGCCCAGTGAACACTTTTCCACTTTGCGACCACTCTGTTAGTAGGTGGGAGACGCGTGCGGGGGAGAATGTGACCAAGAGTCCTCGTGGTCCGGTGGTGCCCGGGCTTAAAACGGGCCGGACCGAGCACTGACAGCCTGCCCCCGAGGCTTGAGCTCCGGACTACTCGAGCAGCTCGAGCGATAGGATTACCCAGGGCACCCGAGGACTCGATAGTGCTCGGGGTCCTTAAAAGCGGACCGAACACCACGACCACCACGAAGGGCTTCGGTCAAATATTACCGTACGCGCGGTACTCCTTTCTACAAACCGCTCTGTCGTTCTGGGAAAAGGTAGACACGTGGCAGGGTTTTGCGTGCGAGGAGACCACCTCGCCGAACAGATTAAAGCGCGAGAGCCCCCAAGAATGACTCTGGAACATAAATTTACTGAAAGCAGACTTGTTTGAATATAACCTACTCACCGGACAGCTGTTGGCCTTCCGGCCAACCGATCCAGGAGGGGTGTACTTCCGAGCTCGGATGCCCGGGGACTTGGTTCTTTCAACGGAGTGCCCGAGTGCCCAGAGGCATACGAGGCTCCCGGGGTCGGGTGATCTCGACCACCCATGCCTAAGTGGTAGGACCACACGAGGACCCTTGGGGCCGACCAGAGACCGGGCCATTGAAGCCCTCGCGGCCAGACTGCTCGTGATTGCCAGCCTGTGACTTAAGAGAGAATATAGAATTTCTTTGTCTGGTGCGCTCTGTTAGTGTGGTACTTGCTATAGACTGCTCTCGTTTTCGACCCGAGACCTCTTGAATACCCAAACCGGCGAACAAGAGCAGACAGAGGCATAACCCAGAGGTCCTATGGTTCGGTGGCGCCTGGGTATGACAGACCAGACCGAGCACCGACAGCCCGCTCCGGGGGCCTGAGCTCCGGACTACTCGAGCAGCTCGAGCGATGGGATTACCCAGAGCACCCCGAAACTCGGTAGTGCCCGGGAGCATGCCACGACACCGAACACCACAGCCTACCATGCCAGACGTAAGTCAGCGGTGACTGCTCGCATGTTTACCGATTGGGATTCTTTTATCAGCGGGGAAAATGAGAGAGCAAACTTTTTCTCGCACAACCGAGCACCTCACCAGACAGATTAAACATACGGAATCCAGAAAAAATATTTCGACATAGCGATTGCTTATTGAAATACTGAATGTACAATATTTACAAGGTTGGGTGACAGCGACTTACCCAAGGGGCGGAGCCCTCGGACTGCTTGGGCGGGGAGAAGCCCCCGGCCTTGCTGACCTGAGCCGCGAGCACGACCATCTACGGGTAGAAGCGTCGGAGATGCTCGATGTTCCATGGATTCGGGAGTGGCTGTCCTTCCTCCGTCGCCAACCTGAAAGAACCTGCCCGCGGGACCGCTATCACGGTGAAGGGACCTTCCCACACAGGGGACAGCTTATTCATTCCTTCGCGCGACTAGATGCATCGGAGAACTAGGTCCCCCACCTCGAGAGACCGGGCCCGGACATGGCGCAGATGATAACGCCGCAGACTCTGCTGGTATTGAGCCGCCCGGACGGCGGCACGCCGCCGGCGCTCTTCCAGGTAGTCCACGTTGTTGCGCCTTTGTTGCTCCTACTCACCCTCAGAATACGCATGCACTCGAGGGGAGCCCAGAGTGAGCTCGGAGGGGAGGACTGCCTCGGTGCCATAGACGAGGAAGAACGGAGTCTCCCCGGTGGTGCGGCTTGGCGTAGTCCGATTAGCCCACAGTACGGCTGGCAGCTCGTCCACCCATCCCTTTCCGTGCTTAGCGAGCACGTTATAGGTCCGGGTTTTGAGGCCCTTCAGTATCTCCGCGTTGGCGCGCTCGACCTGCCCGTTACTCCGAGGATGAGCGACGGAAGCGAAGCAGAGCTTGATGCCGAGGTCTTCGCAATAGTCCCCGAACAGGGCACTTGTGAACTGTGTGCCGTTGTCGGTGATGATCCGGTTCGGGACGCCAAAGCGGCTGGTGATGCCGCGGATAAACTGGAGCGCCGTGTTTTTGGTCACCTTGATGACTGGGACCGCCTCCGGCCACTTGGCGAACTTGTCGATGGCGACATATAGGTATGCATAGCCCCCGACTGCTCAGGGAATGGACCCAGAATGTCCAAACCCCAGACCGCGAAAGGCCAAGACAGGGGAATGGTATGAAGAGCCTGAGCTGGCTGGTGAATCTGCTTTGCGTGGAACTGGCACGCCCTGCAGCGCCGAACCAGCTCGGAAGCATCCTGGAGAGCTGTAGGCCAGTAGAAACCTTGCCGGAAGGCCTTCCCGACCAGCGTGCAGAACGATGAATGGCCACTGCACTCGCCCTCGTGGACCTCAGCAAGAAGATCGCCGCCTTCTGCCCGGGAGATGCATTTCAGGAGGACACCTCCTGCGCTACGCCGGTAGAGATCCCCATCTACTATGGCATAGCGTCTGGACTGCCGAGCAACTCTTTCGGCAGACGCCTCATCCCCGGGTAGGAACTTTTCTTTCAGGTACCCTCGGATGTCAGACATCCACGAGGCATCTTGAGAACAGTCGGCGAGCGTAGCGCACTCACTAGGCGGCGGCGCCCTGACGGGGCTTCCCACTGAGGGCACCACCGGGGTCCCCTGAATTGAGTTCAAGGTTTCCCCTTCATCCTGTTCGGCAGGCAGGACGGAAGGCCGTGCGAGTCTTTCTTCAAAGACTCCGGCAGGGACGCGCGCACGTGAGGAGGCCAGGCGGGAGAGCTCGTCGGCCAGAGCGTTGTCGCGGCGAGGGATGTGCCGCAACTCTAGGCCATCGAAGCATCTCTCGAGCTTCCTGACCGCAGCCACGTACGCCGCCATTTGAGGATCCGTGCACTGGTACTCCTTGGATACCTGGTTGACGACCAGTTGGGAGTCCCCTTTGACCAGGAGGCGACGAATCCCGAGCCCCACCGCAGCCCGGAGGTCGGTGATGAGACCTTCATACTCCGTCATGTTGTTGGATACGCGGAACTGCAACTGCACGACGTACCGGAGCTCTTCACCCGTTGGGGAGGTGAGAACCACCCCGGCCCCTGCACCTTTCAGCGAGAGGGAGCCATCGAAGTGCATGACCCAATACTCGGGCGCGTCGCGCCCGGGATAGGCAGATATCTCTTCTGGGATGACGTAGGGGACGGGCGTCCACTCTGCCAAGAAGTCGGAGAGCGCCTAGCTTTTGATTGCCTGGCGACTGACGAAGTGTAGATCGAACTCTGCCAGCTCTACTGCCCATTTGACAATGCGCCCGGTGCCTTCCCGGTTCCGGAGAATGGGCCCCAGTGGATACGTGGTAACCACCGAGACCTTGTGCGCCTGGAAGTAGTGGCGCAGCTTCCGGGAAGCGACGAGCACGACATAGAGCAGCTTCTGCACCTGGTGATATCTTGTCTTGGCTTCCCGGAGGACTTCACTGACAAAGTACACCGGTCGCTGCACCCGGCGGGCCCGGACGGCGGCTTCACCCGGGGGGCTACTGCAGCCTCCAGGCTCGGCGGCACGGTCGGGGTTGGCCGGGCATGCGGGCTTGACTCCCTGGCTGGGAGGAGCAGTGTGCTCGGGCTCGACCCCTTGCCCAGGGGGAGCCGCGAGGACAGGTGAGTGGTCGGGGGCCTCTGGGAGCTGGGACCCAGCACCCGGCCCTCAACACTCGTCGCGCTCTACCACCAGCACTATGCTCACGACCTAAGGAGTGGCCGAAACGTAGAGCAGTAGGGGCTCACCTTGAGAGGGAGCCACCAGCACGGGTGGCGAAGTAAGGTACTTCTTTAAGTCGCGGAAGGCCTGCTCGGCCTCTGGCGTCCAGTCAATACGACCGGATTTCTTCAGAAGCTTGAAGAGGGGGAGCCCTCGCTCCCCGAGCTTGGAGATGAAGCGCCCGAGGGCTGCCATGCAGCCGGCGAGACGCTGGACCTCCTTGAGTCGAGCCGGGGGTTGCATCTGCTCGATGGCCCGGATCTTCTCTGGTTTGACCTCGATTCCTCAGCCAGAGACCAAGAAACCAAGGAGCTTGCCCGCCGATACCCCGAAGACACACTTCTCCGGGTTGAGCTTGAGGCGGGTAGAGCGGAGACTGTTGAAAGTCTCAGCAAGGTCCTCGAGCAGGGTGGCGCGGTCTCGGGTTTTGACCACAAGATCGTCGATGTAAGCTTCGATGTTGCGGCCAACCTGCGAGTTAAGGGTAATACGAATAGCGCGCTGGAAGGAAGACCCAGCATTGCGCAGGCCAAAAGGCATCGATATGTAGCAATAAGTCCCCACCGGAGTGGTAAAAGCAGTTTTTTCCTCGTCCCCTATGGCCATGAGAATCTAGTGATACCCAGAGTTTGCATCTAAAAAGCACAAAAGATCGCATCCCGCAGTTGCATCTACAATTTGATCAATGCGAGGTAAAGGGAAGGGATCTTTAGGGCAAGCCTTATTTAGGTCGGTGTAGTCCACGCACATGCGGAGCTTGCCGTTGGCCTTCGAGACGATGACTGGGTTTGCGAGCCAGTCGGGGTGAAGGACTTCTCGGATAAATCCGACGTCGAGGAGCTTGCTGGCCTGCTCGCGGATAAACTCCTGGCGCTCAGGCGCCTGCCGCCGGACCTTCTGCTTCACCGGGCGGGCGTCCGGACGCACCGCCAAGTGATGCTCGATCACCTCCCTAGGGATCCCGGGCATGTCGGATGGTTGCCAGGCAAACACGTCTGCGTTAGCCCGGAGGAAGGCGACAAGCGCGCTTTCCTATTTGCTGCCCAGGTCACCGCCGATCCGGACGACCTGAGTAGCGTCTTCGCCCACCACGACCACCTTCGTTGGAACAAAGGCGTCGGCGGCGAGTCGGGGTTTGGATGAAGAGGGTCCCGGGCCCCCTGTAGAGCCATCGACCTCGGCCTGCGCTGAGACCAGAGCCATGTATGACTGCTCAGCGCAGGAGACGGCGCCGCCGAAGTCGGCGATCACGGAGATGGAGCCTGCGGGGCCGGGCATCTTAACCGTAAGGTATGCATAATGCACGGCCATCATAAATTTGGCGAGCGCCGGACGCCCGAGGATGGCGTTGTAGGGGAGAGGGAGCTCCGCGATGTCGAAGAGGACGCACTCCGTGCGGAAGTTGTCCCGGCTCCCGAACGTCACGGGCAACTCGACCTGCCCAAGGGGCAGGGAGTGCCCGGGGGTCACTCCGCAGAAGGGGAGCGATGGCTTTAGGCGTCGGGAGGACACCTGCAGCTTCTCAAAAGCCTCCTTGGAGAGGAGGTTGAGGCCGGCACCACCGTCGATCAGCACTCTACCGACCTTAACATTGCAGATAGTGGGAGACACTACCAGAGGTAGCCGCAACACGGCTACAGTACTGGCGGGGTGATCAGCCATGCTGAACGTGATCGGAGCATCCGACCACCTCAGGGGCCTTGCGGCCTCCTCGCTCGGGGTTGCCGAGCACACCTCGCGTCGCATGACCTTGATGCCACGGCGCGAGCAAGGTGTGTAGGCGCCTTCATCGATGAAGGCGACGACGTGCTCGGGCTCCTGGAAGCCGAGCTCGGCGTTGTCGGGGGCGACCTCAGCATCGCCTCCTCCGCAGGACTCGTCGCGCTCCCTCTGGCGCTGCTCCACGAGTCCCTTGACCGTACGACACTCCGTGAGGTCGTGCCATCTGGTCTGGTGTATGGGACACCATTTACCTAGCTCGGACCCCGTGGGAGCGGGGGCCCTCGCTGGAGCAGGAGCTCGGCCGGGGGCCGGGGCTCTGCTGGAGCCGGTGCCCTAGCTGGTGCCGGGGCCCTCGTGGGCACCGAGGCCCGAGGAGGAGCCCTAGTAGGGGCTCTGACGGGACGTCGGTCGACGCCCGGCTGGTGCTCTTGCCGGCGGTCGGGCTCTTGTGGCACCCTGTGAGCGGGGACCTGGATCGGCTCAACGGGAGCGGCCTTGCGCTTCCTTCTCTTCTTCTTTTCCCGCTTGTCGGAGCGGGAAGAACTTGGCTGGTTAGAGGCGGGGCGAGGAGCATGCCACGCCCTGGCCTCCGCAGCCTTGGCGCACTTATCGGCCAGTGCGAAGAGTTCTGCAGTGGTCTCGATTTCGTGCGTACCTAGCTTTTAGAGCATCCGCTCATCACGGACGCCATGCCGGAAAGCAACAATAACAGCATGGGGGACACTCGCGGAATAGTGTTGCGAACCTAGCTGAAGCGCTGTATAAAGCGCCGTAGCGTCTCCCCTTCCTGCTGTTGGACGGCGTGGAGGTCGCACTCCAAACTGGGGTGCGTAAACGTGCCCTGAAAGTTGGCCACAAACTGGTGGCACAGGTCATCCCAGGAGCTAATAGACCCTGGGGGTAAGTTCATAAGCCAAGAACGGGCGGAGCCCCTCAAGGCAACATGAAAATAGTTTGCCATCACCTTTTTGCTGCCTCGAGCCGCTTGGACGGCCGTTGTGTAGATCTAGAGGAACACGACGGGGTCGATGGACCCGTCGTACTTCTCCGACAGCTCGGGGCGGAACTTGGAAGGCCACCTGACCCGGCGGAGCTCGGTGGTGAAGGCACGGCAGCCGGTGCCGTACCCCGCAGCACGAGTAGGGGTCCTGGGTGGCGAGTGGCGGCGAGCCGGGGATTCCCGGTGGCCTCGGGCCGGGAGAGAGGAAGCCTGGTCCTCTGCCCCGACCCCTTGCCGGGTCTCCTGTTGGTGCTCGAGAGTAACTCGGGCATCCTCGTGGCCCCTCCGCTCGTCAAGGCGCAAGCGAAGGTCCCGGGCTTAGGACACGGCCAGGGGGATGACACTCCGTCTGGAGGCCCCTCGGCCCGTGCGGGCGTTGCCCGTTGAGGAGCCGGCTCTGGCGGCACCACGCTGAGAGGTGGTGCGAAGACTCCCGGCCTGTACCTGGCGACGGGCAGTGCCAACCAAAGCGATGACATCTTGGATCCACCGGCCTTCCGGAGTGTTTGGCGTGGCCTGAACGGGCGGGTGCCTGAGGAGAGCATGCGCTGCAAGCAGCACGCTCCCTGGGCTGGCCTCGCTGAATGCGAGCCTGCGCCGAGGTGGCACCCGACGCGGTCCAGAGGCGGACATAGCGGTCGGGGTCCCGACCTCCTGCTGGGGGTCGGAAAGTGCGTCGGCAACGGTGGCGGCCGCCCTGATGGGCCGAGCGCCTTGATCCCCTTGAGCGGGAAAAACCCCGCACGTGGATGGCGGCTGCTGCTGGAACGCAGCAGTGACTGGGCTCTCTCTGGCGTCGGCAGCACTCCGTCACTGGAAGTGGAGCCGGAACGCTGGAGACGGTGCCCACCAGCCATCTTTTCCTGTGGAAAAAAGCGAAACAAACAAATCCAGGGATACTCCCCCCTACCTGGCGCGCCAGCTATCGGAGGATGAACTCCTGTCGCAGGGATCCCGAGAGACCCCTTTTTAGAGATTCGGCCAGGAGGATGATCCTGAACGAGCTTGTCTGGGAAATAAACGGGAACGGAAATAAATGCAGCGGCTGGTGGTGGGAGATGATCGACCTAGTGCAAGAAAGATGGGTGCACTGGGGTTTAGACAGGTTCGGGCCGCACGGAGGCGTAACACTCTACTCCTGTGTGAGTGTTATATCTCTCCTTGAGGGGAATTCTTCAAGGATGTATCTGGCTACAGGGGTGAGCTGTCTACAGAGAGCTTGAGGCTCTCGTGTTCTAGCTTGGCTTGAGCTTGTTTGTGAAGTTCTTCGTCTTTTGATCTGGGCTTCGGGCGCTTCCGGGTTGTCTCTCCAGAGCTTCGGGGGGCCTGAGGAGTCTATTGAGAGCTTCGGGATCTGAGGCGGAATGTCTTTATGTATTCTCCATCCTTTCCTTTTATAGGCGCGCCGACCTCGACTTATCCTGAATGGGAAAGAGGGGGCTCGAGTGCCAAGGCACCACGGAGAAAGGCGTCATCATTCCGTCTTGGCGAAGTGACAGGGGCGGTGGAAAATTGCAGCGTGCATCCGACCACCCGCCACTGTGGATGTCCTCTGGCGCCATTAAGAGGGCCCACCGGGCAGCCGCAGAGGTGCCCGGTGCGCCCACCCTGTCTTATTCTTCTGCCAGGGCAGGGTGGCAGGCGGAGCGCTTCGATTTTGGCAACGTTATCCCGAGGCACCCGGGTGAAACGGGACGGGACCCGTGCATTTAATGGACCCACGCCCCCCCTGCCAGAGCATGGCAGGGTCTGACACTAGGGCGTGGGCAGCTGAGAATGTCAGGATGTCAGGCCGCGTGTGCCTAGTAAATGCGGCATTCGGGCCTTTTGCTGGCTGACCCCCGACGATGGGACCCTTCGGGTCGTCGGACGATCTTGCGCGAACCTTCGGGGAACCGAGTCCTCGGGGGCTGCCACATGCAGCCCCGAGCACTCTCTCCCGTGCACTCCGGTGAGACCTTCGGGGAACCGAGTCCTCGGGGGCTGCCACGTGCAGCCCCGAGCACTCTCTCCCGAGCACTTGGGTGAGACCTTCGGGGAACTGAGTCCTCGGGGGCTGCCACGTGCAACCCCGAGCACTCTCTCCAGAGCACTTGGGGAGACCTTCGGGGAACCGAGTCCTCGGGGGCTGCCACGTGCAGCCCTGAGGACTCTCTCCCGAGCACTTGGGGGAGACCTTCGGGGAACCGAGTCCTCGGGGGCTGCCACGTGCAGCCCCGAGCACTCTCTCCCGAGCACTTGGGGGGGACCTTCAGGGAACCGAGTCCTCGGGGGCTGCCACGTGCAGCCCCGAGTACTCTCTCACAAGCACTTGGGAGAGACCTTCGGGGAACCGAGTCCTCGGGGGCTGCCACGTGCAGCCCCGAGTACTCTCTCCCGAGCACTTGGCCGTTTGGATCATCGGGGGACTACAGTACTCGGGGGTAGGCGAGGACCCTTCCGAGCACTTCCTTCCCGGTACTTGGACTCTGCGGATCATCGAGGAACTGGGGTGCTCGGGAACCAGAGGCGGCGGCCCCGAGCACCTTCTCCCGGGACTTAGCTTCTTCTTATCTTGCAGGGCGGACATCGCGGGATGGTGACGCGTGGCGGATGGCCGGCCCGATCTCGGGACTCAAGGACCCCTGGTTCCTGATACACCGACACACAGGGTCCCTTTGCTTGTATATATATGGGGGTTATCATGTAGCATCCAGACTCCTATCGTAGTAGGATTCTATCATCCTTAAACTTAGGGATAAACTTCTTTGTTTAAGGAATATCCTGGAACCTCTGGGTAGTTTCCATACGTCTAGGGACTCTTTTTTCGGGGATGAAGATATGCCTCGAGAATAATAGAAAACCCTGAGGTATCCGAATATGGTAGTTCTATACTACTCATCGTCAAGCCCCCCACCAGTACATGAAATGAGGTTGTGACGGATCAAGAATCTTAGCCCAACCGAGGAAGACATCTCGGCAGGCTACCTCTCTAAGTGATAACTTGGGCTTCCGGGTAGGGTGTACGCCTATCCGGGTTCCTGGTTGTCATTGGGTTATCTAGTCGGGATATTAGGCCTTCTCCAGGTAGCTCCGTTAGACTTCGGGTAGAGGTCTCATATGAGTAGGAAATCTGGGTCAACCGATAAGAATCGTCCCAACTTCTCGGGATTCCAAGAAGGTTGGGGAAAATCTAGCTCTCCGTTCGGTGGGTTTTTTGAAAGTTAAACTGTCGTGGCAAAGATTTTGTGTGGTGGTGAAAGAATCTTTCCTCCTTTTCTGGTAAAGGATCACTGTGAAATTTGGAAACTGAGCACATTTATTGGTGTAGTACGCCAACTCTCCTAGTATTTTGTACCAATAGCTCTCGCATGCGCCGGAAGAGATCCCGAACAGAAAATGTGATGGGACCCAATCATAGAAGATCATAGCTCCGAGTAGCACTCGGAACTGCCATGATGGTTAGTCGAAGAATCATCGAGTCCGCTTAGGCTTTTTTGTATCATGTGCTTGGAAATAGAAACTTATTCTTTTGTTAGTAAAAACAAAAAATAATGTAAATGAAAGTGGTGGGACTTCTTGGGAACTCGATACCGAGGAGAAACCGACAACCTAACATGCTTAGAGCTACTTGCTTCCTCCTTTGGCTAGGGTAGGATGACTTCACTATTAATTAAGGAACTTAATCAGGTCAGCCTTAGGTCCGACGTGAGTGGGAGGCATTGTAGCCCCTGGGCACTCGAGGATGCGTTAGGGAACCTTTGTCACATCCCGCGACATTGTAACTTAGAACATCATCTCCAAGCGGAGGAAGTCGCTTTGGCACATGCACAATATGTTGTTGTTAGCTCTTGGTATATAGTATTCATCCATTCTGGCTAGTTATCGGAGAAGAAAACTCAAATTGGCAGTTAAAGATAATAAAATAAAAACTACTGACCAGCCATTGTGAATTAGCCGACTGGAGAATTGAACGCTCATACTTCCCTTTTGGTCATAGAAACTCTAGTTTCCTAAAGTCGATTCCCATGTGACCTTGTCCGGGCTCATTCGGGTGCACGCGATAGGTAGAGATACCCGGATTGTAGCTTACGATTGGTGTACCTGTCTTACGGGTGCCAGACATTGAATTTAGGGAAGACAAAAAAAAAACACAACAAGATTCAAGTGACCTTACAGGAAATAGAAATATTTGTTAGTGTAAACTTATTCTTAGTACTTACACATAAAACTTTTGGAGTTGATCGATGTTCCAAGAATTATTGAAGACTCATCCATCCTCCATTGCTAAGATACCCAGGGTGAGTAGATTCGACCACTGTGTAGAGATCCTACCACTTTGGGGATAGCTTGTTGCTGTTACGTTGGCTCTGAACAGGTCATAGAACCAGGTTCCTAGTTTAGAGGGTTCATTGTCGGACATTTTGGTCATAGTAAGCTCTAGAGGGATTTGATATTCGACTGATCGTATCAACACTTGAGTCCTTTCTTGATAGAGATTCCAATGGAGACAAAAAAAAAAGAACTTAAAGCCCCCATGTGCTGCTAGGAAGGAACCCCAAAATATCCAGACCTCAAGTCATGAAAGGCTATGACAAGGGGATCGTCTGTAGAGCTTTTGCAGGTTGATGGATGCGTATGTTACAGGGGTCGCACAAGGGCCTCCTACAGAAGGAGGAGCCTCTACATTGTTGCATATCTGTAGCATTGAGCCCCCTGCTGATGGTTAGGAGATGTTAGATCCTGCGCTCCGTTCAAATTTTGGATGTGGGGAGGTGTGGCCAACGGAAGATGACCATCGCCTGGAACTGGAGCAACATGGATCTGGGTGTTTGCAGGAGCGTCATCATGATTACCCAGACCATCATCCCCATCTCCAATGGCGAAGACTTCTCAAGGGTAATCTCCACTAGAGCGGCAATCCAGATCCATCATGGATTTATCATCGGATTGCTTCGGGTAGGTATCTCGACAATCCATGTTATCGAAAGCTGCAGGGCAGGATCTTGACTTGTGGTGAATATCGCATTCGGGATTGTCTTGGAAGCTGAGTGATTCAAACTTGATACCATAGTTCTTGGTTCAAACTTGATACCATAGTTCTTGGCGCATTGATCCATGAAGCAATTTACCTCATCGCCAGAATCGTCCCTAAATAGTTCTTTATTAATGTTCACCCGATTGATTACCGGTTCGTCGGTTGAAGGGGTAAAATTATCGTAGAACCCCTAATCTGAGAAGCTGGTCCTCGATGTAGGCTTGGGCAAAGTTGACGACATGTCATGTGTAGATGTTTCAAGGCCTATTGTCATGATCTCCACAGACGACGCCAATTGTTGACGATTGATGAACCGCCGATCTTATGAACTTGTAAAAGAGATGGAGCATGCTTCGAGTAGACGAATCACAGAGTATACAGAAGGTTTTTTTTATATAGGTCCAGGCCTTCCTTGGGATAATAGCCCTATGTCTTTTTTTTTTTTGTATTATTCTTCGAGACTATTACAAGGGGTGTACATGGCTAGCCTAGATGGATCTAAATCAAGTCGGATGACTCCCTTACGTGTAGTCGAGGGGATATGCTAATATTGATCTAACTGCAGAAGGCTTGATGGATACAGATCTTCCACAGGCTTTCATGGCATCTGATGAGTTAGATGAGCTTGAGTCTACTTAATGGATCAGTCTTCTGCGGGGTCCCTTGCTCTCTCTCTCGCTATATATATATATATATAAGGGTTGTCGTGTAGCATTTGGACTCCTCTCCAAGTAAGATTCTGTCATCTTTAAACTTAGAGATAAATTTTCTTGTTTAAGGGATATCTTGGAACTTGTAGGCAATTTTCATACGTTCAGAGATGCCTTTCCTAGGGATGAAGATATACCCTAAGAATAATAAAAAATCTCGAGATATCTGGATATGTTAGTTCTATACTATTCATCGTTAGGACAGAAAAATGTTTTTATTTTCCACATTTTTTCAATCTATGATGGATTTATGAGGATCTCATTTAACTTCTGATGGTCCGATCATAAGTTTCTTCTTTGGCCAAACGATGAGAGACTAGGGGGTTTGAATCTTCCTCAGGTCCCAACTGCATGATCAGATCTTAATCCCGACTAAATAGTCGGGGGCTACGGGAATAAAATATTTTCTTTGACTTTGATCACCTGATTAAAATATTCCTACTTAATCAAGCAATTGGGGGCTAGGGAAAACTGGGCTAATCTCTAAAGTAAACTTTCAAAGCTTCTTCATGTTCTTCAATAATGATTATTTTTACTAATTTGCTATTTATTTGTCAACATATTCTATGGGGTGAATCTATCGAATTTTCAGCCATTGATCTTGCGTCAGGATTAATACTTACCGATGGGAGGTCGTCTTCTCTGGTGAGCTCCTCATCTTCTCTAGTGAGGCCATCGGTTAGGGTTAGGGTTAGGGTTAGGGTTCTGGATTTTTAGGGGAGGGTTTTTGGTGTCCTCTGGATGTAGAAAGATGGTCAAGGAGGCTGGCGGCCAGGCGTTGGTGGTAGGTGGTGGGTAGTGGGCGGGACGACGAGGCGTTGGTGTCGCCCGTCGTGGTGGTGGAGGACCGCCAGTTGCGCGAGGTTGGCAGCGGGGACGTCGTTCTTGGAAGTGGTTAGTGAGGGAGCGGTCGAGGGTGGTGGCTCCGTGGTAGTGGTGCCACAGGAGCCAGTCAGGGAAGTGGTGGCAGCGGGGGAGTGTGGAGAGGAGGGGTACTCGGAAGAGAGATTGGCAGAGGAGGGAGAGGGGCAGTGGAGGAGGCAGGGGCGGCGGAAGAGGTAGGGCCACGCTGGCGCTGGAGAAGGCAAGGACGGGTGCAGCACGTTGGAGGTGTAGTGTTCGGATTTGACGGAGGAGCGGCAAAGGGAGGGGCGTAGGTGGACGGGCCACTCTAGCACCGAGGACGGTGCCAGTGGGGCGGTGTGTGTGGTGGTGGGGGCAGGAGTGAGGGAGGTTAGGGCTAGATGTTTATATGAAGTTGAAGTTGATCTGGGACATCCGGTGAAGATCCGTGGATGAAAAGTTGACAGATTTTACCCTCTAAAATCTGTTGACAGATAACTAGACAGACCCTATTTTTTATCTGTTGGTACAGAAGGCTTCGCATTGACTCTACATAAACTCAATAACAGGCTAGTCCATGCCTGAGTATACACGAACACGTTTGTAACACTTAGAGCGAGAATACAACCTAATTCGAGTGGTTCACGGAGGAGTGACATAGGTTTCTTTTGACCGATTACTCAAGGATATTCAGTTATCGAGAAAGCTAAGTTGATATAATGGTCTTCAAGATGAGTTCAATAATTCTTAAGTTGCTTTAACATTAATGTTTAAGGTAGGGTAAGAAGAACTTGCAGTTTCGGATTCACTCAATGGCAAATACCGGGGGAGTTCATGACCAAATGCTAAACATAAGGATCTACCCGATAAAAATGTTTGGAAAGATTAAAGCAAAGTATATCAGTATAGACCCCAAAAAGGTAAGAATGTTTAATCCTCTCTCTCGCGGAGGCCTAAATCAATCTTATCTACCAAGGATCGCAAGCAGAGCCCATCTAAAACATCTGGAAATCGAAGTCACGATGGTGGCTCTAACAACTCCCATAAAGTCGGCGAACTTGACATGAAAAACAGATAAAAGAGACATAAAATTAATGACGAGTTATAAAAAAATCCTATCACTGATGATAATAATGACGGATCATAGTTGTGACTCGTCATTTATGATTAGTCATCACTGACGGGTCATCATAAATCAATCAGTAATAACCTATCACAAATGATACTCATCAGTAACAGGTAATCCTAGACCAGGTGAAGAGTACATTTTCATGAGAACGATTGTTTCATCAAAATATATTTTGTTCAATACCTAACAAAATAACATACTCATGTACATACCTACAAAACATAAGCCATAAAAAACGAAAGTCAATATCTAACAAAAGAAAGCATGAAAGTACTATAAAAAGAGGAGGGGTGAAAAGAGATGGAATAAAAGAGATGAAAAGAAAAGGTTGAGCGTATGGTATTCACTTTTTTTTGCTTATTTTTTCTTACCTCAGCAGTATTAGAATAAGAACTATTGTACATTTATACTTAAGTTTGATATAAGAGGTAGTGGCTATAGACACAAATGTACGTTTCAAAAATCGTACAAAAAATTCAGAGGGTGAGAACTTAATTTTTTAGGCCAAATTTAGCCTTGAAAAATTTACCGTTTTCGACATAGTGGAGAGAAATAGACGTAACTTTTTCTGTGATATCTGTAGAGTAAAAAAAGGTCAAATCAGAGTCCGTATGCAAAAGTTATACTAACTTTACCGAAAACACTCTGGATCACCTATTGACAAAAACAATCTTCGATAACAGGTCAAGATTATGACCCTTACTATTGTACATTAATTAGTGGCGGGTCACAATTATGACCCGCCACTAATAATTTTTGGTAAAAAAGTTAAAATAATAAATTATCTGGCTTCATCGAAACACATGTGAGGGTGGTAAGGGAGTTACACGTGCGAGAGGAGATCACGAGTTCGATTTTCACGGAACGCAGAGTATAAAAATATAGTGAAAAAATAGTAAGTGACCCATAATGAGTAGTGATGACCCCTGTGTTGGGATAACTCGGATGATTTTTTTAATTTTTTATAAAAAACTGTGAAAAAACACCTATCAATCATTTATGATAGATTAAGATTACTATCCATCACTTATACGGGTTATATCCGTGACTAATATGACTTACCCGAGAGGTCTCGCTTCAATGCCTCTATCTCTTCAGAGAAGTCCTCTTGAAGCTTGGCATTAAATTATTTTAACTGACTGTTTTCCTGCTCTAGTCTACGCTTTACTCTTCTCAAGGAGTTGAGCAGACCAGGATTTCTCCTCCAGTTCTGCTGCCAACTTCTGCAGTTCGGCACTAGAGGCTCGAGAAATCTCAGCTTCGTTCTCCGATAAGAGTTGGCTCAGGGTGTTCAGGATTGTGTGATAGCTCTGAATGGCCTGGCGGAGGAGGGAGAAGATAAGGCCAAATACAATATGCGTTAGACTCCAGGTTACCTGATACTGTAGGAAGAGAATAGTGATTAGATGTCTCAATAAATTTCTTGCGAAATCGATAATTTTCTATTTGGATCATCCAATGCAACTCAAAACTTAAGCGGAAACAAAAAATCGAGAGAAGTTTTAACAAGAGAAAATCAAGACAACACGACTTCACGGATGTTATATGAACCATATGTTCTATTTAAGATCAATCCATGTGTTTTAGTACTCGAAAGATCACAACTAGCAAAGAAATAAGAAAAGATAACACTGAGTAACGAAACTCTCCAAATTAATTATCTAGAGGTAAGAGAATTTAAGACCCCATCACATAATAATTGTGTGTATGCGAATTTTATGCCTCAAACAATAAGAAGAATGATCTCACAAGATGCTGAAATTTCAGTCAAAATCAAAATTAGAAATAAAAAACTTACACATAAGTTAACAGAATAAAAAAGGGAAACTAGAAGGAGGAGAATTCAAGCATATGAAATAAAATAAACTTCATTACTTAAAGAGATTTACCCTATTTTAGACGGACTATAAAGTTTTTTCTCTCAAAACTATCACCTATTACGTAGGCTAAACACTCATTATCATCTCCACTAAAATCCTAGCATAATGCTCTCATATGGGTGGCACAAGGGGCTCAAATGGCTGGTTGCCCTTCTCCCATAGCCCTACCCCTCTATTTATAGGCTTAGAAAATTTGATCCCTAAGTTTTCTAGTTTTTTTTTCTAAAATACCCATCTCTTGTAGTACACTTCTACCTACCACTGAGCGTATTTTAGTTCATTTTCTTCTCCATTCATCGGACGGCGACAATGCCTTTACAACTTAGCTTCATCTTGACGCAAGCTTCGCGATGGTGCCACGTACTTCTCCAGTCCTCCAACAGTTTTGAGGCTAAACCGCAAAACCCTAGCACGCTTCTCATAGCGTGACTAGCTGCCACTTGCTTCCACCTTAAACAAGCGCTATGATGACAACGCGTGTCCTCCATCTTACGATTTTGACCGCAGGGAAGTCTCTCCCGCTCCCAGTCCCTCGAGCCGCCTTATCACTTGCACCGGCATCCCCTTTGCTTGACTTTATCAACATGTCATTTTCATCCCCCGTTTCATGCTTTGCTTGGCCTTCATGTGGATAGCTAGGATTACCCTTGACTCCGTCCAGCCCTCCTTGATCGTCTGGCACCAAACACCCGCTTAGCCCCAATCATCCGCCGTCGACCGCCAAGTTGTATTAATCACCTACACACCTTGAAAAAAGAAACCACATTTCTCCACACTCTAAAACATCTTCAGGTTAGCACAAAATCAAAAACTTCAGCTCAGAGCACATCCTGCAGAAAACGTGAACACCGGACCATCCGGTGAGTGTAACACTATCTGTTCTAGGAAAACTATGCTCTCTTGAAGAAAAATTCCGGTGATCTCATGTCCATCACCGGATAATCCGGTGTGTGCCAATCCACCGGACCACCCTTCTGCAACCTCTCTGCAACCAAAAATCTAGTGCATTCTCCGGTGTTCACAATCTCAGCATCGAACTATCCAGCGTACATAATCAAACTTGACGCCAAAAATCTCCTCCATGCAAAAAATACTCCGACGCTCTTAAAGTCCATCGCCAGACCATCCGCTATTTTCTTTTATTTCTGCTTCAACACTGAAAATATTCTGGTGATACTCTGGTGTAGCCACCACATTCACCTGACCTTCTGGTGCATTGATCTCCAATTTTGTCTCAAAAATTGCTCTCTACAAGAAATAGTCCGGTGAGTACACACTGCCCAAATCGGAACTTCTGGTAAACACCGAAACATCCGATATTCACACTGAAACTTCCAGTATGTGTAATTTTTTTACATACAGGGAAAAATACGCCAATTCCAAACACTGCCAACTCGAGTTAGATATGAATAAGAAAAAACATCCACAAATACAAGCTAACCAAGTTCAAAACACGTCAACTATTGTCAATGCCTTATTACATGCAAACTAAGGCACTTATCCACTTAGTTTCTCAATCTCCCCCTTGATGAGTGCATTAACAACCCTCAAAGCACAATGATTTAGAATAGAAGAAGCGAAGCACATCCAAGTGAAAAAAAAAACTCGAGAAAGAGTAAACACAAATCACTTGGCATAAGACAGATTGCAAAAGACCAAAGATAGGCAAAGACAAGCTAAAACCTCAGAAGATCGAGAAAAGCTCAAAAACTCAGAAACAAACGCTCCTTGATGAATGCACATTTTTCATTTTTCTTTGAGATTTATTGCCAATTTTCTAATTTCTCCTCCTTTATAGCATAATCTCTTCTTTGTGCATATGCTCTCCCCCTTTGGGAATACAAATATCAAAGACAAAATATTATGCAATGCATGAACATGCAATCCTAGTGAGATTTCACAAGCATGCCACAAAGCATTTACAAGTGCTAGAAATGTCAAAAGGGCTCCAGAAAAGAGAGGATGGAGCTCACAATTGCACAGAGGCTCAAATAGAGACAGTGACACAAGAACTTGAAGCTTGAAAAGCTAAACCCGAAGAATTGGTTGGCACATTTAATTTCACATAGCTAAATCATGTGCAAGGTGACCACCATATAAGTATCCACTCGTGCGGAGGCAATACAAGCATTAAGAAGTAGCCAACTTCAATCTCAAACTAGGCAAACAAACATTAATGATAGTATATTTTGCAAACGCTCACATATGAAACCATGATTTAATTAGATCAAGTGATTAAAACAAAATCGATCATTTAGGCACATTTCTTTCATTTTTTTTATCCTCAAGTTGACTCTTATCCAAGCAAAGTATCGCATGACTGGGTACGGCAGGCACCTTGAGGCTTCAAGACAACCGAATTGGATCACATTTGAGTACAAGATATTTGAATTCACTAGAATATTCACATTTTCACAGTGAAACAAGTTTTTACATGGTCAAGTCAAGTAATGTTTTTGCGACACAAGGAACACATATTCCTCCAAGATTCTATCATGAGCTAAACATTTGACAAAGAAATAAAACATAGTGCAATGTTCCCCAATCCATAATCTTGAATCAAGAAGCCTAGAGCAGGATTTCCATAAAGCTAGTCATAACACAAGAATTGACTGAGCCAAAGTAATTACGAACATGGTGATCAAGAATGTAGCATTTTATAGTCTACATAATTCATAAAATTGCCAAATTTTATCTTAAGGAAAGCCAGGTTGCTTGAAATGTATCATGTCAAAGCATCAAGAAGAACCTAAGATTTAGAGTTTGCTCCACACAACAACTCAACTTAGTCCAAAATTAAGTCTAGCAACTGAAAATGCTAAAGACATACAAGTCAAAACTCAACTACTATAATTATATTACATGAAATATAATGCAAATGCAACAAAAGTAAGATAGAGTATGTACAGAGGACAACTCCCCCTACACAATGTCATAGGGATAGTACACACTAAGCTCTCCTCTCAAATAGGCAAATCTTGTAACATCTAAAGGCTTGATAAATATATCAGCTAGTTGATGTTGGGTATCTATGTAGCTCAACTCAATATCTCCCTTCTTATTGTGGTCTCTTAGAAAGTAGAATCTCACATCTATGTGTTTGGTTCTAGAGTGTTGAACTAGGTTGTTGGCTAAGCCTATGGCACTAATGTTGTCACACAAAAGTGGCACACTCATGAAATTCAACTCAAAATCCCTCAAAGTAGAAACTATCCACAAAATCTATGAGCAACAGCTAGTAGTAACTACATATTCAGCTTCAGCAATAGACTGCATAATGCTAGATTGTTTGCAAGAAAACCAACACACAAGAGAAGTACCCAAGAAGTGACAAGTACAAGATGTACTTTTTCTGTCAATTCTACAACCAGCAAACTTCGCATCTAAAAAACCTCGAAGAGAAAGCAAAAAGAAAGAAGAAAATCAAAGCTCAAACTCGAGAGTGTGCTTGAAGTACGTTAGAATGCGTTTCACCGCTTGGTGGTGAGACGTCCTTGGTGAAGCCTAGAAACGAGGACACAAACAGACAGCGAAGTGGATGCCAAGTCTTATCGCCATCAAGTACAGGAGAGAGCCGATCATACTCCTGTACTCCCACTGGTGCACCTCCTCACTATCTTTATCTAGATCAAGCATGGTCGAGGTAGCATCGGTGCTTCCAAGGGCTTTGCATTACTCATGTCGAACTTCTTCACCAAATCCTTGGTGTACTTCGTCTGATGGACAAATGTACCTTGCTTGTATTGCTTGATTTGTAGCTCAAGGATGAAGTTGAGCTCGTCCATCACCAACATCTCGAACTCCCTGCTCATAGTTTTCGCAAGCTTGGCCACAAGTGCATGAGAAGAGCCACCAAAAATGATATCATCCACATATATCTGAATAAATAAGAAATCATTGACATGCCTGAGAGTGAATAAAGTTTTATTAGCTGACCCCATACTCATGCTCTATCAATAAAGACCTAAGCCTATAATACAAGCTCTAGATGCCTGCTTAAGCCCATACAAATCATTTCTAAGCTTGTAAACTCTATATAGGTATTTGGGGTGCTCAAAGCCTGGGGGTTGCCTAACATAGATCTCTTCCTAAATGAAACCATTAAGAAAAGCACTCTTGATATCCATTAGGTACAACTTGAAACCTCGGGATGCCGCAAATGCAAGGAGGATCCTAATGGTTTCTAGTCTAGCTACCGTGTAAAGGTCTCTCCAAAGTCTATCCCCTTTACCTGAGTGAAACTCTGAGACACTAGTCTAGCCTTATTTCTCATTATAGACCCATCCTCCCCCTGTTTATTTTTGAAAACCCATTTTATGCCTATAATGTGAACGTTAGGGGGTGGCTCTACAAGGACCCAAACTTGGTTTCTCTCAAAATTTTCAAACTCTTCATGAGTGGCATTGACCCAACTCAAATTAGATAAAGCATGTCTAATATCATGGGGCTCAAAAGAAGCAACAAATACAGAATCAGTAAAATGAGTATGATAAGCAGATTTGGATCTCGTTACCCTCTCATTGATGTCACTGATCATCGTATGTGGAGGATGTCACTGCTGAATGTGTTGAGGGGTCTCACGCTGTGAGTGTATCTCCCTCTCAAACACTGATGGTGCAATCTCAAAAGCAGCTGAAGTAGAAGTGGAGGCTACAAGACCCTTTGCTAGAGTAGAAGAAGTAGGAGCCAGCTCTGGAGCAGTGTGGTAGAGGGAAGTAGTGGATCATTCTCATCATCACTAAGAGTTGGAAGGTCGCCATCTACAAAGATGCTTTCGCTCATCTCCTGATCACCTGCACACTCAAAAATAGAACTAGCACAGGGGATTGACTTATCAAAAGTCACATCATAGGATTTCATGATGATGTTAGTGTCAAGATTGCAAATCCTGTAAGCATGACTATGAAGAGAATACGCAAAGAAAATGCCATCGAAATATCACGACTCGAACTTGTCAAGATAATCACACTTTAGGATGAAGCACCGACACCCAAAAGCTCTCAAATGCGAAACCTTCGGCTTCCTCCCAAAGCGTAACTTATAAAAAGTCAAATTCAAGATCAAGCGCAAGAAAATCCGATTCAAGATGTAGCATGCTATGTTAATGGCCTCAGCCCAAAACTTTCTTGAAGTCCTATGCTCATTGAGCATCGTCCTAGCCATCTCAACCTAAGTCCCGTTCTTTCTCTCAACCACAGCATTTCACTAAGGAACGCATGGGGAAGAAAACTGATGCTCAATGCCATGCTCAAGATAGAAAGGATCAAAGTGATACTTCTTAAACTTGGTGCCATTATCACTACGAATTACTTTTAATGCTCAAGATAGAAAGGATCTTTGAACAATCTTAAAGCTAAGCTCTAAAAGTGTGAGAACACTTCATCCTTGCTCACAAGAAAGAAGATCCAAGAGTAGCGAGAGAAATCATCAACAATGACAAGAACATACCACTTCTCGCCTACCGAATGAATCTGAGAAGGACCAACTGTGTCCATATGAAGAAGTTCTCTCGATCGTTCAATCATCACTAGATTGACTGGTGGGTGAGAGGCAGCAACCATCTTACCTTGCCAATAAGAAGTACAAACAAGATTCTTCTCAAACTTGAGCTTGGGCAATCCTCGAATCAAACCTAGGGCACTCAAACGAGTAAGCAAATCAAAGTTCATGTACCCTAGTCTCCTATGTCATATCCAAAGCTCAGAAGAAGATTGAGTAATCAAAGAACAAGAAGAACCAAGAGACTCATAAAAATCAGCTCCAAAAACTGTCCCAACTTGAGAAATCTTGCAAATCAAAGGGCTAGAAGAATTGAGAACTCGAGAAGTATCACGTTTAAAATTCACTTCCAAGTCCTCATCCAACAACTGAGATACAGAGAGAAGGTTGTATCCCAAATGCTCCACCAAAGCTACATCCTTGAGAGTAAAACTCTCATTCATCCTTACCATTCCTTTGGCTTTCACCATTCCTTTCCGATCATCCCTGAATGTGATGTGCACGTGTCGCTTCACGGGGGTGAGGCTGGAGAACCATGATGAATCTCCAGCCATATGGCACGAATAACCGGAGTCAATGAGCCACTTGTTCTCTAGGCCTCCGCCTACCACCTACATATGTGAAGAATAATAGGTGGATGGCTCAGTACTAGGTTAGTCAAAAACCTCTTAGGAATCCAGTACTCGGTCATCCGCCCTGAATTGGTGAAAGAAGGTGCAGGTAAAACAGGTCTAGTACGCTGAGGGCAAGTACCACGATGAGGAAAACGTGGTCCACCAAAGCGCTGAGACTTAAAGCCCCTTACACGTGAATCAAAATCATATAAGTCATGGAAAAATCCACGCCAAGCAACACCTCTAGGAAGAGACTGAAAAGCGCTAGGGACTCATGAGTGGAAGCAAGGAAAAAGCTCATGTACACCAACAGAAGGGCAGCACATGTCCCGGGTGCTCCACTCCCACTCACGCCACTCATCTCTCTTACGGAGAAAGCAAAACCCACCCAAGCGACCCTCTCTTTGGCAGTAGGTACAGTGGTAGTGTCTCTCGAGTACTCGTCTACCGGCCACTCGAGGCTCTCTCACAGGCTCTCTCATCTTAGGCTATGGAGATCTCTTGGATTTTGGTGCGGGTTTCTTCTTTATGGGTTGAGGAATGTGTTTCTTGATAGGTTGTGGTGTGACATTAATTTTGGACTTCTCAGCTTCTAGGGTAGTAGGTATGGTGAACACAGTCTTACTCTCCCCACTGTAAGCCACCCTCTCAAAACACAACCCAAGAGCCAAACCCGCCTTGTCAGCACACATCTTAGTCCTAGCCAAGATCAAATTCATTTTTCCTTTGCCCTCTGAGCACTTCTCCACCAGAGAAAGGAGGTACTCATTCTTAGTCAAAAGCTTTTGAACTTGCCTTCTAACCCAGCTGAGTTTGTCCTGAAAGATGGTGCAGATGGAACAATTTGGCTGCACATCCTTAGAACTCCCAGCACTCTCTAATCTAGACTCTAGCTCCTTTAGACGCTTGTCTTTCAGTTCAACGTCCTTTGCAAGAAAAGAGCAATTCTTACAAGCACCTAAGAGAGTAGACTTAGACTCATCAAGGAGCTTCTTCTCAGCACTCTCAAGCCGACTGGTGACTTAAGCATGCACATTATGAAGCTCGGCAAGTTCAGCCATGACAATCAGGCAACTCTCACACTCCTCAACATCAGGCCTAGACCTAAGCAATGCAAGTTCAGTAGAGACAGACTCATACTTATGCCAAAGATCCTTCAACTCATGCACAACTTTCTTAAGTAACCTATCCTGGCTAATGAGAGCATCAGTCAAGGTATCAACTTGGATGGAAAACTGGTCGTAGGAAGGAAATACCTTGGAAGGATCTAGCTCAGGGTCGCTATCATTGTTGTTGTCATCCGCCATGAAGCAGAGGTCAGTGAAGTCCTTAGCCTTCTTTTTGTTCTTTGCTTGTAGTTCATCCTCCTCCGAGCTCTCCTCATTATTGGAAGAAGTGTCGATGTCGCTGAGAGCCGCCACAAACACCTTAGAAGCCGCCTTGGCCATCTTCTTGGCCATCTTGTCATGGTTCTTTTTTATGAAGGGCTTCTTGTTCTTCTTCTTGTACTTGTTACAGTCGTGATCGCTGTCCTCCCTCTTCTTGAGCTTGGGACAGTTCGCCTTGAAGTGGGTATTGTCACCACATTCAAACCACGCACGAGAGCCACCCCTCCTCGGCGATTGTTGTAGAAGTAGGTGAACTTCTTCACGATCAGCGCATGGTCCTCATCATCCAGTGCGTTCACTTGCTCATATGTGACAGAAACCAAGGAAGACAAAGCAAATTCACTCGATGAAGTGTTAGCACAAGAAAAGCTTGCTACAGACTAATTGCCACCACCAAGTCTAGAAACCAATGCCATGTTCTGAGATAGGGGATTTTCGAGACCGATCCGAGCTGCCTTGGCTATCTCGGTGAATTTGAGCTTGCTGAAAAGTTCATCACAAGTCAACGTGTCGTAAACGGGAGACTCTTCAATGCTTGAGATTTTCACTTCCCATATGCTACAGTCAAGAGCATAGAGAAGATTGATCCCTCTCTCGTGGTCAGAATAGGATAAAACATTAGTTGATCAAAAATTGCTAACAATCCCATCAAAGCGAGCAAACATCTGATACCACCTCTGTCACGCCCGGTTTTAACGGCCAAAACCAGATGCGGCTTATGTGTGTCCAAGATGTTCAACACACATAAGGACGTCACATGTAAAGTAACAAAAGTAATACTTTTATAGAATAAACGTTAAACTCTTACAGCAATTGACATATATTGTCTTCTATGAAGATATCTGCAGCGGAACAGAAGCACTGGTGCCCAACAATACCGCAGGCAACCGACCGGGAGACACGCGCCTAGAACGTCACAATCTCGTCTTGATAGTCTTCAACATCTTCACTCACTAAGCAGCAGTACACATGTCATATGGCATAGGGAAAATAGCAAGTGTGAGCACATGACGCGCTCAGCAAGTGTGAGCACATGACGCACTCAGCAAGTGTGGGAAAGATAATGATATGCAGGCTTATATCAAGAATAGGCTAACACATGATATATTTGCGTAAATGCGAGTAATGAAAACATATTTGGACTTAAAAAGCATTATATATTTATTAAGTGAATGTAACCCATACAGTGTAACACCCAACATACAAGGCTCCCCACCTTGCATACCATAACCGTCTAGTACTCCCTGTACTATAACCAAAACCACAACCAAATTCATAACCACAACCCACTAATCATGTGAGGATCCAAGTCTCTCATAATAGTGAGCACGGCTGTTATAACTGTTTTTACACTCTGCAGCAGTTGTCCAGCTTTCCTCACGAGTCGTGATTTCCATGTTCCTGTGTTAGCTAGGCACTTAACACACGCCAGGTATGTGTCGCCCGGAAAGTCACTTCCAAGCCGCTACAAAGTTTCATCCAGTATGTGCATGCCCGCTAGGTTTCACCATCGTCAAAGTGGCATTTACAGCACCCAGAAGCCCCCTTTTGCACCTTGTAGCTCCAGAAAGATTTCACTCTTCCCTTCCACTACACATCTCATACCACTAATCAAATGGTTCTAGCCTTTGCCATCCCCACACATTCACTCTTCCGTTTGGCACGCACAAAAACTGGAATCCACTAATTAATAGGCTAGGCCTGTCTCATACCAGGTCTCGTGGTTGGTACGATATTTCTTGGGTTGTCGCTCCATAAACTGGTCCTTACTTAAGTCACTTGAGCAAACACTAAGCCAACAACATAACCATCATCATCAAAACCACTACTTTGCTCAAGGCCTAAAGTTCCATGTTGCTAGACCATTAACGATCATTGTTGCATAAGTTCATTAATCAAGTATATGACACTTCTCAACATCCCAAAAGCACGGCTAAGCAATCTACCCACCAAAGATACCTAACCATAAACCATCTAGGTTCCAAGGGATGATAAGCGAAAATCTAGGGAAAACCCTAAAATAGGTGACTAACCATCATATTGATAGACACTGCATGCAATTTTGCAAAACAAACATTTAAAAACATAGGTTCAAGATGATCAAGGACACTTGCCTTTTACCCAATGCCGCTCAATGTTGTCAAAATCTTGGTCTTGAAGTCCCTCGAACTGCTCCGGAACGTTATTGACTAATCGCGAGAACTACCGACAAACAACAAAAAGAAAAATACTAAGAACAACATACCAAACATCATTAAAACATTTAAAAACACTATGGCTAGATATGTATGATTTTAGAAACATTTAGACGCAAGAATTACCTAAATTGGAGTTAAGATGATAAGAGAACAGCTTTCGAGAGATGGATTAGACTGAAAATAAAATACTGATTTTCCAGAACTATCTTCATATGGGAAAGGCTTTATTGCATAATCACTGCATGAGGTACAACATCATTGCACGGGATTCAAGAAGTCTAGGGTAGACTAGACTTCGCTGACTAGGCTAAGGAGAATGATGTGGCGCTGATTTAGCATGCTATGCAAGTACCATCTTGGATTAAAGAAGGGATACACGGAGATCTAGTCTCGACCACCAATGATGGATCAAAAAGGCTGAAGGTTGCACTTCTAGGTTAAGATACTACTAGTGACTCTATGTTGCAGTGGTGGTTCGGGTTTTGTCGGAGATGGCGATCGAACACGTGGCCACAGACATCAATGTCGGGTTTCAGTGGTGTTTCAGTGAAACAAGGGAAGCATGGTGTAGAATGCGGAATAACTAACTCAGCAGTATGGTTGGTTTTGGAAAGGGTCATCCGAGGTAGTGGCAAAACAACGATGACTCCTTCTAGGTTTGGTGGTGACCGCGAACAAAGGCAGGAATAAAGACACTTACGTTCCTAGAGATTGGCTATGTTGAGAAACCCATTTGAACAAATATGTTCATATATCCCGAGAACACAATGTTATGGCATAGTTTTGAGTAGATCATCTACTGAGAGGAAGAACGATCAACGAAGATGAGATGGGTGATGGCTGCGATGTGCTGTGGTTGGCAATGACGTCCTGGTCGTGTCGTTGCACAAACGGGGATGGGCTCCTAGGGTCACGTAGAAGACTCAATAGGACACGTCGTGACGTGGTTGGTGCATCCATACAGCTTTTGGATTGATGGGGAACGCGAATACAAATTTGGTGCGCGCACAGAACATTTCTAGAAACTGGACAACGGGTATGTTGACCTTGATTACGATGGTTTGGCTGCTCTACTGGACGAACCAGTTGGTGATGGCATGGGGAACATCATAAGACATGCACCGGTGAATGGGCTTAGTGATTTGACCTCTGGCCGGTCGGGAACGTCGATGCCAATCGGCTACAGCGTAGCTATCCGCGATGGCGATGATCATGGCGGTGTAGATCGGGCTTTGGCCAAGGCTAGGGCTTGGTAAGGGACTTATTATGATGCTAAAACATTATTAAGGGAGGAGAATAAGGGGTCCTACTTTGCTTTGATGGTCGTGGAAGGAAGATTCGCGGAGAAGACGACGAGGTAGCGCATCACGGGCGGCAGCGACTGTGACTTTGGCGAACGGCGGCGCACAGACAGGGCAACAATGACTTCTAGGGTGTGGTTGTGTGGAATAGGGGTATAAGAGGGCTGCAACTCATATTTATAGGGCAAGGGGCGGCTGGTTGAGGTGAAGTCCAAGCCAAACACGAATCGGATTCGAGTTCGAGTCGGTTATGGTTTCCTTTTTCGTAGCTCTCTATTCCGATGATGATATCTCCATTGTTCGGACTCCAAATTGGACGTTTCTTGACTCTAAATTATAGTACTCGAAAAGATATACAACTTTAGTATTCATTGGAACTCCTGAAAACGCCATCTTGATTTCCAAAAATGCACCACAAGATAAACTGTTTGCACTCGAACTTATTTGCGCAACACTGATTTCGGGGGCCATAACGCCTAGCTCCATTATCCAAAAGGGAACTTCCATAGGTTCAAATTGAAGCTCTCAACGAGACCTGCTACTTTGGTATTGTCAAGATTTGCATTTGAGGTCGTTTTGAACTCCGAAACTTCATGAGAAGATGAGGCTGTCTAGGACTCCGTGAAAATTTGCAGATTTCGTGGATCCTTTGTTGGGCCATCTAGAAGACTTGGCTAAGAGTTTGGACTTGAGCAAGGTTGAGCCCAAAGACACTTTAGGTATATCTAGGGTTTAGAAAAAAAAACTTTTGCAGAGAAATTTGAATAGAGTTTGAATTTGAATTGAGTTTAGAGTGAATTTAAGAGAAACGAAAAATGAGGTTGAACGAGAATAGGAGTAGATAAGGAATTTGAATTTGGGTAGAATTTGAGAAAGATGAGAGATTGACTTTAAACAAGGATTTGGATAAGATTTGAATTGAACTAGAGAAGGATCAGGTATGATCAAGAATTGAATAGATGATGAATTCAAAGACTTTGAATTTCAACCATTAAGATTCTTAACTTATTCACTATAGAGTTTTGTAAAAACCTTTTTAAAATATTTTTCACTCAAAACACCAAAGAGAAAGAAAAGAAAAAAGATCTCTAATACATTTACCTTGCTCCTAAAAAAACTCAGCATGTAATGCACACAAAATAATAACCTATATTGATTGATTGATTAAGAAAATAGGTTTTAAACCTATTCTACTGGTGAAGATATACAATAATCTTAGAAAATTTTAAAAAGTTGTAAATTCTGAAAATCAGGGTGTTACAAATCTACCCTCCTTAAACGAATCTCGCCCACGAGATTCGGGCAGATTGAAAATGAGATAAGGGATCTTGATCTTTAGGTTTTCTTCTCGCTTTCCAAATTGCTTTTTCTTCTAAGTGTTAACCTCATTACCCTGACATAATCTACTCACTTTGCTTTTGACAGCTTTTACAACTGTCTCGACAAATCTTGATTGATTACCCTGAGTATGTTGGATTTTCTCGGATATTCCATTCCTGTTATCTTCAACGGTTGTCGTTGTCTCAGATGTACTATTCTAACTTTTTTGACATGTGTCACACAGGGTCATATACTTTGCTACACCACTCTTGTTTCCATACTACCGATAACAATACTTGAGATCATGATACATCTTAGTTCTTTCTGATTCCTGAGAATTCCGTAGCTTTAGCGCTCTTGATAAGTTTCCTCTATTATTTTTTTATGATCTTCTCATCTATTGATTGACCCTCGTGGACCTTCTTATTCTTGAAGATTTAGTAAGGCAAATCCTAATTCCGAGGAAAGAGTACTTATTCTTAACAATCACTTATGTGGTCAGAGTGCAGCTTCTGGGTACTGTCCTTCCTTTAGCACACTTTATTACCGCATTACCTTTGCTGACTAGGCGTTTCCAATATCTGTCTTTAGGTTCCAAAACTAAGAGATTAGCTAGGAAGACTACCCCCTTAAAAAGGAGTGAAGTTCTCTGACTTACATTTCCAGTTCATGAGAAGTAGACATACATGTAGCCTTTGACATGGAATATATCACTCTTTTTTGTGTGCCTACTGAGCTTCTGTGAGCTTGATGAGATCTCGTCGATCTTGGCTATCTTGAGTTACAACTTGAAAGTCGTGATAGTCCGAATGTTGAACTGAGATCTTCACAAGGGGTTTGGGGTTGATCCAGTTCCGTGCGGGGTGCTTCATGAGACACTAATTGACCCAGCATGTAGGTTCTCCAGAGTGGACACATACCTTCTTATCGTCAGGGGACAAGGATCCTTAGGGGACACCCATTGGCATAGTGTCTTTCTTCTTCACAGTAAAAACACACCTTCCTTGTAGGGGTACTCTGCAAATTTTCTCTCGACCTATGAAACTTCCTGGTTGACAGAATAAAGTGCTTGTTCAGGAGTGGAACGTAACCAAGAACTATTGTTTGCTTGATGGTCTTCAAAGGCTTTCTTCCTCTTCTTGTTGTTTCCTTGCTTTCTACACTCGTCTTCTGCACCTAGAGCTTCAACAATCTATAGCAGACTTTCCATATTTTGAGCCATATTTTGAAATATCTGAGTCTGCGTCTCCAAAAATTGTTCCTTGTTGAATTCAGGTGGCATCTACTGGATGTTGTTGTTATTGTTGTTGGTACCTTTACTAAGCTAATCTTTCTTTGTGTTCACCATCTAATCGGGATTGAGGCAAGAGGTTAGGGTAAGAAAAGAAGGGACTAGAAGGAGAAAACCTAGTTATACTATTAACTATAGAGATATATAAGAAATACCGCTGTTACCAGATGCTAAATGATCCCACAACGCACTCCAGCACTCAAAAAGAAAAACCAAATCACACAAGTCACACAACACAAACACACACTACTAACAGCGCTCTAACGTTTCCAAAGAACAGGGGAAAATCATCATATAACTCGAAGAACTAAAACTGGCAGAGGCGCGAAGGTAGATCTTCATGTCTTCAGTGTTGTGGTAGATGATTCTTCCTTGTCGTGATGGATTTCATCTTTATCATTTAAATCTTCACGCAAGGTAGGAGCGCCAAGAGAGATCTTCAAGTGCATCCTCCTCGAACAGAGTAACTGGGATGGTTCAACAACTAATAGTTTGAAAAGGGGAGTGTTGAAAATTCATTTTTCTCAATAGATTGGAGTAGGTAAGTAGAGAGACTGAGAGGTCAGAAAAGCACGGGGATGCGTTTTGAAAATAGGCTTTTAAAATATGGCCTTGTGGCACGACCATTCTATTTAGGCTTGCGTCCTACAGTTAGTATGGCTCTAATACCACCTCTGTCATACCCGATTTTAACGGCCAAAACTAGATGCAGCTTATGTATGCTCAGAATGTTCAACACACATAAGCATAGGGAAAATAGCAATACTTTTATAGAATAAACGTTAAACTCTTACAGCAATTGACATATATTATATTCTATGAAGACATCTACAGCGGAACAGAAGCACTGGTGCCCAAAAGCACCGCATGCAACCGACCGGGAGACACGCGCCTAGAACGTCACAACCTCGTCTTGATAGTCTTCAACATCTTCACTCACTGAGCAGCAGTACACATGTCGCGTGGCATAGGGAAAATAGCAAGTGTGAGCACATGACGCGCTCAGTAAGTGTGGGAAAGATAATGATATGCAGGCTTATATCAAGAATAGGCTAACACATGATATATTTGCGTAAATGCGAGTAATGAAAACATATTTGGACTTAAAAAGCATTAAATATTTATTAAGTGAATGTAACCCATATAGTCTAACACCCAGCATACAAGGCTCCCCACCTTGCATACAATAACCGTCTAGTACTCCCTATACTATAACCAAAACCACAACCAAATTCATAACCACAACCCATAATCACAACCCACTAATCATGTGAGGATCGAAGTCTCTTATAACTATGAGCACGGCTGTTATAATAGTTTTTACACTCTGCAGAGGTTGTCCAGCTTTCCCCACGAGTCATGATTTCCATGTTGCCGTGTTAGCTAGACACTTAACACACGCCAGTGGTGTGTCGTCTGAAAAGTCACTTCAAAGCCATTACAAAGTTTCATCCAGTATGTGAATGCCCTCTAGGTTTCACCTCCGTCAAAGTTAGCACAAATTCAAAACTTCAGCTCAGAGCACATCCTGCAGAAAACATTAACACCAGACCATCCAGTGAATGTAACACTATCTGTTCTACAAAATTTTGCTCTCTTAAAGAAAAATTCCGGTGAAAGCTTCCGGTGATCTCATGCCCATCACCGGATAATCCGATGTGAGCCAATCCACCAATTTACCCTTCTGCAACCTCTCTACAACAAAAAATTCAGTGCATTCTCCGATGTTCAGAATCTCAGCATCGGACTATCCGGCGTACATAATCAAACTTGACGCCAAAAATATCCTCTGTGCAGAAAATACTTTGACGCTCTTAAAGTCCATCACTTGACCATCCGCTGTTTGCTTTCATTTCTTCTTCAGCATTGACAACGCTCTTGTGATACTCTCCGGTGTAGCCACCACATTCACCGAACCTTCCAGTGCATTGCTCCAATTTCGCCTGAAAAATTGCTCTCTACAAGAAATAGTCCGACGAGTACACACTGCCCAAACCGGAACTTTCGATATACACTGGAACATCCGATGTTCTTACTGGAACTTCCGATGTGTGTAATTTTTCTGCGTACATAGAAGAATACGCTGATGCCAAACACCGCTAACTCGAGTTAGACATAAACAAGAAAAAATATCCACAAACACATGCTAACCAAGTTCAAGACACATCAATTGTTGTCAATTCCTCATTACATACAAACTAAGGCACTTATCCACTTAGTTTCTCAATCTCCCTCTTGATGAGTGCATTAACAACCCTCAAAGCATAAATATTTAGGATAGAAGAAATGAAGCACATCCAAGTGACAAAAAAACTCGAGAAAGAGTAAACATAAACCACTTTGTATAAGACAGATTGCACAAGACCAAAGATAGGCAAAGACAAGTCAAAACCTCATAAGAGCAAGAAAAACTCAGAAACAAATGCTCCCTTGATGAATGCACACTTTTCATTTTTCTTTGAGATTTATTGCCAATTTTCTAATTTCTCCTCCTTTATAGCATATTCTCTTCTTTGTGCACATGCTCTCCCCCTTTGCCAATGCAAACATTAAAGACAAAACATTATGCAATGCATGAACGTACAATCCTAGTGAGATCTCATAAGTATACCACAAAGCATTTGCAAGTACTAGAAATGTCAAAAGGGCTCCAGAAAGGAGAGGATGGAGCTCACAATTGCATAGAGGCTTAAAAAGAGACAGTGACACAATAATTTGAAGCTTGAAAAGCTAAACCCGAAGAATTGGTTGACGCATTTAATTTCACAAAGCTGAATCATGTGCAAGGTGACCACCACATAAGCATCCACTCGTGCGGAGGCAATACAAGCAATAAGAAGTAGCCAACTTCAATCTCAAACTAGCCAAACAAGCATTCATGACAGTATGTTTTGCAAACGCTCACATATGAAACCATGATTTAATTAGATCAAGTGATTGAAACAAAATCGATCATTTGGGCACATTTCTTTCATTTTTTTATCCTCAAGTTGACTCTTATCCAAACAAAGTATCACACGACTGAGTACAGCAAACACCTTGAGGTTTCAAAACAACTATATTGGATCACATTTGAAGGATAAGGTGAGAAAAACAACAACAAAAAAGAATTTTTTTGAGAGGTTTTTAAGAATTACCTCAGAGGATCCCGGTCTTTGTCCCCAACGCTTCATCCTGTGATGGAGCTGTTGGAGGGTGAGCTACAATTTTCCCTGGTTCGACTAAAGTCCACACTTGAGGGTCAGACGAGGAAGTAGGAGTACTTCCGGATGCGGCAGACTAACATGCAAATTGTTAGCCGGATCACTCCAGCCAAGAGCAACTCAACCTCACGAACATGATGAACTCGATGAACAGAGAATGAACGCGAGAGAATTTTGGCGCTGTGCAAAACTGCATCAGCTTTTCTGAATATATTGATTGCCTACTTATACACAAGTGCTAACCAAAACAGAAAACAAAAGGGGCGGCCGAGCTGAGCTCGCGCCCTCCGCCATGCCCGCCACGATCCTGAACGCATGCGCCATCCAAATGTAGATCATGCAGCGCACTACTAGCCACGATGCGGAGACGCCGTGGCCATGATACAAGACGTGCCTGGGATGGATAAGAATCCAAAGCCGAGCTCAACACTACGTTTAACTGAAGAAAGTTTGAGCGGGGAACACAGGCTTACAAAGTTTGCTAACATTTCACCCCCTAAGACTGATTTTCCTTGCTGATCTTGACGACACCGAGCTGCACACGAAGTTCACAGAAACGATCTCGCGCCAGCGGCTTCGTTAGGATGTCAGCGAGTTGCTCCTCAGTACGGACATGCTCAACGTCCATCCTCCCATCTCCAATGCATTCTCGAATGAAATGAAGTTTGACATCTATATGCTTACTTCGATCATGATAGACAGGATTCTTACTGAGAGCAATAGCCGATTGGCTATCCATCTTCAACAGAAAGGCTGCTTGCTACTTGCTTTTCAGTTCAGCCAAGAGCTGCGCCAGCCAAATGCCTTGACAGGCCGCCGTCATCCCCGCGATGTACTCGGCCTCGCAGGATGACAGAGCGACAACCTTCTGCTTCTGGGACTGCCAGGTCACCAGGCAGGAGCCGAGGAAGAACAGCACGCGCGGTGGTGCTCTTCCTTGTATCAATGTCGCCGCCCATGTCGACGTCACTGAACCCGAGTAGCTTGACCTCTGCCCTGGTGCGCTTGTAGTGGCAGCCATAATCGATCGTGCCCGCGATGTAGCGTAGGATCCGCTTCACCGCGTTGAGGTGCTCGGTGGTGGGGTTCTCCATGATCCTGCTGACGTAGCCGACGGCGAAGGCGACGTCCGGCCTTGTGTGCACCAGGTACCTGAGGCAGCCGACGATGCCCCGATACTCGGTAGCATCCACCGGCGGAGCGGTGCTCGCCTTGGACAACTTAAGGCGCGGCTCCATCGGAGTGTGGCACGGATTACATCCTTCCATGCCCGCCCAATTGATGATCTTGCGCGCGTACGCTGCCTGAGACAACTTGATGCCGTCGCCACCCTGTTCCACCTCAATGCCCAAGCAAAAATAGAGTAAGCCGAGATCACTCATCTTGAATCTCGAGCTCATCTCCTGCTTGAACTTGGCGATCTTGTTGGCGTCGGTCCCGGTGATGATGAGGTCGTCGATGTACACACCCACCAATAGCCGAGAAGCGTAGACGACGTGCTCGGACACGCTGTGCTTGAAGCCGAGTGCCACCAGCGTCTCGTCGAGCTTGGCGTTCCACGCGCGCGGTGCCTGACGGAGTCCGTAGAGCGCCTTGTCCAGGCGCAGCACCTTGTCCTCTTGACCGGCGGTGGCAAAACCAGGAGGCTGCCTGACGTAGACCTCATCGACCAGCTCCCCGTTGAGGAATGCGGACTTCACGTCCATATGATGCACCGGCCACCCCTCCTGGGCAGCAAGCGCCAGCAGCAACCGCACGGACTCGATCCGGGCCATGGGCGCGAAGACCTCATCGAAGTCCATGCCTGGCTGCTGAACATAGCCCTTCGTGATGATCCTGGCCTTGTGCTTGATCACCTCACCGGCGCTATTCTTCTTCACCTTGAAGACCCACTTCAACCCAATCGGACGGTGATCGGGTGGGAGGGGCACCAGACGCCATGTCTAGTTGCTCTCGATGGAGTCCATCTCCTCAATCATGGCACGCCTCCACGATTGGTGCTTCTCAGCCTCGACGAAGGTCGCCGGCTCTTCCTCAATCTACAGATGCAGCTCTGCAGCAACCTGGCGCGCGGCGAGCCCAGGCGGAGTTGTTGGCCCGAGGATGTTATCCATGGCGCGGTACCTTGGCGTGAAATCATCGTTGTCGGTGTCGAGATACTCTTCTGCGTCTTATGGTGGCGAGACGAACTCAGGCTGGGGCAGTGGTGCTGGTGCTGGGGTTGGAGTCGAGGCAGGTGAGGCAGCAGCAATCGGCGCAGGTGTGCTCACCGTTGGAGCACCAGGGCTCGCCACCGACGCTGAACTCGCCGGAGCCTCAGGTGTGGCTCCGTGGGCGTTGGCATTGAAGTGATCAGCACCCAGCTCCACGGTGCGGTACTCCACAACGAAGTCGGAGCCGCTCACCATGATCTCATCCTCCTCACTCCAGTTCCAGAATGCCAGCTCGTCGAAGACCGCATCCCTGGAGACGATGGCCCGACGTGCCGCCGGGTCGTAGAAGCGTCACGCCTTGGTGCCTAGTTCGTAGCCGATGAAGACCGCCGGAGTGCCACGATCGTCCAACTTCTTCAGGTGCAGCTTCGTCGCCCTCACATACGCCACGCACCCGAACATGCGCAGGTAGTGCATGTCCGGCTTGCGCCCGTGCCAGGCCTCGAACGGCGTCATCCCGTCGATAGCCTTGGTGGGCACCCTATTCAATAGGAACACGGCGGTCGCAACCGCCTCGCCCCAGAGCGTCGCCGGCACGTTCCTGCTCTTCAGCAGGCTCCTTGCCATGGTCACCACGGTTTGGTTCCGGCGCTCGACGACCCCGTTCTGTTAAGGGGTGTAGGGCGCCGAGTGCTGTCGTCGGACACTGTGATCGGTGCAGTACTCCTCGAACTCCACCGAGGTGAACTCACCCCCGTTGTCAGTGTGCAGCACACGCAGACGCTGGCCGGTCTCTACCTCCACCTTCGCCTGAAACTTGTGGATGGCGGTGAGCGTGTCGCTCTTGGCGGCGAGCAACGCTAGCCACATATACTGGCTCCGATCATCAACAAGCAGCAGAAATAGCGCTTACCGTCGGGCGTCTCTGGCGTGATTGGACCACACAGGTCGCCGTGCACCAAATCCAAGAGCCCTCCGCCCGCCGCCTCGCCTGCGACGGGAACGGGCTCCGCTTCAGCTTGGTGGTGACGCAGTCGGCGCAGAGCTGGTGCACGTGTTCGACGTGGGGCAGGCCGTGCACCATCCCCCGCTGCTCAAGCTTGTGCAGGGCATCGAACTGGAGATGGCCGTAGCGCTCGTGCCACAGCCACGCGCTTTCGGTGGCGCGCACGGCCAAACAGAGCGGCCGGGCGATCTTGACACGCAGGAGGTACAGTCGGTTTGCTGATCGCTTCACCCAAGCGATCAGGCGACCCTTCTCATCGCAGATCCAAAGAACGCCGTGCTTAGCGTGGACATTGCAGCCGCCCTCATCGAGTTGACCGAGGCTGACGATGTTGGTGGTAAGCCTCGGGATGAAATACACCCCCGTGAGAGGCAGGTGTTCTCCGGTCTTCCCCTCGAATAGCACGGTGCCGGATCCCTCGATCGCCACCTCCGAGCCGTCTCCAAACTTGACGGTGCTACAGATCGCCATGTCGAGGTCGATGAAGGCGCTCCTGCAGCCGGACATGTGATTTGTGGCCCCGCTGTCGAGGTACCACCGCCTCTCCATCGAGCTGCGCGAGGACCTTCCCCTCAACGACACGGAGGGGACGGCGCTCGGGCGGATTTGGGGTTGCAGCGGCGAGTGGTGGCGGCGGCGCGTTGGGGAAGATAGAGGCGCGGGCCATCAGCAGAGTGGGCTCCGTGTCTTCTTCTGCCTGCGCGACGTGGGCCTCGCCCTTGGGCTTGCTGCGACAATCCTTGGCCCAATGGCCGTACTTGCCGCAGCGCTTGCACTGGTCCTTGTTCTGGCCCTGTCCACCACCGGACTGGACTTTGCCGTCACGTGGCCCAGAGCCGGAGCTCTCACCCTTGCCACGCCCACGGCCCCGTGAACGGCCACCGCGCTTCTTGCCGCCGGCGCCACTCGAGCTGCTCCCGCCGCCCTTCTCCTCGGACTCGCGGAGCTTGAGCCTGGCGAGCCACTCCTCTTCACAGAGAAGCAGCCGGCCCTGGTTGTCGACGACGGCGCGGGCTTGCGGCACTGCTTGACAGCACGCAGACGTCCCGTCACCTCCTCTATGGAGATGGTGCTGATGTCGAGCAGCGTCTCGATGGAGATCGCCACCTGAGCGACGTGCTCGGGCATGACCTGCAACATCTTGCGCACGATCTCGACGTCGGTGATGTCGTCGCCAAGACTCCACATATTGTTGGCGAGGCCGGTGATGCGGTTCGCAAAGTCCTCCGCGGACTCACCATCCTTCCACGCCAAGGCGCCGAACTCCCGGCGCAGCTACTGTGCGTTCGCCTCGCGCACGCGCTGGACCCCGACGCGGATAGTCTTCACAGCTTCCCAGGTGGCCGCCGCCGATCCCTTACCGCGGAGCGGGCCCAGCATCTCTAGCGGCACAGACCGAAGGATCGCGGCGAGCGCCAGCCGATCGTCGCGGTAGTGGATCTCCTCGCTTTCCTCTGGCTCGACGGCGTACCACCACCTTGCAGCCTCGAGGTTCACCTGCATCAACATCGCCCACTCCTGATAGTTGGTGCGTGTGAGCATGGGGAACTGCGCGGAGCCGCTCGGCTCCCGCACGGTGCGGTGGATGACAACATCAGCTCCGCGGCGACCTCTGCGTGGCGCGGGCGATGGCGATAGAGGATGGTGGCGTCGCGGTGGCATCCACGAGCACCCGCCTGGCGGGACCGAATGCCACTGCATCTCCTTGGACCGAATTAGCTCTGATACCAAATGTCAGCGGGATCACTCCGGCCAAGAGCAACTCAACCTCACGAACACGATGAACTTGATGAACAGAGAATGAACGTGAGAGAATTTTGGCGCTGTGCAAAACTGCATCAACTTTTTTGAATATATTGATTGCCTACTTATACACAAGTGCTAACCAAAATAGAAAACAAAAGGAGCGGCCGAGCTGAGCTCGCGCCCTCCGCCATGCCCGTCACGATCCTGAACGCATGCACCATCCCACATGCAGATCATGCCGCGCACTACTCGCCACGACGCAGAGACGCCGTGGACACGATACAAGACGCGTCCGGGATGGATAAGAATCCAAAGCCGAGCTCAACACTACGTCTAACTGAAGAAAGTTTGAGCGGGGAACACAGGCTTACAAAGTTTGCTAACACAAATTACTGTCTTGAGTAGAAAAATTTTGTTTCTTCATCTCCTTCCGGGTGGGGCGGGGGGGGGGGGGGGTGGGGTTCCGTCTTGAGCAGAGAAATTTTGTTTCTTCATCTCCTTCCGGGTGGGGCGGGGGTCTTGACGGCGTTTGAAGGTGAACGTGCTCTCACTCGACAACTGGTGCCAAGACAAGCAAACTCAGTCGAGGGGCTCGTAAGGCTCAACCCATGTGGGAGAAGGTATATTGAGGTTGAAATTCCATCTGTCAGCTATGAATCACCAACAAATAGGTGAAATCTCAAAGGGGGCAACAGAAGATCCTTACTTGGAGCATACTCGCCCCGTCATTAGAGGTGATGTCGCAAAGCGACACTGGGATCCCTTGTCGGCCTTCTGTTGGGGGCTTATCGAGGATGGTCCTTACTCTTTCCTTAATGACCTCTGGCGTCAAATCTACGAAAGAGAATATCTTCACTGGAGTTTACGAGTAAGAAATCCATGAAAGGGGAGAAAGTCTGATTAGATTTACCGTCAGAATAATCCCTTGTTGGATATGATGGACCCGAGTACAGGAAGGCTAGGTGAGCTCAATCCTTCAACGGACTCTATCAGCGATGAATAAAATCCATCACCACATCCCAGGCTGTCAGGCCGCTAGACTTCAGCTGGTCGATCCACTGGATCAGAATCTCAATCTAGAGGTCTACCTCCACAGGTTCTTGCCATCAAAGCCTTGTCTCCACTCTAGCATGCCTATACTCAAGTAGTCTTGAGTTGATACACTCACAGCGCCATTGCCCCTTGAGGATTTGGTCGAAATATCAAGGTACTTGCTCGCGAAGGCGAAAATCGGTGCGTCCTAGTAATTCATTGGACGAGATTTGTTTCAACGGGTAATAGTAAAAAAATAAAGCCAGAGGGGGAATAACAACCACAAAAGCTTCGCAAAGATGAACAAAGATGCAAAGCGTGTTGATGGAATTTGGGTTGAGATTAACCAACCCAAGACCATAGAAGGAAAGCACCTGCAGGAGGAAAGTTGAGGCAGGAAGGCGTAAGCCATATTTTATGAAGGCCACTATCTCATGGCTGTTAGGGATTGGGATGTCTTCCATGGGATGAAGTCCTGCACAGGGATAAACTCGTCCTTCTCCATCCTAGACACACACCCCTCCGACATCTCCAAGATCTCCCAAGCTGGTTTCCCCGAGTAGGCCAGGTGGAGATCTGAGAGAGGTTTTTGGATGGCTGGAGGTTGAAGGAGGGAGATGAGTTCAAACGTCTAGGGGCTCTAGAACCAAGGGTTCACAAAAGTGGAAATTGTTGGGGGCTTCTATCCTCTTATGGAAAGCATGGGCCAACGGCTGCGTGACGTTCGCAGCCTTTTTTTCTTTAGTGCCTAATGGATCTCCCGTAGTTGATGCATTTTCCTCCCAATGTTCAACAATGTCAATCCGGCGTAACGAAACCTACTCAGTATGGAGAGATTCCTAGCGGTTCGAATTTCAAAAGACCTGCTGTGAATAATGTATTTCCTCCTTAATTCTTTGGTCAGATGTTCACAGTCAAAGTGACATCTGTCGAGCGTAGGAATGGAGAAGGTGATAACTCTTGGTATTCTATTTGATCAGAATGTCTTCTTTGTTAAGCCATCGTTCTGTTCGGTTGGAGATATTATCAAACTAGGAGGAACAGAGTTTGTCTACAAAGTTTGTTCTTTGATTAGGGTGATTCTAGAGTTGTTAACAACGTTGACGAGATCAAAGTTCTATTCGATCGAATTTTGTTCTTGATTAGAGGAACAAAATCTCGACAAGGAACACATTAGCGAGTCATAATTTCAGATAAGTTCGCTCGTTGTTGAGACCTTTATATTTACAACAAAAGGATGCATTTGGCTTGTTACAAAATACCCCGAGTCGATACGAGGACTGAAAAGGGCCTAACTACTCTAAACTAGCCTACGCCTTTTGTTCCTTCCTCCAAGAGCAGTGTCATGGCTGATTGCCATTGGGCCGCTCGTCGTGCCGCATCACCATTGTCATCATCACTGCAGGAGGAGGAAGAATAGGAGGGTGGCGCCTCAGTCCAATCGCTCAGATCTCCTTGGACCTCCTCCAACTCTTTGGATTCTTCTTCTTGTTGTTCTAAAATGTCTGCTTCAACCTGCCATGGTTCCCAATCATGGTGATCCATGGCATAATCCTCTGACCCCTCTTCGTACTCAAGACATTCGAATAGTTCTTCAGAGAACTGGTCGCTAGTCATCGTGTGTTCCAAGGGATCCGCCTCTTCGATCATCTCCTCCGAGGAGGAGATCATGATGATTTATTGAGGTTGAGCTATTATGACCACGACTGAGGAAGAAGAGGACAATGACATGGTTTTTGAGCTTGGGATTTTGCCAGAGGCAAGGAAGAAGGAGAGGTTTTCTTGCAGAAAGGCAAGAAGTCTTAGAGTGTGAAGGCAAGATGAGGTGAAAAATGTCTGGTATCCTATTATAGGGGGTTCAACAATGCCTCGCGAGTCGCGAATGCCTGTACGGCTAAACAATGTGTCCACGCTTGGGTTAACGGCGTTTGCAACCTTTCAACTTCCGATATGGTCTGGCGAGCGCCACGATGTGTAATCATGATGGCTAGGCAGGTTGATAGACGTCTAATCAAATCAACTCCACTCAGAAGCCGTGCACATTAAATACGTGCTAAGGGCACAGAAAAAGGGAGCACGATTATTTGGTTTTCGGCTGTTGGAGATATTGTCCAACTAGCTAAGACATGGCGAATGGAACTCCATCCGATTAGCGGAGGATCACAACTAGAAAAGGTTCTATGCACTCGAAAGATCTCCCCGAGTAGGAGGAACACTATTTGTAGTCGCAGGTACCTCCTGATTGGGCTAGGCTATCGGGAGTTAGATTTTTTACTACATTTATTCTGGTACTGACTTCTTAGCAGAGTTTAGAGGCTAGCTGATGAGGATATATAATTATTATTATATATTCTATAAATATGACGTATCTAAAGGGATACCCATGCCTCACATATCTTTTACTCATTCCGGTATGGTTCGTAACCGCCATAGAGTATCTAAGGCATGTGGATAAACATCTGGTAGGTAATCGTACCCTATAAGGAAGCCACTTTCATATTTGGTAGGGTTCTCCTGGATACCCAAAGGATCTACGATACACGGAAGATACACTCGAAGGAGTCCGAGTAGGTTATGCCCACCTTGCTCTGACTATAAAAGGAGGGGAGGGGGTAAGTCCAGGATATGTCAATTCAAGCCTACAAGCCTTTTAAGAGAAGAGGAACTCGCACCTTCAAGATCTACGAAGTCGCGAAACCCTATATCAAGCCTAGTCGGGTATAAACCATACACTCATCGAAGATCCATGGCAGAAACCGTCATCATCCGACTAGGGCTTTAGAAGCAAGAACACGAAGTAATTTGCCTAGATTCTTAGGACTAGATACACACAACCCCATATTTGTAACACAAGTTCATTAGATAATTAATGCAAGACAAGACATAGGATTGTTATTCTTATGAGACTGTATAAATCTGTGTCTCCTTTGCGATATTCTTCTGTTATCTACAGGTATCCTACTTTACCTTAAATATTTTGGAGCCGTTTACAGATTGTCGACAATATGCAACTATGACACATACAACGAGAATGCATGCATTTTTACAAACTTTAATGCGTGCGACTAGGAAAAACATATTTAATATACAAATATAACATAGTCATTCCAAACTATTTAAAGACATGGATAAAAGTCGAAAAGTCTTATATATAAACATTCTAAAATTCAATAATTTTTCAGCACAATTATAATCAAGGCTTACCAAAATAGGTAGTGTGGATTTTTCTCCTTTCTGTCGGTTAATGAGAGAATTCTAGCGGTTTCTATAGAGGAATTTTCTCATGGCAAAATTAGAGCAGATTATCTATAGAAACCATTAATAAGTATGAAAAGTCTATACCAAATGCAATGGTATCATGGATTAATCGTGATATCTAGCCACATATTGCACAAACAGTTCGCTATTCAAGTTAGAAATAGGGTGGTGATGACAGATGACCACAACCACATGCAACGCATATGGAACTCTAGCAAGGTCTTGTACAATTGGGGAAAATATATCACCTTGAAAAGTCTCTAGAGGGGTAATAATGCCGTCCTTGTTCCTGTCGAAGAACGACACATGCTTCTGGAGTTCCGTCATATTGGCGCTAGTGTCATCAGCAAGCGCCGTCGCACTCGCTTGCCCCCCCCCCCCTCCCCTGAAAAACGCAACGCGAGGAATTTAAGCAACTGTATCGACTTTAAAGAACCAAGCCTTCTTCACAACTGAATTTCACCGCATGCATGTACCAGGGAGTGCTTACAGCAAGCAATCCATACGAGTAGCACACACGGCAGGGAAGAAACCGCCGGCCACCGCCATCGACTGGCCATTGTCGTCGCCACCGGCGATCTCCGAGATGGTTGGATGTGAGCACAGGTAGCTAGCATTGGCATGTGTGTCCCTGCTTAAATAGCTGCAGGGATTGGAGACGCGAGGCTGTCAGTCAGTCAGTGAATGCTGTGGCCCGTTGCTGGCAGGTGCGAGGCCGTGGCAAACTGACGATACGGCAAATACAAATCGAATGGAAGCGCCTGGAAGGCTGGAAAACCAAATGGAAGAAGTAGTACCTGGAAGGCTGGAAACCGCATTTTCTGGCCAGAAATGGCAGTTTTGGTGCAGAACTGAACAGAACTCAGAGGCGTGTGGCACGCCTGCCGGCTAGAGAACAAACAGAGCGGCAGCCAAAGCCAAAGCCGCTCGAGAAGAAAAGGAAGCTGAGCCTGTGTGGATGTTATGGTGTGAATGGGCATGACTCGCGACTCATGGGTGTTGGTGGAATAGGCTACTTCTAGGTGGCCCCGCATGGCTCCTCAGAATCTACTCATGTCAATTCTCAAGGGTAATTTGGATTGGTCCTTCAAAAAAATATGTAGAGAAAGTACATCTTACAAGAGCAAAACAATAAGATGGCTTGTTTAAAACAGGACAACCATACACATTTTTTGGTTTTGTTTTCATAGATGAATATATTGCCATGATTTATATATGTAATAGGGAAATTTAAATTTCGTCATTATCGGGGACAGGCCGATATACGGGTGGGGAGAATGTTTAATATCCGTGCCCAGGTGAGTCCTGGGACTGATTTAGGCGCCCATATCTTTCTGTAGTGAATACTAGAGCTAATAGCTGGCGCTTCCAAAATAAGTTTCATTGTTATTATGTGGTACAATAGCCATTGCGTGTGCAATGTGAAGTTGGAAGCGGAAAGTTTTTCATAAATAACATTACAACAATCTACTGTTTCTAGTCAAGCACACTCCAATGATCGCATAGTATATATTTTGTGGTGATATTTCCCAACTGCTTTCATATAATGTTATACATTGCATGGCATCTGAATGTTGAACTCCATCACATGTCACTCCGAGAAGAAGTCCTATGTTCCTCCAACTTGAAAAATACACTTCCATCGTATATACCTCTCACACTGTCCTTGTGAAGAAATCCATGTGTGTCACTTGCAAGCTTGTATATTAGACCCCATTCTTTTTCAGGTGCTGCCCTGTATTAATAGGGAAAGAAGGTTTAGGTGTCATTTCCTTTATGTTGAGTGCCTTACATTTTATTTCAAAGGGAACAACTATCAGGTGTATAGCACCATCTTATGTAGGAGAATTGTATTATAAGTCCATATTGTTTATTGAGAGAATTTCCGGTATCGTCAACGATTTGTGTACCGCCGATCTTACGAATACGTGAGGGATGTAGGGGATACTTCTTGTAACCAAATCGCACATCAAAACACAAAGATTTATACAGGTTCAAGCTTCCAAAGGATAATAGCCCTACGTCATGTGACCTTGTATTGATCTTCGAGACAGATTACAAGGGGGTCTTGCTAGACTAGACTAGATGGATCTAAACCTAGTCGAGGGCTCCTTGCGTATAGTCTCGGCGAGATGTGAATGTAGATCGCGAGTACAGAAGGCTCGAGAGCTTGAGGCTCCTATAGGTTTGGGGCTTGTTTATTGGACTTGTCCTCTCCATGGTCCCTAGCTTCGTATATATACGGGGGTTACCGTGTGGCTCCTAAACTCCTTTCCGAGTAGGATTATGTTATCGTTAGAGATAAACTTCCATATTTATGAGATATCGTGGCACCTGCGTGTAGTTTCCATACGTTTAGGGATTCCTTTCCCAGACACAAACGTATGCTCCGAGAATACAGGAAACTCTAGGAGATATGGATACGTACAAGATACTAATATATGGTAGTTTTATACTACCCATAATCAAGCCCCCATTACTATGTGAAATGATGCTTTGGCGGATCAAGAACTTAGTCTAGCAAAGAGATACATTTTGATAGACTGCATCTTTGAGTGGTAACTCAGGTCCCCGGATAGGATGGTACATCTAGCCGGTATCTGAGAGTTCTTGGGTCACCTAGTCGAGATTTCGAATACCTCCGGGTACCCATGTGAGTCCCCGAGTAAGAATTCCCTCATAGTAGGTATTCCAAGTCGTGCAAGAAATGTGGATAAATTCACGATATGCCACCAAATAACTACCTAATCCATAATATGGCATCCATTGTGAGGATGACATGGATACCTACTGTGTTTCTGAGAGATAGACTTCAAGAGTACTCAGTGGGTGCCTCTTCGATAGAGGACGCCGTCCAAAAGGGTATACATCCTGAATCGACGGGATATTTTCTCGAACAGTACATTATCTTCAGGCACAACACGATTTTGAAGAAATTTATGGATTGGATCCATCCACACATCTTTGTACTCAAGCAGAGCTACGAGTTCCCCCATGACTCCTTTTTTAGTGTCATTTTCTTGCGAGCCTCCGAGTTGGTTATAGGTCTCATAGACCACCACTCCTTCGGCCGTGTCATCTGCTAATTTCACGGATAGCTTCGAGAGTCTTTTTGTGAAGATCTCGGTTTGTCTTGGAGATCATGAGGAGTCTAGTCAACCCAAACTATCAGTGAGACAGTTATCCTTTCTCAGGATGTATCTGACCTCGAGTCTGATGAATTTATTTTCGAGGTTTCTCACCTCCGCAACATAATATGTCATGGCCTTGTTGAAGGTTTGATACTCCTTGCTAACTTGCTTCGCCACCAACTGTGAATCCCCTTTCAAGAGAAGGCAGTAGATACCAAGCCCAGAAGCTACTTGAAGACCAGTGAGCAGACCCTCATACTCGGTTACATTGTTTGTGGCCGGAAAGTCGAGCTGCAAAGCATATTGCAGCCTTTCTCCTGTGGGAGAGATGAGTATAATCCCAGCCCCCGAGCCATGAAGCGTAAGCGACCCATCGAAGAAGAGATTCCATACGTCAGACATGCCGTTGCGGTTGTCCTTGGGTTTATCAAGTTGCTTCCATTCTGCAACGAAGTCAGTGAGTACTTGCGATTTGATCGCAGTTCGAGGTATGAACAGAACAACGAATTCATCCAATGGCGTCTCTATTGTGGAGGATCTCTCTGAGTGGAAATATTGATGGTATAGTGATCTTCTAAGCCTAAAAATAGTGCCTTAGCTTGCGAGATACCATTAGTACCTTATATAGCAGCTTTTGCACTTGCGGGTAGAATTCCTTGGGACCATGGAATACTTCGTTGACACAATATACCGGTCACTAGATCTTTTCTCGCTTGTCAGGCACTTTTCATTCCACCACCAATACTCCACTTATAGCACGTGGTCCGACCGCTACATATAGCAAGAGTTCTTCATTTGGGTCGGGAGCGATGTCACGTCCCAAAATGTTAATTACATAATTAAGCATGCATAATCATCATGGCGTTATGTTTCTACATATTTGTTTATTAAGTCTAGCTAAACATGTGTCAAAAGTATTTTGGAGATGGTCTAGATCTCTTTAGGAAAACCCTAAATACCTCGGGAAGAAGAAGAAAGGAGAAAGGAGAAAATTAGGAAAATTCAGCGAAAGATCCCTCCCGCGGTATGATCGAGTCTCACTATGGTCTGACCACCACTGGCAAACATGTAGGCTTGCGACGTGGGTTGCTCGTGGTCCGGCTGGTACTTCTCGCAGTCTGACCGCTAGTGCGTAGAGCTCCCAATCAAAGGGATCGACCAACTCTCTCTCGATCTCTCTCTCACACTCATTCTTCCACCCATACAAAGAGAGAAGGGGAGAACCCACCTTGACGTCCGTGGTTGTCGGAGATCGAAGGAAGGAACTCCTTCAAGCTTCCCGAAGGCTTCCCTGAGCTCTTCCCCTTCTTCTCCCTCGTCGGAGACGTTCCCAAGCGGATTCTTCCACCTCAAACTCGCGCACCATTCCGAAGCCTGATCCACAATTCGGAGCTTCCCTGGAGCTATCCAATCCACTAGGAAGTTTCCCGACACTAAGGTGAGACGCCTCCTACCATTTTCCTATCGTTCCTGAGCTCTAATTGATCCTCATGTCGTTTAGGCCCAAACTCAACCCTAGCTTAGACCCCATTCATGGAGCTTCGTAAGTTTGGTTCGGTGAATGTCGTCCAAATCACCCTAGAATCACCCCACTAGTCTCCTAGAGTATTTTGGTACCCTTCACGATAGAAAGCCTCACTGGAGCCTTCGCCGGCGACCTTAGAAATGCACCACCGGCAGGGTTCCAGCGGTCTGACCACCATCCACCGGTCTAATTGCCACCGTGCCTGTGGTCTAGCTGGCAAGGCCCCAAACTCTCTGTACACCATCGGTCTAATCACCACTATAACTTTAGTCTGACCGCCAGCTGCTGAAAGCTTTCTGAACTTAGGTTAGCTTATCCGAGTTTCAAACCTTCGAAACCTTAATCATTTGGCGATCTTTTGCAAATATTTTTGAAACACGGCGCCCTATTATTATATGAGCATGCATCATGTGCACACTTTTCTGTCATTTATTTATTTATGCGATGCATTGTTGGTTTATTTAGAGAGTGTCGCGTCGGCGGTTCAAGTGACCGAAGGTGACGCCGAACTTCCGAAGTTCTGTGAATGCTGCGCAGGTAGCGTCAGGCAAGTGCCGGAGTAGCAAGGCAAGCATCTAAGCACACTCAACCTACTAGTTTGGATCATATGATGTCTAATTTGATAAATTATGCTTTATGTATGTTTGCATGATTAGCGAGTCGATGTCGGGCTTATATGGGTAGAACCTATGTTGATTGCATTACTTCTACCTTGAATTGTTGATGCTCTCTATACTTGTAGCCTGGGTATAATCATGAGAATGTCTTACTTAAAATTTATACGAGATGCTTAGCAATGCATAAGTCTTTGGTAGAAGTCGCGCGGTGGAATGTTCCATCATTTGCGAGCTATAGGTTTAATTATTGTTCACAATAATAATAATAATGATATTGGGATGGATGAGTTGTGAGGATGAGACGAGATGTGGACGGTACTAGGGGTAGGTTGGGAGAGGAACCCGGATGCTATAGACTACTTACATCGTTTAAGCACCGTCCGTCCGTGCCATTGGCTTTAGCACTTTCCGTACTAACCACATGTCGATCTAATGGTAAAATAAGCCGATTATCATAAGCCGTGCTGACGCTTGCCTTGTGGCCCTATGACGTGTAAGAGAAAAAGAAAAGGAGATGGTGGGGAGCCAGAGGTGTCCGGGACACGCTCGCGGTAACCCCGGTTCCATAGGAGCATGTGCAAGTGGGTAGTTCCGGGTATGAGAAAGGTTGACATGAGTACCCCTTGTGTGAGCCTGTGTGATCACTCAAGACGAATGTTCCTCGAGTCATGTGGGTAAACTTGTACCCCTTGTAGGGTGTAAAATCAATTTGAATAACGCACTCTCGGTTATTAGCATGCTTCTGTCCATCCGCATCGGTCGTAGAGGCACGAATGTGGGATGATGTGGTATGGTATGTGTGAAATGGATAGAGATGTTCGGTGATGAATTATTATTGGTTCCAATTACACATATGTTCATGTTTATGGATACAGGATAGAAGGGTATATTTGATTAAGTGTAGATGCTCACATATTATGTCAAAGTTGCTTTCACATATGAATTCACTTAACCTTATGGTCGATCCTTGCTAATATCCAAATGCAAAATCCTTGGAGTCGGGTTATTTATATGTACCCATTATGGATTAAGTCTAGCAAGTACCTTCGTACTCACGCTGCTCTTTTAGGTTCTACGGACGAGAAGGAGATAGTGTTTGGCTACTTCACGCCCGCCAATGTAGGTGGCGGGAATGAGTAGTGCAAACTACTCGAGTGGCGGTGTTTTGGGGTGGCGCCTCAGGGCAAATAGTGCTACCTATCTTTTGTTGTTCATAGATGTTAATTCTTCCGCTGTATAGTTTCTAGTTTTGGTTAGGAGATGAATTGTTCTTATCCTCCTAGTTCCTTTTTGTTGTAAATTGTAATAACTCAAATGCTTGTAATATATTTTTAATTACTCTCTCTTTCTTAAACTTTGTTGTGATGACCTATGTTGGAAAGGCGTGTGTTCCAATCTTGGGCACAAAACACATGTCAGGACTACCAGGATGGTATTCTGGTTAATCGTTGTAGTCGTGATTATGTAAATGATCGACTTAATGATTAATTAGAATACTATTTGGACGGTTCCCCACAAGCGACTAGCACAGGGGGAAGAAATATACCTCTTGAGATTTTTAAACATCTCATCAGCCTCTTCAGACCATTCAAACTTGTTGTGTTGGCGGAGTAACTTGAAGAAAGGAAACCCCTGGTCTCTGAGTCAGGATATGTAATGAGTAAGGGATTCCATGCACCCGGTTAGTTTTTTGAACTTCACGTACTGACATGGGGGACTGCATTTCCTCGATGGATGTGATCTTGTCAGGATTAACCTTGATTCCCTGGTAAGATACCAGGTAGCAGAGTAACTTTTCTACATCGACTCTAAACACACACTTCTCTGGGTTGAAGGTTGAAGCTTTCCTGTAGGTCAGATATAACATCTTCCTTTTTTTTTGGTCTTGATGAAAAGATCATCAACATATGCTTTGACATTTCAGCCAATTTGTTTGAAGGGTTATTTGCATGCCGTGCTGATATGTCGTGCCTGTGTTCTTCAATCCGAATGGCATATTTACATACAAGAAAACTCCGAAAGGAGTTATAAAGCAGGTCTTCTTCTCATCCTTGGGATGCATACTTATCTGGTGATAGCTAGGGTAGGCATCGGGAAGGATTAGATAGTCACACCCAGAGGTAGAGTCGACTATATGATCTATTCACGGTAGAGGGAAGGCATCCTTCGAGCAGGTTTTGTTGAGGTCGATGAAATCCACGCACATACGCCACTTACTGTTTGACTTTTTAACCATGATGGGGTTAGTAAGCCACTCAGAGTGATCCACATCTCTGATGAATCCTACCTTTGAGAGGCTTTCGATTTCCTCTTTGATTGCTTCTTTCCGGTCAGGTGCAAACCGTCGGAGCTTCTGTTTAACTGGCTTGGCATCAGGCCCAATAGCTAGCTTATGCTCGATCACCTCCCTAGGGATATTAGGCATATCAGACGGTTGCCATGCAAACATGTCCGTGTTTTCCTGGAGGAAGGTGACAAGCTCGAGTTCCTATTTTTGGTCTAGGTTGGAACCGACCCGTATGGTCTTGGATGGCTCCATTGGGTCCAGAGGAATGGTTTTGAACCGCCGTAGCTTCTCTTTAATCAGCTTGGCATCAGGCCTGATAGCTAGCTTATGCTTGATCACCTCCCTAGGGATATTAGGCATATCAGACGGTTGCAATGCAAACATGTCCGCGTTTGCCTGGAGGAAGGTGGCAAGCTTGAGTTCCTATTTCTAGTCTAGGTTGTGATGGCTGGAACTCACGCACTCAACTTCACGAACGCAAGGTCGATTTGGTGCTGCAAAAACCAGCAGCGTTTTCGTGTGTATTTCTTCTCCTTTTATTGTTCGTTTTAGTTCGTGTGTCCGGCCATTCCGCCATGCCAGCGGGGGTCCGCACACACCGCGCACGACGCGCCCTATGCGCACGGCCACGACGCAGTGTGGGTGCTCGTGAGAGACTCGGCCAGCTCCTAACAGAATGAGCGGCTCCTACTTGAATGGATAGAAACAAATCTACAGCTAAGTAACCAAACGAAATAAACAAACTAGATTACCTAACAGGTTGGAGTCAACCCGTATGGTCTTTGATGTCTCCGCTAGGTCCAGAGGAATGGTTTTGACTTCTCCGTGAGACTTCATGGCCACATTAGGCATCGAGTTCTTCGTCTCCTTGTCGGGCTGATGATGAGCTGCCATATTGAGACTTCACTTGCACAGCGAAGACCTATCTTGGGGCACCCTCGGATGGTGATGACTCCTTCAGGTCCTATAATATTTACATACCGGTAAGCGTAGTCTGTGGCAGCTATGGATCTGGATAGGGTTGGTCATCCTAATATGAAGTTGTATATCGTCTCAAAATCAACTACGTCGAATAGAATTTTCTCTATTTGGAAGTTGTTAGGCTTCCCAGAGGTGACGGGAAGTGATATCTGGCCGATATGCATGGCCATAGATCCGGATACTATGCCATAGAAGGCCTGAGTAACCGGCTTGATGGAAGATTGAGTGCACCTGTGAAGGGAATGTTTGGAGAACTTCCTCTGTCAATTGGCACTCGGGTAACCTAGTTATTGATCGTATGCTCAACCACTATTGGAAAGTAGTCTAGGCGTGCAAAGTTCTTTGGGTAATCGTCTTGGCTGAAAGAGATTTCAACATTTGACCACTTGATGGTCTGGAGACTCTTGGGGACGGCTACAAGAATTTCTTGGGCCACCATCTTGTACAGGACGTGGAGCCATTGAACATGTGGTCAACAGTTGAGTCCCCTTCTTGGTAGGACATCAGGTTCGAGTCATTATCGCTGGAGATATAGTCCCTTCTCTAGGTCATGACATGTGTCTTCTTCCCCTTAGCCTTGTCGACCTTAGCCTTGATTAGCTTCTAGTAGATGCGACACTGCTATAGGTTGTGGCCATCGGTCTGGTGGAAGTCGCACCAGAGCTTGCTAGAGCGTTCGCCAGTGCTCGGCTGATAGCTCTTTCCCCTAGATGTTCTGACACACTTGTCAGGAAGATCTACCAAAACCTCGTTAGTTTTACTTTCTTACCCTTACCTCCGGTGGAGTTCTTCTTGCGCTTGCTCTTCGTCAAGTCGTCATCTAGTCTGGGTTGGGGGCACTCGATGTTCTGGTCCCTTTCCTTGATGAACAAGAGCACCTCCTCAGCATTGGCTGCCTTGTCGACGATGTTCATAAGTTCTTTAACCATCTTCAATGCATCATTGGCTCCTGACCCCTTGAGTAAATGCTTGGATTAAGTCATAGTCATTTACCTTTGGGATGGTGTTCTAGGTGTTGCTGAAGCATCGGATGAAGTCGCGCAAGGTTTCCTTTGCCATCTGCATAACACAAAAAAGGTCATTCTTCTTGTCGCGGCAAACATAGATGCCTTGGAAATTGGCTCCGAATTGATCGTAGAGTTGTTCCCACGAGTAGATCATCCTTGGCGGTAGATTGGTCAGTCAGGTCCTAGCCACCCCATCAGGGGTTGTGGGGAAGTAGTTAGCCATAACCTTTTCATCCCCATCAGCCACTTGGATGATTGTCGTGTAGATTTAGAGAAACTTAATAGGAATGGTGGTCCTATTGTACTTCTTAGTTGACCCTGGTCGGAATGAAGCCAGCTAGCCAGCCTTTCATAGATCTGGAGAAAAAGCTTGACACTTGTTGATGGCACCCTGGTAAATTTAGGTAGCCACGAGAGCTCTACCCACTGGGATCAGAGATCGGTCGCGACTTCTACTTGAACGACGGCAGGATGACCTCCAGTTATGTCGCTGAGGAGAAGTCGACTGCTCCTCGGGGTCCTCAAATATCTTCCTTCCTCATTGACTTCACGCAGATCAGTGATGGGATGGTTTATGATTAGCGAGGTCTTGTGGTGGCGAAGAGTTCGGTTATGTTCCAGACTAGTCTTGTTCCAGGGATTGCACCTCTCCGGATCTGAATCGTCACAAGAAGGATCAGCGCGGGACTTCCCCTGGTTAGAGCTACTCGTGGCTATTTCTTGATGAGAGTTCTCGGCATGAAGCATAGTGTTGACGTTTTGTGAACCTTCGATCTAACAAACTTGTTGAAGAAATAAGGGATGCTTTGAGTAGACTGATCGTAGGAGAATACACAGGGGTTTTATATAGGTTCGAGCCTCCAAGAGGATAATAATCATATGTCATGTTTGCCTTATATTGATCTAAGATGATTACAAGGATGTGTGTAGCTAGCCTAGATGGATCTAAACCTAGTCGGTGATTTCCTTACTCGGCTTCTAATCACTTGTCTGGTTTGGCGTGTTCTGACTTGTTTGGTTTTTTCTTTCCTCCCTCCGTAGGGCCCCCTAACTCTGTATATATATAGGGGTGTCGTATGTCCTCTGGAATCATCCTTCCTATTCTTGGAGATTAACCTTCACGGTTACAGAACGTCTTGGGTGCGTGGGCGTAGTTTCCTTTCATTCAGGGATCCCCTTCCTAGAGATAAAGATATGTCTCGAGAATTGCAGGAAACCTTGAGGTGCCCGAATATGGTAACTATCCATTATTCATCATCACACATCTTCCTTAGACATGTCGATCATCAAGTTCAGCCAGCCCTTGCCTTCAAGGGTAGTCAGATCTATAGTGGAAGCTATCGAAGAGTTTCGTGTAGAAGTAGGAGCCTCCGAGCCGCTGCAGACATGAAACGCTGGGTTCCTTGTTGGTGATTGGGTGGCATGGGGTCAGGGATCCCATTGGGATTTTGGATCAGAGTTGTCGTTGGTGGGGGCTGAATGTTATTCCCCGCAGCCGAATCACCGGGATTTCGCAGATTCGTGGGATGGTCATCATGATTGAATGGAGCTGCACCCTCGTCTTCGATGGCGAAGACTTCTCGAAGGTAATCTTCGGTAGAGGAGGAGTCCAGATCCATCATGGATTTGCTATTCGAGGAGACCTCTGGGTAGGTACTTTGACAATCTATATTGTCGAAAGCCAAGGGGAAGATCTCGACTTGTGGTAAATGTCTTGTTTACCGAGCGATAGCCTGATGCCGTATTCTCTAGCGCATTCATCCATAAAATGACTTAGCACATCGTTGGAGTCGTCACTAGTAAGTTGTCGTAGAACCCCTTATCCGAGAAACCGGTTCTTAGTGCAAACTTGAATGGAGTTAGCGACATGTTGTGTGATGAGGATTCGATGTCTTTGGTCATATTCTCCTTGGACAGCGCCAGCTGCCAATGATTTGTGAACCGCTGATCTTACAAATACGTGAATGATGTAGGGGATATTCCTTGTAGCTGAATTGTACATGAAAACACAGATATTTATACAGGTTTATGCCCCACGAAGGATAATAACTCTACGTTATGTGGTATTGTATTGATTCTCGAGACACATTACATGATGAGTCTTAGCTAGTCTAGATGGATCTAAATCTAGTAAAGGTCTCCCTGCGTGTAGTCTTAGCGAGATGTTGATGTAGATTGTGAGTACAGAAGGCTCGAGGGCTTGGCTTTTGTATATATATATATATATGCTACCGTGTGGCTATTGAACTCCTTTCCAAATAGAATTCTACTATCCTTTAAAAATAAACTTCCATATTTATGAGATACCATGACATCTACGGATATTTTTCATGCATCTAGAGATTTCTTTTCTAGACACAAATGTATATTTTGAGAATACAGCAAACCCTAGATGATCTAAATACATACAAGATATTAATATACAATAATTTTATATTACCTATGGTCAAGTATGCCATCGAAAAGTTCGATTTCTCTGGTCTGCCACTGGAAAGTACACATGCCTCGAAGCTGCTTGAAATTCTGCTATCCCTAAGTGCCTCTCCCATCAGCTTCGTTAGATCCAACCCCAGTTAACCCCACTAACCTTGTCAGATTTTTGACAAATACCATTCTTGCCCTCACAAATCCACCTGTCAAATTTTCTCTTTCCTCTTCTTGTGTCACTGTCGCCGGGTCCTACCTGTTGGCACCTTCTTCAGCCTCCAACCGTTCGCCGGTCCTCGTCCGCCATGGTCGCCTGGTCGGGCACTGGCCGAGCTCGCATAAGTGCGCATTCAAGCCCACATTCATTTGTTTGGTTCCTTTCCATGCCGCTCCACCCTACTTCTCCTAAAGCACGAGTTCGTTCCATGGACAACTAGAGCTAGCGGGAAAGAGTTCGATCCGAGCGAAAATGAACAAGATTCAGTACCGTGGAGCTCGATTCAATGTGGGTAGGAGTGTTGAATATTCCATCGCGCTTTCATCTGTTGATTTGCTATGATTAGTTTCTTTCCTAAATTAGCTGCAATTTCCATTGTTAGTTGGCGCATGCCGCGCATGAGGGCCGATCCGGCTGGCCATGATTTCCTCTCGATTGTCCATATATACCAAGGAATAAAAACAAAAAATGCTGCCAAGTTTTAGCAGCACAAATCCACCTCTCCACCTTCGTGTTCGCGTGTGTCTTTCGAGAGCTCACCGGCGGCGACATCGTGGTGAACTCCAACATTTGGTACCAGAGCCTGTGTGAGATCCAAGGCAGCCATGTCGGCAGCGGCACATTTCGAAGGTCAGGGACTCACCCCACCTAACGGCCGGTGGTGTCGATCGCCCTCTCCTCCGCCGCGCCGAGCGCGCCACCGCGATGGTGGCCGCGACGTGATCGTCGAACACGTCATCGAGAGGAGCTCGGCGTCCGTCGTCTACCCCGTGCTCACACGCACCAACTACACCGAGTGGTCGCTTGTCATGCGAGTGAACCTGCAGGCGCAGGGCCTCTGGAGCGCCATCGACCCCGGCACCGACGACTACCGCGATGACCGGAATGCGCTCATCGCCCTGCTTCACGCTGTACCGCAGGAGATGCAGGCGGAGCTGGCGGTGAAAGAGTCCGCAACGGAGGTGTGGCAAGCGATCAGATCCGTGCGGGTCGGCGTCGACCGCGTGAAGGAGGCGAATGCGAAGCAGCTACGCCAGGAGTTCGCAAGCATTGCGTTCAAGTCCGGCGAGACGGTTGAAGATTTCGCGCTGCGCATCACCACTCTGGCCAATCAACTACGCGTCCTCGGCAACGACATCACCGACAAAGAGGTAGTCAAGAAACTGCTTCACTCTGTCCCTGAGCATCTGGAGCAGGTGGAGATCTCCATCGAGACCCTGCTCGACCTCAACACCCTCTCGATCGAAGAGGCAACTGGTCATCTGCGGGCAGTAGAACGGCGCAAGAAGACTGCCTCCGCCTCGATCAAGGACAGCAGCGGCCGCCTTCTTCTCACCGAGGAGGAGTGGCTCGCGCGTCTAAAGATCCGCGACGGCGGCGGCTCCGGCTCCAGCTCTGGGAACCGTGGGCGTCATGGCGGCGGCAAGCCGTCCCGCGGATGTGGTCACAGAAGCAGCGGCAAAGGCGGCAAGGCGCCGTCGAGTGAAGCCAGCCCAGATGACATATGCGACTATTGCGGAAAGAGAGGGCACTGGGCCAAAGAATGCCGCAAGAAGCAAAGAGACGAGCAGGCTCAGGCCCATCTGGCCCAAGGAGAAGAGGAGGACCAATCCCTGCTGATGGCCCATGTGGTCGTCGTCAACCTGGCGCCAACACCGACTGCCCCGACTCCACCGCCGCACCGCGTTGTCATGATCGAGGAGCAGAAGGTCTTCGCCGATCTGGGGACCAGGGAGGAGCGTGATCATCGCCTCTGGGTCCTGGACACTGGGGCTATGAACCACATGACCGGTTCCAGGAACGCCTTCTCCGAGCTCGACGCCGGCATCTGCGGCAACGTTCGGTTCGGCGACGGCTCCTTCGTGGAGATCGAGGGGCGCGGCACCATCGTCTTCACTTGCAAGAACGGCGAGCACCGGGCGTTGACTGGGGTGTACTTCATCCCCCGGCTAAAGGCAAACATGATCAGCATCGGACAGCTCGACGAGGCAGGCTGCCGCGTGGAGATCGACGTCAGCATTCTGCGCATTTACGACCCGAGCCGCCGTCTCCTCGCCAAGGTGACTTGGTCCCCTGCTCGCCTATACCATCTTGAGCTGAACATTGGGCGGCCCGTGTGCTTGTCCGCGCGGAGCTCAGAGGCGGCATAGCGCTGGCACGCTAGGTTCGGCCACCTCAGCTTCGCCTCCCTACGCAAGATGGTGAAACAGCAGATGGTTCGTGGGCTGCCGCCACTTGATCAGGTGGATCAGGTGTGCGACAGCTGCCTCGTCAGCAAGCAGCGGCGCGCCTCGTTCCCGGCTTAGGCGCGACACCGAGCAGAGCACATCCTCGACCTTGTCCACGGCGACCTCTGCGGCCCAATCACGCCTGCTACTCCAAGCGGTAACAAATACTTTATTTTGCTGGTTGATGACATGAGCCGCTACATATGGCTGCATCTTCTTTCGAGCAAAGATCAGGCACCGTAGGCGATCAAAGAATTCCAGGCTGCCGTCGAGGTGCAGTCTGGCAGGAAACTGAAGGTTCTCCGCACCGATCGTGGGGGGGAGTTCACGTCTGTGGAATTCGGGCGGTACTGCGCGGAGCGTGGCGTCGAGCGGCACCTCACTGCCCTTTATTCGCCGCAGCAGAATGGGGTGTCGAGCGCCGCAACCAGAGCGTGGTGGCCATGGCGCGGTGCATGCTCAAGGCGAAGAGCTTGCCTAGCTACTTCTGGGGTGAGGCCATCTCCATGGCGGTCCACATCCTGAACCGTGCCCCGACACACGCGCTCGATGGCAAGACGCCCTATGAGGCATGGTACGGTGAACCACCGGCGGTCCACTACTTCCGCACTTTCGGCTGTGTCGCGCATGTGAAGAACACGCGGCCGAACTTGAAGAAGCTCGACGACCGCAGCTCGCTGGCAATCTTCGTCGGCTACGAGTGTGGCTCCAAGGTGTACCGGTGCTACGACCCCGCCAGCAAGCGCATCATCGTCACGTGCGACATCATCTTCTATGAGGCGGCCCAGTGGCGCTGGGAGAACGACGACAACGAGCCTGTGGATGTCTACGCACCGTTCACCGTCGAGTACACCACCGAGGTCATCACCACTCCGGTAGTGGCAGCAGCCTCTCCATTGCTCTCTTCGGCTTTGGCTTCGCCACGTACGCCACAGGGCAGAACACCACCGGGTCCTGCGCAGCCCGAGACGCCACCGGGCGCGGCGACGCCCATCCAGTTCGTCTCGCCGCCAGTAGAGCTCAGCGACGACGAGCTGGACGTCGACCACGATGACGTCCCACTTCGGTTCCGTGCCATCGACAACGTCATCGGTCCCTCTTCACCACCCGGCCTTGCCCGCAGGGTGTTCGACGAGGCGCTCCACTTCACCACGGTGGACGAGCTGGCTACATTTGTCGAGGCTGAGAAGGAAGCTAGCTGGCGGCAGGCGATGCGCGACGAGATGAAAGCCATCGAGGACAACAAGACATGGGAGCTGGTGTCGCTCCCCACTGGGCACCATGCGATCGGGCTCAAATGGGTCTTCAAGGTGAAGCGCGACGAGAACGGCGACGTTGTGCGGCACAAGGCGCGCCTGGTGGCGAAAGGGTATGTCCAGCGCGCCGGCATTGACTTCGACGAGGTCTTTGCGACGGTGGCCCGCCTGGAGTTGGTGCGCCTGATACTGGCGTTGGCGGCGCATGAGCGCTGGGAGGTCCATCACATGGATGTGAAGAGCGCGTTCCTCAACGGCGAGCTCAAGGAGGAAGTCTACGTCGCGCAGCCGCCAGGCTTCATCATCGCCGGCAGCGAGCACAAGGTGCTGCGCCTGCGCAAGGCGTTGTATGGACTTCGTCAAGCACCGAGGGCCTGGAATGCCAAGCTTGATGCCACCATGGCGTCACTTGGTTTCCAGAGGAGCGGCTCCGAGCACGGCATCTACACGCGCAACAGAGGCGGTGCGCGGCTGGTGGTCGGGGTCTACATCGACGATTTGATCATCACTGGCACCAGCAGCGACGCCATCAAGGCGTTCAAGGAGGAGATGAAGAGCAGATTTCATATGAGTGACTTGGGCTTGCTGCCGTACTTTCTCGGCATCGAGGTCAGCCAAGGGCCCGGCGGCATCTCCCTGTGCCAGTCCGCCTACGCCAACAAGCTACTGGAGCGCTGCGGCATGGGCTCGTGCAATCCGAGCCTGGCGCCAATGGAGAGCCGCCTCAAGCTGAGCAAGCACAGCATCGCAGAGGCAGTGAACGCCACGGAGTACAAGAGCGTCATTGGCGCGCTCTGTTATCTGCTGCACACCCGGCCAGAACTCGCCTTCTCGGTCGGGTACCTGAGCCGGTTCATGGAGGAACCTCGTGAAGATCACCTCGCGGCAATGAAGCGCGTGCTAAGGTACGTGGCTGGAACGCGAGGACATGGGCTACACTACGCTAGGCGCGAGGAAGGAACAGCCAAAGCTAGTCGGCTACAGTGATGCTGATATGGCCGGCGACATCGATACTCGAAAGAGCACCAGTGGCGTCATCTTCTTCCTCGGCGGCAACCCCATCACCTGGCAGTCGTCCAAGCAGAAGGTAGTGGCTCTGTTGTCGTGCGAGGCATAGTACATCGCGGCTATCACAGCGGCGTGTCAAGGCATCTGGCTAGCTCGGCTCTTAACCGACATGACCGGGGTTGAGTCTGGAGCGCCAGAGATCAAGGTGGACAATCAGTCTGCTATCGCACTGAGTAAGAACCCTGTCTTCCATGACCGGAGCAAGCACATTGAGGTTCGTTATCATTTCATCCGGGAGTGTGTCGAAGGGAACAGAGACATCCTCACCTATGTTGCCACTGAGCATCAGCTAGCGGACGTCCTCACAAAGGCACTCGGGCGTGCGCGCCTCCAGGAGCTGCGTGCTAAGATCGGCGTCAAGGTTGCAGGTGATCGCGCTCAGGATTAGGGGGAGAAATGTTGAATATTCCATCGCGCTTTCATCTGTTGATTTGCTATGATTAGTTTCTTTCCTAAATTAGCTGCAATTTCCATTGTTAGTTGGCGCATACCGCGCATGACGGCCCATCCGGCCGGCCATAATTTCCTCTCGATTGTCCATATATACCAAGGAATAAAAATAGAAAACACTGCCAAGTTTTAGCAGCACAAATCCACCTCTCCACCTTCGTGTTCGCGTGTGTCTTTCGAGAGCTCACCGGCGGCGAGATCGCGGTGAACTCCAACAAGGAGCTCGATTCGGCGGTGTGGTGGTCGATTCCGAAGTCCGCCGTTGCCAACCTCGTCCACGGGCACTCGATTTCGAGGTCGCCGCCGCCTAATTTGTCTGTCGGCAAGCGATTTCGAGGTCTGCCACAGCCGAGTTCGTCCACCGGTTCTCCATTTCGTGGTCCACTGACACCAGGCTCGCTCCCCTGTCGACCTGCCACGTAAAGCCAGAGCCCAGGGAGTGGTCGCAGATGCACACGCTCTCGGATCAGAACCGGTAGATGGCCGGCGCAGCACCTGCACCACGCGGGCGAGCCGCGGAAGCTGTTGCAAGCGAGCCGGCGAAGCTCGTCCTCGACGTCGCGACGGATGGTCGGTGCGCTCAGCAGCGTGCCTCCAGAACGCCAGCCTGCTGGTCCCGCTCGAAGATGGTGCCGAATAATGATCCGTCACGCTCGTCCCCAAACTCGTGCGTGTGGGTCTCACCGCTCACTACGACGTTCAGTGCCGGGGCGACCCAGGCGGCCAGGCGAACCGGCAACGACTTCAAGAGCCGCTGACGCGCTGCCGCCGCACTGGCCAAGCCGTTTCAGATGTGGTCACAACGGCGTGTGGGCTGTGGCTAGTTTTGGGGCCTTTTTTTCAGCTCCCTTGTGAAATTCTATAAGGATATAATTCTCTCGGAAAATAATTATATGGCTAAAAATAATTTTATTAAGGTAAACTATATGAAAAAAGTGATTATATGGGAAAATGAATTAGAAAAAACTGATTTTTCCACCTACAAATACTAACAGCCGTTTCAGCTACAGTTGAGGGGAGTGGCACGTAGGGAAGCAAAATTTCGGAGTGGCATAGGAGCAAAATTTCGGAGTGGCATAGGAGGGAGTTCACTTTTCTCGTGGCAGACGAGAGGAAAATTGAACTTTTCTAATAGCATATAGAGAATTCTCTCTTGTTTATTTTTATTGAAGTAAAGATGTCCAAATAATGTATTGTAACTCAATAGTAACTATAATTGATGTATACTAAAATTTACCATGATTGAGGGTCAAAGGGATCTCGATTTGCTAGAATCATCTCCTCAATCTCTGTGGATGTTAGCGCATCTGGTCTAATCTTTGCATGCTTCGTGAATATTTCTTCAAACTTCTCGGGAACAAACCTATAAATTGACATGTTTAGTATGCAAGTAAATACGAAGGAAAAATAACAAAACTCAAGATTATGTAACCTCAAATAATGTACAATAAAGGGATAACTAATCTATTAAGACTCAAAATACCATCGCGATTAACTTCAAAGTAACATAAAAAAGATTGGAAATTTGGAAGATAATTCCTATTGCGACATATTATCTTCTTGACATAGGTGACTCAAATGTTGGCAAAGAAGATAATGGCACCAGGTGTAGCCTGAACCGCCATAGCTAGCTAGAAGGGGCGCTGTCGTCATGCAACTAGGATGGGTGTGGCAAGTTAGTTGGGGGCCTTTGGCGACTCAACCTGTGCGCAGAAAACAGGTGCCAACCAACATCAGCGGCGGTCTGAACACTGACTCAAATGGGCTCATATTGGAACAGTGACCGAGGAGTGGCTAGCTGCGCTACTGGTTGTGCGCCTGATAACGCCGCTTCACTCAGTCGACCAAGCTCGGTCATCCATTCACGATCGGACGACTCTCTTTTTATCTCTTTTCTCCTACTCACATAACTATTCCTCTCCTTCACATCGACAATGCAGTGCTCCACTATCCCGTCTACCTCCTCTTTTCTCCGACGATGTCCCTGCCACCCCACCCCATGCCCGACTCCTCCGCCGGGCCAACTGTCGCTCACCGACCTCCCTCTAAGATCAGCAACAAACAAATCTCCGCCAGGAAGCCGACACCGCCAACCTCGGAGCCCTAACCCCACCTTTGTCATTGTGTTCACATAGTCGCCTAAAGAATAACACAAAATCAGGCGCCTGAACTGTAGGCAATGTGTTATTCTAAACCCTGGTGTCCATTGCAATGTTGCAGTGGGATCGTTTTAGTGGCTAGGGTTTACGATTGTTCATTTGATTGGTGGCATATGTTCAATTCCATTGGACGGAGTTAGAGCCTTGGAGGGAAAGGGGTATGGGTGTCATCTCCAAGTAATTAGTATTTAGGATGGAATGTTCCACGACAATTTCATTTTCTGAACTTTTTCTGCCTTTGCGATGCTATTTAGTAGATATTTTTCTTTGGGGTTATTTTCTAATCTTGATACTTCTTGTTGTTAACCTAATAATCCACGCACTATATGAAAAAGAAACAAGTGAAAGCGACCAATTTCATTTGTTATTAAACATAGCTGATTTGTACCCAAAGTAGGTCGCCCATATCTACACAACAAAAGCATATTTTAGGATGCTTGCGAACAATGACGGTAGGTATTATGAAAGTAAAATACGATAATCAATATAATTAAGGTATTATGAAAGTAAAATACGATAATCAATATAATTAAGTGTATCAACCAAATGTTGAAAAATAGCTACGGGTTTTGTTCTGAACATTTGGGTGCATATAGGTTAAGTAAATAATCCATACTAACAATATTGCTATGAGTTAGGGATTATTTGTTTTAACTTTAGATTATGAGAATCCAATCCAGTCTGTAGAAACTCCTTCCCACTGGATTGTGGATTGTGTGTTTTTATAGTACAACTTATAGCTTGTGTATTATGATAATCAACTTTTATATTGTGACTGTTTGTTTTTGCTTTTGTTTTTTAGGCTAGAATCTATAATCAAAATAAAATACAAATAGAGTCTTAATCTAGCCTATGATAAAAAAAAATATCAATAGAATGAAATACCAAAAAAGTAAAATTTCCTATTGTAGAATTCATGTTTCCATTTTATAACAAGTGGTGACAACAGTATATATATGTACAGGTGGCATATAGTCACGCGCCATGTTTGGTACCACGTCATGATGCACTGTATCATTCGTATATATATAACGTTGGTCTGAGTTACCTTCCTTTAGCATCGTATGCGCCTGTGTCACTTCCATGCATCGCTTTATGGATATACTCTATGTATATTGATAAGTGAGGCAGTGGTGCATCAACCTGCAGTGAATAAAGATAGAAGAACATGTCCTATGTGTCAATCAACATATCAAGAGAGAGACCATGCAAGAGAGAGACCATGCGAGAGAGAGACAGAGAGAGCCTTTACCGGACTTGTTTTAGGACCAACACCAGCACTAATAGAGGAGGCTGTAGCTCTGGCAAATGCAATATCACATCCAATTGCAACATATCCTAAAACCCCAAGTGTGAGCTCAACGTATGATAGAAAATTTTATACAGTGCTTAAAATGCTAAAATATAGTGGTTTTTCTGATTTCGATCGTGTCACTATACACACTTATTGCGATCGAAAAATTTTCCATGAAAAGGACCTGATGTGGATAACCAGAATGTACTCCATCCATTTCAAATTATAGTTTATATGTATATATTTAGCTAGCACAAAGTAAAACATCAAAAAAATTCACATGAGAGCCTTGACAGAGAAAGCTATATGCCTTGTGATTCCAATTGGAGGGAGTAACATATATGCATGAACATTTTTTTTGAAGGAATATGCATGAACATTTAGGCATTTATATATGTAAAACCAAAATCATGAGAAAATAGTGGCAAATCATGTTTAGTTAATATATAGCAATTTTGTGCCAAGTGATTACGAAAAGAAAAATCCAACATAGTAAACAAAAGACACAGAAGCTATAGGCGTTACGCTAGAAAAAATATGTATGCTGATTTTTTAGGTTTATACTACAGATGTTCTCAATATATATATATATTCTGTGCTTATGATTTAAGCACCAAGGGAGCTCTATTGTTTTTCAAATTAAACTAGCACACACTTTTTCATCAATTGTTCCATATATAACCAAATAACCAATATTGTAATCAGTCACCTTCAAATATCTCTGAAGCAGTAATGATGCCATCCATGTTCCGGTCGAAGAAAGCGACATGTTTTTGGAGTGCAGTCATGTTAGCAACATCAATACTGGCCTCCACGTGCCCCCCTAATATTACAGAAACCAACCAGAGGTTGAAGACGAGATTAGCTGCGTCGGATGATGATCCGACGGTATATATACGTCGACCGATAAGAACGACGACTGAGAGATAGCATGCCCTTTTTTTTCTAATTGCATGGGTTATGCCAATACTACACTGTGCGAACGAGCTGATGGCTCCGAGGTAGCGCTGGGAGTGCCCACCCTACTCGTCCGAGTTCGATCCTAAGGATCGATACTCAGGTGTCGCATGGGGGTATTTTGTGAGTAGCGCTCGGGATTAGCTCGAGTTAGATCAGGTAAACATACGTGTGTGTTTAATGGTATCATGTATTTTTACTTACTGGAGGTTTCGTGCCTCTCAATTTCTTAGTATTCACATGTGTGTGTGATATGAGTATAGAGTGTTTGTGTCGTGTACATCCTCGTTGTGCCCTTAAAAAAATACTACACTATGATTTTTCACCTGATTCTTCTTAAAAAAAACTAGAAAATTAAAGATATACAAAAAAACTGCATCTATCTAGCACTTACAGCTAAAGACCCACAGAAACAGAAGTGCAGTCACCGGCGGCAGCTGAAAAGAAGCCGCTGCCGGCTGTCGTCCCCGACCCGCCATCACCACCGGAGATACTTTCTTCTGCAGATGTCCTCCTCCTCACAAGTAGCGTCTCGAAGCCCTGCTTAAATAGCTCGGGAAAGAACTAACAAAGAAGAAGAGCTCATCTCTGTTGTAGGTACCAGTCCTTGGCACATTTATGATTGATGTGCTATATACGAGCATCGATATTAACCATTTTGATACAAATCTGTCATATTTGCAATTATTCTGAAAAGAGTTGCAAGTAAATATGGAACAAGTTGAAGCCACATGTGGACTGGCGGATATGTGGTGGTCGTTGTGTGTGCTTGGCAGAAACTAGAACCGTACAGGCATTCAGCCAGACCAGCCAGGATTGAAACGAAACTGGAGGACAATTTATATACGATTCTTCTTCTTTTTTAGGATCCTATGTGTAATTCTACTGGCCGCTAAACAAAACTTGGAGCAGAAGAACTGGTGAAACTGGGTAAGGAAAACACGAGGGGGTTGAAGGGATCAGAATGACCTTGCATGGCCATGCTAACTGTACTACTAATCCTCTCACTCAACATAATTCACAAATACTTGCAATATATTTAGAAGAAGGGTCTTGTTACAGAAAATATGAATGAACCAAACACGCGGAATCAAACTACGGTGTTTGTTAGACAGACGTGATGATCCTGACTCAATCGGCTCCACTGCATGCTTGGTCGCCCGCGTATCATGTACTTGAGTTGTTATCCAGCTCTTGCCTGTTTAGCTTGATCACCTCCTGATCTATAGGATCCACCCGCCGATATTTCCTCCTCCTGATAACTATTTCTATAAATTATACATGGAGTGAATCTTGGCTGGATATATACATATATATATATATACATACATATATATATATACATATATATATATGTATATATAATCCTTGATCATCGACCAATCAATGAAATAAATCTGATTTCTGACGTGATAACCTTCTCACATGGTATCAGGCCGGTCGTTCCCACGACCGCACGCTTCCGCCCAACCTTAACGCCACGCCATGGCAGATGACACCACCGCGTCCGAGCGTGCTGCCGCCACAGCTGCTGAGCGCGAAGCCACCGTTGCTCGTGAGTGCGACGCCGCCACCACCGCTCGGGAGCATGACGCGGCTGCCACTCGGGAGCGCCAGGCTGCCCACGCTAGCCAAGTCCAGCAGACGATGATTCTCCACAAGGCGGCCGCCCTCTCCAACCTCCACGCTCAAGCCGTAGCAGTTCAGAACATCAAGGCCCTCATGCCCATCGTTCTAGACCTCTCCTCACCTCATTACAGCAAATGGCGCGAGCACCTCCTCCTCACGCTCGGCAAATACTCCCTCACAGACCACGTCCTCGCCGACGAAGCCCACCCCGAGCTCCCTAATTGGTATCGGATGGATTGTATCATCCGATCATGACTGTATGGCACGATCTCCACCGAGCTCGTGGAGATTCTCATGTCACCCGACACCACCGCTCGGCTCATCTGGCTCGGCCTTGAAGAACAATTCCTTGGCAACCGGGAAACTCGCGCCTTATTCCTTGACGCCGAGTTCCGCTAGTTCGCCCAAGGTGACCTCCCCGTGTCAGACTATTGCCGGAAGCTGAAGAGTATGGCCGACGCTCTTGGAGCCCTCAGCGAGCCCATGCAAGATCGAACTCTAGTTCTCGCCGTCCTTCGCGGATCGAACCACAAGTTCGCCTACATGGCCGCCTTGCTCAAGTGCCAACGCCCATTCCTGTCATTCCTCGAGGTTTGCTCCGACCTCCTCCTCGAGGAACTAACGATGGCCAACCGGCCTTCCTCCGCCACCGCATTCATTGCCACCAACCCGTCTGCGCCTCGTGGGGGCGCTCAAACCAGGGGTGCGCAGCAGGGCGCGTCGTTCAGACCCATCGGTGGCGCATCCGGGAATCACACTCCCGGTCCTCCCCACGGCGGCGCTCCACAGGGCCACTCGTCCGGCGGTTCCGGCAACTCCAACAACCGTCAACGTTGCGACAATGGCGATGGAAAGGCCTCCGGTAGTGTGGGTTCCTCCAACGCCAACACCGCGCCCTAGCCCTCATTTTACAATCCCTGGACCAGCACTATTTAGATGTGGCCGAGCCCGGGAACTGTGTTCCTTGTGGTCAACCTTGCGTCCCAGGCGGGCAACAGCAGTGTGCCTTCCCAACAAGCTATGCTGGCAGTCGTGCCCTATGGCATGCATGGCATGCCCCTGCCCACCACACCATATAACGTGCCTGCACCCTACGGCTCAGCGCCGAGGCACCTCCCGCAGCCCCACATTGCTCCCATACTGGCTCCTGGCCCAAAGGTGGCTCCATCACCAGGGTGGTCGCCAATGTCGGGCCTTGCCTCTTGGGATCAGCAGGCATTGGCCAACGCTTTTAGTACCATGGCGCTGACTCTTCCCGCCACCAATGAGTGGTACATGGACTCTGGTGCTTCATCACACATGACCTCGGACGCCGGTAATCTCTCCTTGACTCACCATCCACGGTCATTTACTCATTCGTCGATTGTTGTCGGTAATGGGTCTTTGCTGCCCATTAGCTCTACTGGCTCTACAGTTTTCCCGGTCCTTTTCATCTTCATAATGTGTTAATTGCCCCACACATTATCAAAAATCTCATTTCTGTTCACCAGTTCACTACCAATAACAATTGTTCCATCGAGTTTGACCCTGCTGGTTTTTTTGTGAAGGATCTTCGGTCCAAGAACAAGATCGTCAGGTGCAATAGCTCCGGGCTGCTCTATCCTTACATTTACCGGCGTCCCTCCCCACACCCTGCTCCCTTGTCGTTGGAGCTCCAGCTTCCTATGGCATCGTCGTCTCGACCATCTCGGTCACGACGCTCTCTCCACACTAGCTAATATGTCCACCATCTCATGTAATAAAAATGCCATTTACGCCAATTTTCATGCTTGTCAACTTAGTCTTCATGTTCACTTACCTTTTGTCGCTTCTCAGTCTCGAGCTCTCAAGAATTTTGATTTAGTTCATTGTGACCTTTGGACATCACCTGTCGTCAGTGTGTCTGGTTATAAATATTACTTGGTCATTCTTGATGATTGCTTGCATTTTCTTTGGATGTTTCCTCTTCTCCTTAAGTCCGATACCTTTTCCACTATTTCTCTTTTTTTCTCTTATGTGGCTACCCAGTTCGGCACCACGATCAAGAACGTCCAATGTGACAATGGCCACGAGTTTGACAACTTCAGCACTTGCACTTTCTTCCTCACTCATGGCGTCCACCTTCGCATGTCATGCCCTTACACCCCCCCCCCAACCCAGAATGGCAAGGCCGAGCGCATTATTCGTTCCACCAACAACATTGTGCGCTCCCTGCTGTTCCAGGCCAGCCTCCCCCCGTCCTATTAGGTTGAGGCCCTACACACCACCACATACCTCCTTAACTGTCTTCCCAGAAAGACACTTAATTCCTCCACTCCTTTCTTCGCTCTTCATGGCCGCCACCCCAGCTACACTCATCTTCGCATGTTTGGCTCCAAGTGTTATCCCAACCTTTCAGCCACCGCACCTCATAAACTTCCCCCCGATCCACCTTGTGTTCCTGGGTTATTCCTCCAACCACAAAGGTTACCAGTGTGTTGATCTCAATTCCAACCGGATCATTATTTCCCGGCATGTCATTTTGGACGAGGCATCGTTCCCCTTTGCCGAGTTGAATAAGCCATCTACCACTAACTACTTTCATTTTTTACTGGACAATGAGACCGCTGCCATCCCCATCGGGCCACCACGGTCGATCTCCTCTGCTAGTGCACACTCCCGTACGCACGGTGATGAACTCACCGCGCCCAGCTCCAGAGCTGCCCTTGGAAACGCGCCCACAGTGTCTACACCCGTGTGCCCACACGCGGTCCCTCCACCACCCACCGCGCCCGTGCCACGCGCGGCCTATTCGGCGTCTCCATCGCCCAGTGCGTGTCTTCCATGTGTGGCCTCTCCGTTTCCTGCCGCGTTTGTGCCACGCGCAGCCGGTGCGATGCCTTCGTCGTTCGATGCGTGTCTGCCACGCGTGGCGCCTCAGTCACCCAACGCGTCCGTGCCATGCATGGCCATTGCGGCCTCTCCAGCGCTCGCCACATCGCCTCTCGTGGCTCCTGACGTGCCCAAGACTACTCTACCACCCGGTGGGTTGTCCGTTCCACCCACCGTCAACTCCCATGCAATGGTCACCCATGGCAAGAGCGGTTTCCGGCAGCCCGTCGAGAGGCTCAACTTAAATGTTGTGGCTGTCTCCCCGCTGCCCAAGACATATCGGTCCGCCTTAGCCTATCCACATTGGCGAGCTACCATGGAGGACGAATATGCGGTGTTGCTATCCAACAATACTTGGGACCTCGTTCCTTGATCGCCTAGGGCGAATGTGGTCACGAGTAAATGGATTTTCAAGCACAAGCTCAATTCTGACGGCACTCTCGACAGGTACAAGGCTCGTTGGGTTCTTCGGGGTTTCACACAACGTCCGGGTGTCGACTTTGATGAGACTTTTAGTCCCGTCGTGAAGCCTGCCATTGTGCGTTGTGTTTTGTCCTTGGCTCTCTCTTGGGACTGGCCCATCCATCAACTTGATATCAAGAATGCTTTCCTTCATGGTACCCTCTCTGAGACAGTCTACTGCTCACAGCCAACGGGTTTTGTGGATTCATCGCATCCAGATTTTGTCTGCCGCCTCAACAAGTCCCTTTATGGACTCAAGTAGGCGCCCCGGGCTTGGTACAGTTGGTTCGGATCGATCATACTTGCTGATACTTGGGTTTGTCAAGGCCAAGTCGGACACATCTCTCTTTGTGTATCGCCGTGGAGTTGACACTATCTATCCGCTTCTTTATGTGGACGACATTGTTCTGATAGCCTCTTCTACTGAGTTACTCCGCTGGACTATTAGTGCACTGCAGCGAGAATTTTCCATGAAGGATCTTGGGGTACTTCATCACTTCTTGGGTATTTCTGTGCAGTGCCATCCGGGTGGTCTTTTTCTCTCTCAGCGCCAGTACATATTGGATACTCTAGACCGTGCAGGTATGTCAGAGTGCAAGCCATGCAGCACACCTGTGGACCCCAATCCAAAGGTCTCTGACACCACTGGCTCCCCTATGAGCGATCCTACTAATTACCGGAGCCTTACTAGAGCATTATAGTACCTCACCTTTACTCGCCCGGATATCTCCTACGTAGTTCAGCAAGTCTGCCTTCACATGCACGATCCTCGAGAGCCTCACCTAGCTACTGTGAAACAGATTCTGCGGTACCTTCATGGCACACTTGACCTTGGCCTTACTCTACATCATTCTTTGCAGTAGGATCTAGTGGTATACTCTGATGCTGATCGGGCCGGTTGCCCTGACACACGCAAGTCTACATCTGGCTATGCTGTGTTCCTTGGCAACAATCTCATTTCCTTGTCCTCAAAGCGATAGAAGACCGTGTCCTGCTCCAGTGCTGAGGCTGAGTACCGTGCTGTGGCCGAGGCTTGCTGGCTGCGCCAACTTCTTCAGGAGCTCCACAGTCCACTTGTCGGGCCACTCTTGTCTACTGCGACAATGTGAATGCCGTGTATCTCTCCGCCAACCCTGTCCAGCATCAGTGCACCAAACATGTGGAAATTGATCTTCACTTCGTTCAGGAACGTGTTGCCATGGGTGATGTCTGCATCCTTCACGTTCCAACATCTTCCCAGTACACCAACATCTTCACCAAGGGTCTTCCGTCTTCTGTCTTCACCGAGTTTCGATCCAGTCTGAACGTTTGCTCTGCTGACGCTCCGACTGCGGGGGCGTGTTAGACAGACATGATGACCCTGGACTCAATCGGCTCCACTGCATGCTTGGTCGCCCGCGTATCACGTACTCGAGTCGTTATCCAGCTCTTGCCTTTTTAGCTCGATCACCTCCTGATCTATAGGATCCGCCCGCCCATATTTCCTCCTCCTGATAACTATTTCTATAAATCATGCATGGAGTGAATCTTGGCTGGGATATATATATAATCCTTGATCATCGACCAATCAATGAAATAAATCTGATTTCTGACGTGATGACCTTCTCACAGTGTTGACTTACAGATCAACATGCACACTCGCACCACAATTTACAAATAATTCATCACAATATGATGTCGAGGACGTCGGACGTCCTTATCATTTCTTTTTAGCAGACTCCTTCTTAGACTTCCTCTCTTGCTCCAAGCTTTCAAACAGGCTGCCATCATAGACTGCCCTGACGGTATCCTTGTGAAGAAACCCCTCCTTGTCTTTGCAGAGGGCGTAAAGCACCTTCCACTCCGTGAAGCCACCCAGCCTTCGATAGTTTTTTTGTCGATAAATAATTAGCAAGAGCATTACTTGCATGCTATATTTTCCTAACTCCAGAAAAAATCTTACCATCCTTTGAAATCTTTAGGTTCCCTGTTTGCTTGGAGCAGCTCCTGCAGCTCTTTGCTTGTTAGGGCATCAGGCCTGGTGTGGGCGTGCTTCTCGAAAATCTCCTCAAACTTTTCAGGAACGAACCTGCAAGTTGATCGGTAGTGTAATTAGCAATATTTCTACTGCCTCGACAGATAGTCTATTGAATCAGTTTTTTTTTTTCCAATTCTTGATAGTTATGAGTGAATCTTGTTCTTTTGCAAAGTATGTAAGACTAGACATGTTGCTATTCTTTTTGTATCAAGACTTGTCTTGACAGAAACAGCTATGGTAATGTACAGTAAAAACGGCATACAACTCCTGAGTCAGAGTTATTCTATCTTTTTTCTCTAGTCAGAGTTGTAATTAATTTGTAAATAGCTGAAAAAAATTGCATCTTTCCTACATCATGAGATCACTAGAGAACTCACACAGGTGCTGATCCAACTCAGACTGTCACAGTCTGGGATTGTTTCTTTTATCAGTATTTGAGCCAGTACATCAACTTTCCAGGCACTCCAAACATTAAACAATCCATATTCTGTTCCTAAAAGGCTGGAAGATTTAACACCATCCCATCCTCAAGGCAATAGTTTTCTACTTTTTTGGACAATTAGGTTTAGTTAAATAACGCAGCGACCACATCTTGTCGGCTTGTCGCTAATTTTTGTTGCATGCTTTCCATCTCACATAATCATCTTGATCTGTAGTAGTTGATGGGAGTTGCTTTAGACAGAGGAAACGACATCAGCAACCCTTCATCCCCAGCTGTTCCCTTTAACGCTTTTGTTAATGTGGAGTGATAATGCATCAATCTCACAACAGGAAAGTGACAGCATTGTTTCCTCTTGATTACCAGTTCACATGTCTCTTCCAGGAAAAAAAATCCGGTAAATCTGGTTTATTGCCATTACTGATGGGTCCCGGTAAAATACTAAACTGGTTAAAATATTTCGGTTAAATTTCAATTTAGGAACATATAAAATGAACTAAGTAGGTAAAGAAAAGGAAACAACCTTATGGTGTAATGACCCACAACACCTTTTCCCATAGTCTAAGGTTTGGTGTTTGAATCATGCTAACACTACTAAAGAATCGACAATAAATAGTGGCTCATCGGTGCGATTGTACAAGAACTAGCAGTGCAAATGAATCACTGACGGTTCTTAAACTCCCACACTTCAACCATAATGGAGTCGCTAAGAACCGACACTGATACCGACTATTAGTGCTGGTTTGTGTTACAAACTGGCACTGATGTATATATCAGTGCTGATTTGTAACACAAACCGGCACTGATAGTCGGTATCAGTGCCAGTTCGTAGCTAGAGCCACCACTGATACCGGTAAGCCAAAGGCCAATTGAACTAAAATTTGAGTTCCACATCATCAGTGGCGGTTCGTGGCTAGAACCGTCACTAATACTCGGTCACATCCACTAATCCATGCACTGATATTTTCACCTTGCTCGATCTCCTCCTTACTCTGCAGAACTTACTCTCTACATTTCTCTCTCTCTCTCTCTCTCTCTCTCTCTCTCTCTCTCTCTCTCCCGCTCTCTCTCCATACCTTATCTCTTCCTCATCTCTCTCCCACGCCTGCGTGCATGCTACTTCTCTCTCCCATGCATGCGGGCGTGCAGCGAAGCTTGCACGGTGGTCGGCAAGCTCAACGTCCGAGCGGCTCCAGGAGAGCACGACGACGGGCATGCAACAGAGTTAGTGCGACGGTGTGTGTGCGGGCGAGCGGTGGCAAGCGAGCACGACGACGGACGAGTGGCCGAGCGGCTTCGGGCGAGCGCGATGGCGGGCGAGCAGCCAAGCGTGGCAGCAACGGAGCTCACATGGCGGGGGCGGCCGAGCGACGAGCGTGAGGAGGTGGTGGAGGCCAACGGTGGCGGAGCGCACCAGCGGCAGCTGGCAGTGGAGCGCAGTGGCTAGCGGCGGTACCGGCAGCTGAGCTAGCTCAATTTCGAGCTGGCTCATTTCTTTTTTCTTTTCTCCCAGTCCATCCATCACTGTCGGTTCGTGGTTAGTTTCTGTACTAGTTCCAAACCGGCACTAATAGTCACTGACTATCAGTGCCGAGTAATCAGTGGCAGTTTAAAACTTACCACTGATGGTGATTTTTAACCGCCACTGATGACGTGTTTTGTAGCAGTGTAAGTAGGTAAATTTTTCAAGGATTTGTATCTTGACATGTGGGTCTCATAGTTAAATGGTACAAAATCATATAGACGAATTTAAAACTCAAGGCCTCGCATTTTGAATATAACTAGGCTAACTGACATCTTATATCCCTACGGCGTTTGTTTATTTTATATTAAAGTTTAAATTTGATTATTTTATGTTCAATTTTTTTTAATTTGTTTTGATTTGATTCCGAAAAATTTAATATATCATATTTACCAGTGACCTTAAATTTACCGGTAAAGAAAATCCTGGTCTCTTCACAGTACTTTATGGTTAGCTAGCTTAATGATCATGTGTTACCTTGCCTCGATTGAGTGAAGTACAATGAGAAGTGATCAACTACTGACCAAAACTGGACTCTTGTGCTGCTAGCACAGGACCTACTGAAAGTTTCATATGGATGATGACAGATGGAAATTGGAATTGGATAGGTACGTACCTTCCATGGGCATCGTACACTCCTGAATCGCTTCCGTGCTTGCCCTTGTGAATGTTCTTCACGTATATGGGGAATTTGAAAGGTGGAGTCTTCTCGTTCTCCTGCAGTATCAAAACAAACGTGGAAACGAGTCAGCATCACAAATATCAAATATTGTGATCTTGACACCTGAATCGAATCGCACTTATGTATGCATGACACGATTGCAGAGTTATATGTTGAAAAGATGACCGAAAGGTGTAGCTTTACTTGGTTGAGTGTTCAGAATAGAATGCAGTGGTATTATACCATAAGACATGGACCGTAGCTTTATGCTTGTTTGTTGGCTTCCTTTTTTGAAAAGAAAGGGGGTATCTTTCTAGTTGTAATGTGTGCTGGCATGTGTGTAGCTTCACGCTAAGAATATTTGCTGCACTCAATTCTTATTTGATAATAACACTGGTTAGGACTCTGAATTAAGTGCGTACATGGTGAAAGATAATAATCTATTGGTAAGTAAGGGCGCCCTAAGAGAAAGAGAAAGAGATGGCTCCCACAAGCTCCCTCTCTCACCGCTCCGTCCCCACCGTCCTTTGCTCCATATCCAACTCTAGCCCTGCCGCCTTCATTCTCCCCTCCATCACTCTCGTTGGTCGTCATTACGCCTAGGAGTGAACCTTTTAGGGGGTTCTTCCTCCGTGGTGATGGGTGACCTCTCCCACACGCTACCGGAGGATTGGGACATTTCTGCTGGGCGGAAGCTCCAGTCGGAGGTCCTAGCACGCTTCGGATCATTGGTACATCATCCTTCTTCCTCTATTGATGGTTGCTTCTTCTTGCTCGTGATTTTTTGGTGCTACATGTTCAGGCTATTGGAGTTCACAGTTAATCATGCTCTCCACGCGGTTCTTGGGGGCTCCCCCGAAGGTTTCCATATGTCCTTAGAGTCAGATAGACATTTTCGTTTCTCTGTCTCTTCCAAAGCTATGGGTTTCTTCATTTGCTCTCTTAAGAGAATCACAACAAAGCACTTTGATGTTTATTTTCACTTTTGGAGAGATGGTGGGCCAATTGGCGCAGGGATGCTACCATCTGGGAATCAGAGGAAGCAAACCAATGGTCCATTGTTTCTAGAAAGAATTCTCGTGGTACCAAGAGGGTTTCCTCCCCCCCCCCCCCTGCCCCCAAGAGTGATTCAACACTCTCCTTGGAAGAAATCGTGGCATGTGCTTTCGCATTCCTTTTCTATCAAGATCAGAAGTTTCTTTTGTCCCTTGCCGGACCGTTTCTCATCCTCTACCCCCTTAATCCCGTTAAGTTCTTCAAGTTTATCTTCAACTTGCTCTAAGCTGTGTCTAGGGGTGCTAATAGGGATCCTAATGGCTCTTCCCTTGGTTCCTACTCCCATCAGTTGGTTGAGACCCACTGCGGAAACAACCAGGAGTTTGAAAAGAAGGGTTCTCATTGGTCACCCACCCAAGCAAAATATTTGGGTATCCTTGGTTGCAGGCCCTCCTTCGCTCAGTCACTCCTTCCCTATGCTAGAGGGTCCAAAGTCCGGGGGAAAAGACCGGATGATAGCTCTGTTAGCCCCGGGACTACCTACGTAAAATTGCACTCGAGTGGGGCAGAAATTGAGAGGATAGTCTTGTCACTAGGGGAAATCCGAAGCAAGTCCGTTCTTGTTTCCGTTGCTTAAGCCCAAGTCACCTCGTTCGTTTTTACACGAACAAGTTAAGGTGCAAAAGCTGTTACAACTATGGTCACAAGGGTTTTCATTGCCTCTCTCGCAAAAGGAAGAAGCATTTCAGCTGGAAGGAAAAAATCATCTCCACTTGTTAGGCCTCCAAACCCACCTTTGCTCAAAATCGCCTTCATTGAGATGTGCAAATGTGCCACCATTAGTTCCACTCCACAGTTGCCTCAGCTGGAGAAAACCCCACCGTCCTTTTCAACTCTTGGTCTTCCTGTTGCTCTCCTCTTCAACAATGAAAAGCCCTCCGATCAATCCTTCCTCTTGGATTTCATGGTGAACTTTGCTATCAATCCGATGCGCTTCTTACCACCGGAGATGGTAGTTGAGGATGGGGTCAACAACACATTCCGTGGGCGAGTGTTGCGCTCTCAGGAAACCCCCTGTTCGCCCAAAAGGAGTTTTTCATCGCTGAGGATGAAGGAGAGGTCCTTCACCCAGATGAGTACAATAATTTCAGTCACCAGGTCAGGCATTACCTACAAGAGGAGTTGTGCCTTCAAGTTCTTTATAGTTGTCCTCACCCTTTTGGTATCGACTTGTACCAATTGAGAGATGTGTTTCAGAAGGAGATCCTTCTTAGTGGAAATGATCATCTGGTTAATGGAGTTCTAGTGCATGTTATGGAGCATGAAAGATCCCTCAACCTTAGAAACTCCCCATTTCATAGAATTGGTTGGTTTATGCTGCTTGGCTACCCCTTAGACTACATGAATCTGGTGCACCTCGATCAAGTTTGTGCTACTTTTGGGAAGCTGGTGCATTGGCACTCCAATGCTCATAGCAAAGCTTATGTGTTGGTAAGATGTCTGTTTCGGGATGCCCAGTCGGTTCCTAGAACCTTGGTCATCTCCTAGAGCTCTCAGATGGGAGGTACAGGTTGTTTTTGGATTGTGCTAGTCTATATTCTGAATCATGGTTTTGCAGATTGTTTCATCCCTGACAAAGATGACCCACCACCGCACAATGGCAACCCTCACCCGTTTGAGGAGCCGCAACAGGAGGAGGAGCAAGTGCAGGACAAGGGGTTGGATAAACAGCATCTGGGACAGGGTGCTGGTGACCCCAATTGGGAAATTACTGTGCAGGAATTCCAAAATCAAGGTTGGCCTGTTTGGCCGAATGAAGGACAGAACCAGGCTCAGCAAATGCCCTCTCAACAGCAGATGATCATCTCTTCATCATCAGAGAGTTCTTTTCAAGGTCTCAGCTCCTCCTCTTCTAGCTTAGAAGGGTCTTCAACTAGTAAGCTCTCCATCCATGCTCATGCCAACTACCTCCGGTCCCAGAATTTACCGATCATCCACCCTGAAGCGCCGGAGGTACAACCCGATTAGATTAAGCCTTTCATTTCGGAGGCCTTGATGGACCTCTTCAATTTCACCTTTCTGGTTGCACCTCAATCTGCGTGGTGGAGACATGGAGTTCCGGCCATCCATAGCATCTTCATGTTTGGTGGTCAAAGACTTCCTCTGCGGTTTACTAATCATTTTGAATGGCACTCCAACTTGGCATGGAATGCTGGAGCTCCCTGGGCATCTTCTGTGGAAATAAAGGAAATTGTTGAACTTGTAGTGGACAAGGGCAAATAGGTGATTGAGGAACCCCATGACAAGTGGTCTACCCTTAGGGCCAAATTTGTGTTCAAGAACACCTACCAGAGGAGGAAGACAGCCCACACTCTCAAAGCAAACCTGGTGATTGGAATGACATGGAGCTCAGGAGAGAACCAGTTTAAGTGTGTGTCGGCCGAAAGTTAGAGGGATGGAAGCTTGAGGAGAGGCATAAGGTTGGAAGCCAAGCATGGAGGCTGCCGCCTGATGCTCGCCTCCTCAACATCCTCTAGAGGAAAAGGAAAAACTAAGGCTCCCACAGCCCTAGTCACAACTCCATCCTTCCATGATGGTAATACAACTCTCCTCTCTCCTTTCCCTGGAATGGTTAAGTTTCCTTCACTTGCTAACCTTGACTGATATCTTGGAGTTTTCCCAGAAATTGCTACGAAGGTGATCATGGAAGTGGTGATGGCAACATGCAGCATACTTCCTGAGGAGGTGACTCAAGAGCGGCTGTTGGAGCATACTTCTGAGGGTGCCTCTGGTGGGATTCTCTTGGGTTGGATTAGTGCCATGTTTGTGGGTGATATCCTCTCCATTTCTACTTTTGCTATTGCAGTTTGCTTTCAATCCACTCTAAATGGTGCTAAGTGGACTCTTTCCACTGTTTATGGGACATGTCATGGAGAACACAGACTTAATTTTAAAAATTGGCTCAGGTCTCTTGATTTGTAGGATGGGGAAGACTAGATGTTCATCGGTGATTTTAACTTCTACAGATCAACTAGCGATAGAAACAGACCAGGTGGAAATTTGAGTGATATAATGGTCTTCAATGATCTCATCAATGATCTCGGGTTGTTGGGAATCCCTCTTGAGGGCTGCCAATTTACCTGGAGCAATATGCAAGATGATCCTTTCCTCATTCTACTTGATTGATGTTTCAACACTGTCAACTGGAGTCTCAGCTACTCAAACACACTCCTCATACCAATGGCTAAACTGACTTCATGCCACACCCCTATACAGTGCAAATTGGTCCTAAAGCCAAAATCTTCAAATTTGAAAATTTCTGGGTGGAATAGCCAGGTTTCCTTAACCTTGCATAATCAGCTTGGAACTTGGAGGTTTTGGTTGCTTCCAGTGCAGTTAAGATTATGGAAAAATTCAAAAATATGAGAAGGGTCTTGAAGAGGTGGAGTAAGAATTTATCTCGGCTGAATAAGATCATTTATAATTGTAATGAAATCCTTAAGGTTCTGGATGCATTGGAAGAACATCGACCCTTATATACTCAAGAATGGAATTTCAGGAGCATTCTTAAAAAGCACAATCTACTGATGTTGAAGTACAAGAATGATTATTGGAGGAAACAGTACACTATCAGATGGGTTTGTTTAGGAGATGAAAACACCAAGTTCTTTCAAGCAGCTGCAATGAAAAAGTACATGTGCAACACTATCACTAGTTTACTGACAAAATAGTAGAGAAGTGACTAGCCACAGCGAAAAGATCATAGTTGCATGGGACACATTTAGGTCCAGAATGAGTCATTCAGATAATCCAGACATGAGCTTTTACTTGGAAGGTCTTGTTTCCTCAAGGGATGATCTTAATTTGCTATCGGCCCCTTTACTACTGAGGAAATTTATGGCATAATCAAGGAGCTGCTGCCGGATAAGGCTCCAGGTCCTGATGGGTTCAACGGCCTCTTCTTCAAAAAAAAATGTTGGGATTTCATCAAAAGAGAATTCTATTCGCTGTTTGCTGAATTCTATGTAGGCAGCCTGGATCTGCGGCCAATTAACAACTCCTTTATCACCCTAGTGCTGAAGATCTGTATTCCGTAGACTCTAAGTGACTACAAACCAATTTCTCTGCTCAACACCTCTAATAAATTGTTAACCAAGCTGCTGGCTAAAAGGCTTCAGTTGACAATTCTGAAAATTATTCATAAGAACCAGTATGGTTTCATAAAAACATATCCATCCAAGATTGCCTCGAATGGGCTTTTCACTATCTTCACCAATGTCACCACTCAACGCAAGAGCTAGTCATCATTAAGTTGGATTTTGAAAAGGTCTTTGGCACCATTGAGCATCAAATGATCATGCAACTGATGGAACACCTCGGTTTCTCTGATTGTTGGCTAGGATGGGTGAGAGCAATCTTGGACTCAAGTACCTCATATGTACTTCTCAATGAGGTCATGGGGAAATCCTTTCATTGCAAAAGAGGGGTCAGGTAAGGTGATCCACTTTCTCCTCTACTCTTTGTGCTTGCTGTTGATCTCCTCCAAATTATTGTTAATGAAGAGGCCAGCAGAGGATGATTGATCAATCATCCTTTAGCTCGTCAACATGATTCAGACTTCTCGATATTACTACAGAAAATGTCATCTATGCCGATTCAAAATTGACATCACTAACTGTTTTGAACCGGTAGTGAATAACCATGGTTTTGAGACCGAAAAAAATTGCACTCGGTGAACGAACCTCGTCCCTGGTTTTTTAATTGAACCGACAGTGATACTTGATTATCGCTGCCAATTTTTACTGGATAGGCTATTACTGCCAGTTTTTGGTAAGAACTGACAGTGATACCCTACCGGTTATTTTCAAACCAGCAGTGAAAAGGGGGCACGGGTGATCTTTTCTATAGTAGTGCAGTGGTATAGTATGCTGATGACACTACTTTAATTATGCAATCTTCTCAAAGACAGATTTACTGTCTCAAAGGACTCTTTCATATGTTCAGCACATCTACTGGATTGAAGGTGAACTACCACTAATCATGTATGGTCCCCATCAATTTTCTGTCGATAAAATGCAACTTCTGGCTGGCACGTTTGGTTGCAAGATTGGCTCCTTTCCCTTCACTTATTTGGGTCTTCCTTTGGGGACTAACAGATCAAAGGTGGAGCACTTCTCCGCCCTCATGAACAAATTTGAGAAAAGACTTTTAGCCACCTCTTCTCTATTGGGAATGGCTGAAAGATTTACCTTGATAAACTCAGCTCTTTCCTCTCTACCAACCTATGCAATGTGCTCCATATGGTTGCCCAAGAGGGTTATTGAGAACATGGATAGAGCATGCAAGCACTGTCTTTGGAGAGGTTCAAACATCAATGATAAAGGAAGACCTCTAGTGGCGTGGACGTAGGTTGGCACTCCAAAAAATAAAGGGGGGTTGAAAGTCATTAACCTACATGTGCAGAATGAGGCAAAGACTGATGTTCCTTGGATCAATCAGATTTGGAACACGCATTATGCTGATGGCTCCTTGCCTCATAGCTCTTCTCCCAAAGGCTCATTTTTGTGGAAGGACACCATGAAGTTTTGTGATCACTTCAGAGGAGTGGCTTCGGGGTCCCCAGGCTATGGTTCAACGATCCTCCTCTGGCTTGATATCTGGGATGGAAAATACCTCAAGCCTCCCAAGACTTTTCTCCTATGCAAAGGACACATCAATCTCTCTTGCTCAGTTTGTCTCTTATGGGAGCCAACATGATCTTTTCCACCTCCCCTTGAGTTAGCAGGCCTCTACAGAACTGATCATTCTTCACGAACACATAAATAATACGCATGTCACTCTAGGTCAAAGGGATACTTGGTCTTGTGCTTGGGGTGCCAAGCCTTACTCTTCTAGCAGATTCTACGACTTCATTTTCAGGAATCTCACTTCCCCTCTGCCTCCCTTTAACTAGATTTGGAAGTAATGCTCCGAGTAGATTAAGGTCTTTGTATGGCTTCTTTTTAAAGATAGGATCAACTTCAAAAATCTCTTGAGAAGGAAGAACTTTCACATCGAAAGAAATTATTACAACTGTGTCCTTTGTTCCCAAAATATTGAAGAGACGACTTATCATCTCTTCTTTGAATGTCCGTTTTCCACAAGGTGCTGGGCCAGCACCTTAGTATGGTCTGGGATCATTCCAAGCCGTTCTTTCCCATGATCCAGGAAGCCAAGCACCAATCTTAACTTTCTTTCTTTATGGAGGTTTTCATGATAGTAGCATGGGAGCTATGGAAATAAAGAAATGGGAAAAAGAATTCAGCAAATGACGCCAGTGTTTCTTTTGTGGAAAGTTTGTTTTAGAAATACTGTCATGTTACACCTGTATAGAATGAACAATGAGATGAACCTAGCAGTTTTCTCCTGGATAGTTTCCCTCCTGTAATTCCATCCCCACCCCCTCCCTCTGCTGCAGTTTTCTTTCTTTTTTCTGTCCCTGTACAGTTCTTTTGGTTTCTTTTCCGATTTAATATATTAACAGTCGGGAATTCCCCTACAGTTAAAACAATTAAGTGCGTACACCGCAGGTTGCACAAGATGTTTTTCAAGGAACTGTATAGTCAAACTTTTAAAATATTGACGACTAGAATGCACAAACGTAGTTGATTATATTTAGTCAAACTCTTAAAATGTTGACAACTAGTATGCACAAACGTAGTTGATTATATTTTTATAATTCTTAATGTCTTATAATTGTAAAAGGTAATAGTCAATGTCCTAAACGACATGGTCTGTTTTGAACAAGTTTGGAGTGAAAGCCATCATCTTTTACCACAAGCTGTGCTAGAGAGAAACCTGCATTTTCTGAAATCCTATCCTCGATCGCTTTGTGCAAAACAATTGAGATGTTTGGTCAGAAGTCGTAACTTCTAGACGATCACCAGCCACTACCACTATAAGGCTGTTCTTCCTGAAATGCCAATCACTTTGGGAAAGTGGACTATATAACGATAAACGATGATCTTAACGTAATTTATAGTTTTGTGCTCCGTTCATCCACTGAAAATGCTAGCGAAACCCAAGTGAGACGAACATGCTCTGAAGATTCAGAATTCAGGAAAACCACTAGACAAAAAAAAAAGCAAATCATGCTTTGGCGCAGATAGAGAGAGTTTGTGTTTACATACCGGTATCGTCTTGGGTCCAAGGAAGCCGTTGATGAAGACGGCGGCGGCGACGGACAGCGCGACGCCGCACCCGATCGCGCGGAACCCTTCAGCAACCCCACGAAACGAACAGCCACGCTTGGTCATGAGTCATCGCAGTAGACATTTTTCCTCACGGGACAACTAAGACACACAATTCCCAAAAAGGCAAAAATCCAAAAACGGACGGAAAGTCAGAAACTCCCCGGCCGCCCGCCCGTACGCCCGTACGTGTGTAGCTACGTACAACGAACTACCGTCTGGAACAAGTACATATGTTTCAGGCCGGCCGGCGAGAAGTGGCGGCGGCGAGACGATATTGGAGATGGGACTGGGTTACTGTATGTACCTTCGTAGGTCTCGGCAGGGTAGATGACGCCGTCCTTGTCCCTGTCGAAGAAGGCGACGTGCCTCTGCAGCGGCGTGAGCTCGCCGCTGTACACGTCCGCCATCGCCTTGGACTCCTGCTTGTCGTTGCTCCCTGTCCCAGCACACAGAGGAGCACGGTGACTACAAGAGCAGAACGTGCGCCGCGAAGAACATGCCCAGCCATTGGCCTTAGGCCAAAAAAAATCGATCTTTCTACTCTCCTTTTCCCTCTCTTGCTAGTGCCTTGTGCTTCTTGGCGGACTTACCGGTGTCTGAAGGTTTGGCGGCCATGGAGATCGACGACGACGAGGAGCGAGAAAGTTGTAGAGGGAGAGAAAGAATGGGGAAGTTAGAGACTTAGAGTCTACGGAGAGAAAAGAATGCCGCGGAGATGGTGCGCTGATGCCAAAGGTGGTGGCGGGCGGCAGAAGGGAAAGAATCGAGCAGTTGCGATCGACAGAGGCTTGTGGATGGGTGCGTTGCGTGAGGAGCTATTTGTAATACAAATTTTGTATGCGTCCCCAGCCGTGTTTGCCTTGTTAAGTTACTCCCTCCGTTTCGTAATATTTATCCATGGCTTCGAAAGTATCTATCTCAAATTGTTTGTCCATTGTGGTAACTAAGGATGCTTTATGATCATTTTCCTGCTATGCCCTTGAATACATGCATGCATTTACTCCAACGCTGATGAGTTACTTACTCTCATCCTTGCATTGATTAATGATAGTATGGTCATCTCTATACATTTTTTCACTCGATTTCAGTATTCCTTGGTTTGTACGTAATGGTGGGCGTGGACAAACATTGCGAAACGGAGGGAGTACTTTTTTTGAGTGGAGTTTGCCTTGCTAAGTAACCAACCTAACCCAAGATTTGCATATCTGCCCCTTCGATCCGTCTGCTTAATATCTTTGCAGGGCCGGACCGTCTTCTCTCGTGGTCTCGCGTCGCGTTCTGCTCCGGTGGAGGTTTGGTCGCGGCCAACGCAAGCGAAATAGAGTACTTCGCCCCTACCTGCGGCCCACGGGCTCACGGAGTCACGGGTGACGCGTGATCTCAACCCCGGCGCGCGCATGTGCTCTGTCTCTCTGGGCAAGATGGTGAGAGGCTGTGGGGTGGGGCTCGGGACGTGGTGGACGGGCGCCGTAGTCGGAGGGGAAGAGAATAGGGCAGAGGCGGGGACATGGTGGACGGACCCGCTGTCGGAGGGAAAGAGGAAGGAGGGAAGGAGAAAACAAAGAAGGGACACGTGGAGTAAGGGAAAGGAGGAGAAACGAAATTTTTATCGGAACTATTCATTTGTATTAAAATTTATTTTAAAATATAGATGTAAAAAATTATAAAATATATAAACAAATTAATGGATAAATAAATATTATGTGAGAGATAAACAGTCAAGTTAGTAGTGCGTATATAAGAAATGTAAAGTTATATTTTCTATAAAAATAAAGAAGGAGGAGAAAAAGAAAAAGAAAGAAATGATGTATTGTGAACGGAAAGGGAACTTGATCAGTCAGAGATCTGGTGAAGCTTCACCGCATAAGATATCTGCCCGGAGTACGAGACAGCGGAGCTAGCGGCAACAAGTGACACGTTGGTACGTGCATGGCACGAGGTGCGGTCCATTAAAATCCCTCACGAACGTATGCATGCGCGCTCGGAGTCGCATGCCGGCGGGCCTCTTTAATTAATTGAAATGAATTGCTCCCTCCAATTATAAATATTTATTATTTTTAATTTTTTATAATTTTTAATGTACAATTTTGACCATTATTTTTTTATTAAAATATAATTATAATATCTAATAAAAATATAATATTATGCAAGTATTTTTCCAGACAAATATACACGTGTGATTTTTATGTTTTCAAACTAAATATTTTGAAAACTATTGACGATAAAGTTTTAAAAGTCTAATTAGATTTTGATCAAAATGATAAGTATTTATGATTAGATAGTGTCAATTATCCACACTTGAGGTTCACTAAGTAGAAAAGCTGGATCCTGTTACGAATTATATGATCAATGTAACTAACGTTCATTGTAAACCAATGGACGTCTATTTAACTTGCACATATTCACACACAATCAATAAAAGAATAACAAAGATTTCACTCTCGAGCCTACTATTCTATTGATTTTCTAATTCGTTATCAGCACTTTGTCCTACAATTGCTAACTGGCCATCTTCTTCAGGATGCTAGAGACTCCGCTGCTCAGCTGGAAACAAAGCCCTGGTAGGCCGACAAACAGAAGAACATCACCAAAGGGATAGAACTTTGGCAACCGTGGATTCTTCCAATTCAGCAGACGATCGGCAATGTACCAAGGGATGCAGGCACATACATTCTTCCAATTTTTGGCGCGATGTTGCCCAAAGAGTTGGTGCCATGCAGTCGAGCTTCGAAGTTGGTCGACGGCGGCCCCTTCGACAATGCCGCACCCGATCTTCGGTGACACTTGAATTCAAGGTGGCGATCAGCTGCACAGCCTGCGCCCCTTGGTGTACCACCCGAAAGACGACGCCTCACCCTCCCTGGCGATGAACGACCGCCCTGCCTTGATTTGGTGATCAGCCTGAATGGCGGAGCTTGGCCGCACCCCATCCTGACCGAGCGGTGACAACGGCCACCAATCCGTAGCAACGGCGGAGGTAGTCGACATCAGGCAGCGGCGCCAGCCATAGTTTTGGGCAGCAGCCATCCCGGCCAAGGCGGCGGCTTAGCCCACCGCGAGGTAGGACATCTCGACTGGGATCCTGAGGAGCCTAGTGTTCTTTGGTTCATAGACACCGACAGCAATAGTGACGGTCATGAGAGTAGCGACGACAACTCCATCAACACCCAGAGCAGCTGAATAGATCAATTCGTATTTATGGCTGGAGGAGTCGATGGCTTACCCGCTGACTAGAACGCGGGAGATCCGAACACCATAGTAAACAATGATGCAAGAATCCCTGAGGATCTAGCAACAGTGGCCGAAGCCTAAGGTACTGGTACCGCCAGAGAATTACCGCTAAGGACGTCTGCAGCTGGAGTGTTGCAGGTCCCTGACACTACCCATCATCAACGGACTGTGAAGGGTCAGGTGAACCTCGATATTCGACGTCGACTTGTTACAGAGATGCCTGTTGGTCAGGTGATGCTTCCACCAACAACGGCTCTGAGATTGAGGAACGAACCCCCTCAGAACAACAACCACAGGGCGATGTCGACTAGACCATAGCCAAGCCTTGGCAGTGATGCCTTCAGCATTCTGGAGGCCAACATCCAGGGTGCCCATCTGATCCTAATATCATCCCCAAGTTTGATCTGCTGAATCCCTTAACCCTAATGGTCAACAAGCTGCAGACTCTGCTTGATGCGGCTCCGATCCATGCTGCTCGAGTGAACAACCCTAGCGACTTAGTTACCCCACCTGGCAAGGCGCTGGTTCGAGGAGCTACGAATGTGGACATTCTCGAGTAGCGAAGTCGCAAATAGGAAGCTCGTGTGGTCGAGCTTGAGCACAACCCTGCAGGCCGAACTGCGGCTGCTCCATCCATTAGTGCAAGAACCACGAGGACCTGCATCCCTCATGATAGGCGCAACTTACGGATGATGATCCATAATCATCGTGAGGAGCACCATGAAGACGATCATTGTCATAATGATCGCAGATATCCAGGATGAGACGGTCGATGTGATTCCCTTGTCCGAAGGAACAAGCATGATAGTCCTCTTCCATCTCCTCCGAAAGAATTCGATGGAGGTTACAAAGCCTTCACGCTTGAGCTCTGGTCGATACAATAGCCCAAGAAGTTCAAAGTAGGTCCGATCCAAAAGTACAATGAGAAGCTCAACCCAAACAAGAGGTTACAGATGTTGTCGGTGACATGGGAACCGGAGGTCCCCGAGTTCCGAGGCCAGGACAGCGGAGTGCCATGTGGCGCCCTCCCTCGGGGATTATCTCCTCGAGGTCCGAGAAGTCCAAGTTCCGGGAGATGGTGCTCAGGGCCATGAACAGTGGTCCCCGAGTACCCGAGTTCCCCGAGGATCCGAGAAGACCAAGTTTCAGGAGAGGGCGCTCGGGGCCATGAACAGTGGTCCCCGAGTTCCCCGAGGACCGAGAAAGGGCATATCCCTTAGAGAGTTCTCGATGCTATGAACAGTAGTCCCCGAGCACCTAGAGTTCCCTGAGGACTTGAGAAGCCCCTTGCCGGTGGACCCCACAAGGGCTCAACGGTGAGGTGTCAATTGGTGAGAGGCCCGATGCTACATTTAAGAGGGGCGCGTGGCCTGTCACTTCCAACCACTCCCCCCATGCCTGCTGTCAGCCCCTGCCACTCCCTAGTATGAAGGTGTGGGGACATTTAATGTGGCGGATCCCACTCCCTAGATGAGGGCGATGTGGCCAGTCGTCTCCTTGTCCAGCGACTGCTCGCCCACATGCACGTGCCCTAGCCCGGCTGCCTTCACGGAGTTTCGTGCCTGCTGAAGGATGTCCCGCATCATCAGCTTCACGTTAGTCCGCTCGGTGATGACGGTCTGGAACTCGTCCTCTGCGTTCTTCAGATAGTCCTTGAGGCTGGTGCCACCGGCGGGGCTGGCAGGGACACCCCTCGCGGTCGGGATCTCCCGGCGTTGGGCAGCCGCCTCGGTCTGAGCTCGCTTGAGCTGCTCGGCTCGAGCCTCGACGGCCTACTCTCGGGCAGCTAGTTCGGCCTCCTGCTTGGCGACCAGCTCCTCCCGGGTGGTGAGGGACGATGATACCAAGGCTGCATCCGCCTCGCGCCGCGCGATCTGCTCCTCCCGGGCATCAAGGGCCACTGCCGTTATTTCGATGTCGGTCTCACGTATCGCGACCTCCTCCTCCCAATGGAGGACTTCGGTGTGGCCACGCTCGAGCTCGTTGTTCTGACGGGCCAAGTCTGCCTGGGCAGCCTGCGCGGCCTCCTCCCTTATCTTGGCTGCCTCCTCCCAGGACGCCAGCTGCCGCTCCCGAGCAAGCAGCTCGAAGGCGCGCCTCTGGGATGCCTGGTCGCTCTCGGTCGCGAGCCGCTCCATGCGGCTGGCCTTCTCCTGCGCAGCGACGGCTTCATCACGGGTCTCCTCCAGTGCTTCCCGCTCCTCAGCCACCTCGCGCATAGACTTCTCGTAAGACGCACAGGCCGAGGCGATACGGGTCTCCAAAAGTTTCCCGACCTCTTCCAACCGGCCCCTCTCTTCAACCAGGGCGGCGTGCTCTTTGTGAAGCTTGGCTCGCTCTGCCACCATGGCCACTTTGAGATGCCCGATGACCTCCCGGGCGCTTCCCAGCACCTCCGGGTGGGGTTCCGGCGCCTGGCTAGACGGTGGCCGGAGGCTGGGTCCCCTACGAGCCCTTCCTACAGAGACACTCGGGGTCCCCGACGGCTGCTACGCTGGCACCGCCCTCGTCGCGACCACCTCCCCTGCGGCCACTCGCTCCTTCCTCGGAGGGCTCGAGGTAGGCTCGGTCGGCGCCTGCTGCTCGGGACCGACCGGTGCCCTCGGCTCCGGGTCCACTGGCGCGCTCGGCTCTGGAACAGGCGCGCCCGGCCTCGGAACAGGGGCTGGCCTCGGCTCCTCCGGTTGCCTCTGGCCTCCTGCAGGATCCTTGGGCGGCCTGAAAACAAAAAAGGTTAGTAGCAAGCCAAAATCTGGGCAGACATACTCGAGACAGAAAGGGAGCTTACATGGTCTTCGGCCCGCGGTACCGCTACCGAGACTCCAGAATCCGGAAGTCGGGGCTCTGCGGCTTCGGTCCGGGCTCTGCCTTCCTCCTCTTCGGGGGAGGGCTCTGGCCCTCGGGCCGTTGTGGGCCAGCCCCAGCGGATGCCCCAGAGCATTTCTCCGATGGCTGGTCGGTCCGGCTGCCAGCCGGTGCACCGCCAGCAAGGCCCGGGCCCTCAGGCTACCGCGCCCTAGATCTGGCCTCTGTACCAGACTCTGCTCCCAAAAATTGGTCGCCTCAGCCACCCTCCATCGCGCCGCCCACCGCCGGCCGAAGAAGGCTGAGGGACGTATGCCGGGGGGCGCTTCCCCTTGTCTCCTCGGGCCGTCGGCCTGCTGCCTTCAGTGGCGACGCCACGCCCTCCGTTGTCATCCACCCCAGGAATTTGTATGGTTCCAGGGTTCCGGCGCCCCAGACGATCCACCAGGCCTTGGGCGTCGAACTCCAGCATGGACGCTTGCAGTGCCATCCGGCCTGGATACGCGTAGAGCGCCAGCTCCTCTCGGGGCAGGACCGCCCGGACGAGGTCATCGACGCCAGTCACCACCTTCAGCAGAGTCGCCAGCGTCCCCTCATCGAGGTCTCCGTCAGGGCCGATGTGGGTCCTCGTCAGGTCACCCGAGCCGGTGTACATCCAGGCGAAGCGGGCCCGCTCCCACAAAGGGGCCAGACGGTGGCACAGGTAGTCGGCGATCACCATCAGTGAAGTCAGCCCCGCCCAGCGTAGGTCGTCGATGCGGTTCAGCACCGGGCGCAAGCGCTCATCCTTCGTGGGGGCCGCCTCCCAGGTCGGCCTGTGGGGTTCCGCCAGCGCTTGGGGCAGCGTGAGGCGGTCATGGGGGCTGACATCGACGTAGACCCAGTCTCGGTGCTAGTCCTCCCATTTGCTGCGCAGCACTTGCGGGATGTAGAGTTCACTGAGCCCCTCCCGTAGGCGAAAGTTGCAGTAGCGGACCACCTCCACCTCGTTGGATCCTTTCCTCTTCCCGGCCTCTCGGAGGATGAAGAAATACCGGAACAGAGCGACCGACGGAGGCACTCCCACGAACATCTTGCAGAAGTGCGCAAAGATCGCCAGCTGGATGCCGAATGTGTCTAGCACGTGGAGGAATTACGTCGAAAACGGCGGCACCAGTCTGGCAGCGACGAAGGACACGAAGATGACGATCCACTCCGGCTGGCGCATGGAGGGCGGAAAGTTCGCCAGCGTCACCACCGACGCCTCCCGCTGGCCGGCGGGCACCATCAGCTTGCGGACTTTCTCCGCCCCCTCCTCGTTCACAATGTGGGACTTCGGCAAAACGCTGTCGGAGCTCGACGTGTCCCGATGGCTGCTTCCTGCCCTTAGCATTTTTTGGGGGTCGGGAGCGTGCTGGAGGGGTTGAGGAGAAGGGTGCGCTGTGGGCTGAAGAGGGCGAGAGCTCCCAGTGCGCAAGGAGGATTAAGGTAGGAGATGGCGATCGCAAGAAAGGCATGAGAGGCAACGGTTCGCTCCCCCTCTCCTTTTTATATCCTGGGGATTTCAAACGGCACTTTTCACAGTGCATTCTGTGAAGCACATTCCCCTCGATCAGCGCGGTTGCCAGGCGAATCTCCCTCGATCCGTGCGGTTGCCAGCCGCACTACCCTCGATCCGCGTGGTTGCCACGCGCGCCTCCCGCCTCGCTATCACTCTCCTCAGAAGTCGGAAGGACACGCGTCCTTTCGGTTTCCCGCTTGGACCGTACCAAAAGCCTGGGCCGGAAAGACTACGAAGACAGCAAAACTCTAGCGCCTGAGAACAGGCCACGTGGCATCGATGCTGGGATCGGCCTCGAAGAAATAAGGGCCCCATCCGCAGTCTCTGAGCCATCGCCTGCCAATGGGCTTGGGGGCTGCTGTCGGTGACATGGGAACCGGGGGTCCCCGAGTCCCGAGGCCAGGACAACAGAGTGCCACGTGGCGCCCTCCCTCGGGGATTATCTCCCCGAGGTCTGAGAAGTCCAAGTTTCGGGAGATGGTGCTCGAGGCCATGAACAGTGGTCCCCGAGTACCCGAGTTCCCCGAGGATCTGAGAAGAACAAGTTCCAGGAGAGGGCGCTCAGGGCCATGAACAGTGGTCCCCGAGTACCCGAGTTCCCCGAGGACCCGAGCAGACAAGTTCTGGGAGAGGGCGCTCGAGGCCATGAACAGTGGTCCCCGAGTACCCGAGTTCCCTGAGGACCGAGAAAGGGCATACCCGGGAGAGAGTGCTTGGGGTTATGAATAGTAGTCCCCGAGCACCCAGAGTTCCCCGAGGACTTGAGAAGCCCCTTGCCGGTGGACCCCACAAGGGCTCAACAGTTAGGTGTCAATTGGTGAGAGGCCCGATGCTGCATTTAAGAGGGCGTGTGGCCTGTCACTTCCAACCACTCCCCCCACGCCTGCTGTCAGCCCCTGCCACTCCCTGACAGGAAGGCGTGGGGACATTTAATGCGGCGGATCCCATCATGCGTCATCCAGCGCACCTCGGGATAACGTCGTAGGGCTCGAGGCATATCGCTTGTCGCCCTGCTGTGTCAGGCTTGCTCTGACTGGACGGGCATGCGGGGTTGCTCGGTGGCTGCCCGGCGGGCTCTCCCCGCTGCACCTGCTAAAAAGCGAGATGATGACGACAGGACCAGACGGGGGCGCATTTTCAACCCTCCCCGTAACATCAAGCTACAGCCCATGATGGTTGCTTTCCATTTATGGCGCATTGAAACTCGCGCTATCCTTTTTGGGCACGCCAGGCCGCCCCAACGGGGTATAAGAAGGGGCGGGCTCCCCAGAGAGGAGAGGGGAGAAGGTGAAGCAGAAGAGCTCGCTAAAGTCTCACGCGTTGAAGAACACCGAGACAAGCTAGTGAAGAACAAGAGACACACAATTCTAGACTTAGACAGAAATCCTTGTAACACAACTGATCTTTAGAGAAGCATTCCCAGAGCATTTATAGCATATACACAGGAGTAGGGTATTACACTCTGTGCGGTCCGAACCTGTCTAAAATACCCTGAGCATTTATTTTCTCTAGCATCCGATCATCCACTCCGCCTGCATCTCATTTACTCCCATTTAATTCACGTACAAGGTAGATTCAGAATCATCCCCCCAGCCGAATCTCAAAGGGGGTCCCTCCAGATCCCCGCTTGTGGAGTTCATCCTCCAACAGATGTACTCCACCATTATTCAAGCAACTGGCGGTGACAACAAGTTAATGACCAATTACCTGCTAACTGCCCTTGATGGACCTGCAAGGTCCTAGTTGTTGAACCTGCCATCCAACTCGATCTGATCATTGGCTGAGTTGAAGGCTCAGTTCATCGCCAACTTCATCAGCTAAACCAAGGGAAGGACAAATATCTTTGGGACTTCATCCAGAGGTTCAACAATAGGCGTAATTGTTGTCGAACGGGTAGGTTACACTAGCAAAAATCAAAATTTCTCTACCGCATTTAACCATAAAATCATGCGAGTAGGGGACCATAGATCGTTACCACTAGACGTGCAACGCATCAGAAGAAGAGTTAGAGTAGACCGATCCAACTTCGTGCGAGTCCTCGACCAGCCTTGACCATATGCACCGTGTCTTCGACCAGCTCCGACCACGAGCATCGTGTCCTCGACCAGCTTCGCGACCATGAGCACCACGTCCTCGACTAGCTTCGTGACCACGTAGAGGAAGTAGTCGATCACATCTACCACCTCATCGACCATAAACAGGGAGCCTTGACCACCTCCTCGATCACGGTAAGGAAGTAGTTAAACCTGTACTAGTGTCCTTTTCACCGATCAGCACCGCAGCAATCGCAGCAGTGCCTCCACGATATCCACACATATAGGGATGGAACATCGTGCGTCGTTATGCTAGTACCGTGCGCTCGACTAGCGTTTTGCAATGAGTTTGCGAAGACACAATGACCATGGTTTTGATGGCGAAATCAACTCATGCGCCCACAGCTCCTGCCTACTCTTATATAGAGTACGCTAATGGGCCTTTAATCTCAAAGCCTATCATGACTCTAAACCCTAATGGACATTCAATCATATTAAATCTCATTCGCAGATCCAATCGACATACGCGATCGCCTCTAGATCATATCACCAACAGTAATATGATCCCAGATATCTTCGATGGGTCAGTCATCATCGCCTTCAAGAGAAGCGTCAATTATAGAGATATGGTCAGGAAGCTGGCCACTTGAAAAATCCAAATAGTCAAAGAGTGACTTTGACAAGTGTCAAGTTATCAGCTTGAAGAGAAGCTTAAGATTGCTATTGCTGACTACCATAGCAAACATGCCAAGCCAGGTATTGTCAATGATGAGCCCAAATTCTATGGGGCCGATCAGAACTTGGCACACATCATCGGAGGATCTGCCACGTATGAGTTCAAAAGGTAGTACAAGGCGGTCAAAAGGGAGGTTAACTTGGCGCTGACTGGACCTCCAAGGTACCTCAAGTGATTAGAGGTTCCAATTACCTTCGAGCAAGCTGGCCACCCAGCCGCGGTTCCACACCCGGGTTGGTACTCGGTTGTGGTTCAGCCTACTATCCTTAGCATCAAGGTTTTTTGAACATTGGTCGACGAGTGTAGCTCGCTCAATCTCATCTTCTCTAAGACATTAAACAAGATGGAAATCCAAAGGTTGGAGCTCAAGACAGGAGTTGATCCTTACCATGGTATAACTCCAAACTCATCGATCATGTATCTTGGTCAAATCGAGTTACCGATCATGTTCGATGCACCCGAAAACTTCCATGCAGAGAACCTGGCCTTCGATGTTGTGGACTTCTAAACAGCGTACAATGTGATTCTAGGTCACCCAATACTGGGCAAGTTCATAGACGTGGTGCATTATGTGTACTAGGTGCTCAAAATCCATGGTCCCAAGGGGGTGATAACCGTCAAGGGAGATCAACATGCAGTGGTCAAGTGAGACAAGCATAGCCTGGAGATGGTCGAGCACTTCTGCCGAATAGCGACTACCTCAAGAGACATAGCGTCTAAATGTCAGAGACGTTAAGCTACCGGCAAGAGCAAGGATAGTGCCAAGGACTCCAAGCTCGTGAGTCTCGTTGATACTTCCAAGCCCGATGACTCCGCCAAGGGTGAAACTAACAACGGTGCCAAGGACAAGGAGGCTGATGGTGGTTTGAAGGCAATGCCCATTGACCCGTCTGAGCTGGCCAAAACTATCAGAATAGGGGCTGACATTAACCCCAACTAGGAACTAGAGTTCATCACTTTCCTCCAGGTAAACTAAGATGTGTTTGCATGGCAACCATCTGATATGCCTGGAGTCCTTAGGGAAGTGATTGAGCACCGACTAGTTGTGGAACCTGGTGCCAAATCTGTGATATAGAAACAGCGAAGATTCATGGAGGATAGAAAGCAAGCCATCCAGGAGGAGGTCGGCAAACTCCTAAAGGTGAGCTTCATTCGAGAGGTTCGTCATCCCACATGGCTCGCGAATCATGTCCTTGTGAAGAAGGCCAACGACAAGTTGAGGATGTGTGTCGACTTCACCGACCTCAACATAGCTTGTTCCAAATATCCTTTTCCTCTTACTTGCATCGACCAGATCATCGACTCTATGACATGTTGTGCATTGCTATGTTTTCTAGATGTCTATTTAGGATATCACCAAATTAGCATGGGAATAGAAGATAAAGAAAAAACCTCTTTTATTACTCCTTTTAGTATATTTTGCTATGCAAAGATACCTTTTGGTTTGAAGAGTGATGGTGCTACTTATCAACAGTGTATTCAAAATTGTTTATAGCTCCAGATCGAGCGCAGTATCGAAGCTTATGTCGATGATATTGTAGTCAAATCTACAACCAAATATGCATTGATTGACAACTTCAAGAAACATTCGACAACCACATGAAGTATTGTATGATGCTTAACCCTGAGAAGTACACGTTTGGCATTCCGCCTGGCAAGCTTCTCAGTTTCCTAGTGTCAAGTCGAGGCATTAAGGCCAATTTGCGCAAAATCGAGGCTCTCGACCGGATGCGGTCACCTCGAACACTGAAGGAGGTTCAAAAATTGACAGGATGCACAGTAGCCCTTAGTCGATTCATCTCTAAGATGGGCGAGCGAGGGATGCCTTTTTTCAAATTACCGAAGAAACACGACCAGTTCGAGTTGATGGAAGAGGCAGAGAAGGATTTTAAAGACTTGAAAAGGTATTTACCGTCTCTGTTAATTCTAATCCCACCTAATGACAAAGAGAAACACTTTTTGTACATTTCAGCTACCCCGTAAGTTGTAAGCAAAGTCCTGGTAGTCGAACAAAAATGTCCCAAGAAAAAGGCCAAGATCCAGAAGCTAGTTTACTATGTGAGTGAAGTTCTACATGATGCCAAGCTACAATACCCGCAAGTGCAGAAGTTGCTTTACGCAAACCTGATGACTTCCCGGAAGCTGTGACATTATTTTGAAGCACACAAGGTCACCATCGTGATAATGTATTCGCTGAAGGATATTATACGCAATAGGGAGGCTACTGGGCGGTTAGGGAACTACCGTCGAATATCAAACTATAGGGTATATATGCATAAGGAGTACAGTATAATAACTCTAGATATTGTGAACTCAGATTCATGGGACCCAGTATACTCAGAGATTATGAAGACATATACTAGGAAGGTCTCGATCGAGTTAACTGACTCGAGTACGACTAGTATCCAGGTCGGATTCATCTGACTTGCCTTGGCCGACAAGACAAAGAACTCCCTATTAACTACGGATGGATCCGAGATGGTACATCGACCCTCTATATAAGGCAGGGCCTTGACCCCTAGAGGGAAGGGAACGAAAGATTCACGCATACACAACTCGAGGCAAGCGACACCAAGACCCTAGCAATGGGAGATATTCGGTGACTTCAACCCTAGATTAGCCTAGATCCAATTCTGTCTATTGTAATAGGTCTAGCCATATTGCTTGTAAACAAGATAATCAATATACGATAGCATCCACACAGGACTTAGGACATTACTCCAATCGGGGGGCCCGAACCTGTATACATCATGTGTCTTGTTTCTTGTTCGATCCTTGATCTCAAAGGTACCCCTGTTCAATTACGGATATATTATCGGGTACTAATCTTCAACAATGTCAAATCACAAATAGACTTTGTGGAACAACCTTCTAATAGAAATCATTAAAATTAGACTCTCATGGCTACTTGCACTAATCATTCTAAAATAATTATATGAAACACCACATGAATGTGTATGACTTCACAGAGTGATTAACCACATGCAAGAATCATGTGGTATTGGTTCATTAGAATCATCTACTATTATCTATGAAGATAATATTGCTGGTATTGCTGAAATACGTACATATTATATAAAGAGCAAAATCACAAAGTATATGGCCTCAAAATTATTTTATCCTCATGAATTACAAAAATGAGGAGATATATACTTTGTAAACAGTATCATATGATAATATTACAAATATGAGGAGATATATACTTTGTAAACAGTATCATATGATAATCTTACAAATTTATTTCCAAAGTCTTTACCAACATATTTATTCTATTTATGGAATTGATATAAGACGAACTCAAGAGTTGCAAAGCTCAAGGGGAGTAAATTCCTAATATATAAACCTATCATGATTCTCAAATCATAAATATTGTACTCTTTTCCTTTATTAGTTTTTCGTATCAGGGTTTCTCATATAAGGTTTTAATGAGGCAATATTAATACAAGTAGATATGTCATATCATTTTTCTTCTAACTTTTTCCGCTGGGTTTTTAAAATATTTTTGATGGTATATCAAGAGTATATATCTTCTCATATTTTTTTCTCATAGGATTTTTGGAGACGATTTTCATTGCGATACATATAGATTGATCCAGAGAGAGTATCACAGTTATATGGTCAATGTTACTGACATCCATTAGAAAAAAAATGTCTTTCTAATGAACGTCCATTCAACTTGTTTATATTCACACTATATCAATAAAAGAAAAATGAGATTTCACTCTCGGGTTACTATTCTACTGATTTTCTAATAGATCCATTCGTGTGGTACTTGGTAGCCCGTGCGGGTTCATGACCAAAAGTTGAACTCATTTCTGTACCCCGAGGATACATTTTTTTTATTACAAGCAAGAACGACACAAGACCACTACACATATGCCACACGCGAGCGTGTCAGTATGACACAACAAAGGTGAGGCGGCATAATGTTGTATTGGGTGCCATTTCTTAGCGCAGACAGGCGACTTTGTCACTTGCAAGCGACGAATGAGGCCTCGATTCAGTGACTTCGGCACAAAAGTGTGTGAATGCCGTGCCTTAGCAATGATATCACATGTTGGTTGCACAGGCGTGGTGAAAGCGACGAATCAGTAGCGTGAACACTCACTCGATCAGCCGCAACTAAAAAAGCCCTCGGTAACAAAGAGATGCAAGCATGTTCTCAAATCAAACAGGCAGCCTCTTTTATTTTTTTCGTTTTAAAATTATGCCATGAGCTCTAGTTTGCACTTAAGAAGTAGGCAGCCCTCCATGTTAGACGGCATGGCCTTCCCAACCGAGCAAGCGCTCGATCCACGATTACAGAGGCACGAGCACGAGTACAGGGGTGGATCAGTATATACCGAGCGGGGCATATCTCTTACTCATTTTTAGTCGTTTAATGAACTATTTTATTGTAGCTACAGAACCCTAATAACTAGCAGGCCGCTCAAATCTAGGCTGGATCCGCCCCTGCACGAGTAGACAGCCTCCCGAACAAAATAATTGGCAAGTGCAGTTGAGCCCAGTTGTAATTTTAATCTGTGCCGTGTTTGACGAACCGCATGATGCAGGCAACCAGACGTCCAGACCTAACGAGCACACGATAATTTTCTGCATCTAGATGATTTCTGAAACGTACTACACGAGAGGGAGTTCAAAAGGACTTGCAGGTATATGGAGTTCGTTCTTTACTTCCTTCATATTGGACTTCCCGCGCGCGTGCGCGCGACGCGCCGACAGCGGCGGCCACGACGCGGACGTGAGTCAGGATGCAAGTGGGCGGCGGGTTGTGGCTGCCCGCCCCACGTCTGCACCAGCCGCAAGGGCGTATGCAGGCACATGCGGTGAGCCCGTCACGACTGCAGAGTGCACGCGGCAAGATGCGGATTCTGCCCGGCCCGCTTAATTCTTGGTGCACGGAGTACAAAATGGCTACAAAGCATAGCAATATTTGTTTATATCATAGGTTTTAAAAAATCCAAGAAATATATAAAAGTCTTAAAATTCAAAAGAAACATGAAAAAGGAATGATTAGCCACAAATGTATATTTTGAATTCCTTATTTGCTAACAACTAGCATAAATTATGTCAAATCATTACATCATTTGACTTAAAGATTTGCTTCCTAAAAGAAAAATAAAACAGTCTTCAGCCTGCACTCTAACTTAATTTTTCACGCCTAAGCTCCATTCAAGGTCTGAAACTACAAAAAGGGAAACAACATAAAAAGGAAATTAAGATTCACATGCTACAAGTATTATTTGCAACCCTTTGCTGAACAATTGATGACTGTTCAGAAACAAAGTATACATAACTTCCATTCCAAAACAAGAAGACCATTATTTAGACTACAGTATCTCTAATATGAGCATCTTTTCTCTATTAGCCGTGCAGAAAAAGTGGCTTCATCACTTTCTTTCTCCTCATTCTTATTCTGTGATTCAGCAATGATTCTGCGATTCCTCACATTTCTTGCAGTCTGACAGACCATTAAGGTGACAAGCAAAACAAAATCATACAGGGGCAAAACAGAGCATGCTGAAATCAAATGTCTCTAGGATGTCATCATCTGGCAAGCTAAACTGAAATCTTAAGTAAATAATACTCCACAAATCATGTGCCAATTTTCATCATCTTGCTTCTTGCAGCAGCACAAACAAGCTAGCTAGTATAGCACGAACACAAGCACCCCTTCATTGCTCTGACGTCATGGCATGGCGAAGCACCCAGAATCATAGCAGGAAACAGAGCAAGCAAACAAGCGGCCTCCTCCAGTTACTCCGTCCATTCCCCATCTAACGGAAATCAAGAATGTACTTGCGAATTGGCGGCAGTAGAAGCAGATGGAAGAGCGGGGGCGATGGAGGCATGCGCTATGGAGAAATAGGTGGAGCCGACGACCATTGGTGGCGGCGGAGCACGTGCAGACAACGAGGTCGGCGGCAGATCCTGACGACAAGGGGTGGCGGCGGGGTTTGCACAGGCGACGGGGGCCGACGGTGGAGGGGGCGGTGAAGTCAGGAGTGTCCGACGGCGGGTCTGCCTGCCCTTGCGTTACTGCCCTTCTCGCTGTTGTGGTAGGCTTGCAGCGCCACTGGGATGATGTGGGCTACCCGCGTAGAGCCGCTTCAGCTAAGCGGGTAAAATTCAGGCGCTATGTGGGCTTGCGGCATGGGCTGGCCTAGCGGGATGGCCGCATAGCCCGCCCCACTTGCACCCTTAGACGTAAGGCGTCGTAGCTGTGGTGCGCCTACGCCGTCGCCACCGCCACCACCACTATGGTGCGCCCACGGACAAAGAATTGGAAGGTGGATACACACTACCATCCCTGTCGTCGCCGATGCGGTGCGCCCGCTCACAAGGAACCTGAAGGTGACGGTGTGTTGGCGATGCGTGCAACTAACTGACTTGAAGTCGGAGTGCAGCCGGGTGCTGTACGTCAATGTGTGGTCCATGTGCGCGTGCGTGCGTCAATCACTCGTCCCTCCCACCTAATTATCTTCAGAAAGCTGAAAAGGGATATGGAGGAGGTTTCGGTCTCCGAGTGGTGACGCACGAACTTGAAAAGCTAGAAGACCCTGGCACGATGTATTATGTTGGAAGGACGCTGTTGTCAAGCGTCGTCGCCGCCGCCTTCTACCGTCACCACGATCCCGGCGGCCGGGAAGCGCTTTGCCTTTCGTGCCAGGAGGCACTCGGTTTCAGGGAAAACATTATCGGTGATAAACCCGATTTACCGGGTTTACTAGTGAACCTTGGTAGAAAAATGTATCATATTTACTAGTATTTTATTTGAATTTATTTGAGTTTTACTAAAATTTATTAGATTTTTTCTTGTATATTCGATATTTCAAATGAAACGTGTTTCCCGGTAACATTAGGTAAATTTTATTTACTGGTAGTGTTTTACTTGCTCGGTTTCTCCCATTGGGAATGCTGTCGATCAAAATCGGATAAGAAACTGGTTTTATGTCTATAAAACAACTGATCAGTTATCACCACCAGATTAGTTATCATCCTCCACGGGTTGCATTATCTTGGAACGTTGGCTCATCAGTTAGGCGGCGGATCAAAAAGAGAGCAGTTAGCCTGCCCTAGTACCCTACCCTACCCAAGCGCCCATACGACAAGGCTGTTGCGCTGTCATGCATTTTTCCATGTTATTCATTCACGTTTCGTATGGTTTGGGAGGGCTTCTAAATCTGGCGATCGAAAGGCTTTCCTTCACGCCAGACTACGCACGCTCCGGAGGCCTTTCTTTCCAACATGGAGGCGTGCAAGCGTTTAATTTGTATACTTCTCGAGCATTTTTTTGGCCTTGCAAGCCTCGCAAGCTCGACAAATCCCCAGATTGCACCACACTCTTGAACTTATCAAAGATTTGTTTATGAAAATATATCCATATTTAGGCTAGGGTACTTTCGAGATTAAGGATCGAGCATAAAACAAGACTCTTGATATTGACAGGTTCGGACCCCTTGTTGAAGTAATACCCTACATCGTGTATGAAGGTTGATATATTTGTATTCTCTCGAATGCAAACAAGGTGGTTAGACCTATTATAAGGATTAGATCGGATCTAAACTATATTAGAATTGAAGTCATCGAGTATCTCCTATGGTCTTAGTACTTACGTTGAGTTGAGTTATGTTGAACTGCTCTAGTTCATCGAAGCTATAGGGTTTGTAGAAGTTGAAGTTCCCCTTTCAAGGGTCTGGGTAACTACCTTTTATAGGCCTTAGCACTGATCTGAATCCTGTCGTAATCGATGAGGAGTCTTCCGTCTTATTAAGGCAATGTAGCTTAATCCAGCTTGATACTAGTCGTACTCGAGTCGGTTAACCCGATCGAGATCTTCCTAGTATAGGCTTTTGTGATCTTTGAGTATACCGGGTCCAGTAGATTTGGGTCCATAATATCCAAAGTCGTTAAAGATATGAACAAATTATCATATTCATATATGATGTACTCCTTATACGTGTATACCTATAGTTAGGTATTCAACAGTAGCAATCTAACTCTGCTCAGCAAGGAGGATTTCTACAAGCGTCTACTCGAGTACTGCCAAATCCGAACCCAGTCGAGTAAGGTGGATCAAGCATGCAGTCGAAAGAATCAAGCAAGGAAAAGCTCTGTTCTGAGTATTGAGTGGAAACGCTATTGGGTCAAGCGCCCTACCCTTGTCCGTACTCGAGACTTGAGAAAGGCTTAAAAAACTCGACTTCACAACATACATCTCTGAGTAGAGTTAAAAAGAACATCTTCGAAATTTGAAATATTGGGTATAGACACATTTAATGCATCCAGATGGGCGTGCATAGATTCGCACGACGCTATCAGCCCGTCTTTCACACCAAACGAGGCACTACAGTGGTGCCTCAAAATATTACCGTGACAGAAACGATTTCTAGAATCCACCTCCAAGAAGGGGATGTTTTCCGAAATTCATCATGGGATGAGGCCTATTTATTCTTTCGATGAGAGTTTTGCCATCTAACCTTTTCAACTTCTATAGTAAGATTGCCTTATAATTTTTTCGCCATCATCTCTTTCTCCAGCACCACCGCTTTTACTTAGAAACTCGTCCTTTAGCCTGAATCCAATGGAGGGGACCTCCAACTAGGCAGCCTTGCCATTGGGGGTGCTGGATGCCTTCTCCAACAAGTTACTACATTTGGAAGACTTCATCTTCTTCCGTTGTGTCTGCACCACCTAGCGTGAAGTGCATAGAGTGGTGGAATTTGTGCCCTGGATCTTAAAAGGTCCTTTCGTGCACGGGGACAACGTGTTAGAGATACAACACCTAGGAAGCGATGCAGTTTTCGATCTTTGTCTTCAGGGTTTGGCCGGTGACAGTTGGGAGATCATTGGTGCCTCGAACGGGCTTGAAACTCCATACCATTGAGGGGCCTCCAGAACAATCAAATCCCCCGTGGGGAATTTTAAATGACATTCTTATAGATGGTTGCCGCCCAAGCTTTCCCCATAGAAATGCGATAAATTTTCTAGTAGGTTTTTGTTTGATGGTTGTGATGAAAACTTGGATGTTACTTTGCTTGTCCACCATGCTTTTACCCTTATTTCCTTATCGATGGAATAAAGTTAACACGAATAGGTGCAAAAACTGATTAGCACATGCCATGTCCATCCTCGAGATTTGCTGCCTGAGTATATGTTGATGCTTGTACCATAAAACCATATGGTGTAGCCCCCGACTCTCTGCTTGATGACTAAATTGAGTAGAGAGTAAAGCTGTAGCAACGTAAGTATGCAATGTAGCCCTTGACTCCCTATTTGATGTGATAATCAAGACAAAGAGTAGAGTTGTAGAATCAAAAAATACCCAACATGGCCCCTGAGTCTTCGCTCAATAGCTAAGTTCGAGTAGTAATTAGAGCATAGCACCGGCATTAAACAATGTCACTCTGTGCTCTCTGGTTAACATGATAGTTAAATAGAGAGTGAAGTATAAGCATAAATATATGACGTAGCCCCTGACTCTCCACTCAATGATTGAATCGAGTGGAGAGTAGAGCATAAGCATCGACTCCTTATCGACCACAAGCTCAAATGCATCAACCCCGAGCATATGGTTGCAATTTTGTCACCGTCATTGAATGAATCCGATCAATCAAGTAGGTGAGTATTAAAAAACCACTCTCACTTATGCTTATTTTTTACCGCAACCTTTGATTTGACGCGTCATAATGACACCGCACCCCTCTTTGCAGAGTTTAGACAAGTCATAACGTCTCAGTGATGCCTCGACATCCGCTAGATGCGCCACGTGACTGGGGCGACCTCGTCATCACGCCTGGTGCTATCGGATCTTGACGGTGCCATTTCCACAGTATGAACCATTTTCACAGCTATAAATAAAGAAAAAACCAAAGCTGTATGATCTCACCCCGTTTCCTTCCTTCCCCTTGCAAACAACCTAGTAGAAACTTGTAGAGCTTGAGACCATGGCCTCCACTCCACCATTGTCTCCCAAGCCATGTCAAGAAATCAGAGGAGTATGACCTCTTACCATAAGGCCTCTCACCATGGTTCCACCCAGCGTCATCATCATTTCTTCTGATGAGGAGGAATCGAGTAGGCCTAGGAGGAGAGGGAATAGAATGTCCATTGGAGGTCATCGACCTTTCACCCACCACCTCTTGTGTTTCCTTGATGCCAATGCGGGCCACACAAGAGGGAGATGACGATGGTGGTGATCTTGATGAGATCATTGACTGGGTCACCAATGAGGTCTTCGGTGATGGTGCTCCCGAGCCTCTGATGGTGAACCAAGTGTGGTCGTCTTCTCTATCAAAAAACGTTAGATCATCTTCGTGCCCCGTAGAGGACCACTCAGCATTACCGGTGCCGGTCAGCAACTCTAGCAGGGCCTTCGCCTCGGCCACTCTCTCTAGCCCTTATGCTAGCCAGCAGCCGGTCCCCGGGGTGATCAGCTGCCACCCCAAAGAGGAGCAGAGAAGGTTCCTCAACTCGATCAAGGGTAAGTAGGGGTCCACATACTTCTAAACTCTTGAAAGTGGTGGATCTTCACTATTTGCAAGAGCTAGGTGGATCATTTCTGTCAACTTTGTGCTAGCCACACAAATTAGAAAGAGAAAATATGTAATAGGATAGTCAATCTAATCAAAATATAATCGACCTACCTTCGAGTTACCTTAACTATGTATGAAACTGTTAGAGTTGGCCGATGTTCCACTAGTGTTTGAGTATCTCACCGTTTGTAGTAGATAATTGTACTGATCTAGGTCGAGTAACTTTGACTACTATGTATGGTCTTTCCCACTTAGGTGATAACTCATGGCGCCTAGTCTATTTCTGCACCTTTCATAGAACAAGGTCTGCAGCAGTGAGTTTTCTGGGCTGGATTTTCTGACTATGATATCTACGCAATGCTTCTTGATACTTGGCCACACAAATGGATGCTCGATCACGGTATTGCTCGAGTAGATTGATATCATCTGCTTGTAACTGTTCTTGCCCTTCTTCTGAATAACTTTCCACTCATGATGATCCAAAGTGCAATTCAGTCGGAAGCACTGCCTCTGCTCTGTAGACTAAAAATACGGAGTTTCACTGGTGACCCCGTTAGTCGACGTATGAACGGCCCATAGCACTAAGGAAAGCTCTTTGACCTAGCGTTTTGAATAAGATCTTTCCCCCTGCAAGACTATACCATTGACGTGCTCAACCTGACCGTTACTTTGAGGGTGACTACTGAACCAAAATAAGTTTTTATGCCAAATTCTTCCAAGAATGCAGTAAAGGTCCCGCTTCTGAACTAGCTACCATTGTCTATAATTATCTGATGTGGAATACTGTATCGAGTAATTATGCTCCTCATGAAGTTCTTTGCTGCTTCTGCGGTTACTTTCCCATGAGTTCGACCTCAATCCATTTAGTGAACATGTCGATAGCCACGCATAGGAATTTGAAACCACCTTAGGCCCTTGGGAATGGTCCCAGGATATCCAAGCTCCAAACAAATAAAGGCCAAGAAAGAGGAATTGTTTGCACAGCTTGGGCTGGTTGAGTGATCTGCCTTTCAAAAAATTGGCAGCTTTCGCACTTTTTGACTAGCTCGGAAGCATCTTGGAGGGCAATCGACCAAAAGAATCCTTGGCGAAAAACCTTTTCGACCAAGGTGCGATAAGACACATTATTACCACACATGCCTCCATGGCTGTCAAGCAATATCTTATTGCCCTCTTCCTGAGTGTTGCACTTCATCAAAATTATGCTATTCCCCTTTTGGTAGAGCTTGTCATCTACCAAAGCATATAGCTTGGATTTACGAGCAATTTTCTCTACATACGCATCATCGGCATGGATCTCTCGACCTTCGAGATAGGCTAAGAATGGAGTAATTCAAGTAGGTTCGCGTTCGGGTAGTGCAACTACCGTGTATGTGGAATCTACCTCGCTGACCTAACTAGGCTGCTACCTAGTTAGGCAGCATCTAAGCTCAAAACTATCGAGACAGATGGTTTAAGGAGTTTCTCAATGAAGACTCCTATAGGTGTTGGAGAACATGATGAAGCGGGCCTAGCGAGTTCATCAGTAGTGGAATTGTCACTTCTTCGGATGTGTGTGACTTCCATCCCTTTGAACTGTTATTCGAGTTTTCATACTTTGTTCAGATAAGCCACCATGTTTTTGTCTAAGCACGGTACTCCTGTTGTACTTGGTTTACGACTAGCTGTGAGTCCTCTTTCACGAGTAATCGTCTGATTCCAAGTGATATAGCTATGCAGAGCCTATTTACCAGTTCTTCATACTCTCCAACATTGCTGGAAGCTTTAAATTCTAAATGTATTATGTACCTAAGTTCGTCGCCGTTGGAGATTTGAGTACAACACTAGTCCTCGAGCCTTGAAGCGTAAGTGATCCATCGGAAAAGAGCATCTAATGGTCCTTGACCATGTTTGGCTTTATTTCCTCAATATTCATCCATTTGGAGATGAATTCTACTAATACTCCCGACTTGATGCTCGTACGCGGTGCATAGTTTACCTTAAACTTATTGAGCTCAACCGCCTATTGCGCGATTCGTCTAGTAATATCCCTATTGTGCATAACATCTTTTAGCAGATACGTCATCACGATGGTGATCTTGTGCGCTTGGAAATAGTATCATAGCTTTTGGGAAGTCATTAAGACGTCATATAGCAACTTCTGCACTTGCGGGAATCGCAATTTAGCATCATATAGGACTTCACTCACGTAGTAAGCCGCCTTCTAAATCTTAGCCTTCTTCTCGGGGCATTCTCGTTCGACCACCTGGACCATGCTTACAACTTGTGGTGTAGCTGCAATGTACAAAAAGAACTCCTCTTTTTTGTTAGGTGGGGTTAGAATCAACAGAGACAATAAATATTTTTTAAGTCCTAAAAGGCCTTTTCCGCTTCTTTCGTCCACTCGAAACGGTTGTTCTTCTTCAGAAGCTTGAAGAAAGGCATCCTTCACTCGTCCATGCTGGAGATGAATCGACTAAGGGCTTCTATGCATCCTATCAATTTTTGAATTTTCTTTAGTGTTTGAGGTGACCGTATCTGGTCAAGAGTCACTATTTTGTTGGATTGGCCTCAATGCCACGACTTGACACTAGAAAGCTGAGAAGCTTGCTGGACAGAATGCCAAACATGCACTTCTTAGGGCTAAGCATCATTGTGGTATTTCCTGAAGTTGAAAAACATTTCCTTGAGGTCTACAATCAATGCATCTTTGGTTCTAGACTTGACTACAATATCATCGACATAAGCTTTAATGTTGCACCCAATTTGGGGATGTAAACAATTCTCGATCCACCGTTGATAAGTAGCACCATCACTCTTTAAACCAAAGTGCATCTTTACATAGCAAAATACATCAAAAGGAGTAATAAAAGTATTTTTCTCTTCATCCTCTATCCTTATGCTAATTGTTGGTAATATGCCCTAGAGGCGATCGAGTTTGCGGATTGGATCTGCTAATGGGCTTTAATGTTGATTAAAGGACCATTAGGGTTTAGAGTCATAATGGGCTTTAATGTTGATTAAAGGCCCATTAGCGTGCTCTATATAAGAATAGGCAGGGGCCAAGGCGCATAGAGTTTTTTTTCAGAAAACCTGGCCGCCTCCTATTCCCGAACTCCCTTCGAAACCCTAGCCGGGCACGCGGTGCTAGCACATCGGCGCACGGTGATTCCATCCTTGTACGTGTGGATACCGTAGAGGCGCTGCTACTATTGCGGTGCTGATCTGCTCGGGAGTACTCGGGACGTACCTGCGAGTACTCGGAAGGTGCTCGGGACGAGGTTGACGATCGACTACTTGACGCGCACGACGTTGGATTGGTCTGCTCCAACTCTTCTTCCGCTGCACTGCTCGTCAAGTGGTAACGATTCATGATCCCCTACTCGCATGGCTTCCTGGTTGAATGCGGTAGAGAAAATTTATTTTGTGCTAGCGTAGCCTACCCGCAACCCTTCAGTGGTATCAGAGCCATCCTGCGTAGTTTTCGATCTGGATCAGTCACATATAGAAGATATGTGATAGAAATAGATTAGATCTATTGTTTTTGATCAGTTCATATGATGGATTGATCAATGCACGGTTGGTTTGGTGAATTAGAGATCGGATGAGATGCCAGTCGATGAAACCACATAGCCAAAAAGATTAGCTCGATCTCCCACCTGGTTTTGCGTGCGACTTGCCCCTACCGGCTGGAATCACCATCGGGGCTAACTGCGTGCATCGCGACATGGTCGGGAGAACAGCAGATCGAGGTCGTGTGTGCTGTCATCGTTTCTGGAAAAACCTCACGCGATGATCAATGGGATTGATCTAATGAAAATTGAGGCATTATGAATGACTCGGAATTGGCTCGATACGATCGATCCGATGAGATTTTCATAGCGATTTCATAGATGCGATCTATGTATTTTCGAGAGGTTGTAATAACATGATCCCATCACGACATTAGAATTCGATTCTACGCTTAACTCGTTTTTGCAGAGAATGTTGTGACTGGTATGGCCTTGTGATATGTGATGCATGTGTGTAATTTTTCATGGCCTGCGTGTCATGGTTAATTGCAGCCCAAGGCTGTCATGTTATTGTATAACGGCCTGCGTGTCGACTTGTGATGCTTCTTCTCATGTAATTTATCTAGTGCTATTAGGTGTAATAGACTAGAACAAGATCATGGAGATTTGAAGCATGATGACCCGGAGGACAGGAACTGTGGCGATGAAGATCACCATGTGAAGGGGCCATACTATGTCACAGTTAATATGATTGCCTGTGATGTTTTTATGTTCCTGTCATACTATTCTTTCATGTTTTATATGTGGTGGATATGATTTTCATGATAGAGTAGTTTCCCTCAAAAAAATCAAGAGTAATTGATGCCCTTCCAATAGCTGCACCTACAAAGGTTTTGATCATTGTGTGGTAGGTCTGCCAAAGCAGGGTGCCATCATTTATCTTAACCAGTTAGAGTGGATGTCGGACATCCACACGCATAGTATTGGTTTACTTGATAAAGCTATCAAAACGGTTTTGGGCTTTGGGGCATGGTGTTGGGCGCCGGGGCATTCGATGCCACCCAGCAAACAAGAGTCACATAGGGATGTGATTAGCAAGGCGTTGCTTACCTATGTCACTAAGTTTCTAGCAGTGATGCCAAAGCTCACTAGAACTTAGTTGAATATGGATCTTGATCCTCTATATGTTGTTAGAGGGAAAACACATATAGTGGAGTATTTTTTGTTAAATTGTTTAATAGAAGATTCACATAGGCATAGTGCTGAACCTGCATTTTCTGTTGTAGATTATGGCACCGGCCGCTAGTAACACTTCCAGTTTTAATTTGCGATCGATTCTTGAAAAAGAGAAGCTTTCTGGAACAAACTTTATTGATTGGTATAGAAATCTGAGAATTGTTCTCAAACAAGAGAAAAAGGAATATGTTCTAGAGGTCCCCTATCCTGATGAACCAGCTGATAATGCTCCTGCCATGGATCGGAGGGCTTATGAGAAGCACACCAACGATTCACTGGATGTTAGCTGCCTCATGCTTGCCTGTATGTCCTCTGAGCTTCAGAAGCAATATGAGAACAGGGATGCCCATGATATGATTGTGGGACTCCGAGGCATGTTTGAGAACCAAGCTCGGGCCGAGAGGTACAACACCTCAAAGTCCTTGTTTGCGTGTAGGTTAACAGAAGGCAGTCCAGTCAGTCCTCATGTGATCAAAATGATTGGTTACATTGAGAGCTTGGAAAAACTTGGTTTTCCCCTTAGCCCTGAGTTGGCTACGGATGTAATTCTCCAGTCGCTCCCTGCGAGCTTCGAGCCGTTCATTTTGAACTTTCATATGAACAACATGGAGAAAAGCATGGCTGAATTGCATGGGATGCTAAAAACTGCTGAGGAAAGCATTAAGAAGAGCTCTAGTCATGTGATGATGGTTCAAAAGGATAGCAAGAAGAGAAAGCGCAAGGGCAAGGCTAAAACTTCGGATGAGATCTCGAGTTCTAAGCCTAAACCTGTTGGAAAGCCCAAGGCTAGCCCTGCCGCTTCTGACACTTGCCACCACTGCCATAAGACTGGTCATTGGCGGAGGAACTGCAAATTGTACTTGGAAGAACTCAAAAAGAAGAAGGGAAGTAAGACTTCCTCTTCAGGTATAAATGTTATTAAAATTAATCTTGCTACTCGTCCTGATGATTCATGGGTATTTGATACCGGATCAATGATTCATACTTGCAAATCGTTGCAGGGACTAAAAAGGACTAGGAAGTGTGCAAGAGGCGAATTGGATGCTCGCGTCGGTAATGGTGCAAAAGTTGCTGCGTTGGCCATTGGCGTTTACTCCTTATCGCTACCCTCAGGATTAGTTTTGGAATTAAATAATTGTTATTATATTCCTGCCTTGGGCAAAAACATTATCTCTTCTTCATGTTTGGAAGAAGATGGTTATGAATTCATAATAAAGAACAAGTGTTGTTCGATATTTTTGAATGGTATGCTCTATGGTAATTGTCCATTAGTAAATGGATTATATATATTGGATCTTGAGGATATAACTATCTATAACATTGATACAAAGAAGCCTCGGCTTAATGATTTGAATCCCACTTTTGTTTGGCATTGTCGATTAGGTCATATAAATGAGAAGCGTATGCAGAAGCTCCATAAAGATGGTCTTCTACATTCATTTGATTTCGAATCATTTGATACATGCGAGTCTTGTTTACTTGGCAAGATGACTAAGACGCCTTTCACTGGTCGAAGTGAGAGGACAAATGAATTATTGGCCCTAGTACATACAGATGTATGTGGACCGATGAGTTCTACAGCTAGAGGTGGTTTTCAGTATTTTATTACTTTCACCGATGACTTTAGTAGATATGGTTACATCTACCTAATGAGGCACAAGTCTGAATCCTTTGAAAAGTTCAAGGAGTTCCAGAATGAAGTACAAAATCATATAGGCAAGACAATTAAATTTCTGCGATCAGATCGTGGAGGTGAATATTTGAGCCATGAATTTGGTGATCATCTAAGGCAATGTGGAATCGTTCCACAATTGACTCCACCGGGTACGCCACAATGGAATGGGGTGTCCGAGCGGAGGAACCGAACTTTGTTAGACATGGTCCGGTCGATGATGAGCCAATCTGATCTTCCATTGTCCTTTTGGGGATACGCTCTAGAAACTGCTGCTTTCACGTTAAACAGGGTTCCATCTAAGGCTGTAGAGAGGACACCATATGAGATATGGACCGGGAAGCGTCTCGGATTGTCTTTCCTTAAGATATGGGGTTGTGAGGCTTATGTAAAACGTTTGTCGTCTGATAAGCTCACTCCCAAATCTGATAAATGCTTCTTTGTGGGGTATCCTAGGGAAACCAAAGGATATTATTTCTATAACCGGGAAGAAGGCAAAGTGTTTGTCGCCCGGAATGGTGTCTTTCTTGAGAAAGAGTTTCTCGCGAAGAGAGTTAGTGGGAGCACGGTGCAACTCGAAGAAATTCGGGAACCACTTGAAAGTGTTTCAGCTCCTATTGAACCACAACTCGGTATGCAAGATGTTGCAGAACCTGTTGTCGAGACACCAGCCACACGTCGGTCGGAAAGGTTCAGTCGTGCACCCGAGCGGTTTATGTTCCTAACCACGGGACAGCGCGACATATTATTGTTGGACAATGATGAACCTAAGACTTACTCGGAAGCAATGGTGGGACCAGACTCCGAAAAATGGCTTGGAGCCATGAGATCCGAGTTAGAATCCATGCAAGAAAACCAAGTTTGGAACTTGGTCGATCCACCTGATGGTGTGAAAACTATCGAGTGTAAATGGGTTTTTAAGAAAAAGATAGACGTTGATGGAAATGTTCACATCTATAAGGCACGATTGGTGGCGAAAGGTTTCAGGCAAATTCAAGGTGTTGATTATGATGAAACGTTTTCGCCCGTCGCAATGCTAAAGTCTATTCGGATTCTCCTAGCAATTGCTGCATATTTCGACTACGAGATATGGCAAATGGATGTCAAAACGGCTTTCCTTAATGGAAACCTAAGTGAGGATGTGTACATGACACAACCTGAAGGTTTTGTCAATCCGAAAAATGCTGGGAAGATTTGCAAGCTGCAAAAGTCCATCTATGGACTAAAGCAAGCTTCTCGGAGTTGGAATCTTCGTTTTGATGAAGTGATCAAAGGGTTTGGTTTCATCAAGAATGAAGAAGAGCCTTGTGTTTACAAAAGGACTAGTGGGAGCGCACTTGTGTTTCTGGTCTTATATGTGGATGACATATTATTGATCGGAAATAATATTCCAATGCTCGATGCTATCAAATCTTCATTGCAAAAGAGTTTTTCAATGAAAGATTTAGGAGAGGCAGCATACATATTGGGCATAAAGATCTATAGAGATAGGTCGAAAAGACTAATCGGATTAAGCCAGAGCACGTACATTGACAAGGTATTGAATCGGTTCAATATGCAGGATTCCAAGAAAGGTTTCTTGCCAATGTCACATGGCATCACTCTCAGCAAGAATCAATGTCCTATGACATCTGATGAGCTCGAGAGGATGAGTGCGATCCCGTATGCTTCTGCTATTGGGTCCATCATGTATGCTATGTTTTGTACACGCCCAGATGTCTCCTATGCTCTAAGTGTTACGAGCAGATATCAATCGAACCCAGGTGAATGTCACTGGGCTATAGTAAAGAGTATCCTCAAGTACATGAGAAGAACTAAGGATATGTTCCTAGTCTATGGAGGTGAGGAGGAGCTCGTTGTAAATGGTTACACCGATGCTAGCTTCCAAACCGACAAGGACGACTTGAGATCGCAGTCTGGTTTTGTGTTTTGCCTTAATGGAGGTGCGGTGAGTTGGAAGAGTTCCAAGCAAGAAACGGTTGCTGATTCCACGACGGAGGCCGAGTATATCGTAGCTTCGGAAGCTGCAAAAGAGGTTGTTTGGATCAGAAAATTTGTTTCTGAGTTGGGTGTGGTCCCTAGTGCGTCCAGTCCAATGGACCTCTATTGTGACAATAGTGGTGCCATTGCACAAGCCAAGGAGCCTAGGTCGCACCAGAAGTCCAAGCACATACTTCGGCGCTATCACCTCATTCGAGAAATTATTGATAGAGGTGATGTAAAAATATGCAAGGTGCACACGGATTCGAATATTGCTGATCCGTTGACGAAGCCTCTCTCACAGCCCAAGCATGAGGCACACTTGAGCTCTATGGGTATTAGATACTTGCGGGATAGACTCTAGTGCATGTGAGAGAATGTGTTCTGTCTATGCTAATGTACTTTTGGATAATTATTATCTGGTTCCATGAATAATTATCATTTACATTGATCAGCAAGTATGTGACTTGTTTGTGAAACTCTTTGTTTTTATGATGTTATTCTAAATAGTCCCTAATCTCATATCATTGTGTGGGACAATAATGATTTATAGATTAGCACATTTGACTGAATGATGATCATGTTTCACGGATCATAGATATGGAGATATCAAATCAGTAATGTGGACACATGTTAGAGAACATGATGTTGGATAGACCCACCCTGAGATACTGCTGGGATTGTTATTTTTAATGTGCCATCAGTTGTTATCTCAAATGGTGTACCTACAGAATCCTTTGACCTGAGATCATCATTGATTCCAGAATGTGTAGTAACACACTTAGGGGCTTCCAAACGCTATTCCGTAACTGGGTAGTTATAAAGGTTGCTTTCGGTATGTTATGAAACATGTCGTGGGATGTGAGTGATCAAGATGGAATTTACCCCTCCTAAATAACGGGAGAGATATCTCTGGGCCCCTCGAGGTAGTTGGATTGGAAAGTGCATGGCCATGCCAATGTGATTAAAGAGTTAATCATGGTGAATCCACTACTTGATCAAGTGAATGGTCGAGCTATCACAAGGGTGGCACGAATCTCGCCTTGAGCTTGACTGGTATCATGTGGTAAAGGGATTGGTGCATGAGTATATCAAGGTTCAGCCGATATGATCTTTGTGTGCATTCGGGAGTCAATATGTCCTGCTAGGTACCGCTATTGACTTGCAATTCGGAAAAGGGTTTCCGGATAGCGGCCGTTTACACATGAACCTAACGGGTCACACACTTAAGGGGATGGAATATAAAACTTGTGCTGACTCTAGTGCAAGTGGGAGATTGTTGGTAATATGCCCTAGAGGCGATCGAGTTTGCGGATTGGATCTGCTAATGGGCTTTAATGTTGATTAAAGGACCATTAGGGTTTAGAGTCATAATGGGCTTTAATGTTGATTAAAGGCCCATTAGCGTGCTCTATATAAGAATAGGCAGGGGCCAAGGCGCATAGAGTTTTTTCAGAAACCCTGGCCGCCTCCTATTCCCGAACTCCCTTCGAAACCCTAGCCGGGCGCGCGGTGCTAGCACACCGGCGAACGGCGATTCCATCCTTGTACGTGTGGATATCGTAGAGGCGTTGCTACTATTGCGGTGCTGATCTGCTCGGGAGTACTCGGGACGTACCCGCGAGTACTCGGAAGGTGCTCGGGACGAGGTTGACGATCGACTACTTGACGCGCACGACGTTGGATTGGTCTGCTCCAACTCTTCTTCCGCTGCACTGCTCGTCAAGTGGTAACGATTCATGATCCCCTACTCGCATGGCTTCCTGGTTGAATGCGGTAGAGAAAATTTATTTTGTGCTAGCGTAGCCTACCCGCAACCCTTCACTAATTTGGTGATACCCCGAATAGGCATCTAGAAAACACACCAATTCACAACCCGTCGTAGAGTCAACAATCTGGTCGATGCGAGGAAGAGGGAAAAGATTCTTAGGACAAGCTTTGTTGAGGTTGGTGAAATCGATGTATATTCTCCACTTGTTGTTGGCTTTCTTTACAATGACAGGGTTCGCTAGCCATGTAGGATGACAAACTTCTCAAATGAAACCCGCTTTTAGGAGTTTTCTGACCTCCTCTTGGATGGCTTGCTTTCTGTCTTCTGCAAATCTTTGCTGCTTCTACACCATAGGTTTGGCATCGGATTTCACAGCTAGTCGATGCTCGATCACCTGCCTAGGGACTCCAAGCATATCAGATGGTTGACACACAAACACATCTTGGTTTGTCCATAGGAAAGTGATGAGCTCGAGTTCCTATTTGGGATCAAGGTCGACCCTTATCTTGACTGTCTTGGCTGGTTTAGACGGGTTGAGGGGAACTACCTTGACACCAGCGGACTGGGAGGCCTTGTTGAGGCTCATGAGTTTAGAGTCCTTGGTCTTGGTGTCAGCTTGATGCTTCTGGCGCTTGGACTCCGTGCCTTTCGAAGTGGTTGTTGTTCAGCAGAAATGTCCGACTGTATCCAGGCTCTACTTGTCTCATTTGATTGCTGCACATTGATCTTCCTTGACAATTATGAGCCCTTGGGGGCCTTGGATCTTGAGTGTCTGGTATGCGTAGTGTACTGTAGCCATGAACTTTCCAAGCATTAGACATCATAGGATCACATTGTAAGCCATCTCAAAGTCTATGACATCAAAAGTTAACTTTTTGGTGCGGAAGTTGTCAGGCTCGCAAAAAGTGACCAACAGCTTGATCTGGCCAAGCAACATGGTCGATGAGTTTGGAGTTATACTGTGGAAGGGTTCAGCTCCTTTATTGAGCTCCGACCTTTCAATCCCCATTTTGTCTAAGGTCTTGGCAAAGATGAGGTTAAGCGAACTACCCCCGTTGACAAAGGTTCAAGAAACATTGATGTTGAGGATAGTCGGGTGGACCACAACCAGATACTGACCCGGGTGTGGAACTGCAGCTGGATGGTCAGCTTGATCGAAAGTAATCTTGACTTATGGTCACTTGAGATACCAAGGAGGCCTAGTCAATGCTAGATTGGACTCGCTTTCAACTGCCTTGTACTGTATTTTGGACTCATATGAGGTGGATCCTCTGAAGATGTGCGCCAAGCTATGATCAGCCCCATGGAATTCGAACTAGTCATCTTTGGCATCTGGCTTTGCCTGTTTGCTATGATACTCAGCAACGATAGCCTTGAGCTTATCATTGACCTTCTTTTTAATGACATGGCATTCTTCTAAGTCGTGCTAGTTGGTTCGATGCACATGACACCACTTCCTGCCACCTTGGCTCAGACATTTTTTATCTCCAGTGTTGTGCAACTTCTTCTTATCGATTGTGGCTACAGTCGTGTCTGGACCCTTACGCTTGTCACTAGGTTTATTCTTCTTCTCCTCATTCTTCGAGGACTCGAACTTGTCCTTGCCACACTGGGGATTCTTGGCGTGTACCTGGGCTTCGGCACACTTTGCATACTTGTCAATAAACTCGAAAAGCTCCTTAACCTTATGAATCTTTTGGGTAGCCAACTTCCCGACCAGATTCATGTCCTTGATGCCTTGCTTGAAGGCAATGACGACTGACTCGTCGGAGATGTTTGGGATTGTACTACGCCTATCACTGTACCTGCGAATGAAATCTCCAAGGGATTCTTCCTTACCCTGATTCAGCTGATAAAGATCATCTTCTGTCCCTGGCACTCGAACGTACCCTGGAAGTTTACGATGATTTGAGCCTTCAGCTCAGCTCATGATCGAATTGAGTTACATGGTAAGTTACCAACCTGGACCTAGCAACTCTATCAAGGGCAGTTAATAGATAATTGGCCATCACTCTGTTGTCATCGCTGACTACTCAAATAATAGTGGTATATATCTGCAACCACTCATTAGGGTTGAGCTTCCTGTCGTACTTCTAAGTTGGACCCTGTCGGTGACATGGGAACCAGGGGTCCTCGAGTCCCGAGGCTAGGACAGCAGAGTGCCACGTGGCACCCTCCCTTGGGGATTATCTCCCCGAGGTCCGAGAAGACCAAGTTCCGGGAGAGGGTGATCGGGGCCATGAACAATGGTCCCCGAGTACCCGAGTTTCCTGATGACCCGAGAAGGCCAAGTTCCGGGAGAGGGTGCTCAGGGCCATGAATAGTGGTCCCCGAGCACCCGAGTTCCCTGAATACCAAGAAAAGGAATATCCGCGAGGGAGTGCTCGGGGCTATGAACAGTAGTCCCCGAGCAGTCACAGTACCCCGAGGATCTGAGAAGTCCTTCACCGGTGGTCCCCACAAGGGCTTGGCGGTGAGGTGTCATTTGGTGATAAGCCCGATGCTGCATTTAAGAGAGCGCGTGGCCTGTCACTTCCAACCACTCCCACACGCTTGCTGTTAGCCCCTGCAACTCCCTAGCAGGGAGGCGTGGGGTCATTTAATGCGGTGGGTCCCATCGCACGTCATCCGGCGCGCCTCGGGATAACGTCGCAGGGCTCGAGGCGTATCGTCTGCCGCTCTGTTGTGTCAGATTCGCTCTGACCGGGCGGGCACGTGGGGTGCTCGGTGGCTGCCCGGTGGGCCCTCCCTGCGGCACCCGCTGAAAAGCGGGATGATGACGACAGGACCGGATGGGGGCGCGTTTCAACCCCCCGTCACATCAGATTGCAGCCCATGATGGTTGATTTCCATTTATGGTGCCTTGGAGGTCGCGTCATTCTTTCTGGGCACGCTACCCGCCCCGACAGGGTATAAAAGAGGGGCGGGCTCCCCGGTGAAGGGGGATCGGATTGAAGAGCAGAACAAGAACTCTGGAACTCGGAGAAGATCAAGACACACAGAAGACAAGTCGATGAAGAACAAGAAGCACGAGGCTCTAGACTTAGACAAACACCCTTGTAACACAAGAGATCCTCAGAGAGGCATTCCCTGAGCATTTATAGCATACACACAGGAGTAGGGTATTACGCTCCGTCCGGCCCGAACCTGTCTAAAACCCCCAGAGCATTTATTCCCTCCTGCATCCGATCATCCATTCCACCTGCATCTCATTTACTCCCATTTATTTCACGTACGAAGTAGATTCAGAATCATCCCCCCGACCGAATCTCAAAGGGGGTCCCTCCGGATCCCCGCTTGTGGAGCTCATCCTCCGACAGACCCACTTTTAACTTTTGGGGCCATCGTATCGACTGAAGCTTATGTACAAAAGCTTCACAGCCTTCGTCGAATTCCTTGAGAGGAGATGGTGGAGGACTATCATTCTTGTTCCTTCGACCAAGGGAGCCATGTCGACCATCCCATCTCAGAGATCTGTGGTCGTTGTACCATCGATCATCCTCATGGTGTTCCTCGTGACGATTTTCTATCACTTTTTGTAGATCATGCCTTAAGTCTTCCTGATTTTCGTGCCTATGGATAGGACAGTTACAATTCGACCCATAGAGTTCTGCTCAAGTTAGACCACCTGAGCCTCTTGTCTCCGATCCCTCAACTTGGGGATATCTGCGTCCGTTGCTCCTCGAACTGGCACCTTGCCGATTGGGGTGCCTAGAGCCACTGGGGTTATTTCCTCGAACCACTTGGACTTGAGCCGCATCGAGTAGGGTCTTAATTTGGTTGACCATCGAGGTCAGCGGATTCGTCGGATCCAACTCGAGAAAAGATCTTAGAATCATATGGGTGCCCTGGACATTGGCCCCCATGGTATTGAAAATGCTGCTGCCTAGGCTTATTTACAGTCTGGACGATGTCGCCTTGTGATTGCTATTCTGAGGGAGTTCATTCCTTCATCTCAAGGGCGCTACTGGTAGAGGCATATCCACAACAAGTCATCTTTGAAGACCAGGATGAACTTGACCTCATGCGGTCTCTTGATGAAGAGTTGTATCAGGGACAGTCGCCGCTGAGTCCTCAGGAATTTCCACATCATCGTTCATCATAGTATCCTGATCTCCAGCATTCTTCTCGACAGGTGTTTCAATGGCTCCGACCATAAACATGAATTGATCTGTTCAACTTCTTTGACCGTCGATGGAACCACCGTTGTCACTTTCCTGACTTTCACTGTTGCTATCAGTGTTCATGAACTAGAGAATGTTAGGCTCCTTGGGATCCCAATCGAGGTGCCCCCACCTCGCAGTATGCGTCCAATGAGCTGGACTCAAGAATACTGATGTGGATCAGTCCACCCTGATTGTCCTAGTGGTAGACCATAGTTCCAAAGGTGATCCCAGTATCGATTGGAGGTGATTCAAAGATGATTGCCGCTAACTCAAACTGGTCGTAGAACCGGTGTCCACCTAGATTGTGCTACTATAGTTTCGAAGGTGATCTTGGTGCCGATGGGAGGTGATTCGAAGATGACTGCTGCTGACTCAAAGTGGTTATAGAAACCGGTATCGAAGAATCCGACGCGGATGCACACTACAGACATGATCGATCCTAAAAACAAAAGAAGGCCCCAATCTGGTGCACCAATTGTCGAAGACTTGTTCCTAACAATGTGTCCAGAATTAGACTAGGGTACCTTCGAGATCAGAGATTGAGCACAAAACACGACACGCAATGCAGACATGTTCGAGCCCCCAGCTAAAGTAATACCTACATCATATATGGAGGTTGATATATTTGTATTCTCTCGAATACAAGTAAGGTGCCTAGACCTATTACAAGGAGTAGATCCTGGCGGTCGGGAAGCGCTCTGCCTTTCGTGCGAGGAGGCACTCAGTTTCAGGGAAAACATTATCGGTGATAAACCCGATTTGCCGGGTTTACTAGTGAGCCTTGGTAGAAAATGTATCATATTTACTCGTATTTTATTTAAATTTTATTAAATTTTATTAGATTTTTTCTTGTATATCCGATATTTTAAATAAACTGTGTTTCCCGATAACATTAGGTAAATTTTGTTTACTGGTAGTATTTTACTTGCTCGGTTTCTCCCATTGGGAATGCTATCGATCAAAATCGGATGAGAAACTGGTTGTATGTCTGTAAAACAACTGATCAGTTATCACCACCAGATAAATTTTCATCCTCCACGGGACGCATTATCTTGGAACGTTGGCTCATCAGTTAGGCGACGGATCGAAAAGAGAGCAGTTAGCCTGCCCTAGTACCCTACCCTACCCAAGCGCTCATACGAGTACGACAAGGCTGTGGCGCTGTCATGCATCTTTCCAGGTTATTCATTCACGTTTCGTATGGTTTGGGAGAGCTTCTAAATCTGGCAATCGAAAGGCTTTCCTTCACGCCAGACTATACATGCTCCGGAGGCCTTTCTTTCCAACATGGAGGCGTGCAAGCGTTTAATTTGCATACTTCTTGAGTTTTTTTTTTTTGGCCTTGCAAGCCTCGCATGCTTGACAAATCCCCCAGATTGCACCACACTCTAAACTTCTCAAATATTTGTTTCTGACAATGTGTCCAGATTTAGGTTTGGATACTTTCGAGATCAAGGATCAAGCACAAAACAAGACATGTGATATTGACAGGTTCAGACCTCCTGTTAAAGTAATACCCTATATCACGTATGAAGGTTGATATATTTGTATTCTCTCAAATGCAAATAAGGTGGCTAAACCTATTATAAGGATTAGATCGGATCTAAACTAGACTAGATTTGAAGTCGTCGAGTATCTCCTATGATCTTAGTGCTTGCATCGAGTTGAGTTGTGTTGAACTACTCTAGTTTGTCAAAGCTATAGGGTTTGTAGAAGTTGAAGTTCCCATTTCAAGGGTCTGAGTCCCTGCCTTATATAGGCCCTAGAACTACCATGAATCCTTCCATAATCGATGAGAACTCGTCCATCTTGTTGATCAAGGCAAGGCAGCCAAATCCATCCTGGATACTAGTCGTACTCGAGTCGGTTAACCCGATCGAGACCTTCCTAGTATGGGCTTTCGTGATCTCCGAGTATACTAGGTCCCGCAAATTTGGGTCCACATATATATGGAGTCGTCAAAGATATAAGCAAAATATCATATTCATATACGATGTACTCCTTATACGTATATACCTTATAGTTAGATAATTCGATAAAATTGCATGTTGGAAAGTGTGCAATTGTGTTGAAGTCTTCAGAAGGTTCTTGCTTTTGTTAAGACCAAAAGAAAGACATTTCTTTGTACGGGACGCTGGTGCCTCTCACTGGATGCTAGGGCTGCTAAGTTATTGTATTTAGCTTATGGTGGTAGGAACTAGCTTGAATTTGATTCCGAATTCAAATATAGAAAAATTGGGTTGATGACATGGTTACATAAATCCATGGACACGCATAACTGGAAGAAATTTCCTTCCATATCCAAGCTTAGAGCATTTCAAGTTGAATCTGTATCCCGCTCCCCATCACTAGATATAGCGATTCGGCCCAAAAAATCGGCTCCAGCCAGCTCCCCATTGCCCCTCGCCATTTTCTCGGCTCACCATCACGTTCTCACCCCCCTCCATTTTTGTCGGACAATAAGGAACTTGGACTCTCGTAATGACCGCAATTGCCACCATCTGGAGCCTCCTGCGGAAGTGGTGTGTGCACCATCCCTCCCGCCGCCGCCTCGCTGCACAACGCCGCTGCCCCATTGGCCAGATTCGAGCCCCTCCAAATCACCCCAGATCCAGTGCCGCTTGAAGCTACGGTGGCCATCGATGTTGTCTGCACCACTGAGCCACTGCCTCCTCTCGAAGAACAGTTCAAGTAACCACTTCTCTTCTCCTTTCCTTTTGCTTGTGCATTAATCGGAAATGATGCCGCTATTGGACTAGGTGCGCACGACCTCACTGAAGGTGATCCCTGGGTTGTTGTCCTTCATGACTGACCCCTGCGGCGCAAGGCTGTCGCTGGCACCGCTTGTGGAGTTCGCCCAACATCGAGTGTTGCGGGGGATCTGGGTTGACATCGAGGTGCAGCTCATGGCCATGGCTGGGCTCCGGCTGCTTGATGCTGCAGTGGCAGAGTCCATCCGGGAGTCATGCAAGGACTTGCTTTGTTATTGCTATGTTATTCATGTATGATGTCACTATGTGTATGAGTTACATTCCTAGCTCTACACATAGAAGAGATTAGAATGTTTGCTTGGTCCGGTCTCGACATGAGTTCATTTAATTAATTACTCACTTTTACTTGTTGTTTACAAATAAATTGTGCTTTTCTACTAATAAACCCTATTAAGACTTATTCTTGAATTATCGTACGTTTGCATACTTTACCATAACTTACAGAGTATGATATATGCTCACACTTGCTATACCTAAATCATGCTCAGTTGGTGAAAACTTTGAAGGATATTGATATTTTATTTATCTGTAATATCACTATATGTATGAAATTCATTTCTGCCTTTACACATAGAAGATATTGGACTGTTTTGTTTGATCATGTCTCAACATTGATGAAGCCATTGATCACGTGAATTTCAACCACGTTTCGAGGTCGTAACCTTCCTAGGACCTATGCTTATCGTGCAAGACCTACACCAAGAGTGGTTGAAGAAGATGAGCCACACTAGGAAAATAAAGAAGTGGAAGAGGAAGAAGACATCATTTTGGATGATAATGATGTAGATGATTATGGTGAACAACCAATGGTTGCTATTGAAGATGATGTAGAGAACGCTATAGCATCTAATGATCTTGACGAGTTTACATCAGATGACTTTTAAGAGACGACATATTTGAAATTTCGAGAGATAGGAGAGTTGTATGACCTTTGTGCTATACATTTGCATTGCTAATTTAATTTTCTAATATCCTAGACTATTACTTTTGTGTTACAATTACATTGCCAATATAATGTTTTAATATTCTAAACTATTATGTATGTATGATGTCATCATGCCTGCATCATAAATGATATAAATATGTGAATGTGATGGATTATTGTGCCTCGCTACACTACCGTAATAACTATATATATTGATGGCAAAGAGCCACGGTGATTGCAGCTTGCGAGGACACTGGGCACATAATACTGAACCTACAATCTGAACATACAAACATGGTATTAATCGGTACATATCCGGTTTGAAAACGTGGTACACTTCCATGGACTATCTCATTTTATCAATTGGTCGAGACTGAAATAATTATGTCAGAAGTGTCTGCAGCTAACATCCACCGTTCGATACCAAATCAAACAAAATAAAGAAGCATGACTTTTATCGGATAAAACAATTGCCTTGGAGAGTAATACAGCACTGCCACTGACATGGTAACATGCGTATAAGTTTACGATGTGTTAACACTCAAACAAGCCTGTACTTTGATTATTTGAAGTGCTCCAATCAGCGCATTACTGGCAAATTCTCGTCCAAAGAAGGTCCCCAAGAACTCAGCCATGGTAATATTCCTGTACTTCGCTGGCTTTTCCAAAGAAACCAGTTCGGGCAATTGTCCTTAAGAAACTTGAGTCCTTTCTCTTCTCAGGAGTGGAAAAAGCTACAATGCCATTACAAAGTTCCTGTATAAAGTTTGTCAAATCTGTGAACGAAGAAACCACAGGTTTTTGCGACATAGCTCTATTCTATTGATTTATGCAGAAACCAATAAAACTAGGCGGATTGGCGTGCCGCGCCCCTTTTTTTTCACAAAACATGACAAAAGAAAACTAAAAAATTAGATTCACCAATTTTGGCATCTCAATATTTATTTATGAGTTTATTAATATTTAATACATTCATTTAATTATGGGGAAAATAGTATTGTTGTTATGCATGCACATAATTTTAGTATGTAGACGACGGTAATACGAACCTAACAAAATTTGCTTCATATTATTTTGTGTTTTAGATAGTTTTCTGTGCATTTTAGATTATTTCAACCGATTTATCAATATAACTATTATACCTTTCGCTATTTTTCTAAAATTTTCTAAAAAATTATATTATACATGTAAATATACGGATATGTATATACATACATATACATATCCGTATATATACATATATACATATGTAGGACCTACATTCATTTAAATATATGGACACGTATATGCATATATATGTATACATATACGTATCCATATATACACACATATATAGGACCTATATAAACAGTAGCTACAGTGCATTGAACCCTGAGAATCACTCCAATTCTTGGAGCTTTAATATATATTATTGGTTATATATTTTTAATGTTTTAATATAGCTCGTGCAGCATATGGACTGTGGAGTATCCTGTGCAGGAACTGTTGTCGAGTCAAAGAATATAGCTTTCTTCTCACTCCTTTGATATGTAACACCCAGTTTTAAAGGAACAAAATCGGACACAACACATGTATGCCAGGATCAAATTTTCATACATGTGCTACATCATCAGTGTATCATCACAGTGCCAAAATTACAACGTTATATTACCTATTACAAAGGGACCTGAGGGTCTAAAAGAAAACACAGTGAAACTAAAAAGAGGTCTTCAGTACCAACATGGCCACCATCTTCCATAGAAGTCGACCGGGGGCACACTAGCCTAGAACAACAACTTCGGGTCGAAGTCGTCCTCGTCGAAGTTTGCAGCATTAAAGACGGCTTCTGAATAGCGGTAGCATGCAAGAAGAGGGATAACGGGAGTGAGTACAAAATGTACTCTACAAGTGTAGGGAAAAAATATGCTATGGGGCTCTAGTCAAGGAAAGGATAGACACAGGTTAACTGCACTAAGCAACTATGACTTACTAGGTGAAGACTCAACTATAACAAAAAGAATGACTCATCGGATTCCATCCGATTACCAAGACTCACCAGGTAATTCCATCACCCGGCTACCCGATCAACCATACCAAACCCAGAACCCAGAACCCAACTAATCCTAAAGAAGTCCAAGCCGCTCTTGTCCGTGAGCATGGCTGATTGACCAGTTGGTTAATCTGTAGAGTTTGCATAGCTTTCCCCACGAGTCATGATTCCCGTGTTGCTTCACACTTTTAGGGTGTGGAGTCGGGGTCTCACTACAAGGCCTTTACAAAGCTCCTTCTAACCTACAGGCACCCATTGAGGTTTCACCGCTAACAGACAATTACATCGCTACAGAAGCCCCCTCTTGTGCCACTTAACCGTCCAACGGTGCCCACAGAGCCAGAGGGGTGGCTAATTAGTTGGTCAGGCCGTACCCATATAGGCCATGTGGTTGTACGGTTTAACTTGGTTACATGCTTCAAGAACCGGTCCTTAGGACCCCACACAGAAACAAACACAAGTCTGCTATTCAACACTACCTCAAACCAACCATTCTGTTGAGATCCCTATACCATATTGCTACAAAATTACCATTTCCCAAATATTGTTGTATAGTTCATTAGTCAATGTTAACATTTCTCCCAACCCTGACTGCACTAGTATATCTATCCATTTTACAACATGATAACACAACGACGACAAGGAATATTTATTCAAAACTAATAAACCCTAACATGGGATTTCATATTTAGACAAGTATGCATCGAAGGTAAAACATCTACATAAATATCCTAAGAATAGGTGCAAGATTCTCAAGGACACTTGCCTTCGATGGAGTGTTGCGCAAAATCCTCGAACGCTTGGTCTTGGAGATTTTAGGGTAGCTCAGCTCCTACTCGACAAACTAGAAATGCACACAAAACAAAACTCTAAGGACAGTATACCAAACAGTACTGAAACTAGGCAAAAACCCCTATAAAAAGATTCTACACGTCGCTACGAACATTAGGGCATGAAAATCGCTTAAATCGGAGCTACGAGCAAAAAGTATTGAGCTTTAGAAGTTTCAGGGACTAATCTGCAAATTTTAGTTGAATTCCGAGAATAAAGCGAATTGTTCTTATACTAAAAAGGTGGATTTATGATGTCATAAACAATTTCTGAATTATTTTTCTATAGGAAAAACTTATGGAAAAGGTTCACGGGACCCGTGGACCACAGCCTTATGGCCGGTCCACGGTCCATAGTGAACCGGGTCTCAAAAGGGTATGCCCGGTCTAATCCAAGCCGTCGGATTTGGATCGGGCAGCCGAGATCAAACACGGGCGGCACGGGATGAGAGAGACGGTGGCCGATGGCGGCGGGCGGTCGGGAGCTCGCCGGCGCAACGCGAAAAGGCATCTCCGGCCATCATTCTCATCGGGATTAGGCACAAAAGGGAGAGGGGGGACGGGATTCATCACTGTGGGCTCGGCAGCGGCGAAGGAGCTCTGGAGACGGCCGGCGACGGGGAAGAACAGGCGGCGGCCTTTGGTCATGGCGGGGACGGCGTCCGACTGCGGATGAGGCTCCAAAAGGCATCCGGAAATGAAGCACAAGGTCATGCGAAGCCGAAGGGAGGAAGACCAAGGTCAAAGAAGGTCCGATCATGGAGAATTTTGGGTGGCAGCGAGCTCTTACCATCGGCAATGGCGGAGACGGCGGCGAGCTCAAATCCGTGTGCAAAACAAAGGGAAAATGGGTGTTTTGGGCAGGGAACGGCGCAAAGGAGACGATGAGGGGCTTAAATACCTGAGAGAGGAAGAGGATAGGGCGGATTGGAAGGGATTCGGCCAGCACCATGATTTCTAATTAAAGCTTCGATTTCCAAAATAATGAGGGCAAATGAAGTGGGAAACGGCCGAGAAGGGGGGAAGGAAGGGAGGGGATCACGGTGGTGCGGTTTTATTAGCGAGTAAAGGCTCAGGGAGGCAGAATTTGGAAGTGGGCACGTGATTTTGGGGGCGGTTCATCCAGCGGCTAGAGGTGGAAGATAGGGAGCCGGCTCGGGTCGGGTGGCTCAGGCGGAGTGGCTCGGCTCGGGCCGGGCCCACCTGGCGGCGGAAGAGAGCGGGAGGGCGGTTCGGTGCAAGGGATCAAGCCGGCTCGGCGCAACAGGCTGACGTGGGGAAAAACAGAGAGGCCCACGCGAAGGAGAAAAAAAGAGGGGGAGGGGGAATGGGTTGGGCCAGAAAGGAAGAATCGGCCCAGAACTCTTTTCCAATTTGAAAATGCCTTTTCTTTTAATTTTATATCGATTTTTGCAGAGGGTTTTAAATGAGCGCCATCTAGCAAGATTTTGCAAACTTTTTCCATGCATAAAAACCTATTGCAACTAGGATGTCATGAATGCATCAACACAAATATAACCTATGGCCAAATTAAATTTGGAAATTAATTCTCTCTATAGAACAAAATTGCAACTCCTATTTAAATTCTAGCAAAATTTTAAACTATTCAAAAATTTGAAATTTAGGGTGTTACAAACCTACCCCCCTTAGACTGAATCTCACCCTCGAGATTCGGAAGGATCAGAGAAGAGATGGGAAAACTCGGTCTTCAGATCATCTTCTCTTTCCCAGGTTGCTTCTTCTTCTTAATGATATTTCCACTACACCTTGCACATACGGACTCGCCTGTTTCTGGTCACCCGTTCTGACATATCAAGAATCTTGACCGGATATTCAGAATATAAGAGATCTTCTCGCACATCAAGTTCTTCTACTGGCAACTGTTCTTCGGGAACTCTTAAGCACTTCTTTAACTGTGACACATGGAAAACATCGTGTACTCCCGAGAGTTGAGGAGGTAACTCAAGCTGGTAAGCTACTTCTCCTCGTCTGTCCAATATCTTGTACGGACCAATAAACCGAGGTGAAAGCTTGCCTTTAACCTTGAATCTGCGTGGACCTCTGATTGGTGATACTTTGAGATACACGAAATCTCCTACTTCAAAAGTCAGTTCCTGGCGTCGATGATCTGCATAACTCTTCTGCTTTGATTGTGCTATTTTCATATTATCTCTGATCTATTGCACTTGTCTTTCTGCTTCTCTCAGAACTTCTGGACTGAAAACTTGGCTTTCTCCGATCTGGTTCCAGAACAAAGAGGTTCTGCACTTCCTTCCGTACAAAGCTTCAAAAGGGGACATCTTGAGGCTAGCTTGATAACTGTTGTTGTACGAGAACTCCGCATACAGCAGATTCTTGTCCCAACTATTATCGTTCTTCAAAGCACATGCTCTTAACATATCTTCAAGGATTTGATTTACCTTTTCTGTTTGTCATCTGTCTGCGGGTGATATGCTAAGCTGAAATTCAACCTTGTGTCCATAGACTCATGTAGATATTGCCAGAACCATGAGGTAAACTGACTGCCATGATCAGATACAATTATCTTAGGTACCCCATGTAGAAACACAATTCTGGACATATACAATTTAGCTAGATTCGAACCTTTATAGGTTTCCTTGACTGGAATGAAATGAGCTACTTTTGTCAGCTGATCAACTACGACCCATATAGAATCATATCCTGATTGGGTTCGAGGTAGACCCACTATGAAATTCATGCTGATTTCTTCCCACTTCCATTCAGGTATTTTCAAAGGCTGTAGTAGTCCTGCTGGTCTTTGATGCTCGGCTTTGACTCACTGACAGATATCACACAAAGCTACGTGTTCTGCTACTGCACATTTCATTCCGTACCACCAATACTGATCTCTAAGATCTTGGTACATCTTGGTACTCCCTGGGTGAATGGAATATGCTGAATCATGAGCTTCTCTTAAAATTGTATTCCGAATAGCTTCCACATCTGGAACAAATATCTTGTGCATATACCACACTGTACCTTGTTCATCTTCAGTGAAATCTGGGGCTGCCAACTTTGATAAGCTGCTTGATTTCTAAAATCTTTTCATCCTTAAGCTGACCCTTTCTTATATCTTGTTCAAGCGTCGAATCGATTTCCATCGCAACCATCTCGATGTTACACACCATACTCAGATTCAACTTCTCGAATTCCTTGCATAGCTCGGAACTCATCTCTTGAGGAGTTATAGCGTTGACCTGAGATTTACTGCTCAAGGCATCAGCCACTACGTTTGTCTTTCCTGAGTGATAGTTGATTCCCAAGTTGTAATCCTTAATGAACTCTAACCATCTACGTTGTCTGAGATTAAGATCTGGTTGAGTGAAAATATACTTCAAGCTCTTATGATCTGAATAGATCTCACATCTTTGACCTATCAAATAATGCCTCCAGATCTTGAGTGCATGAATCACTGCGGCTAACTCCAAGTCATGTGTCGGATAGTTCTCTTCATACTTCCTTAACTGTCGGGATGCATATGCTATGACATGACCTTTTTGCATGAGCACACATCCCAAACCTTGTCGGGACACATCGCAATACACCAAAAATAGCTTTTGAGTATCTGGCACGATCAAAACTAGTGTGAGGTCAACCTTTTTCTTCAATTCATTGAAATTGGCTTCTCGAGCGGCTGTCCACTTGAATTCTGCTCTTTTTTCTAATAGTTCTGTAATTGGTTTCGCTATCTTGGAGAAACCTTCTATAGACTGGCGGTAGTAACCTGCTAAATCCAGGAAACTGTGGATCGCCGAAACATTCTACGGTGGTTTCCAGTTCAGAACATCTCTCACCTTAGACGAATCTACAGACACACCTCCTGCTGATATGATGTAATCAAGGAAGGAAACTTTCTTTAACCAAAACTCACATTTGCTTAGCTTAGTATACAACTGGTTTTCTCTGAGCTTCTGCAATACCATCCTTAAATGTACCTCGTATTCTTCTTCGTCTTTGGAGTACACCAGGATGTCGTCAATAAATACTATGACAAACTTGTCCAAGTACTCCATAAAGACTTTGTCCATCAGATACATGAAATAAGTTGGGGCATTGGTCAAACCGAACGACATTATCGTGTACTCGTATAGACCATACCGAGTAACAAATCCTATCTTTGGAATATCCGAGTCGCAAATTTTCAGTTGGTGATACCCAGTCCGAAGATTGATCTTGGAGAACACACCTGCTCCTTTCAACTGATCAAACAGATCTTCAATATGGGATAGAGGATATTTGTTGACTTAGATACGATATTCCAATTTCGAAGATAAGCACGTCCGAAGCATCTGAAATTGACATAAGATAAATTCATCTTTCAGCATTTCATGAGCTTATGTACTTCTCACAGAGAGCAGAACATTCTGGATGTGTGAACTCTGTTGCTGTGGCTTGAAGACCAAAGCATTGGCAATTCGGCTTTCATATCAACAATTTTACCCATTTGAACTAGCGTGGAAAAAAGAATCCCTTGCGAAATGAAGTTCGCTGCATTCAAATGGAGTAAGCAAATATAACCAAAACATGCATAGAAAGTTACCTTTCGCTCCTTCATGGGATTGGAATCTATAGTGTACATTTTGCACCCTATTGAGAATTGAATACCTAAAACCATGAACAAACTAGGCAGTCTGATAAGGGAAGAGATGTTGCAGGCAGAATTACAAGCCTTCAGTGCTCAGCTCCACATGTCAACATCAGGAAAGTGAATTAGGCGACAACGGTCAATGAGGTTTAGGATTTGAGGAGGGGGGTTTTGATCACCGGTGTGCTTTCCGGGTTTAGAGGGGTGCCCGAGAAGATAGATCGACCCAACAGAGGAGGCGGGTGCAGGACAAGGTGGTGAGGCAGTGGAGGCGCCACCGGCCATGGGCCGCAAAGGACAGCCAGTGGGCCAAGGTGGGGCGGAGGCAACTTGGCACAACCGGTAAATGCGGCGGGGGTTGTAGGAGCAGATCCGACGACAAGGATGTCGCCAGAGATGGGGGTAAACATGAACTTGGCACAACAGGTAAACGCGAGGGACTTGTCAGGAGGTTGAAGACGGCTCACAGCCGTTGTCTGAAAAAAAAATCAAAAAATAGACCGTTGAAAAATAGGAACCGCCTGACGCAAGTAGCCAATGATGCATGTGTTCATGTTTCTGTCCATATTAGGAGTCTGGACTATCCATATCACGGACTAGTTTGTACACAGGATAGTAACTTATATCATTCCTTACGGTGAACATCCAACGGCTCATAGCCGTCGGCTGAAAAAAAAAGTCAAAAATAGGCGGTTAAAATATAGGAACCGTTTGACACAAGGAGCCAACGATGCATGTGTCCATGTTAGGAGTCTGGACTAGTTTGTACATAGGATAGTAACTCCATATTACTCCTTACGGTGAAGTGAGGACAAATACCAGTTGCCCAGTTCAACGAAGTTGCTGCATGTGCGTAGCCTGTCCACGCATTAACAGTATGATGAATCACGAAAACAAATCTAGCATCTATTTAATTATGCATTTGGTACAAATCATACAGAAAACAGAGAAGCATGATTTTTATGAGGTAGAACATTTTGTTTTATATTATCAGCATCGCACACGGTTACAGAAGCCTGAACTTTCTTGGGGCAAGCACTTGATTAATCTTACAATTTGAAGTGATCAATTAGAGCCTTGCTCGCAAGGTCTCGTTTAAAGAAGGACCCCAAAAACTCAGACATGGTAAAATTCCTGTACTTTGGTGGGTTTTCCGAAGAAACCAGTTCTGCCAATGGTCCATAAAAAACTGAGTCCCCTCTCTTCCCAGGATTGAAAAAGATGGCGATTGAGACTCTGGCTTCTTCACGTGTATTCATTATCACCCGATGCTCAACACTCTTGTACTTATCATTAGACATTATCTGATGAAAGGGTAGGACACAAAAAATACATTAGATGGGATGATAGCAAACAGCTCAAGAAAGCTTCTTAAAGTCATATTTCTAAAGTCATATTTCTGACACTTAATGGTGGATGAAAGATATCCTAGCAGAAGGACAACAATTGTGTGTAGGTCACTACAATAGAACTAGTCATCCGAGTCGGATCATAAGTGTTGGTTAGGCTATAACCGGTACTGATAAAGTATCAGTGCCGGTTCGTAACATCTCGATTGACCTGCAACTTGGATACATGTTTCCAGATTACAGCTATTTCAAATTGAAAGCACTTGAAGAAAATGAGGATACGCTTGTAATGACTCATAGGCTCTCACAGTTACATGTAGCTAAAACGGTTAGTACATATAGCTTGTAGCTAGGATTATGTCAATAATATTGAGTTTTTCCTCTATGTTGCTGCTCTTTGCTTGTATGATTTTTACTAGAATACCTGGATGCGGACGAGTCGTAGCTTGGCTTTAATCTTGCGTCTTCTTGCACAACGCTGGGGTACATAGTACTTGGCCCGCAATGCAGGAAGGTTCGTGAAGGAAAGTACTAATCACACCTTGAGTTTCAGTGTGATAGCAATGGTTTTGTTATCTACGGAAGTCCAATGAAACTTCCGTTTGAAACGACTAGTGTGCTCATTTATTCACTAAACCATTTTGATGTAATATTTGGAGTTGAAATTTTAAATGTGAACTATGCACTTAATGGTCTTTGATCTAATTTTAGAAATTCTTGTAGTTTGAATTAATGTATAAGTGTTTATCGTGATTGAAATATCTGTTTATGAGTAAAAATCTGTATATGTGCTTGTTATATGTGATTGAATTATGAGTGAAATATATGTATATGTGCTTGTTATCTATATTGTTTCTTGGATGAATGGGAAGTGAACCAAACGCTGATAATTGGTACCAGTCACGGTTCATAACAAAGAACCAACACTGATACTGATTATCAGTACCGGTTATATAACAAATAACCGGTACTGATACTGATTATCAGTGCCGACTTATAACAAAGAGCCAGTACTAATACTCATTATCAATGCCGGTTTAAAAACTGTCACTAATGGCGTTTTTGAACCGACATTAATGACTATTTCTGTAAGTAGTAGGTCTAAGTCTAACCACTACGGACCATGCTATGGTACAGCTCATGCCACACATTGAGTTGCCTACGCAGGGCTTCTAGTCAAATAAAAAACACTCTGATGAAGCTAAACATATATTCTGATTCTACATGCTTGAAAGCTAACAAGCATTTCTATACCATTGTTTTGGTCAGAAATCATAACCATAACTTTCCACGAAAATACAAAAGAGACTACATATTCAAACAGGCATAGTAATATTGGGGCTAGACACATTGGAGCACTATATTCCAACAGTCCAACTTGTAACAACTATTTTACTCTCAGAAATTGATCAAGACATATGCTTTACCAGATATGGTGTACTTTTGCCACTCAAAGGCTTTAAGCCAATGAATACACAAAGTGAAGTATTTAGAACAATAGAGTTTCTAAGTTATGTGAAGTGAACTTAAACTAAAAGTATTTAGAACACATAAAGAGTTTATCAATCGTGAAGATATATATCTGAATTGGCAGAACACTGAACTCAGATACTTCAAATATAATAACTTGAGATTGATCACACAGGATGCAATTGGCCAACTTGGCGAACTTGAAGTAATAAATAATCTGATTATACCTGCAAGAGGTCCCCGACATTGATGACTAGCGCGCCGGGCACGGGCTTCGCATCCACCCAGTGGCTCCTCCCTTCCTCGTCAATCTGCTTCACCTGCAGACCACCGACAGCGTCCTGCGCAAGGACGGTGAGCACACCAGGGTCTGTGTGCGCGACGATGCCCATGGTGCGCTCGGGCTCGGGGCACACCGGGTAGTAGTGGCAGGCCATCAGCTTCCCCTCGAGGCAGGAGGCCTCCTCCAGCGCCGCGGCCCCAAGCCCGAGCCCCTCGGAGAGGAGCCCCAGCAAAGCTCGCCCCACGGCGGTGGTGTGCGCGTCCCACTCGAGGATCTCTTCTCGGCAGACGGCTGGGATGCGCGCCGGGTCGGCCCGCTGGGGCCCAAACAAGATCTGGATGGTGTCGCGCCAGCTCACCGCGCGGGAGCTGAACAGGTCGACGTTGGAGGAGTAGTTAACCCCGCCGGCCACGGCGCGGCTGTAGTGTGAGGCGCGCTCGGGGGCCGGGAGCTCGTTGAAGGCGTGCACGGCGGCGAGCGCCCGCGATGGGTAGTCCGCGGGGACGCCGAGGGCCTGGTGGTGGTTGACGAGGTGGAAGAAGCCCCAGTCGCGGGCGGCCTCCGCCGCGGCCGCCGCGGCGAGTGGCGCGGGGAGGGAGAGGTCGACGACGGGGATGGAAACGCCGGGGGGAGCGAGCGGGACGGAGGCGTATGGGTCCGGGTGGAGAAAGAGCGCCGGGACGGAGGAGACGCCCGACTCGACGAGGCCGCGCACGCCGGTGCGGGACTCGTCGAAGGCCTTGAGGAGCGCGGCACGATCGGACTGGGGCGCCGGAGGAGAGGGGGACGCCATGGCTGCCGGGTTGTTCGAGGCCTTGGAGTTGCGTGGAAGGGATGTCGATAAATTAGCAGAGAGGGATGGGGGCGATGGGCCTCGACTTCTTATCCGGTCGCCATCGTCCGTTTCGGCCTCCCCCCGCACCCGAGCACGCAACCAACGCCCCTCCTGACGGCGATGGGGCGCGGTTTGTTCGGCGACCGTGATGCGACGGCACGTGACGGGGGAAGAAGGCGGTAGACGCGTCATCGCGGTCATCTCTAACACACTTTAAAAATTTGTTGCTAGTATTATTATTATTATAATATCATTTAATATTATTATAGTATTTTCTATTCTCTATCTCTAATAACTATTTTATTTTCTATTATTTTTTCTCCCTTCAAACTAATATTCATCTTCTGTGACGGAAATAAAGGAGGAAATTACTCCAAATTTAGAGTATGAACCCTACTATAATACTGTAGCACAAGAAACGGTCATTTACTGCATTTCTATTGAAGTACTTGGAAAAGGTGGACTATAGCAGCAGATATCGATGCTGATGGAGTCAGAGCCTGTTTGTTTTAGCTAGAGATTCTGAAAAGTAGTTTTGTGAAAAGGTGAATTGTAAAAAGCTGGATTGTGAAAAGGTTTTAGATTGTAGATTCTAAAAAAAAATTGATAGACAGTTTAGTAAAATTGACTTTCACAATCTATCAAAAGCTGAGAAAAATCAGCTTCTCAGATTCTCACAATCCAACCAGCAGATTTTAAAAAACTATAACCAAAAGTTGTCTGTTTGTTTCAGCTTCGGATTGTAAAAGCTGAAAGCCACAATCCGAAGCTGAAACAAACAGACCCTCGGCTATATAGGATGAGGGCCTACAGTGCGGAGAAGGAACAAGGTTGTGATGGTTGACCGCATCGTGAACTGGCGATGGCGCTCGACTTCGACGGCGATGCAGACTGTAGAGAGTAGGGACGTCAGACTAGCAGGCTGTGTGGATTTACTGTAGAGTTAGGACTATTCGGAAGTTCTAAAATATTTTCACGGGTAAACAAGAAAACACCCGATCAATTCCGTTATTATGTAATGGAAATGGGTTTCCCGTGTAGAAAAAAAAAACAAAAATCCCTTGGGTTAGGCTGTTTGGGAGAAGATGAACAAGCAATGTTTTGGATTCTCCTAAACACGTTTCTCTGGTGAATTTTAATCATTTCTAAAAATCATTTAGTTAGCTAGCTAAAATCGATTTCTTGAAAGAGAGGATAGTGGTGCAATTGACTAATTTACCATTGCTCATATCTGTTATTTTTTTCAATGAGTATCTCATAGTTACTAGTAATTTTAACAAATAGAGCATGTCCATACAGAACCAACAAAGAATCAACAAAGTTGCTTTTATAATGTTTGGAGTTATATTCTTTTTACTTTGCACTTTAAAGTGTCACAGCCGATTTTAATAGTATAACAATGATCTTATTTGTTTTTATGGAATAAACTGAATACCGACGGGCGGTGCAACCGAGATGGAGGTGACAGCAGCAGTGGGCGTTAGGGGTGGTGGATCCTGGCAGTGACTCCTCCCATGGCTAGTTCGGTGGAGACGATGTGGGCTCGGGGGAGAGGGGACACACTGCAGCGGTTGCATGGGGTGACGGGTGGAAGGAGAAGCAGTGACCGCGGGCCTATAAGAAACCAGTTGTCGTTTCACGTGCGAAACTGCTCATGGTTCGATTCAGCCACGCGATACAGAAGGGTGAAACGATTATACCCATTTTCTAGGCGAATCGGGGGGGGGGGGGGGGAGAGGACCGTTTGAAACCGAATCGGTGGAATTGGTCAAGAATTAGAACTGATTTTGGCAACCAAACGGTTCTAAGTTCATTCATCAGAGCATCAAATTGGAGCATCATAAACACCGACATTGGAGTAACATCCTCCGAAATACTTCATTGACGTAGAAATTGGTGTAAGCAATATGTTACGTGATAATCCTACGAGCGAATTACGATTGATGACACTTCCGCATGGTAGTTTGAGGATTCTATGGAAGTTTTGAATCTCATTTTTCAATTATTGTCACTCATTTCATTTTACTTTTTCAAGACTAGTATGTTGTTTTGTTAAATTGTGCAGCCGATATTTTGCCATGTGTCTTCTGCTTCTGCTTTATTCCTTGTGTTGGTTTCTTTTTTAATCGAATAGTTATTTGACTAAACCAAAGGGGTCACTAAATCGTTAGCAACCAAAACCTAAATACAGTTCTACATACCGGCCAACATGAGTTCAACTTCCACATGACACATGCTACCTAGCGTTTGTAGAGCATGCACCACGCACTATTACATTCTTGAGAATTATACTGAACACAAGCACTAATAAAATGCATATTCAACAAACTCCTGACTTCAACTACGAGACCTCCAGCTGATGATCGATCAATAGCTGAAGAAAGCACCGCATGTTTTAGCATCATTACATCCACCTCAACAACAATAATGTTACCAATGCCCATCGTGATTGCATTTTTAAGGCCATGCAATAATGCAATTACCTCCCCTTGAACGGATCAAGTAGGTGATGCATCCATGATCTGTACATTAAACATCACTGGGGGTGAAAACAGATCATATACGGATGGATATAATTCATTATGTACCCTATCTTATATTTTTTTCGTATTCAGAGTCGAACATAAATAGCACCAGATAATTATTTTTTCAGAGTAGAAGTCGGAACGGATAGTTAGATAGATATCGGTTAGTCAGATAGATGGAAAGTTATCACTTTATTTGCATCCTCATACAACACATAAACAATATAGGGATGCAATCAAATTGAGCACAGAGAAAGTGATTGGTGAGATGTGAAAACAAGAGCACTCAGTATTATCTATCTACGGATGTGTAATAATCTACCTATATATTATCATATTTTTAAGTGAAATCACAATAGATTGTCTCATAATATCTAACAATTTGAATACTTCGGATGGATACCAGTTATTCTGTATTATATACTATATTTTTTCTCGGATTCGGAGTTGGACACGAATAGTGTCGAACAATATCGAACACGGATACCGGTCATTCCATGTTTACTTCGCAAGCCTTCGGTTGTCGAATGGACGGAAAATATCTGTCCCGTTTTCACCCTTAAATATCGCCACGCTATCTCTGATAACAAATCCTCACCCACCAGAACTCGTCTCTTTATTGAAAGAAGCATCATAGTTTAATTTGAGTGTTGGTTTCTCTCGTCTTTTCTTCCTCCTGAATTCTGTATGGGTTTCTCGAACATAAACTCCATTAATCTCCACTCTAAGCATCTCACTACTCTGAGCCAACTCAGCTTCTTGTCTTTTCTTATCTCCATCATGTATCTTATTTCTTTTCTGTCTGTTAGACAAAGAATCTATCTCCTTGCCTTCTGTGGCTGGCCGTCTGGCTCCTGTGACCATCCGACTCCTTCACATGCATGGCCATCCAACTCTTGCCCGTCCGGCTCCTACCCATGTATGGCCGTCCGACTCTTGCCCTTCCGGCTCCTGTGCATACATGGCCATCCGGCATCTTTCTCTCGTATGTGCCTATATAATGTAAATGTTGCAACTCTGAATTAATCAACACAACTATGTGTGATTAGCTTCACTTACATAGTATCATGATCCGTGTTCGCATCCTGCGACCACGCGCTTCCTCTTCATTCCTAGCCAACATCTCACCTCCGCCATGTCATGGCCAACGATGACGCCACCCGTGCCACCGCCGCTCGCGAACGCGAGGCTGCCGCAGCCCGCGAACGCAAGGTCGCCGCAGCCCGCGAACGCAAGGCCGCCGCCACCCGCGACCATGAGGAGGCTGTCGCCCGTGTCCGTGACGAGGCTGACGCCCACGCCCACAAGGAGGCTATCACCCATGATGATGATGTCGCTCGGGCGCTGGTCCTCCATGAAATCGCTGCCATAGCCAATCTTCACACCCAGGCGGTCGCTGTCCAGAATATCCATGCACTAGTGCCCGTCGTCCTTGACCTCGGCTCACTACAGCAAAAGGCGCGGCCAGTTCCTCATCACATTGGGCAAGTACTCGCTGACTTCCCATGTCCTCTCCGACATCATCTGCTGCGACTCCACCGCTGGTGTCGCATGGATTGTGTCATCCTCGAGTGGCTATACGACAAGATTGTCATGAAGAACGGCATCACCGCGCACATTGTCTGGCAAGCACTCGAGGGGCAATTCATAGGCAACTAGGGGACGCGCGCGCTGCACCTTAACAACGAGTTCCGCGCCTTCGTCCAGGGGTGACCTCACCATCTCGGACTACTGTTGCTGCCTGAAGAGCATTGCTCTAGGTGCCCTTGATGAGCATGTCCTTGACCGCACTCTTGTCCTCACTGTCTTGCGCGGGTTGAACGAGAAGTTCGCATACATGTCGTCTCTCCTCAAGCAGCAATGGCCGTTCCCGATGTTCCTCGAGGTTCGTTCTGACCTCCTTCTGGAGGAACTTGAGATGGTGTTGCACCCTTCTCAGTAATCAACAATTGTCCTCCTCGCCACCACCCCATCTGGCGCAAAGGGGGGCACCCAGCCCACTCGCGGTCAGGCTACCGCCTCGGGCAACCGCTCCACAGTGCCTCCTGCTGTGACGCATGATGGCACTGACTCCTCCGACAGGTCAAGTAGAGCCAATTGTTGACGATGCCGCAACAACGGGGGCGGCAACAGCAACAAGAGCGGCAAATCTAGCACCACTGGCGCTTCATTCGGGTGGCCTTCCTTCTGCAATCCGTGGACGGGCACCATCCAAATGTGGCCCGGACCACAGCAGGGCGCCGGTGCCCGCCCCCCGGGAGCAAGTGCACCACAGTCGTGTGGCGGTGCGCCCATGCCCCACGCCATGGTGGAATACCCGCCGCTGCCAATGACGGCGCCCCCTACTACTCGCAGCAGCCTCAAGTTCCTCCACTGGTGCCCGCTCCTCCCGCCTGGACTCCCATGTCCGGGCATGAGACCTAGGACCAGTCGTCTCTGGCAAACACGTTCAACACTATGACGCTAACGCCACCGCTGAACACGGACTAGTGCATGGACTCCGAGGCCTCCTCGCACATGACTTCCGACACCGGTAACTTGTCATCCTCCTTCCCGCCTATGTCATTTACTCCTTCATCAATCGTTTTTGGTAATGGGTCATTGCTGCCCGTTACCTCCACTGGCTCCACTAACCTTCATGGTCATCTTCGTCTTAATAATGTTCTAGTCACTCCAAACATTATTAAGAATCTCATTTCTGTTCGTCAGTTCACCATTGATAATAATTGTTCTGTTGAGTTTGACCTATCGACCTTTTTGTGAAGGATCTTCATTCCAGGAACGTGATTGCTAGGTGCAATAGCTCCGGTCCCCTTTATCCTCTTCATGTGTTAGCACCCATCGCTTCATCTTGTGCCCTCCTCGCCGGCACCCCCGCTTCGCTTTTGCATCGTCATCTTGGTCACCCCGGTGGCGATGCCCTTTCACGGCTTGTTAGTTCTTCTGCTATTTCATGCAATAAGGGTACCAACGATACTCTATGTCATGCTTGTCAGCTTGGCCGCCATATACGCCTTTCATTTGCCACATCAAACTCTAGAGCTCTTGATAATTTTGACTAAGTACATTGTGACCTTTGGACCTCTCCCATTGCCAGTGTCTCCGGTTACTCTCATTTTCTTGACGATTGCTCTCATTTTCTTTGGACGTTTCCTTTATGTCTTAAATCTGACACTTTCTTCACTATTTCTATTTTTTTCTTCCTTTGTGGCTACGCAGTTTGGCTGCAAGATTAAGAGTGTCCAATGCGATAATGGCCGTGAGTTTGACAACTCCACTGCCAGCACCTTCTTCCTAACCAATGGTGTCTCTCTTCACATGTCTTGCCCCTACACTTCCGAATAGAATGGCAAAGACGAACGCATTATTTGTTCCACCAACAACATAGTGCACTCTCTCCTTTTCCAAGCAAGCCTTTCGCCTTCCTACTAGGTTGAGGCCCTTCATGCCGCCATATATCTTTTTAATCGCCTCCCCACAAAAACCCTCTCCTTCTCCACTTCGCACTTCGTGCTTTACAACATGCCACCAACATACTCCCATCTCCGTTTCTTTGGCTCAAAGTGCTATCCCAACTTGTCCACCACTGCGCCCAACAAGTTGTCTCCACGTTCCACCATGTGTTTGTTTCTAGGCTATTCCTCCGATCATAAAGGTTATTGGTGTCTTGATCTCTCGTCCAATCGGATTATCATATCCCGACATGTCACATTCAATGAGAAATCGTTCCCTTTTGCAAAGTTGAACAGCCAGCTACCTCATGGTGTATTTGATTTTTTTGTCTCCTGACACGACTGTGATGCCGCTCGTTGGTCCGTCATGGTCCTCTCTCACTACAGGTCTCCCTAGTGGTCCGCCCGCACCTAGCTGCGCAGTAACTCCCAGCCCCATCGCGACTCGGTCAGTGCGGCCCCACTACTCGACCCCCTCATGCGCACCCCCAGCTTGGTGCACGCCTGCGACCCTCCACCTGGGTTTAGTGTGCCTCCGTGTGCATCACCCATAGCCTCGGTCTCTCAATCAAGGACGCCACCCTCAATGCCTCTGGTTGAGGTGCCCTCTTTGCCCGCGGCTACCGTAGCTTCAGCTGACGTGCCTTCTATGGTCATGCCTACCACAGCCTCTGCCTCATAGCTTTCGACCGGTGTCGTGCCGGTCACACCAGTCATCAACGAGCACTCAATGGTGACACAAGTCAAACACGGTTTCAGCCAGTCGGTTCAACACCTCAACTTGAACGTGAGCGCCCTATCGCCGATTCCCAAGACATATCAATCTACCTTAGCCGATCTGCAGTGGCGCCACGCCATGGAGGAAGAAGTACGCAACTTTGCTGGCCAATAATACTTGGGATCTTGTGCCACGACTGACTCATGGCAACATCGTTACCGGCAAGTGGATCTTTCATCATAAGTTCAAATCTGATGGCTCCCTTGACCAATAAATAGCATGATGGGTTCTTCATGGCTTTATGCAGCGGCCTGGTGTTGATTTTGATGAGACCTTCAGCCCTGTCATCAAGCCTACCACCGTTTGCACTATTCTGTCTTTGGCCTTGTCTTGGGATTGGCTTTTTCATCAGTTAGATGTGAAGAACGCATTCATGCATGGTACCTTTACTGAGATAGTATACTGCTCTCTGCCCACTAGTTTCGTGGATTCCTCGCATCTGGACTATGTATGTCGTCTGAACAAGTCCCTCTACAGCCTCAAACAAGCACATCGTGCATGGTACAACCATTTTGCCTCTCACATTTTATCTCTGGGGTTTGTTGAGGCAAAGTCAAATACTTCCCTATTTATTTACCATCGTGGTGCCGGCATGGCCTATTTGCTGCTTTATCTGGACGATATTGTGCTGACTGCCTCCTCGGATGCTCTTCTTCGCCGAATTATTTCTGCGCTCCAGCAAGAGTTTTCTAAGAAGGATCTAGGCCTTCTCCATCATTTTCTTGGCGTCTCAGTGGAACGAAGCAATGGTGATATGTTTCTCTCTCAGTGCCAATATATGCTGCACATTCTGGATCGTGCGGGTATGACAGATTGTAAGCCCTGCAGTACACCTGTGGACACTCACTCAAAGCTCTCATTTGCTGGTCCTCCTATGAGTGATCCTACCCACTACCACAGTCTGGCTGATGCTCTTCAGTACCTCACATTCACTCTGCCAGATATTGCTTATGCAGTTCAACAAGTCTGTCTTCACATGCATGATCCCCGGGAGCCTCACTATATTGCACCGAAGCACATCCTCTGGTACATCCAAGTCACTCTAGATCACGGCTTGTTTATCCACCGGTCACGTTCGACGGAGCTAGTTATTTAATCTGATGTTGATTGGGTAGGTTGCCAGGATACTCGCAAGTCCACTTCTGGCTATGCAGTATTCCTAGGTGAGAATGTTATTTTCTGGTCCTCCAAGCGTTAGAACACAGTGTCCCGCTCCAGTGCGGATCCAGAGTATCAGGCTGTGGCCAATGCCATTGTCGAGGCATGCTGGTTGTGACAGTTACTTCAAGAGCTTCACAGTCTACTTCGTCGTGCGACCCTTGTCTACTGCGATAACATTAGTGCAGTCTACCTCTCTACGAACCTGGTGGAGCATCAGCGCACCAAACACGTAGAGATTGATCTCCACTTTGTCGGGAGCGTGTCGCCCTCGGTGACGTTGGTACCCTTCACGTCCCGACTTCGTCCCAGTACGCCGACATCTTCACCAAGGGGCTTCCGACGTCGGTATTCACTGAGTTCAGGTCCAGTCTAAACGTCCACACCAGCGACGCTATGATTGTGAGGGCGTGTTAGACAGATAATCAGTCTCCTTGCCTTCTACAGCTGGCCGTCCGGCTCTTGTGACCGTCCGACTCCTTCGCATGCATGGCCATCCAACTCCTGCCCGTCCAGCTCCTACCCATGCATGGCCGTTCAACTCTTGCCCTTTCAGCTCCTGCGCATACATGGCCATCCGGCTTCTTTCTCTCATATATGTCTATATAATGTAATTGTTGCAACTCTAAATTAATCAACACAATTATGTATGATTAGCTTCACTTTCACTGTCCACCGCATCCATAGAAGAACAATAATCTTTACTTGTGCATCCTTTTGCATGGTTAAGATGGCTGCAACCACATCTCTTGCCGATTGCAAACTAGCCAGTGTAATGAGATCAGGCCGTACCTAAGAATTTGAGGCCAGGTGTTAATCGCAAAATGAGGCCTTACATTTGAGAAATACTGATAACCAAAATATATTTCTATTTTATTATATAACTTCAACATGTTTTTCTTTAAATACTAAAACCTATTTGGTAGACCTCTCACTTCGAGATTCATGCAGGATTTAAAATGTATAGGATAAATAAATTAATTTAAATATCTATTTTCAATCCAAATTAAAAACAAGATGCATAAACCAAATACCCTCGATTTTCCACTGCTCTAGCTAAAAAAATTAAAGACAGAGATAACTAGTTATCTCCAAAAATTACATTAGAGTTACATTATACATCCATGCTAAAAGAGTAAAGGTACTTTTTAATGCCTCCCTGCTTTAAAAATAGAACAAAAATAAAGATTCAGACATCGGCACATAGAAGTTCATATTCTGCAACAAATGAAAAGATATGCTTTTGCTCGAACCTTGATCCGCTGTCGAGTTGCAGACCCAAAGATAATCTGGATTAATCTTGAGTAGAGAGAGAAAGAGGAACGGAGAGACGTGAGGAAACTAGAGAGAGTCTAAGAGGTGGGACAGGGAAGGTGCTTTGCTGTCTGAGAAAGGAAACGAATGAAGGTTGTTACCTGCTGTACTGTTTCCTCTCATCTAATATGGTAATTAGCTGCTGCTTAATATGTACTTAAGCAAAATTTGGGGCCTCTATTTTTTAGGTCCTGTTCGATCGTCCAGCCTGAACCTGCTAATATATATACGGCCCTGTGCTAATATACGGCCCTGAATGCGATGCTGCTCCAGAGAGAGTCTACGCCATATTTCTTTGACCTCCTTACACTTGAAGAATAAATGTGCTCCATCTTCAACAGTGTGCTGACAAATGAAGTTCGTGTTTAAGCCCATACCTCGACATTGCAGATTAACCCTCAACGCATGACTATTATGAACAAAAAGCCACATGAAATGCTCAATCTTATTTGGTATGCCCAATTTCCACACAGATGACCACAAACTCTCCATTTCCTGATTTCCTACCGAAGTCATAACTGTGCCTCTTATCCTCTCTCTTCTGTCATTCTCATAAAGTACTTTATACGCATATTTTACAGTAAACGCACCACTTTTCTCAAAGTGCCATGCAGGAATATCATCCATGTCTTCATGTACGGGCAATGCCAAAATAAGTTTAGCATCCTCCTCCCAAAAAAATGTCATGCAGTAGCTCATGATCCCAACTTCCAGTGGCTGGATTAATTAACTCTGACACTCGCGTCAAAATATTTATGCCCCGAGGAGTGACAGGCCTTCTAGTTTCCAACACGCCAAACAATTCCTTTAACAGATCAACCCCATTCAAAATGCTACGCCATGTCTAAGACATCTTATTATTTTGGCCTTGCTTCTAAAATACTTGTGTCCCGAAAATATTTTGCTTTGAGGATACAAGCACATAACGAGTCTGGGTTTGTTAGTAACCGCCAATCCTGCTTAGCCAACATTGCCATGTTAAAACCATGGATATCTCGGAAGCCCAAACCACCCAAATGCTTTGGTTTAATTAAAATTTCCCAACTCAACCAGTGCATCTTATTTTGTTTGTCTTGTTGGCTCTACCAATATCTGTAAATCATCGTAATTATTTGATCGTATATTAATTATATTTGTGATATCAAAATAACCCATAGCAAAGGTCAGGATGGCTTGAGCCACAGCCTTGATCATGATCTCCTTTCCTGCATATGACAATAATTTTTCCTGCCACCCCTATATTATATTCCAAATTCTATCTTTAAGATATGCAAATGTCTTTGTCCTTGATTTACCCACAAAACAGGGTAGCCTTAAGTATATTTCATTTTGATTTCGCTATTTATTTGTAGCACTTGACATACATCGCTTCTCTGATCCTACCTTGTATTTGCACTAGAAACATGGCTGAATTTTCTTTTGTTTATCTCCTGACCCGAGTACATCTCATACATATCAAGAATACTCTGTAGCTGTGTAGCATCCTCTCGATTTGCACGAATCAAAATCAATGAATCATCGGCAAAAAGAAGGTGAGAGATACTAGGACCACTCAGACAGATTTTAATTCCTGCAATTCTTCCTTCACCCTCCACTTTATTTAACAAAGGCAAAAAAACCTCTGCACACAAGAGAAACAAGTACGGTGACAACTGGTCGCCTTGACGAAGTCCTCTTTCCAGATAAAACCTTTGTGAGAGAACACCATTCACTTTAATTTTATATGATACCGTTGTCACACACTTCGAAATAAGATCGATCCATTGTGTATGAAAACCCATTTGCATAATCACATCTCTCAAAAAGGCCACTCCACCTTGTCATACATCTTACTTAATGTCCAATTTTATACAGCATAACCAACTCCTCCCTTTCTTTTATTGCGCATAAAGTGAGTCATCTCACAAGCTATCAAAATATTGTCCGATATGAGCCTACCAGGAACAAAAGGCACTTTGGGATGGAGGGATAATATCATCAAGAATGCCCTTCAAGCTATTTGCTAGCACGTTGGATATAATCTTATAATAACATTGCATAGACTTATTGGTCGGAGATTGTAGCATTTAGGTCCTTAAGTAAGTAGTAAGTATTTCAGTAATTAATGATAATTGTATCATTGTGACTAACAATTTGTTTTGAAAGGAATAAAAAATTTAGTTCACAATGACAATTTGGTATATTTGGTCCCTAAAGCGATTATATGGATGATCAAAGGACATGTGTGTTAAGAAGGATCTTCTAGTTCTAAGTGTCACAAGGGAGATAAAAGACACAGAGAGTAGTATAGGTCTATTTCTTTAGTCTTTTGATCATACTATAAAGAGAGGCTAAGAGTAGTAGCTTGATATAGTGAGTCTAGACTTGGTTTGATGTACACTTATAAAATTCTAGCACTAGGTAGCTCAGAGAAGCCCATGTTTGAGATGTCAAGAAGTTAGAGCTCAAGAAAGTTTGAATTGGATGAGCTCTGAGGTTTTTTGGTCATCGAATTATCCGGTCTTGTGAAGCCTATTCTCACTGGATCATGTTTGGTTATCAAGACAGAAAATACATTTTATACATAGGATGGTCCAATAATTAAAGCTATAGAATCATCGGATGCTTTTTCTGGGTGACACGTGTCTAAAAATATTAGAAGTGTTACACCGGATAGTCCAGTGTTAGTTTACTCAAAGCATCAGACCAATTTCAGCATAAGTGGAATTGTCCCAAAAAAAAATTAAGTTCAACTCAATGGATTATCCATTGATGCAATGATGAAATCACTAGACTATTTATTCTAGAGGTGATTTCAAGTGATGAAGTTCACCGGATGGTGTGTGATCATGATGTGTGCATCAGACTCTCATCACCGGAGAAATATTTTTAGAGAGGGTTGCTTCGGATAGTGTGAAGCAGTTCTACTCACCGGATAGTCTGGTGATGGACGAATATATACACTGGAGCATTTCCTGCAGAGAAGTTTTTGAGAGCAGAAGAAGTTCAACTCACCGAATAGTCCGGTGATAGCAATGAAATCATCACCAGATCATATTTTTCAGAGAAAGTTGCAAAATGGCAGTTTTGCTATGTTGTACTCACAGGATGGTTCGGTGCTAAGTGTGTGCTCACCAGATGATAACATGTACCTGACTATTTCTCAGCAGTAACGGCTAATGACAGCTAGCACAGTGGGGATTAAAATTTGTACTCACGGGATCATCCGGTGTTAACAAAAAAAGTGGGTGGTTAGACAACGGCTAAACTTTGGATCTCTAGCCTATAAATGTCCCTCTACTTGGTTTCATTTGACTCTCTCGTGACCTAGAAGAGTTCATACATTGTGTGTGTCATCAAGAAGTAAGAGAGATCCCTAATTGAAGACTAAGAACATCATTAGTGCGTGGAGAGTAGCAAGTGTGCATCTAGCTATAGTCTAGGCTCGATATTGGTCAAGTGAAGCTATTGGCTTGTTATTCTTAGTGGTTGGCAATACCTAGCCGATCTTTGGTGATTGAAGGTGTCTCGATGAGCTCTTGCAGTTCTTGTGAGAGCCCCAGAACGAGCTATGTACTTGATTTGATATCCACCAATCCGGAGATAAAGAAGTGACAATCATGAGGGAGCACTTATATTTTGGTGACTCAAGAGGGAGCGATATCCTTGGTGGATGCTCCAATAAGGACTAGGGCAGAGTGCCAACTCCTCGATACCTTAAAAAAAAATTCGATGTTCTCTTGTCTATCTATTTACTATTCCATAATTTAATTTGAGCAACTATTTTCTTGCAAGCTTTTAATTTCATATTTTCTTAGTGTCTTTGCTTGCTTGTTTGTTGTCTTTTTCTAGCTTGATCATGTAGTCATATTTTCTTTCATCTAGGCTAAGATTGCTATTTATTCTAGATTACAGTAGAAGTTTTAAATTGTCCAATTTACCTCCCCCTCTTGGGTTATTCGATCCTTTCAATTGGTATCAGAGCCTCGTGCTCTTGATAGGCTTAAAATCCTAGAGCAATGGCCCTAGGGATTGGAAGTAGCGTACCGAAGTTCGAGGGAAAGAATTTTACCTATTGGAAAGTTCGTATGGCGAGCTATCTTAAGGTTATTTCCTCTGAAGTTTGGCTAGTTGCCTCCATTGAATTTAATCAACTTTTTTATCGACCAACAAGTTATATGGAATGCTAAGACAAAGAATACTATATTTGAGGGAATTAGTGAAGAGATTTTCTCTAGAGTTAGGTGCAAGGAATTCACTAATGAGATTTGGACCGCTCTTTGTGAAATTCATGAGGATTCTAGAAAAATTCATGAGGAAAAATATCATGTGTTTATGAATGCTCTTAATCAATTCAAGATGCTTCTTAATGATTTATGCGATGATATGTATTCTCGTATGAATATGCTTGTGGAAAACATCAATTCTCTCGAACTCACTCCATTTCTCAAGGAGAAGTTATTCATAGGATCTTAATTGTGCTTCCTAAGCCGCAATACAATATTGTCATCTCTCTTCTTTATGAAAGAGACATCAATGATATGACTATCACTGACGCCGTTGGAAAAATATATACTCATGAGATGTTCTTGTTTGGAGATCATGAGTCTTCATCTAAGAAAAATCTTGCTCTCAAGGCAAATACGATTGAAAAGAAGAAGAAGAAGATAAAGCTCCCACCATCAAGTGAAAGCGATGATGATGATGATGACTCCAACACCAAGCTTGGTCTTCTCATGAGAAGAACCACAAGGATGATCTCCAAGTTTCAAAAGAAGTGCTACAACTATGATCCCAAGAAGAACAAATTTTATCCAAAGAAATTTGATAAATTCGGTGGTGGAGATAAAAAGAAGTGCTACAATTGTGGTAACATTGGCCACATATCATATGATACCCTCATCCAGACAAGAGAAACAAGAACAAGTCCAAGAAAATTGATGCAATTGAGGATAAGGACAAGCACAACAAGAAGGATCAAGATAAGAGGAAGAAGAAGCTCTTCAATAAGAAGGGTGAAGGCCATAAGGTCTACATTGTTGGTGAATGGGTCTCTGATGAAAGCTCAAGTGATGATTCAAACAATGCTGAAGACAACAACTTTGCGAGCCTCACCATCACCAATGATGATCCACCTCTACCTCCACCACCTATGTACCTCATGGCGAAAGGTAACAACAAGGTGAGTAGTGAGAAAGATGATAGTAGTGATAATTATGATCTTTCTCCTAATGATCTATCTAAGTTTATGAATGACTATGCTACTATTATCAAGAAACAAAAAGCTAAAATCAAGTCTCTTGAAAATGCTAATTGCTATGCTTAATTCTAGTCATGATGAGTTGTTTGCTAAATACAATGCTGTACTTAAGAAATATGATGAAGTAGTTGCATCTAGCACGTCTCTTGAGGCTAGTAACAAGAAGCTAAAATTTGAGCATATTGACTTGAAATACAAATATCAAGAACTTGAGTTAGCTTATGATGTCATTGATCTTAGCATGAATAAATTGCCTACTATTGATGTTGTTAAGGTCAATGCATCTACTTCTTGTGATGATCTTCTTGATATACCATACTCCTCTTCATGTGATAATATATCATCTTAGCCATGCAAGAGAGCAAGAGCTTGAGAATGAGATTGTAAATTCTCATAAAGAATGCATTGTACTCAACAAGAGAGGCCTTGGATGCTTCCCCAACCCGGTGGAAAAGGTCATTAAGACACCGGAGATCAAGAATTACTTCATCAAGGAAGTTGGTTTATATTGTCAACATTATCAAATCACCGGTCACCACACAAGAGAGTGTTCAATTTCTACTAAACCCCTCCCTATTTTGCCTTCTAAATACAAGTCCACTTTCAATAATCATCATTTCCTATTGCATAAGCTTAAGAGTAGAAAACTCATGGCTAAAATCATTGGAACTCAAGCTAAGGGCAAGTTTCTTAGGCAAATTTGGGTGCCTAAGGCTCTTGTGTCTCACTTCAAAGGTACCAAATTTGGTTGGGTACATAAACAAAAAGCTTGATTTCATGTGTGTTGGTAAACTACAAAGCCGGTGCCAAGTATTGGGTGCTTGATAGTAAATGTACACAACATATGACCGGTAATGTAAAGATGTTTACCTCACTAGAAGATGATGTGAGATATCATGACAAAGTCACTTTGGTGATAACTCTAAGAAAAATGTTGTAGGTTTGGGTAAGATAGCAATCTTCAATGATCGTTATATCTCTAATGTTCTTTTAGTTGAGTCTCTTAGTTTTAATTTGCTTTCCATAACTCAACTATGTGATTTATGCTTCACATGCTTATTTAGTGATGCTGACGTTATCATAACTAGCAAGAAGCATAATGATCTAATCTTAAAGGCTTTATACATGGACATATATATCTTGTGAATTTCTCATCTAATGAAGCTAGCTTGACTACATGCCTCTTCACCAAGACATCTATGGGTTGGCTTTGGCATCGTTGACTTACACATATTGGAATGAGCCAACTTAAGAAAGCGTTCAAGAATAGAATAGTACTTGGTTTGAAAGATGTTGTATTAAAAAAGGATAAGTAGTGTAGCGCTTGCCAAGCGAGGAAGTAAGTTGCAAGTTCACATCCATACAAGTCCATGATCTACATCAAGACCCTTGGAGCTACTACACATGAACCTCTTTAGACTAACTATCTACAAAAATCTTGGTGGTAATCTCTATTGCCTTGTCATTGTTGATAATTATACACCATACACTTGGACTTTCTTTCTAGATGACAAGAGCAACCACATTGGGATCTTCAAGAAGTTCACAAAGATGGCTCAAAATGAATTTGAGGCCACACTTGTGAAGATTCAGAGTGACAATGGCACGGAGTTCAAAAACACATACATTGAAGAATTTTGTGATGATAGAGCCATCAAGCATGAGTTCTCATTAACCTACACTCCTCAACAAAATGGCGTGACGGAGAGGAAGAAGAAGATCTTGATCACTCTTGCAAGAGCAATGTTGGATGAGTATAGTACACCGGAGAAGTTTTGGGCCGAAGCAATCAACACGGCGTGTCATGCATTCAATCGAGTTTACCTTCATCAACTATTGAAGAATACGCCATATGAGCTTCCCATTGAGAGGAAATCCAATATCTCATACTTTCATGTGTTCGGCTATAAGTGTGTTATCTTTAAGAAAAGAGAACGCCTAAGAAAGTTTGAAAAACATTGAGATATTAGTTTTTTTTTGTTGGTTATGCATCTAACTCCAAAGCATATCGAGTATTCAACAATGTCATCGGTCTTGTTGTCGAAATATGTGATGAGAAGTTTGATGAATCTAATGGCTTTCAAGGAGAAGGTGTTTCTTGTGAGGATGTAGGTAACGAACCCTTGAGAGATGCAATGAAGAATATGACAATTGGGGATATCAAGTCTAAGAAGGATGATGAAGATGTACCTTTCACTTCCATTCCACACACCTCCATGGTGCCTCAAGTTGATGAAGATGAGGACAAAAATGATCAATCACTTCCATCACATGATGTTCATATCTCTCAAGAGGAAGCTCAAGCTCAAGCTCAAAATATTGCACCACCTCAAGAAGCACAAGTGAAGCATACACATATTTTCAAGGATCATCCTATTAACTTGATCATTGAAAGTCCACCTAGGGGAGTATGAACTCACTCTCGTCAATATGCTTCATTTTGTGAATATTACTCGTTTGTCTCTTGTTTAGAACCCACACATGTAGATGAGGCTGTTAAGGATCCGGATTGGGTGATGGTAATGCAAGAAGAACTCAACAACTTTACCCGCAATGAAGTATGGATTCTTGAAGAGAGGCCTCAAGACAAGAATTTAATTGGAAACAATTGGATCTTCTGCAAAAAGTAAGATGAATATGGTATGGTGGTACGCAAGAAAGCAAGACTCGTCGTGCAAGGATTTGCATAAAGTTAAAGGTTTAGATTTTAGTGATACATTCGCTCCCGTGGCAAGAATTGAGGCAATTCATATCCTTCATGTATTTTCTTCACATAATAACATTAAGCTTTATCAAATGGATGTGAAGAGTGCATTCTTAAATGGCTTCATCAATAAACTTGTTTATGTTGAACAACCCCTCGGTTTCGTAGATCCTAGATATCTTAATCATGTCTATAGGTTGCATAAGACGTTTTATGGACTCAAGAAAGCCCCAAGAGCTTGGTATGAATGCCTACATTACTTCCTTATCAGCTAAGGATTCATGATCAGGAGGGTGGACACCATATTGTTCACAATAGTCATTGACAAAGAGCTTTTCTTGTGTCAAATTTATGTTGATGATATAATATTTGGTTCAACTAACAAAGAGTTTTGTAAGGAATTTGGTAACAAGATATCTAGGAGTTTGAGATGTCAATGATGGTGAGCTCAACTACTTGCTTGAATTCCAAATCAAGCAATTGAAGGAAGGGACTTTCATCCATCAAGAGAAGTACATGAGGGACATCCTCAAGAAGTTCAAGATGGATGATTGGAAGCCAATCAAGACTCTTATACCTACAAATGGACATCTCGACTTAGATGAAACAGGTAAACCAGTTGACCAAAAGTTTTATCATTCTATAATTAGGTCACTTCTTTACCTTACCATATCTAGGCCTGATATTATATTTAGTGTATGCATATTCGCTCGCTTTCAGGCTAATCCTAAGGAATCGCATCTTAGCGCGGTTAAAAGAATTCTTATATACTTAAAGCATACACCTAGTTTCTACTCTTGGGTTACTTGAATTCGGACTTTGCCAAATGTCATGTGGATCATAAGAGTACTTCGGGTGGGTGCCACTTGCTAGGGCGATCCTTAGTTTTTTGTCATCTAAAAATCAAAACTCGGTAGCCTTGTCCACCGCGGAAGCGGAATACATTGCCTTTAGAGCATGTTATGCTCAAATCCTTTATATGAAGCAAACCTTGTTAGACTTTGGTGTTCGTCTAGAGAAGGTTCCACTCCTGTGTGACAATGAGAGTGTTGTAAAAATTACAAATAATCCCATTCAACACTCTCACACAAAACACATTGATTTTCGCCATCACTTCCTTAGAGACCATATTTCTAATAATGATATCTCTCTTAGTGGTGTAAGGTCGGAAGATCAATTGGCAGATATCTTCACAAAACCTCTAGATGAAGTAACCTTTTGTAGATTGCGAAGAGTGTTGAATATGATAGATGTTTCCAACGTCATGTGATGCCATGTTGTCATATAGATGTATTCATGATAAGTGCTTATCTAACCTTCTCAAGATAGTGATGATCATGGGTTATGCTTGAGATTGTGATCCCCTAGTTTCTCTCAAGGCATGTTGATGGGTTCACCATGAAGAAGCTTGAGAAGGGAAGTAATATGACAAGATAAATTTATTTTATGCTATGCACTCATATGCCATATAACTTGTACTCATGTTTAAATTTATAAAGTTGTTATGCATTGCATATGCATTGGCTGTAAAGAGATCACAAAGGAGGATATCACTCTTTGATATTGTTGTTCGCTTTCTATGTGAACAAACACCTATATGAGTGTGTTTGTAAAGATGTAAGTGCTTAATGCCTATTGAGTCATGTTCTGGCGAATTTAGAGTCTTAATCTTTAAGTTCATAAGGCAGTATGGTTCATTCATTTCCTTGGAGTTTTTCTCCTTCTTTCTTTGGTTCTTATTGCCTATGGCAAAATTATGTATGCTATAGCTGTTTTGGCAAATATTTAAAAATGAGTGTCTGAGAGAATAAGGCTTCACTCAAGCTAGTCAAAACATTTGTTTTTTGTTGTGTGTTGATTTGAAGTTTGGACTTAGTAAGAGATTTTAGTTCAGCTGTAACTTTCTCTTCTCACCGGATGACCAATGCTCCTTTTTTTGCCTCAGTGGATCATCTGGTGCTCTTTGTGCCAGCTCAATTCCCCTGATAAAGTCCAGTATCCGATGATTAGTTTAGAAGCAGAGGATAATATGGTGTTTGTAAAATGGTTTTCCATTCAGAAAAGGTGCAGTGTCTGCAAAGTGTCCCAGACTGGACCTTCCGGTGTTCAATCAGTGGCAACCAAAATCAGAACGACTGAAAATTGGTATGGTGATAGTGTCCGATGATCAGTGGAGCTTCATCGGAGTATCAGGTGTTCAGAATTGAAATTCTTCAGAGAGAAGCTCCGGTGTTTAGTTAAATATCACCAAAGCATCCAGTGTTTGAAAGTGGTCTCGGCTCCGTTTTGAGATCCTCTTTGGAAAATTTTGTATGCCATTCATCGGACCTTCCGCTGTTCATGATTTCTGTGGGACCCACCTATCATATACAATTTTAGCCGGCTCCTCCCCTCTCTCTGCTTTCGTTCTCCGCCACCCGTACCAGCTCTCGTCGAGTCGTCACCGTGCTCCCGACTGTTCTGCACCGCCGACTAGCCCCTACTACGTCATTGCACCACCATCACTCACCACCGCTGCCTCTACTCCATCGTCGTTGCCACCACTCCACCACATCCGCTAAGTGCCATCTCATGCCCTAGCACCTCCGCCACCGTCTTCGACCGCCAAGCTCCTGCTTCATTACCAGCTTCTCTCTCCATTTCATCGTGATGGGTCGTGAGCACTGACAAGGGAAAGGGCAATGCCATTGGGTAGCTAAAGAAGAAGTCAAAGGCTTAGAAGGAGTGGGATAGAGCCTTGGCAGCAGCTAATGCAGCAGATACTCGGTGAGGTTTTTAGATCCGAGTTGACTCCACTACTTCGCGTCGGTCCACCCGCACCCGTCCTGTTGGGAGTTTGGGCTCGATGCCTTTCGGCCAATTAGGCAGCTAGAAGAGGGTTCATCAGGAGCTAGAGCCAGATGAGGAGGGGAAGAAGCAGTCGAAGAAGCAGTAGTCAGAGTAGCCACAGGCACAGGTAGAGCTCAGGCCGATTGATGTGACTTCTTACAAGTCATTGAGGATTAAGAAGCTGCGTTTTGTGCCAGTTGATGAGTGGTTTCCTGAGGTCAGAGATGAGGGGGTTGATCCCAGGTTCTGGATAGTTCTGCAGGAGAACTTCTTCTACTCTTAAATTAGGAAGAAGGTCAGTTTGAACTAGCATAATATGCTCAACTGGTGCTTTATGCAGTCAGCTACAAGGGAAGTGGGCATGAGGCAGCACTTTGACACCTTCTCTGGGCTTTCAGCTCTGCTCACTGACGTGGACAGATATGTAGAGGACTGGGTCAGAGTGTTTTATGCCACAGTATGGATTGCACCAGAGAGAAACTTTATTCAGTTCATGTTCCAGGGCAACACTTCCAGATTATTCAGGAACAGTCTACTTGAGGCTCTAGGGGTTCAGGTGAGTTTTAGGTATCTGCACAAGGTCGTTCATCCAAACGTCGAACCCCCTCGTTGTGCTCTGGTTGGTGGTATTTTCCCAACTGATGAGGAGATCAGGCCGCTTCTTAGACAAACCCTGTCCTTCACTCTAGGTTCGTCGTGACTGCCAGACATTTTGACACCTATGGCGAAGGCCATCCACTTGGCCTTGAGACGTAGTTTGCTGTCGAGGATCGGCTACGGAGAGGCTATCACCAGCTTGCAGTAGTGGTTGATTTTTCTATCCTTACTCACCGATGTTTTGATATCATGGATCTAATCCTATGTGAGATTGAGGATGCTATAGTGGAGGGAATGTCCCTGGCTAGACAGCAGCCATTCGCCCATTTCATCTCTCATTTTCTTGCTCACGCTTTCAGGTATCCTAAGTTCCTTGAGTCCTATGAAGAGTCCGCTACTCGCTACAAAGAGTATTCTCCTTCTACTCTCACAGACAGACACCATGGTCAATGAGCCATGGTTCATGTTCAGGAGCTGATCCCTGTTGATGAGCGAGAGAGAGCAACAGCTAAGGACCAGGCCCTAGCAGAGGCTAAGGCAGAGCTGCCTCAGTATAACTTTGACGTGGACAATGATTTGGACTCAGACAAGAGTGAGTATATTCCTCCGGTCGCTAAGTCACACGATGCCGAGGCAGGAGGTTCTTCTCATGCTGCCCCCAGACCTCAGTTCTTACTTCTTCAGCACCTGAGATAACTCCTCCAATGCCCCATTCTGGACAGACTTCAGAGCTTGCACTGATTCTTCAACAGATGCATTAGCAGGAAGTAGTTCAGCAGCAGCTTGCAACATATGCTAAGATGCATGCGAAGCTTCAGGCTGATATGATTCGCCAGAAGGAGCAACAGATGGTCTTTTCGCAGTCTCTTCAGCAGCAGCGGCAGCAGGCCATGTTCTCAGCACTTCAGTCGGGCAGAGAGAACAATGCTTGCTTCGTTGTCATCACCTCTGCCTACTGGACCAGTGCTTACTTCATTGTCATCACCTCTGCCTACTGGACCTCTTAGTTTCAAGGACTTGCTGCAACCGATAGTCTGTGTTCAGGAGCCTCCAGCTATCTCGCAACCTATGCTCGATGTGGTCGATCCTACTCTTCAGGAGGTGCTAAGTCAGGTTGACCAGAAGATAGCCGCTCAGGGTCTCGACACCTCCAGCTCTGACCCCTGTCTAGACACAGTGTAGAGTCAGACTGCAGCAGGAGCGTCCTCACCTGTTGACGATGTTGACATTGAGATTATCTCATCTGCATCCAACTCCAGGACTGATGCTTCTCAGTTTGTGGTGTAGCCTTCTTCGGTAGTGTCAGCTCCCTCGTCTCCTCTAGCCCCAGATATGTAGATGTATTCTCTTTTTGGTGCTTAGATGCCAAAGGGGGAGAGAGTCTAGTGTTAGACGGAGTTTTGGAGAGAGATAACTAGTCTTGAGTGTCTGGAGAGCTTGCTAATTTCAAGGGTAATCTAGTTTAGCATTTGGGTAGCTAGATTCGACTTGTTGGATCTTATGGTTTTTGATGTAATGACAAGCCATTTGATTCTTAATCGATGTGTTTAGCTTGTCATCACATTGTGTTTCATTTCATGCGTGCTCGATTGTATTTGTTCTAGCAATTTATGTTGTTCTAGTGCTAGGCTTTCTCTTGTTTTATTGTTATATGTTGTCAATGGTGTAGTATGATAGCGTGCACTTCATTTCATATCTCTATCCCATTTGTGTTGTCATCAATCATCAAAAAGGGGGAGATTGTAGTATCTAAGCCCCTAGGTAAGTGGTAAGTATTTCGGTAATTAATGACAATCGTACCATTGTAACTAACAATATGTTTTGAAGAAAACCAAAATTTAGTTCACAATGATAATTCGATATGCTTGGTCCCTAAAGTGATTATATGAACGATCAAAGGACGTGTGTCAAAATTAAGGATATCCTAATTCTTAGTGTCAAAGGAGATGAAGGACACTTAAAGTAGTATAGGTCTATTGTCAAGATTAAGGATTTCCTAGTTCTTAGTGTCACAAAGGAGATATAGGACACTTAGAGTAGTATAGGTCTATTTCCTTAGTCTTTTGACTATACTATAAAGAGGGGCTAAGAGTAATAGTTTGACATAGTGAGTTTAGACTTTGTTTGATGCACACTTATGAAATTCTAGCACTAGGTAGCTCAGAGAAGCTCATGGTTGAAATATCGAGAAGTTGGAGCTCAAGAAAGTTTGAATTGGACAAGCTCAGAGTTTTTTTAGTTCATCAGATGATCCGGTCTTGTGAAGCCTGTTCTCACCGGATCATGTTTGGTTATCAAGACAAAAAAACACATTTCATACACAGGATGGTCCGATGATTAAAGTTGTGGAATAACTGAATGCTTTTTCTTGGTGACACGTGTCCAAAAATATTAGAAGTGTTACACCAGATGGTTTGGTGTTAGTTTTGCTCAAAGCACCGGACTAATTTCAGTAGAAGTGGAATTGTCTTAAAAAAATTAAGTTCAACTCATCGGATTATCCAATGATGCAATGAAATCATTGGACTATTTATTCCTGAGGCAATTCCAAGTGATGAAGTTCACCGGATGGTCTGGTGATCATGATGTGTGCACCAGACTCTCATCACCGGAGAAATACTTCCAGAGAGGGTTGCTTCGGATGGTGTGAAGGAGTTCTACTCACCGGATAGTCTAGTGATAGATAAATATATACACTGGAGCATTTCCTACAGAGAAGTTTTTGAGGGCAGAAGAAGTTCAACTCACCGGATAGTCTAGTTATGGCAATGAAATCATTACCAGATCATATTTTTCAGAGAATGTTGCAAAATGATAGTTTTCCTATGTTGTACTCAAAGGATGGTCCGGTGCTAAGTGTGTGCTCACTGGATGATAACACCGAAATATTTTTCTTAGCGGTAACGACTAAGGATAGCTGGCAAAGTGGGGATTAAATTTGTACTCACCGAATTATCTGGTATGAGTAAGGAGATACTCACTGGATCATCCGGTGTTTACAGAAAAAGTGGGTGTTAGGCAACGGCTAAACTTTGGATCTCTAGCCTATAAATACCCCTCCAATTGGTTCCATTTGGCTCTCTCACAATCTAAAGGAGTTCATACACTCTGTGTCATCAAGTAGTAAGTAAGAGCACTTGAGTTGATTTTGAAGTTCCTAATTGAAGACTAAGGACATCATTAGTGCTTGGAGAGTAGCAAGTGTGCATCTAGTTATAGTCTAGACTCGATCTTGGTTAAGTGAAGCTATTGGCTTATTATTCTTAGTGATTGACAACACCTAGCCGGTCTTTGGTGATTAGAGGTGTCTCAGTGAACTCTTGGAGTTTTTGTAGTAGCCCCCGGATGAGCTATGTATTTAGTTTGATACCCGCCAATTCGAAGATGGAGAAGTGGCAATCATGAGGGAGCACTTAAGTCTTGGTGACTCAAGGGGGAGCGATATCCTTGGTGGATGCTCCAACAAGGATTAGGAGAGAGTGCCAACTCCGCGATACATGTTCTCTTGTCCATCTCTTTACTATTTCACAATTTAATTTGAGCATCTACTTTCTTGCAAGCTTTCAATTCTGCATTTTCTTAGTGTCTTTGCTTGCTTGTTTGTTGCCTTCTCCTAGTTTAATCGTGTAGTCACATTTCCTTTCTTTTAGACTAAGGTTGGTATTGATTCTAGATTATGGTACAAGTTTTAAATTGCCCAATTCACCCCCTCCCCCGCCTCTTGGGTTATTCGATCCTTTCAGAGATTAGTAACCTTTTCCAGAGAAGATACTTTTGGGATTAATGTTTTGATCGTTTCATTCCAAGCCTCAGGCATTGCACCACTATTGAATATGTTTAGAAGTTCACTAACCACTTGATCACCAATCACCTCCCAAAAATATTTGTAGAACATTGAAGGCATCCCAAATGATCTTGGCGCTTTCAAATCTCCAATAGCATCTAATCCGGCTTTAACTTCCTCGATTGTGAATTCCCTCTTCTATTGCTCGTTCATATTTTTGTGTAACTCGAGAAGTTAGAACATCAATAAGCTGCTGGACATTATCATTCACCATGGACCTAAAAAGCTACACAAAGTGATTAGTAATAAACTCATGCTTCTCTAGTTCTCCCTCCACCCAACTCCCATCACCTTTTTGAATTCTACCTATCCTATTCGCCCTTCTCCAAACAAGCAGCATGGAAAAACGATGTATTACGATCTCCCTTTTCTAACTAGTTTGTATGGTCCCTTTGTTTCCAATACATATCTACTTGTTCCTCCAACCTTTATAACTTAAATCTAAGAATCATCTCCTTTGCTACATGAACATGTGAAATAGGGCCTGTCCTATATGCCTCCCGCTCCTTTTTTGCCTTTTAACTCTCTTTTCTAGATCTCCAACATATTAACATTCCAATCTTGCAACCCAGCTGCCGCCACCCCTAAGCCATCATGAATATTATACATTCCTTCCATTCTCGCCAAATCACATGCTTCCTACACAACCCGAGCACAATCCCCCTACACCTAGCTTGCTTCGAAATGAAATAGTCTTTCTCCCTTACCGTTAAATCTATACTTCGGTCAGTCTGTGGTGCTAAGAACCAACATATGGACAGAGTGGCTTGGACCACCATTGTAAACATGGATTGCATGAAAATAAGCCCGCCATGCATTATTTGCCACCACCTAGTCAAACTGCTCCTTATATAATTATCACACCTATGATTGTGATTTCTTCATGTAAACATATCACCAGCAAACCCCAAGTCATGGAGATCTGTAGCGCCCTACTTCACGACTAAGCATATATCAGCTCAAAAATCAATTTTTTTGGCAGCATCTTCTTTGTAATTGCGATAAAACTGACAACATAATCACAGGTAGGACAATAAGATATAAATAGTATATAAAGATCCTCACGGTGCAACCATATCATACGTCTCTCTATAACATTTACAAGATTAACTCTCTTTCAAACGAAACTTATTACAGCACAAACAATGTACTACCAAAAACAGAGTTTCAAAACACAAGTTGGGTTGCCCTAAGTCCCACTAACTCTCATTTGACATTGACCCTTCTTCTTGGTATTGTTGGACTTGCTCTTGATGGAATTGAATCCATGTCCATTTTTGTCATTTGGATACATTTGGTCTTTAAGCAAATCATCTAGAGTGGTATTCCCTTTAAATCACATAGTCAAATCGTTATTCAAAGAATTGGCTTGATTTTTTAGATCCTTTATTTCCTTTATAAGGTTAGTTTAAAAAAAACTAGAGGAGACAATTTTGTTAGAGCAACAAGGAATAGATAATTCATCATTGGATATATAATTTTTATTAGATACATTTCTAGGACTAACACATGTCAAATTTTGGTTAAGCAAAGAAAATGTGCTAATATCCACGTGAGGCTCATAGGAATTTACCTTTGTGAAAATAACCTCATGAGCTATCTCTAGCTCAATATAAGAAGCTACAAGACTTTTATGTGAGTATGAAAGCTCATCATAATCTTCTTATAATTTCACATACTTGTTAGTAAGATTTTTAAATTGAGCCCTTAGCTCAATATTTTCTTTCTGCACAGATGCTACATGAGAAATATAATTAGAAGCATAAACATAATCAATAGGAGAAATAGTCAATTTGTCCTTAGGTAAAGCATTGCAATTAGGACATAATTTATAAATCCACTAGAGGCATAACATCTAATTTATCAATTCAAGAAATATACTTAATTGAGATCCCTATAAAGATTACATAAAGAACTACGTGATTTTTTAAGTTTTTCACATTTCTTATTTAAGGCCTTAAGTTCTTCTATTTTTCAATGAGGAATTCCTCTTATCTCTCAAGGTTTCTCTCTTGGCCTTCTATTACACTCGTGAGTTTGATCATTTTTAGTATAACTTTTTTACCCAAAAGATCAAACTCAAGCTCATCACTATCACTAGCATCACTTATAACATTAGCACTATCAACCTCACTTATCGCTTTCTTTTTATCTTTTGCCATAAGGCATATTGGTACATCGGAGTGGGGGATGAGCATCTTGAGGAAGTGGATGTTTCACTTCCAATTAAGGACAATCGATGCTATAATATCCATATTGGCGACATGTATAGTGCATCTTGTTTGTCTTTGATCTTCTCCTAAGTGAAGCATTCTTCTTGTTTTTCTTTGTGACCTCTTCACTTAAGCTTTGTCTCTCATAAGCTTCTATTTTCTTTAAAATATTAGTCTCATAAGTACTAGTAAAAATATATGCATCACTATGAGGACAAAGAACCATATCACCATGATAAATAAATATTTTAATATAAGATGACATGCCAGGGTTAATAACACTAGTAAATATAGAAATTTTCTTTCTAGTGTTATTAAAGTCCAAAGAAAAGATTAAACACTTACTTATCCCACTCACCCTATATTTATCTTGCTCGGATTTGTATGTTGGTGAGAAGGATAACAAAGTGAAATCCTCTTGGACAAAAGAGAAAGTTATTTTGTGCTCTTCATGATAAGACAATGAAGTAGAGCGTTCTTCAAATAACGTCTCCGAAAGAGAAACCTCTTCATCCCATTAGGGTTTGTCATTTATTTCTTCAAGCGTTGTCAAAATAAGATGAGCGTCCTCAAGCGGCATGATGGTATCAAATACATCTTCACTCAAAGTATTAAATAAAGTATTAGTACCTTGAGCATTAAGATATATGTATTTCTCTTTTTTATCGAATGATATGTGTTTATCATTAGGATGAGAAATACTCACATCTATAACTCGCTCTATTTGAGAACCCATAGTCCTAAAAGTATTAAGCATATGAGTACTCCACTCAAAGTAACTTGATCCATCTAATACGAGTGGTTCTATATACACTAATCCACAAGTCGATATCTTTACTCTCTAGACATTAAAGCCCTAAAAGAGATAGTTGGCTCTGATACTAATTGAAAGGACAATGATATCGCCTAGAGTGGGTGATAGGAGTTTTTGAAAACTTCATCCCCTTGTTCAATAGTTAGCCTAAACTTGCAGCGGAAATAAACTAACGGATTTTTTCTAAGTGAAAAAACTAAATATGCTACACTTAACTAGTTCACAATCACCTAAATAAATATGAATGTTACAATACTAGGGTGACAAATATTATTACTAGCATGATATATAAGAAACCTCAATCAAAAGTTCCAATCCTATTGATCGGATATTTCGATTAAAGCCAATCAGATGCTCCGATATATGGCAAAAGGATGTTCCGATGTAGATAAAATAGCTAGATAAATTATCACGAATTTAACTCAATATATACATACATATAAGCATACAAGCAGGAATATCAAAATAACGCACAAGAGTAAAGAGATATAGAGACAAATGATTTGTTACCGTTGTTCAGATACCTACCGATATGCTACATCTTCGTTATGAAAGTTTGATCACAGTTGAGCTGGATTTCTTTTAACCCTTTTCCTCACGAGGTTGCACAATGCATTCCTCGTCTCCACTATGGCCAACTCTTTCTCCAATCCAAAGATGGTGAGTTCCACTACCACTTTCGGACCTCCTCACAATCTTCACTTGAGAAGATCGCCGACAATCCACCACCAAAATATATAGGAGACGATGGTCTCCAAGAGTAACAAAATTTTGAACTCGCACACGATCAACACCAAGTGCTCAAACACACGCAACTAATACGACACGCATGAGCAACCTAAGCTCCACACACCTCACACACCTCATTATATCCTCAATAAGCCACAAAGGCATGATTCTCACAAATTCTTAATAGAGAGAGGAGGTGAGCACTCAAAGGTGGAACACCAGTTCTAACACCTCTCACAAGCAACACAAAGGCAGCCAAGCAACCAACCCCACACAAAGAGGTCAAGAGGTATTTATATCCCACTCTAAAAACTAGTCGTTGGATACAAACTACACAGATTGAAACTTTATATCCCTAGATCGAAACGTCCGATCCTATGAATCCCAACAGTCGAATCTAGGCAAACTTCACTCCTAGATCTACTAAAGACCACACATCGAAACTTCTGATGCTAGGATCAGAACTTCTAATGCTAGGATTAGAACTTCTGATTCAAAATCCATCATGATCCAAGAACCCCCATGCTTGACTATCTCGGATGTTCTGATGGATTGGAACATCCGAAATTAGGATCAGAACTTTCGATCAGCACAACTGACACTCAGAAAAATAGCGATAACTTTTGAACCCGATTTCCGATTTCGGTGATCTCGAACTCTATAGAAAACTTACTCAAAGGACTATACATCACAACTGATTTTATGATCTAACCCACATTAGATCAAAAATAGAAACACTCCAAAAACCGATTTTGACACTTTCACTTATTGTGCAAAGTTTAATCCCTCAAGATTAAACTAGGTACCATATGGAACATGTCAAACACCACTAAAGCTTGGCCATAACCACTTTTTACCACTAAAGCGAACAACAGCAAACGGTTAAATCTAAAACACCTTTTAGATACACCAGACTCCTAAAATGAACTCTCCACACAAACCCATCCCATACTAAACACATACTTTGAGCACTCAACATAACAATCGAGCAGCACTTTTGATAACTCCTCTTGATAGTACGGCTATCGATTCTATAACCCGGTCTCCCACCAAACTCCTTGAGACCAGTAAAATTAGAAAACCTATTGTAGTTATACCTTTGCCTTGAGCAATTCCATCAGACTTAATGAAAACAATATCCAAGCCCCGACGCTTCTCATAGCTCTTCAAGGCTCATCATCAACTCTTCTTCTCTTGATCACGATGATCATTCTCGCTTTCATCTTGATCTTCACTCGATCTCTGAAAGCTTAATGAAGCTCTCTTGGTAGCTTCCCATGCACCAAGCATAGGATACTTCACTCTTCGCGTCATCTTCATTTGATTCACCACTAAGGTATGAACCTTAAGTATCAAGCATATATGTTGTCCAATAAGCTTATTTGTATCTTGCTCTTCTAACATGTCATATTGAATATTTCAATTTAACTCATACTTTTATATGGAAGCTAACCCCATTCACTTAAGCACATAGCAATTTGGTTAGCTCCTAAAAGCTCAATTGACAATCTCATACCTTTAATCACTTAATATCCATAAGTGACTTAGCCTTCATGCTTATCCTCAATCTTTTTGAGCTTCTCTTTCATCTCATGAGCATCACCTAGAGCTCATTTTTGTTGATGCATATATTTTGATCACATGACATTTCTTAATGAATCCATGCTCAATCTTTCATGCATCACCTATGGAACATACTACAAATAATTTTTAATACAATTGTTAGACCTTAGTTATTATCATTAATTACCAAAACTACACTTAGGGGTTAGATGGACCTTCAGTGAGGAGGTGGTACGATGATCGACAGTAATGCAGCAGATGGCTGGCACGGCTACTGAGCGGCAGGTGCTACTAGGGTAGCAGCAGCGCAGCAACGGCAACGGTTTTGCACAGCTAGCTATGGCAACACAACGGGAAGGGGCGGTGGCTAGTAGGGAGGGGCAACGCGGTAGTTGGGTGGCAGCGGCGGTGCGGCAGGGGAGGAGATGGTGAGGTGGGGAGAGGTTGCGTGATATGGATGCGTGGCGTGGTGGCGTGGTCATCAGTGGCAACGGGCCTACGACATACGACTTGGGGCGGCGGTGATCGGGAGGGAGGCGGTGGTGAGGAGTCGAGACGAGCTAACTCGGTCGGTCAAGAGGAGTTTGGATGGATCGGAGTGGTGACTAATCCATCCTCGGCTTTATCCATTCATTTCAATTTTTTAATAAATCAACGGTCTAGGTTTATTAGGCTCACGACAAGTACCAGGGACTCCAAAACAGATGTTTAAATAGCAAAATGGATTTGTCTCGATGAGATCTCCATAACTGTGGTCTCCGATTGTTCATTTGAGCAACAGATTTAAAAGTCAACTATTTTTTCCACTTAGTCAACACACTCTTTTTTTTAATATTTGGTATTATAAGATCACAATACTCAAGAGCCTCTTTGGACCAATCCATACAACTTTGAGCACGTGATTGCCCTCCTTCCATATCATGCACAAATAACACCTCATTAAAATCTCCGACACACAACCATGGTAATGATTCTTGATCATGCAAATCGTCATCATTTGCCATGTTTTATATTTCAAATCATTATGTGACTCTCCATAAAATCCAGTAAATCGTCAACAGAAACCATCATGTTTCTTTACATCCATATCAATGTGATACTTGGAATAATTCCAAAGCGACACATCAATCCACCTCCTCCATAACACCGCAACCCCCACTTTTTTCCATTACAATCCCACCCCACCATGTTTGTGAGGCCGAACTTCCACCTGAACATCTGCATTCTCCTCTTATCCATCTTTGTTTCAGAGAAGAAGAGAATGCCAGCCTTCTCGAATTTCTGGAGCTCCAGAAGCCCCCAAACTGTTGAACGGTTGTTCAGCCCCCGACAGTTCCAAGCAATGACCTTCATTATTCCTTACGGACCTATCCCTGCAGCCCTGCGTTATCATCAAACATCTTTATTAAAGTTTACAAGGATAGGATAAAAAAATATATTATTCTAGACAAATTGGCGAGGTTCATCAATGCTCTTGGAAATAGAATGAACATCTGTGGGTGACAACCCACGGCAACATGGGAGGTGGTGAGGAAACCACTAGCAATGAGATAACATGTTTGCTAGCTAATGGTGATGGTAATTTGGAAGATCATAATAATAGTGGATGGTGCAAGTTGACAGGGTGCAATATGATAAAGTGACTTGTTTGAGGGGGGAAAGTAGGGTGAGAGGAGAACATGGTACACCTTACTTGGTTTTTGTACAAACAAATGCACGTGCATGAAAGAACTTATTTTCTATGATGTATTTGTTTGGAGTGTCTGGGTTTTCCAACAATAAACTTTACAATAATCATAATGAATTATGTGTGCATATGGAGCATGCGGTGGCCCCAAAAGGCATACAATCAAAGCATTTACAACACAACCCTCAATTGATACCAAAATCTCTATCTCATGATGTTGATATTTTTTAGTTCAAAGAAAATGATGTTGCGATTTTGATAACATATAAAGGATGTGTGAAGATATCTAGGGTACTAAGAAAACCTAGTGACACGAGCAATTACCTCTGAAATATCATCATACGAGCAATTATATCTAACCTTTGCACCTGTAATGATATACGCTACAACTATATTGATAGTCATTTCCCATAATATTGATTTTTGAGTTATGCTTAACCAACATGTCAAGCGATTGTTATTTAACAAAAAAATTGACTCAGATCACTCTGGCAAGTCCTGGTGCGACTTTTACCTGACCGACGGCCCACATGTTCGACAACTTCATATCCTTTGAGTCCAAATGACAGTACAAGATGGTGGTCCAGGAAGTCTTACCAGTCATCCCCAAGAGTAGCCAACCCGTCAAGTGGTCGAATTTCAAAATCTCTTTCGGCCAAGACAACTGGCCAAAGAACTTCGTACGGCCAGGCCACTTCTCGATAATGGTAAAGCCTACGATCAACAACTGCATGATTTTTCGAGTGCTCATTAGTGGAGGAAGTTCTCTGAACATCCTCTTCTCAGGTGCACTTGATGCAATGCAGATCTCCCAATCTGCCATCAAGCTGGTTACTCAAACCTTCTACGACATAGTGCTCGGATCTTCGTCCATGCCTATCGGCCATATATTGCTTCCCATCACCTTTGCGAGGCATGATAACTTCTGGACAAAGAAGATTCTGCTCAATTTGGTCAATTCCGAGATTGTGTACAATGCCATCTTAGGACGACCAATCCTAGCCAAGTTCATGGATGTCGTGCACTACGCCTACCAGTATGTGAAGATCCCAAGACCTGTGGGAGTCATCACCATCCGGGGTTGCCCCAAGGTGGTCCTCTGCTGCGACAAGTAGAGTCTCAACATGGTGGTTCAGCACCAACCCGATAAGGAGATCAATATCTCAAGGACCAAGGTGAATGAGAAGCTTTCATCGTAACCATGACCAAAGCATCCGAAAAGCAAACTCGACAACCTAGGGATATGGTTCCACGACTCGTCCCCCCGTCCCTCGGAAGGTTAGACTTTCTAGATCCAAGGTTGTGAGGCGTGCGGCTCGGGAGTTGGCATTGGTGCTCCAAGCAACTTGTGAGAAGGAAGCTAAAAGCCTCGTTCCTAGAAGGACAATGATGTCGCCTAGTGGAGGGTGAATATAAGTTCTAAAAACTTTAACCCCTTGTTCAATAGTTGGTCTAAACTTGCAGCAAAAATAAATTAACTGACTTTTCATAAGTAAAAAAACTAAATATGCTAAGCTCAAGTAGTGCAAAATCACCATAAACAAATTTGAATATTACAATCCTAGGTTGACAAATATTATTCAAAGCTACCAAGATATGCAAGAAACTCTAATCGGAAGGTCTGACACTATTCATCGAATGTTCTGAACTGTTCATCGAATATTCCTATATATTTAGAAATAGTTAGATTGAATCTCACGAAATTAACTCAATTCACATACAAATAAGCATACATGCAATTAAGTCAATATACTGCACAAGAGTAATAAAATACAGAGACAGATGATTTGTTACCAAAGTTTAGATATCCACCAATATCCTACGTCTTCGTTGAGGAAGCTCGATCACACTTGAGTCGGATTTCTTTCAACCCTTTTCCTCATGAGATTTTACACATGCACTTCTCGTCTCCACTATGACCAACTCTTCCTCTACTCTGAAGATGGTGAGTTCTGCAACCACTTTCAGGTCTGCTCACAATCTTTAGTTGTGGAGATCGCTAGCAATCCACCACCGAGCCATTTAGGACACGATGGTCTTCAAGAGTAACAAACTCCCTAACTTGCGCATGATCAACGTTGAGTGCTCAAACACACGCAAGTAATGCGCCAACTATATAGTGTAATGCTTTAGAGAAACGAGTTGAGATTGGTGCTAAATCTTTCTCATACACAACTAACCACATAGTGCTTCTTCCCATACCTCATACACCAATTTGAGATATAGCACTCAGCCGAAGTCGCTTCTTCCCAAGACTTGGATGATCAAGTTTTTTACCTTGCTATTTGCCTCGACGGCTATTATGTTATGTGCCGCCAGTTCATTGTTCTCCAGAACCACATATGGCTTATAGACCTTTTTCCAAATTGCAAAGCCCTATGCTTGTATGTGGACCACCATCTTTGCTTTTCAGAACTAAAAATCAACTCGATGGAAAACATAATGTTTGTGGAATACTGATATGAAGGCATATTTCTAATTATCGATTAAGATCAATTAGAAAGGATTAAGCCTCTGATACCAATTATAGGATCGAATATACGCAAAATACCCAATCAGAGAGGGATGAATGATTGCGGAAACCAAAGTCAAAGATTAACTCATCAAAATTGGAAGTCGATTTAAACTCAGTATTCCACTCAAAATAGATTGTACAAGTTCTAATAAAAATGATGTAGAGAAAGATCCGTTTGTCCGATTGTCCTCAAATTTGGACAACAGAAACTAGATTCAAATACGAAACTATTTCAATAAGAATAAAGTCAATGGTATTCCAACAAGAATAAACTATATATTAACCAGAATCAACTAGATCAACCTAGTTGAGTTGACCAAAAAACTACTAGAGATCAAACTAAAGCCACTTGAAATTTTCTCAAATCAAACAATAGATATTCTAGCAAGATTTTGGATGTATTAAACCAAGATGAAAACTCACTAAAAACACTAAATTAATCAAAAACAAAAACCAAGCACACAGAATATGGAACAGAGAGAAAATTCTGAATCAGTAACTCATCGACTTATGAAACTTGATTTTCATTGTATAGATGAGTTTACAAGATGTCTCTCCAGAGCATCCAATAAGAATTTTCATAAAATCCTAAACTAACCATCTATAGGGTTTCTCTATCTTTCTCTCTACTGTATTGTCTACCTAATATAACAAACCTCTCTATTTATTAGATAGCCACACGCATAAACGTGACCGAATCATACTACAAATAGGAGTCTTATTCAACTTGGTCTCTATCATCCTCAATCACAAGAGGATAAACAACTTCTGCTAATTAAGCTAATTAACCAATAACTCTCACATAATCATGCATGCAACATCTCACATGCATGTACGTAACCAACACAGAGTCCATCTCTGACACTAACTCTAGTCTCAAGTCCAGCCACTACATGACTTCCTTGTGCCTGCTCCGACTTAAACACGAATTAGTCTTCATGTCCTCTCACGATCAGATCACCTCATGCGTCCATCGCGAAACCTTGTCTCCATATACATTGTTCTCTCAGCTCAGACGTCCCGCATGACATCCTCGATCACCATAACCTTTGTTCCTCCTGAACCTAGTTACCGAACCTCAGCTCCTCCCAAAACCAAGTTTGCTGATTCGTCATTGACCACGTTCGCTTTCGAACAACACATGCATATAAATCAAATTAGTACGATCACAAGTCCTTCTCGGTTTAACTCAAGATCATGTCACGCAACACTACGCAACCTCCAAGCAAAAACAACAAGCTGACATAAGCATACCCAACTTATGATAGCGCATCAAACCATTTATGCTATCCAAGCATATCTAAGTAGCATCTTAGAAACTCATGAACATAATCATAATGTCATTATACTAAATCACTTTGCTCTCCCAATTTCATTTTTCAAACTAATTTTTCATGATTTCACATTACCAAAGCACCACACCACTCACACATCTCTCTCTACTCACTAAGTCATAGATGTCTTGAATATCACAAAGCAATCCTAAAGAGAGAAGAGGAGCACACGAGGTGGAACACCAAGTTCCAACACCTCTCAAGCCTTTGGTAGCTCCAGAAAAACACTTTCAACCCCCCTCCCCCAAGACTTGCCTAGACGCAAGGAGGCAAAGGGGTATTGATACCCCAACTCCAAATCTAGCCGTTAGACAGATTCTATATTGATCAGAACATCTGATCCCCAGATTGGAACATCCGATCCTTCGAATTCCAACGGTTAGATCTAGAAAAATAACACATCGGAATATTCGATGTATGGATTGGAACATCTGATCCAAAACTAACTCCAAATAGAGAACATCGAGTTTCTTAAAATTGGATGTTCTGATGGATCGGAACATCTGATCGACATAGCTAACACTTTGAAAAACATCGATAACTTTTAACCGTAATATCCGATTTCGATGATCTCGGACTCTATGGAAAGCTTATTCAGAGGGATATATATCCTACTGAATTCATGATCTCAACATCATTGGATCAAAACTATGAACACTCCGAAAGTCGATTCGGACACTTCCACCTATTGTATAAAGTTTAATCCTCCAAGATCAAATTAGATATCACTTGGAGCAATATCAAACACCACTAATACATGGCTACAACCACTTTTTACCTCCAAGGCTATCAACAACAAATGGTTGAATCTAAAACACTTTTTAGATACTCTGAACTCCTAAAGCGAACTCTCAACACAAACACATCCCACACTAAGCACATGGTTTGAACACAAACACTTTCAACGCTTTCGGCAGCCCCTCTTGATAGTATGGCTATCAATCCTATAACCCGATCTCCCATCAAATTCCTTGAGACTGGCAAAACTAAAAAGCATATACTAGTTATACCTTTACATTGAGCAATCCCATTCTAACTTGAAGAACACATCATTCAAGCCTCGACCTTTCTCATAGCTTGTCATCAATTCTTCATTTGAGCTTGAGAACGAGTTCATCCTCATTTTCCATTATGATCTTCACTCGATCTCTGGAAGCTTAATGAAGCTCTATTGATAGCTTCCCACGCACCAAGCACAGGAGACTTAACTCTTCGTGTTATCTTTATTTGGTTCACCACAAGTCATAAACCGCAAGTGTCAAGCATATAAGTTGTTGTAGCAAAAATAGCCCTATTAGGCCACAATTAAGATTTTGGTGATTAATGATAATATAGTCATTGGGACTAACATGTTTGTAAGAATATATGTTAGTAGGTCTCATAGATACAATATATCAAGAAGTCACCGCAGTCAAAACAAAGTTTGATTGAATTGAAAAGATCCCAGGAAGATTTGCCCCACCGAAAGGTCCGGTGCAGAGGAGTTTGCACTCACTGGGGCATTGTGCACAGAGACTGATAGCCTCACCGGATAGTCTGGTGAATAGGACATGAACTCACCGGAGTATTTTGTCAAGAGTAAAAGTGAATGCTGATGACTTCACTGGAAGGTTTGGTGCTCTGTTTGTCGAACTCACCAGAGTATTTTTGACAGAGGGGAAGAAAGCTGAGGACCTCACCGGATAGTCCGGTGATCTGCACAAGGTAACATCGGAGCATTTCTTGTAGAGTAGAATGCAAATGCAGAAGACTGAAGATCAACCCACCGGATGGTCTGGTGCTTGGTTTGTGCACACTAGAGTATAGCATAAGAGCATTTCTCACAGAGGCGACTGCAAGTGTTGAAGAATACAGAACAACCCACTAGAAGGTCCCGTGCTCTGAACATGAATGCACCGGAGTATTTTACACAGAGAGGCTGCAAAGGCTCGGATGGCTAAAGATAACTCACCGAAAGGTCCGATGATAGATTTGAAGGCACACTAGAGTTTGAAACCTTGCTTTGGTGGTTTGATGGCTCAAGAGTCATGACAAAGTGCCAATCGGAAGTATATTCTTTATGGAGCTCCAACATGAACTAGGGGTAGCATTCATGTCATCGATACCACGGGATAAAAATCTCTTATGCCGAGTTTGTCTCTCTATCCTATTTACATTTTCATATTTACATACTTGCAATTTACCTTGCTAGAGTATGTTACAATCCTTTTGAGTGGTGGAGTAAACACACTAGATAAATCTAGATCATATTTAGATAGAAATTGAGATAGGTTTATCTTGTGAAGTTTTTTGAGCCAATTTAGTTTAGGTACTTAAGTGTCCTAATTCACTCCCCCTCTTAACGTCATCGTTCCTCACAGTTGTCACTAATCTTGTCTTGATCTTACTCTTCCAACTTGGTATATTTATTATCTCAATTCAACTTATACCTTCTGTAGGATCGAATATGCATAAAATACTCAATTAGAGGGGGGTGAATAATTACGGAAACCAAATTCAAAGATTAACTCACCTAAATCAAAACTCGATTAAACATGGTATTCTGCTCGAAATAAATTGCACAAGCTCTAGTAAAAATGATGTAGAGAAAGATCTGCTGATCGGATTGCTCTCAAATTTGATCAGCGGAAACTAGATTCAAATAAGAAACTAAATCGGATATGTGGATAAAAAATTATTTCTAGTCGAAGCAGACTGTGTCAACCAGTATCGAGTAGATCAAAACTTAGTCGAGTTGACAAAAAGCTACTCGAGAACAAACCAAATCCACTCGAAATTTTCTCAGATCAAACACTAGAAATTCTAGTAACGTTTTGGATGGATTAAACCAAGATGAAAGTTCATAAACATATGAAATTAACTGAAAACCAAAACCAAGCATGCAGAATGTAAAACAGAGAGAAAATTCCGAATAAGCAACTCATCAACTTATGAAACTTGATTTTCATTGCATAAATGAGTTTACAAGATGCCTCTCCAAAGCATTCAACAAGAATTTTCATGAAATCCCAAAACAGCTCTCTCTCGAGTTTCTCTATCTCTCTGCTACATTCTGCACCCTTTCTTCTGCGCTCTTTGCTACCCAATACAACAGACCTCTCTATTTATAGGGTAGCCATACGCACAAACGTGACCAAATCGAACTACAACTCCCTGTCGTATTCAATCCAGTCTCTATCCTCCTCTAATCACAAGAGGATAAACAACTTCCACTAATTAAGCTAATTAGTCAACAACTCTTACGTAATCATGCATGCACATCTCCCATACATACATGCATATACATAATAAACTCAGAGTACGTCTCTGATACTAACTCTTGTCTCAAGTCCGGCCACCACACGACTCCCTCGTGCCTGCTCCGACTTCAGCATGAATTAGTCTTCACGTCCTCTCATGATTAAATTGCCTCCTGCGTCTATCGCAAAACCTTGTCTCCATATGCATTGTTCTCTCAGCTCGAGCATCCCGCATGACATCCTCGATCACCACAACATCAGTTCTTCCTAAACTTAGTCGCCGAACCTTAGTTCCTCCCTGAACTTAGTTCATCGATCCGTCATCAACCACGTTCGCCTTCGAGCAACACCTGCACATAAATCAAACAACAATCGAGTACGGGCACAAGTCCTTCCTGACTTGACTCAAGATTAGTTCACACAACACCACCCAAACTCCAAGCAAAACCAACACGCTAACAAAAGCATACCAAACTAATGATAACGCATCAAACCAACTATGCTATTCAAGCATATCTTAGCAACTCATGAACATCAACTAAATGTCATTATGCTAAATACATCCTCGATCACCACGACCTCAGTTCCTCCTGAACCTAGTCGCCGAACCTCAATTCCTCCTTGAACTTAGTTCATAGATCCGTCATCGACCACGTTCACCTTCGAGCAACACCTGCACATGAATCAAACAACAATCAAATACGAGCACAAATCCTTCCTGACTTAACTCAAGATCAGTTCACGCAAACTCGAAGCAAAACCAACACACTAACATAAGCATACCAAACTAATGATAATGCATCAAACCAACTATGCTATCCAGCATATCTTAGCAACTCATGAACATAAACCAAATGTCATTATGCTAAATACGTTGCTCTGCCAATTTCATCAATCAAACCAATATTTCATCACATGATCTGACACCTTGTTATGAAACCTAACCATAATTTACTCTCAAGCACAAAGTACATGTGTTAGTTCATAAACTTAATTGATAACTTTATACCTTAAGTCACTTGATTTTTACAAGTAACATAGCATTCACTCTTATTATCAATCTTCATATGGAACCTAACCCCACTCACTCTCAAGCACATAGCACATGGGTTAGTCCATACAACCTAATTGACAATCTCATACCTTTAGTCACTTAATCTCGACAAGTGACTTAACCTTCACGTTTATCATCAATCTTCCTGAGTTTCTTCTTTATCTCATGAGCATCACCTAGAGCTTGTTCATCTTGGTACATATCTCTTGATCACATGACATTACTCAATGAATCCATGCTTTATAAACTATGCATCACCTATGGAACATATATAAATAATTTGCAATATCCACAGACATTATCATTAATTACCAAAACCATACTTAAGGGCTAGATAAGCCTTCAGTTCCCGAGAATGTAAGGAATGCGTCAATATTATCAACCATACATGGGCTTCTTCAAGCCTCGGGATGTCTTCAATGGGACAAGGAGGGGGCTGCTCTCCTGGACGTCTTCTGAGGGGCGTCCACCTCAACTACAACTTCTGGCGCGGACAGGGTTGCTATGGTTGAAGTGCTCGCGCCAATGACCTCCTTTCCACGATCCTGGTCTCGCACCTATCCACACGTCAAATTAATGAGTAAATTTCAAAAACCTACAACTATTTTGACATATGTTGCAAAAAACTACAACTTCTGGTGCCCATTTAAAAAACTTACAACTATTTTGACACATATTGCAAAAAACTACAACTTACTCACAGTGGGCTCACCTCTCATCCTCTATGACATATAATAGAAGGATTAACCGTGGCTACAAGGGTTTGGTGAGGAGCCTGAACTTACCAGTGGTGCGTGTTGAGGGGCTAGAGGCACGTGAGCTGTAGCCGGGGCTAGAAGCACATGGTCAGGCATAAGAGCTAACGACAACATAGGATCACTGACCTGTGAGCCACCGCCTGCTGAGTCCTCATCCTCATCCAGCATGTCACTGCTAACAGAGGATGAGGCTGATGATGTAATTTCACCACCTCCGCTTCCGTCAAGGCCTGCGGTTCCCACGAATTCAACCTCGTTCAAGTCCTCGTCTCGAGCGCCAGCGTTCTCGACCTCTAAGTTGGGCCACCCGCTACCCAGTCGCTTCATGATTCGTGCCGACCACCACCCTAGATCAAGACTAATCGGAAAGAAGAAGAAAAGAAGAAATCTAACAAGTCATACCAACAAGATCCCGCCACAAATGTCGGCCTCTATCTCTATGATGGGGATTAGAACATTCTCGTGGTTGGACTCGGGGGCTGTATCGAAGAGAAACTTGGTCCTCTGCTTCAACCCCTCCGAGGAGAGATTTGCAGACAAGAACAACTCGTCAAAGATATGCCCATAGTACCTCCGATAACTATTCGAGATAGGTTGGTACTTGTCTCAACTTCTCAGGCTGGGTCCTCTCCAGCCGTGAACTCTAAAGCATCGAAAATCCTTGACTTCAAGGGACATAGGCAGCACTTGATGAAGTCCTCGGTGATGTCCCATGCAGTCAACCCCTGCTCTTTCAGATCTAGAATCTCGAGGGACGAGGGCCTGAGTGATAGTGTTGGACTTTGGCACCTCCATCCACACCAACCTTGCAAGGCGGTGCGAGACCTCGGTATGTGATTTCGGGTGGGGGTGGCTGGCAATAGAACCACATTTTATGCCACCCCGACTAGAAACTCTTAGCGGAGAAGCTGATGTACTCCGCCAACATCCCTTCCCAGAGGCGGAATTTGGTGCCACCGGCACCCCTACCCGAAAACCTCTTCAGGAGGTAGAAGTATCAGAAGAGGTCAACCGAGGGGCGCATGCCCACGTAGGCCTCATATAGGTGTGTGAAGATGCTGAGCATGATGATGAAGTTGGAGTTAAGATGGATGGGCTTGATACCGTAAAAGCTGAGCACATAGAGGAAGAAGCTAGAAGGAGGGAAACATAAGCTACAACACAAGAAATCAATAAATGCTACAGTACATGTGGTGTATGGCTTGGGGATCACTTGACCCTTCTCCGGTGCATAGGCGATTAAGGCGCGCGAAGGAATGATCTCATCATGCTCTTCCCGGACTAGGATCTCCTCCAAAATGTCGGACTCCGCTCACGACGGAATCATGGCTTTGGCGATGCCAGCGGCGGAACTTCCACCCTATCAATCTTCTTACGACTCATGACGCCCGGAGGATGCAGGCGATAAGGCTAGGGTTTTGGTGGCAGTTGCAGGTGCAAAGCAGGAGGGGAGAGAAGATGGATCAAGGAAAACGTTGTATGGACTACCTCAGTCTCACTTTATACAAAGCCAGAAAGGCTCTGAATGGCTCTTCAACTAGCACGGTAACGGTCTCGAGTAAAACTCGGGGTTACGATCTCCTGCTCTAATGTCTCGTAGCATTTAGTTCTTGGAATATCTTTTGACACATACGAGAGCAGTTAGAGTAGTATCCTAGAGAAACTGGCGTACTACTCCGTCGGACGTGCACAATTTCCAAACGTCATCATAATCCTTTGTCGGGGAAAGATTTTTTTTCACCACTAAGCAAAATCTCCGCTGTGATAGTTCAAATTTCAAACCTGGTTTGTGATGAGTCTTTTCTCCCCGTCCTTTTTAAAGGTTAGGATGATATTTTTTGGATGGCTCAGAATTCATATTTGGATGGAATACTTTTGGGGGCTCTCACGAGTAATCGGAGGTATTCGAAACCCTAACTAGATGACTCAAGAATTCCGAGATCCCTGTTGGATGTACCATACTATCTGGAGACCCAAGTTACAACTCAAAGATGCAATCAGTCAAAACATTTATCTTTGCTAACTAAGCTTTTTATCTGTCGAAGCCTCATTTCACGTACTTATTGGGAGCTCGATGATAGGTTGTATAAAACTACCGTATATCAGTATTATATACATATCTAAATCCCTTAGGGTTTTCGATATTCTCAGGGCATACATCTGTGCCTGAGAAGGGAATTCTTAGATGTATAGAAACAATCCACAGGAATCGGGATATCTTGTAAACAGAGAAAATTATCTCTATATATCCATTTAAGCCTACAAGAGCCTTAAGCCTTCGAGCCTTCTGTACTTTTGATCTACATCCACGATCCTTCGAGACCAAACGCAAGGAGTTCTTCATTAGGTTTAGATCTATCTAAACTAGCCAAGACTCATGTAAACAGTCTCGAAAATCAATACAAGACAAGCAAGATATATGACTATTATACTAAGGGAGACTTAAACCTATATAAATCTCCGTGTTTGACGTGTGATTCGACTATAGAGAACATATCTTATTTTATTCATAAATTCGTAAGATCAACGATTTACAAATCATCGATATGACATTTGCTTGAGATTTAGGATGATATTCTATGCAAATCGAGCTATAGCCTTGTAGGTGCTTTCTTTTTTTTAAGGGAAGAGTAGGCGCTTGCTGGTTTGATCTGAAGAATAGTACGCATGAAAATGCAGTTATTTTTTAAATAATAATATTTTTTAAAAGAAATTGTAAAATTATTATTTAAAATAGAAAAAATGTAAGAATATGTATCGGTCGGCAATCCAATTGCCGACTAGAGTGTTATCAATAATTAGAGTGCTGATTAGTTTCTATCGGCAGTTGGATAGCCAACATGTCTAAGGAATTGAGCCCCAGGAACATGTCGGCAATCCGCTGGCCGATAGGTACTGTGTCACATTGATGATATTTAAAAGAAAATTTATAACTTTTTATAAGATCTTGGATGAAGGTGATTTTTATATAAAAATTGTATCTTTTGATGATTGGACAACTTTATAGTGCACACTTTTTCATTTGAATCTTTTTAAATGCCAAAGTGGCTAGAAATTTGATGATTCTGCAGGAGACTAGTAGGAACTCTATTTGTCGATAACACTAGTTGACAATTGAAGTGCCAATTTATACACTTTCTCATATTAAATAATATTTTTTTGCATTTTTTAATAAAATAATATTATTTTAAAAAATCCAAAATGTGCTCAGGCAACTGATCCAAAGCTCAGATTCTCGTACTAAGAACCGAGTTTTTTTATTTGTATATATTTTAATATTAATATTTAAATAAATAGATCTTTGATAGAAAAAATTAGAAGATTAGACGTCTACCGTCTTTTTATGGAGCAGTTAGTAAGCAGTCCACGTGGTAACATGAACAGTGTTTCGTCAATATCACTGTTCACAAGGCCACCGTGGCAATGTGGGCCTTACAGTGCTCTGATCGGCGGTAATGTAAACCATGTTTCGTTAAAATCACTGTTTACAATAATATTATTTAAAAAAATCCAAAATGCGCTCACGCAACTGATCCAAAGCTCAAATTGACGTACCAAGAATCGAGTTTTTTTATTTGTATATTTTTCAATATTAATATTTAAATAAATAGATACTTGATAGAAAGAATTGCAAGATTTGACCTCTGCCGCAGTGAACAGTACTTTGTCAAAATCATTCACAATAATATTGTTTCCTCCCATGTTCTTTATACAAAATTGTGGTCTTTTGTTGCTCCAAAAATTCTAAATTTTTTTTAGTGCAACCCATTTTAATTATATTCATCTAAAAAGCATGTGTAGAATTTAAACTAAAATTCTCCAAAAAAAACTACTTTTATAACTTTTAACAATCTTTAGGGACTCAAATAAATTTTCAAAAATCTGAAACAATTCAATAATATTCATCTTATATGATGGAATAATTTCTAAAATTATTTCCAGACATAGTCTATATGGTGAAAAAATGAGTTCTTTTATAATACTCTATTCACATGAAATGATAAAAATGCATATAAGTAGTTTCTTTTAGAATTTTAGTTTAAATTCTGCATATGTTTTCAGTTGAATCCAATTAAAATGAGTTGCGCATGAATTATAAAATACGTAAAAAAAAACTTTAGAATTTTTGGAGAACAAAAGAGCATAGTTTATAAATATATTATTATGAACAGTGATTTTGTTGAAACACTGTTCATGCTACCGCCCGATATAATCGTGTCTATCCTTGCAATTCTTTTAAAAAATCTATTATTTACATATTAATGTTAGAAAATATATAAATAATAAAAACTCCCAAGAACCGACGAAAACTGGAGCAAGCCCAACTCAATCCGAAAGCCCAGACCAAGAAGCCTCACCTGACCGGACGAAAAGAAAAAGAAAAGAACGAGGAGCGGCACTGCAAGAGTCTAGTGGGAAACCTGAAATGGCGGAGGCGACGAGCTCGAGCTCGGGCACGTAGCTCACGCGTTGCTCCTGCCACCCCCCGCCGCGCTCGCAGGCGAACCTCCCGCCGCCGCCGCCGCCGCAGGAGACCGCTGGCTCCCCTGTGCGGCGGCTCTGCGGCCCTGGCCCTTTCCCCTCTCTCCCGCTAGGGTTTTCTCCGATCCCCAATCACTGTAAGTCGCCGTGACTTGCCTGGGTGTTTCCTTTCTAGCTCGAGCTCACCTCAAGTGTAGGCTTGGTGTCCCTGTGCGCGGATTTGGGAATCGTGGTCGCGATCAGTGTAGCTCTGTTTGTCAGCTAGGGTTAGTGCTTAGTAGCGTAAGTTTGGGTGCGAAGTTTGAAGGGTTGTTTTTGTGACATCTAGTTGGGTCATCCAGCTGCTCAGCAGCTTTGAATGCACCATGTGGTGGGATTGATCTAGTTCATCGATGCTTATGGGTTGTTTGGATTTTGAAGTTAATCATGACAAGATTTTTGATAAATTGGTTTTAAAGCCTAACTACCTAAAAACTCGCTTAGATTATGATAAAGCTTAGATATCAAAAATCAGTTTTCGCAAAACTCAGAAAATAGGTTTACGAAAAATTGTCTACTTCTACCTGTTTTACGTAACATCAGTTTGATCCAAACAACATTTGAACTAAAAGCTATCCTAGCCGAGTTGCTAATTAAAATCCGCTTTAGTAGAACTTACCTAAAAAACATGTTTATGTGAAACGAACATAACTCATGATCCAAACAACCACTTAGGATTGTTTTGGTCTGGATGGCTGGATTTACATGTTTCTGATGATGTCTCAGATTTTCTGGACGTGTATAGTATTTAGCCATGATCTGGTTGCACCTTCAGGAAAAAAAAATCCATGACCTGATTGGTTTGGTTCTAGTTGCACTCAGTTTACTTTGTGAGTTGTGGTATAGGGTGGAATTTCTTGTTAGTGATGTTTAGTTGATTATTAAGGTGAAATTGCTTTTTATAATCAGCAGAGCTCTCCATTGCATGCGTTGAATGTTATAGCTTGCGAAGAGGTCTCATGTCATGTACTCCCTCCATTCAGAAGTAGTAGGCGTATTTCTTTTGGGCTCGGTCTTCGAAGTTGAATTTTGACTAAGGTTTTCTCACAAAATATATCATTTATAGCTACAAAACCTATGTAGTATGAAATCATTTTGAATTGTGAACCTGGTTGTATAATTTTTATATACAAGACATTCTTATAATTTGATTAAATGTTAGTCAAAGTACACAAAGTTTGACTTTTCCAAAAAATGCCTACTATTTATGAACGGAGGGAGTACCATAGATCTAAATTGCAATCCAAACTTTTGCTGCCCATATTGCGCTATCTATGCTGTTTTCTACTTTTATCCATAATACCACTAAAGTGAGCCATATGTGATGTCTGCTATGGATTTGCACACTATCAGGTGTGTGGTGAACATGCAAAACCCAGGCCAATATTTTCTTTTGAAGTTCTGAAGTGGATTGACACGTGACTATGAAACTATGCTTATTTTTCGTTTACAAAATATGCTAATTTTGCATTAGTATGCTGCATATACTAAAAGTAGTCCTGAAATATCATGCCACTGTATCTATACCTTTACACTGTTATTTGGTGCTTGAAGGCTGCTACATTTGTTAGTTTAACATGAATTACAGCCCCCTGGATATGCTTTGTTTTTTTCCATTTTTGAATGATCTCGCTGTGATGACAGGTTAGTTCACAAATGGCTTCATCACAGCATGTTGAGGTGGAAGCTGCGAAACTTCTTCATAAACTTATTCAGGAATCGAAGGATGAGCCTGCTAAACTAGCAACAAAACTTTATGTGGTATGCAACTTAACCAATAATGCAGAAGCGCATGAAAAATCTTAAAAACTAAACCAATAAACTTGATTATTTGTTTGACATTCCAGATATGTCAACATATGAAAGTAAGTGGAAAGGAGCAGTCACTGCCATATCAGGTCATATCAAGGTGAATATTTAATTCAAATATTAGTTAGTTCTTTTCTTTTCTCTTTGTGGAACAGAGTTCTCTAAATGCTTCAGGACTTCTTTTTTTGCTCTCTTTAACTTCATACTTGTTACTATATTAATCTTGTATTGGAGTTGCAAAAGAAGAATGCTGGTGGTTGGGGGAAGAGGAGAGGACAAGACCCCCCCCCCCCCCCCAACAAAAAAAAAAAGAAAAGCTCTATCAGACACAGGCAGACTGGGGCAATAATTTACTGGAGCAGGTTTTTTTTTCTGTGCTATAGAACCAATTTCCCCAGTAATAAAGGACAGGAAAATATGAAGCAGGAGGTTCCTTGGGGCAACACAAGGCCCGGTAACACAGCATGTGTTGAACCTTCAAATCTGTTTCCTTCAACACATTCAAGCATCCCTAACCTTCAAGGAAGGGGGAAAAGAAGAGAGGGCTGCCACAACGCATAAGGAGCCCATCCTTTTGCAGATTCAGGGACGAGTTGGTGAAGGAATTTGGATGTGGTGGAGGGTTCTTGGGAATCAGTTGTCCATATTGTTGATTGGACCTATAGTATTTTCCCTTCTTTTGGGGTTAGAAACATGGCTTACAGGGGGAGTGAGTCTTGGAGGGTTTTCCTCCAACGTATATTGCCTTTCACACATGCGCAGACAGGTAAAAAAATGGCATGCACGCACCAGCACCAAATGTTGTGACCTTTATGCTGGGAGACGCCTCATACTTAGTAAGACCATTGAATGCTATATGTTATATACTAGCTGGTGTCAGATGATTCGCCACACGTCCCACACCTATGATTCAGTAATCCGAAGTAACACAAAAATCTATTTGACTGTACTTTTTACATGAATGTTTTAAATGCCAAGTGGAAGGATGCTATGTACTTCATCAAATTGTATCGATTATCGAAGTTTCACAAAGCAGAACTTGAGTTTTCACCTCTTCCTAATTCAAAATAAGTTCGTACTGTCTGTAACATCGGCAGGGCTATGGAGACAGTTGTAAACCAACATGGAATTGATATGAATGCATTGCGATCATCGCGGATTCCATTTCCTGGTGGCCCACAGGCATGGGATTCTAGTGGTGCTATGTCAAAGGACAAGGAGATCATTGGTAGTCAGTCTCCCATGGTTGGAAGTGATGCATCCCAAAGTAGTGGGCTAGCTGGATTATGGCAGTTTCCATCAGGTGAGCAGCTTCAAAAGAAATTCTTATGATCGATTTGGAGGTATGAATGTGACTACCTGATACATCTTTTATGTTGTCAGGTTCAATAGATATGATAAGGCACGGGGCATCTATTTCAGGCAGGGTACCCGCAGGGCTAAATAGGGGTGATGTCGCAGCAGCTGATATTCATCAAGGCTCCATGTCGCAAAAGAGCGGTAGGTCTTCTGGTATTGAAAGCCCTGCAAGTTTGCAGATGGAGGACACCAGATCTATGAATTCACATGACTCTTTGAAATCTGACGAAAAAACAAGCAAGAAAACCTCTTCAAAGAGAAAAAGGATGGATTCAAAAGCAGCTGGGGACTTGCATTCTGAAGACAACTCAAAGTCAGATGCTATGTCCACTGGACACAATACTAGAAAGGGAAAATATGTTGGCAAAGATGGTAGACAAGGTCAGCCTTCCATGGGAATTGAGCATGAACAATCACGTACACTGCAAGGTGGTACTGCTCAGGTACCACCGTTACATGGTGGTGCACCTTTTCTCAGGGCTCACCCAGAAGGTCCATTGACTTCTTCTGGGAGGACTATTGAAAAGACTAAACCATCAAATCCATTCACAATGGCACAAATTCCAAATTTTCCTGAAGGACTGGCTTCCGGTGGTGTCCCTGCCGAGTTGCAGAAAAGTATACTGGGTGGAGCAAATTTATTTAATGCTAGTTTTGGCTGGAACCCAAATCCACAAGGTCCAATTACAAAGAATTCTCAAGGCTCTATTCCCAATTTAGTGAGGTCTGGAGTTAACATTGAAGGTACTTCCACTGAAATAAGGCATAGCAGTCTTATGAGAAATATTGGAGTTCAAGTACTTACCTTGCCGATAATGAGCTTGCTTATATTGCAGGGAAAGTTAATGTAGAGTCGCAAGGAGCTTTTAACTCTACTTCCACACCGCAAATGGAATTCCCCACAATTCCTCCCTACAATTCTTCTTCCTTTGGGGGTAGCTCACAGTTTTTGGACAAGGACAAGGAATTGGCTTCCGGCAATATTGGCACTGAGCTTCATTCGGCAGCTAAAGTTGCATCTCAGCCTGGGATTTCCCATGTAAGGCCTTTGGTTTAATACTTGGAGATCATGTGTGCTAAGTATAGACTTACTTGCGTATGTTTTGGATATCATGTATTTTTTGGACCTTTTTAGATAGCTTGTCCTGTGACATATCTTGTTGTTTTCTCTTTTTAAATACTGTGTCTTTTAGACAATATGTTGGCCACTGGAAGTAAGGAGGGTGGCGTATTCATTCTCATAAGGTTGTAACTGAGCCTACACGAAAATTCATTTCATGCAATGTTTTGATGAATCTCTCTATGAGCACACCTTAATTGGTTTTCTACCAGGTTGATCATCTAACTGGTGCAACCTGCTTCCACCAGCCAGCTTGAGAAACCTTTTGTTTGCTCATCTAGTCATCAACTCATCTGTTCATTAATATTTGTATCTCCAATAGTTAATGCAAGCTTCCAGAGTTCTTATTTGAGACATGTAATACAATTTTCCAGGGAAGTCCAATGCAAGAAAGGCAAGGTATTATCAGAGCACCACAAAGAGCCGAGGCATCTTTTCAAGAAGGCAGATTGTCTTTGCTTCCAAATAGAAATAGTGGGTCAAGTCAAATGCCGCACGCCCCTCCCACCATACCATTCAAAGAACAGCAGCTGAAGCAGCTCAGAGCACAGTGCTTAGTATTTCTTGCATTTAGGTCAACATTTTGTTTTATCTCTCATTTGCTTTTTGTTACTTCACAGAATATATCCATGCTCACAGCATTACATCCAAACTTCATTCTGTGGCACTCATATAGGCTACTTTTTTCTTGTAGAAATAATTTGCAGCCCAGGAAGGTGCATCTTGAAATTGCCTTGGGTAGAGGGCCTCCTGCAGAAAGTAAGAACTAAGAAAAAAGCACAATGTGCGATCTATTTGATATTTCTGTTGTCATATCGTTGATGTATTTATACTTGAAATCAGGTGACAGTGCAGGTCAGAGAGGTAACGAGAGCAGAGGGGCTGATGGTTTGGGGAAGGAAAATGGAAGCAGTAGGGAAAATTCTGCTATTTTTTGTAGGCAAAGTGATACTTCTAGACTTCCATCCACATCTGCAGGAAGTATAGCAGAGGTTGATTCCTTTTCGAAGGACCAAGAAACTGGCAAAAAGAAGATCAAGGTAGCTGAACACGAGAAATCATTGATGGAAGTAGAAAATATCCAGCAATCTTCTGTTATGCAGGGTACTAGTTCTGAAATGCGTTCCCAAGAAACTGCATCTCCCATGCAATCTGGACCACAGCAGTCATACTTCCAGGGAGATACAAGAAGAATTGCCCCTGATATCCATAGGACTGATGCTGAAAATTTGAATAGGAACTTAAGTTGGGGAGGCCAGGTACCAAATAGACAACATCTGAATCTGGAAGCTGCCATTTTGGCCAAAGGTCGGCAACTAGATGAAGCTTCTAAAGAATCACTTGCACCTTCAAGGTCGTACCTTATGCCTGTTGATGGTTACAACTCCAATTTACCAGGAGTAGATCAAACTCCAGAGACAGCTGGAGCTGGCAATGATATTGAAAATTGTAGCCACGTAGCCGAGATTCTGCCCAATCAGTCTGCTGATGAAGGAGATGATGACCTCTCTGAGCATGATGATTTGCCATCACCTCCTCCAAAATACACAATGACAGAAAAATGGGTCCTGGATTATCAGAAGAGAAGATACAATGAAAATAAAAAAAGGGTATTGGAGCAGCAGAAAGCACATAGCAGAATTTCATCGTCCTATGAGAAGCTAAAGGTCTCCCTCTACCATCTCCCTTAATCTGAGAGTCTGAAATGAGAATAACATCATTTGTAAATGTTTATACATGTTTATGAGATGTAAATGAGTTTCTGTTTCATATGCACATATTGTCATCGTTTTAACAAATTCAGACTTTTATTTATCCTAGCAGCTATATTGTATTTTCAGAGCATAGCAATTATGTGGGTGCATGTGTGTGTTTGTTTGTGTTACACTACTAGATTTACATCTTGTCCTCTGCTGTCTGTAAGTCTTGGTTGCAAAATATAAATTTTGTACATCTTCAGGAAAACGTTAGTTCATCTGAAGATCTTTCTGCAAAGACAAGGAGTGTCATTGAATTGAAAAAGCTTCAACTTCTCCCTCTTCAACGTCATGTTCGCAGGTTTGTTGTCATTTTCTCTTTTTAATCTGACTATACATTTGTTTGACTATGACATCCCTGTTTCAATTTCTTGCTTTTATCTTGCAGTGAATTTTTGTTAGATTTTTTCAAGCTAAATACAGCTGACTTGGAGCGCATAAAAGCAGTGAAGAAACATAGGCATGGACGGCGTGTGAAACAGCTTGAAAAAATAGAACAGAAAATGAAGGAGGAAAGACAAAAGAGAATTCGTGAGAGACAGAAGGAGTTCTTTGCTGATATAGAGGCTCACAGGTTGGATAACAATCTCTATTGTACTCATCATTTTATTGTAGCCATTTTAATTCATCTCTGTCTGATGTTTTTTGCAGAGAGAAACTTGAGGACAGCTTCAAGGTTAAGAGGGAACGCTTGAAGGGTTTCAATCGATACATAAAAGAATTTCACAAGAGGAAAGAACGAATTCACCGGGAGAAACTGGATAGGATCCAACGAGAGAAGATCAACCTGCTTAAGAATAATGATGTTGAGGGATATCTTAGGATGGTCCAGGCGAGTCTTGTTTTCTCTGTTTTGATTTACCTGTATATTTTGAGCTTAGTCCTTTATTTTATCCTACATTAATTTGACTACGTCACTTCTAACAAATATTGCCACATTGTAGGATGCAAAATCTGATCGTGTTAAGCAACTATTGCGAGAGACTGAGAAATATTTACAGAAACTTGGGAACAAATTACAGAATGCAAAGTCCTCAGATGGTCGTGCATCTTATGTTTCCGATAAGAGTGACACTGCAAACGATATTGAAGATGAGAGCTACCAGCCACAGGTTTTTTACTTTTTTGTTATTTAGACTTCCTGTTGAAGATTTACCTAACTGTGTTTTTACTCTTTGCAGCATTATCTAGAAAGTAATGAGAAGTACTATCAACTGGCCCACAGGTACTTCGTGGATTGGATAAAATACATGTTCTTTTTTCGATGGGAAATAAAAACACATGCTGGACTTTAAATTCTCCTATGACAGTTTTCTAGTGTTCATAAGTTTCTACTTATGTTTCCAATCCTTTTTCTTGTTCTTACATGATTGCCTACTTTTTTCTAGTGTAAAGGAAATTGTAAATGACCAGCCTTCTTATGTTCAGGGTGGCAAATTGCGAGAGTAAGCTGTGCTGCTCATTCTGTTGTTATTTTTTCCTTAAAACTTTTGATTCTTATCATTGAAAATTTATTTCTTTTACACATTTGATCATTTAATACACATTTTTGTTGATCTATTACTTGCTTGCTATGCTACAGGTACCAGATGAACGGTTTGCGTTGGCTGGTTTCATTGTACAATAATCATTTGAATGGAATTTTAGCAGATGAGATGGGTCTTGGTAAAACAGTACAAGTAAGGCCTAGTGCAGTATTGCTCAGCACTTATGTTCATCTTTTTTATATTTGGCTAAAAAAAAGTGTACTTGAATCCTTCTTATTTGCTTTGTTACTTTGGCAGGTAATCTCTCTGTTGTGCTACCTTATGGAATCAAAAAATGACCGGGGACCTTTTCTTGTTGTTGTACCATCGTCTGTTCTTCCTGGATGGGTATCTGAACTCAACTTCTGGGCGCCTAGTATAAATAAAATTGCTTATGCTGGTCCTCCTGAAGAAAGGCGCAGACTGTTCAAGTAAATGTTAAATTCTTCAATTCATCTTGCACTAGTCCATGCGAAGATTTTATTCACTTTAGCTATTTTCTTTCAGAGAGATGATTGTTCATCAGAAATTCAATGTTCTTTTGACAACATACGAGTACTTGATGAACAAGCATGATAGGCCAAAACTAAGCAAAATACAATGGCACTATATAATAATTGATGAAGGCCATCGTATAAAGAATGCCTCTTGTAAGCTCAATGCTGACTTGAAGCTTTATCGGAGCTCTCATCGGCTATTGTTGACAGGAACTCCTCTGCAGGTTCTAAAGTTTGGATTTGTACTTTTATACATTAGTTCAGTCATTTGCTTTTCAACTAATGCCTGCGTCAACTGTTTGTTGATCTAGTGTTACTGAACTATCCATATATGACCATTTACTCTCTCTCTCCCTCTGGTCGCTAATTTAATGTGCTTTTTTCTGTGAAGAACAATCTCGAGGAGCTATGGGCACTTTTGAATTTCCTTTTGCCCAATATTTTTAATTCATCAGAAGACTTCTCTCAGTGGTTTAACAAACCATTTGAAAGTAATGGTGATAATTCACCCGATGAGGTAAGGCTTTTGTTTTATTTGTTTCCCGCGGTGGAGGACTGTTCTGTTGTAAGGTATGATGTTTGATTGATGTTATCTTTTTTGCTTAAAGGCCTTACTTTCAGAGGAGGAAAACTTGCTGATCATAAATCGTCTTCACCAAGTTCTTCGCCCCTTTGTACTCCGAAGACTTAAGCATAAGGTCTTTGATTTTGCGATATTTATGCTTGTTTTTGGAAATAATTGAATAGTTATACATTCATATCCAGCAATCCTTTGTGCAATTTATTTGAATTTCCAAGTGTAAAAAGGAAGCATACTGTACTTGACTATTTACCTGCATTATCTACCAAGCAGCAGCCTTTCAGAATTACCTTGTCTACTGTTCACATTTGTGTGCTTTTATTATCTGAAAGCTTAGTGCTACTTTAGTAGCTGTAGTTTATCAAGAATCGATACAATTTTCACTTGCAGCAGCACTATGCAGTTCAGCTTTCCAGATACCAGCTGCTTCGGTGAACGTCTCTGCACTACTATTTCCTTCTCAATTCTTAATATGTTTCACTTTTAGTTGAATGAGAATTGAGAAGATATGTTCGTCTTTTTGTATTTTACGAATGTTGAGTTTGGCATGCGATGGGTGAAGAACCGGATATTCTCCATAACTAGATTCGGCAGCACAATTTACAATGCCAAATTGGCTCTAATTAGCTTGGTTGGTCTACATTCTACATGATCTGTAATTCAAAGTTTTCTTGTTTAGATTTTCTCGATGTTCATTTATCAATCCATTTAGTTTCATCTAAGCTAAACAACAGAACTTCTGTTTCGAAATATGTTTCATTTCGACATATCATTGCACGCGCTGACAAGCTTTTGCAACTTTGACCACTAATACACATGCATAGGCAAATATTTTATGCTTTCTGTCATTATTTTTTCCCTGTCAATAACATTACCTTTTGAGATTATGTTTTTTTTCAAACATATTTACTTCAATTGTGTTGTATCTTTACCATGAACGTTAGGAAAGAGCTTACATTTACAAACGGTGGGAGTGCATGATATGTGCTATCTCAAGCTTATCAGTTTTACTGTGTCTTACAGCTTTATTAAAGCCAACCAAAATGTCTATGATTCCCTTTCAGTTAATGTTGAAACTTAATACATTGTTGCAGACCTTTAACCTTTCAGTTACCAACTAGCTCATTAAGTTGGCGTTTCTTATCATCTCCCTTTCTTTTCTCGTCTTTGTCTGTATCCAGATAATTTCTGCAATATTTTTAGCTGTGTTTTACTACCTTTAGGTTGAAAGTGAGCTGCCAGAGAAGATCGAAAGACTTGTTAGATGTGAGGCATCTGCTTATCAGAAACTTCTGATGACAAGGGTGGAAGACAATCTTGGTGCATTTGGAGCAGTTAAGGTGCATACTATCTGGTTGTTTTGGGTTGATTCTTATGCTTACTGCCATGTTTCATTTCTTAAGTATTTCTAAGGTTTTGGTCTGTAAGATGCTACTTTATTTTCTTTAGGTTCGCTCTGTGCACAATTCTGTCATGGAACTGAGGAATATATGCAACCATCCATACCTTAGCCAGCTTCATGTTGAAGAGGTAGAATGCGATTCTTCCATGTTACCTCACTTTGGTTATTTTTGTTTCCTTATATTTGTCATCAACCATTTGGGTTCTCTTTGTAGATTGAGGGTTATTTACCTAAACATTATCTGCCATCTGTTCTGAGGCTGTGCGGAAAACTTGAGATGTTGGACAGACTGCTACCCAAACTCAAAGCTACTGGCCATAGGGTGAGTGAATTTTAATTGGATTTAGATTGGCTTGTACACATTTGAATTTGAATGCTATTTTTTTTCTCTAGTTGTGAATTGAATTTGAATGCTCTTTTTTCTCTTAATATCTTTGTTCCTTTTTGGGGGATTACTTCTGGTTGACTGATGACAACTACAATCCTACAGGTTCTACTTTTCTCTACAATGACAAGATTGCTTGATGTAATGGAGGATTATCTGGTATGGAAAAAGTATAAGTACCTTCGATTGGATGGGCACACTTCTGGCCATGAGAGAGGAGCTCTTATTGATAAATTTAATGATCCCAATTCTCAAGCTTTCATTTTTCTGCTTAGGTATATTACTAAACTGCATCACAGGTTTTATCTAAATGGAAGTCACAATTTGCGTACTGTTTTGATTAATATTTAAACTTTGTTACCTATTTAACCAACAAATACTTTAGCTCTAAGGTTTACTACCCCTGTTTTTCATAGTATACGGGCTGGAGGTGTTGGTGTCAACCTCCAAGCAGCTGATACTGTTATCATATTCGACACTGATTGGAATCCTCAGGTAGCTAAAAGCTCCTTAATTATATTATTCTGGGGATTCATTCTTTTAAGAAAACATTACATATGTGCACGTTCCTCATTAATTATTATCCAGGTTGACCTGCAAGCACAGGCTCGAGCCCACAGAATTGGTCAAAAGAAGGAGGTTCTTGTTTTACGTTTAGAAACGGTAATTATTTCTTAAAGTGTTATGTTGACAATTTGTTTATCTCGTGAATACAAATTTGAAGAGCGCAAATAACACATGTTGGCAAGAAAAAAAGGGGGAAACGATTGTTTAGAAAGAAAAAGAATGATGCTTCAAGTTGAATTATTACACAGCAGTACAGCACTATGTTTGACATTGGGAAGCCAATAATATTTTGGTCTGTGTCCTTCACTCCTTTGGTGGACGTTCTAGAGTTTGTTGATGTGTTAGGCCACTCCCAGTGCAAAATGTCTATAGCTATTTCTTAGAGAGATAATGCAAGAAATACATGCTAAGAAACAATTGTCGCTTTGCTATCTTTTTCGAGTGCAGTGAGTCAAGTTGCTAGTTAACCTTACTGAGGGCAGTTCTCATGAGATTTCATCTATGACGGCCGTCGGTATAGTTGTTACGGCAATGTGGCGAGGCGCAGCGACCAACCACCTTCACACCTTTACATCGCTTATGGCGCACGGTGTGACGACGCCATACGCACATTGGCGTGGCAAATACACACATCATTGTATAGGATAGTAGGAAATTATATTGGCAAATGACAATCTAAATGTAGCTCAAATGTGATAGTCTAGGATTTTAGTAAATCAAAATAGCAATGTGCTATCTAGTGTGCTTGTGCTACTGCTATGTGCTATCTACACTCTAGTGCTATATAAAACATAACACTAGAACAGAGTTACAGACCTTGAGCTGGAGCTATTGAGCTTGAGCTTGACTGTGGGTATGCACATTTCTAAGTAGCCCACTTAGAGCTACATTAGCTGAGTAGCTAACTAGTCCAACCGCACAAGGCCAAAGCAGCAAAGCCCAAAGCCCACAGCCTGCTCACCAGCAAGCCAACCTACCCATTGTTAGTCCATCCCAAGCCCCGTGATTCCCGCATGGTAGCTCCACACAAAGCGTTGCCCATGGACATAGAGCAGCGGCAGCTTGGACCTAGGATCTCGACAGTTGCCACAATCCCTCCCCAGTGTAGATTTGCCGGATCTACTGCTGCCGTAGTCGGATCTGTCGCCCTCGACCATCGGATCTGTAGGGAGGGTGGCTCGGTGGCGAGCGGTGTAGGAACCCTAGCCCCTCAATGATCAGGTCTTCCTTTCAGAAAACACCCTGTGCCTGTGCTCCTCCCCTCCACAATCCTTGCGACCCTGCGTGTATGGTGCCCGCCACACCGCACAGTGACACCACGGCTCGCCACAGCGGCGCCATAGGGACGCCACAACGATATGGCGGACGCCATACATGCCAGCGTCGTGGTATCGTCGTAGCGAGGTGCAATTCACCGCCACGACGCTATATCTACGCTATAGCGACAATATAGCGACGCCTTAATAACTATGGCTGTCGGAATCAAACGAGGGCCCAATGCATAATGTTTATAGCTTCTATCTAGAGAGCTTTGTATGACCAATAGATAAATGCGATAACATATACCGATGACACTACCTTCCCCCACATATTTTGTTGTTTCTTGTCTCTTGGATTTCAAGCCTAGCTTGTTTCTTCCACAATACAGTAGTTCGTTCTCTTTCATCATTTAATTGCTTGCCACATCAAATTTCATCCTACATTGCTTGCCAAAATTCGGTCCCGCGCTTAGCCAAAACAATCCTCTTGCGCAGACCTGCCAGGCGCCAAACTCTGCATTGCCAAGATAGCTGCCTAGTCGCGCGCGTAGCCGACTAGTCGCGTCTAGCCACCGTTTAGATTCACTAACTAGTCCGTCTTTGGCCAGAGTTGACCGTCTAGATGATCTAGCCATCTAGAGTTGCGTCTAGCCCCTAGATTGGACGCCGAGCCTTCAACTAGTGACTAGTCATCGTCTAGACGCGCTAGACGATCGTCTACGCGAACATTGCTAAGACATAAGCCAAGGTGAAGCATTAGTTGAGGCCTTATTCCTACAGCATATTATTCTGGCTTGCACTCTGTCCGAGAGACAACATTGTTGTTATATCATGGATAGATTAAGTAAAATGCTAGCTGTACTGACTTTCAATTTGCTGGATTTTGGGTGCTGCAAGACAAAGCTCATGCGCCAGGGGTTGAGTATCCTAGATCAGGATTGGTCTTATCAGATATGTAGCGTGTCATGGTATTCCAAACAGAGGACTAGTCCTAGAAAACAGGGTTTGCTTATGGATGTTTTCTTGGTGATGATGCCATCGGCCATATATTGTTCTTTCCTATGTTGGAATCGATCGTGGGAGAGGTGGGTCGTATGAACACATACGCGAGCACACACTGGACAGGAGTTTTCTTGCTGCCAGCAGCTTCTGATGTTTATTCAAATACCTAAAAGCCTATAGCAGTTAACAACCACAATAGGATTGAAACTCATCCAAAGGTGTGTTTTATAAAAGAGGGGGGGGGGGGGGGTCAGCCCAATATAAAGGCGCAGCAACCGTCCAGCAGTAGCTACAGTAACCGACTTACTGTTGCTGCAGTACCAACACACAAGGATTATACTACCATATGCCAAGTATGAAAAATTGAAGGTTAATTCGTTTAATCTAAGAAAGTACAGAAAAAGGGTTAATGCATTGAACTTAATAAAGTGCAGAAAACCTTGGTTATTGATGATTCTCTTGATAATACCTATTGTTTCTGCTGTTGCTTAGAAGGCACAACACAATTGCATGTTTCTCTTTCAAACATGCCTGTTGCACTATTTGAAGGTTTGTGTGTAACCAAATAAATTAAGTCACAGCATCCTTGCTTATAAGTGTTCTTGGAAATTCCATTAAGAACTACTTGTAGCTAACTGATTTTGTTGTGTAATTCAAGCTTTCGTTGAAAAACTACTTTGTTATGTAAGATTTGCGTCCTTTATTTTCTTATTTGATTAGCATTTTTTCGGCTTTTTAGGCCCTTTTCTTTTGCTTGTTGTAAGATTTATTCATTGAACTAGTGAAGTGAGAAAAAATACATGGTATTTCTTGGATACTTAGCTATATAGAAAATTTCATCAGGAGATTTTTCTTTATCTTCTTTGTTTGTTTGCGCCTCAGTGGAACCTCTAAACAATTTTATGATGACCTTAAATTTCGAGAAATACTGCTTGGTCTAACCAGAATCAATACCTTCTTTTAGGCCCATTTTGGGACAACCCTCCCATCTAGGGGGGTCCCAGAAGGATTGGGCCGTCCCAAAATAGTCCTTAGTTCAAGCTGAAAATCTCAATACCGCCTTTTGTTCTTGACTTCAATCTACTTTGCTGAATATAAGGTCCGAACTGTAGAAGAGCAAGTCAGGGCTTCAGCAGAACATAAATTAGGTGTTGCTAATCAGAGTATAACTGCCGGGTTTTTTGACAATAACACAAGGTAAATTCTTCTACTTGCTTATAAAATTTAGCCTTTGCAGTTCTCTCTGTTTTTTCCCTTCAATTCATAGTACGGGGTGCAATTATAGCGCTGAAGATCGAAGGGAGTATCTTGAATCACTCCTACGCGAGTGTAAGAAGGAAGAAGCAGCTCCAGTGTTAGATGATGATGCTCTGAATTATCTTCTTGCCCGGAGGTAAGACCAGATTTGTTGCGAGTACTATACGAGCATTTGTTTTAACATTCTTTGTGACTCCTTATGTTTTCTATTTAAAATTAAATATCACTTCACTTCCTGCAGCGAAACTGAGATTGACATATTTGAATCTATTGACAAGCAAAGGCGAGAAGAAGAAATGGTATGCTGAGTTTGTACAGGTTTCTTTCAGCTAAAGCTTCTACATGTTAACTTTTTTTTTGTTAATGCTTCTAATGATGACATTTGATTCTTGTATCCTTATAGGTGGCTTGGCAAAAGCTTGTTCAGGATGGTTCCACTAGTGCGTTCGACCCTGCAGTAATGCCTTCTCGTCTTGTGACTGATGATGATCTCAAGTCCTTCTGCCATGCTATGAAGCTTTACGAGTCATCAAATGTAAAAACTGTAAAGGTTAATGTTAGGCGGAAGGGTGAACTTGGGGGTCTTGATACACAGCATTATGGAAGGGGTAAACGAGCTCGCGAGGTCAGTTGCACAAATGTCTTTTAATATATCTCTTAATTGTGGTCTGATAAATTTCTATGCTAATTCATGGATATCCTTGTAGGTTCGCTCTTATGAAGACCAGTGGACTGAAGAAGAATTTGAAAAACTTTGTCAAGCTGATTCTCCTAATTCACCCCAATCTGGTGGTATGTCAAAGGATTTAGATATTTCTAAGGTGGTTAAACCTGAAATACCAGCAGAAAGTTCAAAAGAACCAGAGCAAGAAAGGAAGGAGCCAGCCCCAGCTGTTGGGGACTCCCCACCAGCTAAAAGGCGGAGAGGCAGACCTAAAAGGTCAGATGTTGTATTATTTCCTACTAGAGACCTGACTAGTGCTGGCAAACAAGAGACTGGAACCATAGATGATATTAGCTCTGCTACACCAGCAAGTACAATTTATTCTGGGGCACCAGCTACTCCCGTCCATTCTTCTGCTTCAGATGTAATTGTACATTCTATTTCACCGGCTGATATCACACCAGAGTTTGGTGCTGATGTTAAGCCTACCAGTTTTATTGCTGTTTCGGAAGGATCTGTAGCAACGGAAGTTGTTATACCAGTACAGAGTGTTCATGATCTAGCAGCTCCTGCAGCACCTCATCTACCAGCTAGAGGCAGGAAAGCCCAAGCAGGAGAAATGCCTCGCAGGCGAGGCCGAAAACCAAAATCTAGTGTAAATGATGTTATTCTCAACCCTGCAGTTGCAGTTGGTAGTGGAGGAGCAGACACTAGTGTTTCTTCGTATCCTCAAGGGAATATGCCCTCATCAGAAGCAAGTGCTGTGGCAGGATTGCAGAAGGATTTGGTCACAGTTAAACTGGATACATTGTTGCCAGAGGGAGGTAAGGGCATTTCCCCCCTTGTTCATGAAGGAGATAAAGGTGCAACGATTACAACACCTGTGGCAAAAGATATATGTGTTGGAACTGTAATGACATCGGACAACACTAGCACGGTACCAAATACATCTCTTGACAATGTTGGATTGGTTAAAGTGAGTACTGAGCAAGTTTTTTCGGTATCTGCACCTACTGTGCCTGTGGTTTCAGAAGGGTTATTGAAAACGTCACATGATGTGGTGGAGGATAAGCCTGCCGAGAAGCAAGCTGCTTCACGTCGCCGCAGAAAGAAAATATCTGGTAGTGAGGACACTGGAGTCAGCACTAGGCAAAGATCAGCTATGAAGAAATCTCATTACAGTACCCTTGTTAGCAGTGATGAAGTTGGTGCTGATATGATCCCAAGTGAGAAACCAGTTACAGTGAAAGAAAAAGAACTTCAAGCTACTTCTAATCAATTACCAAATATGAACTATCCACTGTATGAGAAGTCTGGATATGATTCTCAACCAAGCACACCTGTAGCTGTTCCCATTAATGAAGCTACATTTTCTAGTGGTTTCAGTGATGCTCATACTACTCATTCTGAAATAGCTCCTGCCAGGGAATCTACCAATCCTGCTGTCTCTGAAATAACTCCTGCCAGAGAATCTACCAATCCCGCTGTCCAAGGTAAACCAGTGGATTTGCAGTTCCAAGCGCTTGTTTCTGTTGCTTCCCAGAATAAAGCACAGCACAAGGCAGGGAAGGAACATTTGATGGTGTATTCTGGAGGCCCTGCTACTCATTTTGAAATGGTTCCCAATCCTGCTAGTGATCATAAAACAGCAAAAGTTCAGTTTGAACCGCCTGCTTCCTTGCTTCAGAGTTCAGGTAAGGACAGCACTGCACTGCCTTTGGACATTGATGGTGCTGCTTTGAATAAGGTACCTGGTAGGAGGCGGAAAGGCTCAGCTCGTGAACCACGTACCAGAAGTAATTCCGCAACAGCTGCATGTGAACGTCGTGCTCGACTCGCTGGGTTGAAGCAGACAGATGATACGAAAAACCTAGAGGTATCAGCAAATCCAAGCGCAGCAGTTTGTGTTTCAACAATCGAGCAGCAGGGAGCTGGCTTTTCAAGAGCCGAGCTTATCACTGCTTCTGTTTGTGAAGCACAGAAGAATCCTGGGAATCATGTGTCTAGTGACATTTCAATTCCTGTGGGGATATTAGAGACGAAGATAGAACCGACTAACCAAACTGCTAGCCAGTCAGGCGCCGCAGGTACGGAAAAAACAAATGCCACAATGATCACCCAGACCCCTGCAGGGGCTGCTGAATCAGAAGAAAGAAACAAATGCCACAATGATCAGCAAGGTACACTTTCTCACACATGCTGCAGTTCTTGGTCCAGATGAAATGAGTAGTGCGCTCTATGCTGTTACTTTTCAATGGTCAATAGTAATATGGCCTACATTTCTTATGCATGTCTTTGCTTTCTCCTTTTCTTTATCCAGGTATTGAGGCTGATAGTTTGGAACTACAAACAAAAATGGTTTCAGCTGCGGAGCCAACACCTGCAAACAATGAACACATGCAAGGTACTCTTTCTCACACACACTCCAATATTCTTTGACTAGATGGGAAGAGTTATTTTCCAATGGTCAAGAGTAACAATGGTCGACATTTCTTATACATGTTTTTGCTCTCTTTTTTCTTCAGGTATTGAGGCTGATAGTTCAGTACAACAAAAAGAAATGGTTTCAGCTGCGGAACCAACGCATGCAAATGATGAACACATGCAAGGTACTCTTTCTCACACACTCAACAGTTCTTTGTCCAGATGAGGAGTAGTATGCTCTTTGCTGTTATTTTAAATGGTCAATAGTGACAGGATCATTAGCACTTTATATTGCGCCAGTGTTATCACATAGAAGAGGTGTGGGTGCTTCACAAGAGACTCTAAAATCAGCCAACAACCATCGAAGCCATATAATTTCTGAAGTAGTAGTGGCAAGAGCTTGAAATTTTGCCTTTGTACTAGAAGTCTAGAACGCGATACAAAAGCCTGTTTCTTGGACTTCTATGTAAGAAGAAAGGCACCGAGAAGAATATAATAACCAGTGATAGAACAATGATCCATCGGATCACTCGCCCAAGTGAAGTCTGAGTAAGCATAAAGCTGAAGCGGACTAGACGGGCATAAACAAGCACTGTGATGATGTTCCCTTCAAGTAACGTAATACCCAAAGAAAATGACCGAAATGCACAGAAGTGGGAGTACTCATAAACTGACTCACAATATGAATTACATGAGCAATGTCAGGTCCGATGACAGTAAGATAAACAAGATTACCCACAATACGACGATATCAAGAGGGATCCTCAAAGGGTGTACCATTAGTAGGACGAAGTTGCAAATGAAGCTCCATAGGAGCAGCAACTGTCCGTTTATCGGTAGTGCCAGAGGTAGCCATGAGATCCTGAATGTATTTAGATTAAGAAAGATAGAAACCCTTTTTAGAAGTTATAACTTCAATCCTCAAAAAGTAACTAATAGAGCCTAAATTAGACATTTGAAACTGCTCACTAAGTTGCTTTTTCACATGAGCAACATGCTCAACATCATCTCCTGTAATCAACATATCATCAACATAAAGGAGAAGTAAAGTACGCCCTTTTGCAGTCTCTATAAGATGACGATGTTTGCGTTCGGCAACGCCATTTTGAGCATGAACCCCAAGGCATGAGCTGAGCAATAGTGCCCTCAGGGGTGAGGAACTAACAAAAAACAGAAGAGAGACATTCTCTTCCAGGGTCAGAGCGAAAGACTAACGGCTGTAGAGAACTGAGTGTGGGCCATATGAGCAAAAGATTAGAACACAATTGGGAGCGATGTTTCATGAAATAAATCCAAGTATATCGAGAATGATCATCAATAAAAATGACATAATAGCTATGACCATGGTGAAGGACCCCATACATCGGAATGAATTAGATCAAAAGTTTAGCAGAATGGGAAATACTATAGAAATATGGGAGTTGGGAGCTATCTACCAAGCTTGCAACTCTTACAATGAAAAGTGGATTCAATGGATGTAAGACCTAAATGACCCTGATGAACCAAAGTAGACAGACGTGATCCACATAAGTGACCAAGACGACGATGCCACTTGGCAAAAGATGAAACAGATGACGATGTAGCAGATGACACATGAGCGGTAGAGTTAGTGGAAGGAGGAAGATGCAAAGTATCCAAAACGTAAAGGTCAAGAGATCCACTACAGCGACGGTTAGTTCCAATCACATTCCCTCTTTGAAGATCCTGAATAAAACAAGATGAAGCGTTAAATCCAACAAAATAGTTTTGGTCGGTGACTTGACCTACGGAGAGGAGATTTATGGATAACTGTGGTACAAAATAAACATTAGGTACATAAAAACAAGAAGTGGAAAGGGCATCCTGATGAGTGATATGACAAGATGTACTATCAGCTGTCTGAATAGAAGCTTAGGAGTGACCAGGTTGCAAGCAATCAGTGAAGACTTATCGGATGTGACATGGAAGAAATCTCCTGAATCCAGAACCAAGACTGAGAATCACTGTTAGGAGCAGTAGCAACAAATACAGAACCTCGAGAAGGAGCTGTATTACGAGCTCGATCAGCACGATGGGCATAGAACTCAACCAACTTCTCTGGATGACGAGAGAAGCAGTTCTCTGAACGATGACCAGTCTTCTTGCAATACTCACAAGGAATATCCTATGAGGAACTACCTCTAGCTGTGTTGGTCCTCTGAGAAGCTACAAGTACACAATGAGGTATTGACACTAGAGCAGACGTGAGCTAACAGAGACAAGTCTCTTCTGCAATCAAATCAGACAATACATCAATAATGGATGGAGTAGTGGGGTTGTCGAGCAGCTACATCCGAATAGACTCAAAATCTGATCGTAGTCCATGACAGAACTGATACATAAGGAACTTCTTGATGAACTTATTCTTCCGATCACAATAGCCTGAACACCCTCTAGTACACTGAGGGACCATGGAGAGCAATGGTCCCAGCAAATGATCAAATGCAGTGTAGTACTCATCTATGGAGAGATCATTTTGCTGAAGGCCATAAAGTCCTGTCATCAGAGTGCAAGAGAGCACCACTATTATGAACATATCGATGTTGCAAATAATCTCACATCTCCTTAGCTGTCTTGTGATGTTCAAGACTCATGATTAAAGACTCCTTCATGCTAGTGACTATAGCACTCATAACCCTTGCGTCATTATTCTGCCAATTCTTGACTACAGTTGCACTAGAACCATCCTTGAACTTATCAACAGGTGGAACATTAATCAAATGAGATGCCAGCGCATAACCCCTCACCACAGTTTTCACAGAGAGAGCCCACTCTCGATAATTGTGATCATCAAGTTTGAGAGGAATAGCAATCGCAGCGGGTTGTGACATACTGAAAAATGGCAGGGGCAGCAGATGAACAGTAGCAACACAACAGCAGCTGGGTAGGAGCATAGTGACCGCAGGATGAATACCTCCTTGTTCTAAGTAGTAAAGACGGTCAAAGTCGAGCAACAACATATGAGAAGGTCCTTCTTGCGTGCTGCCTCCGCAGATGAACAAGTGTTGCAGATGGCAGACGGCGCGCGACGGCAGGTGGCTCGACCGCGACAGCGAGCGAGCGATGAAGATAGGCGATGGCAGGATCCGCGATGGGCAGGCGCGACTGATGAGGGGCGGACGGAACCTTCACGGGCGAGCGCGACTGAGGAGCAGCTGCTGGATCCCGACAAAAGAACGGGCAGATGACTGCCGATGGGTACATGAAGATAGCAAGCAACCTCAAGTCGAGGGGCGACGGTTTTGTGACGGGTGACGATGGGAAAAAAATTGGATTGGGATGGATTAGTTGGAGCCTAACCCTAACCCTAACCCTAAACCTTGTTTTGATTCCATGTTACCTTGGACTGGAATTGTGGGAGAGAAGCATATGTGCCCAATAGATTTGATGTCAATATAGAGTCGGTCCTCATAGGCCAATATGAGCCAGAATAATATGTTACCATATATATACTTAACATTTCTTTTGCATATCTTTGCTATCTGTTTTTTTTGTCAGGTATCGAGGTTAATAGTTCAGGACAACAAACAAAGATTGTTTCAGGTGTGGAACCAGGACACGCAAATGGACACATGGTTCATGAAGTACATCTTAAGGCTGCTGATGGTAATATACTTAGCTCTAGTACGGCACTGGACATATGGCAGGATAAAGTTTATAGCGGTGCTGCTTTCCAGTCAGGTGCCCCATGTACTGTTGAAACTGCTAGGCATTCTGATTCATCACTAGCAAACAGCAAATCCCCTCGTGATGCCTCAGATAAGGACACTCCTGGCTCCACTGAAGATGATAATGGCTTGTGCAGTGACAGCACTGCTGTTGATGTGACTGGTTCTAAGCAAGATAATGTGAAAGATGCCAACATGCCAATTGATGATATTTCTAGGGGTTCTTCCAGTCATTTGCATGTTGCTTTACAATCAACTGAGTCAAATCAGCCTGCAGATCAAGAGGAGATTTTGGAGAATAGTGGCTTTAAATTTGCATGTAGCAAGGAACAGGTGAAAATGGAAGAAACATTGGATAAGAATGCTGGTGACAGTCCAACTCATAGTCAGGCAAATGATGATTTCCATAACACAGCTTTAGGAAATCCTCCTTCAGAAAACTCAAATGAGGATTGTCCTGCTCAAGGAACTAAGGGAACTACCATTGATGTCCTGGCTATGAATACTGATGACCCTGAGGAAGCTCGTGATGCTTTGTCCACCCAATCTGGTAAAGAGACCAGAATGGTAGAAGTTGGTGAACATACTAATGGTACTACCACTGTTTGCGAAGTACACAAGGATCTCAAGAACCATGTATCTGGTGAAGTGACAATGCCGGTTGAGTCATCAGATCTCAAGTTAGAACTGATAAACCAATCAGAATCTACTGGTCTCTCTGGTGCAGCTGACGTTGAGGAAACAAATGCCAGCGTAAGCATTCTGACTCCTGCATTAGCTGAATCGGGAGAACAAAGACCAGCTGGAGGTTATGCGCATGGTAAACCCCTCCTCTCTCTCTCACACACACACACAGTCACACACTAGACATTGCTATTCCTCACCCAGCTAAAGTATCTTTCATGTTTTTCTAGAGTTGATTGAAGGGATTGGGTTCGCTAGGACTAAGGCATACTGCACCGTTCCAATGCCAAGTTCAGACGATAACAGTATGCTCTACTGTTATTACTTTCCAATGGTGTATAGAGAATGGGCCCAGGATGCTAATGCAAATCTGTGTCTTTTCAGGTACTGAGGTTCACAGTTCAGAAGTGAAGATGGTTTCAGCGGCAGAGCCAGCATCTACAAAAGGTGGGCACTCTATTTAAAGTTCTTAGCTAATATTCATACAAAGTAGTTATTAATTAGTAGTTTATCCAATCTAACAGATGATCAAGAGCATCAGATGCATGGCGTACATCATGAAACTGGTGATGCTGCTATACTTTTGTCTGGTGGGGAGCAGGACAAAATACTAGATAACACCGATAGTAGTACTGATGTAGACCTACCCACTTGTCAAAGAAGTGCAAATTTTGAGGGTGAAAAGGATCATTCTGCTGGGACTATTTTAGCAGGCATCCAAGCCCCTTGTGATGCACCAAATAAGGATACTCCAGCTCCTTATGAAGATGAACAAAACGATGCTTTGGTTAGAACTAGCGGTAGTCATTCAGAAGCACCCAGTTCACTTGAACTAGTTGCTGTAGTACCAACTCAAGAAGGTACTATTGCAAACCAAGAGGAGATCATAGACACAGTAGTTTTTAAGCATGATTGCAACACAGAACCCCATGGTGATGCTGCTGATGCTAGAGGAGCAGAACTGATTGAAGGTGTTCATTCTGCTGAAGAGCAACCTGCTGTATCTGAACTTGTTGAGACACAGACAACACCAACTGACATTTCTGGTCCTATGCAAAATGAACCTGTTCAGACAGCAGGGTTAGAAAATGACTGCTCTGGATTAAAGCACGGTGGCCCAACTGCCTCATCTGAGCATGTTGCTGTAGCACCCGAGCCAATAGATGAAACTTCTGTTATGCAAGTGGAACTAGAGGCAACAAAATCAGAGGATGGGTACTGCATGGCAGAGGACGGTGGTGCTTCATCTGAAACTGTCATGGAAATGGAGGCAAATGAAGAAACTACTGTTCATATGCAAGAGGATATTGCAGAAGCTAATTATGCTTTTGCTGCTTGTGAAGGATGCAAGGATCCTGAGAATCATGCATCTGGTGAAGTGGCGATAGCAGTACAGTCTTCAAAGGTCAAGTCAGCATCTGCGATTCAGTCTGCTGCAGCATATATAAGCACGCAGGCTCCTGCATTACCTGAACCTAGAGAAAAAAGATCACCTGGAAGTGACTTGCATGGTACAGAACAACAAACCAAGGTGGCTTCAGCTGCACAACTATCACCTGCAAATGATGAACACATGCAAGGTACTTTTCTCATATGGACGTTCGCGCCCCCACACACACACACCACAGTTCTTGGTCCACATGAGTAGTACACACTTTGCTCTTATTTTCAGTGGTCAGCAGTAACAATGGCCGACATTTCTTATGCATGTCTTAGCTCATTTGTTTACAGGTACTGTAGTTAATACTTCAGAGCAGCAAACAAAGATGATTTCAGCTGCGGAAGCAGCACCTGCAAATGATGAACATGTGCAAGCTACTCTTTCTCACACGCACGTGCCCACACACACACACGCCATAGTTCCTGCTCCAGATGAGAAGAGTAGTACGTTCTTTGCCACTTTTCAGAGGTCAATAGTAAGAATGGCTGGCATTTCTTACGTATTCTTTTCTTTTCTTCAGGTATTGAGGTTCATAGTTCAGAGCAACAAACAAAGATGGTTTCCGCTGTGGAGATTGATGCAGTGGGCATCCAGGATACTGCTGTTGTTGATCATGAGGGAACAAGAGGAACAGGTGATCTGAATGAAATAAGTACACAGGCTCCTGCATTACCTGGAAGTGACTTGCATGGTAACCAACCCCCCCCCCCACCCACCCACCCCTTCCTCTACTCGTGTGCACCCACACACAAACTTTGTACTGCATATATGGGCCCTAAGTACTCTGCATCTGGCTTTTTCAGGTGTTGAGGCACATAGTTCAGAACAAATGAAGATGGTTTCATGTGCAGAACCAGCATCTACACCAGGTATGCACGCTATTTAAAATTCTGAAGTAGTTAATATTCAAGCATTTATGCATGCCTTTTGGTTTTCGTGGTCTTTTGGGTTTATTCGTTCTTGCGTTTATACTTGATGTTTTTCACCTACTTAATACAATGACACAATCCTTCGCGTTTGAGAAAAGTTTATGCATGCCTTTGCCCTTTCTTTTTTTCAGGTGTTGAGGTTAATAGTTCAGAACAACAAACAAAAATAGTTTCAGCTGCAGAGACTGAAACAGTGGGTGTCGAGGAGACTGCCTCTGCTGATCATGAGGGAACAGGAGGTACAGGTGATCCAAATGACATAAGCACACATGTTCCTGTATTAGCTGAATCTGGAGAAAAAGGATCACCTGGAAGTGACTTGCGTGGTACTCCTCCCTCCCCTCCCTCTCAAGCTCTTCATATTTTTCCATTGTTTGTTGATACTGTGTATCTAGGTACTCATGTGCATCTGGCTTTTTCAGGTATTGAGACTCATAATTCAGGACAAGGGAAGATGGTTTCGGCTGCAGCATCTACACCAGGTTTGCGGGCTATTTCAAATTTTGAAGAAGTTAATATTCACATGAAACATTTATTTTTTAGGACTTAATCGAATCTCTGTACAGATGATCAAGGACACAACATGCATGAAGTGCATCATACAACTGGTGATGACACTGTATTTTTGTCTAGTGGGGAACAGGACACATTGCAAGATAACATGCCCACTTGCGACACAAATGCAGATTTTGAGGGTGATAAGGACCATCCTACTGAGGTTGTCTTAGAAGGTATCCAAGCCCCTTGTGATGCCTCAGACAAGATCCATTCTACTGATCCACCTGCAACTACCCTTGTGACAGCTGAATCTGATAAAGATACCGGTGATGAGGAAATTGTTTGTGCTGGCAAGTTAGAATCTTCTGGTGGTGGTGAGATTGTTCCACTTGGTGTCCAGGAGGCTGCTGCTGTTGCTGATCATGAGGGAACACGAGGGATAGGTTATCTGGATGACATGAGCATGCATGATCATGCATTAGCTGGATCTGGAGAAAAAGGATCACTTGGAAGTGACTTGCATGGTAAACCCCACGCCACATCTTTTCTCCTCACTCCTCACATATACACACACAGAGTGAGGGAAACTTTTTTTTCCCCATTGCTTAATGTTCATACTGCGTACCTTGGGCCCAGGTACTCATTTGCATATGGCTTTTTCAGGTATTGAAGCTTATGGTTCAGAACAAATGAAGATGGTTTCAGGTACACAAGCAGCATCTAATATGGCTTTAGTAGGATATTCTTCTTCAGAAGACTCAATGGAGGATGATTCTGCCCAAGTAGCTGATGGTGGTGATTTAGTGGATAGTAAAGGAGCCAGTGTTGATGTCCAAGAAACCACCTCTGCTCTTCCAGAGAATACTGATATGAATTGGCAAAGCTGCTCCTTGCAACATGGGAATGATTCTCATGCAACTACCACCATGATGGCTGAATCCGATAAAGATGCCGGTGATGTTGAAATTGTTTGCGCTAGCAATATAGAATCTTCTAGTGGTGTTGAGATTGAAACAGTGGGTGTCCAAGAGACTGGCATCGCTGATCAGCAGGAAACAAAAGGAACAGGTGATCTGAATGAGAAAAGTGGCAGTCCGCAACATGTTGATGGCAGTGGTACATCATGTTCCACACTAGGTATTGTGTCTGAAAAAGAACCTAGTGGAGAAGGGCTTACTGTGGGTAGCGATTCAGAAGTGCCCACTTCAGTTGAACTTGTTGTGGAATCAACTCAAGAAGCTACCATTCCAAACCAAGAGGAAATTATTGTTTGTGAAAAGGCATCTAGTGGAGAAAAGCTTACTGTGGGTAACCGTTCAGAAGTGCCCACTTCAGTGGAACCTGTTTCTGTAGAATCAACTCGAGAAGCTACTATTCCAGACCGAGAAGAAATCATAGATACTGTGGGTTCTAAGCATGAATACAACAGTAGATCCAGTGGTAATGCTACTGCTGCTAGAGGAGCAGAACCGACTGAAGTGGTTCATTCTGCTGAAGGGCAACATGTTTTGTTTGAACTTGTTGATTTGCAAACAAAGCCAACTGAGATCTGTGGTCCTCTGCAAAAAGAATCCATTAGCATAGCAAACTTGGAAAATGACTGCTCAGAACCGAAAGATGGTGGCCCTACTGTCTCGTCTGAGCATGTCGCAGAACCCGAGCCAATTGAAGAAACTTATGTTCTGCAAGTGGAACTGGCAACGAGTGCAGGGGATGGATGTGCAGCAGTGGAACCTGGTGGTGTTTCGTCTGAAACTGTTATGGAACCGGAGCCCATTCAAGAAATTGTTGTTCCTATGCAAGAAGATGGTACAGAAGCTAATGATATTGCTACTGCTTGCCAAGTATGCAAAGATCCTGAGGGTCATGCATCTGGTGAAGTGTCAATGCCAGTAGAGTCAGAAGTTGTTCCTATGCAAGAGGATGGTGCAGAAGCTAATGATACTACTACTGCATGTGAAGTTTGCAAAGAAACTGAGAGCCATGCGTCTGGTGAAGTGCCATTGCTAGTAGAGTCATCAGTGCTCAAGTTGGAACTGTCGAACCAATCAAATGACTTCCAAGGTAGGCCCCCCCAGCCTGAGACGCCCTGCACTGTATCAATGCTAAGCACAGCTCAGCGTGATGCTGCAGATGTTGATCTTCCTGTTATAGTGGGAGCCGAGGTGCTAAACATTGAGCCTGCACCTGTTGGTGAAAATGCAAAACTTGGTGAACCTGACACATTGCTATCTTCATCTAGTGAGGCCATGGTAGATGTATCTAGTGAGCCGCCCAACCAAGAGGTAAAGGAGGCTCCAAGCACTGACCCTCCGGAAAACAATGAAAATCCAAAGCCTTCACCTGGCGGTGAACATGCGGAACTTGGTGAAGCTGACACATTGCTATCTTCATCTAGTGAGGTTATGGTAGACGTATCTTGTGAGCCTCCCAGCCAAGAGGTAAAGGAGGCTCCAAGCACTGACCCTCCGGGAAATGCTGAAAATCCAAAGCCTGCACCTGGCGGTGAACATGCAAAATTTGGTGAAGTTGACACCAAACAGCAATCGCTATCTTCATCTGGAGAGGCCATGGTAGACATATCTAGTGAGCCACCCAGCCAAGAGGTAAAGGAGGCTGCAAGCACTGAAAATGATGAAAATGCGAAGACTGAAATGGCTGCTGCTACGCAGGGACTGTTAAACGCTGAACGTGCTCCTGGTAATGAAAACGCAAAACCTGGTGAAGCTGACACTGAACGGCAATTGATACCTTTATCTGGTGAGGTTGAATCATGTAGCGAGCTTCCCAACCAAGAGGGAAAGGAGATTCCAAGCACTGGCCCGTCGGGAGATGATGAAAATGCATAGTCGGAAAGGGCTGCTGTTGTTCAGGAACTGTTTGGAGATGCAACCCTCACTGTTTCAACTGGTGCACAGACAGGTGGTGGTTCGGATCAGCCATTGCCGTCTCCAAGAGGACAAGATGCGGAAGCAGAGGCCGATGGAGGTGTAAACTACGACAAATATTGTTCATTAGTGCTTTAGTTGTGACTATCGCAAGCTTTTGCTGAAATCAATGTTAATTCCCGTGGTGCTGAAATGCAGCAATGGTGGCACACGGCAGTTAATTGTTTTCTAGCGTCTGAATGTTCTTGCCGAACTGATGTGTCACTGGAGCCACATTGCATTGGATTATTTTGTAGACACAGTATCGGTTTGTCTCGTCTTACATCGAACGTAGCTTTCATGTCAGGTTACATTTGTTGAACCACCAAAAGGTTTTAGTGTGTCAAAATCCTTTAACCGTGATGAGGTGCTCTGCTTCAAATCTATATCCCTATTTCTATTTCTATGCATGTGAATGTGAATAAATTTAGAGTGCAAGGGATATATGGAAGCAGAGACGGCGGACAGCTTATCTCGTCGAGGTTTGCCGCATCTGGAACCATGCCCTCTTTGTGATCAAGATAAGGAGATGGTGTAGCACTGAAAGGATCGAATGAATTGTGTCCTAATTTAAACTATTTTAACCGAATTTTGAAACAAGTAACAATATTATCCTAAATGAAAAGTAAAACAACTGCAATAATCAAAATGGATAAAATGCTAAACAAGAAAACATGCAAGTTACAATATGAAGTGAATTGCAAAATATTAGCTTGTAAGAATATAAATACTCAAAGTAAAGAGATGGACAAGAAGATATTGAAATTTTTCTCAAAGTATCGAGAAGTTGGTATTCTCTTTAATCCTCGTTGGTACATCCATTAAGAATATCGTTTCTCCTTGAGTCACTAAGACTTAGTGTAATCTAATGATAGCCACTTCTACATATCTGAATTGACGAGCTTTAAACTAAGCACAAAGCTTCCTCTTGAGGCTCCACCAAGACACCTCCAATCATTGAAACTGGCTAGATGTTGCTAATAGCTTCACTTGATCAAAATCAAGCCTCGACTACAACTAGATACACACTTACTACTCTTCTTGCACTAATGACGCCCTTAATCTTCAATTGAGAACGTTGCAAATCACTCTAGCGCACTCTCTTACCTCTTAATCATACACTAAGTGTTTCAGCTCTTCTCACCTAGGACTAACCGTTATAGCCACTGAACTGTTTGGCGAATCATCTGATACATACATCGAACTATCCGACGTGTGTAAGATCATCTTCCACTAAACCAAAAGAAATCCCTCTGAACTTTACTCTGACAATGTCTCCGATGTGTACACTAGACCATCTACCGTGTACAACTTTAAAAAATCCTTCTTCTGAAAAATACACCAACACAATCAACTTAACCTTGTCGGATCATCTGACATTTACAAGCATTAAAATCCATTTCTGAACAAATACACCAACGTGTACAAACTCATTCACCACCAAACTATCTAATGTGTTCAAACTTAAAGTCTCTCTTCTGGAACAATACTCCGTGAAAGGATCGAATAGCCCAAGAGGGGGGGAGGTGAATTGGGATATTAATTTTTTTTTAATTAACTACTGCTTGACCAAATAAAACTTATAAGAAACGCAAGTAAGGAATTTTAACTAGCACAAGATAGCTAACCACGCAAGAATTAACTAAGAAAGACAATTCCTAAGAAGAACTTGCAATAATAACAAAGCTCAAAATAAGATGCAAGAAAGTAAAGAGTTGGAGAAGACAACATCGATTTTTTTCCCGAGGTTTCGAGAAGTTGGCACTTCCCCCTAGTCCTCGTTGGAGCATCCACCAAGGATGTCGCTCTCCCTTGAGTCACCAAGGCTCAAGTGCTCCCTCTTGATTACCCCTTCTCCATCTCCGAATTGGCGGGTATCAAACCAAGTACATCCTCTTTTTCCGGGGTTCCCACAATTGCTCCAAGAGCTCACCGAGAAATCCTCCGATCACCAAGACCGTCTAGGTGTTGCCAACCACCAAGAGTAACAAGCCTCAAGCTTCACTTGACAAAGACCAAACCTAGACAACAGCTAGATGCACACTTGTTACTCTCCAAGCACTCAAAGAAGTCCTTAATCCTCAACTAAGAACTTAAAATGGACACAAGTGCTCCCTCTCTTGCCTCTAAATGACACACCAAGTGTATGAGCTGCTACAGGGTCGCAAGAGCGACTGTTGAAACCAACTGAGTGGGTATTTATAGCCTAGAGATAAAAAATTAGCTGTTGGCTAACCACTCTCATTTTACTGTAATCACCGGATAATCCGCTGGCTATATCCTTAAGATCACCGGATAGTCCGGTGGGTTCAAACCCAGAGCCAGCTGTCACTAGCCGTTGCACGGCAACATTTGTCCGGTGATAAACTCCGGTGAACAACAGTCAACACCGGATAATCCGGTGAGTACAACTCACCCGACCCTTCGAATTTCAGAACCTTCTGCAAGAAATACTCCGGTGATATTTTTGCTAGCACCGGATAATCCAGTGAGTTCAATTTGTCTGAGTTTCTTCACAACATTTCTCCGGTGGTCTGCCAGCTAAGTCACCGGATAATCCTGTGAACGTAATTTTCCACTGTGGCCCGAAGCAATGCTCTCTGCAAGAAATAGTCCGGTGTTCATATTATGCATTCACCGGATAATCCGGTGGGTACAAAATTGTTTTTCTCCGAAAATTTTCTCTGCTGGAAAAGCTCCGGTGGTCACCGGACTTTCATCACCGGATATTCCGGTGTAACACTTCTGAAATTTTTCATATAATTCGGATGCCTCAATTAGTGTTTATCCGGTGAGTATTAGACATCCATCAGAGGATAATCCGGTGAATAAATGTTTTGTGAGCTTGTCCAATTCAACTCTCTTTGAGCTCTAATTCCTTGACAGCTTCACCATGGACTTGTATGCTCTACCTAGTGCTAGAATTTAACAAGTGTGCATCATCTACGTCTAGACTCACTAAGTCAAGCTACTACTTTTAGCCCCCCTTTATAGTACGGTCAAAAGACAAAAAGAAAAGGAGACCTATACTACTCTAAGTATCCTCCATCTCCTTTGTGACACTTAGAACTAGAAGATCCTTAGTCTTAAAGCATATGTCCTTTGATTGTCCATATAAGCACTTTAGGGACCAAGATTAACCAAATGTCATTGTATACTGAATTTTTGATTCCCTTCAAAACAAATTGTTAGTCACAGTAATATGGTTGTCATTAATCACCGAAACACTTACTACTTACCTAGGGGCCTAGATGCTACACTCCGGCGTGCATCTCAATTTGTTTTTCCTCTTTCGTACCATATATGCATATGAAATGGTCTGCCTCATGTGATTCCCACGGTCCAATTGCAAGCATCTGAACCGAACTTCTCGACATTTATTGCCACAAGGGGGTGCACAGTACTTGCTGTAGTCAAGGGCAATGCAGAGACAGATCACTGCAGGGTAGGGATCGAAACGGATCGAATACGTATGGAATCGAATTCGGACAGTACGATTTACTATATTTTAATTCGAATACGAATACAGATCCGGATATTTTCAAATACGAATACGAATCGGATAGTTCGAATACGAATCCGCATTCGGATATACACTCGATCTTTGAAATTCAGGTCGGAAATTTAAATTTTTGAAAAAAATTGATTGAAATTTGATAAAATTCGACTGAAATTTGTTCTAATTTGATTGGGCCGAAATTTTAGAAATTTTGTTCAAAATTCATGTTGGAAATTTAATTTTTTTTATCAAATTTAACTAAAATTTGATGAAATTTGACTGAATTTGTTCCAATTTGATTGGGCTGGAATTTTGTTCATATTTGAAATTTCTAAAACTTTAGCAAAACTTGTTTCCCTGGTTGGCGGATATGGATACGAATCGGATATATCTCGAATTCGGATATCCATATTTGAATCCGAATCTCGAAAATGAATTCAGATATATCCATTTTAGTATCCATTTCATAAACGAATACGGATACGGATATCCATATTCGTATTTTAACAGATACGAAATCGAATAATTCGAATTTCCTACCATCTATTTTCACCCCTACTGCAGGGTGATGGTGATGAATCGTCGAGAGATAAAGATAGTGACATAGAGAAACTCCTGCAATACGTGGCACCAAAAGGTAGACAAGGGAACAAAGAGACAAGAGATGTGATGCGATGCAATCATGCATGCATGCAACTGCAACAGAGTAGCTGTTAGCTGGAGATGCGATGCGATGCAATAATGCAAGAGATGCGATGCCATGCAATCATGCAACTGCGATACTACTTATACGCCAAGGAGGGGAGACGAGCATTAGCTGGATGCTTTAATTTGTCCGGCATATAGTAGCGTCACCATAGCTATACGACTAGAAGAACTAGTTGGTGGAATCCACCAGCAAGAGATGGTATGCACATTGATCAAAAAAATTGAGCAGGAAATTGATCAAAATAAAGTTTGGTCGGGAAGAAACATACGAGGTTATATAAAAACTTGTTAGGGTCTACAGATTTCTAGTGTGACATTCAAGGGTATTTCTCTAGGACCGAATTTGAGAATTTTCAAGCGAGTATGTCGAACTTCCTACTCCTAAAGGGAATCTACAAACTTTCTAAAGAAATATTGGGAAAGATTTCAACTTAGATTAAAAAGAGTTTGATTTTCAACTTGGAAGTTCCTCGATTGTGATGCCCGTTCTTTTGGTGTGGCCCGTCCCATCTCCCAATGCTCAAAACCTAGCCTACTCCTCAGCTCACTCTTTCTCTGACAGCCTAGGCCCACCCATCATCCCCTCCCTCCGCTCCTCTTGCTCTTGCGCTCGCGCTCACGTTGCAACCCCGATTTCGCCGCCCACGTCTCCGCGCTCGCGTCCACGATCCCGAAACTGCCCTGCTCTCCCTCGCGCCTATAAATGCCGCCCAACCCCGATGTTCTTCCATTCTCCCTCACCCCCACCACCCATTCACACCAAGCAGCCATTATTGCCGCCCCGGAGCTCCACCAAGCGCCGGTCGCCACAACCGAACCTCCCTAGTGTGTCCAAGGCCATCTTCGGCACCACAAAGCCTCGGGGGACACTTCTCACCCCTCGGCTCTCCCTCTCCGCCACCAGAAACACCATCTCGCCGAGCTTCAGTAAGCCTCACCTCCATCTCACAGTCGCTGGCTTCCTCCGTCGCATCCCATGGCCCACTGACCGTCCCTCCGGCATCGCAGGACCAAGAGGAAGCTTCGCTGACCATCAATTCCGCTTCTCCATCGCCGTAGCCGAGTTCCCGTCGAGCTTCGATCTCGCCGCTTCTCTCTGTCGCCGACCACCACCGAGTCATCTCCAGCTACTGTGAATCCCTCAGTGAGAATCCCTATCGCCATCTCGTTCGATTGCTCCATTTCCCGTCGAGTTTGGTAGCTCGTAGCACGTTCTCAAGTGTCTCCAACGATCCTCTAGCCATGCCCACAGCGGCGCCGCCGCTTTCCTGTCGCCGCTGGTCGCCAAACTCCCCTTTCGCCCTCGGTCATTCGATCGTAGATGAGCGGCCATGATTAAACAAGCCCATACCCCTTCGCAAACCAGTAAGATCACGCCATGTCATAGGCGTCATGTCATCCGTTTGAGCCTAGTCAGCCTGCTGATGCACTAATTAGGTTTTTCAAATCAAAAATAAATCCTTTAATCTCTGAAATTAGGTGATCTTGCATTTAGGCTCTTAGACTTTACTATTTTTACAATTATGCCCCTGTCAGTACCGTTATTTCATTTTTAGCCCTCTCAACTTTTAATTATTTACAAATAGGTCCCTAAATTTTACAAATAAGTCTAATTTTCTGTTTTTACAAATTAGCCCTTGTTCTTTTTCAAAAAAGCTCTGGTAGTTTAAACCCCTCATAATTTTTCCATTATAGCTCCGTTTTAGGCAATTCTTGCGCTCACACGATAGTAGCAGCAAGTACTACCCGTTAGTAGGCTTTTCATAGCACCTTGCTTCTGTTTAGTGTACGATTCTTAGATGTTTGTGCTTTCTTGTTTTCGGTGTGCGCGATTGCAATAGGAGACGAGCAGTACGTGAGCTTGCAGGACCAGATCTTTGAAGAGTTTGAGCAACCCACTGCTGAATGCAAGTATCCTTGATCACATTGATTCTATTATAGGAAAGTGTGTCTTTTACTTTCTAATTTCATGCTTTTGTCAATATGAATCCCGTATTTAGGGTTTATTAGTACTCTCCTTGATTATCCTTATCGCCGGTGTTGTAGTTGGATGTCAAGAGTAGAAATTCTTAGTTGTATTGTCACGTAGGGTGGGATAAATGTTAATTTAATTAATGGTCTATGCAACATGAAACAGTTTTGGTGATCTTTTGTAGCAACATGGAACATAGGATCTAGGCAGGTTGGTTTGGTTGGTATGGTTGTTGTGTGCGTATTGGGTGATTTGCAAGTACCTGTTTTACATCCTAAGGACCGGTTCATGGACATGTAACCCGGCATAACAGCGCAACCAAGAGGCTTATATGGTACGGCCAGGCCAATTAATTGGATGTCATTCTTATTCTGTACGCACCAGTGGACGGTTGAATGGCATAAGAAGGGGCCTCTGCAGTGGATGAAGTCCCTGTTAGCGGTGAAACCTTAGTGGGTGTTTACGGATTTGGAGACACCTTGTAAAGGCCTTGTAGTGATCTCTCAGCGCACACCTTACAAGTGTGTAAGGTACTGACGGGTACTGGTAAAAGAGTTGATCACGACTCATGGCTAAAGTGTGCAGACTCTACAGAGTAAATAATTGATCGATTAGCCGTGCTCATGGTCAAGAGCACGCTTGGACTTCTTCATGATTAGTGAGGATCTTGGATGGTTGGTTTTGGGTAGTCAGGTGGTGATACTCCGATAAGTTGGACTCTAGATATGGGATGTCTGGTGAGTCTGGTAGTCGGATGGAATCCGATGAGCTGTTCCTTTAATGTTGGTGTCGTCACACATAGTAAATAGGATTGCTAAGTCATTTTTGAATCCTATATTAGGATGGCATAGATGCAGTAAACCTGAGTCAAGCCTTTTCTTGCCTTAAGCTTTCATGTCATATTTTCCCACACTTGCTGAGTACTCCATATACTCACGCTTGCCTTCTCCCAACCTCATAATGCTGCTCAGAAGATGAGGACATCTTGGCCGATGGAGCTGAGTACTAGGAGAAGGAAGTTTTCGACCTGAAGACCATGTTCTAGGTTGGCGCTCTCCCGGACAACGCCTGTGGATGGATGTAAGACCCACTACCGCTGAAAGTCATCTTAGTGTTTTCTTTAAGACATACGAGTCCTTTTTTAATGAATCTTATCATTATGTAATGACACTGTTATGTTATCACTTATGAAATCACCGCATGTATGAAACTTGATTCTGACATACATGTGGAATGCATCCAGTTTGTTCTTTTAAAATCGGGTGTGAAATAGATGGTATTAGAGCCGTGTTGACCGTAGGAAGAATATCTAGCTAGAAATAGTCGTTTTTAAAGACATATCTCTATAAAAAAAACTAATTTATGAAAAACTTTTACTCTACCAGTGTCGTTCTACCCACCTTTCTATTGTTGTTATTTATAAAATCTTTGTTAAATGGTTACAGACTCCTCTCTCTCTCTTTCAAAATTTTATATGGCCCGTACGAAGCAGACGTCCCGTAAGCAGGTTGGAGGGTTTGTTCCTGCTAGAGCTCCCAGAGAGGCTACTTGGGCATTTCAACCGTCCGCAGAGTTTCACTCTTCTGGACTTCAGGCAGGGGAGTTCCCTCGCAAGCTTTGGACGATCCTCGAGGGTCTGGGCTATCAGGAGGCCTCGATCTACAAGGGATTCAAGACCACGCTCAGCAACCATGGTTATTCTTGGATGGTGGAGGTGATCATCTTTTAGAAGCACCCAGACAACGATGGCCACAGGGTGAGCAGGATCCATTCAGCCCTCACACTGAGAGAAACCTTTGCAGCTGGGATCTGTGACGCAGCTTGCTAGGCACTTTCAGTCATATACGCAGAGTACCATGGCACTATTTAGACTACACAGTACAACTTCTACCCACAGCATAAGAGTGGCAGCTTGGAGGTCACCTTTGCCGCCACCAACAGGGAGGGTGATGCAAGACTGGTGGAGTAGGTTCGCCTCATCAACACCTTGACTCAGGAGATAGACAGAGCCCTTGACGAGCTAGACGACGTGCACTTGAGGCTCGCTGGGGCAGAGGAGAGGATTCGCACCCTTCAGGCTATGATGACTGATGACTTGGAGGAGGAACCAGAGGAGATGCTCGAGCCAGAGTTTCCCCGCTCTCCCTCCCACAAGAAGCTTTGCCTCGATGCCGCTCTGCGTGTTGCATCGCATGACCATTCTGAAGGTAGCGACAGTTCTTGAGCTAGTAGTTTTTCCCCAAGTATTAGTTTAGTATCGTTTAGAGTCATTTGTTTGATGATGTAATGGACATGTTTGCTTTCGATGTTGTGAACTTGTGTGTTAGGTTTGCTTTGTGTGTGTTGATGCGATGTGAAAGTTTGTCTTTCACAGTTGTATCCGTCTTCAATCTATATATATTAGCTTATGAGTTCTTTGTTATGCTTCATCTGTCTTTGCCCTGTTCTTGTTTCTCAATCTCATGTCTTGGCAACCGTCAGATGGTGAACATGAGGGATGCAAACAATGGTGGCGCCAACAGGAACAACGCTGAAGGCAGTAACCCCAATGCTCACCCCTAAGATGACAACTAGGACCTGTTTCCCTCATGGAATAGGCAGACCAATCTGAACCCAGTGGACCCAATGCAGATGATGGTCGCGCAGACTCAGATTCTACAAGGACTGGCGCAGGTCGTGGCAAGACTACAACAGGCACCCCCAGTTTATCAGGCACCGCTACCGCCATCGCAAATGCAGTCGCAGAACAAGCTAAAGGACTTACTGAGCACCAAGCCACCTACGTTTGCACAGGAAGTCAAGCCAATGGACGCCGACAATTGGCTTAAGACGATTTAGAGTAAACTATAGATTTCTCATTGCATAGGCAGGGAAAGATTCCTCTTCACTTCTCACCAGCTTATAGGACCAGCTTCAGATTGGTGGGTAGCTTACACTGTAGCTCATGATGACCCCCAAGAGATCACCTGGACAGAATTCAAGGACAGTTTCCGCAAGCACCATGTGCCAGCAGGGGAAGTGAAACTAAAACAGAAGGAGTTTCTTGGATTAAAGCAAGGTCTCATGTCAGTGCGTGAATACCTTACCAAATTCATGCATCTATCCCGCTATGCCCCTGAAGATGAGGACACTGATGAGAAGAAACAAGACTATTTCTTAGAAGGTTTAAACTCGAGGCTTCAGTATTCTCTCTCAGCCAATGAGTACCCGAGCTTTCAAGAAACTTGTTGATAGAGCCTTTATTCTAGAGAAGAAGAAACATAATTTAGGAGAAGAACACAAGTGAATGATGCAGGGTCAGTCTTCAGGTAGCAACACCTGTCCCCTCTTTAACCCATCACCTAGGATAGGTGTACCAGCAGGCAGGCCAGAACCAGCAACAAAGGGCACCCAACCAGACATTGGGATCTTTCAATCAGCCAAGGCAGTAGCAGCCCCAGCAGCATTTTAGCTACCAGTTCCCACACCCAGTGAACTAGAACCAGCAACAGCAGGGTCGCACTGGCCATGGATCCAATACCATTGGCCCATGCTTCAGCTATGTGAACTTGGGGCACCTTGCCAATAAGTGTCCCAAGAAACAGCAGCAGAATCGCCCCGGAGGTCAACCACACCAGCAGCCTTGTCAGAACTTCATGAGTGGATGAGTCAACCACGTTGCAGTGGAGGATGCCCTGGATGTGATACTTGGTATGTTCCCCGCCAACTCTCACCCCGCTATAGTTTTATTCGATTCCGGAGCAACACATTCCTTCATTTTAACTAAGTTTGTAGAAAAGCATATTCTGCTGATAGCCATAATGAAAAGTCGATTGATAGTCAGTTCTCCAGGCGGAGAAATGGAATCGAGGCATGTATGCCCTAAGATAATTCTTGCCATTAAAGGGGTAAAATTCCCCACAAATCTTATCGTCTTGGAATCTAAAGGGATAGATATTATTTTGGGAATGAATTGGTTGACTAAGTTCAATGGCGTGATAGGATGTGCCACCAAGACAATTCAGTTGACACATACATGTGGCACCAAGATGGAGTTCAAAGCCACATCAGTATCAGGAGAGAATATCAAGCTCAACTAGGCCAAGACAGTGGAGGAAGTCAGAGTAGTCAATGAGTTTTTGGATGTCTTCCCCGAAGAGTTACCAGGTATGCCACCAGACGAGACATTGAGTTCGTTATTGAATTACTACCTGCCACTGCTCCCATATATAAAAGACCGTACAGAATAGATGCTAATTAGTTGGCTGAGCTCAATGAGAAAATCTAAGAGCTATTAGAAAAGAGGTTTATTCGCTCCAGCACCTCACCCTGGAGAGCCCCAGTTATCTTCGTGCCAAAGAAAGATGGAACTCAAAGAATGCGATTATCGTGCACTTAATGAAGTGACCATTAAGAACAAGTACCCCTTGCCTCGCATTGAAGATTTGTTTGATCAGCTAAAAGGAGCATGCATCTTTTCCAAGATTAACTTCGGTTAGGTTACCATCAGGTGAAGATTCAAGCATCGGACATTCTCAAGACTGCTTTTGTTACCCGTTATGGTCTGTATTAGTTTACAGTGATGTCTTTTGGATTGACCAACGTCTCAGCATAATTCATGTACCTCATGAACAAGGTTTTAATGGATTATCTGGACAAGTTCGTGGTTGTGTTCATCGATGATATCCTGGTCTTCTCGAAGGAGGAGGAAGAGCACGAGGAGCATTTGAGGATGGTTCTACATAAGCTCAGGGAGAATCAGTTGTATGCCAAGATGAGCAAGTGTGAGTTTTGGTTGAAAGAAGTCTCTTTTCTAAGTCATATCATCTTAGCATGGGGAGTATCCATTGACCCTAGCAAAGTGAAGGAAGTTCTAAATTGGAAGCCACTACAAATCGTTTTAGAGATCCGAAGTTTTCTAGGTTTAACAGGATATTATCGTCGCTTTATAGAAGGCTTCTCCAAGATCGCCAAGCCAATGACGGAGCTACTAGAGAAAGGAAAGGAATTTAAGTGGACTCCCACTCATGAGACCAGCTTTAATGAATTAAAGAAGAGATTAACCACTGCCCTAGTGCTTCAAAGAATGACAAGAGTTGGGATAAGAATCTTCCCTATGCGGAATTCTCATATAATAATAGCTACCAGGCAAGTTTAAAGATGACCCCTTTTGAAGAACTAAATGGATGGAAGTGCAAAACCCTGCTATTCTAGAATCAGATCGGAGAAAGCCAAGTATTTGGTCCAGAAGTTCTAAGGGAAGCAGAAAGACAAGTACAGAAAATTCGAAACAACCTGTGAATGATGCAATCAAGGTAGAAGAGTTATGCGGACAATCGATGTCGAGAGTTGACCTTCGAAGTAAGAGACTTCGTGTATCTCAAGGTATCCCCGATCAGAGGCCTTCGCAGATTCAAGGTCAAAGGAAAACTGGCACCCCGATACATTGGACCGTTCAAAATACTAGAGAGGAGAGGTGAAGTGGCCTATCAGCTCGAACTGCCACCCTAGCTCTCCGACGTCCACAATGTGTTTCACATCTTGCAATTGAAGAAATGTCTAAGAGTTCCAGAAGAGCAGCTACCGATGGAGGAATTGAATGTGCAGGAGGATCTCTCTTATTCAGAATACCCTGTCAGGATTCTTGAGACATCATAACGTGTTACCTGGAATAAAAGGATCCATATGTGCAAGGTACAGTGGAGACATCATTCAAAACCAGAAGCCACTTGGGAAAGAGAAGAAGATCGGAAGGTAGAATTTCTCCAACTATTCTTCGATCTTTCCAGATCTCGAGGATGAGATTCATCCTAAGGGGGGTAGGTTTGTAATGCCCATCCTTTTGCTGTTGGCCCAGCCCATCTTCCTGCGCTTGAAGCCCAGCCCACTCCCCAGCTCACTCTATCTCTGACAGCACAAGCCCACCCATCATCCCCCTCTCTCCGCACCTCCCTCGCCTGCGCCCGCGCTCACGCTGCAACCGCGCCGCCCGATGTCGCTGCCCACGTCTCCGCGCCCGCGCCCACGATCCCGCAATAGCCCCACTCTCCCTCATGCCTATAAATACCACCCAACCCCTCCATTCTCCCATTCTCCCTCAGCCCCGCCACCCATTCACCCCGAGCCGCCATTATTGCCGCCCCAGAGCTCCACTGAGCACCGGTCACCGCAGCTGAACCTCCCCAATGTGTCCAAGGTCGTCTTCGGCACCGTAAAGCCTCGGGGGACGCTTCCAACCCCTCAGCTCTCCCTCTCCACCGCTAAAAACACCATCTTGCTGAGCTCCGGTAAGCCAAACCACCATCTCACCGTTGCTGGCTTCATTGTCACATCTCGTGGCCCACTGATCGTCCCTCCGGCATTGCAAGACCTAGAGGAAGCTTTGTCGACCATCAATTCCGCTTCTCCGTCGCCGTGGCCAAGTTCCTGTCGAGCTCCGGTCACTGCCGCCTCTTCTCTCCGTCACCGACCACCACCGAGTCATCTCTGGCCACCGTGAATCCCTCAGTGAGAATCCCCATCGCCATCATGTTCGATTGCACCATTTCCTGTCGAGTTTGGTACCTCGTAGCACATTCTCGAGTGTCTCCGGCAATCCTATGGCCATGCCCGTGGCGACGCCACCGCTTCCTGTCACTGTCGGCTGCCAAACCCCACTTTCGCCCTCGGTCATCCAATTGTAGATGAGCGGCCATGATTAAACTAGCCCATACCCCTTCGCAAACCAGTAAGATCGCACCGTATGTCACCATAGGCCCAGTCAGCACCCACATAGGCGACACGTCATTCGTTTGAGCCCAGTTAGCCTGTTGACGCACTAATTAGGTTTTTTAATTCAATAATAAATCCTTTAATCTCTGAAATTAGGTGATCTTGCATTTAGGCCCTTAGACTTTACTATTTTCACAATTATTCCCCTGTCAGTACCGTTATTTTACTTTTAGCCCTTTGAAATTTTACTTATTTATAAATAGGTCCCTAAGTTTTACAAATAAGTCATGTAACTTTCTATTTCTGTTATAGCTCTGTTTTACATGATTCTTGTGCTCATATAATTGTAGCAGTGAGTACTATCCATTAGTAGGCTTTTCATAGTACCTTGCTTCTGTTTAGTGTATTGTTCTTAGATATTTGTTCTTGCTTGTTTCCGGTGTGCACGGTTGCAATAGGAGACAAGCAGTACGTGAGCTTGCAAGACCAGATCTTTGAAGAGTTTGAGTAACCCGCTGCTGAAGGCAAGTATCCTTAATCACATTGATCCTATTGTAGGAAAGTGTGTCTTTTACTTTCTAATTTCATGCTTTTGTCAATATGAATCTCGTGTTTAGGGTTTATTAGTATTTTCCATGATTATGCTTATCGCCGGTGTTGTTGGGTGTCAAGGGTAGAAATGCTCAGTTATGGTATCAAATCGGGTGGGATAAATGTTAATTTGATTAATGGTCTATGCAACATGAACCGGTTTGGGTAATCTTTTGTAGCAATATGGAACGTAGGATCTAGGCATGTTGGATTGGTTGGTATGGCTATTGTGTGTATATTGGGTGATGTGCAAGTATCTGCTTTACATCCTAAGGACCAGCTCATGGACATGTAATCTGATATAACAGCGCAACCACGAGGCTTATATGGTACGGTCTAGCCAATTAATTGGATGCCCTCTTTATTCTGTACGCACCAGTGGACGGTTGAGTGACACAAAAGGAGGCCTCTGCAGTGGATGAAATTCCTATTAGCAGTGAAACCTTAGTGAGTGTTTACGGATTTGGAGATATCTTGTAAAGGCCTTGTAGTGATCTCTTGGAGCATAGCTCAGAAATGTGTAAGGTACCGACGGGTACCGGCAAAAGAGTTGATCACGACTAGTGGGTAAAGTGTGCAGACTCTGTAGATTATATAACTGATCGATCAGTCGTGTTCACGGTTAAGAGTGGGCTTGAACTTCTTCATGATTAATGGGGATCTTGGATGGTTGGTTTTGAGTAGTTGAGTGGTGGTACTCCGATGAGTTGGAAGCTGAATATGAGATATCTGGTGAGTCTAGCAGTCGGATGGAATTCGATGAGCTATTCCTTTAATGTTAGTGTCGTCACACATAGTAAATAGGATTGCTAAGTCATTTTTGAGTCCTAGATTAGGATGACATAAATGTAGTAAACCCGAGTCAAGCTTTTTTCTTGCCTTAAGCCTTCATGTCATATTTTTTCATACTTGCTGAGTATTTCATGTACTCACGCTTGCCTTCTCCCAACCTCATGATGCTACTCAGAAGATGAGGACTCCAATGACATCTTGGCCAATGGAGCTGGATTCTAGAAGAAAGAAGTTTTCGACCTAAAGACTATGTTCTAAGTTGACGCTCTCTCGGACAACATCTGTGAATAGATGGAAGACCCGCTACCAATGGAAGTTATCTTAGTATTTTTCATTAAGACATACGGGTCTTTTTTAATGAATATTATCGTTATGTAATGACATTGTTATGTTATCACTTATAAAGTCACCGTATGTATGAAATTTGATCCTGATATGCATGTGGATTACATCTGATTTGTTCTTTTGAAATCGGGTATGACATCGACTTCCTATTCAATTTTTATAAATCCAAAAATCCAAAAAGATTGCCTCAAATTGCAATTTTTTTCACCTTGAAATACTTGGGGCTTTCTACACGCTACTGCAGATAGGTTAAGGCAGATGATGGCGTCTGTTGCTATCGGTAGCAGCAAAGCAGCGGTTTGCGCCCGTTCATTATGAAACCACGTGAACATATGCAGCTGCGAACTTGCAAGCAACTCTAGTCTAATTTTGATTTTTGCGCCTCGGTCCAGGTTACAGTCATGCGTGTTGTACATATAATGCAACAGGAGTAGGGCGTCGCCTGCTGCACCGTCGCATGTACGTCCCTACGTTGCACGACACTGTTTCTCCTCTGTTTTGTTCTACCGGTCTAAATTACTTTCTCCACAGCTACAGTACTCTCACCATTATCTTTATATGTGGTTTTAGAAACTTGATTTTATTTTTAAATAGACCTCGTATTGGATTTGTATTAACGTAAGACAAAAACAGCAGGTTTTTTATCTAGTATAGGGAGGTAATTTGATACTGTATGTGTTGGGTAACCCTGCGAAAATTGGACATTTCTGCTTATATTTTCTTTTTTCCCCATCATCTTTTGTACTATCCATTCACTACAGTATCCCGTTGAAAAAAAAGTCAAACACTACGGTAAGTCTTATTGGATTTTTTGTTCCCTGATATGGTCAAGAACATTTTTTCCAAAAAAAAAATTCAGAGACAGATCATGGATAGAGTGATGGATAAGATGAGATACAGATACTCCTGTGATCTGTCGCACAGAAAGGTACGTGAGGGAACAAAGAGACAAACCAATTATGCTTACGATGCAATCATGCTTGCAACTGCAATAGCAGCTGCTCGATCTTCGAATTGACAGTACGTGAAGGAGGGAGACAAGCATTAGCTGAATGCTTTGTCCGGTTGGGAGCGTAAGATTCATGTGCCGTTGCTAATTTGGTGGCGAGGCAACTACCAACTCTAATTAATTAACGGCCATCTCGGTCGGTAGCTAGTGTGGTTGGATTGCACCTCTGGGACGAGCATGCCGGCCCACTTGCCTAGGTTTTTTTCAATTACATGGATAGCACTCTACCATGTATACACACTACACTTATACATCCACGAGTATACCTCATATCACATCACATGCCTAAAAATAAATCGTTGAAAACACTCACATGGGTGTAAATCATAGTCACTAGAATTTAAACACTGGTGTGTGGAGTTGTACCCTCATATCTCTACCAGCATAGTAAAAAGTGGTTCCTCTTATTCATTATGGAGAATAAGTCTCTTCTCACATATGCAATTGAGCTACTGAAAGAATACTTATATAAAAAAGAGTAAACCGGAGGGACCTCGATGGTCCTTAAAGAAAAAGCATAAAATTCTAGAGAACACAATATATTTATTTTGGTAGTACTATAATATAACCATGTACTATAATATATTAACTACAGACATAAGGATCATATAGTAATTGTAATCATAAGTCTACCCTTGTTTTTTCTTTGTACTAGACTTGTGCCTTGGTTGGGTGATGGATATTACTTACTCTACGTTCCCTTCGGAACAACGGAAAATAGTGGAATAAATGATTGCGATCCTACAAATCCTATGAAGTTCAGATGGATTGGCTTGTTTTAAAAAAAAACTGGCCAAATCATAGCATGAGACTTAACCTCATGTATAATTTGTTTGCGCCAATCTTTTTCCTTAAATTTCTATGTTTTTATACGCTCCATTTAAATAGTCATTCGTGAACTTTTTATATATTTTGCACTTGTATTCCTACTAAAATCATGTGCTTTCGCTATTGTTACGTTCCAAAAGGTCTCTAGTCCCTTTTTCCATGCCTCGGTCCATGATATGTTTGCAGCAAAACTGCACCGTGTACTATTTTTCTTATTCCTTGTACAACTACTCATGACATCTTAGATGTCAGCCTAGATTAAGATGTGTTTATTTTAGTTTTGGATTATGGCTTTTAGTTTTTACGATATGAAGTTGAAATAAATAGATAATTTTTTGTTATAGTTTTTTATAATCTGCTTGTTGGATTATAGAAATATGAGAAGTTGGTTTCTCTCAATTTTTATAGACGGTAAAAATCTATTTTACTAAATTGTTCATAAAAGTTTTTTAAAATCTATAATTAAAAACTTTTCACAATCTAATTTTGTACGATCTAAATTTTTACAATTCATAATTTACAAGTTGCTTTTCAAAATCCTCGGTTGAACAAACAGACCTAAAATTCTCCGTACCAATCCACCAGAGTTGTAGTAGTCCCGTTTTCCTGGTTGTCACGGTTGGTGACAAGAAGAGACCTAGACATCATAACCTGTGGTCGGCGCCCGAGGATTCGACTATCGGCGACCGCCCCATCCGTGATCCAGTCCATCCTTTGCTGCCATTGCCATGCACGCACGGCAACAGGGGAAGACTTTAACGACGCATTGACCTCGCCATCAAATTAAACGCACGTCATTTGTGTGGCAGCTGGAGTGCCGCGTGCGCGCGCGTGCTGGCACGGCGGGTAGGCGCGGTTAAAGTCAGCGCCTGGCCGCCCGTGCGCGCGGGTACGGTTCCAATCTTCCAATCCCAACAAGCCCGGCCGACCTGGAGAAAACTGCGGCGCTGGCACGCGCGCGCAGACGCGGTAGTGGGAAGCGCCCTGTGCCCCACGAGCGCGCCGGGCCTGGCGCCCGCCGTGCCTCACAGGGGGTTGGTTTTGCATGCGCTCCCAAGTGATGCCACCCCACTCCTAATTACTGTAGGAGCTTATGATGCAAGCGCACAATTTAACTGTTTTTTACTACCTTTTTTGGCGAAAAGCTACAAGAAAAGAGTGCAGTTGGTGCACGGGCATGACAAAAAGACTAGGTAGATTGATGCGCCTATCCATACCCAACCGATAGTGAATTGGATTGAGCAAAAAAATAAAAAAAAACTAAAGTATTAGTCATCCTTATCCATCCTCTCACCCTCAGTCTCCCTCAGTCCACTCAGTTCTCTCTCTCTACCCACTCCTCTCCTCCACCAGCCATCGGGGCAAGCCGAGATCCTTATCCAACCCCCCACCCCCTCATTTCTCTCTCTCTATATCCAGTCCTCACTTTGTCCATCAGGGCAGGCCGGGGTGGTAGGCGGCGTAGCAACAACGATGGCGGAGGAGAGTGCCAGGTCTAGAGGAGCACATAGAGGTTGGGAAAGTTGGTGATGAGGTGGGAGGCTAGATCCACCCATGACCACACCGATGAGGACCACGACATTGTCAGCTAGGATACTGGGGGATGCAGCCTCGGTCTCCTTCGCGCCCGAACCCCGCTCCACCGCACCTAAACCCCGTCCATCGCGCCCGCTGTGAGTGTACATCGACAACGTCCTGGAAACGGGCTATGATGGCACCGAGGAGGTGCTCCTACTACTGATGGCACCACCGGAAGAGGGCCCACGATCAGCGAAGGCTGGCAAGGCCTGAGCCACCTTGCTGCTGCTCCGCGGCACGGCTCGCATGGATGCAGCTTGTCCGTTAGGTGTCTGCGGCCCTCGACGGTAACATTGTGGCATGTACATCGCGTGCGACATGGGCACGCACCCACGAGTCTTGGCTGAAGCCCAAGCGGTGGCATCGTGGCGAGCGAGAGCTTCCGGCTGCTTGTCGCATCTGGCAGCGGATGGGGTGGGTCGCCGTGTGGATCGCCACCGGTGCCACCCATTGCATGGCCCTGAAGATGCGCGTGTTGGTGAGCTCCTCATCGGCACACTTGCGGGGACCGGTGGGGAGGTTGATGGGGTCAGGGGGCCAGCGGACTTTGGTGGTGGTGACTATGGTGAGACCGAAGAACTCGGCGATAGCTCGTGTATAGAGATGAAGGGCGGGGTCATGACGACTACTCGGCGGTGGTGGTGATGACCTCCACGCGGTGCGCCTCTCTGCGCGTGGCGTGTGACGCTTGTGTTCGATGTGGCGGGTGGTAGAGTAGATTTGACAGGCGCAATGCGCATCTCCGTGGGAGGTGTGCGATGTTCACGGTCGATGTAGTGGGCGACAAAGCAAATCCGACTGGCAGGAGGAGGCAAAAGGGAGGAGAGACGGATCCGACAAGATCCAACTGACAGCAACCACAAGGAGATCCAGCTTCTCCAGCATTTTTTCCCCTAGTGCCGGCTTCGCATGCCACTTGTAGCGCTGTGATTGGTGTGTAATACCTACGTAACTCGATGCACCGAGAGGTCGTCGATTCTTAACTCGTTAGGATATGTTATAGATTCCAAACTCTGATCATAAACTAGGACTCGGTGGTGGCAGCTAGGAAGGGCTGTCGAGAACGAACTACGATCCACATGGAACACAAGAATGGAAAAGACGTACTCGGCTATGGAATCTCGGCATGTCATAAACAAATTTGTTTTTTTGGCACGCATTTGTGCCCGCCATGAGTCAGTCCAAGGCTGCATGAAAAGAGCGGGCGAGAAGAGGAGCGGAAAAAAGGAGTGCGGAGCGCGTGGGAGTGGGCGGGAGCGCGGAGTCTAGGCGCGTGTGGCCGAGGAGCAGAAGCCGACGCGAGCGCCGTCCTGAGACTGGAAAAGCGGGAAGGATAAGAGAAGCAGCTGCGAAGGCCGAGAGCCCGAGATGCTCTCGCGTACGCGCTTTATCACACCCTTGTCCCATCTCCCACGCTACTACCGTGGACACGGTCCATTGGACCAAATGGGCAAAGGGGCAACTGATTCGGTTGGGGAACAAGTAATGCATGGTGTTGGACCTATTGGTTTACGAGGCCCCGTATAGCTATAGCAATTTTGAGTTCGTTTGACGGAGCTTTAGCTTTAATTTTTTTTTAACTGGCAGTTTCTAGCTTTACAAAATTTTAGGTTAAAGTTATGATCAGATTAAAGGTCTCTAGTTTAGACATCTCATTCTTATTTCAGACTGACAAACAAATACCTAAAATATTTTATTTTATCATAAAAACTCTAAATCTTATATGTATCTTGGAGCTAAAACTCTGTCAAACATGTTCTTTATATAAGAACCAAATACAAATATGGATAAAATTATCTTGCCATGTCTCCTATAGGATTTCAACTTTTGAAATTTCAGATAACGAATCAGAAAACAATTGATGATAGAACAACCAAGTATCTCTTTTTCTTATATTGCTTTTGTACAACTGATTCATGATTTCTACACAAAAAGAGTAGTATCCAGTTTTTTATATAATCGTGAGTGAAAGGAAAAGACACTCTATGCAACAGTCTATTATATTAATAGTTTTGTTCCCTATATTATGTACTCCTAACAAAGTTTTTCTTTTTTACTGTTCAAGTGAGAAACTTGTAAGAAAGAGAAAATGACATGTCTTTGTCTAAAAAAACAGTAATATTTGAAGAGAGCAAGATTTTGTCTTGAAATTCTTGAACATGTGGATCTGGTAACCAAGTTTAGGTTATTTGAAAATATCTAGAAGCAACACAAACCATTTTCATTAGAATCGTCCAAAGCTTCCATGCATCTAGAAAGGAGACCAAATAGTCCCACAAAGAACACGAAACAATTTAATTTAATACAATGAAATATGCAAAAAGTCAAGTATTCTAGACACTCTAGTCTCGGTCCCTGTTCTTCGATTCAACAGGAGAAGGACTCTCATGCTTCAAAACCCCACAAACCCACTAGAAGCTCAACCGCCTGCCCAAGCATGCATCGACGGCTCGTCGCAGAAATCAGATACCGGAACAAGATACTATATCTGTTCTAAAATAGATGTCATGTTAGGAATTTGTTTTTGTTATAAAAATAGATATAATTTTAGGTTTTTAAAATAATGTTTTACTAAAATATCCATATTAAAGGATATTGAAAAGTAGAGTTTCAATTTAATGAGTGTGGTGGATTAGTGACTTATGTGTTATTGATTGAATGTGAAAAAAATCAAGAGGAGGAAATATATCATATAAAAAATATTAAAAACTTATTCTATATATGGAATGCTAAAACGACCTTAAAATAGAATTGAGGTACTGCAAAGAGAAGCCACGCACAGCATTTTTTAGCACAGCCTATGTACCCTGTCCACGCGCCATCAACGCCGAGCCACGCACTCGTGCCGCGTGCCTTTCTGTCGCGTCGCGCCCGTGCCCACTCGGCAACGACACTGACAACAACAGCGACCGCCGGGGGACGCGCACGTCCTATTAATAAGCCGGGAATACCAAAACTCCAGCCATCAGCGGATCAGCCCCAATCCAACAGCTGGCTTCGGTTCTGTTCCTGGCAGAGATCCAAAGATAGCACAACCGCATCTCACTCCCTATTTTAGAATCCCTCTCCCTCCTCGAGGAGGTTGATCGATCGAGCATACGATCCAAGAGGTTGAAGTAGCAATTTGAGAAAGAAACAAAGAAAAGAAGCAATTTTTTAGAGACAGAGGCCATGGCAGCAGTGATGGTGGCGAGGCAGGGGCGGGAGCTGCAGCGGTACAGCGACAGCACGGGCGGGCGCGTCGTGGTGGGCTGCATCCCGTACCGCGTGCGCGCGGACAACGGCGAGGTGGAGGTGCTGGTGATCAGCTCGCAGAAGAAGGGCACGGCGGGCGGCGTGCTGATCCCCAAGGGCGGGTGGGAGCTGGACGAGTCCATGGACGAGGCGGCCCAGCGCGAGGCTATGGAGGAGGCTGGCGTGGCCGGCGAGGTCGCGGGCCCCGCGCTGGGCCGGTGGTGGTACCGGAGCCGGAGCTACGACGCGACGTACGAGGGGATCGTGCTCCCGCTGCGCGTCACGCGGGAGCTGGAGCGGTGGCCCGAGATGAACGCGCGCCGCCGGGCGTGGGTCACCGCCGCGGAGGCCATCGGCCGGTGCCCGCACTGGTGGATGCGCGAGGCGCTCCAGCGGTTCGCCGACCGCCTCGACGCCGCCGCCACAGCGGAGACGATGCTGCTCGGCTCTGCCCTGTAAGCAAGGCGGCCCGTAAGGTGCGGCGTCGCGCTCGCTCGGATGCTCCCTCCCGCGTTTTTTCGGCCGCGCTCGCGCGCGCGGGACGCCGGCTGCTGCTCCGCTGCATCTTCGCCGCCGCCCGCGGCTTGTGCCGCCTCGGCTCGGCGGCGGGCTCGGGATTCCCGGGCCGGTGGGACGGAGACGGGAAGATTGAATGTAACACACGAACGTGAGCATTGTGCTGTGACAGGACACAGCTTGTACATTCTTGGCTGGCTGGGGATTTCAAAATGTAAATCCCACGTAGTTACCAAATTCACTGTGATACGAAGAGGAAACGACAGCAAAGATTCACTAATCTGGCTCGCTCTTTTATTACAGCGTGAAGCTGCGAAGGCAGCAACGTGTGCAGCGGAGGCACACATGACCATGGTTCACGTTATGGTTCACGTTACCGACCTCCGGCGGTAACCGAAAAACTACGATAACCGTGATTACCGGTCAAAAATTCAAAAAAAATCGGAGAAAATTCATTCGGCAATTTTTGAATTTTTGCGAAAAAATCGTGTTTTTTCCTCTCGGTAACCGCTCGGTTTTGGTCGGTTACCGAGCGGTTTGGGTCGGTTACCGAGCGATTTTCTCGCATTTTTGATTTGGTCGGTTACCGAGCGGTTTGGGTCGGTAACCGCTCAATTTTCTCGATTTATCGAGTGTTTTATCGAATTTCAGCGCAGTTCAACAAAAAACCTAAAAAATGGTTCAATCTTGTAAAATCAATAACTAATTCATCTGAGCTTCAAATCAAGTGAAATAAATTTTGTTGGCTTCCTTGTAGCATGGTCTACATGATAAAAGTATTTATACTCATAAAAAGTTCAAAATTTTCTGTGAGAAATTTTATTTGTTAAACCAAGGTAAATGCATAGTTTACTCTTTGCTAATCCAAAAATCATGAAACTAATTTTGTTAGTCTTCTTACATGATCCTATATCTTTTAAAAATATATGAACTCATGAATTGTTATTGTAACATGCATGATTGTGTAAATGTGTTGCGACTAGATTAATTCATAACTGACCCATCACACCTCAAAAATTAGTGAAACCACTTTCATTAGTTTATTTATATTATGATTTACATAGAAAAAATAATAGTAGACATGAAAAAGTTAATTACAGTGCTGTTTCTTAATATATTCACTTTATGCTTGTGAACTTTGTAAAAATCATAGAGAATTTAATAAAACTCTAAATAAAGTGAAATCAATTTTAAATATTATCTTAAAATACGTTTTATACAAGAAAAATATGTGTTTACATGTTACACTTTTCCTTAACGTGAGTTAATAATTGAGCCGCACGCTTCAATTTTTTTCATTTTTTTCAAACTCTCCCTATAGAATATAATGCAAACGACATTATTTTTGAAAACAATTTTCACAGAAGGTCTTATAATTGTGTCTAGTTTTTTTAAGATTTTTTGAATTTGTTTTGAATTTTTTTATTTTTTCGAAGTTTTTGAATTCAAATTTCGGTTACCGTTCGGTTTTTGAAACCGGACCAGACCGGGAAGGTCGGTAACTGCCCAAAAATTTTGGTTACCGTTCGATTAACTAGAATTTTTGGACGGTTACCGACAGTTTTTTAACCCTGCACATGACATGAAAGAATTTATTACAATTTTATTTTATATATTAAAGGTTAAAATAACATCTAAAGAAGAATATATAGAGTAGAAAGTTTCTTTTAAAAACTCTAGTTAATCTAAATAACCTAACTTTTTATCTAGCTTATAATAATCCAACCACCTAGCTTAATCTCATAAACAGGTTCTCTCTAACTATTTTCAGCTAATAGATATAAAAAGACCCTTTTGCCCTTCACCTGATCTTATCCCCTCATCACATTCTCCCTCACACACCACCGCCGCCCATCTCTCCCTCACGCTCGCCGAACCCTAGCCACCATTGGGTTGCAGCTCGGCCACCGCTGCCGCGAGTCGCTATAGCCTTGATGGACCTTTTTGGGAGCACATGGATCGGGACATGAATATCTTCCATGATAATCTTGCTAATATTTTGTTTGCTATGTGTAAATAATTGTGAGAGGCTATTTGTATAGATAAATATTTAAATTTGTATGAACCATAAACCTTTTATGGTTTATGCCTTATGAACCATAAATCTGGATGTAATTGCATGATGACAGGCAACACTAATGTTTGCTTATTTTTATGTAACCTAGTCATTGTCCGCATTCACTTCTTTGGCCCCACCTTCCACCTCTCCTTTGCTTTGCTTGCGCCCGTGAAAGAGGTTTCAATATGAGAGCAAAGCCATGCGTTTGCCTCTATCGTGTGTAATGCAAGAGAGGATAGACGAGGCATCATCTATCTTGAAGCTGAGAGTCCAGAACTGAGGGTAACTAACATGAATCGAAGATGAATAAATTCACTATTGAACAACAACAACCATAACAAAAAAGGTGTCAACTTAGCAAAACAACAATTATAAAGATAAAGATACTATAGACAATTAACATCTAAAATCAATAATAAGGCAGCTTATAATAAAAATACAAACAGCGCTGGACTTTTTACTTAACTAACTTTTAACGATCTATAAGTTGTAAGCTACTCTCTCTGATTGTAAATGTAGATCGTTTTAATTTTTTTAACTATTCTCTAAATATAAGTCATTCTCGAACTTCTATATTTTTTTTTTCTCTTTTGTTCTCGTCTTACCCTTGTTTAATAAATGCTACCGCTCTAACAAATAAATGAGTTATCTTTTTCAATGCAAAATAAGTAAAGAGCAACAAAATCATTTAATCTACTTTTTTAATTCTTGTGCATAAGTCTAAAACGGATCTACATTTGTTATCATAGAGAGTAACTTTTTATAAGCTCTAATTAATACAAACATAGCTTAAGGGATTTCGATACGTTCATATTTTGGCTCCACGCGACACGAGACATTCATCCACAAGAGTAGTCTGTGTCCAGCAGTTGGAACGCCGATCAGACATTGGTACCGCAAGTGGAGGAGTTGTGGATCACCATGGAAGCTGGAAAAGGGGTCTGATCCGTCCATGATGAAGCGGCATCTTTTTTCGTGAAATGCGGCTGTGGGCACGGGCCGCACTCCCAGGCTCCCAGCACCAAGCACTAGACGCGTTCCTGTGGGCGCGGGAGGGCGGGCGGTGGGCTATCATCGGAAACGCAAATGGGCCACACGCCCAGACAGATCACTTGGGCGCCGCGGTGAGCCACTCGCCTCGCCCGGACGGCGAAGGCGACAGGCGATGACGACCCGCCGTGTCCTTTAGCGGCGATGACCTTTCGCCAAGTGGCTGCGGACGTGGTCCGGGAGAAATCATTTGGGCAGGGCCGCCGTGTGGTCCACGTGTGCCTCCGGATGGATTCCGGGGCTGCTGCTTGTTGCATCCTCTGTCGCTCTGTGTGACTGTTTGCCTGCTGGTTCTTGTGCTATCCGCTGCCTGATTGATTGCCTGCCATTGCCCCTGGTTTTGTCCGCCGTTTTCGCGTCACCGATGATGACATTTCAACTCTCCCTGTACGACGTGCTGCCTGCTGCGCCACAGCGACAGCACGTAGATGCGTGATCTGCCTGCCGGTAATGACGGCACGCGAGTGTTTGCTGTGCGTTGTAGGCCAGACATGCTGTTTTTCCCCAGCAAAGTGAATTCAGGTGATGGTACTTACGAGACACTCCTGCGTGTCACCCTGGGCCCTGCTCGTTAACTCCACTACTCATGTCCATATTTACAGGCACAAATTAGAGGGAACTCTTGTACAAAACATTCGAATCACAAGGATCTGACACGACGAATAACGGTTCCTCCAGTTACCCAGTTATCACAACTAGCCGAAGATCAACACGGCGGGCCGATCGTGCCGTTGACAACGACGGATCGCTAATTCGTTCAGTCGTTCACCACCGTCGCACATGCTTGTATACATCCCGGTCAGCGGTCATCGCTCGATCGCGAACCGACTGGTCTATGTGCTGCTTTAGCTTTTCATTCCGAGCTACAGCTACTGCCCTTTCCTTGTGGGAGGTGGACTCGAACTGCAACCAGTCGTTCCTTCTCCTGCATCGTCAGACCCAGACTCGTACCGGAATTTTACACTCCACCAGCTCGATCGGCAAGCAAGAATTGATGTGCTGGAAATTCAGCGGTCTGCACCGCCGGATGACGCGTCACCCGGCCATGAGAATTCTGAGAAGAAGCGACACTCCTGGTCGAAACGGATTCGCGTACCCGGATGCAGAATAGTGTGAGTTGTGCGTCACTGTGATACATAGATGTGATGCTGACTGACATGGGGCTGATTGACGAGGGAGAGCTCTGAAGATCCGAATGCTCCAGCTTCATTCCTTTCTGGGGGGGGGGGGGGGGGGGAATGGATAACAAGCATGCTCGTCTGTAAACATCAGAATTGAACAGAGCTATGGAAACTTTTCCTACTACAATAGCAATTATCTAGTGGAAATTGCATCTGCAGTTCTTTTTCTGAAGGGGAGTATTCCTCCTGAACTTTGTTGTTGTTGTTGTTAATTTTAGAGGTATTCGACCAGTCAACATTCCTGCTGTGTGGGTGCGGTTGACTACTGTTCCTCCTTCACGCATTCATGTTTTTCTTTGGATGCTTAGTCACAATCTTTTGAAGAGGAACACCCATAAACCTGAGCCAGTTTTCTGCAATGCAAGGGGGAGAATTATGCGCTTACTTTTTTTATTGTGACATAGCTGGGAAAGAAATTCCTACCATCATTGACTGTCAAGTTGGTAAAGAACTGAACACTGTGAATTTATAGCCAGGTTTTGGTTGAGTGATAAGAAATAAACCTCTCTGAATACGGTTACTGCTGCTGTACTCTGGAGTCTGTGGAAATGCAGTAATGACTGTGTTTCAGATTCAGGTCTGACATTCTACAAAACAAGTGTGAAACAAACTGTTATGTGCGCTAAGGGTCAGGAAGCCCAGATGCAGGCATACTACGCAGCTGGCATGATCGTTGTATTGCTCACCTGGAAAAGTTAATGACGGAACCACTCATATCGAAAGATCTACAGTCATCATGCGTGCGTCTTCTGAAGAATATGTACAAATTGGAAAATAACATCCAGTGTGCTAGTTGAACAATACATCGAAGCTTTAATCAATTTGACAAATATGAATAACAAGTGTCGAAAACAAATGCGTGAGGGTCGCATCTCTTTTGAACCAACCATTGCACAATATTCATCTAAAAAACCCTTTGCACAATATTGAAACGATTTATGGAAAAAAATGTCACTTACCATATAACATCAAGCATCCAGCACACACAAAAAAAAATTGGTCAACCAGGTTCAGCAGCATTTTCTTTTTTTTTTAAAAAAAATATATATATCATGCAAGCAAATGCCAGAAATCAATTTGGTTTATTTCTCATGTAATCCCGAATGGCAATTGCATGCCTTTGACATCATCAGTAACTTTCATAAGTTACCCATATACTCCATCTGATTGCAAATATAGGTCATTTTAGCCTTCTCAATTATTCTCTAAATATAAGTCATTCTCGAACTTCTATGCACTTTTTCTCTTTTGTTACTTTCTTACCCTTGTTTAATAAATGCTACCACTCTCATAAATGAATGAGTTATCTTTTTCAATGCAGAATAAATAAAAGGCAACAAGGTCATTTGATCTACTTTCTTAATCTCTGTGCACAAATCTAAAACGACCTATATTTGCAATCGGAGGAAGTACTATCTTGACTATTGCTATTGTGTGTGTTACCATGAAACGGTGCATGTGTCGGTTTGGAAGAGGGGGATTCTCCCAAGACTAGGCACTGAGGAGACTCGTGTTTGGTGTCTAGCACATGAGAATTCAATGCCTTATTACAGTCCGGTGTACCGGTATTTATAGCTCATACCTCAACTACTTATTAGATATTCATCGAAATAATATCATAGGGAGGCATATTCTGAGGGCATAATGATAATTTGCTATAATCCTAAAAGCTAATTACAAAACTACCACTGTGTGGTGCCTCCGAGTTGGGTCCCACGAACACAAGCTCCGGTGAGTGGGGCCTAACCATCAGGTGATCCCTTTTCGATGTTCCGGATGGGGGCCTTTAGAGGAGCCTTTAGGTGCACCTCATTTTCAGACGGTCCTAGGGAGGGGGGTGAGCCTTCATGTTGAGTGTTCCTTCGCTCAACCTTCGGGCTGAATCCCATTCAGCGGTGAGAAGCTTATCTTCCGACCGCTTGCGTTCTCTTCGTGTTTCGGCCAACAACATCATTTAAACTCCTAGATTTAGTACTATACTACTGAAGATGCATGTCCTTAATAACTTATATTTTGGATTAGAAGGTGTATCAAGTATTACACCTCGTGAGAATATATAACTATACTATATATGGAAGATTAGAACATGCTTTTCTATAAATTGTACTCGTCATTGGTTATGCAGGAAGTATTAAACTGACCATTACTTTTCCTGCAGACAGCAATGGGACATCTTGTCGATGAGTTTCGCCAAGTTCTTATTTCAGGCACATATTTTCACGCCCCTGACAGTCTCCAAGCATCACTACACGACAGCATAGTCCGATCCTTTTCTATTCCCCAACATGGAGGTTCACGGCATCTCCTCATTCACCACAACTCCTACTGATGACAGCCGAACATATTGTCCTGGATTCAGTAGAGATTCTGTGTCCATGGAGAAGGTATACCTGTATCTCATCGACCCTGAAGCTTCAATCGCGCTAAAGGAGATTGCTGAACTTATTATCCTTTCTGGCCATGATCCAAAACTTTGTCATATCTATAGTGAAACCCGCTACAACAAATTAATGCAGTGCCTTTATCTGCTTGGTGTTCAGATTGAGCCAAAAATCCACAGCCCAGCAGCAGCTACTGCTGAAGGTGGATACAACCTGAAGCTAGACTGTAGAAAAGTGAAACTGTGGATCGAAGGACTCAAAATTATTGTTGTCACAGTCATTCCTGAGGAGCGTTACGCTTGTGCTCAGATTTTCGGGTGCGATAACACAGTTGAGGAGGATTGCTTCGCCGGAGCCACCACACGTTGTACTCAACAATTGCTCGCAGGAGGAAGTGTAATGACCAAAGTGAAGGACCAGCAATATGAAAAAATGCCCTTACTCCTACAAATGCACGAGGAACTGGCAAAGATTCGACCAAGCCTACTAGACCTGTTGCCTGGCGATGCCAAGGACGTGATCAGTCAGGAGGCCAGCATGCTTCTCGATAAGCTTGGGGAAGCATCTCTGCCTACTGTTGGGTTTCTTGAGTTTATGGTTCAATCGCGAACCAGATGAGAAGCCTGTACTTGATAGAAATATCCTTTCATTGACACATTATGTCATGGGCTTTATCAAAGTACTTGATGAGTACAGTGACGCACTTAATCTTATTTTACCCCTTGAGGAGGAGGATGGCATAGAGAGAACGATGAGCCCCTCGGAACTCTATGTGCTCCGTGTGCTTTCTCATTTGCAGTTGAAGATTGTGGAGAAATCTGAATCTTACAAGGACCAACGCTTGCGGTATATATTCTTGATGAATAATGCAATGTATGTGCTTGAATACTCACGTTCTTCGGTTCTCAGGAGGTCCTTGAGGGATGATTGGGTCCATGAACAACTTGTGTTGCGGGTGGAGCAGTACGCTACAGCGTACCTTCGAGCCTCATGGTTTGCAGCTCTTCATCATTTGAGACCTCGAGGTCAGCCAATCATTCAAGGCAAATGGGGTTACAGCTTTGTGAAAAAGACTAAGAACTTCAACTCGGCATTCAGAGAGATAAGCAGGGTTCAAACTGTTAGCAATACTTGTATTCTCTGGAGATCATGTGCCAGTGTATATATATACATGTGATAGTATACAAAGAGTTTCTTATAGTATGAGGATATTACACAAAGCAATATATATATCTAACAACACCCATCAAACTTATGGAAGATCAACCACGCTGAGTTCGGAGAGACAGAACCTGTGCTGAGCTATACTCTGTACCTTCATGAAGAAATTAGCCAAATGAAACTCAGAAGGAACATATTGAAGAGTAATCACCTCATCATATACATGTGTTAGTGTATAAGAAGCATGAACACTAATATGCTTGGTGAGCTCATGCTTTATTGGACCCCGAACAATACTGATAGCACATATACTGTCTGATTAAAGAGGAGTAGGTGCAGGAGAAGAAACATCAAAATCCTCAAGTAACCACCGTAACCAATTGAGCTCTGCTATCAACTATGCTATAGCATGCAACTTAGCCTCTGCACTAGAACGAGAAACTGCGGTATACTTTTTAGTCTTCCATGCAATGAAAGAACCACCAAGAAAAACACAGTATGTAGAAATAGACCAGCGATCGGAAGGATCACTAGTCCAAGTAGTATCAGAATAAGCACGAAGCTGTAAAGAGCTGAAGTATAGAAAGAAGAGATGATGAGATATAGTCACACGAACATAGCGCAAAACATGCAGGAAGTGACTATAATGGAGTTGAGTGGGAGTATAAACGAATTGACTGAGAATGTACATTGCATATGAAATGTCAGGATGAATGACACCAAGGTAAATAAGACTCCTAACTAGATGACGACAACGAGTGGGATTCGCAAGAGGTTCACCATCAATGGACCAAAGCTGAAGATTAAACTCTATGTGAGTATTAACAGTGCGCTCATTAGTAAAAGAAGCACAATGAAGAAGATCCTGAATATAATTCTCTTGGGACAGAAATAAGCCCTTAGAAGTAGAAGAAATCTCAATCTCAAGAAACTAGTGAAGATGACCAAGATCGGACATAAGAAACTATTGATTGAGATGAGCCTTCACAAAGGCAATATACTCATAATTATCTTTTGTAATGATCATATCATCAACATACAAGAGAAGAAGAGTCCGACCACGAGAGGAAGTGTGATTAAATAGCGTAGGCTCATTAGCACTAGCAGAAAAATCAGCAACAATGATCACAGAAGAAAAGCACTCAAACCAAGCCTGAGGAGCTTGCTTAAGGCTATAGAGAGAGCGGTGAAGACGACAAAACCATTCCCTCAAGAATAGAAGAATCTAGCGGTGGATGCATGTATACCTCATCACACAAGTCACCATTAAGAAATGCATTCTTGACATCAAGCTGGGAGATAGACTAGTGATACACAGAGTCAATAGTAAGAAGAGTGTGCACTATGGTCATGTGGACCGCCGGAGCAAAAGTGTCATCACAATCACGACCATGCTCCTGCTAGAAACCACAGGTGACAAGATGAGCCTTATAAGGCTCAAGAGAACTATTAGAGCGAGTCTTAACCTTATAGCCCACTTGCATGTGATAGGATGAACATATGGAGAGAGGAACAAGATCCCACGTGCCAGTGCGCTCAAGAGCAGCAAGCTCCTCTGCCACTGCATATTGCCATTCCAGATGAGCAATAGCTTTACGATAAGAAGATGGCTCGGTAGGAACAACACCAGCAAAACGAAAGCGACCTAGAGGTCAAATCAAATGGTGATCATGAAGAGAATAGCGATGAGAACATGGAGGAAATGAATCGCTAGAAGGAGATGGCTCATCAGAAGGTGGCACAACAGGATGAGAGATAACATGAGGTGAATAAGTGAAAGGAGATGTACGAGGATATAAGGGCCGAGGCTCATCAAAAGTAACATCCTGAGAAATGCACATCCTGCGAGTAACAGGGTTCCAACACCGATAACTCTTATGCTCATCACTGTAACTAAGAAAGAGACACTAAACAGATTGAGCAGTCAGTTTGGTACGTTCATGGGTGGCAAGAAGAATGTAACAAACATAGCCAAAAAGATGAAGAGAAGAGTAGTCAGGAAGGTGCCCACATAGACTCTCAAAATGAATCCCACCCTTGAGAGTAGAAGAGGGTTGGATGCTGACTAAGTATGTGGAAGTGGAGACCACCTCAGCCAAAAAATGAGGTAGAACGAAATAGGCAATCATGAGCGAACGAGCTATCTCAAGGAGATGACGATGCTTCCGCTCAGCAACACCATTCTGAGCATGAGCTCCAGGAAAACAGAATTGAGACAATGTACCATGTTCAGCAAGAAAGGAACGAAGATACCTAGAAAGAAATTCATCAGTAGAGTTAACACGGAAAACACGATTAGGAGTGTCAAACTGAGTATAAATTATAGTGGCAAATCACTTATATATAGATAACACCTGGCTATGAGAAGATATGAAATAAATTCAAGTGTGGTGAGAGAAATCATCTATAAAGATAATATATTAACTATGACCCCTTTCGAAATGAATGGAGCCGAACCCCATACATCTGAGTGAACAATATCAAAAGAACGTTGAGACACTAACTCATATGAAGATAAGGAAGTTGCATAAGTTTACCAAGCTTACAACCCTGACAACTTAAAGACACATCTCCTGAGACATACCCTAAAAGACCACAACAAACTAATGAAGATAGACACAACCCGTAAACATGACCAAGACGATGATGCCATTGCTGGAAGGAGCTAGTAGCCGAGAAAGCAGAGAGACCGGTGGCGGCACTGGAAGGAAGACGAAGTTAGTCAAGCTCCCACAAACACTGAGAATCATGGTGTCGAGGCCAGTACCAACCAGAGGACTCGTGCAATGATCATGAACACAACAAGAGTTAGAATGTAGGATAACGCAACAACCATAACCAGTTGACATGAGCTGCATGGTGAGTTGGGAACATGAGCAACAGAAGGAACACTAAAAGAAAAGTGCTAAGGGTGCCCCAACCAGCAACAGAAAAGGAAGTACCATCAGCGGTAATGACATGAATAGGAGAAATAAGAGGATGAAGCGAAGACAGACTGGAAAAATTAGAAGTCATATGAAAAGATGCTCCTGAGTCAAGAATCCAAGGAGAAGTACTTGATTGCGTAGAAGGTGGTCTCTTAGTGACAGAAGAGAGAGTACAAGAACAAGTAAAACCTATCAGTGTAGAGCCAAAGGTTGTAACCAGGCGACGAAGCAACGTCACAATCTCCTGCTGAGTGTTAGTCAGAGAGGTAGTTGAGGAGGTAGCCGAGGTGAAAGCACCAGAGGAACATCGAAGATGCTTCTTCTTTCGATAATAGTTCGCCTCAACTTGGCCCTCCTTGCTGTAGGAGGCACAGTGAGGGCGACCACCACCACTTGAGATATTACTTGTCTCTTCCATCTTCCTTGCTTCAGCAATTTCCCGCGCATATGCCAACTTCACGCTTCTGCTGCCAAGTTGTTGATTCATGGAGTTTAACTTGTGTCGTAGGTGGTGGCCATGGCTTCAACTCAAGTAGCACATAGTCCAAATGAATAGCTAGGTGCACTTCCATGCATTATTCAACCCCGAACCAACTCATTCCCTTGTATTTCGAATCATCAGAATCATCTTCCTACACTGGTCACCTCTGAATTTTCCTTGGGAGATAGATAGCTCGACAAATCTGGTTGTGGCATAGACCATGGACACGGTAGAAGACCCAACACTAGATGATGTATTAGTTTCACATCAAACATGTTAACCAGCTATGATTACATACCTGAACATCCTATTCATGTTCTTTCCCAAGCCTCCACTGCTTTGTCCACTTCTCACAACTTGTTTAACATGAACAAGGATTTTTCCTTCACCAAGAACCAAAGAATCAAGCACATCTGATATATCAAATAGATGGCATGTAGCATCACTGTCACACAACCTGAACAGGTGCTCCCTAAGCTTAGAAGAAGGTATACCAATTTTCTTTAGCATCCAATCTACTACTCCTTTGATTTCATAGTTCCAGGATAGAGCCACCATATAACTCCCCTTCCATGATAGGTACTAAGAACAATAGCCTCTTCAATAGGATTTAGACTAGTGAGTTCTGAAATAGCAATCACAAACCTCACCATGCTTCTGCTACACCAATTACCATGCCAATTTGGCCAAGGCTTCAATTCCACATGATCAATAGAGCCCTCTGCAACGTTGAACACAAGTGCTAGGTTTTGTTAATGCTCGACAAATTCAACCTGCAATCCACATAGAATAAGGCAGTCACATCACCCACAATTCAAAATCTGAAGGGTTCTTCAGACCTCTTGGCATCAAAGCCCAAGATGTGCACTGATGAGAATGTCTTGGCTGTGACAATGGAATCTCTAGGATCCAAGCTGGCCATCACATCCCCACTCTCATCCAGCCTTTTGGGGTCAATTTGACTTCCATTCTGAGCAGTTAATTCATAACACTCCTGCGCCAGGAGAAATTGAAGAAAGTAATTGAGCAATTGGGCAATTGGTAACTATGTGGATATCATAAACCAAAAGAGCAGCAGACTTGTTTATAACACCAAAATCTCCTTGAAAATAACCAGCAAGAGTGACAATTACCAATGGTGTGGTGGTCGATTGGTCAATCGTGTTGACACCCAAGGATGCTGGGAACATTAGAGCCAAAATCCCCAGGGCTTGACATCGATGATGTCCTGATCAATAACAGAGGAAATTGATGGAACTTTTGAGTCTTCAGTGTCTCCCTCTCCTGTGTACTCTCCCACCTCCTCCATGGTTCCTACACTGAGTTCTTCATCACCCTTCTCGGAGCTGGCATGGACTTGAATGGACCACGTCGAGAAGCTACCATCATTAGATGATGACGACTTGCCCAAGCTCTGGCGCCGCTGCTCTCGTGGAATGTGAGGGATTTCCTGAGGGAGCCATCGAACACCAGGCCACGGTGCAGATGGAACTCACTAAGGTTGTCTTCCACAGCTGGCAGTGGTAGGGAAAAATCAATGACCTGTAGCGTTGGAAGCAGCAATTCCACGTTCTCTAGGATGCAAGACATCACCACCGGTCTATCAGGCGGCAGGAGGCATTCCCTAGCTGTAGAGATGAGCCTGAGCTGTGGTGTGTAGGTCGACATGCATGCGACGATCTATGCTGGCAATCTTGAGACGCCGAGAAGCACCCAGATGCGCATGTGCTTAACGAAAGTGGCAACAGTGCAACCCTGCTCCTCCTTGACCTTGTGAAGGAGCGCCATGACCTGGCCGCACAGGAGTGCCTCCTCGACGGGCCCATCAGAAAAGATCGAGAAGGAGGTGATAGAGATGAGGACGTGACGGGTACCTCCTTGATCTCATCTAGCACATTCTGACTGAGCTGCGCACTGAAGCACATGTACGCGAGCAGCTCAAACATGGCGCATCGCGGGAACAGCCTGACCTTGATAACCTCTGAGTCCGAGGAGCCATGTTGCCCTTACACTATGTGGAGGTTGGTGACGAGGGAGAAGATGCTGGCGCACAATGCCATGGTAGTGAGGTTGCAGCGCACAAGCGGTTCCAGCTTGGTCTGACACAGGAACAATAGCCTGATAGTGTTTTTGGAGGTCCTCTGGAAGGAGTGAAAGGTGTCAGATGCTGCGGCAAGTAGCTGGTTCCAATTCGGTATGGTCAGACCTAAAAAAATCACCGATCCCTCCACATACAGACGTCAGAGCTTGACACGTCTGCAACAGAGGCTACCGAGCAAATCTTGCGAGCACGGCGGAGAAGATGACGCCGGTGGGTCATTGATGAGCTCTGAAATGATCCACATGCATGGGAGATCTGGAAGGTGGTAGATGCATTCTGTCTTGAACTTGGCGAGCTCCAGTTATAGCAGGAGCTACAGGAAATGGCGGCAGTGACGTAGTAGTGGTAGAATCCATTCTAGTACTACCTGGCTCATGAGCTTATGGAGGAGTGTGATGGATCCATGTTCAATGCCATCTTCTAGCGGGACCATCATCCACATGACAACGACATGGGCGACGGGGTTAGAGAAATGGTAGCCTCGGATGGGGTGGCCGAGAAGCTACACGTGAGACAAAGAGTTGTTAGAGAGGATGAGATCCTTTAGCAGGTCAAAGTGGAAGTCGCTGAGGTTGAAGTGGATGAGGTCGGGCGTGATGCGGTTGTAGGGGTCGTTGGTTCAGAAATGGCGTCGGTGTTGACGGTGGTAGCTTCACGGGCCGAGATGGGGACGATGCTTATGGCATCACTGGTGAGCGCATCACACTAGGCAATAACGTTAGTGGCTTCGATTTGCGACTCAGGCTCCTTTTCTGCCTCTGGCTTCGAGGACTCGGAAGCTCTTAACTCCGTCTTTAGCCTATCATGGCCTTACTCAATCAGTCCAGGACTTGGCCCTACTCAGTGATTTTCTCCAATAATATGGCACACAGATCATCGAGCATGTTCTCCATAGCACCGACTCCACAGGCGGAACGGCTCTGATACCAATTGTCGTTTTCTCGCTTGATCACACAACCAAATCGATCACATGAACACTCAATCAACACAACCAAATATATGTATTGCAAGCTCAAACCAGTTCCACAAGTGCAGGGACACAAATTGAGGGAGAAATAGAGCTTAGGGAGGAGCAGCAATTCTAGACTGGGTATAGAGAAGGGGTTAGGAGGAGATAAGAGAACAGTATTGGAATGGGGAATTGGTGTGAGGAGGAAGATGAAATCCATAGGTAGGAGAAGCTTCTGTTCTCTAGTGGTGACCGACTCATATATAGCCGCTAGCTTCTAGCCAAGTGGGCCACTTTGGCTTACTGCAGCCCAACCGTAGCTCATGTCCCTGGCCCAGTCCATGACATCCCGGTCCCCAGGCGCTAGGTAGGGGCTCTTGGTCGTGGGAGATTTCTGACTCGCTTTTGGGTTTGGTATTGGGCACATCCTATGATAGGATTATTGCCTTCTTTGGCCCATGCCTCTCAGGTACCTCCCTTCTCCTCTTCTCCAGCTGATCTAGTGATCGCTCCCTCTGATGGTAATCTTATTGTTCCCTTAAGTTCTACCATTTCTGCATTATGTGTTCCATTTAGTGAGAATAGGGGTCAGGTAGATGGAGATCAGCATGGGATAGTAAGATCTTCCCCGCAGTTGTTCTGTACCAATGGACTGTCTATTTACACTCATGATATACATCCCACTGTCATACCCTTGAAAGATAGCAGATATGCTTGACTCCCTAGATACAATCCTTATGGATTAGGAAACTCAGCTATGGGTGGGGGCAGTATGATTGATGGACAATTGAATTACCATGGGGTGCAAGTGTTGGAGCAGCAGAGGGGCCAGGAAGATTTAGACTAGGGCATACATGAGTTATGCTAAAGCCATAATTAAGGGACCTAGACTGGAAATCTCTCTGTTTAATGGAGAAAGCCGAGGGGGATGGATTAGGCAGTGTGAGAGGTTCTTTGAAGTGGTTAGAACTTAGAACTCCTTATGGACATTAGGTCAACCTGTCTACTACCCATTTTGTTGATAAAGCTGAAAAATGGTTTCATGGATTGGGTGTACCATGACAACTGATTACTTGGGAACAACTTAGCAGAATGTTGTAGGACCGATTTGCACCTCTAGGAATACATGAGCCTGTAGCTAGATTTCAAGGATTACAACAGTTGGGGTCAGTTAATCAGTACATTGACAAATTTGAGTGCATGGCTTTGCTAAAAAGAGAGCATACATATCTAAAGGAAGCATTTTTATTGAGCTGCTTCATAGGATGGTTGAAAACCAATATTCAACACCAAGTAACATGCGACCAACCCAACAACCTTTTGAGGCTTTTGGTATGCTAAGCATTGGAACTTTCTAGCAATTATAGAAGACCTTTCAACAATAGCCGACCACTCACTATCATAACAAATCAGGGAAAGGTAGCTCCACCTATTGGCTCATAGAGGAAAGGAACATTTCTTACTGATAAGAACTAGAAGACTAAAAGAGACAAAAGGGCCTGTTGGTATTGTCAGGAACCATGGAGCCCTCAACACAACTATAAAGTTAAAAAGAGAGTACACTCTATTTTAATGGAAATGTTTGGGGAAAAGGAGGGACAAGGAGAGAAAGAACCCAACACTCAGCAAAACTTTGTAACCGCTCCTAACAATCCTATCAAAACTCAAGAGAATACTCCATCCATTCAGACAAGTGATTAGGATCAATTAATGATGATATACTCACATGCAGTGAAGGGTACTGCTAGCACAGTCAATTTTCTTTGATCACTAGTTTGGGTAACAAGAAAGCAGTGCCCTTGGTGGATAGTGGAAGCAGAGATACATTCATGAGCTATGAATTGGCTGTTAGGATCAATTGCCCTTTGAAGCATGTAAGCAATAGAAAGGTCACTGTGGCTAGAGCAAGGGACTTAGATATGGACACTGTGACACATGAATTGGACTATTGGATTCAAGGACACAGATTTAGAAATTGATTTAAACTTCTAAAACTAAACATCTATGACACTATTCTAGGTGCAGATTGGCTCTATGAGTGCAGTCCAATAAGACTTGATTTGCACAAGAGGTTATTTACTATCACTAAGCAAGGCCATACCTTGACCTTTACTAATCATACCATTCCGGATAAGGGGTGTATGGTTAATGCTCTTAAGCTGGAGAAATTGATCAAGAAATGAGTAATGGGAAGCTTGATACAAGTACATGTATTGCAGGAGCAAGTGAATACAGGAGGGGGTGAAATTCCCTATCTATTAAAGAAGATGGTAGAGGAGTATAAGGATGTATTCATGGAACCCAAGGATTACCACCTCAGAGAGGATGTGATCATGCCATACATTTAAAGTTAGGATCAGACCCTCCTAATCTCAGACCATATAGAGCCACATTACAGAAAAGGTGCTATGGAAGAACTGATTAGAACCTAGACCAAGCCTAAGTCCGTACTCATCACCATCAGTGATGGTTAGAAAAAATATGGTTTGTGGAGGTTATGTGTGAACTATAGGGAGCTCAATTCCTTGACTGTCAAGAATAATTTCCCCATGCCAGTGATAGAGGATCTGTTGGATGCTTTACATGGAGTTGTGATCTTTACCAAATGGGACTTGTGGTTAGGGTATCATCAAATTAGGATGCAAGCTTGGCTTTTTATGTGCGGTTAAAGCTTACGAACTGGCGGTGATATGTTTCCACTGTCGGTTATTTTTGAACTGGCAGTGAAGAGGGGGCGCGAATTGACCTTTTCTGTGTTAGTGATTTAGGAACCATCTAGGGCATTATGAATACATAGTCATACCCTTTGGGCTGACAAATGCTCCTCCCACCTTCCAATCACTCATGAACACTATCTTTGAGAAATACTTGGGCAAATTCATCTTAGTCTTCTTTGATGATATTTTGATCTATAGCAAAAATTCCGATGAGCATCAACAACATGTGCAGTTGGCATTGAGCATTCTCAAAGAAAACCTAATGTGTGCCAAAATGACCAACATGTGCAGTCCATCTATGATAAGGAGGCAATGGCCATTTTAGAAGCTCTCAGAAAATGAAGGCACTACTTGTTAGGAAACAAAGTGGTGATAAAAATTGACCAATAAAGCCTCAAATACATCACTACCTAGATGTTAATTGATGGTATCCAACACACATTGCTATTGAAGTTATTGGAGTTTGATTATACTGTGGAGTACAGGAAAGGCAAGGAAAATGTGGCTGTAGATGCACTATCTAGGAAAATTTCAAGCTGCCAAGTCATCACAACTTTGAAACCTGACTGGATAGAGGATGTGAAGCAAAGCTATGCTACTGATCCAAGTGTCAAGAAGTTTTGGAGCTCCTTAGAATTAACCCGGAGCATAGGGGGTGTTTTTCAATAGATGATGGCATCATCAAGTACAAAGGGAGAATTTGTGTAGGAGATGACACTGAATTGAGAAGAAAGATTATGTAGAGTTTTCACTCATCCTCTTTTGATGGTAATTCTGGGATGAGAGCTTCATATCACAAGATCAAATTTTTTTTTCATTGGCCAAACTCAAAGATCCATGTGGAAAGATATGTTGCTGAATACCTAGTTTGTCAGGTCACTAAATTTGAAAATGTAGCTACACCTGGACTACTTGCCCCTCTAGACATTCCTGAGATGGCCTAGACTCATCTTTATGTGAACTTTACAGAGGGATTACCTAAATCCAAGGGGAAGGATGTCATTTTGGTGGTAGTGGATAGGTTAATTAAATATGCTCATTTCATAGCCATGACAGACCCTTACTATGTGAAACCATCTAGATAATATTCTAATTAATCATTAAGTCAATCATTTGTGTAATCATGACTACAATGATTAACCAGAATATCACCCTGGTAGTCTCGACATGTGTTTACTTTCAGAATCGGAACACACGCCTTTACAACAAGCACATCATCATAATACATAATAAAAAGTGAGTAATTAAATTAAGTTACAAGTCTTTAAGTAGATTAAACTTTACAACAAATACATAACTCGAACATTTGCTAGAGTAGCTACGCAGTGGAATAAGTTACATGACGACAAAAGATGGTAGCATCATTTTCCCTAAGGCGCCACCCCAAATAACAACACACGAGTAGAATGACACTGCTCATACCCGTTGTCAACATCGGCCGGCGTAAAGTAGCCAAAAACTAAATCTTCCTCACCTGAAAAGCAAACAAAGCACGTGAGTACAAAGGTACTCACAAGACTTAATCCACAATAGGCACTTACAAATAGCCTGACTCCAAGGAGAATACAATTTAGATAATTAGTAAGAACTTGGCCACAAGGTTAAGTGAATTTCATATGCAAGAGCAATCTTAACTCAATTGTAAGCATCTACACCTAACTATAAATAACTTTCTATCCTGAGATCATTACCATACCATAATTGTAACTTGAATCGTATTAAAACTTCAACAATATCACCACACATTTCCCAACATACCATCACAACCATAACCGGAACTCTATGATTGATGCAAATGGACAAAAGTGTGCTTATAACAGAGAGCGCGGCAATTTGAATTGTTTTACACCCTGCAGGAGGTACTCCATTACCCACACGATTTGAGGACCATACGATTTGCATGACCACACAGGTCCACACAAGGGATACTCATATCAACCTTTCTCAAATAATCTCCAACCATTTGTATATGCGTCTTGGCAAGTGGGGGTCATCTAGAACTACTCCTAGAGCAAACTAGATACCCCTTCTAAGCTTATTATGCCAATAACACCTGAGACTAGTACGCCAAAAGATCATAGCTACATAAGATATTTGGCTCATCTGTCCCATATACGGATATGTGGTAAGTACAAACAAGTGCTAAAGCCAACTGCAACAACAGACGGTGCTTAATCGATTCAAGCAGGCCTATAACACCCAAGACTCCCTTCTCGAGCCATCCCTATTGCCTGCCCAAATCTCGGCTCATCCTCACTAGCTTACACCATCCTTCATCATCATTATATGTGATATAAGGTACGCCCTAAGCTCATGAACAATGGTCGAACTACCGCTCAACTTCTACCGAGGACCTAGGCCATGCTAAGCATAAAACATTTCTTTTAAGTTAGACCATTATGTGACATGAACAACCCAGGTTATAAAGGATCAAGCGATAAACAATGTCAACGGAGGGTAATGCAACAAATAGGATCTAACCCAAAACCTGACATAAAACTCATTGACATGCAAACATATATAAAGCATAACTTATCAATTGACACAATATATGATCCAAAGTAATGGGATGAAAATATTTAGATGCTTGCCTTGTTCATCAGCTTCACAAGCAAGGGAAACAACTTCCAGATCATCCTCGATCACGCCCGTGTCACCCTTCGATCTTTCGTTCACTAACGAAATATCGCATGCAATGATGAGTATAAAAGAGATGCAATGAAAATGCTACAATATTTTAATAGTGATGTGGCACTGGGTAATGAACATAATGCAGCAAGAAACACTCGAATTTAAATACATAAGCTCATGTTAAAAATGATTTATTTAAGGTATGTCCACAAAGAATCTTAATTAAGCTAGCTCTCAAGACTAAATGAGCTTCAATAATTTAAACAACATTTCATACCAAAGTATATTTTTTCTAGATAGCATTGATCATAATATGAATTGTCCAAGTGGTTCCATAATTTTAGGACATGGTACTAATTAACTGTGATTTAATTAAACTAAAATGCATTTAATTAATTAATTAATTATCAGAAAGTATTTCGAGAGTTCCAACATTTTTAACATGTAGTTCATACTCATATGAAGCTAACACAATTAGTTTCATGATTTTTATTGTTTGAATGAATTAATTACGAAATATACAAGCTATCAGCAAAGTATAAAAAAAAATCATCTGATGAACAATAACTTCGGAAGTTCCGATCCTCGGGTAGGAACATCCGATGTGGTCAGAACATCTGGTGTTATACGAAAATGGGGTCCTCAAGTTGCAGCTCTATTCAATCAGAAGTTCGGTATAAAAGTCAGAACTTCTAACCGGGTTAGATATTCCGGACTTATACGAAAATGAGGCTCTCGATTGGGTAAATTCAAGATTAACCAAAAGTTCTGATCCAATTCAGAACTTCTGATGCTTCTAGTTTGCCAAATTTCGTGAAGAAACCAAGGTCTATTCGATTTGCATGTCAAAACGTAACCCACATAGGCATGTCTAGGCACTAATGTAAGGGTTCTAGACCTAATTTACCCACTCCACTAACACGAATCACTGGCTCTTGCTTATTCAAACATCTCACACTAGCTCCATTCCAACAGAAGTGCTTCGCAACTCACTTGTTCGTAGCTCAAAAACTCCAACTTAACCAAACCAAAACGTGCATTTGCACCAAGGGAAACCTAAGGGACTTATCCAAGGTACTTATGGAGGTTGGGGACCATCGGTTGGAGAAGAAATCAATGGAAGAAGCTTGGAGAAGCGACGAACGGACTGCTGAAATTGCAGAACAGAGAGAAGACGAAATCGATTTGCAAAACCTTCAAATCTCCATGCATGTGAGAAATTACTGAATGGATAGAGAGCTAAGGAGGTGGGAAATGCAGTAGTATAACATGCATACCTTGCTTCCTTGTTCTTGGGTGAGATTTTGGGTGGAGTAGCGAGAGAGTTTGAGAGAGGGAAGGAGAAGAAGTGATGCTGCTCTTGCGCCTTTGTGCTGACCGGTTGAGAAAGGGAGAGCAAGAGTGAGTGAGTGAGAAGAGAGGGGGAGGGGTGCTGCTGCCCAAGGGAAAAGGAGGGGGTGGGCCAGCCCAAGGTGGGTCCCACTTGTAAGTGAAGCAAGCCATTTCAGCTGAAAAATCATTTCTATTCCTCCTCAATTTCTCCTCCCCTTTTGTTCAGTCAAGAGTGGTGGCTCCAAAATTCTAAGGATTTTTGTGCCTCTAAAACAAAACGTGATGAACCTAATTAAATTGGATTCACCCAAAAGCCTAGGCAAGACTTAAACTAACGTAAGTGCTAACGTCGGTTAGTTTCATAACACATAGAAAAAACCAAACCACCAATTGAATTAACAAACAAATTATAATACTTAACATTTAAACATGATACTTATGATGCTATATTATGCTTAATGATATGATTAAAGAATTGAGACGTGACACTTAATCAGTACAACAAGTAGTGCAGCTTTTCATTGATCAAATTTTCAAACTGCACGGAGTACCCATATCCATTGTGAGTAATAGATATAGGATATTCACTAGCAAATTATTCCAAGAAATCATTAAGGCTTTTAAGGTTAATCTAAGGTTCAACACAACCCACCACCCTCAAACAGATGGTCAGACTGAAAGGGTTAATCAATGTGTAGAATCATAATTGCGGAGCATGGTTTTTTAAGAGCCTAGAGAGTGGTACACCAGGCTGCCCATGGTAGAGTGGTGGTACACCACCATCTTTTGTACCTCTCTGAAAATCACCCCTTTCCGGCTCTATATGGATACCACCACCCCAAATTGGTGAATTTTCTCTTCTATGCAACATATCCAAGGTAGCCAAAGTCACTATCACCCAAAAGGAGAACACATTAAAAGAGCTTAAGAATAATCTGTAGGAGGCATAGAGAAGAATGAACGTTTATGCTGACAAGAAGAGAAGTGAAAGAAAATTTGACGAAGGATATGTGTTGTATTTGACGATACAACCATATAGGTAGAATGCCTTTGTCCTGAGAGGGTCCCTGAAATTGAGGTCTAAGTATTATGGGCATTTCAAAGTCATTGGAAGTTTGGGCAAGCAACTTACCATCTATAGCTACCTAAAGAAGCTAGTATTCATCCAGTTTTCTATGTAAGTCAACTCAAGAAGCATGTGGAATCAAAGGTTATTCCATTACCAGGAGTTCCATTGGTGAGTGAGAATGGGAAGATCAAAACATCACCTGTGGCAGTATTGATAGAAGAGTTGTACCAAGAAAAGGGGAGCTAGTAGGTTAATGGCTTATTCAGTGGCAGAATTTATCTTCTAAACATGCAACCTGGGAGGATGTGACTTTCATAAGACGTATGTTTCCAAACTTCTCGCCATGGGGACACAGTGCCAGTTAAGGCGGGGGAGCTGATATGATCTGAATTTTTCAGATAAAATTCAATCTTCAAAAGTTCACAACACGCGAGACTGAAGATGGTGGAGCAGGGAAGAAGTCATCACTGAGGACGTTGGTTTGCCAACTTCGACTTAAAGCTACCAAGCTGCAAGTTCCATCGTCGCCCGGCTGATATGAGGGTTCACGCTGAAGTTACTTTACATTGCCTCTTAAACATTGTTTAACTTTCTTTGTAAGTCTGTTAATTTGGTGCTAAACTTGATTTGCTTAATTGCATTTGTAATGAACTTTGGGTGGTATATAATCCCCGTGAAATGGAGATGAGAGTAGAACTCTCTGGTAAAATTATCTTAGTGTATTCTTTAGACTAGCATTACTCTTTTTCCCCAATTCTCATTTGCTCCACCCACTCTAGAATTTCTGAATTCGAGCACCAAATCATGTTTGCCCTTGTGTTTAGATCCGAAATTATTAGGATTTGACACACACGCCGCCTCCATCTCCATGGCCAGCAGCTCCAATGCTCTCAAAGTTGCGAAAGCAGGGTGAAGGCGGCGGAAGAAGGCAGGGGTGAAGGGTAGACGTGCGATGAATGCTATTTGAATGAATGTAACATAATCGGATCGAACTAACTTCCCAAGTCGACCGGTTCTCTGTTTCAGTTCCTTTCTAGTGAATAAAAAGAAAAAAGCTATCTCCAAACTCCCTAAGGCGACCCGCGGCTCCGCCCTTGCTCCTCTAGATCCGCCCAATTTCTGGCCCCCTTCCTCTCCTTCTCCGGCATCCTCACCAGTAGAGAGAGGGAGGCGGGCTGGCCCCCTTAGTACCCTTTGTTAATAGGTAGATCTAGAGTAGTTTTAGAGCATGTCCTTAGTTCTCCTTCTCTGATGCTCCCTCATTGCCGCCACATCAGTTGCTGATGTCGTTGCCATGGTGGCAATCGCCGGCTGCAGCGCCGCCGAGGTGAGGAATAAAATAAACCTCCCTTTCCTTTTGCTGTTGGATCCATAAACCCTCACTACAGATCGAGTCAACCATGTCATGCCATCGTTTCTCTTCGATTCAGTTGCCGAAGTGAAGAGTGGTGCTTCAATTTCTAGCAACAAAGCTTCTGCAACACGTGGTGAAGCCGACACCTTCTCCAAGTGCTCAAAGAACAGAGAAGAAGCAGCACAAACTAGCAGAGAAGTAGCAGCACGAGCAAGCTATCTTTGCATTGACTCTCAATGAAGATCCAAGAAATTTGCACAAGGTAAACCATTCCTTTGCTCCTCTGAGATGTAATGGTACTCACAGAAATGGCCATATGATTACTGACATTCGGGTTGATCACCAACGGTTTCCGCCGTTGTCGCTGAGCCTCAAATTAGATGTTGGCTTGTATGTACAACCATGCTTGAGCCCGGTGAAGGAAATTACAGATCTACAATTCAATGCTCCACATCCCCATGTGCCAAGTCCAATCAGACAACTGCAGGGAGCATCGACTATGCTATAGGAACGAGATTGACGACTAGAAGGGGGTGAATAGGCGCCTCAATAAATTTCTTGCGAAATCGATGGCCTTCTCCTATTTGGATCACCCAACGCACCTCAAAACTCAAGAGGAAGCAAAAATAGAGAGAAGTTTTAACAACAATAAATCGAGGAAACACGACTCCACGGATGGTATATGAACCATAGGTTTCATTTAAGATCAATCCATGTGTCTTAGCACTCGAAAGATCACAACTTGCAAAGAAACAAGAAAAGATGAACACCGAGTAACGAAACTCTCCAAGTTGATTGTCTAGAGGTAAGGAATTCAAGATCCCATCACACAACTGTGTGTATGTGAATTTTGTGCCTATAGCAACAAGAAGAATGACCTCACAAGGTGCTGAAATTTTAGCCCAAAAAACAAAACGAAAATCAAAACCGAAAACCAAAAAACTTGCAAACTTGCAAGGGAACCAATAGAGGGAAACTAGAAGGAGGGGAATTCAAGCATATGCAAAAATATAAATTTCATTACTCAAAAAGGTCAGCCCTATTTTAGGCGAATTACAAATATTTATCCCTCAAAACTCTCACCTATAACATAGGCTAAGAACTCATTCTTCTCTCCTCTAAAACCCTAGCTCTAAGCTCTCAAATAGGTGGCACAAGAGGGGCTCAAGTGGCTGGTTCAAACTCTCCTATAGCCCTACCCCTCTATTTGTAGGCTGAAGAAACTTGAACCCTAAGTTTTCTAGCTTTCCCCAAAATACCCCTCTCTTGTAGTACACTCCTACCTACCACTGAGTGTATTTTGGTCCATTTTCACGTACTTCTCCGATCCTCCCACAGTTTTGAGGCCAAATTACGAAACCGCATGCACGCTTCTCAAAGCGTGACTCACCGCCTTGCTTACATCTTAAGCAAGTGCTTCGATGTCGACGCGTGTACTCCGTCATGCAATTCTTACCGTCAGCAAGTCTCTCTGGCTCCTGATCCCTCGGACCACCTTGTTACTTGCACCAGCATCCCCTTCGTTTGACTTTGTCAACACGCCGTCTCCATTCACCTTCAATGCTTTGCTTGAGCTCCACATGTTCAGCTAGCATCACCCTTGACTCCGCCCGGCCTTCTTGATCGTCTGGCCCCAAGCACTCCGCTTGGCCCCGATCATCCCGCCGTCAATCGCCAAGTTGCAGCAATCACCTGCACACCATGAGATAAGCAAACACATATCTCCAACTCCAATTCCAATGAGTCAATAATCAATATGCTCAAATGAAATCCCAAATCAATTCAAATCACATCAAAGCTCATGTAAAACCAAAGATCATCAAACCAAATAAACGACAATGTCAATCACACATCACAAGTAAACCAAGGCACATTTCAACTTGGTTTCTCAAGATAAGCTTATCCAAGTGAGCAAAAACTTGAGAAAGAACAAAATATATCACTTGGCATAAGAAAAGTTGCAAAAAGCTCTAAGAGAGGTAAAGACGAACCAAAAACCTCAAAAGAGTAAGAAAAACTAAAAAAAAGCAAAAACACATGCTCCTCCTTGATGTTGCATATTTTTCATTTTCCCCCTTTCATTTCTAGATAAATGCAATTTTCTCCCCTTTGTTGAATATTTGTGCATAATATATTTGGGCATATTTTCTCCCCCTCTGGCAATGCGAACATCAAAGATAACAGACTATGCAAAAGATGTGCAAATGAAATGCAAGCCTACAAAGCTTCACGTATAGATCACAAAGCACTTGCAAGAACTAGAGATGTCAAAGCACTATGAGAAGTAAACAATATAACTCAAAGGTGCACAAAGTCTCGAAGTGAGTTCATGTCACAAGCACTGGGAGTGAAGCAAGTTTTGATCATGTTGTTCAATTTTCCAAAAGATGTCACCACAAAAGCATCCATGGTTTCATGATCAGTGTAAAGATTAGAGAAAGTAGTGCTATGTCAAGTTCAAACTAGGCAACCAAGTTCAACCCGACGGGCTATGTAAACACCCACATATCAATCCAAGCCTTTGTTTGACAACATGAAAAATAACATTCTTAGCACATTAAAAAGCACAAGTTAACTCATTTGATCATTTAACTATCATCAAGTGAGTTTGAAACAACCATGGGTTCACTTCTTTGGCAAACCACATGGAGCCTTAAGCCACTGTATTGGATTCAATTTTAACTCAAAACTTGATCATTCATTTTATTGACTCAACATAGGATTCAAGAAATACAATTTTTCATAAAGCCAAAACAAGTTGTGCCTTTGCGGCACAAAAGAGCACATGCTCTCCCAAGGGTTAATTATGTGCTAAACATTTACATATACAAAGGTCAAAAACCCCTCGCTGAACTGAACAAAGTGGCCTAGCACAAGCTTTTTACAGAACTAGCCCTAATTTAAGCATTGATCAAGCTAAAGCAAACACTCAAGGGTGATAAGAGATTACGTTCACATTTCAAGTTCATTTTTGGAAAAGACAAGCTTGCTCAACAGATTTTATGCCATGTTTCACTAAGAGCCTAAGTTTTCACAAATTGTTATACATCCATTATACTTAGCACAAATTCACAACTAGTACAAGAAAGTGCAAAGAATATATAAGTAAAGCTTGCTAACATGATTATCTTACAAAAATGCTATGTAATGCAAATGCAACAAAAAAAGATAGAGTATGTACAAAGGCAACTCCCCCTCACACAATGCCATAGGGATGACACACACTAAGCTCTCTCCTCAGAAAGGTAAACTTTGTTGCATCTAGAGGCTTAGTAAAGATATCAGCTAGCTGGTGTTGGGTATCTATGTAGCTCAACTCAATGTCTCCCTTCTCATTATGGTCTCTCAGCAAGTGGAATCTCACATCTATGTGTTTGGTTATAGAGTGTTGAACTGGGTTATTGGCTAAGCTTATAGAACTGGTGTTATCACATAAAAGTGGTACACTCTTGAAATCTAACCCAAAATCCCTCAAGGTAGTAACCATCCACAAAATCTTTGAGTAACAGCTAGCAGCAGCTACATATTTAGCTTCACCAGTAGACTGCGTAACGCTAGACTGCTTGCGAGAAGACCAACACACAAGAGAAGTGCCCAAGAAATGACAAGTACGAGAGGTACTCTTCCAGTCTGTTGGGATTGGAGTCCCAGACAAGGAGGGCCTTCGGGGGAGAGGTGGCGAAGGCCCCTTATAGTGACGTGTACTGGAAGTAGAATAGTTTTCGATTACCTTTCACGGTTACACTGTGGCTCTTTTTATAGCCCGTACCCGGCGATCACGGGCCCGGTTTACATATATTACCCCCTAACCTGCTACATTCCCAGAATATCTGGGGGTAATATGGTACAAATGAGCATGATCCCATAATTACAACCATGCCCAGGACAACTGGGCCCACTGTCAAACTGGTCTCCCAACCGAAGGATATCGAAGCCCTCTTCATCCGACCTCTTGACGAACTGCCTTCGCCGCCTCCTGGTGAAGGCCTGGTCTTGTCTTCGCATGGTTCGAAGGACGCGAGACGCGAATCGGGGCTTTGCCCGACAATCGAGATCGGTCAGCCTTCGCATACGCCAATCTGGTGAGAAGAAGATGCAACCAGCGCGACAGCTGTCCCGCAGCACCTCCAACTAACTTCGCAGTTGTCTTCGGGTGCGGGGATGGCAGGAGATGATCCCCAACACAGTCAATTCTACAACAAGCAAAATCCACATCCGAAAAGCCAACTTTGTCAGTAGCCGAAGTGGAGGCGAAGGCTGTGATGCTAGTTGGAAAGGTTACTCCCGGCGAAGCGCAACTGTGCGCTGACCAGGGACTTAACCGTAGGTTGAACAGAATCTTCGACTATCGTGGTCTGTCGTATGATGAGCGCCCGAAGATTTTTGCTATTTTGCAAAGCAATGCGGGAGGCTCCCCAGCAGCGGAAGCGAGCGAAGAACCTGCCGCTGGCCCTCCGACAAAAAGGAAGCTTTCAGAGCGATTGCCAAAAATGGGCCGTACCAAAAAAGCTATTGCCCTCTGTAAAAAACCACGCGAAGCCACGCCCAAGTCTCACGCAGAAACATCGCTGGAGGACTCCGCTGCTTCGCGCGGCCTGACCCATCGGGAGAGTTTCGAAGGAGCGCAGGAGGCCCAGGCGCCAAAATCCCTGTTTTGCTCGCACGTCGATCTTCCCACGTTGATTCTGAGCGACGACGAAGAATTGATGGAGATGGGCACAGCATCCGAGCCCGGTGTTCCAGAGGAGCCTGTTGACGAAGGTGGCGACGATGTAGAGGTGGCGGCGCACTCGTCGCCCTCCTCACCTTCGAGCTCATCTTCCGAGAGCGAAGATTCCAAGCCAAGTGCACCCTGCCGCAGGGGGAATGGCTTGATGGGGCTTGGCGGGCTGCTCGACGCGAAGGCCCTTGCGCCCGAGGCTTTGCAGCCCGCCGCCTTTGAGCCGAGTGTCGGGGAGGTCAGCGATGCGAGGAAGATTTTTGGAACCTGCGTTCTTCCTGAGGTCGAGATCCCGCTTGCTCAGAAGTCTTCAAGCGAATTGATTGATGCATCCGACGTGGCTATAGCGAAGGTATATCGAATATTTTCTTACATTGATAGAAAGAAAACTTTGTATTTTACTAGCTTTAATTGACATTTCAGGTTTTGCTTCTCTCTCGAGCTCAACGTAAGCAAGCAAAAAAGTCCGTAGCCCGTGCCCGAAGCGCTCAGGCCCAGATTGACTTGCTACAAAAACGGGCGGAAAAAGCTGAGGGCCAGAAGCGCGAGATGTCGCGGCGTGCGAAGGATGCAGAGTTACGATTGGAGCGGCTTGAAACGGAGCTCAACACCCTTCACTCAGCGAAGGGGATCGCTGATAGCGAAGTGAGTTGCCTTCACCAGAATCTGCAGTCCTCTGAAGCGCAAGTTTGCGAATTGCAATCACTTTGCGTGTCGGAGAGAGAGAGAGCTGAGCGGCTGTAGATTGAACTAAGCGAAGTGAAGGCTTACAATGATGATGCCCTTAATGTCATTGGGGAGCTTGAGCCGAAGGCAGTTGCCGCCTGCGAAGCAATCAGCCGTACCTTCGAAGGTATAGGCGCCTCGGCGACTCCTCCATCACTTGAACTCGTCGGACTGGGTGGGCTTATCGGTTGGATCAATGAGGCCAGAAGTAGCCTCCTTCCGGCTACACAACTTTACGGTGACTTCTGCGCCATGGTTGCCGCCCGGAGTCTCGTGCAATCTGTGGAGATGACGGGTTGCGACCATCACACTACTCTTCAACGACCTTCCTTCCAGTATCCTTCGGATCTGTCAACTTCGGCTGTTACAAAAGCATCGAAGAGCACTGCTCGATCATTCACCACCAATTACTGGTGCAAGCATGGCTACGAGCTCGCTCTTCGAGAGGCCGAATTGAACCGGTAGAGGGTACAGCTACCAAACTTATGTTTTCTCTTGTCGAAGGTTATGAAAGTGGTTATATGTGGCAATAATGTATTTTTTGTTGTTGAATTTTTTTCAGGCCAAGGCGAGGGATGACACCTCGTCGAAACCAACTACTATGGCAGCCGAAGATACTGGGAAGGTGGGATGAATTGGCGCGAAGGGTCGTGTTTATGCTTTTGTTTTTGTAATTAGCGATGTGACACACTGGCTATGTAATACATTATATATTCATATCGAAGTGTTATTGACCTTTTTGCGCTCCCTGTGCAGGTCCTTGCTTCGGACACTGCGCAGGTAGCCGAAGAAGCTATGCCTTTGACAATGATGAGGGATAATTTTTATGTATCCTGGTCTTGCTGGGAATTATTTCACCGACGTCATGCTAATATCGACTTGGAGCGGTATTGGCATGCGAAGTGTAGATCGTATGACGATATGAATGCTAGAATGAAAGCATTTTGGAAATCTGTTTGTCCATCGATGCTAGTTAGTCGACGAGCTGAATGAAATCTGCGCTGTGCGACGGGAGGGGACGTTGACGGCACATCGGTGCTCATTGAGCCGAAGATTGAACCTCAAGACGAGGAGCCGTTTTCACACAGACCCCAATTGTGCTATCGGTGTGGTCCCTCTTTGCAAGTAGCTAGGCAAAGTGGTAGTGATGGCGAAACTCCTATGTCGACGTCATATTGTAATCAAGTTGGGGCCCCTTCGGCCCCATCGTCGCGTTTCTATGCCAGCGAAGGCATCGATTATCAATTTTATTTTAGTCGTTTGTATAAGGATTTTGTTGATCCAGAAGTTGATTTTGATGCGGAATAAATTGGGTTTGTGTTGTGATTTGTTCTTTTGGTACACCTTTACCGGCATGACACGCGAAGCGGTTTTTTTTTTGGTGCAATGCGCTCTGAACCTATGTTGGATTCTCCGGGTTAGACTTTCTTGACGAAGGCCATCCCCCGATTTTCACCGTAGTTTCCTGCGATTCTACTGGGCTGATATTTTTCTTATGATCATTGTTATTTTTGTGAAGCGCCGTCCCCCCCCCCCCCTGACTTTTACTCGCAGGTAACTTCGGCCTGGTGGGGGGCAAGCAATCTTGGCCTCTGACGTTTAGCTTTGAAGGTTTTTGGCTTCAACTCGCTTGATGGTTGATATTTGGGCAGGCACTCCTAGCCCCCTGCCCTTGATGAAGTGAGCTGCCTTTTAGTTGGCTTAGGGACACTTCGTTTTTTTTTGTCCCGAAGGTTTGTTTGACCCTTCGGTGCCGGGGCAGGCACTCTTAGCCCCCGACTTTCGGCGAAGTTCGTTGCCTTTTCTTTGGCTCGGCGATACTTCATTTTTGCGAAGGTTTGTTTTTCCCTTCGTTGCGGGGGCAGTCACTCTTAGCCCTCGACTTTCAGCGAAGTTAGTTGCCTTTTCTTTGGCTCGACGATACTTTGTTTTTGCGAAGGTTTGTTTTTCCCTTCGGTGCGGGGGCAGGCACTCTTAGCCCCCGATTTTCGGCGAAGTTCGTTGCCTTTTCTTTGGCTCGGCGATACTTCGTTTTTGCGAAGGTTTGTTTTTCCCTTCGGTGCGGGGGCAGGCACTCTTAGCCCCCGACTTTCGGCGAAGTTCGTTGGCTGTTTTTATAATTCCGCGAAGGTCGCAAGTGTACGCTTGCTTGCCTACACTTCGCACCGTGTTCTAGTCGTCGATTGGTGCGCCAATCTCCTAGTCTGGCGCACTTCGACGAAAAGTAGTACTACTCAAGACAAGCAATATTTTTTGGGGGGCACTATCATTGTTCATATGGGTTCCTGCCTCATTAAAAACCTCACCCCCTAGCGAAGGGGTCCCCCTGTGAGGAAAAGAGTGCAGTACCCTTACAATGCGATTACAAGAACTACTACAAAAATTAAAAATTACATTGGAGTCTCGGACTCTGGTTGCCGATCTTCAGGCATAGAACTTGCGAAGGTTGTCTGCATTCCAGGTGTGTGGAAGCTCTTCACCTTCCATATTGGTTAGATGATAAGAACCGGGTCTCAGAGATCTTTTAACTATGAAGGGGCCATCCCATTTACTCTGAAGTTTGCCAAACGATGCTGCTGTACCAAATCTTTGTAACATCAAGTCTCCGGGTGCGAAGGTCTTTTCGGATACATTCCTATCTCTCCATTTTCTTGTCTCTTTTTGGTAAGTGGCCAGGTTTTTTGCGGCTTGCAATCTTACTTCTTCGAGGGCATCTTTCGATGAAAATTCCTCGCATTGTTCTAGTTCATTCCCGACCCTGAATGATTTCATTTTGCATTCATCTGGAGTCATGGCCTCTTCGCCAAACAGTAGGCGAAATGGCGTGTATCCTGTTGGTCTTGCAACCGTTGTTCTTAATGACCATAATACCTTGGGCATTTCTTCGACCCACTTTCCTTTTGGCAATCCTTGAAGACGCTTCGCAACCCCTGTGAAGATGATGCCATTTGCTCTCTCAACTGTGCCATTAGATTGTGGGTAGTAAACTGATGCAAATATTAATTTTATGCCCAGGCCATTACAGAAATCTCTAAATCCCGCGCTATCGAACTGAGTACCATTGTCCACGGTTACTTCGCTTGGAACCCCAAAGCGGCATACAATATTCTGCCATAGGAATTTTTGTATGTTTTTTGACGTTATGCTCACAAGTGGCATTGCTTCTACCCATTTTGAAAAGTACTCTACTGCCACCACCGCATAGCGCAAATTTCCTGGGGCTGGCGGCAGCTGCCCGACAATATCGATTCCCCATCGCCGCAATGGCCAGATCGGCGGAATAAGTTGTGTCTTCATTGTCGGTCTGTTTGATCCCTTTGCCCAGAATTGGCATTGTTGGCAACTTCTTACCAGCTAGTCCGCATCACTTACAGCCATTGGCCAGTAAAAGCCCTGTCTGTATGCTTTTCCTACCAAAGCTCTTGTTCCGATATGTGAGCCGCACAACCCGCTGTGAATTTCACTTAACAGTTGTTGGCCTTCTTTCTGAGATATGCATCGCAAAAATGGTGTGCAGACTCCTGCTTTGTACAGATCTTCGTCTATAACTTTATAATTTCTTACCCTCTGAGCCATGCGCTTTTCTTCGACCTGATCTTCGATATCCCTTTGGCCCCGCAGATATGCCATTATCGAAAAACGCCAGTCTTCGCTCTCAACTGTTGCGACCAGGCGTGTTTGGCTGGAACTGTCATCGAGGGCCGGTTCAGTTAGTTTCTGATAGAAGACATCTGGAGGCATGGGCATGTTCTGCGAAGCCACTTTTGCTAGCTCATCTGCTTCGCTGTTATCATTCCTTGATACACTTTTCACCATGAATCTGACGAAGTATTTTTCCATTCTTCGCACTGCTGCTCTGTACTTGATCAGCTCTGGTTCCTTTGCCTGGAATGTTTTTTCAATCTGACATGCTACAACCTTCGAGTTTGTTTTGACAAGTATTCTTCGAGCTCCCAAAGCCTTCACCTTGCGAAGTGCCAGGAGTACAGCTTCGTATTCTGCCGTATTGTTTGTGGATCGGAACTCCAACCTGGCGGCGTATCGCAGCTTCGCCCCCGAAGGTGAAAATATTACTGCCGAGACTCCTGCTCTTGCAGCTCCCTAGGCTCTGTCGCAGTACGCGGTCCAGATAGGTTCTGCTGCTTCATCATCCAAAGCCTCAGATGAAGGTGTCCATTCCGCCACGAAATCTGCCAGCGCTTGCGATTTTAATGATGTTCGTGCCACGAAGACAATCATGAATGGAGCTATCTCCGTTACCCACTTCGCTATTCTTCCGATGGCTTCTTTGTTTTTGAACATGTCGCGAAGGGGTAGGGAAGTTGGCACTGTAATCTTGTGAGAAGTAAAATAGTGGCGAAGCTTGCGGGATGCCATTACCAGTGCATACGCTACTTTTTCCAACTCTGTGTATGACTTCTTTGGGCCTGCTAGTACTTTGGATACATAATACATTGGTGCTTGGCGCAGCCTGGTATCTTCAGGTTTTTCCTGCACGAGAACAGCGCTGACTGCTGATGGGGAAGCCGCTATGTATAACAGCAAATCTACGCCTGGATCCGGGCTGGTCAATGCTGTAAGCTTCATCAAGTATACTTTTAACTCATCGAAGGAGCCTGCTGCTCGGCACCCCATTTGAAAGGGTCAGAACTTCTTAACACCTTGAAGAGTGGTAGACTTCGCTCGGCGGACTTCGCAATGAACCTGTTCAATGCTGCTAGTCTTCCTGTCAAGCATTGGACTTGCTTTCTGTTATGTGGTGGTTTCATATCCAAAATTGCTTGTATCTTCTGAGGATCCGCTTCGATTCCTCTTTTCGACACTAGAAACCCCAGGAGTCTTCCGGATTGCACTCCGAAGACGTATTTCTCCGGGTTTAATTTTAAACCTGCTCTTCGCAGATTATCGAAGGTTTCCCAGAGGTCTTCGATGTGTTGGCTTCTCCTGGTACTTTTTACTACTATGTCATCAACATAGGCCAATACATTTTGTCCCAGCTGCGGCTTTAACGTGGCCTGTACCAATCTTGTAAAGGTTGCTCCAGCATTCCGGAGTCCAAAAGGCATTCTTACGAAATAGTATGTTTCGAAAGAGGTTCTGAAACTCGTTTTGTCTTCGTCTTCCTTTGCCATCCATATTTGATGGTACCCAGCATAGGCATCGAGGAAGCTTAGCATCTCGCAGCTAGCTGCGGAGTCTATAAGCTAGTCAATTCTAGGCAATGGAAAGTCATCTTTGGGGCAAGCTTTGTTTAAATCTGTGAAATCGATGCACATTCTCCACTTTCCATTGCTTTTCCTTACTAATACTGGGTTGGCCAGCCATTCCGAGTGCATAACCTCGCGTATTACTCCGGCATCGAGCAGTTTTTCTACTTCGACCTTTGCTGCTTCTTCTCTTTCCCCCGAAGCCTTTCTAAGCTTCTGTTTCCTTGGCTTCGCTTTGGGGTCCACATTTAGCTTGTGCTGAATGATGCTTCGACTCACTCCTTGCAGGTCTCTAGGGGACCACGCGAAGACATCGTTGTTTCTGCGAAGGAACATGACATGTTGTTGCTGATCTTCTGCCGGGGCCTCTGCCCCTATTGTAATCTTCTTATCTTCTTCATGATTTAGTAGCACTATTCTAGTAGGTCCTTCTGGTGCAGCCTTCGCACATTTCTCTATGGTTTTCCTGCTGTGCCCTGCTTCGGCACCCGTCGAAGGGTCTGCGATGTTGTGGACATTTCTTCTTCCTGGGGCTATGCCTACTTCGATTCGCCTAGCAACTCGCTGATCTCCCAACACCTTTATGACTCCTTCTGGGCCAGGCATCTTCATGCATAAATAAGCGTGGTGCGGTATTGCTCCGAATTTATTGAGGAACCCCCTCCCAAATATCGCATTGTATGGGTAACTAATGTCCACCACGTCGAAGGTAATTTCCTCTGTGCGGAAATTCATCTGTTCGCCAAGCGACACTGGGATTGTTAATTTTTCCCAGAGCGTTGATTGTGTTTCCGCCGAAGCCCAGCAATGGCGACCCAGCTTGTTTCAAGTCATTTCTTCGCAGCCCCATCTTATCGAAGGCATCAGAGAAGATAATGTCTGCAGAACTTCCTCCATCGATCAATATCCTGTGTACTTCGTTTCCCGAGATGTTCGCGGTAATGACTAGGGTATCTGTGTGCGGATAATCTAATACCCTCATATCCTCTTGTGAGAATGTAACCACGTTGGTCCCACTCCGACGTGGTTAACCCTTCGTACGTATTCTTTTCGCAGTCTCTTGGATTCTGTTTGCTGGCTGGACCCCCCTAAAATAGCCAGCACCACATTGTACCCATTGTTTATGGTATTAACTAATTTGCTACTTTCTGGTGGTGCCTCAATTGCAGGTCTTGGCGGAGGCGGGGGTAGATCACCCCGAATGTTCAGTTGCCTAGTTTGATCAAATTGGGCTGAAGGTGCAGGTGCAAATTGTGGTGCTAGAATTTGATGCCATTGGTTCGGAAACATCATGTTCTGATTGTGGTTTTGCCACCCTTCGCCTCTTGCGAAACTTGTTGCGTGGTGAACTGTCCTTCCGTTATCCATTGACTGCTTCGCTATACTTTCTTTCATGGCCACGACTTGTGGGCAATGTTTAGTCCGGTGGCCTGCTCCTTCGCCGTGCAGCTCACAGTAAAAGGTTGCTGGGTCATGCGAAGGTCTTCCTCCTCTACCTCCGCGGCCTCTTCCCCTGCCCGCCCGGCCTCCTCTATTGGACGAGTTGTAGGCTTCGCACAAGCTTTGGACTGCTTCGGGCGGGCCGGGGTTGATCTGGTTGATTTCTTTTTGGCTTGGATAATCAGGACCTTTGGATTTTCTTGGACGCTGAGGTCTGTCTCTCGGATTGCCACCAACTGCCTCCTTATGTGGTGCATGCTTTGCTCTTGAGGCCGTAAACTCGTTTTTCCTTCGTAGATGATCGAGTTCAGATCTTGAGTATTCTTCCATCTTGTTTAGTAGCTCTTGGACGCTTGTGGGTCTTTTTCTAGTGAGCTTCCCTGCCAAAAGGCCCCCTCTGATGCCCTGTATTGCGGGATCGATGATGGTATCTTCGCTCAGTCCCTTCGCCTGACAATGTATGTGTATGAATCGGCGCATATAGCTTTGTAAAGTTTCTGCCGGTTGTTGCTTTAGCGCGAAGAGGTCGGTTGCGATGATGTTATCCGCCCGGTTCCCTTGGAAGTTGCTGTATAGGGAAGTGCGCAGCTGTTCCCATGAATATATGGATCCCGGGGGCAGAGCGGAGTACCACAACCTTGCTATTCCCTTGATCGCCAATACGAAAGCCTTCGCCAAGGTTACACCGTCTCCGCTAGCTGACTCTACGGCTGCCTCGAAGCTCATGACAAATTCTCTCAGATCCGATTCTCCATCGAACATAACCACTCTAGGCATTTTGAATCCTAGCGGCCATGGCTGATTTTGCAGGTCCATTGCTAGGGGTGACTCAGGATCTCCCGTGGAAGATCTTCACCGAACTTCTTGCGAGGCTCGTATCAAATCTCCCAGTGGTGTCGACCGGCGAGACATGCCTTCTGCTTGGAGTATATCGATTTCCTCCTGGATCCTTTCCAACGTTTTTCTTGCTTCGTCTGCCCGCCGGCGGTACTCCGCAGCTTTCCGGGTCGCTGCTAGGCCATCCAACATGCGCTTTTTGTGCGCAATCTGCCTTTCCAACTCCACAGCTTCTAGCCTAGCATTTCGTCCTTCGTTTGTTTCTTCATCATGTTCCAACTTGACGAAGTCGCCTAGTTCCTCCCATTCTTCGCTTCGCCCTCTTTCGCCTTCTTTTTCTGGAAGATCGAAGCGAATGCGATCTATTGGCTCCATGATCGGCATTTGCTCCGTGTCCACCCGTAGTGTGTCGTCATGTCAGCCATCGGCAGTTTGTTGTGGCGCTGTGTCAACTTCGCAATGCTGCTCTTGTACAGCCGAAGCCCCCCCCCCCCCGCGATCGAAGCATTTCCTGATTCTGGTACCGTCGGAGTGGTTTTGTCGGCCGAAGGTCCGACCATGGCCCTGTCGGCCAAAGGTCCGACCATGGCTGGGAGTTCTAGTAGCGCCTCCGCTCCTCCAGGTGGCTTCGCTTTCTTCTTGGGTGGCATGCCTTCGTGGGTTCGATCCTGCGGATGGCGCCAATTGTTGGGATTGGAGTCCCAGACAAGGAAGGCCTTCGGGGGAGAGGTGGCGAAGGCCCTTATAGTGACATGTACTGGAAGTAGAATAGTTTTCGATTACCTTTCACAGTTACACTGTGGCTCTATTTATAGCTCGTACCCGGCGATCACGGGCCCGGTTTACATATATTACCCCCTAACATGCTACATTCCCAGAATATCCGGGGGTAATATGGTACAAATGAGTATGATCCCATAATTACAACCGTGCCCAGGACAACTGGGCCCACTGTCAAACTGGTCTCCCAACCGAAGGATATCGAAGCCCTCTTCATCCGACCTCTTGACGAGCTGCCTTCGCCGCCTCCTGGTGAAGGCCTGGTCTTGTCTTCGCATGGTTCGAAGGACGCGGGACGCGAATCGGGGCTTCGCCCGACAATCGAGATCGGTCAACCTTCGCATACGCCAATCCGGTGAGAAGAAGATGCAACCAGCGCGACAGCTGTCCCGCAGCACCTCCAACTAACTTCGCAGTTGTCTTCGGGTGCGGGGATGGTGGGAGATGATCCCCAACACAGTCAATTCTACAACCAGCAAAATCCACATCCGGAAAGCCACGAAGAGAAAACGAAGAGGATGCAGAAAACCAAAGGTCATACTCGAGGGTGTGCTTGAGATACCTGAGAATGTGTTTCACCGCTTGGCGGTGAGACGTCCTCAGTGAAGCCTGGAAGCGAGCACACAAGCAGACGTCAAAGTGGATATCAGGTCTTGTCACCGTCAGGTACAGGAGGGACCCGATCATGCTCCTGTACTCCCACTGGTCCACCTCCTCGCCATCTTCATCTGGATCAAGCACGGTCGAGGTAGCCATCGGTGTCGCCAATGGCTTTGTATCGCTCATATCGAACTTCTTCAGCAAATCCTTAGTGTACTTCGTATGGTGGATGAATGTACCTTGCTTGCATTGCTTGATTTGCAGCCCAAGGAAGAAGTTGAGCTCACCCATCATTAACATCTCGAACTCTCTGCTCATAGTTTCTGCAAACTTGGCCATAAGTGCATGAGAAGAGCCACAAAAAATGATATCATCCATGTAAATCTGAACAAGTAAGAAATCATTACCATGCCTAAGAGTAAACAAAGTTTTATCAGCTGACCCCATCATATACTCATGCCCTAGCAAGAAAGACTTGAGCCTATCATACCAAGTCCTAGGTGCCTGTTTAAGCCCATACAAAATTTTCTAAAGCTTGTATACTCTATGAGGGTATTTGGGGTGCTCAAAGCTTGGGTGTTGCTTGACATAGACCTCTTCCTCTATGAAACCATTAAGAAAAGCACTCTTATCCATTTGGTACAACTTGAAACCTTAAGATGCCGCAAAAGCAAGGAGGATTCTAATGGCTTCTAGTCTAGCTACTGGTGCAAAAGGTCTCTCCAAAGTCTATCCCCTCTACCTGAGTGAAACCCTGAGCTACTAGTCTAGCATTGTTTCTTACTACAGATCCATCCTCCCCTTGTTTGTTTTTGAAAACCCATTTGGTGCCTATGGTGTGAAAATTGACCTAACTTGAATCGGATAAAGGATGTCCAACATCATGGGGCTCAAAGGAAGCAACGAATGCAGAATCAGAGAAATGAACATGAGAAGCAGATTTGGACCTAGTTATCCTCTCACCAAGGTCGTCGATCATCAGCTGTTGGGGGTGTCACCGCTGAATGTGTTGAGGGGCTTCGTGCTGCGAGATGACCTCCCCCTCAAACACTACTGGTGCAAGCTCGAAAGCAGGTGAAGTGGAAGTAGAGGCTGCAAGACCCTCTAACGGTGTTGAGGAGGCAGGAACCAGCACGGGAGTGAGTGCAGTAGTAGGAAGTAGTGGATCATCCTCGTCATCCCCGAAAGCTAGAAGGTCACCGTCTACAAGATGCTTTCGCTCATCTCCTGATCACTCGCACACTCAAAGACAGGACTAGCACAAGGGGTTGATTCATCAAAGGTCACATCACAGGACTCCATGATGGTGTTAGTGTCAAGATTAAGAACCTTATAAGAATGACCATGAGGAGAATACCCCCAAAAAATGCCATCAGAAGAATGCGACTCGAACTTGTCAATATTGTCATGCTTTAGTATGAAGCACTTGCAACCAAAGACTCTCAAATACGAAACCTTTGGCTTCCTCCCAAAGCGCAACTCATAAGAAGTCAAATTCAAGATCGAACGCAAAAAAATCTGATTGGAGATGTAGCACGCTGTGCTTATGGCCTCAACCCAAAACCTCCTAGGAGTCGTATGCTCATCGAGCATCATCCTAGCCATCTCCACTAAAGTTCTGTTTTTCCTTTCAACCATGCCATTCTGTTGAGGAACGCGTGGGCAGAAAATTGATGCTCATATGCCATGCTCATGACAGAAAGTATCAAAGAGATAGTTCTTGAACTCAGTGCCATTATCACTTTGAATTGCTTTCAATGCACCAGGGAGTTTCTTGAACAATATCAAAGCTAAGCTCCAAAAGTTTGAGAACACTTCGTCCTTGCTCACCAGAAAGAAGTCCCAAGAGTAGCGAGAGAAATCATCAACAATGACAAGAACATACCACTTCCCACCAGCCGAACGAACCCGAAAAGGACCAACAGTGTCCATATGGAGAAGTTCTTCCTGTCGTTCAGTCATCACCAGATTGACTAGTGGGTGAGGAGCGGCAATCATCTTGCCATGCCGACAAGGAGCACACACAAGGTTCTTCTCACACACAAGGTTCTTCTCAAACTTAAGCTTGGGCAATCCTCGGATCAAGCCTAGGGCTCTCAAACGAGTAAGCAAATCAAAGCTCATATACCCTAGTCTCCTATGCCACATCTAAAGCTCAGAAGAAGGTTGAGGAAGTAAACACCAAGAAGAACCAGAAGACTCAGAAAAATTAGCTCCAAAAACTCTCCCAACTCGAGAAATCTTGCAAATTAAAGCGCCAGAAGAGTCAAGAACTTGAGAAGTATTGCGTTTGAAATGCACTTCCAAATCCTCATCTAGCAACTGAGATACATAGAGAAGATTGTATCCTATATGCTCCACCAAAGCCACACCGTTATCTTACATTTGGCTTTCACCCTTCCTTTCCAATCATCCCTGAATGTGATGTACTTGTGTTGCTTCGCGGGGGTGAGGCTGGAGAACCATGATGAATCTTCGGTCATGTGGCGCGAACAACCGAAGTTGATGAGCCACTTCTTCTCCAGACCTCTGCCTACCACCTATATATGAGAATAATAGAAGGAGGATGGCTCAATATTGGGGTTAGTCAAAAACCTTCTAGGAATTCAGTACTGGGTTATCCGCCCTGAAGCAGAAACAGTAGGTGCATGCAACTCAACACCAACATTTGGGGAGTACCATGATGAGGAAAATATGGTCCGCCAAAGCGCTGGGACTCAAAGCCTCTTACATGTGGACCAAAACCATATAAGTCACTGTAAAATCCATGCCAGGCAACACCTCTAGAAAAAGAGTGAAAAATGCTAGAGACTTATGGGTAGGAGCGTGGAAAAGACTCATTTACACCAACAGAGGGGCGATACATGTCCTGGGTACTCCACTCCCACTCACGCCGCTCATTCCTTCTACGGCGAAAGTAAAACCCAACCAAGTGACCCTCTCTCTACTAGTAGGTGCAGTGGTAGTGCCTCTCGGGAACTCGACTACTGGTCACTCTAGGCTCTCTTACAGGGGCTCTCATCTGAGACTATGAAGCTCTCTTGGGTTGTGGTGTGGGCTTCTTCTTGGTAGGCTGTGGTGTGAGTTTCTTTTTGTTGGGTTGCGGTGTGATATTGATTTTGTATTTCTCATCTTCTAGGGTAGTAGGTGTGGTGAAAACAGTCTTACTCTCTCCATTGTAAGCCACCCTCTCAAAACCCAACCCAAGAGCCAAACCCGTCTTATCGGCACACATCTTGATCTTGACCAAGATTAAATTCATTTTGCCCTTGCCTTCTGAGCATTTATCCACTAGAGAAAGGAGATACTCATTCTCGGCTAAAAACTTTTCAACTTGCCCTTTAACCCAGTTGAGTTTGTCCTGAAAGATGATGCGGGTGGGACAATTCAGCTGCACATCCTTCAAACTCCCAGCACTCTCCAGTCTTGATTCCAACTTATTGATGCACACTGCTTCCAGTTCCACATCCTTTGGAAGCAAAGGACAATTTATGCAAGCGCCTAAGAGAGTGGATCTAGACTCCTCCTCAGAGAGCTTCTTCTCAACAGTCTCAAGTTGACTGGCAACTTGAGCATGCAAAGCCTGAAGCTCAGCAAGTTCTGTCATAACCACCAAACAACTCTCACACTCCTCTTCATCACGCCTAGACCTAAGCAATGCAAGCTCAAAGAAATAGACTCATACTTAGGCTTAAGCTCCCTCAACTCACGTACAACTTTCTTAAGTAACATATCCTAGCTAATGAAAGCATCATTCAAGGTATCAACTTGGATGGAAAGCTGGTCATAGGAAGGTAATACCTCAGAGGGATCAAGCTTGGGGTCATTGTTGTTGTTGTCGTCCGCCATGAAGCAGAGGCCGGTGAGGTCCTTGGCCTTCTTCTTGCTCTTCACTTGCGGTTCATCCTCCTTTGAGCTCTCCTCCTCGCTTGAAGAGGTGTCGATGTCGCTGAGAGCTGCTGCAAACGCCCTAGAAGCCGTCTTGGCCATCTTGTCGTGGTTCTTCTTGAAGAAGGGCTTTTTGTTCTTCTTCTTGTGCTTATCGTAGTCGTGGTTGCGGTCTTCCGTTGAGCTTGGGGCAGTCCACCTTGAAGTGGGTGGTGTCACCACACTCAAAGCAGGCACGGGAACTGCCCCTCCTCTAGTCTCGACGGTTGTTGTAGAAGCGGGTGAATTTTTCATGATCAGTGCAAGATCCTCATCATCAAGCACATCCACCTGCTCCTCTGTGATAGAGATCAAAGAAGATAAAGCAAAACCACCAGATAAAGTGTTAACACAAGAAACACCAATTCCAGATTGGTTGCCACCGCTAAGTCCGGAAACCAATGCCATGTTCTGAGACAGGGGGTTTCCGAGACCAATTTGAGTTGCCTTGGTTATCTCGGTGGACTTGAGCTTGCTGAGGAGTTCATCACAAGTTAACATGTCATAACTTGATGACTCTTCAATACTCGAGATCTTCACTTCCCATATGTTACGATCTAGAGCATAGAGAAGCTTGATCGCTCTCTTGTGGTCAGAATAGGGTAAAACACCAGTTGACCGAAGATTGCTAACAATTCCATCGAAGCGAGCAAACATGGCATCCAAAGACTCTCTGGGGCATTGCACAAATATTTGATTTTCTTGATTGTATGTGCTTTGGCGTCTGGTCTTAATCTGATTGGTGCTTTCATGAAAGACACTCAGAATATTCCAGATCTACTGGGCAATGCGGAGGTACTGAACCCTGTCAAACTCATTCCGACTCAGGCTTGTGAACAAAATATATCTGGCCTTGTTGTTGGCCTCATACTGTTCGTTTTGAACTTGAGTCGTGCGAGCAGCAGGGATCTCATAGTTGGAATCAACTACCTCTCAAATTGCACTTCATTGGCTTAAGAGATAAACCTCCATGCGTACCTTTCAGTACGAAAAATCACAGCTATCAAACAGCGGAATCTTCCCACTTCTCTCCTTGTCGCCTACGGATCACAAAGCCGGTTAAAGTCAACAAGTGATCAAACCTGCTCTGATACCAATTGTAGGAACGAGATTAGCAACTAGAGGTGAGTGAATAGGCACATCAACAAATTTCTTGCGAAATCGATGACCTTCTCCTATTTGGATGACCCAACACACCTCAAAACTTAGGCGGAAGCAAAAATAAAGAGAAGTTCTAACAAGAGAAAATTGAGGTAACACGACTCCACGGCTGGTATATGAACCATAGATTTCATTTAAGATCAATCTATGTGTCTTAGCACTCGAAAGATCACAATTTGCAAATAAACAAGAAAAGATGAATACCGAGTAACGAAACTCTCCAAGTTGATTGTCTAGAGGCAAGGGAATTAAAGACCCAATTATACAAGCGTGTGTATGTGAATTTTATGCCTCTAACAACAAGAAGAATGACCTCACAAGGTACTGAAATTTCAGCCCAAAAACTAAAATAAAAATCAAAACCGAAAACCGAAAAACTTGCAAACTTGCAAGGGAACCAACAGAGGAAAACTAAAAGGAGGGGAATTCAAGCATATGCAAAAACATAAATTTCATTGCTCAAATAAGTCAGCCCTATTTTAGATAAATTACAAAGATTTATCTCTCAAAGCTCTCACCTATTACATAGGCTAAGCACTCATCCCTCTCTCCTCTAAAACCCTAGCTCTAAGCTCTCAAATAGGTGGCACAAGAGGCGCTCAAGTGGCTGGTTTAAACTCTCCCATAGCCCTACCCTTCTATTTATAAGCCTAATAAACTTGACCCCTAAATTTTCTAGCTACTACCAAGGGTATTTTGGTTCATTTTATTCTCCATTCATCGGACGTCCGCAACGCCTTCACAATTTAGCTTCGCCTTGACGCAAGCTTCGCAATAGTGCCACGTACTCCTCCAGTCTTCCCACGGTTTTGAGATCAAACCGGGAAACCGCCTGCACACTTCTCAAAGTGTGACTCACCGTCTTGCTTACACCTTAAGCAAGTGTTTCGATGTCAACGCATGTACTCCGTCATGCGATCCTGACCGCAGGCAAGTTTCTCCCGCTCCCGATCCCTCGACCGCCTTGTCACTTTTACTGGCATTCCCTTCGCTTGACTTCGTCAACACGCTGTCTCCATCCACTTTCAATGCTTTGCTTGAGATCTACGTGTTCAGCTAGGATCACCCTTGACTCCGCCCGACCTCCTTGATCGTTAGGCACCAAACACTCCGCTTGGCTCCGATCATCCCGCCATCGACCGCCAAGTTGCATCCATCACCTGCACACCATGAGACAAGCAAACACATATCTCTAACTTCAATTTCAATTAGTCTATAATCAATATGCTCAAATAAAATCCCAAATCAATTCAAATCACATCAAAGCTCATGTAAAACCGAAGATCATCAAATCAAATAAATGACAGTATCAATCACTCATCACATGCAAACCAATGCACATTTTAATTTGGTTTCTCATATGTTATCAAAGCCTCAATTTGATGTTCAAATCGCAGTGATTTCGTGGCTTTGGCTGTCGACACCATGTGTCCCCGATAAGAACATCGACTGCTTCTAAGAGCTCCATTCTCAGAAAGCAATCTGCAATCACCAAGGCCCTGGTCGATCCATGAATTACAGATTAGAGAGACTATTATGTTTTGCTGCAGGTGTACTCATCAATTATATGGCAGTGCCTACTCTGCTACTAAGTTTCTCTCATGCTACCGTATTGGCTCTGTAGCGTTTAGGCTATAAACTTGTACCCTTGGGATTTTTTCCTTAGTTCTTGTACTCTGGACTTACCTTGCTTAATATAAACCCGCTGTTTATCAAATAAAAAACTTCCCAAGCCGGATTAGCCGCGCGACCACGATCCTCAATGGGCCAGCATGTCAGGCCATATAGCACTGGTTGACCAAAGATCCTCAGCGCCCGTCCAAAACATAGTCAGCGGTCACCGCGACAAGTCTACCCGTTGACCAAAGAACGGGAACGTAGAACCGCACCAGGTCGGAGCTTGCGCGGCGCGGCTGCCGGCGAGGCAAGCACGAGCCTGCATTGCCAAGCTCGCCGAGAAACAGCGGACCCGGGAGCTACATTGCCAAGCTCGGCCTCTGGAACCTGTACCAGTCAATCTGGAAGCCCGTATTATGGATAAATTCTATTGTGTAACGGGACAGTATGCAGCTCAATGTATGGATCATTATATTGTATTGCTCACGTGGAAAAGCTGATGAGGAAACCACTCCGGCTGGTGTGAAAATTAAATCTAAAGCTGAAGAACCCATCAAATTAAGTCTGAAGGCTCGTAGGATTTCTGTTCTCTTTTGTTCACTCCTCGGTCTTAATTCTATAGCTATAGGAGGTGAGCAAGGGTCATTGCAGCATGGACTCCGCAATCTAGTGCGTACGTATCTTCTATCTTGATTGTCCATTTCTCTTATCTATCTGTTGATTCTCTCATCTACTCTATATTTTTTTATATAACCTTTTAACACGAATCTCAACACAAATACATGACGAAGATAGAGAGTATACACAACGTTATGAAATTTTCACTTCCTGCCAGCATGTCATTAAAGCAGCCAATATAGCATTGGTCACTTTCAGCGACCATCCAAACATTTCCACATATCCCCTGGGAACGCTATGTGCTGATGAGTCCTCGAGGAAGATTGACATTTCTGAATCTTACGAAGGCGAGAGCCTGAGAAATATATATATTCGTAATGAATACTGCAATGTGTGTGCTTGAAAAGTTGCAGCCTCCGAATATGAAAATATCACTAGAAGATTAGATCCGTGAACAGCTTGACCAAGGAGGGTGGTGTTCACGACCTGATGCCGCGGCGGCCGTAGGTCGGCCGAGGATCTCTGAGGGCTCCTATGCAACAATCGACCGATAGTAGTGCTAAGGCCGGTTATTCTACGAGTTTTTTTATTTTTATATTTTTTCAATTAAAAATTTAAATAAATAGATTTTTTGGAGAAAAAATTGTAAAACTAGGCGCCTGCAGCCTCCTGATAGGGCTACACAGACCTCTGAGAGGGCGGTTAGGCCTGCTAACCGCCCTCTGGGAGGGCGGGTGGCCTAACCGCCCCCTCAGAGGGTGGTAAGGGTGCTAACCGCCCTCTCAGGGGGCGGGTAGAGCCTGGGAGGGCGGTTAGCAGACTAGCCGCCCTCTGAGGGGGCGGTAATGATATTTTTTGGACCAAAAATTGCAAAATATTGTGTTTTTTTTATCAAAATTTAAAATAGAAAATTTACAAAATTTGGAATTAACAAGATTGAAGAGGAGTGAAAATGATATATTGAGGAAGCGAGAATTTGTAGTAGGTTACGTAGTTGTCGGAGAATAAAAAATCAGTATTTGCGAATAAATTGTATATGTGAAGCACGCGTAGCATATTACGCGGGTATGAGGTTGCGAACGGTGACAAACATAATATTAAACATACGGTGAAAAACATTACATGAGACTGTAACCATGACGACACGACGAGGAAAAGAAGGTGGCATGTACGGTTCGCACTAAGACCTTCTTATTAGTGCGCCGCTCCTAATCATAACATGCCTTAGGGAGTGAAAGTATGTCGGGTTACATTAGATACTCTCCACTGAGTGCATCTAGGATATTTCCCTTTCGGAGGGCATCGGGACCTGCCGCCTTAGCACGGCGGGCTCTCTCCTGCTTCCTTGCCCTCTCAGCCTCCCGAGCCTGAGCCACGGTATGGTCGTGCGTCTCCTTCCTTATGCGCTCATCTTCCTCCCGCTTTAGGCGAAGTTCCTCTTGCTGCTGCTCGTACTCCCGACGTGCGTAAGTTTCCCTTCTCCACCTTATGCTTATATCGACCCATTGCTTCTGTTCCTCATTTTGCTCATTGTCGAGCCATTGAATAAAATCGCAGAGCGGTGGAGGGGACTGAACAAATAGAACAAGATGAGAGGTTAGTAAAATAAGGTGCAAAATCGGCAAAGATGTGGCTGATATTTGTTGCTATACCGGTGGATACTCATATGTTCCATGTTGAGACTTGTCATATTCGTAGTTGGCACACATGAAGAAGCGTAGCCCATAGGTGTATGAGATGTCCTGCGACTCGCGGAGCCTGTAATGGTTACCACAGAAACACATCGGTGGTTCGATATCTTGAGGGATGAAAATCCCCTAATGTTTCTTTGGTGGGCTTGATGGATATGAGGAAGATATTGCACTTGAGAGATCTGAGAAATGAGTGGTGCATCAACATATGGAGGTTCGACTATTTATGGTGGGGGAAGGCAGGAGCATTGGATTCGCTCTTGAAGAAAGGAGTGAGTGGAAGGGCTCAGACAGTGGCAGGAGCATTGGATTCCATCTTGAAGAACGGGAAAGTTGTGTCATTAATGGTGGACAGAGATTCCATGTTTATTGGTACCTGTGTTGTCATTTATTGTGTGGTAAAAGCTATCCGGTGTTGTCACTTCTTGTCTAAAGCCTGCGCAAGGAGACATGTGTTGTCATGTCATGGTTAAAGTTCAGTAGTGTGGTCACTTCGTGATTAAAGTTACACTTCCGACAGAGTAAGCGAGCTGTCACTTCGTGTATAAGTAGCTTTGTAAGATATACATTGGTGAGGACGATAGAATGTAGCATGTGGTCATGTAGGATTAAGAAATGCAACTAGCATGCCATCACATTGGAAGAAGAAATGCAGTTACAACATGCTAAGTGGACCATAAAGATTACACGTGTCTGAATACGTAAGAGTACATCACGAATTGAATATGCATATGTAAGTTACAAACACAAATATAAAATTCTACTACTGTCTCCCCGCTGTCGTCGGCCGTGCCCCCCATCGTGGTCCCGATGCCGCTGGTTGACCCTCACGTGGCCCGTGGAGTAGGTGAGGGGGTCGGGTGGACCGACCTGTCTGGTAGGCCTAGTAGGGAGCACCGGTGTCAAGGCCTTGTCATGCGTGGGCTGTGTCCGAAGTGGAGCACTGGGTACCTGGGACCGCTGGAGGACGTCGTAGTCAGGTGTGCCCCCGAAGAAGTCCCAAACAAGGTCGTACATGGGGTCCGGGCTAGCCTCATCCTCTTGACTAGGGTACGAGGACTGTGAAGGATCTGCTGGCATCCATGTGTACTGGCTGGAGGGGCCTACGAACAAATAATTATATTAGATATGGACAATGTGGAAATGAAAGTAGTTGTAAAAAATGCACAATTGTACCTCTGTGGTATGTCGGTGTAGCAGAAGATGGCTAGGCGGGCGTGGTGTAGTATGGCTCGAACGGTGCTGGTGGGATAGGGTGTGGGGCAGCTGAAGACGGGCCGGCCTCATCACCGAAATAACCTGTGCACAATATTAGCTGAATTGCTGAATATATTGAATACGGGGATGAAGGGGCACCCAGTACCTGAGGGTGGACACACAAGGCTCGGTTTATGAGGTTGCATCGAGGCTTGTGTAGGTGCACCTAATAAAAGTTTAACAATCATTGCACCAGTAAGAAACAAATATATTTCAACGCCATGTGAATTAAAAATTCGTACCTATTTGCTCCGCTACTGGACGTGGTAAAAGGGGTCGTGTGGGTGCTAACACCGATGAACGGCGGTGCACATCTGACCTCCGGGATGACTCGGCGTGGACCCCACTAGACCTGGAAGGCGCTCCAGCTACATCTGTGGTGGACCGACATGAGGTAAGCTTCAAGGCGCGCGCGGTCTTGTCGAAAACCCGCTTAACGAAGCCCACGACATCCGTCGCACTTAGGTGCATCCCTTGCCTGAGGCGGTCCATGATACCAGCTGCATCCCTATGAACATCGTAAATGATATCGGCCTGTGGATACGAACAAGAAAAAAATAATTTAAATGTACAGTTTTTGTTTCTTGAGTATGGACTACTGACTTGTAAGTAAAACATACTGCTAATGCAGCGTCCTCGTCCCAATGGATCGGGTATGCCTCCGTAGTCGACGCGATATGGGGTCGGACACACTCAGGGGTGTAGGTGACCCGTGTTCGTGTACGTGGAACGTACCACCGTAGGTAGTCGTTGAAGCTCCGCTCGTCGAAGGGACGCGCCTCCTCCACGACATCCTGTAGCGCTTGGGCCCATGCTGAGACGTATGGGGCCAAGCGATCTGCCCAGAGGTTGCCAGCCGGCTGGCCTTTGCGTGTGTACCTGCAAGTGAACCATGTTAAATATAATTCACAGTAAGACGAATGTTACGAAAATTTTAATTATGCATATGTACCTGTGGACGTGCACGGGGACAGTACGAATGTGGACGAGAGGGAATGCCTGGTGACGGCCAAACTGCCGCATGACGCGGTGCGGTGAGTACTCCTCAATGTAGATGTCGAAGACAAGCGATGCCTTCGTAAGCCAGTACTCCCCATCGCGGGTACACAACGGCAACAAACCCAAACCCCTACGGCCTTGGACGACCAAGAAGCTGTACAGCTGCCAGACCACGTCGTCCGGACGTAGCCTGTCGAACTGGGACCAAAAATGCTCGTAAGCGTTGCGAGGCTGCTCATGCGCCTAGTGTGGCTGTGTGACAAACATCGTTAGAAATAACATGCGTGCCAATGAAAGTGTTAACAAAAAGTACGTACCCGACGACGACACCAAATCGAGGCCATGGTAGGCGCGTCCTCCTCTAGCTCGCCGTACCATTCCTCTGGGTACGGGGAGCGGTCGACCACTAGCCTGCCTATGGCGAACCGCTCGTAGGACCACAGTTACAGAAGAAGTGGGCACCTAGCAAAAGTGGCTAGTCGCTCATTCTTTGTGCACGCGTCGCAGAGCACCCGATATGTCGCAGCAAGGACAGTAGATGCTCAACTGAACTGCGATACCTCCTCGCCATCAGCATCCGCTATCAACCTGGCGTACGGCAGAAGCGTCATCGCAACCAGGTGGCCTTAGCCGCTGGTGAACATAACCCACCCAAACAACCAAAGCATATAGACCTCCAAATGCCTGGAGACCAAGTTTGTGTTGGCCTGGGGGTGCATGTACGCCGGCTGCAAATATGACAGGTGTCAATAATGATCATAACTAGATACTCAAATAGGAAATGAGAGGTTGTATTGTACCGAACCTGAAATTGTAGGATCCACTTCTTCGTTGGCCCTCGTGCATTGGACAAGAAGTCAGGCACGTAAGGAGGTGCGTCGGGCTTCCGCTCAACTGGGCCAAAGCACTAATGCATGACATTGATCCAGTCAACATCCATATCAATGACCCCAACCGCAACTCCCGCGTAAGGTAGGCCTAAGAGGTAGCCTACATCCTGCAAGGTCAGGGTCATCTCGCCGCACGGGAGGTGGAACATATGTGTCTCCGACCTCCATCGATCAACCAGTGCTGCTATTAGCGATAGGTCACAATAGGTCAACTGGGCCAAAGCACTAATGCATCGATCAACAGGAGGTGGAACGACGCGTCGCTGCCTCAGGGTTCTCCGTCGATCGGGCCTCAACCAAATGGCAAAGTGGTAGGAGTCCCACCGCTGCCAACCTGAAAGTATCGAAGTACATCAATGATATGGCAATTTCGTATGGAAGTATTGAAGTAATTGTGCTTCTACCGATCATCGATCGTAAGCAGCTCTCCAGGGCCCCGTGGTTGGAACACTCCTAACTCCGTCTGGTGCTCGACGGACAAGAAGCTACGGTGCCTCTTGTCAACTGCAGGGTCCAGAAGCTCAGGGGTCGCAGGGTCCGCCATATCTGCATTTGAAAGACATTTACATTAATGCATTGCTAGATGTAGACAGGAACAATATACATCGAATGCAAATTAGCTATACAACTATATGCAACATGAACATATTGCGACATGTACTTACAAATGAAGGTTCAAATGCTAGAAATCGAAGTACAATTAAGACAACAAGCTACGCTAAATACAATCACACTACAACGCGTCATAATACTCACCTAGACAACAGGTGCATTTTTAGGGCAATACTTGTACGTGTGACCTGTTTCATTGCACTGGCTGCATCGCTTGACCCAAGGACCCACCTCGGATTCATCCATATCGTTGCGAATCCGATGAGTTTGCCGGCGGCCAGGTGCGTTCTTCATCTTTTCCAAATCAGGCACATAGATTCGTGAAGGCCCTGGATTACTTGTAAAAGTGTCAACAATGCCGTAACCATACAGCTCATGATTTCAAGTGTTCAGTATTTGATCCTTCATGAAGTACTTTGAAACATATTGCCTGTGAAGCATATTGTGCTCCACACACGCAGCTATGACGTGTGTATAAGGTTTGTGGAGTAATTGTGGCTTTTGGCAACTACAAATGCATGTCCCACTCCTTAGCACACACTCTTGAACATGCCGCTCATGTCTTCCACCCCTCCGACCCTTATCCCGGCACAGGACACTGAACCTGTGCTCCGCAGTCCCCTCTTGATTTGTGCGATGCATGTGGGCCTTCTTTGTGACCTTCTCCATATACTCACATAGCATCTGTCCATACAGCATACGATTGTCCTCCATTACATTTTAGCAGCTGCGTACCGATCAATAAAATACTTACAGGTCCCATGCAAAATACCTTCTACAATTCCAACAAGTGAGAGAGACCTCATTCCTCACATGACCCAGTTATAAACCTCATCAAGATTTGTTGTCATTACTCCATACCTTGCCCCACCACTGTCGTACAACAAAGCCCATTTTTCATTTGGCTCATTACGTATCCACTGTGAAAAGCTCCTAATAGCTGACCCTGACCTCCTTACTATCTGCGGAGTATCTGTTGGGAGAGGTCCAAGAGCTATCGGTTCATCACAATTATGTGCAGCCTCTGTTGTCTGATTTAGAGTTAGTTCATCCAGTCTTGCCCATAGGGCATTGAACTTCCGTTGCTGGTTTTGACTGCACAACTTTTTGAAAAGCTTCATCAACTCTTTGTTTTTAAACTGTCTGTAGAAGTTCGCACCTATATGGCGCATGCACCATCTGCTCTTCAGGTCGGGCCACTGTGCTGCTACACCCCGTCGAACACTACCATGTTGCATATCCAGCAAAGCCTGCAACAACCTTGCATGCCTATCATGAATCAGACACACATCTGGTCGGTCAAGAACAATAGCATGTTTCACCCGTTCAAGGAACCAATACCAGCTGTCCCCGTTCTCACTCTCCACGAAAGCAAACCCCAGTGGCAGGACTTGGTTGTTACTGTCGACCCCAATTGCAGACAATATCTGTCTTTTGTACTTCCCAGTCAGGAATGTTCCATCCAGGCATATGATGGGTCGACAATACCGAAATGCTTTGATGGTTGCAGCGAATGCAAAGAAAGCACGCTGCAATACTCGTTTCCCGCTGTACTCCGCATCAGTCGAGGGGTAGTGCTTGATATCATAGTAGCTGCCTGGGTTCCTTCCATAAATTGTGGCTAATTGACGAGTTAGATTGTAATATGAATCTTCATATGTTCCGAACCTCATCTCAATAGCCTTCTGTTTCGCCCTTCATGTCTTCGCATAGTTTATTGTGTACTGGGACCTTTCCTCAATAGCACGGATTATTGATCGTGGCTCATACCTTAAGTTGTCCACAATATCCCCGTATATAACATTAGCAATAAAGGCAGATAATAGGTTCCGGTGGGCGAACTCTATTTCCTCAATGTGACAATTATGTTTCTTGACTATTGAGCACTGCCAGTAGTCTACCCATTTCCCTTTGAATGCATGCACCCGCCAAGGACATTGAGGCACCAAACACTTCACATCATACTCTCTTTTACTGGATTTAACAACCTTGAACTACCTCCGAAGAGATAGCGACCAGAATTTAACTGCATCAATAACTGCCTCCTTTGTAGGGTACATACCACCCTGAGACACCTCGTTCTCATGGTACTGCCACGGTGTCCGATCAGCCTCTCTAACCACCAGCTTTGAAAATTAATGATCCCTCCACTCTGCAGGCACTGGAGCATTACCCCCCTCGTTAGATGAATCACCATCGGCAAGGCCTTCCTCCAACTCTTGATCCTCCAACTCCATATCTTCAATGATGCTAGGGATATGCCCCCCTTCATTGGCTACACCCATCGATTGCATCTCTAGAATATCTCCAACATCTGCCCTAGTCTCGACATTAACCTGGTCTGATTCATCTTCCACTGCTTCACTTGGTCCTGCTACTGCTTCCGCAGAGTTCACCTCCGTTTGATCTTTCAGGTATGCCTCAGTTAACAAAATCAGAGGCAGACCACGTTCACAAGATATATCTATATACTGCCTCCAAGTTGATGTGGCTTCGATCGGAACAAGCTCCCCAAAATATCCATGACTAGCACGGCTGAGGACAGCTTTCAGCTTCAGCTCATGTTGCTACGGATCCAGTTGGAAAAATCGCATGAGCTATTTACACACACCCACAATGGTCCTCTCATTAGCTTTACTAAGACCCTTCATGACATGACAAAATCCAAACAAATTTACACCGTTAGGACCGTACCTAATTTCACCCTCACCAAAATATATCTGAAAAATTAATTTATCTGCCATCCCTGGAAACATTCGCAAATATAACCAATGTTAAGACCGGCGAACTATATTTCTCAGTATCGGAGAAAATAAATTTACCGACACCGATTCATACATAACAATAGGTTTTCAATAATAACCCTACCCAAACTTACCTACAAATATTACTCTATACAATCTACATTTAATAGCTATTCTACCATGTCGGAATTAATATTCACAGTATACTACCATTTTCTAAACGCTACATCCTAGATCCGCCTATTATCATACAGTGCTAGCTCATATGTCACACAATATAACCCTACAATTATTACTCTATAAAATCTACATATTCAAAACTAACATACTACAAATGATATTCTATATTTCACTGCTATCCTACCATGTCCTAAGTAAAATTGACAATTTTCTACTAAACATAGTATTTTCTAAACCCTAGGTCATACATATCTAAAACCTATGTTATATATTACTACTGTACTAATTAACAACAATAAAAGTATAGAGAAACTTACCGGAAAGTGATCTTCAAATCCGCGGATCAAATACAGCAGGGTTTCACCGGGCTCTCTTCCTCTCCTCTCATCTCCTCCCTCTTTAGAGTTTTTTCTTTTTTCTGAATAAAATGTAAATTTTACCTATTTTAAGCCCTTTTATAAGTAGGGAGGAAGGGTGGAGGCGGCAGGCGCGGACGGGTAACCCCCCTTACCGTCCCCTGAGAGGGCGGTAAGGAGCCGTACCCGCCCTCTTAGGGGGCGGTTAGGCCACCCACCTTCTCAGGGGTGGTTAGCAGGTCTAACCGTTCTCTTAAAAGGCTGACGTCTGGTGTTGCAATTTTTTTCACGAGGAATCTATTTATTTAAATTTTTAATGAAAAAATATATAAAAAAAACTCGTCATTCCACTAGCTCACGTGAACGAGTAGGCCTCCCGCGCGCACCTGGGCTTCCCTTCCCCCGAGCTTGTTCCGAGCAACTGGGCCTCGCACGTGAATGCGCCACTGGGCCTCTCGCAATCTCTTTCAGAATTTTCTTTCCATTTTTATCTTTATGATTTTTCTCCAATGTTTTTGAGAAACTTATATTGAATAAGGTTGAATGAAAAATGTTGTACGAAATGTTCCAAAACGTTGAATCAAACAGTTTAGTTTAATACACGTGATTTATGCGTATAAGTTTTGGTCTTCCACAGAACTTAGCAATTCGAAAGACTAAATTCAACAATTTGTGAAACATAATTTAACAATTGTGAAGATATAATTCAAATTTTTTTGAAAACTCAAATTAAAAAATAGATCTATTTCAATATTTATAAAATTGTTGAAATTTTCAAATAGTACATTCAAATTGTTAAAATTTTCAAAAAAAATCAAAATATAGCCAAATTGGATCCTATTTTGTTGCACTAATTATGATCAACACCATGGCTCAAACTGTTTCTAAAATAGACACCCGGATTGCTTTTTAAGTTTAAAGAGTAAATTTCACTTTGAATCATTTATTAGTGTACTTGGTGCACTTTAAAACACTTTTTAACAACTTCTACTTAGAACCATATATTTGATACTAACATTTCAATTTTCACCGTGTTTAAGGAATCGATCTTTGAACATGCTTATGTGACAAGCAATTCTTTCCGTCTCAGCTCAACATATCCATCTGGGAGGGTAGACTGCTATTTTCAGACTAAGCTTTCTTCCTCTCAGCTTTATTCTTCGTTGTCTGCTTCCACTTTGACCTTAAGTTGCTAAAGTTGCTTCTCCATATCGTAGGATGGTATTGAGTTTATAGTGCCGCCGACCATTTAAAAAGTCATCATCCTGCATGTAATTTAACCCTTGATTATCTATTCGCTAGCATTACAGACAGAGGTGCCGGACCAACAGCGAGGTAGACCATCCTGCATGGACCCATCACTATGGTCGAATTCGCCACCGTCCAGGTCGCCGGATCTACATGTCAGTGTCGAAAAAGCCGTAGCATCGGAGTAGCGCGAGGATTGCATCCGCCTACACGACGGCGCCCGAGGAGTCGAGGCGGACAAAGTACGTTGCGCGCACGACAGTGGGGGAAAGGTCGCAGCTAAAAATCAAGTAGGAGTTGTTGATTCTTCGACGACAGGAGCGGTGGAGAAGACAGCAAGTCAACTTTGGGTAGGTTGTAGATGGGACTGCAGCAATGGTGGCAAACTGACCACTAGCTGCAGGCCTACGACGTGAAGCTTGGGTCATGCCCGTGCTTGGCTCGACTCGACAAGGCCCGACATGTCAATGAGCCATGCTAGGCCTCGCAGGAGATGAGTCATACCAGCCCGGCAGGACATGCTGATTGTGCCAGGAAAGCACAGCCCAGCATGGCCCGAGGCACGATAGGGCCAGCTGGCCCAGCCCGGCCAAGTCCCATCTCTACTCTGATCACTACCTTCAAATTATAGTCCCTGATGCCGACTGTTAACCAAGCATTTCGGCTACCGCTCATCGAAATAGTCTAACTTTACCGGACTGATCCCATCAACAAAAACAACAGATTAAAAGGCGGAAGAGGTGACAGCAAAAAACCACACAAGAGCTATCAGCCAACTAATGATCAGCCTTGAACTCGAAATTGCAGTTAGAAATCTAATCTTAAGCTGAGGCAATGAACATATGACAAACGTGCACATCTTGCAGAACCAACTGGCGATAGTTCGGCAGCAAAAACAAACACAATACAAGCTTAGCTTCAACCAAATTCCAACTTCCGGCTGATTGGATGCACATCTTAGTCGACATTCATCGCACCATAATGGTAGTTGTCAAGCTCCTTGTCCAATTGTTCAGCTGATTTCCCCACAGGTCCCATCCGTCCATAGCCACGTCCACGCCCCTGACCAAAGCTACGCCCACTGCCACGGCCACGGCCACGGCCACGACCGTGCCCTTGTCCTCCCCATCTTTGAGCAAAACCTCCACGCTTCCACCTGAACATAAGCACATCGATTACTGGAAGGTAATGCAATTACAATGAAATGGAAAAGCATGGACTGCAGATGGAATCTTTCATTCTACGATCAGAGATTGTCTGGCAGCTCACAAAAAGAAAAGATCTCAGGCAACGTAGTTCCTTTTTATTTTTTTAAAGACATTACATACCAATTTGGTAGTTTAAGTTACACCGTATGCAATTAGTTGCTCATTGCTCCCATATACTAATACCGCAAGCACAATGTATCATTGATACACAACACAGGTGCACAAATCCATAGTCAACAACCACAAACGGAGATAAATAGATATCAAATCACCACAAGGTTCCCAAAGATGTACAAGACATAACAGCGTCAGCAGAACCATCAGTTGGAAGACTTGTTCTATATGGTTGTTTCAGCATGGCTTTTTTTTACTGGTCATAGGAGGGAAGATGCGCTATTTGGAATTTCAATGAAGGTTAAGAAGCTAAGAATATATCTAGACAAGAGAGCCTACCCAGGAAGCGAATTAGATGAGCCAGACGCACCTCGACCATACCCATTTGCACCAGGCCTGAAAAGAAAATATTTAACGTAAGTGTGAGAAACAAAAGGCAGAAAATTAAAATTGCTACAACATGATTGGTGAATCCACTAGCAAAGGCATCCTCTAAGCTATGCACTTGCAAAAAAGAGCCATACATCATTACAACTCTCTGCCCTCTTCCCCTTGCACCAGGAGCAACACTAATTCGGTGTGCGACAGCAGTAGATAGGCCCAAATCTGCTCCTATCACTTCGATCTTCATTGCCTTCCCATCAAGATGCACATTATTATATCGCTTCAATGCCCCAAGAGCTTCACTTCTCCTAGTGAATATCATCTCAGCTGAACCCTGTTCAAGAATATCCGTGTATGATAAATGGTATACATACTAAAAATAGTTATACAAACTATTTATAAACGGCCGCTGAACGTAAAGAGGACTTCAATTAACTGTCTGCTAATTAGCATTAATCACGTTAACTACGTGACTTTCTCATGAGACTTAGTAACCAGTTCATAGGAATTCATTTCATACGTATACCACCTCTCATTTCATATACTTAACATGTTTTTTTATGAAGCAAACATCAAACCAATATATTACCTTTCTTATATGGCCAGATATAGTTTAAATTTTAACAGAAACACCTGCATACTTTGTAACCTTTTGGCAGTTAGAGGTTGACTGGTCAATTGAACTTATGTTTTAAAAGAAGTTGAATAAAATAAATAATTGATAGAATTATGGCTGTCCGATAACTAACAAATTCCACAGGCAAGTTTCCTTTTGAAATTTATTGAAAACAAGTAGTTTCAACAATTTTCTTTGAGCGTACGTGCAGGTTTTTTTTCTTTCTTTATTCTAGGTGGGTGGGGATGGGGTAATGCATGTGCTCATGTTCCAAGATCAAAGTGGCTTACTGGAAATATGCGAGGAAATCAGAGGACAACATAAACTCAACCAACAAAGAGCTTTGTTCAAACAACACTGAAGTTAGACAAATAAAAATATGTCAGACTAAAGGAGCTGATTTGTATTACTAGCATGGTGCATCAGACTAAATCCAAGTTATGATTACTATAAGTCCATCCCATCAAACTACATTACAACCAAGTCTAAAAAAAAACTTCATTCCAACTAATCAGTGTATTATCCAAACCCTAAGCATGAAACCAACAGGTCCAATATGTGTCAAGAAGGGACTTGCTTTATGTTTTCAGAACGTAACATGAGAAAATGACCTAGCGTGAGTAACTGAATATACAAATAAACAATACATAATTGAAAAAAAGCTCATCTGTGTTAGAGAAAGGATCAAGCTTTAGTGAAAGACTCACAGTTGGGCGCCTATTATTGTCGTAATGAACAGCACAGTGCTTCAAATGACCCATTTCAGAAAAAAGCTCCTGTGGCAATGTTGGACAGGGAAGATAAGCTTCCAAAATGTTGAACATGAATTGGGCTGTCAGATATTCTAGTATGCATATTAAGATCCAGCTTACCTGTATATCTTCCTTTGTCACTCCATAGTGCAAATTTGAAATATACAGCTTTGTTCCAGATTCTCTCCCAGAAAGCCCAGCAGCCACCATGCTATCCTCAAACAAATCATGTCTCCACACAAAATCCTTAGGTTTATTGAATGACTGTAATATTCCATAGCATGCATGCCAGATTGTGACGAGAAAGTATTAGTGTAAAACCACAAAACTCATCAATCCATGGTACTTGATGAGCAACCAGCATCAGAAAAATTATAAAACCATATACCATTGCATAGAATGGATGCTATTTCTGTGCAAATCAAAGACCTTATCCACAGAAAATATGTGGCCCATCAGCATGCTGACGATGAGTAGAGACATGGTTCTCAGTTTGAACTTTGAAGCACTAGCCAGCACAAACCAATGTAAATCTAGCCAAAACATACTCAGCAGCAAAGAGCCAGTTGTCAGGTAATTCAAAATGAGAAAGCCATTGGATCCTCTTTGAAGTTCCACAGTCAAGAGGTAGCAGAAATGGTCTGAACTGAACCATTGAGCTGTCCCTTTTTAATAACTTTATAGCCACTTCTTGTCAGGTACCTACTGTAACTTGGATTATTGAAGGTATACAGAAAAATAGCAATAGTTTTGTGCTTGCCTTGGCAATAGCAAATGACGAGGATCGAGTATTAACACCAAGTGGCCTTCGTGAAGGCACACCTAGCCCCCTGCCACGGAAGGTGCCAGCAACACGCCCACGCCATGAACCACAGGCCAATCTTTGGCTGTCACCTCTGCCCTGACCCCCTCCTTGTCCCCTGCCTCTTCCTCTTCCCCTCCCACTTCTGCTCTTAATCAAATCATCCAGCGGAACATCCAAAGATGTTGCCATTCAAGACAAGACTTGAGGCACAAAGTTAAGAACAAAACCCTGCATAGAAGCAAACAACTTTATTATCTCTATTGTTCAGTGGCACCACAGAAGACCAGGCAAGAACACATATGAGCACACAGATCGAGAAAATCACAATCTTAAATTACCTTTGTTTTTCATATTTTTGTATGATTAAGAGATTAACATTCTAGCAGAAATAGAACAGCCAAGCATTTACAATTTAAAAGGAGTTTCCAAGCTCTCACTTCATATAATTAGCATACATGTCATTTTTTGTAGTGGTGTTATTCTTCCACACTTACCAATTACCATTACGTTATCTAATGCGCTTGTCTCAACACATATGCAATTTAATGAGCCAAACATAAGCATCTAAATTTCAACTTAATAAAGTAAAATACAAATCATTGGTAAGTCTCAGCAAATTTCAAAATCATGCTATCAAGCATCCTCAAAACATAGAAAGTAAAATACAACAAAGTCCATTTAATGAGATCATTATGATAATTTTTTGAATCTGTATAGTTCTTGTTTTAAGTTCAATTATTTTACACACAGGAACAAAACTGAAAACACTCCAAAAAAGAACTTGCACTTTGCAATAGCATCTACATTGATATAGGGACAAAATTCTTCCAATAATGCACGATGAACTTGAGTAATACAAGAGATTAATAACAATCACAGCCAGTGAAAGGGGATAGCTAGGAATGAGAGCACCCTCAAATCACCTAAACTATGGATCCTTAATGTGAAGCGCTAGAACCGAGATCACACAGCAATCATTGGATCGGCAACCTGTGACTCTTACAAATGCCAAAATGTCACAGGTTTTGAACTTTATTTTAGGACTTTATTTGAAATAAGTAGTACATATATGTGATTTGATCTTGAGATGTTTTTTACAGCACATACCAACAAAGAGTCTTGAATACAACTCAAGCTGCAAATCTCAACTGAAATGAAGAAGTTTCATCACATGTCATGCACTCCTGAGTATTTGATCAAACTAAGATACCCAAAGGTAATTATCCCTATACTAAAACATGACCAACTACATGAGCACAACAATAATTTGCACGAACACACAACAATATGGAATGTAATTATCATATCACCAAGTGCACCTCCAATTTGATTCAGAAGGGATCGAATGAAACACAGTTTCACAGAATTAATACAACTTCACTTGCTCGAATCATTAACAACAATGCACCTGCACAATGCCACAATCCCTGGTCTGAACACCAACATGCAAAAATTCGTGGTTCTATTAGTACTTACAAATCGCTCATCACGATTGCGTCACAAAAGCCTAGCTAATTACTCGTGACCCCTAATTACTCTACCTCGGTTGAAATCAAGCTAAGGTATTCGGGAGGAAAAAAGAAGAAAAGAACACAGATCCACGCACCTTGGCGGTTTAGATCGATCGACGGTGAGGAGGCCGACGGGAGGACGAGATTGCAAGGTGGGCTGCAAGGGTTCCTGCGGCGACGGCGAGAAGTGTGGTTTCGGTGGTGGGGAGGCCCAATCCAACGCAGGGGAGGGTGCGCGGGTCGGTTGCGCCGCTGGCCACCGGCGTTGAGCCCAGATGGCTGGAGCCCTAATCGGCTGAGGGCTTGCGCGGGTTGGGTAGGGGAGGAATGAGGTGGGGTGTGTTGATGATTGAAGATCGGTCGATTTCTGGAGCGATCCTCTGAGGACGTGGCGAGATGGATTTTGGGCGGCGGCAGCGGCGGCGGCGAGTCTTCTCCTCGTCGACTCGGCGTGGGGGCACGGTTCACAAATACGACGATAACGGCTAAAAAATCACGGGTACCGACCCTCTCGATCAGGTCCGATTTTAGAAACCAAACGTTAACTAAATTTGAATTAAAAAATTCAAAACAATAAAAAATTAAAAAAATTAAAAAAATCTTAAAAAATAAGACACAATTCTAAGACCTCTGCGAAAAAAGTTTTCAAAACTAATATCGTTTGCATCATATTCTATAAGGATAAAGTTTGAAAGAAATGAAAAAAAAATGAAGCGTGCGGCTCAGTTATTAACTCATGTTAAGAAAAAGTGTAACATGCAAACACATATTTTTCTCGTGTAAAATGTATTTTAAGAGAATCTTTAAAATTGATTTCACTTTATTTAGAGTTTTATTAATTTCTCTATGATTTTTACAATGTTCACAAGCATAAAGTGAATATGTTAAGAAACAGCACTGTAATTAATTTTTTCATGTCTACAATTATTTTTTCTACGTAAATCATAGTATAAATAAGCTAATGAAAGTGGTTTCACTAATTTTTGAGGTGTGATGGGTCAGTTATGAATTAATCTAGTTACAACACATTTACACCATCATGCATGTGACAATAACTAATTCATGAGTTTATGTATTTTTAAAAGACATAGGATCACGTAAGAAGACTAACAAAATTAGTTTCATGATTTTTGGATTAGCAAAGAGTAAACTATGCATTTAACTTGGTTTAACAAATACAATTTCTCACAGAAAATTTTGAACTTTTTTATGAGTATAAATACTTTTATCATGTAGATCATGTCACAAGGAAACCAACAAAATTTGTTTCACTTGATTTGAAGCTCAGATGAATTAGTTATTGATTTTAGAAGATTGAGATAATTTTTAGATTTTTTGTTGAACTTCACTGAAAATCGAGAAAACCGCTCGATAAATCGAGAAAACCGAGCTGTTACTGAGAAAACTAAGCGGTTACCGACAATGCGGCAAATTCAAGAAAATCGCTCGATAAATAGCAAAAACTGCTCGTGTCGGAGGATGAACTCCTGTCGCAGGGATCCCGAGAGACCCCTTTTTAGAGATTCGGCCGGGGGATGATCCTGGATAAGCTTGTTGGGAAATAAGTGGGAACGAAAACAAATGCAATGGCTGGTGGGAGATGATCGCCCTGACGGGAGAAAAATGGGTGCACTGAGGTTTAGACAGGTTCGGGCCGCACGGAGGCGTAACACCCTACTCCTGTGTGAGTGTTATATCTGCCCTTGAAGGGAATTTTTCAAGGATGTATCTGATTACAAGAGAGAGAGACCTACTGAGAGCTTGAGGCTCTCGTGTTCTAGCTTGGCTTGAGCGGGTTTGAGCATCTGCGTCCTCTTCTTCACACACCATCACCTTTACGTGTTCTTCATTCTTTCCTTTTATAGGCGCGCCGACCTCGACATATCCTGAATGGGAAAGAGGGGATGCGAATGCCAAGGTGCCACGGAGAAAGGCGTCATCATTTCGTCTTGGCGAAGTGACAGGGGCGGTGGAGAAATGCGGCGCGCATCCGACCACCCGCCACTGTGGAAGCCTCCGGGCGCCATAAAGGGGGCCCACCGGGCAGCCTCAGAGGTGCCCGGTGCGCCCACCCTGTCTTGTCTTTCTACTAGGGCAGGGTGGCCGGCGGAGTGCTTCGATTTTGGCAACGTTATCCCGAGGCACCCGGGTGAAAACGGGACGGGACCCGTGCATTTAATGGACCCACGCCCCCCTGCCAATGCATGGCAGGGTCTGACACTGGGGCGTGGGCAGCTGAGAATGTCAGGATGTCAGGATGTCAGGCCGCGCGTACCTATTAAATGCGGCATTGGGCCTTTGACTGGATGACACCCTGACGACGGGACCCTTCGGGTCGTCGAATGATCTTGCGCGAACCTTCGGGGAACCGAGTCCTCGGGGGCTGCCACGTGTAGCCCCGAGCACTCTCTCCCCAATACTTCGAGGGGATCTTCGGGGAACCGAGTCCTTGGGGGCTACCACGTGCAGCCCCGAGCACTCTCTCCCGAGCACTTCGGTGGGACCTTCGGGGCACCGAGTCCTCGGGGGCTGCCACGTGCAGCCCCGAGCACTCTCTCCCGAGCACTTCCTTCCCGGTATTTGGGCTCTGCGGATCATCGGGGAACTAGGGTGCTCGGGAACCAGAGGCGGCGGCCCCGAGCACCTTCTCCTGGGACTTAGCTTCTTCTTACCTTGCAGGGTGGTGACATGTGGCGGATGGCCGGCCTGGTCTCGGGACTTAGGGACCCCTGGTTCTGAATACACCGATAGTAGCCCCCGGGCCCGTTGGTAGCCGACGGGACGGAGACTGCGAATGGGCCCTTCGTCGCGACCGAGGCCGAGGCTGGCGCGGACGCCATGTGGCAAGCTTTCGAGAGGTGGCCCTTGCGGACCTAGACCTCAAGTACGCCCCAACGGGAAAATGAGTGGACGCGTGTCCACACAACTTCCGAAGGGTATGATGACCATACGGGCGGCACGCGCGGTCGCTGCGCAGATCGAGGAAAATACGCCTGGCAACCGCTGACATCGCGCGATCGGCGGGAGATTCGCCTGGCGGTGGCGTCGATCGAGGCGACGCTTCGCCGAGCGAACCGTTTGGGCGGCAGTTTTTGAACTTTGAGATATAAAAGGGGGAATGGATCGGTCCGTTCCCCTTTTTACGCTCTCTTGCACTTGTGCTCTTGCCTTCTTCGTGCTCCGAAACCTTTAGGAAATTTTCAGGCGACCGGAGCATTCTTCCTTCTCTCTCTCTTTTCACCACCAAAATACCTTTCATTCTTGCCGAGATGACGAGGGTTGGAGGAGGACGCCGTGACAAGGCTTCGGACAGCATCTTGCCGGAGTCTCGTCTGAGAAACGAGGAGGCGGCGGACAAGATCAGGAAACTGCTGGTGCCGGAGGGGCAAGCAGGTGCTGTGGTGGTGACGCCGGCGAGCCTGACGCCAGCGACGACCGTCCCAGGGCGGACCGTCCTCTTCACTTCCTTTGTGGCGGCGGGGTTGGTGCCGCCGTTCTCCGCCTTCTTCCTGCAAGTGCTGGAGACGTACGGCATTCAAATGGTGCACCTAAGCCCCAATTCCGTTGTGGCGTTGGCGGTCTTCGCGCATCTCTGCGAAATGTTCGTGGGGGTGATGCCGTCGGCGACGCTGCTTCGCCATTTCTTCGTCCTTCGGCCGGTGGGGAAGAAGAGGGGGCACTCCACGGCGGACGTCGCGAGGTGCTGCAACCTTCGGCTCCGGGAAGGCCTGGGGGACCATTACATTCCCCAGGTGCTGCGCAGCAAGTGGGAGGAATGGCGACGGGACTGGTTCTTCGTCGACATCGATCCCCACGAGCGCCTCGAATTGCCAGAGAAGGCGGCGGAACCTCGGCGATCGATGTGGGAGGCGCCGCCGCCAGAAGACGCGAGGCTGAAGCCGGTGCTGGAGCGCATCTTGGAGCTGCGTGAGTCCGGGCTGACCTCTGTCATGGTGGTGGCGGATTTTCTGCGCCGTCGGTTGGCGCCTCTGCGAGAACGGGCCCAGCCGAGCTGGTTCTACACCGGGCCGGAGGACATCACCAGGACCCAGATTGGCGCGAGTTGGGATCTGGGGCCGGCGGAACTGCGGGGGATGACAAGGGTAATCACCGGAACGGAGGACATGGGCCGAGCGGAACTCCCGTGGCCGGAGATGGCACTCTGTGCCAACCCCAACCGGGTGGCCATCATGAGGCGGCTGCCGGAGTTCGACGCCCAGGGGCCCGTGGACCGGCCAAGAAGCCGGAGTCCTGAGGCCTCCGAACTCCCCGGGCTGGAGGAACTACTTGGCGAGGAGGTCGCTGGCAGTTCGGCGCAGGCTGGCGAAGGGGTCGCCGCAGGCGGCAGCCACCGTGCCAGAGAGGAGGGCGCCACTGAAGTCGTAGAGGAGGTGGCGCCGGGAGACCGGGGAAAGCGTCCCAGGGCCCTAATTCTAGTACCGGACTCTCCACCGTCGCCGACGACGGCGGCGGCGTTCCCGGTGCTGGTGCCGCGGCTGGTGCGGATGGGGGCTGCGCCGGCGCCAGAGACCCGCGTGGCTGATCCGGAGCCCCGCGCGGCGGCACCCGAGGCCCGCGCAGCGGCCACGCCGAACCCCCAGCAGAAGAGGCGGCGGGAGGAGTCTGGACCGACGGCACCGGACCCGGACATTAGGCTCCCAGCGGCCAAGTGGCAGTATCGGTGAGCCTCCTTTCTTGCTTTTTCCTGGGCATTTATGGCTCGAACTAAGCTTTTGACATTTTTCATCTGTCTCTCGTAGGCCGACCGCGGGTGCCGCTGCGCCAGGGAAAGCGCGGGCGCCAAGGCCAGAGCCGAGCCCGCCGGCTGCGCCGACAGAGGCCGGCACAGGAACGGCGGAGGTGCCAATTGACGTGGCGGCCCCTGGGAGAGAGGCGGAGGCGGCGGCCGAGAGGAGGGCGCCGGCGGAACCTACCCCGGGCGCGGAGAGCCCGGGGCGGATAACGGTGGAGGTGGATGTTCTGCAGGGGCCGGTGGACAGGGCGGCCGATGTGGGAATGCGGCCGCCGCCTGAGTCTTCGGTGTCGGCGGAGCCTACCCCGGGCAGGCAGAGCCCGGGGCGGATGGCGGTGCAAGGCTCTGCGGAGAGCTCGGCCCCCCTGGAGACACTCTGCGGAGAAGCCTGGGCCCCACCGGTGCCCGGCCAGCTCGCCGATCCTTTCCTGGCCGCCATTGAAGGCGTCCAAGTAGCGGTTGGGCGGCTGGGCGCAGCGGTGAACGCCAAGGAGGGGGAGCTCGAGGCCGAGCGCGCCCGCCTGGCATCGGAGAAGGCGCGGCTGGCGGGCGCCCAGGAGGAGGCCCGCGCGGCGGCCGCGCGGGAGCAGAAGCTCCTAGAAGACATCCGCGCGGAAGCCGCGCGGGAACGAGAAATTTTGAGGACCGCGCGGGCAGAAGCCGCGCGGGAACGAGAAGACGCCGCCCGCTTGGCTGAGGCGTCGAGGCAGCAAGCTGCCGAGGCCCTTGCCAGGATGGGGCAGGCGCAGGAGAGGGAGGTGGCAGTTGCAGCCTGGGAGCAGGCGGCGGAGGAGCGGCAAGCCGAGCTGGCCCGCCGGGAGGGCGCGGCCGAGAAGACGGGCACCGACCTCAGTGCAGGGAAGACGACCTTCGGAAGACCAGGGAAGAGATTCACCGTTGGGAGGAGGACGTTTCCTTGCAGGAGGTAAACAACGAGCTATTAGCGTCGGAGCTCGATGTTCGGGAGGATTCGGTGACTCAGCAGGAGGACGTGCTGGCCCGGCGGGAGGGCGAGATGAGGCACCGAGAAGACGAATTGAGTCGTCGAGAGGGCGAGGCTGCTGCTGCGGCGGCCACCGCGGCTACCAGGGCGGAGGAGAATGCGAAGCACGAGGCGGAACTGGCCGCCCGTGAACGCGCCTTGTCCGAGATGGTGGCCAAGACGAAGCAGGCTGCCGCCCCCGCCGCAGCTGGCGGTTCTTTCGGTTCGGTCGGGAACCAGGGACTCGAGGCACAGCTGCGGGCCGCCAAGGAGAAGCTCGAGACCGCCTTTGTCTCGCGGGTCAACCTCGAGCATATGCTGGACGACATACTCCGGCGGATGCGACGGGCCGTGGAGAAGGGTGGTCTCGGACGGCTTGTCGACGACAAGAAGGGCGACGGCCCCGCACGACAAGTGTTGGGGCTGCAGCAGGTTTGCGAGCGCCTCGAGGCCCTGCCTTGGGCAGTCCAGGAACTTGCCGCCCGGGAGGGACGTGGCTTGGCATGTGCAGTGGCCGAGCACGTCCTGGCCTGCTACCGAAGCAGGGACCCGAACTTCCCACTAGAGCCGGCGCGGGAGGGAGTGGTCGAGGCTGAGGGAGAGGCCGCCCGGGCAGCAGTCCGGAGTACCGCCTCCGTGGTGGCGGCCGGCTTCAGGCGAGAGGTGCCGCCGCCGCCAGCCCCCGGGGACGACTCAGAGGATTCAGCCGACGCCTCCGCCGCCGACTAGATCTTTTGTAGCCTTTGTCTTTCTTTTGCCGTCTCAATGGATGTAAATATTAGGAGTGAACCCTTAGAAAACGCCTTGTAGATGTCTTGTGGATATAATGGCAGCTTCTCCTTGGGCTCGCGACTCCAATTTCTCTGTGTGTTTGATGTTTCTTCTGGTGTTCTGCCTGGAAGTCCCGGGGAGTACTCAGTCGGGCCGTTCCCGACCTTCCCATCCCCGAGAAACAAAGTTGTTCCGATCGCTGACGTTGGCGCAGCCAGCCCGCGAGCTCTCGCGAGTCCGCATTGCCTACGTTAAGAAATGAAGACACAGACTCCCTTGCCCGGGAGATAGATCGATCCCGCTCGGAACACGCCGTGCCTAATGAACACTTTTTTCACTTTGCGACCACTCAGTTAGTAGAAGGGAGACGCGTGCGGGCGAGAATGTGACCAAGAGTCCTCGCGGTCTGGTGGTGCCCGGGCTTAAAACGGGCCGGACCGAGCACTGACAGCCCGCCCCCGAGACCTGAGCTCCGGACTACCCGAGTAGCTCGAGCGATAGGATTACCCAGGGTACCCGAGGACTCGGTAGTGCTCGGGGTCCTTAAAAGCGGACCGAACAACACGACCACCACGAAGGGCTTCGGTCAGACATTACCGCACGCGCGCTACTCTTTTCTGCAAACCGCTTTGTCGTTCTGGGAAAAAGTAGACACGCGGCAGGGTTTTTGCGTGCGAGGAAAACACCTCACCGAACAGATTAAGGCGCGAGAGCCCCCGAGAATGACTCGGGAACATAAATTTACTGAAAGTAGATTTGTCTGAATATAACCACTCACCGGACAGCTGTCGGCCTTCCGGCCCACCGATCCAGGAGGGATGTGCTTCCGAGCTCGGGTGCCCGGGAACTTAATTCTTTCAACGGGGCGCCCGAGCGCCCGGAAGGCGTACGAGGCTCCTAGGGTCGGGTGATCTCGACCACCCATGCCTAAGTGGTAGGACCACCTGAGGACCCTTGGGGCCGACCAGAGACCGGGGCATTGAAGCCCTCGCGGCCGAGCTGCTCGTGATCGCCAGCCTGTGACTTAAGAGAAAAAATAGGATTTCTTTGTCTGGTGCGCTCTGTCAGTGCGGCACTTGCTATAGACTGCTCTCGTTTTCGACCCGAGATCTCTCGAATACCCGAACCGGCGGACAAGAGCGGGCAAAGGCGTAACCCAGAGGTCCTACGGTTCGGTGGCGCCCGGGTATGACAGACTAGACCGAGCACCGACAGCCCGCTCCGGGGGCCTGAGCTCCGGCCTACTCGAGCAGCTCGAGTGATGGGATTACCCAGAGCACCCCGAAACTCGGTTAGTGCCCGGGAGCCTGCCACGACACCGAATACCACAGCCTACCATGTCGGACGTAAGTCAGCGGCGACTGCTCGCATGTATACCGATTGGGATTCTTTTATCAACGGGGAAAAATGAGAGAGCGAACTTTTTCTCGCACAACCGAGCACCTCACCAGACAGATTAAACATAGGGAATCCAGAAAAATAATTTGACATAGCGATTGCTTATTGAAATACTGAATGTGCAATATTTACAAGGTTGGGCGACAGCGACTTACCCCACGGGGCGAAGCCTTCAGATTGCTCGGGCGGGGAGAAGCCCCCGGCCTTGCTGACCTGAGCCGCGAGCACGACCACCTACGGGTAGAAGCGTCGGAGATGCTCGATGTTCCACGGATTCGGGAGTGGCTATCCTTCCTCCGTCGCCAACCTGAAAGAACCTGCCCGGGGGACCGCGATCACGGTGAAGGGACCTTCCCACACAGGGGACAGCTTATTCATTCCTTCGCGCGACTGGACGCGTCGGAGAACTAGGTCCCCCACCTCGAGAGACCGGGCCTGGACATGGCGCAGATGATAACGCCGCAGACTCTGCTGGTACCGAGCCGCCCGGACAGCGGCACGCCGCCGGCGCTCTTCCAGGTAATCCACGTCGTCGCGTCTTTGCCGCTCCTGCTCACCCTCAGAGTATGCATGTACTCGAGGGGAGCCCAGAGTGAGCTCGGAGGGGAGGACTGCTTCGGCGCCATAGACGAGGAAGAAAGGAGTCTCCCCGGTGGCGCGGCTTGGCGTAGTCCGATTGGCCCACAGCACGGCTGGCAGCTCGTCTACCCATCCCTTCCCGTGCTTAGCGAGCACGTTATAGGTCCGGGTTTTGAGGCCCTTCAGTATCTCCGCGTTGGCGCGCTCGACCTGCCCGTTACTCCGAGGATGAGCGACGGAAGCGAAGCAAAGCTTGATGCCGAGATCTTCGCAATAGTCCCCGAACAAGGCACTAGTGAACTGGGTGCCGTTGTCGGTGATGATCCGGTTCGGGACACCGAAGCGGCTGGTGATGCCGCGGATAAACTGGAGCGCCGTGTTTTTGGTCACCTTGACGACTGGGACCGCCTCCGACCACTTGGTGAATTTGTCGATAGTGACATATAGATATGCATAGCCCCCGACTGCTCGGGGGAATGGACCCAGAATGTCCAAACCCCAGACCGCGAAAGGCCATGACAGGGGAATGGTATGGAGAGCCTGAGCTGGCTGGTGAATCTGCTTTGCATGGAACTGGCATGCCCTGCAGCGCCGAACCAGCTCGGAAGCATCCTGGAGAGCTGTAGGCCAGTAGAAACCTTGCCGGAAGGCCTTCCCGACCAACGTGCGGAACGATGAATGGCCACCGCACTCGCCCTCGTGGACCTCAGCGAGAAGATCGCCGCCTTCTGCCCGAGAGATGCATTTCAGGAGGACACCTCCTGCGCTACGCCGGTAGAGATCCCCATCTACCATGGCATAGCGTTTGGACTGCCGAGCAACCCTTTCGGCAGACGCCTCATCCCCGGGTAGGAACTTTTCTTTCAAGTACCCTCGGATGTCAGACATCCATGAGGCATCTTGAGAACATTCGGCGAGCACAGCGCACTCGCCGGATGGCGGCGCCCTGACGGGGCTTCCCACTGAGGGCACCGCCGGGGTCCCCTGAATTGAGTTCGAGGTTTCCCCTTCATCCTGTTCGGCAGGCAGGACGGAAGGCCGTGCGAGTCTTTCTTCAAAGACTCCGGCAGGGACGCGCGCACGTGAGGAGGCCAAGCGAGAGAGCTCGTCGGCCAGAGCGTTGTCGCGGCGAGGGATGTACCGCAACTCGAGGCCATCGAAGCGTCTTTCGAGCTTCCTGACCGCAGCCACGTACGCCGCCATTTGAGGATCCGTGCACTGGTACTCCTTGGATACCTGGTTGACGACCAGTTGGGAGTCCCCCTTGACCAGGAGGCGACGAATCCCGAGCCCCACCGCAGCCCGGAGGCCAGCGATGAGACCTTCATACTCCGCCATGTTGTTGGATGCGCGGAACTGCAACTGTACGACGTACCGGAGCTCTTCACCTATTAGGGAGGTGAGAACCACTCCGGCCCCTGCGCCTTTAAGCGAGAGGGAACCGTCGAAGTGCATGACCCAGTACCCGGGCGCGTCACGCCCGGGATAAGTGGAGATCTCTTCTGGGACGACGCAGGGGACGGGCATCCATTCTGCCAAGAAGTCGGAGAGTGCCTGGCTTTTGATTGCCTGGCGACAGACGAAGTGTAGGTCGAACTCCGCCAGCTCGACCGCCCATTTGACAACGTGCCCGGTGCCCTCCCGGTTCCGGAGAATGGGTCCCAGTGGATAAGTGGTAACCACCGAGACCTTGTGCGCCTGAAAGTAGTGGCGCAGCTTCCGGGAGGCGATGAGCACGGCATAGAGTAGCTTCTGCGCCTGGGGATACCTTGTCTTGGCTTCCCGGAGGACTTCGCTGACGAAGTATACCAGTCGCTGCATCCGGCAGGCCTGGACGGTGGCCCTACTCGGGGGGCTGCCGCAGCCCCCAGGGTCGGCGGCATGGTCGGGGCTGACCGGGTACTCGGGCTCGATTCCTTGGCTGGGAAGAGCAGTGTGCTCGGGTTCGACCCCTTGCCCAGGGGGAGCCACGAGGACAAGTGAGTGGTCGGGGGCCTCTGGGAGCTGGGACCCAGCACCCGGCCCCGAACATTCGTCGCGCTCCACCACCAGCACTATGCTCACGACCTGTGGAGTGGCCGAAACATAAAGTAGTAGGGGCTCACCTTGGGAGGGAGCCACCAACACGGGTGGCGAAGTAAGGTACTTCTTTAAGTCGCGGAAGGCCTGCTCGGCCTCCGGCGTCCAGTCAAAACGTCCGGATTTCTTCAGAAGCTTGAAGAGGAGGAGCCCTCGCTCCCCGAGCTTGGAGATGAAGCGCCCGAGGGCTGCCATGCAGCCGGCGAGGCGCTGGACCTCCTTGAGTCGAACCGGGGGTCGCATCTGCTCGATGGCCCGGATCTTCTCTGGATTGACCTCGATCCCTCGGCCAGAGACCAAGAAACCAAGGAGCTTGCCCGCCGGCACCCCGAAGACACATTTCTCCGGGTTGAGCTTGAGGCGGGTAGAGCGGAGACTGTTGAAAGTCTCGACAAGGTCCTCGAGCAGGGTGGCACGATCTCGGGTTTTGACCACGAGATCGTCGATGTAAGCCTCGATGTTGCGGCCAACCTGCGAGTTAAGAGTGATACGAATAGCGCGCTGGAAAGAGGATCCAGCGTTGCGCAGGCCGAAAGGCATTGACATGTAGCAATAAGTCCCCACCGGAGTGGTAAAAGCAGTTTTTTCCTCGTCCCCCACGGCCATGCGAATCTGGTGATACCCAGAGTTTGCATCTAGGAAGCATAAAAGATCACATCCCGCAGTTGAATCTATAATTTGATCAATGCGAGGTAAGGGGAAGGGATCTTTAGGGCAAGCCTTGTTAAGGTCGGTGTAGTCCACGCACATGCGAAGCTTGCCGTTGGCCTTCGGGACGATGACTGGGTTTGCTAGCCAGTCGGGGTGGAGGACTTCTCGGATGAATCCGGCGTCGAGGAGCCTGCTGACCTGCTCGCGGATAAACTCCTGGCGCTCTGGCGCCTGCCACCGGACCTTCTGCTTCACCGGGCGGGCGTCCGGACGCACGGCCAAGTGATGCTCGATCACCTCCCTAGGGATCCCGGGCATGTCGGACGGTTGCCAGGCAAACACGTCTATGCTGGCCCGGAGGAAGGCGACGAGCGCGCTTTCCTATTTGCTGCCCAGGTCGCTGCCGATACGGACAACCTGGGTAGCGTCTTCGCCCACCACGACCTCCTTCGTTGGAACAGAGGTGTCGACGGCGAGTCGGGGTTTGGATGAAGAGGGTCCCGGGCCCCCTGTAGAGCCATCGACCTCGGCCTCTGCTGAGACCAGAGCCATGTATGATTGTTCAGCGCAGGAGACGGCGCCGCCGGAGTCGGCGATCACAGAGATAGAGCCTGCGGGGCCGGGCATCTTAACCGTAAGGTATGCATAATGCACGGCCATCATAAACTTTGCAAGCGCCGGACGCCCGAGGATGGCGTTGTAGGGGAGAGGGAGTTCCGTGACATCGAAGAGGATGCATTCCGTGCGGAAGTTGTCCCGGCTCCCGAACGTGACAGGCAACTCAACCTGCCCGAGGGGCAGGGAGTGCCCAGGGGTCACTCCACAGAAGGGGAGTGACGGCTTTAGGCGTCGGGAGGACACCTGCAGCTTCTCAAAAGCCTCTTTGGAAAGGAGGTTGAGGCCGGCACCACCGTCGATCAGCACTCTGCCGACCTTAACATTGCAGATAGTGGGAGACACTACCAGAGGTAGCCGTCCCACGGCTGCAGTACTAGCGGGGTGATCAGCCATGCTGAACGTGATCGGAGCATCCGACCACCTCAGGGGTCTTGTGGCCTCCTCGCTCGGGGTTGCCGAGCACACCTCGCGTCGCATGATCTTGATGCCACGACGCGAGCAGGGTGTGTAAGCGCCCCCGTCGATGAAGGCAACGGCATGCTCGGGCTCCTGGAAGCCGAGCTCGGCGTTGTTGGGGGCGACCTCAATATCGCCTCCTCCGCGGGACTCGTCGCGCTCCCTCTGGCGCTGCTCCACGAGTCCTTTGACCGTACGACACTCCGTGAGGTCGTGCCATCTGGTTTGGTGTATAGGACACCATTTACCTGGCTCGGGCCCCGCGGGAACGGGGGCCCTCGCTGGAACAGGAACTCGGCCGGGGGCCGGGGCTCTTGCTGGAGCCGATGCCCTGGTGGGTATGGAGGCCCGAGGAGGAGCCCGAGCAGGGGCCCTGGCGGGGCGTCGATCGACACTCGGCCGGCGCTCTTGCCGGTGGTCGGGCTCTTGCGGCACCCTATGAGCAGGGACCTGGGCTGGCTCAATGGGAGCGGCCTCACGCTTCCTCCTCTTCTTCTTTTCCCGCTTGTCGGAGCGGGAAGAACTTGGCTGGTCGGAGGTGGGGTGAGGAGCATGCCACGCCCTGGCCTCCGCAGCCTTGGCGCACTTATCGGCCAGTGCGAAGAGTTCCGCAGGGGTCTCGATCTCGTGCGTACCTAGCTTTTCGAGCATCCGCTCATCGCGAACGCCCTGCCAGAAAGCAACAATAACAGCATGGGGGGCCACTCGAGGAATGGTGTTGCAAACCTGGCTGAAGCGCTGTATAAAGCGCCGTAGCGTTTCCCCCTCCTGCTGTTGGACGGCATGAAGGTCGCACTTCAAACCGGGGCGCGTAAACGTGCCCTGAAAGTTGGCCACGAACTGGTGGCACAGGTCATCCCAGGAGCCGATAGACCCTGGGGGTAAGTTCATAAGCCAAGAGCGGGCGGAGCCCCTCAGGGCAACATGAAAGTAGTTTACCATCACCTTTTCGCTGCCTCCGGCCGCTTGGACGGCCGTCGTGTAGATTTGGAGGAACTCGATGGGGTCGATGGACCCGTCGTACTTCTCCGGCAGCTCAGGGCGGAACTTGGAAGGCCACCTGACCCGGCGGAGCTCGGTGGTGAAGGCACGGCAGCCGGTGCCGTATCCCGCAGCGCGAGCGGTGGTCCTTGGTGACGAGTGGCGGTGAACCGGGGATCCCCGGTGGCCTTGGGCCGGGAGAGAGGAAGCCTGGTCCTCTGCCCCGACCCCCTGCCGGGTCTCCCGCTGACGCTCGAGAGTAACTCGGGCATCCTCGTGGCCCCTCCGCTCGTCAAGGCGCAAGCGGAGGTCTCGGGCTTCAGACACGGCCAGGGGGACGGCACTCCGCCTGGAGACCCCTCGGCCCGTGCGGGTGTTGCCCGTTGAGGAGCCGGCTCTGGCGGCACCATGCTGAGAAGTGGTGCGAGGACTCCCGGCCTGCACCTGGCGACGAGCAGTGCCGACCAAAGCAACGACATCTTGGATCCACCGACCTTCCGGAGTGTTCGGCGTGGCCTGAACGGGCGGGTGCCTAAGGAGAGCATGTGCTGCAAGCAGCGCGCTCCCTGGGCTAGCCTCGCTGAAAGCGAGCCCGCGTCGTGGTGGCACCCGACACGGTCCAGAGGCGGACCGGGCGGCCGGGGTCCCGACCACCTGCTGGGGGTCGGAAAGTGCGTCGGCAGCGGCGGCGGCGGCCCTGATGGGCCCAGCGCCTTGATCCCCTTGAGCGGGAAAAACCGCGCACGCGGATGGCGGCTGCTGCTGGCATGCAGCAGCGACTGGGCTCCTTCTGACGTTGGGCAGCGCTCCGTCACTGGAAGTGGAGCCGGAACGCTGGAGACGGTGTCCACCGGCCATCTTTTCCTACGGAAAAAAGTGAAACAAATAATCCAGGGATACTCCCCCCTACCTGGCACGCCAGCTGTCGGAGGATGAACTCCTGTCGCAGGGATCCCGAGAGACCCCTTTTTAGAGATTCGGCCGGGGGGATGATCCTGGATAAGCTTGTTGGGAAATAAGCGGGAACGGAAACAAATGCAATGGCTGGTGGGAGATGATCGCCCTGACGGGAGAAAAATGGGTGCACTGGGGTTTAGACAGGTTCGGGCCGCACGGAGGCGTAACACCCTACTCCTGTGTGAGTGTTATATCTGCCTTTGAAGGAAATTCTTCAAGGATGTATCTGATTACAAGAGAGAGAGACCTACTGAGAGCTTGAGGCTCTCGTGTTCTAGCTTGGCTTGAGCGGGTTTGAGCATCTGCGTCCTCTTCTTCACACACCACCACCTTTACGTGTTCTTCATTCTTTCCTTTTATAGGCGCGCCGACCTCGACATATCCTGAATGGGAAAGAGGGGATGCGAATGCCAAGGTGCCACGAAGAAAGGCGTCATCATTTTGTCTTGGCGAAGTGACAGGAGCGGTGGAGAAATGCGGCGCGCATCCGACCACCCGCCACTGTGGAAGCCTCCGGGCGCCATAAAGGGGGCCCACCGGGCAGCCTCAGAGGTGCCCGGTGCGCCCACCCTGTCTTGTCTTTCTACTAGGGCAGGGTGGCCGGCGGAGCGCTTCGATTTTGGCAACGTTATCCCGAAGCACCCGGGTGAAAACGGGACGGGACCCGTGCATTTAATGGACCCACGCCCCCCTTCCAGTGCATGGCAGGGTCTGACACTGGGGCGTGGGCAGCTGAGAATGTCAGGATGTCTGGCCGCGCGTGCCTATTAAATGCGGCATTGGGCCTTTGACTGGATGACACCCTGACGACGGGACCCTTCGGGTCGTCGAATGATCTTGCGCGAACCTTCGGGGAACCGAGTCCTTTGGGGCTGCCACGTGTAGCCCCGAGCACTCTCTCCCGAGTACTTCGGGGGGATCTTCGGGGAACCGAGTCCTCGGGGGCTGCCACGTGCAGCCCCGAGCACTCTCTCCCGAGCACTTCGGTGGGACCTTCGGGGCACCGAGTCCTCGGGGGCTGCCACGTGCAGCCCCGAGCACTCTCTCCCGAGCACTTCCTTCCCGGTATTTGGGCTCTACGGATCATCGGAGAACTAGGGTGCTCGGGAACCAGAGGCGGTGGCCCCGAGCACCTTCTCCTGGGACTTAGCTTCTTCTTACCTTGCAGGGTGGTGACATGTGGCGGATGGCCGGCCTGGTCTCGGGACTTAGGGACCCCTGGTTCTGAATACACCGACAGCTCGGTAACCGGTCCAAACCGAACGACTAAAATCGTAATTTTTTTTTCCAAATTTCAAATTTCGCCAAATAAATTTTCTCCGACTTTTTTTGAATTTTTGACTGGTAACCGCGGTTATCGCGATTTTTCGGTTATCGCCGGAGCTCGGTAACCGAGCTCCGGTCGGTAACTTTAACCCTGCGTGGGGGAGAGGAGAGGACAGCTTTCATGTGGGGCCCAGGGGTTTGGGATTTTTATATTTTTTTATTAAAAATTTAAATAAATAGATTCTTCATGGAAAAAATTACAAATCTAGGCACTAGAGGGCTGCAGCCCTCTGAGAGGGCGGTTAGGCCAGCTAACCGCCCCCGGGAGGGCGGGAGGCCTAACCGCCTCCTCAGAGGGCGGTTAGCCCCCTTGCCGCCCTCTGAGGGGGTGGTAATGGCCTTTTTTTTCCCAAAAATTGCCAAATTTTGTGTATTTTATCAAATAATAAAATAGGGCTTTAAGAAAATTTGGAATGAAAATTTGGAGTAGGTTATGTAATAGTCAGAGAATAAAAAATCTATAATTAGCACTCGCAGCATAATACGTGGGTATGCAATGCGAACGACGACAAACATAGTATTAAACATAGGGTGAAAACATTACATAAGACTGTAACCACGACGACACGACAAGAAAATGAAGGTGGCATGTATGGTTCGCACTAAAACCTACTTATTAGTGCGCCGATCCTAATCATAACATGCCTTAGGGAGTGGAAGTATATCGGGTTACATTAGATACTCTCTACTGAGTGCATCTAGGATATTTTCCCTTTCGGAGGGCATCGGGACCTGCTGCCTTAGCACGGCGGGCTCTCTCCCGCTTCCTTGCCCTCTCAGCTTCCGGAGCCTGAGCCACGGTATGGTCGTGCGCCTCCTTCCTCATGCGCTCTTCTTCCTCCCGCTTTAGGCGAAGTTCCTCTTGCTGCTGCTTGTACTCCCGACGTGCGTAAGCTTCCCTTCTCCACCTCATGTTCATGTCGACCCATTGCTTCTATTCCTCATTTTGCTCATTGTCGAGCCATTGAATAAAATCACAGAGCGATGGAGGGGACTGAACAAATAGAACAAGATGAGAGGTTAGTAAAACAGGGTGCGAAATCGGTAAAGATGTGGCTGATATTTGTTGTTATACCGGTGGATACTCATATGTTCCATGTTGAGGCTTGTCATATTCGTAGTTGGCACATATGAAAAAGCGCAGCCCATAGGTGTATGAGATGTCCTGCGACTCGCGGAGCCTGTAATGGTCACCACAGAAGCACATTGGTGGTTCGATACCTTGAGGTAAGGTAGTCCCCCAATGTTTCTTTGGTGGGTTTGGTGGAGCTGAGGAAGCCATTGCACTTGAGAGATTTAAGAAATGAGTGGTGCATCAATGTAAGGAGGTTCGGCTATTTATGGTTGGGGGAGACAGGAGTATTGGATTGGCTCTTGAAGAAAGGAGTGAGTGCAGGGGCTCAGATGGTGGCAGGAGCATTGGATTCCATCTTGAAGAATAGGAAAGTTGTGTCACTGATGATGGTCAGAGATTTCACATTTATTGGTACCTGTGTTGTCATTTATTGTGTGGTAAAAGCTGTCCAGTGTTGTCACTTCTTGTCTAAAGCCTGCGCAATGAGGTATGTGTTGTCATGTCATGGTTAAAGTTCAGTAGTGTGGTCACTTCATGATTACAGTTACACTCCCAACAGAGTAAGCGAGGTGTCACTCGTTGCATAAGTAGCTTTGTAAGATATAATGACGATGATAGAATGTAACGTGTGGTCGTGTCGGATTAAGAAATGCAACTAGGATGCCATCGTTTTGGAATATGAAATGCAGTTACGACATGCTAAGTGAACCATAAAGAGTAAACGTGTCTGGATACGTAGGAGTACCTCACGAAGCGAATATGCATATTTAAGTTACAACAAATCTAAAATTCTACTGCTGCCTCCCCCGTTGCCGTCGCCCGTGCCCCCCATCGTGGTCCTGATGCCGCTGGTTAACTCTCACGTGGCCCCTAGAGTAGGTGAGGGGATCGGGTGGACCGACCTGTCTGGTAGGCCTAGTAGAGAGCACCGGTGTCGAGGCCTCGTCCTGCGTGGGCTGTGTCCTAAGGGGAGCATTGGGTACCTGGGACCGCTGGAGGACATCGTAGTTAGGTGTGACCCTGAAGAAGTCACGAACAAGGTCGTATGCGGGGTCCGGGCCAGCCTCATCCTCCTGACTAGGGTAGGAGGACTGTGAAGGCTCTCCTGGCGTCCATGTATACTGGCTGGAGGGGCCTACGAACAAATAATTATGTTAGATATGAACAATATGGAATTGGAAGTAGTAGTAAAAAATGTACAATTGTACCTGCGTGGTATGCCGGTGTAGCAGAAGAAGGTCAGGCTGCCGTGCCGTAGTATGGCTCGAACGATGTTGGTGGGGTCGGGCGTGGGGCTGCTGAAGACGGACCGGCCTCATCACCGAAGTAACCTGTGCACAATATTACCTTAATTTGCTGAATGTATTGAAAATGGGGATGAAGGAGGCGCATTGTACCTGAGGGTGGACGCATAGGGCTCGGTCTACGAGGCTGCGTCGAGGCTTTTGTAGGTGCACCTAATGAAAGTTTAATAATCAATGCAGTAGTAAGAAATGAATATTGTTGAATGTCGCAGCCAAACTGCCGCATGACATGGTGCGGTGAGTATTCTTCGACGTAGATGTCGAAGACAAACGGTGCCTTCGTGAGCTAGTAATCCTCGTTGCGGGTACACAACGGCGACAAACCCAAACCTACACGGCCTTGCACGGCCAAGATGTTATAAGGCTCCCATACCACGTCGTCCGGACGTAGCCTGTCGAACTGGGCCCGAAAATGCTCGTAAGCGCTGCGAGGCTGCTCATGCACCCAGTGTGGCTGCGTGACAAACATCATTACAAATCATTAGAGGGAACAAGCGTGCGAACGAAAGTGTTTAATATAAAATACATACCCGACGACGGCACCATATCGAGGCCATGGTAGGCGCGTCCTCGTCCGGCTCGCCGTACCATTCCTCAGGGTACGGGGAGCGGTCCACCACTGGCCTGCTTATGGCGAAACGCTCATAGGACCACAGCTGCAGAAGAAGTGGACACCCGGCAAAAGTGGCTAGTGGCTCTTTTTTTTTGCACGTGTCACAGAGCGCCTGATACGTCGCAACAAGGACAGCGGATGCCCAACTGAACTGCGGTACCTCCTCGCCATCAGCATCCGCTGTCAACCTGGCGTACGGCACAAGCGTCCTCGGAACTAGGTGGCCTTGGCCGCTGGTGAACATAACCCACCCAAACAACCAAAGCAGATAGGCCTCCTAATGCCTAGAGACAGAGTATGCGTTGGCATGGGAGTGTATGTACGCCGGCTGGAAATATGACTGGTGTCAATAATGATCGTTACTAGATACTCGAATAGTAAATGATAGGTTGTATTGTATCGAACCTGAAACTGTGGGATCCACTTCTTCGTTGGCCCTCGTGCATCGGACAAGAACTCATGCACGTAGGGGGTGCATCCGCCTTTCGCTCAACCGGGCCAAAGCGCTGATGCATGACGTTGATCCAGTCAGCATCCATATCGATGACCCCAACCGCAGCTCCCGCGCAAGGTAGGCCTAAGAGGTAGGCTACGTCCTGCAAGGTCAGGGTCATCTCGCCGCACGGGAGATGGAACGTATGTGTCTCCGGCCTCCATCGGTCGACCAGGTCTGCTATCAGCGACCAGTCAAAGTAGAAACGACGCGCCGCCTCCTCGGGGTTCTCCGTCGATCGGGCCTCAACCAAACGGCAAAGCGGTAGGAGTCCCGCCGCTGCCAACCTAAAAGTATTGCAGTACATCAATAATATGGAATTACATCAGTGATATGGCAATTTCATATGAAATTATTGAAGTACCTGTGCTTCCATCGCTCATCGATCGTAAGCAGGTCTCCAGGGCCCCGTGGTCAAAACACTCCTAGCTCCGTCTGGTGCTCAGCGGACAAGAAGCTGCAGTGCCTCTTGTCCACTGCAGGGTCCAGAAGCTCGGGGGTCGTAGGGTCTGCTATATCTGCATTTGAAAGACATGTACATTAATGCATTGCTAGATGTAGATAGGAACAATATACATTGAATGCAAATTCACTATACCACTATATGCAACATGAACACATTGCGACATTTACCTACAAATGAAGGTTCAAGTGCTACAAATCGAGCACAACGCGTCATAATACTTACCTAGACAACAGGTGCATCACCAAGTGTATTTTTGGGACAATACTTGTACGTGTGACATGTTTCATTGCACTGACTGGATCGCTTGACCCTAGGGCCCTCCTCGGATTCATCCATATCGTTGTGAATCCGACGAGTTTGTCTTCGGCCAGGTGCGTTCTTCAACTTTTCCAAATCAGGCACATAGATTCTTGCAGGCCCTAGATTACTTGTAAAAGTGTCAACAATGCCGCAACCATACAGCTCATGATTCCAGGTGTTCAGTATTTGATCTTTCATAAAATACTTTGAAACATATTGCCTGGGAAGCATATGGCGCTCCGCACACGCAGGTATGACGTGTGTACAAGATTTGTGGAGTAATTGCAGCTTCTGGCAACTATAGATGCATGTCCCACTACTTAGCACAAATTCTTGAACATGCCGCTCACGTCTACCCCCCTCCGACCCTTATCCCGGCACAGGACACTGAACCTGTGCTTCGCGGTCCCCTCTTGATTTACGCGATGCATGTGGACCTTCTTAGTGGCCTTCTTCGTATACTCACATAGCATCCGTCCGTAAAGCATACGATTGTCCTCCATTACATTTTTAGCAGCTGCATACCGATTAATAAAATACTTACAAGTCCCATGCAAAATTTCTTCTACAATTCCAACAAGTGGTAGGGACCTCATTCCTCGCATGACCCAGTTATAAACCTCTGCAAGATTTGTAGTTATTACTCCATACCTTGTACCACCACTATCGTACAACAGAGCCCATTTTTCATTTGGCTCATTACGTATCCACTGTGAGAAGCTCCTAATAGCTGAACCTGACCTCCTTACTATCTGCGGAGTATCTGTTGGAAGTGGTCCAAGAGCTATCGGTTCATCACCATTAGGTGCCTCCGCTGTTTGTTTTAGAGTTAGCTCATCAAGTCTTGCCGATAGGGCATTGAACTTCCGTTGCTGGTTTTGACTGCACAACTTTTTGAAAAGCTTAATCAACTCTTTGTTTTTAAACTGTCTGTAGAAGTTCGCACCCATATGGCGTATGCACCACCTGCTTTTGAGGTCGGGCCACTGTGCTGCTACACCCCGTCGAACACTACCATGTTGCATATCCAGCAAAGCCTGCAACAATCCTGCATGTCTATCATGAATTAGACACACATCTGGTCGGTCAAGAACAATAGCATGTTTGACCCGCTTTAGGAACCAATATCAGCTGTCCCCGTTCTCACTCTCCACGAAAGCAAACCCTAGTGGCAGGACTTGGTTGTTACCGTCCACCCCAATTGCACATAATATCTACCCTTTGTACTTGCTAGTCAGGAATGTTCCATCTAGGCATATGATGGGTCGACAATACCAAAATGCTTTGATAGTTACGGCGAATGCAAAGAAAACACGCTGCAACACTCTTTTCCTGTTGTACTCCACATCAGTAGAGGGGTAATGCTTGATATCATAGTAGCTGCCTGGGTTCCTTCCACAAATTGTGGCTAATTGACGAGGTAGATTGTGATATGAATCTTCATATGTTCCGAACCTCATCTTAATAGCCTTTTGTTTCGCCCTCCATGCCTTCGCATAGTTTATTGTGTACTGGAACCTTTGCTCAATAACATGGATTATTGATCGTGGCTCATACCTTAGGTTGTCTATAATCTCCCCGTACATAACATTAGCAATAAAGGCAGATGACAGGTTCCGGTGAGCGAACTCTATTTCCTCAATGTGACAATTATGTTCCTTAACTATTGAGCACTGCCAGTAGTCTACCCATTTCCCTCTGAATGCGTGCACCCACCAAGGATATTGCGGCACCAAACACTTCACATCGTACTCCCTTTTACTGGATTTAACAACCTTGAACTGCCTCCAAAGAGACAACGACCAGAATTTCACTGCATCAATAATTGCCTCCTTTGTAGGGTACATAGCACCCTGGGACACCTCGTTCTCATGGTACTGCCATGGTGTTCGATTAGCCTCGCTAACCACTAGCTTTGAAAATTCATGATCCCTCCACTCTGCAGGCACTGGAGCATTACCCTCCTCGTCAGATGAATCCCCATCAGCAAGGCCTTCCTCCAACTCTTCATCCTCCAACCCTATCTCTTCAATGATACTAGGGATGAGCTCCCCTTCATAGGCTACACCCATCGGTTGCAGCTCTGGAATATCACCAACATCTTCCCTGGACTCGACATTAATCTGCTCTGATTCATCTTCCACTGCCTCACTTGGTCCTGCTACTGCTTCCGCAGAGTTCACCTCAGTTTGATCTTTCAGGTACGCCTCAACTAACAAAACCAGATGTAAGCCACGTTCACAAGATATATCTATATACTGCCTACAAGTTGATGTGGCTTCGATGGAAACAAGCTCACCAAAGTATCCATGACTAGCACGACTGAGGACAGTTTTCAGCTTCAGCTCATGTTGCTGCGGATCCAGTTGGAAAAACCGCTTGAGCCATTTGCACATACCCACAATGGTTCTTTCATTAGCTTTACTAAGACCCTTCATGATATGACAAAATCCAGACAGATCTACACCGTTAGGTCCGTACCTAATTTCACCCTCACCATAATATATCTGAAAAATTAATTTATCTGCCATCCCTGGAAACACCCGCAAACATAACCAATATTAAAACCAACAAACTATATTTCTCATTATCAGATAAAATAATTTACTGACACCGATTCATACATAACAATAAGTTTTCAATAATAGTCATAACCAAACTAACCTATAAATATCACTCTATACAATCTATATTTACTACCTATTGTACTGTGTACAAATTAAACGTTACCATTTTCTAAATGTTACATCCTAGGTTCGCATATTATCATATAGTGCTACCTCCTATGTCGCACAGTTCAACCTTACAATTATTATTCTATAAAATCTACATTTACAAACCTAATATACTAAAAATAATATTCTATATTTCACTGCTATCATACAATGTTCTAAGTAAATTTGACAATTTCCTACTAAACATAGAATTTTCTAAATCCTAGGTCATACATGTCTAAAACCTATGTCATATACTACTACTGAACTAATTAACAATAATAAAAAGAAAAAAAGGACTTACCAGAAAGTGATCTTCAAATCCGTGGCTCAAATGCAGCAGAGCTTCGCCGAGCTCTCTTCCTCTCCTCTCCTCTCTTCTCCTCCATCTTCACAATTTTTTTCTTTTTTCTGAATAAAATGTGATTTTGGGCTAATTTTAACCTCTTTTATAGAAGAGGCCGGAGGGGGATAGAGGCCGAGCGGCACGGGCGGGAAGCACCCTAACCGCCCCCCTGAGAGGGCGGCAAGGACCCCTACCCATCCCTCAGGGGGCAGTAAGGCGTCGGCACGGGTGGGCACCCCCTAGCCGCCCTCTGAGGGGGCGGCTGACCTAACTGGGCAGCCCTGTTAGGGGGCTGCAGGTGCCTAGATTTGTAATTTTTTTCACGAGGAATTTATTTATTTAAATTTTTAATCCAAAAAATATAAAAATAAAATAACTCTCTTCCTGCTGCGTGAGTTTCCTCCTGCGCAGGGTCCACTGGAAAATATTGACAAGACATCTCATCTGTACGAACCGAGCAGCCCAACAACCTTTGTCGCACCTGGGCCCAGCGAGCACCGATCCAGCCGTGGCCTCCCACTTGCCAGCGCAGTATGCGATGAATGTGAAGAGATCTTATACATATATTTAGTTAAAATGACTAATTATTTAATTAATTTAAACCTGAATAGATTCGTGGATATATACGGATGCTCCACACCTATCCCTATTATACAACGGCTGAAAGACCATCACGAGCTTCCAGCCCTCTTGTCTCATGGCGACGGCTGAAAGATTCTCGCTCCCGAGCCCGTTGTCCCTGACTTTGCGACCTAAGACACTGCCCACCGCACCGAGCAAGCGGCGGTGCTGGCAACTCACGAGCTGCCACCTGAACCTTCCTGGTCCACGAGTAAGTCCTTGAACAAAATATGCGGCGTAGCTCACGATTATGTTGTGCATTGCTAAATTGCAAAGCCAGGAGACGTCAAGATTGTAGCTCTTTTGAATTGCAGATATGTTTGTGGTTCTTCTGTTAAATTATATTTACCTAGCCGAGTCAAAGTAATTTTAGCTAATTAGATTCGGCTTCTTGGTTTATTTTCCTTTGATTAGGTCTTATTTGCCGAGTATTTCTCTTAAGCGTGCTATGAAGAAATATAAACTCGAGAAATGATGTGATACCACCGAAATCGTTGAAGACACTATGATGTATATATACTGTGCACCATGAGTTGATTACTAAAACCACACACCCCTCTTGCATTCGTGTCCATCGTCCAGCGGCTCACTCGTAGTTGTATTAACACGATATCTCAACTAGGGGTGGATTAACAACGGCTTGACTCGTTAAGGCTCGATTCGATAACGAGCTGGCCCAGCTAGTCTATTTAAGACTAACAGATGAAAAAGGGCTTAACTCGGTTCGTTAAAAAACTGATCTGGCTCGTCTGGCTCACAAGCCAAGTATAGTTCAACTTTAATTTTAAGAGTGCGTATGTTTAAGCATTTTGCCAATGATCAAATATGCTGATAATATTTAAAATGATAATATTACAAAAAATTGTGTCAACCCATAGCATAGTTTCTGTAAATATTAGGCTTGGCTTATGGGTTGGATGACAAGTTGGATATGGCCAAACATAATAATATTTGTTGGGGGAAACAGTGCGTCGTCCCCATACAGCCAAAAAGACAGCAATAAGCAAGGATTGAAAGTCAAAGTACGAAAGAAGAGACGAAGTCTCATATGGGGTACAAAGCTCCATCATGCCACATGAAGCCTTTACATGAGGCGTGAAGAATGGCTTTGTGTTCTATGCGAAGCAAGCCTTATCTGGCAACATGAAGCCATGTATAATTGAGAACCTTCCCAAAGCCGCCCCCCTTGCCACCCATTCGAAGTTCGAAGAAATCATCCTACAACAGGAAGACTTTGAGGCACAGAGGGCCCCTCCAAAGGCTTGCCTCGTTTTGGCCAACCGAAGGAGGCCATACAATGGCGCAAGAAGACTTCGAGGCACAGAGGAACTCTCCGAAGGCTCTGCCTCCATGGGGCCAACCGAAGGAGGCCGTACTATGGCAACTTGTATTTAGTCCATAGGGTTAGAAGGTATAATGACCAATGTACCCCTAGAATAAGGTAAAGATGAGGGATGGTTGGTATAGACTATAAATACCCTAAACTGTAATGGGCATTAATTCTTCAGGTGCTAGACACCAAATACAGTCTCCTTCTTGCCCTAATCGATCATCTCAAGCCTTTGAGACTCACACCCTTGGGGCCTAAGTCTCAAGACCCCTTCTTAATTGTTTGGACCAATATCTATCATAGTTTGCATCGTCCGTGGGGGGCAAAAAGTAGTCATGAAAGATGCCTCCAAAGAAGAAGAAGGCTCTCGGTCCCAAGTAGGTAGAGGGTGACAAAGCTTCGACAGCAAAGACTTCTGAAAGGGGATCAGTGATGTCCTGGGGGGGGGGTGTTAAATTAGGATACTTAAAACTAATCGGCTCTAAAAACTTCACAAGATAAATCTATATCAATTTTTATCTAAATATGCTTTAGGTTTATCTAGTGCGTCTACTCTATTGTTCAAAATATTTGTAACCTATAGCTAATTCTAACAAACTACTCTATGAAGGTAAACATGCAATGATAGATTGCAAGAAGTAAATGCAGAAATGTAAATAAGGTAGAGAGAACAAACTTAGCATAAAGGATGTTTATCATGTGGTATCAATGACATAAATGTCACCCCTAGTCCACGTTGCAGCAGCTACCTAGGCTATAGCTCTCGGACGACACCCGATCATGACCCTTGAGCCACCTAGGCCTTAAGTAGATTAAGCCATCAAGCCACTAAGGCAAGGTCTCACCATAAGCCTTTCTTCCGGTCACTTACAGCTGTCTTCACTTCGGAGCTTGAGCTATCAAGGCAAGGGTCTCCGCATCCCTGTAGAAATATCTTACTGCTGCTTTACAGCAAGTTAGAGGATCAATAAGCTTGAGACACCAAGACCCAAGATACCAACGAGTCACCAAGACTTTAAGACGCCGGTGTATCACTTGGTACAAGGTAGAATCACTCCTTGATCCTCTCTCTAGGTAGCAACACCGAACAACAACTCTCTCTAGGCCTATTAGCACTAATCAATCCCTAATCATATGCTTAATTACTTTAGATGATCACTTTAAGCACTTTAGTGGCTTAGATATCTTATCAAGTGTCTATGAGCTTCCCTGGACTCCAGCATACTCAAATGACTAAGTGTGGGGTTAAATAGCCTCACAAGAGACTGTGAACATCGGATGATCCGATGTTAACAACAGTACACACTGGACCATCCGGTGTATATAACAGTAGAAAACTAGCCGTTGGAACCCCAATCAAAACTATTGTGAACACCAGATATTCTAGTGTAACATTGAACTCCATCATCGGACTATTCAATATGTACACTTCAGCCGACCGAGCCCTTCTTCTACACTGTTCATTGTCCAGTGTGTAGATCTTCAAGACACCAAACCATCCGGAGTGTACAACCACGCCAAACTAGATGTTGAGACCTTCTCCTGGAAAATGCTCTTATGCAATCATCCGATGTGTACTCCTCCGAGCACCGGACCATATAGCGTGTAGATCTTCAATCTTCAACAGTTCTTTGGATAGATACTCTGGTGTGTATATTCTCTCTAAGCACTAGACCATCTGGTGTATGCAAACCTTCTACTCTGGTGAGTTCATCCTTCTCCTTCTGCTCTAGTGAGTTCATCATTCTTCTTCTGAAAACTGCACTTCTCCTATAAAACACTCCGGTGTTCATACCACTCTAACACCATACTATCCGGTGTGTTGTTTCTAAAAAGCTTCTTCTAAACCAAGAACACTCCTGTGTGCACAACAATCTGAGCATCGACCCATCCGGTGAGTGCAATTTTATCTAAACTCGTCCAATTCAATCTTTTTTGAGTTTAGCTTTGGTGGCTTATTCATGTATTACATCCACAAGACCTACTAAAGCATATACTTGACAAATATATTAGTCCTATTGACTATGTTGGCATTAATCACCAAAATCACATACATGCCCAAAAAGGTCATGTTCGCTACAACTTCCCAGAAGGAGTCTTCATAGACAAAAGGGTGTCCCACTTCGAAACCACTGAGGACTACAAAGTAGATACGTTGAACTCCACCAATGGTGGATCCCGATGATGAAGAACTGACAGTAGGAAGCGAAAACCACACTAGGTTGGATGATTAGATGATGGAAGCACAAAGCATTTGTGACAAAGGAGGTGTATGAGGCAACAACGTGGTTCATTCGCGAGAAGAAGATGACTTCAGTGGCAACGACCCAGGCAGCGGAAGCATGGATCACTCGTGAGAAGTTAGCGACCCTGGAAGTGGAGTCACGAGTGGTTAAACAGCGGAACATGTTCGAGCAGGAGTGGTTGGCGATGGAAGCGTGAAATGCTCGAGAATGCATAGTAGACGAGTTGTGTAGTGAGATGCACACGCTCAAGCAGGCTGGGATCTCACACCCAAGGCTTTTGGGGATGCCTCATAGCGAACCATCTATTATGAACGAAAGGCCCTGGAAGGTGACGTAGTTCATGACTTCAAGCTCCCTTCACCTCCCATTCTCCGATCTCCGTAGGCCATGAGCCGTCGACCTTGCCTTTCTGCTCTTTCTAGGCTTACAATCCATGTCGTGGCCTCCAGGCTTCAAGGTGCTGAGGCTTCCATTCTACACATGAGAATTAGATCCCATGCAGTTCGTCATGAGCTTAGAAGCTGGAATCGAGTGAGCCAGAGGGGATGATTCCTCTAAGGCCAAAAGCTTTGTACTTGCCATCGATGCAATCACTCAATCCTTGTACTCCACCTTGTCATTGTATGAATATACTCCTGGGAGCAACTACGTGAGCGTTGTTCTCCAACTTTCAAGGCAATTACCTCAAACTAATTACCTCTGTGGACCTATTTGTCGTCAAACAAGGCCCCAATGAAAGTCTGAGGAGCTATGTTCGCCGATTCATACACATGAAGTGTTAGGTGAAGGGCCTCAGTGATGACACCATCATTGATGCTACGAAGCAAGGACTCAAGCATGGTGCTCTCTGAGCCCACCTAAACTGGAAGCCCATGAAAGATGTTGAAGAACTCCTTCGCAAGATGGAGTAATACGTATGAGCCAAAGATGACTCCCTCAAGGAAAAGGACACCACAAAGTTGAACTCAAAAGGCATTCAGTTCAAGAAGGATGGTGATAGGGCTAAGCACAACGCTTCATAGGAGTACTGCTTCAGAGGTAGAAAAGGGAAGAGACATCATGACTCTTCGCACTCAAAGGGGCACAAGCACAAAGTATTCAACATTGAAGGCAGGAAGGAGTAGAGCTGGGACTTGGGCCATGTTAGCCTGACCTAGAACGACCCCTTTTGGGCTTTGAGCACTTCGGGCCATGCCAAGACAGCACGAGGAGCTATTTTGGTCTTGTCGGGCTAGCATGAGGAGCCTCTAACGAGGCCCAGGCTTGGCACAAAGGCACGATGGGCCTCATCATGCTGGGCTGGCAAGGGCCCGATACCATTTTGGGAGAGATGTACTTGGTTAGGCACTTGCTAGCGGTAGAAGATGGACGTCGGTGGGAAATCCAAGTGGTACTCAGCGTCACGTGCATGTAGACAGAGTAGAGCTCCCTGTCGGTGATGGCAAAGAACCTCTCCGAGAGAGTTGCCAGTGGAACCGGCCCCCACGTTAGGAACATGAATGCCGGTATGGGTCTCGCTGGACCCTCGGCTCCCACGACGTCACCAACAGTGCATCGCTCATGTTGTGCCATGCACTCACCGGTGCCCGCATCCACCACTCCAGCCCCAACTCCTTGCCACACGCGAACAACATCACAGAGAAGGCGTCAGGGATGGAGAGCCTTGGGAGTTACTACCAAGTACCAATGCTGCTCTCTGGCCGCAACAGTTTGATCCTGCCATGCCTCGTCGTGGTGGTGGCTGCCCTTTCTGTCACCCCGCATGCCACCACATACAAAAACTACACCGTCGGCTATGACAAGGGATGGTATGAAAACCTCTTCATGTCGGGGGTCGACTACCAGGAGTGGGTGGACAACAAGAACTTTAGTCTTAAGGATTTCCTTAGTTGGGACTTGGGAGCAGAGAGTAGGTGGAGCTGCCGAGGAGGAGGATAGTGCTCATTTGTTTCTTGGATTCTTTTGAGCCTTGGGGGCAGTGCATTTGGCACTACTCAACAAACCAAATGGGTATTGCAGCCACAAGGATAAGCATCACTGCATCATCCTGTGAGCATTAGGAGGCAGCCAACTCTTTGCATTGGGACACACATCTAGCTACGACTACGAGTCTGCCTACGAGAGACAGCGCTGCAGTAGCCTTATGTACTAGTTGGGCCACCATGTTGTCTTGCCTTAGGCCATTTTCGTGTCGGGCTGGCCTAGGCACGACCCATTTTTTGTGCTGGGCTAGGTCACCCATCGTGCCTCATATCAAGGCCCGACACGGCACATGAATCATGCCAGGACAGGCTAGGCCCACTTGTGCTCATGTTGTGCCGTGCTTGGGCTACGTTGTGCTATTTCGTGCTTGAGCCAGCTCAAAAAAGCATAGCCCAAGTCCTAGCTCTAGGAAGGAGCAACCCCTAGCTTGCTAAGAACACCATGAAGGAAGCCACAAAGGAGGTAGCAAAGGCGGGTGTGAAGGTAAAAGACACAATGGAGGCCACGGGGGACTTGGTGCCCCGCAAGACACAAGCACAATGTATTGTGAGATTCACCATGAGAAGGCTGGCCATACCACTAAAACATGCCACCATATCGTGGAATACAAGGAGAATATCCAATGCAACGTATGAACCAGACTGGATGGTACACTACACCGGGCATTTCCCCATGCTCCAGTGTGGCACCTTGGTGCATGCCCTCTCAGCCAGCCACACCTAGTGATTTCTCACTTAGAATGGAAGCAACATCTCATATGGCCCCTCTCCTGTTGGCGAACGAGCACCACCCTACATCCCGAAGCCCAATCAAAAAGCTTTGCCGCCACCTTCACCACTGATGATCGAAGATCCAAGAGATGGCTTCCGCTTTGTTCATAATGTGAATAGAACACACAATGTGCTACTAGCCATCATTAAAGGGCGTAACCATGACTTCAATTTGAAGCGTCGACATTGGGAGTATGCACGACGTATCAACCACGTAGGTGTCAACACACTCTCTAGATGGTCAACACATTCCCATTACCTTCTCCCTAGAAGACATGCGTGCATTGGTGTAACACCCTATGTTTCAACTCATTTTTAAAAATTACTAAAAATTTGGACCTTTTTGAATTTTCAACAAATACAAACTTGTGGATTGGAATACAAGCAAAGTATCCCAAATTATACATCAAATTTAAAATTTTCAAATTTTGAAAGCATGCACAAAATGATTTATGTTGCATTTTTGGTTTTATTTAGTTGAATTTTACCAAAATCAAGCCATTCCTAAACCCTAATACCCTCCTAGGCTAAATCCTTCTCCCATCTCTTTTTCCAAAGCCTAGTCGTCCCAATAGATCTCCCTCTCTTTACTTCTTCTTTATTTTTTGATCGGGCTAAAACCTTTCTCGTGACCTAACCTGACCCACCTTACTCTCCTCGCATATGGGCCCATCACAGCCTCTACCCAATTCCATATGGCCTAACTTGACCTATCAAATCCCCAACACATCGTCCCACACCACTCTTAGCTTAGCTTCGTACCATTGTGGCCCAGCTCGCTGCACCACAACCCAAATGGTCTAGATGCCACCCTCGCTATGGGCTAACTACGTGACGACACACCATAGTCCCACACGCTCTCACTAACTTGCAGACCTCGCACATCAGGCCCATTCCTTTCCTCCGGATGACCACGCTCCTCCATCCATCTCTCTCTCCCAAGCTCCCGTCGCTCTGTCCCATCATGTCACCCACATCAAACACGTGGACCATGTGCTCACGAGAAGCTATCGATTCGCCCCGTCGGCACATCCTGTTGCCCATGCCACCTTTTGACTGGTGACTCGCAGACCGCGATGAGTGTCTGCTGTTGCCCATCCCTCTCTAGTCCCCTCATCACTTCACCACCGCGCAGAGCTCCCTATAGCCACGCCCGGCTCATGTCATGCCGTGAAACCTGTCATCCCGTCACCATCCTGTAATCGCTGCATCGATACATCCCATCTACATCACCTGCATGACACACCCATTCGAGCTCACATGGCGTTTCACATCGCTTTCACTGGCTATATGAGCCGCAATAAGCTCCTTCCCATCTCCCATTTCTCACCACCGTGCTAGTTCTCCCTCCTCTTCCTCGCTCACCCTTTCTACACCAGGGAGGAACCGATGAACCACCACCATCAATTTCATCACCTCCACCCTCCTTTGACCTCACTTGTCCTCTCCCTGATCTCCCTCTCTATCCTAGTATTGGAGCAAGCCACCACCACTTAACCTCCCTTTTTCTACCGAAATTGAGCCACCACGATTGATCTCTATTGTAGGAACCACTAGAGGCCGCATGGGGACAGACCGAAGCACATCATCACCGTCGTCCTCGTCTCCTCCCTCTCCTCTAGCCACCATTGACCGACCCCCTCCGGCCTTGATGACAGCTCAGTTCCTCCTCAAGCACTATCGTACCCTTCCCTTCCTCCTCGAGCCTCTGATCTTCCTCTATTCACAAGTCCTACACACACACACACACACCTGAGCTCATTGTCGATCCCCTTTCACCTTAATTATTCCCAAGGTACTAAATGACCTAGGCTCCACAATCGATGAGATAACCATAGCTGGTAGATCTGGTTATGCCGCTCAGTGCCTCCATTTCCCCACCTTGCACCATTGGCCCTGGCACCCAGCCATGGTGGGCAAGAACATGGAGGAGGAGGATGCCTCCACCTCCGCCTCTCTCTATCTTATCGCCCCTCTTTATCTCTCTTTCTGTGTGTGGCTAACGCGCAGGCCCTGCTGGCTGGGACCGTCGCTAAGTTAGGTGAACCGGCCTCCCAGTCCACAAGATTTGTCCATCATGGGCCAACCACTAAGCACCTCATTCCACAACCCCATGGACCAAGACCACCAAACAATACCGCCCCTCATGACCGTTGGCTGAGTCAACGGTGACCATTGACCTTTGACTTGGGTCTCACCTGTCAGTCTCTCACAAAAAATTAAAATTTCAAAATATTTATTAAATTTGAAAATCCTTTTCTAGATAATATTTTGAGGAATATTCTCTCACTTTTTGTTTTTTTAATTAATCTTACAAACCTTTCAAAGTTATTTCTCTTTCGTTTTAACTTTGATTTTAACGATTCTTTCATTAAAATTTATCTAAATTTAAAATCTATCCATCTATGTTAATAATTTTATTTGAGTTTTCATTTGAATTTAATTGAATTCGAGTTGATTTCTCTGTAAAGTTAGAGATAACCTTCTAGCATATACCTTAAATAGTTTTAAAGGTAGATAGATGTAAGTAATCATGTTTTAGGCTTAAATGTAATTTTTAGTAGGGCTGAATATTATATTAATTAGTATAGCTAATAAATAAATGCCTTATGATTAGGCATACCAGCTAGGTAGTCATAAATTAGGAAGAGTGACTACAACATATGTAGAATATCCACCTAGACGTATACTTGCATATATGTACCCATTGTCACATATATATGGTCGTAACTATCACGCATGCACATATCGGCACACATACAAATAGAAAACCCCAGTAGTCATTCATGACTAGTTAATCTATAAAATCATATTAAGATAATTATAATGATTTGATAAGGTTTTCTCTTAAGTTCATATAATAGTGTAGAATAATAACTTGGTCTGATATTCACTATATAAGCGCACGTAGTCTTCATACTTTAAGTTAACATAGTAGTGATAACACGAGAGTCTACCCCTCAAGAGCAACCAGAACTGTTTTCCATGATGTTTTTCCTTTGCTTTGGAGTTCATTTGATTTTGCTCTTGAGTTCAAATTTGGCTTTATTTATATTGAGCACTTATTGACTTTGAACTGCATAGGTTAGAAGCACACAAATGCTGCAAGTAAGAATATAAGGAAAGAGATGAAGGGTATGACCCATTCGAGAGGAACTCGGAAGAGCCAGATTACAAAGAAAAACTTGGAAGACCCAGATTACAAAGAAAAATAGAGAAATGTCCTTGATATAGGCAAGTCCTAACTCCTTGATTATGTTGAACCTACATTTATATAATTAAAATATCAAAAATAAAACTTGATTAATATATGTGCATGATATGTTCATTAAAATTAAAATCTTGTGATAGTTATAACCTATTGTTATTAAGCCATGCCTTGTTCACAAAATACCTTATTAAACTTAGAATGCTCTATCATTTGCTATAATGATGATGGGTGAGGCTTTGATACTAGTATGCTTAGGATGACTACTTTATATCTTTAAAGATGTGTTAGTCAATCAATTGTGATAACTGCTTTTAGAAAATGAGTGTGTGTGATTGGTGGTGAGCATGTGTGAGTAAAACGGGTGGGTTTGTCTTAATATAACTATAGGGAAAAACCTATTTTGGCAGGGATGAGCCCCACAGAGATGGGGCTACCTTGAGACAAGGGTTCATCTTTGTGGTATTTCTACGGGGAGATACTTGACTTAGGTGTATAAGGTCCACTTCGTTATGACATCCTAACTATCGACCACCGTACAACCACATGACATGTATGCGGCAAGGCTTAGCCTCACACCACTAGTTGAACCCAGCATCCACTCGGAGGCTGGTAGTGGCAACGAGAGCCAGAAGAAGACTCAAATGATCTAAGTGAAGTCCCATGATCTGGCTAGAGACTCTAAGTGAGGCATGTTTATCATGAGCCTCTGGTGTGAGTAAAACGGGTGGGTTTGTCTTAATGGAACTTGTGCAGGGAAAAACCTATTTTGGCAGGGGTGAGTCCCACAAAGATGGGGCTACCTTAGGAGCAAGGTTCGCCTTTGTAGTGTTTCTGCTGGGAGACACTTGACTTAGGTGTATAAGGACCACTTCGTTATGACATCCTACCTAGCGACCACCGTATAACCACATGCCATGTATGCGGCAAGGCTTGACCTCATACCACTAGTTGAACCCAGTATCCACTCGGAGGATGGTAGTGGCAACGAGAGCCCGAAGAAGACTCAAACGACCTAAGTGAAGTCCCGTGATCTAGCTAGAGACTCTAAGTGAGACATGTTTATCATGAGCCCCTTGTTATGTGTCTCATGGGTGGATATTATTGCGATACTCGGTGGGTATTGGGACTCATTATGCCTACTCCACCACTAGCAATGGTTGGATGCGAAGCATATCGTATGGGTAAAGTGTATAACTGCTGCAGAGTGTTAACCTATCTGGATATCTTTATTCATGATCAAGGACACCGCTATGGTTTAGTCTTAATTATTAGCTTCTCCCTCAGGGCTAGCAACCATAATTAATCACTAAACCTGACTCTTATGCAATGATTTTAAACAACAGGTTACACTTGATTCCACTGTATTTAAAATTGGCTTTCAGCATATAACTAAATTCCTATGGTCTTATCTTTGAGTTTTGCTCCCAAGCATCTATCAAACCTTTTTCATAGTGTTAGGCTTGGTAAGTACCTTTTGTACTAAAATTTGCTTATTGAATTCAAATAGGAAGCTGGAATGTGACTTTGAGTACGATGGTGAATCATAGAAGATTATGTTCACACCCAAGTTGCCTGTGACATTAGGCTTTTTAGTGAGTTTTTCACTATCGAGTTCTCCTTCAATTGAATGGTCAGTCGTGGATGTAAAGAATCCTAAATCACAAGAGTGATGTATGGCTTTAATCAGGTAATATATTTTATTCTAAGTATGGCTAGGGTATTATTTTGTTGTAAACTATTCATATCAGCTACTCATCTAGTGATTCATATAGAAGGCATAAGGGAACCCAGAAATAATGTTTGACAATTGGACTACCTGCACACCTATGCCTTTGTGATCGTAATGAACATCTCTGGGTCTTAAATTCGTTATATCCTAATCGATGGAGGGAACTATGTAGATCTCATCTTTATGGAGGCCTTTGACCTAATGGGTATCCCCTGAAGTCCCCTCAAACTGGTCGAGACTCCGCTTCTCATTTTTGCCGGTTAGCCAATTCACACGCTAAGAAATATCTCCCTCTTGGTGACATTTGGAAGCAACCTTAAAGTTCGCACGAAGGATGTCACCTTGGACGTTGTGCAAAATGTCCATCGAATGGTAGGAGGCTAAGAAGGTGAAAGTCCAGAAGCTCTTGGATGCAAAGCAAATCCGTGAAGTTGTGCACACGGGCTGGTTGGCTAACCCTGTCCTAGTTAAGAAGAGCAATGGCAAATGACGCATGTGTGTTGACTTCATCGATCTCAACAAAGCTTGCTCAAAGAACAGTTTTCCCACTTGTCAGGATAGACTAGCTGGTTGACTCCACCGTTAGGTGCGAAATGATGAGCTTTCATGACTTATACTTCGGATACCACCAGGTGTGGATGGCACATGAAGACAAGGCAAAGTCCAGTTTCATCATGCCCTCTGGCATGTTTTGCTTCGTATGCATGCCCTTCCAATTGCGCAACACAAGCACTACCTCAACACAAAACTTGTCAAGAAAGTATTATCTGCACAATTCAGCTATAACATAACAGCGTATGTCAATGACATCATTGTATAGAGCAAGCTCAAACCTGACCATCTCTGAGAACTGTAGGAAACCTTTGCAAACCTTACATCGACGAGCATTCACATAAACCCAGAGATGTGTGTCTTCAGAGTACGCTCTAGGAAGCTCCTCGACTTATTGGTACCCAAAAGAAGGATCAGAGCAAATCCTAATATGCTCTTGGTTGTCCTCGACATGGAATCGCTGTGAAACATTCACGACGCCCAATGTTTAGCTAGCAAGTTATCCATGCTAAGTCGCCTTATAGCCTGCTTAGTGGAAAAAAGCTTACCCTTCTTCAAGACGCTTAGGGGCTCCAACCTTTTTCCTAGACAGAAGAGCAACAAGAGGCCTTTGAAGACTTAAAAGAGGGTTAATTAAAAAAAATTCACCCTTATAGATGGCATCTTCCCAAATACCATTCTATGAGAGTATATTTCCCAAATGCCATTGGGTCCCTATGAAACTTTGCTCGTTTGCCACTTTTGAGCACCTTTTTCCTGCCACGTGGCAATTTTTTTCTCTTTTTGACGTGGCATCAGACGCAAATTTTGACCCTTATGCCCTCTTCTTCTTCCTTGTGCTGCTGCAACAAGTCTAACCATATGAGTCACCTACCGTCACGCCAATCTCATTCCCTTATGCCCTTTCGATGCAGCGTCGTTGTGCGCGCAAGGCACAAGCGCTCCTCTCTCCTCCCCCACCTCATCGCCACCTCACCTTTGCATAGCCTTCACCTCACCGCTGCGGTGCCACCAGGCTAATCGAGCAACCACCCAATGCCAGCGACACACTCTTGCTCCTTGGCACTGCTGCAGACGAGGATGGCCTCGTTGATGCCACAGTTCACTGCCACTCACCATCTTCATCTATTAAACCATCAGTCATTGTGCATCTCCCTAGCCAAATCTCCTCGTCGGACTACTTCTCCTCCCCCACGCACCTCCCCAGCCAAATTGCCCATCGCCATAGCCAACGAGATCTTGCTCCTTTCCACCATCATCGTCTCACCTCCATCCTTCCTCCTCACCACTCTCCCCCATCGCCCTCTCCTTTTCCCTCCTGCTCTTCTTCCTTCAAACCAGCCGTCGCTGCTCCATCGATGTCTCGTTGCTACTACCATGGACTACTATTATGTCGTGTGATGACTGATTCCTCCACCTTCGGTGCCGCTTGGCCACCTCTACGGTGGTGCCCAAAGCTTGCGCACCCACCTCGGTGATGCTCACCCGGATCTAGAAGAAGGCCCAGACAGCGTCCCTCCTGCTGCTTCCTTATGCACGTTCAGGCCAGTGCAGCTCGACCTCGTCGGGTCATGATGGGGTGCGGTGCGGCTGGGAGAGGGTGGGGGCAAGGTGGGAGGCCATGGCTGGTGGAGCACGCATGTGGGGTTATTGGCCACAACATGAGGGAGACGCGATAGCCTGGTGTCGCCCTAGTAAGAAGAAGAGGGCATAAGGGTTAATTTGCATATGTTGCCACGTCAGAAAGAGAAAAAAAATGCCATGTGGTGGGAAAAAAGGTGCTCAAAGTGGTAAACAACAAAGTTTTCATAGGGACCAGGTGGCATTTGGGCTAAGCACTCACGTAGGATGGCATTTGGAAAGTTGCCATTCATAAGGGTGGTAAAAAATTAATTAACCCCTTAAAAGAAATACCTTGTTAACTTGACCACCTTGGTCAGTCCAACTCCAGAGGATGGGTTACTATTATACATCATCATTTTACTTTTGGATGCTAGAGCAGTCCTAGTACAAGAAAGGGAGATCAGGAATGGGATCCAACAGTTCCTTGTCTACTTCATCTCTGAATCCTTCTCCAAAGCGAAAGTACATTACACCAAGCTATAGAAAATGGTGCATGCAGTGGTCATGGCTTCGTGAAAGCTCAAGCATTACTTCACGGCTCATAAAATTCCAATATCAATGGCATACCAAGAAAATGGATTAAAGCGTAGGCCTTCGAAGCCAAGGCAAAATTTCACGTGGGACTAGCGAGCATCTTTTCAGCACAAGCGCGTCACTAGAAGCTGTAAATATGTCACTTCCATGCTCATGCACACCCCAAATATTCCTGAGCTTCTCCACTAATCCGTGCGTCTGTTGCCACTCGAAGAGAACGCAAAATTGTTGTCCCATTTTCTCTGAGTTATTAGCAACATAAGAGTTAAGAATCTGCGATGCTGCTGAAACTTTTCATGTATAGAAAATGTTCAACAAAGTGATCTTCCCTAGATTTGGAGTTCCTCAAGTAACGATTAGTGATGGTGATTCCCACTTTATAGGTAAAACCTTCCATAAGACTTTTTCTATGTTAGGAGTTGACTATCGAGTGACAACCACCGCTTACCACCCTCAAACTAGTGGCCAAGCCGAAACCTCAAACTAGAAAATAAAGAACATTCTTCAAAAGAAATTAGATAGTGCATGTAAGGCTTGGAAATCAAAGCTCTCGGATGCCCTTTTGTCTATACAGGACAACCTTCAAAACACCCATTGGAATGACTCCTTACCAGCAGGTCTACGGAAAAATTTGCCATTTGTCAATTGAGATGGAATACAGGCCCATTGGGCAATTAAATGAATGAACCTAGACCTTCAGGTGCGAGGAATTAAAAGAAGAAACCAAATAAGTGAGCTTGATGAGTGACGTGAGAAAGCGTATCATAGTGCCAAAATTTATAAAGAATAAACTAAGTGATGGCATGACACGACAAGAGAATTATAAAGTCATCCTTTTCAACTCAAGGCTGAAACTTTTTGCTCATGGAAATCTTCCAAGCAAATGGGAATATGAAGTCAAAGAACACAGAGCCATGACAATTCTGGATGACAATTGTGCAGCTTTCATAGTTAATGGCTAGTGCCTAAAAGTTTTTTCTCGAAAGCAAAAAATCCATTCTTGAGGATGAGGACGTCCTCAAATTTTCATAAGGGGTGAGATAGGCTTCGCAGTCTAGCTAAAGACCTTAAAGAAGTGCTATGTGGAAAGCACCCCATCCTTTTTGTATATAAATAATAATTTTTACTAACTCTATTTTCTCCTCTTATAAAGAAATTTAACTCACTCGGCCTCTGGCTCAAGTCGACTGGTGTCACCCTAGCTTAGGCCACCTGGTTGTAGGTTAGGGTCGGCCAGTCTACATCGAGGAATCCTATCAAAGAGATGGAGGGGTGGGAGGTTTTAAGAATTTTGGAAGTTGGGGACAAGGATTTGGTAGCAAATTCTTTGGATCATAACAACTAAGTTGTTTGTCCTCTTCTCCCAAGAGGCTGCCTGACCCTCGACATACCATTGCTCGACCTTGCTCCTCCAAACCTTGGGAACCTAGAAACCAGTTGACCTCCCTTCTCAGCCACCCATCTGCCCTCCTTAGGCCACCCAGTCTCCTTTGTGTTTCGCATTGCGCATCTAAGGAAGTTGCATGACATGGTCGCATGGACCTCTCCTCTAGACCAACTGACCAATGGGCTTCTCACACCTAAGTGATAATCTCTGCCACGTACCAAACAAGTGGCAACATGCCTCTTCATTCCAACCCCAGAAGAAGCTATCCCAAAGATCATCCACCACTCATGGCTCCAACTCAATGAAGGATATGCTCGCCTAACATGCGAGCAGGTTCGGGCTACGAAAAGACTAGAGCGACAATGTTGAACTTGCTGACCACAAGGGCAAGAAAGTGGTAGCGCAGCTTTTGACCAAGGAGTATGCCAAAAACTTTTACCCTAAGGTTACCATTAAATCCAATGGTGACAAGAGGGGTGTGTTGATTTGGCACCCTAGGGATCGCAGGAGGACTCCAGCCCATTGCCACCATAGCAGATATGGCTTACCCCATCCACGCTATGGAATGAGAGTAAGAAGAGGAGGACCAATGGGTTAAGTATGTTGCCAAAATGAGGGAGATGAATGAGAAATTTATAACTCTTGTTTCACTAATGTCCATGCGGGCCTTCGCAAGCTCTTGTTCAACTTTCTCATTCTTCTCCCTCGGTTTGGCTCCTCTTCTTCCTCTCCTTCCACGGTGATGATAGGGGAAGGGGGAAGGTGACATTGTATTTGTGGTGGTGGCAAATGGCTGGAGTCCTCCTATGACCCCTCAGATGCCAGATCAACATGCTTCCTCTTGTCACCACTAAATTTAAAGGGAACCTTAGGGTGAAAGTTTTTGGCATACCCCTTGGCCAAAGGTCGAGTTGCCACTTTCTTGCCCTTGTGATTAGAAAGTTCAGCATTGTCACTCCACTCTTTCGTATCCCAGACTTTCTCGCATGTGAGACAAGTGTATCCTTTGTTGAGCTAGAGGATCATCAAGGTAGCTTCTTCTGATGTTGGCGTGAAGAGGTGCCTTGCCACTGGTTCGGTACATGATGGAGACGATCACTTGGGCATGAGCTATCCAGTGGTCGGCTAGCCCGGAGGCAAAGGTTGGATAGTCTGAGAAGGGAGGACCTTTGGTTTCTGGGTTACCGAGGTTTGGAGGAGGAGCAAGGTCGGGTGCTTGGGTTTTGAAGGCTAAGCTACCTCTAGGGAGAAAAAGAGGACAAATAACTAAGTTGTTATGATCCAAATAACTCGCTACCTTATCCTTATCCCCAACTTCCAAAATTTTCAAAAATACCCACTCCTCCATCTCTTTAATAGGGTTCCTTAGTGTAGGCCTATCGGCCCTAACCTGCAACCGGATAGCCTAAGCTAGGGGCAACACCGGCTGACCTGAGTTTGAGGCCAGGCAAATTAAACCTTTTTTATAAGAGGAGGAAATAGAAGGGGTAAAAGTTATTATTTATTTACAAAAAGGACATGTTGTCTCCTGCATAGCGCTTCTTTAAGGTCTTTACCTAGACCATGAAGTCTCTCTCACCCCTCATGAAATTCGAGGATGTCTATATCCTCAAGAATGGATTTTTGGTTTTGAGAAAAAAACTTTTAGGCGCTGATCATTAACCGTGAAAGTTGAGCTGTTGTTATCCAAAATCGGGCTTCTTGTTCCCATTTGCTTCGAATATTTCCATAACCAAAAAGTTTCACCCTTGATTCAAAAAGGGCTATCCCCCGAATGGAATTGTTCTCTATGATTCTCTTATCGTGCCATCATTTAGTTTATTTTTTTATAAATTTTGGCACTATGATAGGCTTTCTCACACCACTCTTCAAGCTTGCTTATTTGGTTTCTCATTTTAATTCTTGCCACCTAAAGGTCTAGGTTCATCCTTCTAGGGTCTATTTGGTTGCCCGCATGGCCTAGCCTGATGTATCTAGTGAGCCAGGCTCATTAATGAACCAGACTATTTGCATCAAATGCTATTTATTTGGTTGGCTCTATGTGCTCAGCCTAGCTGAGAAAGATTGTGTTTGGTTGCCCTCATGAGTATATGTTGTATGAGATTAAAATAAAAAGCAAGTGTTAATATGATGTTTATTTTGAATAAATACACTCTATAGTACTTAATTTATCATATTAAGCCTTAATCCAATTTAAAATGTACTACTATGAGTTAATACTCACAAATTGTACGATAATACCATCATTAGCGTAGCCTGACTCAGGATTGGGAGCCAGGCTGCAACAGTGATTTTGCATGTCTCGAGACAGGCTCGCGCGTGCGCCTAGGCATCCAAACGCGTGGGGTATGGCCAGCCCCATCTCCAGGCAACCAAGCAGCCCCCTAATGGCCCAATGGTTCTGTATTCCATCTCGATCGATAAATGGCAAGTTTTTCCATGGACCATTTGGTATGGAGTCATGCCAATGGATGTTTTGAAGGATGCTCTATAAACCCATTGGATGTTTGGGAGCTTTGATTTCCTTTTGTTTTTTAGTTTTCACAAGCAAGGACAGGAAGCCTTATCGACGCTATCTACCTTTTTTGAAGAATGTTCTTTATTTGCTTGTTTGAGGTTCTCGCTTGGCCACTAGTTTGAGGGTGATAAGCGGTTGCCACTCAATGGTCAACTTCAAATGCAGATAGAATCTTACGAAATGTTATGTCTATAAACTGGGAACCATAATCACTAATCACAACTCAAGGCACTTGGAACCTAGGGAAGATCACTTCGTTGAACATTTTCTTTGCGTGACAAGTGTCGGCACCACAGTAAGATTCTCAACTCTTTTGTTGCTAACAACTTGGAGAAAATGGGATGACAGTTTTCCTTCTATCAGAGCGGCAGCTGACGCACAAATCAGTGGAGAAGCTCAGAAAGATTTGGGGTGTGCGTGAGCATGGAGGTGACATGTTTACAGCTTCTAGTGATGCGTTTGTCATGAAAAGACGCTCGCAAGGAACCCATGGGGCTGCACGCACAACTTCCTAACACAGCTCTCCACATGATGAAAGTTCGTGCTAGCTTTGCTCATACTTTGCTTGATGCTTTTGCTCTCCTTGCCAATCCAATCTAGTCACCCTCGTACCGACTAAACACTCGAACATGCTCAACACTACATATATTTGAAAGCTCCACATGACCAAATGTCGTTAAAGGAGCATTAGCCGCATTTTGTCCATATCTTCTATGCTATGAGTGGACAATTTCATAAACATAGAAGTGTACTATAGATATAACCCCGATATAGATATAAAGAGAAATTTAAATCTAGCTCTCAGTTATAGCTTATATTTCATATAAGCACGACACTATCTCTTTATTTGTTCAACAAAACTTCAATTACTACTACTACTACTACTACTACTACTACTACTACTACTACTACTACTACTACTACCACTACTACTACTACTACTACCACTACCACTACCACTACTACTACTACTACTGTTGTTGTTGTTGTGGTGGTGGTGGTGGTAGTGGTGGTGGTGGTCAAGCACAAGCATGGTTTCATGGAGGACGAGGATTAGATGAGAATGGATGCCAATCATGGTAGGATTAGGCATGTGGGGTTGTTCAGAATTCATGTCACTATCAACTTAATATTTTGCTTGCGTAAGTTTGTCCACTGTCATCCCCTGATGCAACTGCTAATAAAAAACAGTTGAAGCATCATGCTAGAGACAAGCATGATATATACAATATTGCAATTTACAACTATTAATTCAACCGTTGAATTCGAGTCATTGTCTTACCCAATTCCCTATTGTCTCCAGATGCATGTGAGCGAGAACCCACCGACCATTGCCATTGCGGTGCTGAAACATCCAAAATGTGCTCACCAACTATTGTTGACCATGGAGGCTACTGGATCCAGTTCATTTGAGACATGATCTCTGTTAAAGTATATAATAGCTTTATATGTAAACTTTATCTCTAACCATATGCTTTCAAAGATTGTAACAATTCCTTGTAAATCTCAACTAAGTTGTTCTCGGATGTTCCTGTTGGTTATTCAAAATATACAATGTCTATATAAAAGGTTTAGGCGACAATCATTCTGATTAGGCCAACCATGACCAAAACTTTATTCCTTACATGGTATCAGAGCCCAATTCGATCTAAACCACCATGTCAATCACAAGCAACTTCACCACCACTGGTGCTACCTCATCCATCTCTGGCGTCCTCTCATCCCCATCTCTTAGCCACTTTCTCAATCTCAAATTCACCCATGAGAACTACCTATTATGGAGGGCACATACCTTGCCCTACCTTCGAAGCCAATTATTTGAAGGATTCATTAATAGTTATGTCCCATGTCTGGAAAAACTCATCACACAGACGACAGAGTCAAGCACCACACAGATCACCAACCCTCAGTTTCTTGTCTGGTACTAGCAAGATCAAACGGTGCTTGGTGCTTTGCTCTCATCGCTCTTTGTAGAAGTTCTCTCCCAAGTGTTGTTCCTTACCACATCAACCAAGGTATGGAAGACACTGGAGCGGATGTTTGCATCACATTCCAAGGCGAAAGTGATGCAAACCCGTATGCAATTGGCAAACTTGAAGAAGAATGATCAATCAGCGACAGATTAGTTTGACAAGGTAAAACATCTCACTGATGTATTAGCATATGCTAGCCAGCCACTCAGAGAAGACGAGATCATCTCCTACCTTCTCATTGGCCTGGGCGAAGAGTACGACCCGTTTGTGACATCGATGACAACGTGCACTGATGATTTTACTCTCAGCGATGTCTATGCTCATTTTCTGAGCTTTTACATGCGTATGGTGTAGCGCCACTCGGAGTTACAACTTGATGGTTCCTTTGCCAACTTCTCATCAAAGAGTGGACATGGTGGAAGGAACAATCACGGCAGAGAGCGTGGAAGGAACAACTACACTAGCAAGAAAAACAACAATAACAACAATCAAGGTAGCAACAACTACAACAACCAAGGTAGCATCAACAACAACTACTACAATAATCGGCAACCATGTCAGATCTGTGGGAGAACTAATCACATGGCACCAAAATGCTTTTATAGGTTTGATCATGCTTACCATGTAGATCGGATACAATGCTGCTTTTGTTGCTCCCTCATATGGTGTTGACATGAATTTGTACGCCAATATTGGCACCATCGATCATATTACAAGTGAGCTAGATCGTCTCACTATGAAGTAGCACTACACGGGCAAGGACAAGGTGCATGCTGCTGATGGTGCATGTATGACTATTCATTAAATTGTTCAATCTCACATCTCTAATTCTACCAAAAATCTGAAACTGAACAATATTCTTCATGTCCCAAGTGTCATGAAAAATCTCATTTATGTTCATAGTTTAGCTAAAGATAATAATATTTTCTTTGAGTTTCATCTTGATCACTTCTTTGTAAAGGATCGAGCCATGAATAACCATCTTATGTGCAGCAAATGTGAGAGAGGCTTATATCCCCTTCCTTATGCTAATGCGTCTCTACACAAAAAGGTGTCTTTCGATGATGACCTCTCTCTCTCTGAAGCACAGTGGCACAATCGGCTTGGCCATTCTTCTACACTAGTTCTACATCATCTCTTGAAGTCAAATTGGTTATCCTCAGTGTCCAATAAAGGTAGTGCTTCGGTTTGTGATGCCTGTCAATTAGCAAAGAGTCATCAATTACCTTTCAAACACTCATCCAGTCTAAGTTCAGAACCTTTAGCTTTCATCTTCTCCAATGTATGGGGTCTAGAAACAAAATTGGCTAATGGCTTTTATTACTATGTGAGTTCCATTGATAGTTATAGTCGGTATACTTGGATTTATCCACTCGGGTATAGGTCCGATGTGTTTGATATCTTTCTTCAATTTCAATCCCAAGTAGAACAAGCTTTTAACAAGAAAATTGTCACTGTCCAATCAGATTAGGGTGGTGAGTATCGCAAGCTTCACTCTTTCTTCAAAGGGATAGGAATCCAACACCATGTCGCATGTCCTCAGACACCCCAACAAAATGGGGCTGCAGAATGAAAACATCGTCATATCGTTGAAGTGGGGCTAGCGTTGTTGGCACACTCTTCAGTTCCCAAGAAATTTAGGGATGAAGCTTTTCTCTTAGCAGCCTATCTAATCAATCATCTTCCTAGCAAAGATATCAACAATGCTACCCTTCTTAAGTAGCTATTTGGCATAAAACATGATTACACAATCCTTAAGTTGTTTGGATGTGCATGTTGGCCAAATTTGAGACCTTACAATGCGCATAAGCTACAGTAATGATCAAAGCAATGCATTTTTCATTGGGTACAGTAGTCTGCATAAAGGATACAAGCGTCTCCATGTTCCATTTGGTCATGTCAATATATCCAGAAATGTAGTGTTTGATGAAAATTGGTTCCCTTTTGCCACCCTTCATAATTCATCTACTACAAATGACCAAACACATATTTGATTATGTTCTTCTGCCAACCCTTGTTAGACCTGTTGAGCTCAGGGTTCACAAATTTGATGAAAACTGGTCAAAAAGTATGAAATTTGGTCAATTTGGTGTGGTCCGGTTTTGTAATGCAACCGAAATTTGTATTTGAATTCAAATAAATTCAAATTGGATTTGAAAAAAAAAATCCATAAAAAACTAGAGATAATTCTAAGACTATGTGTGAAAAAATTCAAAAACAAATGTCATTTGCATCTGAAAATATGTGCTCAAACATTGATGGATTGAAAAAAGCACGAAAAAATAAAAAGGCCAAAACGGGCCCAATGCACAGTGCAAACGGTTTGTTTCGGCACAGCTGGATGGGGTGAGTGATAAAGTTTGTAATGAATTGATTTGTGTCATATTTCTTTATTTTTAACATAGAAATTGGTTTAATGATTTTTGAATTAGCAAAATGATTCCAAACCACACATACTAAATCATACAAAATAGAAATGGAACTTTGACATTCGTCGAATATAAAAGGATTTACAATGGAATGACAACTTATGTATGATATATATGTTGAGTTGATGGTAGAGATTAAACAAAATATAGCAAATGTCATGCCATATTTGTTTCTATTTTTCTGATTTTTTTTTGTGATTCTTTATGAATTTGTTTTTTGTTTTTCTTAAACTTTACTGAAATTCAACAAATGCTCTCGATAAATCAAGAAATTTGAACTGTTTTTTACTAATTTGACCAAAATGCAGTCAATGCAGTCGGTTTTCGCTCGATCGATTCGAAATTTCTTGATCAAGTGAATTTGGCTGAATTCTCACCGAATTTTGTGAATTTCAAGAAATCGTTGACCTTCGCATTTCAGTTGTCAAACAAATTTTTAAACCCTGGTGAGCTACCCAATATTCCTTCCCAAAGTAGTGAGATTGATCAATCTAATGATAGTCATAATACACAGTTATCTAGTTCATCTTGTACTCTGTCAAGTTCTGCAACAGGTGAAGATGCACCTTCTGAACAACAACAGGTTGTGCAGCGTCAGCATGGTATGCAAACTCAACTGCAACACAACATTCACAAGCTTAAAGTGTTTACCAATGGTACTGTAGCATATTCAACAACAAAGGCTCATTTGCTTGATATCATAGAACCCACTTCTTGTCAACAAGCTTTTGCACAGTATGCGTGGAAAAAGGCAATGGATGAAGAGTTTGTTGTTCTTGGTTCCTCCTCGTTCAGGTTTCAATCCCATTGATTCTAAGTTGGTATACAAGCTGAAAAGGAAAGCCAATGGCTCTATCGAACGATATAAAGCATGACTTGTTGGAAAGAGCTTCAAACAGAGGTATAAAGTCGACTATGTGGATACTTTCAATCTGGTGATTAAACCAACCACAATACAACTTATCTTGTCAATAGTTGTTTCATGTGGTTGGGTGCTGCGGCAAGTGGATGTAAAGAATGTGTTTCTTCACAGTGATCTTCAAGAAAATTTCTATATGTGGCAACCCCCATGGTACTTAGATCCAAGGCGCCAAGATTATATATGCAAATTGGAGAAGGCTACATATGGACTCAAGCAGGCACCATATGCATGGTATTCAAAATTGAGTTCCAAGCTACTTGAGATTGGTTTTGAATAGTCCAAGGCAGATACATCACTCTTTATTCTTAACCGAGAAGGTACAAATGTATTTGTCCTTATTTATATTAATGATCTGATCGTAGTGAATTCATCTCCTCAAGCTAGAGATACTTTGCTACAACAGCTCACACTACTACAAAATATACCTTATATGCTGGTTTATCGTTGTCGATTCAGCTAGAACCGACAGTGATAATAGTATCACTGCTTGTTTGTAAGAAAAATGACATCACTGTCGGTTATTAATAAGAACCACAATGATACTTAACTATCACCACTGGTTCATATTAACAACCGGCAGTGATATTATCACTAAAGGTAAGTTTGGACCCGACATTTTTATCCAACTCACCTCACCTCGCGCGGCTTGATCCTCGCGAACCTTATCTCTTCACACGCTCAGCCTTATCTCTTATCTCATTCTCTCTCCTCTCATTTCTCCATCTCTCCTCTCTCTCGTATCTCCTTCGATCTAGATCTGGGAGGAGGAGGAGGTGGCATGGCTGGAGGTGGGCATGAAGGGGTGGGGCGCCATGGGGAGATAGATCGGAGGGGGCCACACCGCACTGGCCTCAACCGATGCCATGGTCACCGTGCACGACGCTGCGGTCACCCACTTCTTCTTCATGAGCCCAGGGTCAGTGCACCTCCAGATCGTGCCTGTGGGGCTCGACTGGACCACCGACGCCTTCTACGGCAAGCCAGCCCAGCAACTCGGGTTGGAGTACCTCAAGTACAAGGTAGTGCCCGAGGAGATCTCGCTCCGGCGAGATCAAGAGGTTCGGCAAGCTGCTCCGAGCGATGCGGCAGCACCTCAAGAACATCACAGTGTGCGCACTGAGGTAGAAGATGCTAATCAAGCTTCATTATATGTTAATTACTTAGTCATAGGTTGTTAATTTCTTTCTCTGTGGATGTGAATCTTTCTATGTAGATGTGAATGTGAATGTTTCTGTGGATGTGAATGTTTGATCTTACGGCAGTGATGGTGTAGTGGTGGTCGCCGGATGCGCGGCAACGGAGCGGATGCAGTCATTTTTTTTTCTTTTTTTGTTTCTGGAAAATACCATTACTGCCAGTCGATAACTATCGGCAGTGATAGCAACTCGATTATCACTGCCGCTTGCATACTGCCAGTTCCAAAACTGACAGTGAAAACCAGTTTGGAACCGACAGTGAACGCCTCCTGTTCTATAGTAGTGCCAGGACTGACTTTGCTATTAAAGATCTTATTCCTCTGCATTATTTTTTGGGGATCGAGGTTGTTTATGAAGGCAAGAATCTATGGTTGGTAAAAAAGAAGTATATCTCAGAACTTCTTAGTGGTGCTAATATAGTGGAATGTAGGACTTTCACTACACCAATGTCTACTTTGGAAAAGTTATCTGTATTGATGGAAGTATATTGTGGGACGATGATGCAACAAGATATCAAAGCATTGTTGGTGGTCTTCGGTATCTCATAATGACTAGACCTGACATAGCTTTTGTTGTTAATAAAGTATGCCAGTATCTTCATGCACCAACAGAGATTCACTGGACATCAGTAAAACACATTTTGCAGTTTTTGAAGCATTCTCAAGACATGATGAAATCTGCTCAGCACTTTCACTGATGCAGATTGGGCAGTGAGTGTAGATGACCGCCGTTCAAGAAGTGGATTTTTTTGTCTATTTCAGTCCCAATTTGATATCATGGAGTTCAAGGAAGCAATGAGACAAGTACAGAATCTGAATACAAAGGCTTGCTAATGCCTCAGTTGAGTTAGTGTGGATTTAGTCATTACTTGGTGAGCTTGGTGTTTTTCAGGCAAGAGCTCCAATCTTGTGGTGTGATAACTTAGGAGCCACTTATTTATCGCACAATCCAGTGTTCCATGCTCGGACGAAGCATATAGATATGGATTTTCATTTTGTTCGAGAGAAAGTTGCTCGTAAGGAGCCGGAGATCAGGTTCGCCAGCGCTAAAGACCAGGTTGCTGATGTGTACACAAAACCCTACCAGGACGCCAGTTCTGACTTTTGAGAAACAATCTTAATGTGGGAAAACCCAGTTAAGATTGAGGTAGGATGTTAAAGTATATAGTAGCTTTATCTCTAACTATATGTTTTCAAAGATTGTAACAAATTCCTGTAAATCTCAACTAAGTTGTTCTCGAATGTTCCTGTCGGTTATCTGAAAACAGACTATGTCTATATAAAAGGTTCAGGGTTCAGGCGGCAATCGTTCTGATTAGGCCAGCCATTGTCTAAACTTCATTATTTGTTCTTTACAATCTCCATTCGCAATAAGCCTACTCGACCAAATGATAATCAGTCCTCGAAAAGAAAACAATAGTAATCAGCTGAAACTGCCCCTGATCCGGGTCAGGGCAGCGGACTCTAAGATGCCAAATGATAACTAGCAGTTGTGCTGTGCATCCATCTAATCCGCGCTTACTCTCAACTACTCAACTGCTCCAGCCCGTTGTTGAAGACCGAAACATTATCCTAGCATGACTAGGCTGGAGAGCCGATCGACAAATCCGATTTGTAGGCCTGTCGTCTTCAAATGCAAACTCTTATACCAAGTCCGGAACACGGGAATTTCCACGGATCCTTAGAAAAAGCGAAATGTTTCTTTCAAATTTACAGGTTTTTTGGGGTCAAACGTGCCCCTTTCCTCGTATATACAGAAGGAGGGGAGCTTTCATGCTTCCTCAACGACCACGGCATGTTTCTGTTATTTTTTGTTATTTTGAACCTTATTCTGATATTTTAATATTAGCTCCTGCCATACTATATTTTCAAGAACTAGGTGCTGCAACGAGAGATAACGTTGTTACGCCAGAGAAAAAAACGCAACGTGTGACAAGCATGATCTTTTTTAATGGGTGGCGTCGGGGCGGAGCTAGGATTTGACGATAGGGGAGCAAATGAGAGAAAAATTGGATCGGTTCTAGAAGCTATAGAATGATTCTTATGAAAAAGCATAATTTTTTCTTAATATTGGCTAATCTATTTTATGTTTTTTAAAGAACAAAGTGCAGGTGTTCCAATTAATCCATGTTCCATAATCAACTTGAAACATCATTTTTCTTATTCATATATAAATTCAGCCACAATAGCAAGTGTATGACCTTTTATATAATAGATGATGATATTTATCCTTTCAACGTCCTAATATTATATTTGCTAGTTCGATATATGCCTACCATATAAATTGCTCTCGACCATGGTAGTAAAAGGTTCAAACTGCTCTCAGTCAGCTTCTTCAAAACCAGACTGCTTAAATAAACTATATTTGAATTAAAAAAAGTCAAAATCATTAGTCAGTTGTAACCAACTTAGATCATACAGTATCTCATATATAAGTGTAACCTATGACTTTCAAATTTCAAACAAAAGATGTTAGCATTTTTCATATAGCTAATCTTGCATGCTGTCATCCGTTTTGCAGGAAATCTGCCAGAAATAAGTGCTAACCTACCAACTGCGGTTGATCCTTTCTTCAAACTAACATTCAGGAGGTGGTCTGAGCTCTTAGAATATCGCAAACATGGAGGGGCCTGTATGAAACATGGGGGGCTGGCCCCTGGGTGCCCCCTGTCTCCGCCCCTCCGTGGCGTGACATTAGTCATTTGCAAAGAGGTTAGTTTTTGAAAATATAGTTTGATAGGGGTTAATATTAAAATATTAGAATTAAAAGGTTAACATTAAAAAAAACCCTCTCCTATTTCTGTCAAGTGCATAATCGTTGTAATGGCAAAATTCGTAGAAAATCAGTCACGACGTGTTTGGATCCCATGAATTAGCCTGAATTAGAATTGAATTCCAGGACCAACCTGTTTGACTTGACCATAGAATTGGAAAAATAAGATTCTAGCCCATTCTAGCAAAGCCCATGGATACTTACACAGGATTCCTAGCCGAAAAAATGGAAAAGTCGATTCCATCATATTCCGTCCGCTCACGCTCAACCACAACGCGGCGACTCCTTCGCCATCGAGCGCTTCCCCACCGTCGGTGGCTGCTTCTCCACCACCACCGAATGCATCCCCGTTGACATCCTACTCCATTGTAACACATGTACCTCCTCTTCCTGCCCTTCCTCTTGCTCCTCTAGCACCATTGGCGGCCGGCAACCCTAAATCGTGTGTTGCAGTCAACCTCACTGTCGGTGGCTTCTCATAGATTTCCTTCATCTCACCTTCCTTCTCTGCCCCATCCCCTTCTCTCCTCTCAGGCATAGCCCTAAATCACCATTGAACTTCTCCCCATAGACTTGTGCTTGATTATTTTGATTCGATTACTTCTCGAGGGGATAGATCTGAATTGACATGACCTAACTCCTAGTAACAACATTGAAACAATCATGGGCTTTATGCAGGGATTCACACTTCAGAGTTCAGAGGCATTCTGCTCAAGCGAGAGCTGCTTCTTGCTATCCAGGACTCTATTTTTTAGCATCCTTCCGAAGGCACGTCATAAGCATTAGCAGCCCTGCTCAATAACTACAAAATTGAGTGCAAACTCTAATCCATGGACCACGGAAAACAGATTCGTTAATTAGGCAGTGAATTATATTAAATGCTAAACTTGTATGGAATGCAGTGGTTTAGTTCCTATGTTGTCATGTTATCATGTTGTGATGAGGATATATTGGAGTGATGAGGATTATAAACATTGAAATAAATTAACACTTCCTATGTTGTCATGTTGTGAGGCCAGTTGTATAAGGGTTAAGAAGTAGCAGAAGTGTTAACAAAGCATGAGTTTAATTACTTTTCCATTTACTGTTTAGACACATGCATAATACACTATGGTGTATTTACTATCTGCCATGGTTTTTATTATGAAAGCAAGTTCCTGGATATTTTTTATGTTTAACAATCACATCTGTTGTGCACTTGATAGCTTTTCTAGTCAAAGATAATATACAATTTTGAAAAAAAACACTAGTCCCAGCTTAGTGCTCTTTTTGTGTAGCTGGCAGTTAAACTATTCAAACTCCGGACATTAATGTCTTTCAATTTTGGGTACAAATATTTGAAATGTTATGAGTTAGGGTAAACACCGCTGAGGGGATAGCCGGGCAACATCGGCTGCTATGTAGGGACGGGCACATCTTCGGACATGGGTGTACAAATGTATATCCAATTTTTTAAAAAACATTGACTATATATCATATGTAATAGATGTTGATATCAATAGTTGTTAAAATTTAATAATTATGTGATGTATTCTGACTCAACAGAAATTCATATTCTCTTGTGCCTTTTCTCACACCGTACTCCACTATCTTAAAGTCCAATTAGCTCCCGGTAGGATAAAAACAGATCAGATTTGGATGGATAATGCTCTTACAGTATCCACATCTTTTTTTTTTGCCGTATTCATAGTCAAGAGAGAATGTTACTTATACAGATTCAAATACGGATTGTTTCAAAGTTTGAGTTGGACTAGAAATAGAATAAAACAGTCGGATATTACTCGCACACACAACCGTGCAAACAACAGGTAGCATGATAGCAATCATGCCTGTTGATGTTAATATTGTGCGGGTTTTGTCTCTATTTTAAAGCTATCCATCATCTTCACTGGGATAAACTTTCGTGAGTATGTAGATTCACACGCATATTCAAAATCTAACTCAAAGTATTGTCATCAGTCACCATCACTTTTTCATGAAGCAATGAAAGCCTAAAGGAATCCAAGCAGATCTAGCCTCTAGGCAAGTAGATACAAACCAACATATGTATATATAGCAGATACATACACACACACACATATATATATAAGTGCTATTATACACCCTAGATGTAGAATATATTCTACACCTAGACCCAACACAGCCTCCCCAGCTGGTCCAACTCCGAGCCCCATGCCCATGTGCCTACGCGCCCTGCCTCGCTTGCTCCTATGCCCGTGCGCCATGTGTCCTTGAGCTCACTCGCCCCTATGCCTACGCGCCACGCGTCCCTGCACTCCCGCTCACTCCTGCACATGCGCACCACGCGTCTAGTAGTTTAGTAGTCTAATAGCAGCTCTGTATTTGCTCAATAGTGTTCAGTAATTTACTATAACTTGTATTCTTCAGTAATTTTATTATGGATATGGGTTTAATGCTTTCAAGTAGAAGTGTGAAAAATTACTATGGGTTGGATGCTTTCAAGTAGAAAGTGTTAAAATTTACTATAGGTTGGATGCTTTTTACTATGGATCAGATGCTTTAGTAGTTGGCAGTAGTTATGTCAGTAGCTGTTCAGTAGTTTCAAGTCATAGAAAAATTATTTAGTACTGTCAGTAGTTCCAAGTCATAGCAAAATTGTTTAGTAGTGTGTCAGTAGTTGATAGTAGTATCAGTAGTTTTGTTCAGTAGTGTTAATAATTTTGGTCAATATTTTGTTCAGTAGTATCAATAGTTGTCAGTAGTTACCAGTAGTATCAGTAGTTTGTTCAGTAGGTCAGTAGTTAGTGTTTAGTAGTTTTAGTAGTTCAAGGTCATATTAAATTTTGTCAGTAGTTTATGTTAGTAGTTTGTATTAGTAGTGTCAGTTATCAGTAGTTGCTAGTAGTATCAATAGTTTGTTTAGTAATATCATTAGTTATTTCAGTAGTTCTCAGTATCCTTCAGTGAGTTAGTAGTTGTATGCGGAGGTGGGGGCGTAGTGGCGGGCATGGTCCGTGGGGGACATATGGCGCGTGCGGGCGAGCAGGAGCGAGCGCAGAGGGCGTGGGGTGAGCGGGTGAGTGGGGGCATGTGGTGCACGCGGGAAAGCAGGCACAGGCGCATGCGGGAAAGCAGGTAAATTTCAGAACCCTATATTTGTTACTCCGCATTTACTAGTATATTATGCACTTCCTAACTTGGATAATATTGTCTGAATTAGATAATCTGACTAGTAGTTTATCTTTCTTTTACTATCAAAAGTTAAACTACTATGAGCAAAAGAGGTCCTAATTGGTATATATTCTGATCTTGTGCTGCACTTAGACAACAATTTTCTTGCTACCAAAATTCACAGTACCCTAACCGAAAAAGTCCTTAGTGCAACGAAACGGTTAACCACCTAAATGTATTCCTTGTACCAAAAGAAGTCACTGTGATTGTGACCTTGTACTGCATCTGCAAGAATACAAAAGAGAATCAGTTTTTGCAATAGGAAAAGAGAATAGTGACCATTTTACTCGACATTAAAATTTTAAGGTGAAATGCGCATATTTGTTCTCAAGATGCATGAGAACTTAATAGATTGGTCAATTAGATTTGTTTTCGTTGCCCCATACTGCTTAGCTTTTTTGCTCTCTTCAGATCCTCTTTTTGATGTTTTAGTGTCCCCTTCATCATACATCATGACTTTCACTACGTGAAAAAGGGATAAGGATGATGGGTCATAACTGTCATGGGTGACGGGTCGACCCGTCACCCCGAACGCGTCACTGATGACGTGTAATAAGTGACGGGTAAGGCCCCGTCACCAATAAGGTCATTGGTGACGGGTCAAAACTTGACCCGTCACTTGTTAAGGTCATTGGTGACGGGTCAAAACTTGACCCGTCACTTGTTAAGGTCATTGGTGATGGGTCACAACGTGACTTATGATTTGTTTGTGACGCGTCACTTATGACTGATATACGGTTTTCATGCTTTTTGGATGCGAAAAAAAGTCAAAAAAAAATTCTTCACCCAAGCCAATCCAACTCAGGCCTATCACCACTCGCCACGTGCCTCTACCTGTTTTTCAGGCTGTTTTTAGAATGTGCGTTCCGTGGGAATCGAACTCGCGACGGCCCCTCCCGCGCGTAGCTACCTAACCACCTCAACCTCGCGTGCATCCTAAAGGGACTCGGATAAAAGATCATTTTAACTATTTTGCCAAGGGTCAAGTGACGGGTCACAGTTATGACCCGTCACCAATGTTAATTTTACAATAGACATAAAAATCAGTTGACTCGGAGTGCCTTCGGCTAAATGGTCATAACTTTTGCATACGGACTCCGATTTTGACATTTTTTGACTCTATGGATATCTACAGAAAAGTTACATCTGTTTCTCCCCTACTTTGTTGAGTTTGGTGAATTTTTCGAGGCTTAAAATGGCTTGGAAGATTGAGTTCTCGCCTCCAGAAGTTTCTGCACCGTTTTCAGAACGAGCGTTTGTGTCCATAGCCGTTACCCCTTACATCAAACTTGAGCAGAAATGTACAATAATTCATATTCTAGTGCTTCTAAAGTGAGAAAAATAAAATAAAAATAATTTTTTTGCAATGTTTGGATCATTTTCTGTATTTCTGAATAACATCATTAGTGATAGGTCATAACTTGACCCGTCACTTATGACAGGCCTATGAGACCCATCACCAATGAGTTAGTCATTGGTGACGGGTCAAAACTTGACCTGTGACCAATGACTGGCCTACGATGACCTGTGAGTGATGAGTCGTCATTGGTGACGGGTCAAGTTTTCACCCGTCACCAATGACTGGTATTAGTGACGGGTCACAACTACGACCCATCACTTTTATCATAAGATGTAGTGTCTCCTTTGCCTATTTTTCACGTAGTGTTTCTCCTTCACTACCCTTCTAGATAATGTAAAACAAAGTTAACAAATAGGTTGATAATATTTTAAACATCTTATATAACTATATTACATGTAAGATAAACATAAGACTTGAGCATGGCCTCTTGTTTTGGTCATTGTCTAGGTATTTGGGGAATCTTTGCTCTTTGCTTGGCCTTGTCCTACTTTGATGGCATGCCTTGCAGTATGGCTACCTTTATCGTGTGTTTAACTTCTAATGTTGGTACATTCTTTATAGCACTTTGTTGCTTTCTTATAGCACCTGGAATTTTCACCTCTTGCAGCAAGTCATGGTGATGGGAGAAAGAGGCATCCGTTTGGACTCTTTGGCTTCAATCATGTCTGACGATTGCTAAAGCATTTGGCCGAAAGCTCCTACCCCGAAAGAGGTTCTTGTTGCATTGAAGGAGATACACGGGTTGGATGATGATGTTACTGTAGGCTTGTTTGATGTTCTGGCTTCTAGTGCATGCAATTTGAGTCTTTGTTGGTACTTCAATGGAAATGAGGACATGATGACTGATGGTGCAACTTAAGAAGTGAAGGCCTTGAGAAGTTATGTTTGGATGAATCGCCTATACTTGTTGTGCCTTAACTTGCATGGTCTTAATCTCTTAAAGAACCTGTGTCATTTTGTGTGAGAAATCAAGTTGAAATGTGCTTTGGTTCATATGTGATGAGTGTTTGGCAATGGTGTTAATTTGGTTTGATGTTTTTGAGATTTCATGGGCATGGTTATATACTGCAATTATGATCATAACTAACTAATGTTGCAGAGAAAATAGAGTTTATATGTTTATCTCTAAGTCCAAGAAAATTATACACGTCGGATGATCCGGTGTTCACATGCAGTACACGCTAGAGCATTCAACAAAGAAGCAAAATTTGAAGTACACGCCGGATGATCCGGCGTTGGGCATCAATGAACGTCGGAGTTTTTCTAGAAGAGAGGTTGCAAATTGGCTCTAGCGGACTTGTATATGTCGGATGGTCCGACGCTAGGCAATATGTACGTTGGATGCTTCGGTGGAGTAATTTGTCCAGAGAGGGTGCAAAACAAGTTCCGGCAAGAATGGATACATCGGATGGTCTAGCGATGGGCATGAATACATGCCAGACCATTTCTTGCAGAGAGGATCTCAGGCGGCTTAGTTTGCTGAGTTGAACACGCCAGATCATTCATGATTTTTCAGAGACGGGTCATATCTACAGAGATTTTGATTTCGATTTAACTTGTGATGGACTTAAATGGTGTTGAAAGTAGATATTTGCATTTCTTATGGTGTGTAGGTGATAGATGCAACTTGACGGCTGATGGTAGATAGATTGGGGCTAAGCGGGGAGCTTGGTGCGGGACAATTCATGGAGCCAAGCGGGGTCAAAGGTGATCCTAAATGTACACATGGAGATCAAGCAAAGCATAAGATGGACGATGAAGATGACGTGTTGACAAAATCAAGTGAGAAATACTAGTGCAAGTGACAAGGTGGCCCGGTGGATTGAAAGCAGAAGAGACTTGACAGCGGTCATGATCGCAAGGCGGAGTACACATGTTGTTATCGAGATGCTTGCATAAGGTGTATGCAAGTGGTTGTGAGTCATGCTTTGAGAAGCGTGCAAGGCTGTTTCCCAGTTTGATCGTAAAAGCCATGGGAGGATGAAGTGCATGTGGCATCATCGTGAAGCTTGCGCTCAGGCGAAGTAAAGTCATGAAGGCACCACGACCATCTGATGGACGGAGAAAAATTCGGATGAAACTACCCCCGTGGTAGGTGGGAGTGTATTGTAATTGAAGGTCAGTTTAGGGACAATATTGCTTAAGGGGTTAAGCAAGCTCCATAGGCCTATAAATAATGGGGTATGGCTGGTGGAAACACTTGAGTCTTTGAGAGTTTTTGAGAGCTTTCCACTTATATTGTGTGGAGAGGGAGAGATGAGTGCTTAGCATATGTTTAGGTGAGAGTTTTAGTAAAAAAACAATTTTTAATCTACCAAAAGATGGTGCTTCTCTAAGCTTAATGAAGACTGTATTTTTGTATTTGCTTGAGTCCATCTCCTTCTAGTGTCTTGCTTTTGGATCCCTTATTTCCGTACAAGTTTTTTGGGTTTTTTTGTTGTTTTTTGTTTTCCTAGAGAGATATTTGTTTTGGGTCGTATAAGGGGTGCTCTTCTTATTGCTAGAGGGTTAATCATCTCATATGAGTTGGTCTTGGACCATCTAAACCCGTTAGATCCACCAACTTGAATAATCCTTTCTTCTAGCAGCTAGTTCTCTTGTGTTTATGAGTTTTTTTTTGTCAAGTTTCTTATTTTCTTGAGCTATGACTCTTAATATGGCCTTAACCGGAACTTAGTGTTCACATTCATCTAAGAGGAGTGTTGGTTTTAGAAGTTTTGCATCTATTCTTGTCTCTCTTGCTTTCGCGTGTGATTTTGAGGTGCGTTGAGTTCAAGAATAGGAGAAGGTCATCAATTTTGAAAGAAATTTGTTAAGACGTCTTTTCACCCCCTCTAGTCGCCTATCTCGGTCGTACAATTGGTATCAGAGTCAATTTGATCACTTATTCATCTTAACCAGCTTTGTGATCCATAGGCGGCAATGGAGAGACATCTGAAGATTCTACTCTTTGAAGGTTGTGACTTCTCTTATTAGAAGGTGAGCATGGAGGCTTATCTTCTAAGCTAAGGAAGTGCAATATGGGAGGTTATAGACTCCAACTATGAGATTCCTATCGGTCGCACTACTCCGGTCCAAATTTAACAATATGAAGCTAACAACAAGGCAAGAAATATATTATTCACCAGCTTAAGTCATAATGAGATTGACAGAGTCCAACACCTCTATTCTGCTCGTGAGATTTGATCCACTCTTAGTGTCTTTCATGATGGCACTAACCAAATCAAGACTCTACGTCAAAGCACGTACAACCAAGAATGTCAGATGTTCATGCAAGGCCTCAGAGAGTCTTTGGATGCCATGTTTGCTCGATTTGATGGGATTGTTAACAATCTTAGATCAATTGGAGTTTTGCCCTGCTCTGACCATGAGAGGGCGATCAAACTTCTCTATGCTCTTGACCGTAGCTTATGGCAAGTGAAGATCTTGGGCATTGAAGAATCATCCAATTATGACACCCTGACACGTGATGAACTCTTTAGTAAGCACAAATCTACCAAGATAGCCAATGCAGCTAGAAAAGGGCTGGGAACCTGTCTCAGAACATGATATTGGTTTCAGGACCTAGTGGTGGTAGTCCTGCTAGAGTTGGCATTTTTTGTGCTAATCCTTCACCTAATAGCTTTTCTTTGTCTTTCTTGGTTTCTACCACAGAGGAGCAGGTGGACAAGCATGATGATGAGGATCTTGCTTCTACAACAACAGAAGAGATGGAGGAGAGGCAATTCTCATGCTTGTTATGAGTGTAGTGATACCACTCATTTCAAGGCGTGCCCAAAGCTCAAGAAGAAGTAAGATCGCAACCAAGACCACAATAAGCACAAGAAGGCCAATAAGTCCTTCTCCAAGAACCATGACAAGATGGCCAAGAAGGCTGCCAAGGTGGCTTCAAGGGCATTTGTAGCGGCGCTTAGCGATGTCGGCACCTCCTCAAGCGAGGAGCAGAACTCGGAGGAGGAGGAGCCGTCCATAAAGAACAAAATGAAGAATAAGGACTTCACAGGCATTTGCTTCATGGCAGATGACAACGACAGCGACAATGAGCTTGATTCTTTCGAGGTATCACCGTCCTACGTCCAGCATTCTATTCAAGTCGATACCTTAAATTATGCACTTGTTAGCCAGGATAGGTTGCTCAATAAGGCGGTTAGGGAGGTTAAGGAACTCAAGCCTAGACTAGAATCTTCTAAGACGGAGTTCCTTAAGTATAGGGCCAATGATGAGAAGTGTGATAGTTGTCTTGTGGTCATGAGTGAGCTTGCCGAGCTTCAGACTTTGCATGCTCAAGTTGCCAGTCGGCTTGAGATTGCCGAGAAGGTCATTGAGGAGGAGTGTAGACTTACTATCTTAGGCGCTTGCAATAATTGCCCTTTTGTTCTCAAATGATGTTAATGTGAAAGCTAAGAACATAAAAGAGTTAGAGTCTAGATTGGAGAGTGTCGAGTGTTCTAAGGATGTGCAGCCAAACTGTTCCACTTGCATAATCCTTAAGGACAAGCTCAGCTAGGTTAGAGGGCAGGTTCAGAAGTTCATGGCTAAGAATGAGTATATCTTTTCTCTTACGGAGAAGTGCTCATAAGGCAAGGGCAAAATGGATTTGATCTTGGCCAAGACCAAGATGTGCATTGATAAGGCGGGTTTAGCCTTGGGTTTTGGTTTTGAGAGGGCGGCTTACAATGAGGTTGGTAAGACTGTTTTCACCTTAGCTACTACCCTAGAAGCCGAGAAGTCCAAAATCAATGTCAAACCAAAACCCATCAAGAAATGTACTCCACAACCCATAAAGAAGAAAGATAAAGCCACACCACAACCCAAGAGAGCTCCAAAGCCCAAGACAAGAGCTCATGTGAGAGAGCCTAGAGTGACCGGCAGTCAAGTTCTTGAGAGACACTAACATTGCATCTACTGCTAGAGAGAGGGTCACCTTTTTGAGTTTTGCTTTCGCCGTAGGAGAGATGAGTGGCATGAGTGGAAGTGGATTACTCAGAACATGTACCACCCCTCGTTTGGTGTACGTGAGCCTTTTTCTTGCTCTCGCCCATGAGTTTTTGACACTCTTCAGTTCTCCTCTAGAGGTGTTGTCCGACGTGGAACTTATCATGATTCATATGGTTTTGGTTCACATGTAAGAGGTTTTTAGTTGTAGCGCTTTGGCGGACCATGTTTTCCCTATCATGGCACTCGCCCTCAGCACACTAGTGTTGATTTGCATTCACTTGCTTCTACTGCTTCAAGGAGAATGACCCAGTACTGGATTCCCAAGATGCTTTTGTCTAACCCCAGTACTGAGTCATCCACCTATTATTCTTCTCATATATAGGTGGCAGGTAGAGGCTTGGAGAACAAGTGGCTCATCGACTCTGATTATTCACACCATATGACCAGAGATGTATCATGGTTCTCCAGCCCCAACCCATTAAAGCGATATGAGTACATCACTTTCGGGGATGATTGGAAAGGAAGGGTGAAAGCCAAAGGTATCGTAAAGGTGAATGAGAGTTTCACTCTCAAAGATGTGTCTTTGATGGAGCATCTGGAATACAATTTGCTTTATGTATCTCAGTTGTTGGATGGGGACTTTAAAGTGCATTTCAAACATGATACTTCTCAAGTTATTGATTCTTCTGGTGCTTTGATTTGTCAAATTTCTAGAGTTATGAGAGTTTTCTGAGCTGATTTCTCCGAGTCACTTGGTTCTTCTTGTTGTTTGATTACTCAACCTTCTTCTGAGCTTTGAATGTGGTATAAGATACCAGGACACATGAGTTTTAATTTGCTTTCTTGATTGAGTGCCCTATGCTTGATTCGAGGATTGGCCAAGCTCAAGTTTGAGAAGAACCTTGTTTATGCTCCTTGTCGGCATGACAAGATAGTTTCTGCCTCTCATCCACTAGTCAATCTAGTGATGTCTAGACGATCGGGAGAACTTCTCCATATGGACACTGTTGGTCCTTTCTAGGTTCGTTCGTGGGTGGGAAGTGGTATGTACTTGTTATTGTTGATGACTACTCTCGCTATTCTTGGGTGTTCTTTATTACGAGCAAGGATGAAGTGTTCTCACACTTTCGGAGGTTAGCTTTGAGATTATTCAAGGAACTCCCTGGTGCATTGAAAGCTATTCACCGTGATAATGGAACCGAGTTCAAGAACTTTCTCTTTGATGCTTTCTTCCTTGAACATGGATTTGAGCATCAATTTTATGCCCCAAGCGTTCCTCAGTAGAATGGCGTGGTGGAAAAGAAGAAATGCACTTTGGTGGAGATGGCTAGGACGATGTTCGATGACATAGGACTCCTAGAAAGTTTTGGGCTAAGGCCATTAGCACCGCTTGCTATATCTCCAATTGGATTTTCTTGCGCTCGATCTTGAATTTGACTTCTTATGAGTTGCGCTTTGGGAGGAAGCGGAGGCAGCCAGCAGAAGGGTGGAGGCCGTGCAGTCTACTCAGGAGGACTTGTCCTGCCAGAACGATGAGCTCGAGCATGGCCGCGCTAACATCCTCCGCCGGGAGGAGCAGGTCGCGCTGCGCGAGACCGACGTTGAAATCATGGCATTGGCGCTTGACGCCTAGGAGGAGAAGATCGCGCGGCGCGAGGCGGATGCCGACTCGGCATCGTCAGCACTCGCCGCCCGGGAGGCGCTGGTCACCAACCGGGAGGCCGACCTGGCTGCCCGAGAGCAGGCTGTCAAGGCCCGGGCCGAGCAGCTGGGGCGAGCTCAGACCGAGGCGGCCGCCCAATGCCAGGAGGTCCCGACCGTGAGGGGCATCCCTATCAGCACCGCCGACGGCACCAGCCTTGAGGCCTGGCTGAAGAACACCGAGGACGAGCTCAAGATCGTCCTCTCCGAGCGGACGAACGTGAAGCTGATGATGCTGGTCATCCTTCAGCAGGCACAAGACTCCGTGGAGGCAGCCGGGCTTGGGCGCGTGTTCGTGGGCGACCAGTTGCTGGATAAGGAGTCGATAGGCCATATCACCCTCGGGTTCGTAGAGATCTCCCGGCACCTCGAGGCCCTTCCTGACGCTGTGCAGGAGCTGGCGACCCGGGAGGGGCATGCACTGGCCCAAGGAGTGGCCGAGCACGTTCTCGCCTGCTACCGCAGCCGAGACCCCGCCTTCCCGCTCGAGCCAGCCCGGCAGGGCGTGGTTGAGGCGGAGGAAGCCGCCGCCTGGGAAGCCGTCCGCGACGTCGCCGCCGAGGTGGCAGCGTGTTTTGTGCGGGAGCCGAGCCCGAGCAGCGACAGCAGCGGCGACGCATCATCTCCTCCACCTGAGCCTGTAGATAGTTAGTGTATTTTTGTTTTTTGGAATGTTGTAAATATGGGGGTGATCCCCTCCTGAACGGTTCCCTTTAATATAATAGAAACCACTCTTGGGATCAAAACTCCACTCTGTACTTGCACTTTATATTGTTTGCTTTTTGCTTGATGTCCCGAGAGGCACTGGCCGGGCTGAGCCCGGCAATCTTCCCTCGAGAAGTTAGGTTGCCCCGACCACTCATCATTCGAGTAGTGGGACCACCCGAGCGTCCAGCCCCCGAGCCCTCGCGAGTGCACAGCTGCTGAGTCAAAGAGACAGACACGAACTTCTCTGCTCGGGAGACAAATCCACCTGGCACAGTACACGCCACGACCAGTGAACGCTTTTCTCCCTGCAACCTCTCAAACAAATAGACCAGAGACACGTGCGGGCAGAAATGCGACCAAGAGTCCCCACGGTTTGGTGGTGTCCGGGGTAGGACTGACCAGGCCGAGCACCGACAGCCCGCCCCTAGGGTCTAGGCGGTCCCGACCACTCTTTGTTCAAGCAGTAGAATTACCCGAGAACCCCAGAGGCTCGGTAGTGCTCGAGGTACTGCCAAGCCGGCCGGGCACCACAGCCACCATAAAGGACCTAGGTCAGCCATTGCCACCTGTACGGTACACCGACTACTGTCTGTTTTTGTCGTTCCGAAAAAGCGAGCACGTGGGCGGGGTTTTGCGCACGAGGAGATCATCTCGCTGAACAGATTAGCATGCGAGGGTCCCGAAGATAACTCGGGAACAATAGTTTATTGCGTATATATGAAAGGAAATTCATATAACTTTAGTAACTCACCGGGTAGCTGCCAGCCTTTCGGCCGACCGGGCCAGGGAAGGGTAGATGTCCTGAGCTCGGGGCGCCCGGGAACTTGGGTTCCCTCATGTAGAGCGCCTAAGCCCCCAGGACGTCCTTTTAGCACCCGAGTACTGGAATCCCGGTAATAGAACCTGGGGCCTAGGCGGTCCCGACCACTCATGTCCGAGCGGTAGGATTGCCCGAGGACCCCAAAAGCTCGAGCAGCGCCCTGGGCACTGAGGCCCTCGTAGTCGGGCAGCTTGGCTCTCGAGCATTAATCTATAAGCTTAAAAAATAGGCAAAGATTCTTTACTTGGTGCGCTCTATTAACGCGGTACTTATTATAGACTGCTCTCGTTTTTTACCCGAGACCTCTCGAATACCCGGACCAACGAAGTGTACAAACTGAGGCATAACCAAGAGGTCCAATGGTTCGGTGGTGCCCAGGGTAGGACTGACCAGGCCGAGCACTGACAGCCCGCCCCTGGGGTCTAGGCGGTCCCGATCACTCATGTTCGAGCAGTAGGATTACCCGAGAACCCCAGAGGCTCAGTAGTGCTCGGGGTACTACCACGTAGTCGGGCACCACAGCCTACCACAACAGACTTAAGTCAGCAGCTACTGCCTGGACGCATACCGACCGAGATCCGTTTTATCAGCGGAAAATATGAGAGAGCGTGTTTTTCTCACAAATCGAGCATCTCACCAAACAGATTAAACATATGGATTCCAGAGGAAAAACTCAAAAAGTATATATTGACAATTAGTACAGAAGTGCTAACTTACATGGTTGGTGGCAGCCCCCGGCCAACTTGGGCAGGGGGAAGGCCCTTCTCCTGGTTGGCCCGAGCACAAACATGCTGACCTAGGGATAAAACTTGCGCAGATGCTCGATGTTCCACGCGTTTGGGAGAGGCTGCCCGGCCTCTGTGGCTAGCCGAAACGAGCCTTGTCATGGGGCACCAGTCACGATGAAGGGGCCTTCCCACATAGGGGAGAGTTTATTCCTTCCTTCGCGCGTTTGGGCGCGTCGGAGAACTAGATCTCCAACCTCAAGTGACCAGCCCCGGATGTGGCGCTGATGATAGTGCCGCAGGCTCTCCTGGTATCTGGCGGCTCGAACGGCGGCTCATCGCCGACGCTCCTCCAAGTGAACGACATTGCCGCGTCTTCGCTGTTCCTGTTCACCTTCTGAGTAAGCATTCACCCGAGGGGAGCCGAGTGTGAGCTCGGAGGGGAGGACCGCCTCGGTGCCGTAAACGAGGAAGAACGGCGTCTCCCCGGTGGCCCGGCTTGGCGTGGTCCGGTTGGCCCATAACACAGCAGGCAGCTCATCGATCCACCCTTTCCCATGCTTTTCCAGCATGTCGTAGGTACGGGTTTTGAGCCCCTTCAGTATCTCAGCATTTGCACGCTCGACTTGCCCATTGCTCCGAGGATGAGCGACAGAGGCGAAGCAAAGCTTGATGCCGAGGTCCTCGCAGTAGTCCCCGAATAGGGCACTTGTGAACTGGGTACCATTGTCGGTGATGATCCTGTTCAAGATGCCAAAGCGACTTGTGATACCGCGGATGAATTGGATCGCTGTGTTCTTGGTAACCTTGACAACTGGGACCGCCTCCGGCCACTTGGTGAACTTATCGATGGCAACGTAGAGGTACTCATAGCCCCCGATTGCTCGGGGGAATGGACCCAAGATGTCTAGCCCCCAGACCGTGAAGGGCCAAGACAAGGGGATGGTATGAAGAGCCTGAGCTAGCTGGTGAATCTGCTTTGCATGGAACTGGCACCCCCTGCAGCACCGAACCAACTCGGAAGCATCCTGGAGAGCTGTAGACCAGTAGAAACCTTGCCGAAAGGCCTTCCTGACTAGCGTACGGAACGATGCATGGCCACCACACTCTCCCTCATGGATCTCAGTGAGGAGCTCACTGCCTCCTGCCCGGGTGATGCATTTCAGGAGGACACCGTCCGTGCCACGCCGGTAGAGATCCCCATGTACTATGGCATAGCGTTTGGACTGCCGTGCAATCCTCTCCGCAGAGGCATCATCCCCGGGAAGGATGCTTTCTTTCAAGTACCCTCGGATCTCATCGATCCACGAGGCATCTTGAGAACCACCGGCAAGCGTAGCGCACTCACCGGGCGGCGGCATCGTGATAGGACCTCCCACTGAGGGTGCTGCCTGGGTTCCCCCAACTAGGCTCGAGGGTTCCCCTTCATCCTGGTCGGCAGGCAGAACGGATGGCCGTGTGAGCCTTTCTTCAAAGGCTCCGGGTGGGATGAGCGCTGGGGCAGAGGCCAGGCGGGAGAGGTCATCGGCTAGAGCGTTGTCACGGCGAGGTATGTGCCGCAACTCCAGGCCATCAAAGTGCTGCTCCAGCCTTCTGACTTCCGCCACGTACGCCGCCATCTGAGGATCCGCGCATTGGTATTCTTTGGATACTTGGTTGACCACCAGTTGGGAGTCTCCCTTCACCAGCAGCCGCCGGATCCCGAGACCTACCACTGCACGGAGGCCAGCAATGAGGCCCTCATATTCCGCCATATTGTTGGTCGCTCGGAAATGCAGCTGCATGACATACTGGAGTACTTCACCCGTTGGGGAGGTGAGCACCACTCCAGCCCCCGCGCCTTTCAGCGTGAGGGAGCCGTCAAAGTGCATGACCCAGTACCCAGGCCCATTTTGCCCAGGGTATGCGGACAACTCTTCATTGTCGATTTCGAGGACCGACGTCCACTCTACCACGAAGTCGGATAGAGCCTGGCTCTTGATTGCTTGGCGGCTGACGTAGTGCAGATCGAATTCTGCAAGCTCGACCGCTCACTTGACGATACGCCCAGTGCCTTCTTGGTTCCGCAGGATCGGCCCCAGTGGGTATGTGGTTACCACCGAGACCTTGTGCGCCTGGAAGTAGTGGCGCAACTTCCTGGAAGCGATGAGCACTGCATAGAGCATCTTCTGGGACACGGCGGGCCCGAACTGTGGCCTCACCCGGGGCCGGCCGAGGTCTCAGGCTCGACTCCCTGGTCGGGAGGAGCCGCGGTCTCGGGCTCGACTCCCTGGTCAGGAGGAACCGTGGTCTCAGGCTCGACTTCCTGGTCGGGAGGAGCCGAGGTCTCGGGCTCGACTCCCTACTCAGGAGGAACCCCGAGACCAGTATGCTACTCGGCCTTCGGTGTCCAGTCAAAATGATCGGTCTTCTTCAGCAGTTTGAAGAGCGGGAGCCCTCGCTCTCCAAGCTTGGAGATGAAGCGCCCGAGGGCCACCATGCAGCCAGCGAGACGCTGGACCTCCTTGAGCCGAGCCGGGGGATGCATCTGTTCGATGGCCCGGATCTTCTCCAGATTGGCTTCGATCCCTCTGTTGGAAACTAAGAAACTGAGGAGCTTGCCCGCGGATACCCCGAAGACGCACTTCTCGGGGTTGAGCTTCAGGCAGGTGGTGCGGAGACTATTGAAAGTCTCGGCTAAGTCTTTCAGTAGGGTGGCCCGATCTCGGGACTTGACCACGAGGTCGTCGACATAAGCTTCGACGTTGTGACCAACCTACGTATTAAGGGTAATGCGCACGGCCCGCTGGAAAGAAGATCCTGCATTACGCAAACCAAAAGGCATTGACACATAGCAATAGGCCCCCACCGGGGAAATAAAAGATGTTTTTTTCTCATCCTGTTTGGCCATACGAATTTGGTGATAACCCGAATTTGCATCTAAAAAACACAAAAGATCGCATCCCGTAGTGGAATCTACAATCTGATCTATGCGGGGTAAAGGAAAAGGATCTTTTGGAAAAGCCTTGTTAAGATCGGTGTAGTCGACACACATCTGCAGCTTGCCGTTGGCCTTGGGGACGATGACTAGGTTGGCCAGCCACTCCAGGTGGAAGACCTCTCGGATGAATCCGGTGTCGCGGAGCTTGCTGACTTGCTCCCGGATGAACTCCTGGCGCTCGAGCGCCTGCCGCTGGACCTTCTGCCTCACCGGTCGTGCCTCTGGGCGCACAGCAAGGTGGTGCTCGATCACCTCCCTAGGGATCCAGGGCATATCGTACGGTTGTCATGCAAACACGTCGACGTTAGCCCGGAGGAAGGAGACGAGCATGCTTTCCTATTTGTCGCTCAGGTCACAGTCAATCCAGATGACCTGGGATGAGTCTTCGCCCAACACAACCTCCTTCGTGGGGATGGAGGCGTCGGCGGTGAGTCGGGGTTTGGATGAAGAGGGTCCCGGCCCCCTTGGGTTCCCTTCGACCTCAGCCCGAGCAGAGACCAAGGCTGAGTATAACTGCTCGGCGCAGGAGATGGCGCTGCTGATCTCGGTGGGCACAGAAATGGAGCCAGCAGGGCCTGGCATCTTGACCATGAGGTAGGCGTAGTGCGTCACCACCATGAACCGGGCGAGCGTCGGGCGCCCGAGGATTGCGTTTTAGGGGAGAGGAACTTCCGCGACATCAAAGATGACGTTCTCCGTCCGGAAATTGTCCCGGCTCCCGAATGTGACGGGCAGCTCGACCTGCCCGAGGGGCAGAGTGTGCCCCGGCGTCACCTCGTAGAAGGGGAGGGACGGCTTTAGGCGCCTTGAAGGCATCTGCAGCTTCTTGAAGGCCTCCTGGGACAGGAGGTTTAGGCCTGCACCCCCATCGATCAGCACCCGGCTAACCTTCACATTACAAATGGTGGGGGACACCACCAGAGGTAGTCACCCCACCCCTGCAGTACTCGCGGGGTGGTCCGCCAGACTGAAGGTGATCGGGGTATCCGACCACTTCAGAGGCCTTGTGGCCGCAGCGCCCAGGGTAGCCGAGCACACCTCATGCCGCATTGTCTTGACGCAGCGACGAGAGGAGGGCTTGTACGCGCCTCCGTCGATGAAAGCGATGGTGTGCTCAGGCTCTTCGAACCTGAGCTCTTGGTTTTCGGGGGCGGTTTTGTCGTCACCACCCCTGCGGCGCTCCTCGCGCTCCTTCTGGCGTCGCTCGACGAGCCCTTTGACCGACCGGCACACAGTGAGGTCATGCCAGTCAGTTTGGTGGATCTCACACCACTTTCCTAGTTCGGGCCTCACGGGAGCGGGAGCCCTCGTGGGAGCGGGCTTCTTGTCGACAGCCGCCCGATGTGCCGACCTGCAGGCAGGGCCCTCCACCGGCACGACAGGGGCACCGTCGCGCTTCTTTCTCTTTTTCTTTTCCCACCTGTCAGAGCGGGAAGGACCTGCCTTGTTGGTAGCGGGTTGCTCAGGGCGTGGGACATGCCACGCCCGAGCCTCTGCCGCCTTGGCGCACTTGTCAGCCAATGCGAAAACTTCCGCATGGGTTTTGACCTCATGCGTACCTAGCTTTTCAAGCATTCGCTCATCGCGGACGCCCTGCCGGAATGCGACGATGTTGGCATGGGGGGTAATCCACATGATGGTGTTGCGAACCTGGCTAAAACGCTGTATGAAGCGCCTCAGCATCTCCCCCTCTTGCTGCTTGACGGCATGGAGGTCGCACTCCAAGCCGGGGTGCGTGAAGGTGCCCTAAAAATTGGCCACAAATTGGTTGCACAGATTATCCCAGGAACTAATAGATCCTAGGGGTAAGTTCATAAGCCAGGAGCGGGCAGAGCCCCTCAAGCCTATGTGAAAGTAATTGGCCATAACCTTTTCACTGTCGCCCGCTGCTTGGACGGCGGTGGTGTAGATCTGGAGGAACTCGACGGGGTCAATGGACCCGTCGTACTTCTCCGGTAGTTCTGGCCGAAACTTCGTGGGCCAGTTGACCCGACGGAGCTCACTGTTGAATGCGCGACAGCCTGTGCCGTATCCCACAGCGCCAGCAGCGCCCTTGGGGGGCGAACGCCGGCGCGCCAGGGAACCGCGGCGGACGCGGGCTGGCATAGAGGAAGCCTGGTCCTCTGCCTCGGCCTCGCGCTGAGACTCCCGGTGGCGCTCGAGGGTGACACGCGCATCCTCAACAGCCCTCCGCTCATTGAGGTGCAAGCGAAGGTCCTAAGCTCCTGTTGTGGCCAGGGAGGGCGGCACTCCACCTGGAACCCCCCCGGCCGATTCTGCCGCCACCCGAAGATGGACCGGCTTTTGTTGCACCGCGGTGGGAGGTGGCGTGGGAATTTTTAACCAGCACCTGTCGGTGAGCCGTGCCCACCAATGTGGCCACCTCCTGCAGCCAACGGCCTTCCGAGGTTTCCCCTGCTGCCTGGACAGGCGGGTGCCTGAGGAGTGCTTGCGCCGCAAGCAAAGCGCTCCCAGGGCTGGCATCACCAAAGGCAAGCCTACGCCGTAACGGTGCCCGGCGCTGTCCAGACGTCGATCTTGCGGCGTTTGCCGCTTGCTAAGGGTTGGGCGGCCCGCTTGTAGCGGCGGCGGCCCTGCTGGGCCCAGCGCCGTTGTCCCCAAGGGAGCGGGGTGCCGTACGAGCCGACCGCTGCTGCTGTTGCTGAGGAACAGTAGAAACTGGGGGCTCCTGGGCCATGGGCTCCACTTCTTCACTCTCGTTGGAGCTGGTGCGTTGGAGACGATGTCCGCCCGCCATTTTCCTGCAAAAAACAAGGCGGATTCAGGTATGCAACCCCCCTACCTGACGCGCCAGCTATTGGAGGATGAACTCCTCAAGCGGGGATCCTGGGCGACGCCCTTTGAGATTCGGCTGGGGGGATGATTCTGAATCTACCTCGTACGTGGATTTAATGCGAGTATATATGAGATGTAGGCGGGACGGATGATCGGATGCTGATGGGAGTAAATGCTCGAGGGATTTTAGATAGGTTCGGGCCACACGGAGCGTAATACCCTACTCCTGTGTGTATGCTATTAATGCTCTTGAGATGCCTCTCTCAAGATCTCTTGTGTTACAAGGATTTCTGTCTAAGTCTAGAGCTTCGGTCTTGCTTGGAGCTTGGTGAACCTCTGCTCCGCTTCTCAGACTTGTGTGCTTCGGCTTGTTGCTTCAGCTTCTCTAAACCTGTTCGGCTCGTCTGAACTTTGTCTTCCGTGTCTGTTGCCCGGAGTGTACTCCCCCTTTTATCCCATCGGGGAGGCTTGGCATGCCCAGAAAGGAGGGCACGAGTCCCCATGAGCCATAAATGGAAAACAACCATCTGGGGCTGCAGTTTGATGTTACGGGGGTTGAAAAATACGTCCCCGACCGGTCCTGTCGCCCACCATACCACCTTTTAACAGGTGCAGCTAAGGGGCCCACCGGGCAGCCACCAAGCAACCCCGCGTGCCTGCCCGGTCAGAGCAGGCCTGACACAGTAGGGCGGCAGGCGATATGCCTCGGGCCCAGCGATGATATCTCCAAGCCGTGCCAGATGACGTGCGATGGGACCCATCGCATTAAATGTCCCCACGCCTCCCTGCCAGGCGGTGGCAGGGACTGACAGCTGGCATGGGGGAGTGGTTGGAAGTGATAGGCCATGCTCCCTCTTAAATGCAGCATTGGGCCTGTCACCAGTTGACACCTCACCGCTGAGCTCTTGTGGGGTCCACCGGCAAGGGGCTTCTCAGGTCCTCGGGGAACACTGGGTGCTCGGGGACTATTGTTCATAGCCCCGAGCGCCCTCTCCCGGATATGTCTCCTCTCGGTCCTCGGGGAACTTGGATACTCGGGGACCACTGTTCATGGCCCCGAGCGCCCTCTCCCGGAACTATGTCTTCTCGTGTCCTCAGGGAACTCGGGTACTCGGGGACCACTGTTCATGGCCTTGAGCGCCCTCTCCCGGAACTGTGTCTTCTCGGGTCCTCGAGGAACTCGGGTACTCGGGGACCACTGTTCATGGCCCCGAGCGCCCTCTCCCGGAACTGTGTCTTCTCGTGTTCTCGAGGAACTCGGGTACTCGGGGACCACCGTTCATGGCTCCGAGCGCCCTCTCCTGGAACTGTGTCTTCTCGGGTCCTCGGGGAACTCAGGTACTCGGGGACCACTGTTTATGGCCCCGAGCGCCCTCTCCCAGAACTGGGTCTTCTCGGGTTCTCGGGGAACTAAGGGTACTCGTGGACCATTGTTCATGGCCCTGAGCACCCCTCCTAAAACTTGGTTTTCTTGGGCCTCGGGGAGATAGTCCCCGAGGGAAGGCGTCATGTGGCATTCTGCTGTCCTGGCCTCGGAACTTGGGGACCCCTGGTTCCCATGTCACCCACAACGGCGTGTTGACAAAGTCAAGCGAAGTGAATGCTGGTGCAAGTGACATGGTGGCCATAGGGATCGAGAGCAGGAGAGACTTGTCAGCGATCAAGATCACAAGATGGAGTACACGTGTCATTATTAGGATGCTTGCATAAGGTGTATGCAAGTGGTTGTGAGTCATGCTTTGAGAAGCGTGCAAAGCGGTTTCCTGGTTTGACAGTAAAAACCTTGGGAGACTGAAATGCACGTGGCATCATCGTGAAGCTTGTGTCGAGGCGAGGCAAAGTTATAAAGGCGCCACAGCCATCTGATGGACGGAGAAAAATTTGAACGAAACTACCCCCATGGTAGGTAGGAGTGCATTGTATGTGAAGGGCAGTTTAGGGATGGGATTCCTTAAGGGTTAAGCAAGCCCCTTAGGCCTATAAATAGAGAGGTATGGTTGGTGGAAATACTTGAGCCTTTGAGAGTTTTTAAGAGCCTTCCACTTGTGTTGTGTGGAGAGGGAGAGATGAGTGCTTAGCATATGTTTAGATGAGAGTTTTAGTAAAAAGACAATTTGTAATATGCCAAAAGAGGGTGTTCCTCTAATCTTAATGAAGAGTGTATTTTTGTATTTTCTTGAGTTTATCTCCTTCTAGTCTCCTGCTTTTGGATCCCTTGTTTTCATGCAAGCTTTTTGTGTTTTTTTGTTGTTTTATGTTTTCCTAGAGAGGTGCTTGTTTTGGGTCATGGAAGGGGTGTTCTTCTTATTGCTAGAGGGCTAATCATCTCATATGAGTTGGTCTTGGACCATCCCAACCAGCTAGATCCACCAACTTGAATAATTGTTTCTTCCATCAGCTAGTTCTCTTGTGTTTAGGAGTTTTTCATCAAGTTATTTGTTTTCTTGCGCTATGACTCTTAATATGGCCTTAACCGGAACTTAGTGTTCACATGCATCTAAGAGGAGTGTTGGTTTCAGAAGTTTTGCATTTGTTCTTGTCTTTCTTGCTTCCGTGTGTAACTTTGAGGTGCGTTGGGTTCAAGAACAGGAGAAGGTCATCAATTTTGAAACAAATTTGTTAAGACACCTATTCACCCCCTCTAGTGGCCTATCTCGGTCCTACAGTGTGTTTTCTTGTTATCTATTCGATCATACTCAACTCTCAACTACCTCCTATTGATGTTACTTTTCTGTCATATTGTACTGCTATATGAAGTTTGAATCAGGATGAGTTTAATTGAATGCCTACTGTAACATCTTTGTTGAGTAATATGTTGAAATTTGTTTTGATGTGTGAATGGAACTGATATTTTAAGGTTTTATATTCAGGTCTTGCATCCATTATTTATTTGGCTGTCGTCTTGTGCCATTCTATATATTGTGATTGAAATTTCAGAGTCCTTCTTGCATGAGAACACAACCAAGTCCAAAGTGAGAGGCATCACAATAGACATCGAAGCTCTTGTGAACGTCCGGTTGTGCTAGAATGGCATTGTGGTGAGACGAGACTTCAAAGTCTTGAAAGCCACTTCACACTCCTCGGATCATTCAAACTTGACATTCTTCTTCAACAATTTGGTCATGGGCTTAGCAATCTTGGAGAAATTTTCGATGAGCCGATGGAAATAACAACCGAGTCTGAGAAAACTCCGGATGTCAGTGACACTTCTGGGCTGCACCCAACTAAGCACATCCTGCACCTTGCTCGGGTCAACTGCAACCTCGTTTTCTGACAAGACATGACCTAGAAAGGGGACCTCTTTGAGCCAGAACTCACATTTGCTGAACTTGGCATAGAGTTGGTGATCTCAAAGGCGGCCAAGAACAACACGAAGATGCTCAGAATGTTATTCTTCAGTCTTGGAGTAGATGGGAATATCATCAACGAACACCATGACAAACTTGTCGAGTTCCTCCATGAAGACTGTGTTCATCAAATACATGAAGAATGTTGATGTATTTGTCAAGCCGAAAGACATGATGGTGAACTCATAAAGCCTATAACGGGTAGAGAAAGTCATCTTTAGAATATCCTCCGGTCGGATTTTGATTTGGTGGAAACCTATCCTCAAGTAAATCTTAGAGAAAACCCAGGCACCGGTCAATTGATCGAACAGGATATCAATCCGAGGGAGTGGATATTTGTTCTTGATTGTGACGGCATTCAACAGATGGTAATCAACACACATCCGCAAAGTATCATCCTTCTTCTTGACAAAGAGTGCCGGACATCCCCAACGTGAGGAGCTCGGACGAATGAAACCCTTCGCAAGCAACTCCTGAATTTGCTTCTTCAATTTTGTTAACTCGTTCGGCAGCATCCTATAGGACCACTTTGAAATCAGGGTCGTACTGGGCAATAGCTCATGGAGAACTCCACGGTTCGACCGGGTGGCATTCTTGGCAATTCTTCTGAAAAGACATCAGGAAATTCACAGACAACTGGAATATCTAGGAGATCTATGGTTGCGACCGCTTTAAGAGCACACAAGTGTAGGCCACCCTCTCCAAGGTGAAGAGAAACTCGATCGCCCTTGGGACCTTTGAGAGAAACGACTCTCGTGGCACAATCAAGTCGAGCACTATATTTGGTTAGCCAATTCATCCCTAATATAACATCTACTCCTCTAGTGTCAAGGGGAATCAGGTTTGCAGGAAACTGAACTCCCTCAATAAGAACTTTGGGCTTCGGAACAACTCGGTCGGTCCTTAACTTAGTTCCGGGTACATCACTGATATAGGCAGAAGGCAAGGTCTCGGTAGCTAACTTATGACTCAAAACATAATTATCCCTGATGAAATAGTGAGATGCCCCTGAATCGAAAAGAAAAACTGCGATGTGGGAATTCACAAATAGCGTACCAACGAGCACGTTATTGTCCTCTCGAGCACCCTCGGCGGTGGTGTGGGCCACTTAGGCACCTTGGGGACGTGTGTAGCACGGGAGGACTGTGGAGCTGGTTGAGCGGGTGGCGGCTTTGGAGCAGTCACCATGGCTTCTGGCTTAAGGTAGGGCAATCACAAGCGAAGTGCCCGACACGCCCACAGTTATAACACAGGCCGTCGGGGCCACCTGTCATACTCACTTGAGGACCAAGGGGTCTTAGAGGCTATCCTTGAGGAGCAAAGAAAGATGGGGGGTGCACCATCCACATTGGGCATGGAGCACTCGAGGCCGATATGTGAGATGGAGTAGGTTGACTTTCCGTCTGCGTGCGTTGAGAACCCCCACCCATGGAGGGTGACGGGACCCTCTTGCGCTTCTTCTCCTCCTGGTGGTTCTTCAACTTGAACTCCACCATAAGAGAGGTGCTCACTAGCTTGTTGAAGTCAGCGAACTCATGGCCGATAGCTGGTCTTGCATCTTGAAGTTAAGGCCATTCACAAAACAGTATTTCTTCCGTTCATCGGTGTTGACCTTATCCTGAGCATATGTGCAAGATGATTGAACACCTGCACATACTCCATCACCGATCTACCTCATTGCTTGAGGTCCATAAACTCCCACCTCTTGATCTCCATAAGGCTCTTAGGAATATGGAATCACGGAATGCCTGGTGGAACTACGCCCAAGACACCCGGTGATTGGAGGGGTGCATGGCAAGAAACTTGGACCACCACACGCCCGTTGCACCTTGAAGCTGATAGGCAGCGAAGAGCGCCTTCTCATGGTCCTCGCACCGGAGGAGAGCAAGCTTCTGCTCGATAGTCCGGAGCCAGTGGTCAGCATCCAGAGGAGCCTCAGCCCGCGTAAAGGTGAGCGGTTGAGTTTGAAGGACATCTGTGAAGTCATCCTGGCGCCTAGCCCCACATCCTCCATGAGGGGCCATGTTACACACAAGGGCCTCGAGGAGAGCAGTTTGAGCTTGGCAGTTTTGCTCTATCTGCATCAACACATCCGCCATGCTCGGTGATGGGGGTGGCACGATGTTATTCTCATTAGAACCCTCAGGACGATCTCCAAGATTTTGATAGGTCCTCACCCTATTGTGGCGATAGGATAAAAGAAAAGCAAAAAAAATCAAATTCCGACATGGATCGATGCTGTTGGAGCAAGAGTTCGTCTTGCCCCAGCAAGTACGACGAGAGTTTCTTCTAAGGAGGAGACTCAAGCTTCGAGACGAAGTTTAAGAGGAAGTAACACCACGGATGTATTGATGGTAGAAACAATAGATCGCTCTGAGAGAAGTATCACAACGTGACTTGGTGTATTTTCACCTCTGTGTCTTTTTTGTTTTCTTGCCTGTCCTCCTAGCCCAGGCGGCCATGGCTCCTATTTATAGGGCCGTGCACAGCTTGGCATACAAGTTAACATAATGTACAAATATCTGGGATCCGATCGATTTACTGGGCCTTATCCTGGATAACTGCTTTTTACCCTATCTGAGAGATAAATATCTATTGTGGTAATTATCATGGTGCATGCACCCTGGAGTGCGGCGAGCCGCTCGTCAACTGCGGCCCGGCACCGCACTGCCAGGGGTGTCAGGACAGCCTCCATTATGCCAGAGTGTCAGAGCGGCGTCCACTAGCCTAGGTATTTAATGCCGGTCACCTCCTTGCAGGCAAAGTACGACTGGTGCCTCCCCTTTTGACAGATCTTTCCTGAGGCCTGATGACTCACCCAGTAGCCTCCGGGAAGCCAGCCCGAGAAGCGGGAGGCCGAGGCTTCGGGTGATCGAGCCTTCGAGAGGCTAAGCCTTCGGGAGGCCGGACTCCAGAAGGCCGGGGATTCAGGAGGTGGAGGCTTCGAGAGGCCGAACCTTTGGGAGGCTGAGGCTTCGGGAGGCTGAGCCTTTGAGAGGCTGAGCCTTCGGGAGGCAGGACTCTGGAAGGCTGGGGCTTTGGGAGGCGGAGGCTTCGAGAGGCCGAGCCTTTGGGAGGCTAAGCCTTCAGGAGGCCAGGCTGGTTAAGCCAAGGAGCCATCGGGGGTCCTTAATAACGACCACCAACAGATGCTATCTTTGCTATGTCGGATTCAAATAAGTGATGCACACTAAGGCATCATATATCAAGGAAAATGCATGTTCAAAGGTATGGTGCGAAATAAATAATGGAACATGAAAGTATGCTCGATCCTTATCTTCAAGTTTCTTCCCCGAATGCATCTCTCTCTAAAAAATCATCACAAACACATACATCACCTATCGTACGAAGAGAATAAGTATTTGCGCGAATGGTGCTTGTGCAACTCACCGCACAAGCGATGTTTTATATGTGGTTGCCCACATATTCACTTCTCGTACCTTCGCCTTACGGGACATCTCATGTAAGTGTCACATGAGTAGACATATCTACCATGTATGGTGGATGTTCATATGTTATCACTAACGTATTCACTTTCCGTACTATCATCGTACAGAACACATCGAGCCCCTACCTCGCACCGGTTGAGCCCCTGATATTTATCACTATCGGGATGCATCAATGCAACATAATTAACAAATGCATCATAATGAGAAAACCACACAACGCATAAACAAACAATTCAAGTGCATCACTCAAGCATACGTTACACTCATGGGGCATATTATAGCAAGTTCATACATATTAATCATGAGGGGGCATAAAGCAAACTTTAGTGAGTTGCTAAGTGGGTTTGACACACTTGCTGAATAACGCTCTAACCATTTTTTAGCTACTTAATTAAACCAATCTCTGATACCACGCTGTAAGGAACCGTCCAAACAGTATTCTAATTAACCATTAAGTCGATTATTTTCTTAATCATGACTTCAACGATTAATCAGAATATTGCTCCGGTAATCCTGGCACGTGTTTTGTGCCCAAGATCGGAACACGTGTCTTTCCAACATGGAACATCATAACATAGCTTAAGAAAGAGCGAATAATTAACATTATATTACAAGTTCTTAAGCATGCACCAAGTTAATATAGTTTACAGCAAAAATGAGTTAGGAGGAGACTAAAACTGCTCAACTCCTAACCAACAAAAAAAAACTACGTAGTAGAAACAAAAGTTAAAGACAGCAAAAAGTGGGTGAAGCCATATGCCCTTAGGCTTCACCCCGAACGTGCGACCTCCAAGAGTAGGATGCACTACTCATTCCCGTCACTCACATCGATGGGAGTGAAGTAGCCAAAAACTAACTCCTCCTCACCTACAAAATCTGTAGAGTAGCTGAGTACGAAGGTACTCACAAGACTTAATCTATAATAGACACTTATAAATAGCTCAACTCCAAGGATGATGCATTGTGACGTTATCAAGAATATGGCCACATGGTTAAGTAAATTCATATGCGAAAGCAAATCTGACATAAACATATGTGAGCATCTATACTTGACTAAAGTAACAAACAAGCCTATAAACATCAATTGAACATAATGTAAAAGAAACCATAGTAGTAACATCTATAACGAACCATCTCAAACATACCAAACCACATTCGTAACTCTACTACTGTTGCAAATGGACAAAAGCATGCTCATGACCGAGAGCGTGGTATTTTAAAATATTTTTACACCCTGCAAGGGTACTCCTTTACCTATACGACTTGAGGACCATACGACTTGCATGACCACACAGGTCCATACAAGGGGTACTCATGTCAACCTTTTCCAATAAACCTTGATCGTTTGATCATACACCGACAGGTGCGGGGGTCATCCAGAACTACTCCCGGAGCAAACTGGATACCCCAACTAGCCTCTTGCCCAACACCATCGACCCGCAAGTCGAAAAGCCACAGCTACAAAGGTAATCGGCGTATCGTTCCCATATACGATATATAGTAAGCACGAAAAGTGCTACAGCCAACTGTAACAACGATCAGTGCTTAAACGATGCAAGCATTCTACGATGTCCGGATCCCTCTCTCAACCTACCCAGTGTAACTTCACATCCGAGCAAGACAAACACCCCTAGCACCGCCCACATCTCGCCTCATCCACCCTACTCATCCAACCAACATCATCAACCCATCATTATGATCATTATACAAGTAGTCAAAGCCTACGCTCGCGAACGATGAAACATTTCACCACTTGACGTCTGCCGAGGACATAAGCACTTGGTAAGCATCATGAATAACATTTTAAGTTAGACAATGGCATATTAAACCCAGGCTACAAGGATACAGATCAATAATTATCCAAGATAAGAGAATTAGTGTATCAACATAGGTTCTACCCATCATAAACCCGATATCGACTCGAACTCATGCATAACATACATAAAACATATTTATCACATCATATCATATGGGATCCAAAGTATTGGGAAAAATATGCTTAGATGCATGCATTGCTACTCAGGTATTTACCTTATCCTACCCGCGCAACACTCGTAAAACTCAGGCAGACTGGCGTCACCTTCAATCACAGTCGCGACACGCTCTAGTTCTTCATTCACTAAAAAAGAACGGGTACAATGATGAGCATAAATAAAATGCACAGTGTATGCTACAATATGCATAACAACAACCTAAATGTGTAATACATACAGAGGAAAATGAAACTTGCGATCTAAACAACACCGGAAAAGTAACAGGAGGCCGATGACTCCAGGTTGAACTCAGAACCTCTGGGTGAACCTATGGGTGAGAACTCTCAGTTAGCTATTTTTGAAATAACTCAGAACCTTCGGGTGAGTCCGGATACTCCGGATTGGGCAAACACTTTGGGTTGATCCGGACTATTCGGGTTCTAACCAAGTTGAGTTCTAAAGTGTTTCCCCCAGTCGATTCAACTCGCATGCTAAATCTATTCCATCAAAACATGGATATACATTATACAAAGGGTTCTAGACTCAAATTGTATCCTAAATTGTCATAGTTTTCGAGGACAATTCAATAGGATTTCTCCAGGTTTACTCAAAGTATCCAGGTCAATCCAGATTATCCGGGTTGTCTAGAGATGCTGCTTCAAAGGGGAAATCTCGGCCGATTTGATTTGCGAGCTTCTCCAAACCAAACAAAAACATGTTTAAGGGAGTTTATAGAGTCTCGAACTCACTCACTAACCTAGCAACACCAAATTCTCACTCAAATTCTCATTTTAGCTCAAAACTCACTCAAATTCTCATTTTAGCTCCAAAGCTCAAGAACTCAAGAACTTTACAACCGAAACTTCAAACTCGGGATTCATCCAACTTAAACATGCATCTATGCCATGGGAGCCTAAGAGACTCATCTAAGATGCTTTGCCGAGCTTAGGGACTGTTGGTTGAAGGAGGAAAAGCTCAGAAAGAGAAAGAACACTGGTGCTCCTTGTGTTTCAACCAAGAGCACTAAAAGACATCAAAACCGACTCGAATCCTTCGGAAAAACGAAAATGAATTGGATGGATGGATAGCTCATAAGTTCGTGATCACGTAAGTATCACATGCATACCTCGATTCTTTCTCTTAAGGTGAGATTTTGAGGAAAAAAGAGAGATGGAGCTTGAAAGGGAGGTAGGGAGAGAGCTCCTTGCTCTTGTGACCAGTGGGGAGCACGGGAGTGAGAGAGAGAGAGCACGGGGAGAGTGAGAGAGCTGAGGGAGTGGTTAGGCTGGTGTCCATAGAGAGGGAGAGATGGGGTGGGGCCACATATGAGGCTCACGTGTTAGATAAAATGGTTTATTTTAACTGCGAATTTTATTCTTTTCTCTCCAAAAATTCTTTCTCTCGTCCGATTAACTTTAAACAAACTACACTAGCATTCCAAAATAAATTATATCAAAACTAATCATGACACTAATGACATATAATTAAATTTAATCATGCGATTATTAATTTTGGACGTGACAATTTTTCAGCTACTAATGATTTCATATGTCTAATATCAAACGACATTTTGAATTTGATTTCTATAAACAAGTTCCATGTACAACCAAACCAGATAATTGGAATTGAATTAGATACAGGAAAATTCAATTCCTTTTGGAATCTAATTACTAGAATCAAATTCAATTCATTGCATCCAAACGGACCCTTAAATATCGTAGAAATTTTTCACGAAAGATCGGCAGCTTTTTACGCAGTCCAGATCTCATCGTCCCACAGTTACAGACGATTGGACGGTCGCCTCCCAGGAAAGCAGAGGTCCGCGTGCGAGGAATCCCCAGTGCGCACACCGCACAGGCAAACACAGCAAAGCACACCGCTTTCGGCCCCACCACTCACCACTGCAGCTCGGCGAGCTCGTGGCTTCCGGAAGAATCAATGCGAAAACTAAAAAGAAATTGCAAAAAGACACCAAACCCAAGTCCAAAGCCACCGCGCAGCAGCCCGCGACAACCACCGCACCGAGCTCGTGGAGGGGGGGCGGCCATGTCGGTGGGATGCGGGCTGGAGTGCGTGGTGTGCCTGGGGTGCGCGCGGTGGGCGTGGAAGCGGCTCACCTACATCGGTGCCTACGACAGCGAGACCTGGCCGACGGCGTCGCCCGCCGACTTCGAGCCCGTCCCGCGCGTCTGCCGCCTCGTGCTCGCCATCTACGACCCGGACCTCTCCAACCCCAAGTTCGCGCCGCCCGGTCGCGGGTACTTCGACGTCGACCCCAAGGGCGTCGTCAAGCGCGCCACCTACGACGACGTCGGCACCGCCTGCCCGCCCTACATCGTCTACGTCGGCCACGCGCACAAGGAGATCATCCTCGCCGTGCGCGGCCTCAACCTCGTCCGCGACGCCGACTACAAGGTCCCAAAGCAGATCGCCGTGAAGAGACGCGCCACCGAGATTTGACGCGGCGAGATTTGACGGTTTATCTTCTCTTAGCGCAGGTGCTGATGGACAACAAGCTGGGGATGCAGATGTTCGACGGCGGGTACGTGCACCACGGCCTGCTCAAGGCCGCAAAGTTCATCCTGGAGCGGGAGACGGAGACGCTAAGGTACCTGCTGCGGCAGTACGGGCCCGAGTACAAGCTCATCTTCGCCGGCCACTCGCTGGGCTCCGGCATCGCCGCGCTAATGACGGTGCTGGTGGTCAACAACCGCAAGGAATTCGGGAACATACCCAGGAGCCAAATCAAGTGCTACGCGCTCGCGCCCGCGCGGTGCATGTCGCTCAACCTCGCTGTCAAGTACGCCGACGTGATCAACTCCGTCGTGCTGCAGGTATGAGGACTAGATCACGTGTTCAATCTTTAACGGCGGTGGTGCCGTACTATCATTAGATGTCGAATTTGCTAACCTTCGGACAATTGGCGTGTTGGAATGGTACGGGGGGGAGGGTATGAGGAGCAATTTGGTCAAATGTGCTTTGCTTGTGTCCTGATTGCTATGTATAGCAAAGGTGAAGTAGATTGATTGTACAGAACGGTAGGAATCATGTTGCTGGAGTAGTGCCCTGATGGAAGGTTGTTTGGTGGATGTTGGTTGTATCTATTTATGATTCCAAGACATGTTTAATTCAAGAAGCACCTAAGCAAGTAGTACTAGTAAGTTGTATCCTATTTTCCAGGGGCGGATGCAGCAAGGGGGCGGTCCCCCACCCCCCCACCCAGTGCGCACCTTGGGTACCCCTAGTCCCTTATAAGAAACAAGTGAGAATAGGCAGCTGGTTCATAAATAAATGTGTGGCCGTGACAACCTTCAGTTTGTTACTTGTCTGTCTCATTAAATTTTAATTCTCACGTTGTATTCCTTCCATCATTGATGTTGACTTAACCCCCCCCCCCCTCCCTCGTTTCCGATTTATGGCTCCACCCCTGCTATTTTCCACGTTTCACGATGAGACGATTTATTTGTTTTATGTAGAACGTTGAGTTTATTGGGTAGTAGAAGGTTTATTTCTGAAGAAACTTCGATAATGCTCTTGCCATGTAATATGGTGTTTGTGGTGCTGCAACTTGCACGCAGCTGCTACATGTTGTTTGTTTCTCTGTTGCTATCTCGTTTCATGCTGAATAAGTGAAACAGTTCATGAACACAAACTAATCCTATGTTGTCAATCTAATGTGAAAATCTATCATCTTTGGTACTAATTACATTGTGATATCTTCTGAAATTTATGCACTCACTGTATGATGTATTTTCCAGGATGACTTTTTGCCAAGAACACCAACACCATTAGAGTACATTTTTGGGTTTATCTTCTGGTAACTTGATCCCATGCACTGTCTCCAAATGCTTATGTAGTTCTACTTTCTTTCAGTAAAAAAACTGCATGTAGTGATTGATTTTTTCACCAGGCCTTTATGCTTTGGACAGCTTGCCCTGCTTGCTATTCCTCATTTGCTTGAGAGATACATTGAAACGAGACAAGAAAAAATTTAAAGATCCGAGAAGGCTGTACGCTCCTGGGAGAATGTATCATATTGTTGAGAGAAAATTTTGCAGGTAATTGGTGTCTTTAGGTAGTACCTGCTACTGTTTTTATGTTTATGTTGTAAATAATAAATAATAAACCTACTCTTCTAGGATAAGGAAGCTCCAGCCTGTTGCTTATTATTCATGCTACATCCTTTTTGATGATTTAAATGAAGGATTTTACAGTTTTCCAAGGCGGAGGAAATAAAGTCCAGCAGCATCATATACAAAATGAGGAACTGTAGTTCACAGAAGAATGCGATAAAAGCAGAGGCCTCTCTCTCCGGGCTAGAAACAAAAACGAAAGTGCTTGCATTCCATTAGCTAGAACCTGACAATCGAAGGCGTCTAAAAAAACTGGAGCGGGACTGATCTAGAAAGATTCAATGAAGGAACTAGCCTTACTATTGTAGGACCGTGTTCCCTTCCTGTCTATCTCCCTTCGGTCTGGTAGTTCTGCTTCCGATGCCGGAGGAGCAAGGTGGGATAGAAGGGTAGTTTCTGAGTTCAAGATGTCTGAGCTTGGAGGTTCCGCCCCGCAGGGGTCCCTCCGGTATAGCGTCGCGTTGGTCACTATCGCAGAGTGGCATTTCTGGTGCCACTCAGTGGGCATTATCATTTCTAAAATTCCAACCATTTTATTCATTTGGAAAAACCCAAAAAAGGTCTTTGTGTTTATCTAATAGAAGCAACAAAGCTTCAGTGTGCTATGGCATGCTTCATCATTAATATTCATCATTCACTACTGTTCTATGGCATGCATTTTCACAGCTAAAGAGGAACTGAGTATTGAGGAATATGAACTTCATGTATTCTTTTATATTGTTTGAACAGATGAAGGATAGCCTTGTTTTCCTTAAGTTCCTTGTGTGTTTCTGCTGGTCAATGGCCAGATAAAGTGAACCAAAAATCTAAAAAAATTGAGGTATTTCATTATTGATTGGTTACAATTGGTAATCTGTCTCATCACATAAGCTAATGAGTAGAGATTATTGGATTATTATATAGGGAAATGATTCATGTCAGTACCTAGGTTTTATTCATGTTCGCACACAACGGTTTGCATAATACATGTACGACCAGAAAAAATCATGAGAAATCTTGGAGATACATTTTTGAGATTTTTTTTTTTTTTTTTTGCATTGTTGTACACAAAAAGTGTGTTTTTACGTCGAGAATGACTAATGCTACTCATCTGTAGATGTGGAAGATTCCCGCCTGACGTCAGAACTGCTATTCCAGTGGAAGGACGATTTGAGCATGTTGTGTTATCATGCAGTACCACTTCTGATCATGCCATTGCTTGGATTGAACGAGAATCACAAAAGGCTTTAGAGGTATACACACATTATTTTACATGTTACTGATTTATTTTAGCAGTTTCCCGTAAGCTTTCCTTTTTCTGCAAATTGTATGTATCATATTGATGACATATTTATCTAAATCTAGACTGTCTTATACTTATGTTGATATGTCAATGTACCCTTTTTAAATAATTTGATAAAAACGGTTGGGAAGACTAAAGACCCCTACAGTATATGGAATATAAATAACTAATATAAGAATAAATAGTATTACGAGGTATGTACTGACTCCTAATTAGGGGAATTCAACTAGAAATTATGGAGCCATCATCCATGTTTGCATGACTAGCTTCTTATATGGTTTTGCCCTATGGATAACCAGAGAAAACTCTGCGCAAACTGTCTTTTTGAAGCAGCTATGGGCAAACTGACAAAGTCTTATTCTCAAAGATAGTCTTATTCCTATGAGTCAGCAGGACCAGAGTTTCATCTTCAATCCTTGAAAATTTGGAACCAAGAAATTCATTCTGTGAAGTAGATTCCTTGTATTCAACCTTTCAACCTACCATGGAGGAGCAGCTGAAGAACTCGTGTTTCCTTATGTAACATGATTTCCTAATCCATTTAAGAGGTCTTGGGACCTTTTGGTTGATCAATTAAGAATTTAAGATGAAACAGACCTGTTGTGACAGAAGGTCTCATTAGTCGTCACTTTCTTTCTGTTCAAGTGATCCAAAAATGCTGCTAGAGTAGCAAGCTGAGAAGAAGGGATTGGCGAGAGCTTAGTATCATTAATCTGTACCTGACTGATTTAATCAAGTTTCGTGACACTACTCACAGAAAGGTACCATGCTGCGGGTTATAATATACTCATCCATTGTATACACCAAAGTGCCACAAGCGCGCAGCAATGACTGAACTGCTTTGATATACGTATGGGTAATGGGTCAAAGCTTACCGCTTCTTCCTCCAATTTTTTCTGAGCTGTGAACTAATATTACGTGGCAGTTTGGCCTCATTTGGTAATTCACAAGTAGCACATAGTAAGTCAGGTACCTTGGATGGGCTTTGTAGCCTTGTAGCATGTATTTTTTATGTGATTTTATATAGGAATAAGTCCATATTACACCCCCTCAACTCTTCAGTTTGTCTAATTTCGACCCCAAACTCTTAAACTGTCTACTTTAGGCCTCTCAACTTTCAATATCGGAGCACTTTAGACCCCAAAGCCTATTTCAAGTTGTTTTTGGATGACGTGGAATATTTTTCATGTGATGTTGCGTGGTTTTTTGGTGATGTTGTGTCCTGGTGTCACGAAGGCAGCCAAACACAATGCGTCGGCTGTAGTTGCTCTGCTCATGCTTGGGGTCGGAAAACCACTTGAAATAGGCTTGGGGGTGTATAAGTGCTCCAGTATTGAAAGTTGAGGGGGGCTCAAGTAAATAGTTTAAGAGTTTGGGGTCAAAATTAGACAAACTGAAAAGTTGAGGGGTGTAATATGGACTTATTCCTTTTATATATTCCAGACTAGCCCTACATAGTAAGATAATAAGGAATCATCCTAAGTTGTTGCATACATTTAGATAAGAAGGATACACACGCTGGATGAGCTTGTGGCCTTATAGCAAGATCTGCAAGCATTAGTCTCCTTATTGTGTGCATGGAGCATTTTAATAGATAACTGGTTGATAAATGAACAGGATGTGCGAACACCTGGCAAATGTAGATTTGATTTCCCAGGGTCTGCAAGTGAATGGTGCAAAACTTTTTCTTGAAAAGAAATGTATTTTTTATGGATTTATGGGGCTTTATGTACCTTGGTTTGAATTAGTAAACTTGAAATGGGGCATACATGTTTGAGATTTGGCCTTGCCCATTTATCCATTTTGCTTCTGTGACTTCTCTTCTGCACATTTTTCTTCCCTAAGAGCTAGTGTAAGAATTAGAAAGTAAAGTCTGTGTGTTGTCATGATTTTCCGTAGTAAATTATATATGGAAGATATATAATTTGACTTGGAAGAGTCATTGCAAACAAAACGGAAATGTGCATCCTCGTAACAGCAAACATTGCAGAGCTCCTATGTGCTGGAACTTGTGGTTGGTTGCAGAGCAAAGTTTGCAGTGAATATTTCTTTATGATTACAGCTATATCTTTTTCTTGCAGCTAATGATGGAAAGGGAGAACGCAGTGACTCCACCTCCGCAACAGAAGATGGAAAGATTGCAAAGTTTTGAGGAGGAGCACAAGAATGCCCTGCAGAGAGCCAAGACCTTAGATGTTCCTCATGTAGAGGAAATTCAGGAGGATGATAGTACTGCACCACCCTCTGATACTCATAGTGAGACGACTACAGAACCAAAATCCACAGGAAGAACCAGTTGGGACGAACTGATGGATAAACTTTTCACCAGAGATGAAGATGGAAAACTTGTTGTGAAGAAGGACATCATGGCGAGGGACATCGCTATCGAGTGATGATGATTCTGGGACTACTTTGCACATGTTAATTCATTCTTTTAGCCAGCTGTTTAAAAGAGTAAGTTGTGGTTTTCATATTGAGTCTTTTTGAGGTTGAGTCTTTTTTTTCCAAGGGCTATCTCGCTTATATGTAGAGACATCATCTTCTGTGCATTTGGCCAAGTCTTGTAAATTTATGAGCAGACTTTGTACACTGTTCCCATCAATGGATCGCAAATTCAGAATTTATTCAGGCAAAGGTAAAGAGCTTTATTCTACTGAATTCACCTTCTTTTTTGTTCATTCTTTTGGTGATGATGGACGCGAGTTCATTAACTTGAACTTGGAACCAAATCCTACACAGCAGGATGTAAGGGTGGTTGTTTATTGGAGGGAGCAGAGAAGGGGATCACGATCATGGAGTTCGTGGTGGCTATGGTGGGCGGTGGCTAGGATTTTGGTGTAGGGAGGCGGCAGTGTGAAAGAGAGAAAGCGAGGTTTGGTTAGGCGCTAGGTGTCTGGACGGCAAGAAGAGGGTTTTTTTTTTAATTTTTGTTTATCTCTTTATTGATAATTTGTCTCTATATAAGGCGGCTAGGTTTGGGCATAGGGAGGTGGTGACGTGAGAGAGAGAAAGCGAGGGTCGGTTAGATATCAAGTGTCTAGATGACAAGAAGAAAGATTTTCCTTTTAATTCTTACTTATTTTTTTATTGATAATTTATCTCTTTTTATATAGAGACTAATTTGACTAATCTATTACAGTTTGGAAAGTTGAAAAATGCTAATATAACAGAAAGTTTTGAAAAACACTAATCTACTTAACGGTTAAGAAATGGTGTGGACCTAATCGCCACTACATTACTCGTAGTATTGTTTACGGCTGTGAACAGTATCCATGAGTGGGCTTTTGAGCTAGTCGGTCTTATTGGACCATGGGCTAGATCTTAACCTATGACATATCTTCCTCCATTCACTTGTAGCTCATCCTGGAGCTATGAATTGGGGAAAGCTCTGCATGCTACAAGGTAGGGGTTATATGGGTGAACGGTTCGAAATAGATCGGAACAGGGCTAACTGTATTTGAAACCATTTTTTTTTTGTGGGAAATAGATTTGAATACGAATAGTTTGGATACAAATATGATCATGGATAATATCAAAAATGAATACAAAACGAATATGGATCGAAAAAATACAGTCGGTAATTATTTACCGGAATATGAAAGACTACTCAAATTGTATATAAGACCATAACAAAAATAAAGAACATATTCATACTTGAAAGTTACTATGTAGTAATTGAGATAATATAGTCTATACACTTGGTCACTTGGATAAAAAACAACATAACTCAGTTCATCACAACTTCATAACTTCACATGTTATACTTGATACAAGTTCATACAAACACATAATACTTAAACTTAGTTCATCATAAACTCACAAAACTAGTAAAAGCCTAAAGATAACATATATACAAATGGAATAGAGGGTCTTCTTCAGGTGAGCCTACCGCGGTATAGATAGCGTCCCAAATGCCACCGTTGGGTAGAATAGGAACCGGTAGACAACCACGTCCATTCCCTTGATTGGCGTCTCGTATGGTAACTAACGATTGAGATAAAAGTATCCCATTTAAAAAGTTAAGTATGTTACCCTTCCAATGGATGACACATTTAAAAATAAAAAATACTTTATTATCTCGCTCTCAAAATTCAAAACACTATCAAAATTATCATAAAAAATTCTAAATAATTTTGGTGATATAGAGGATACTTAGATTTAGCCCCAAAAAAATTCAGATAAAATATATGATATTTACAATGAGAAACAAAAAAGACAAATTTCATTATACACAGACTGTACGATAACAAATTTCATTGTACACACTGTGTACAATGAAATTTATCTTTTTTGTTTCTCATTGTATATATCATATTTGAATTTTAATTTTTTTATCTAGATTATAGGATCCTCTACAACATATATATAAGAGAGAGAGAGTGAGAGAATTTTCATGATTATTTCAATAATATTTTGAATTTTTTTAGCATTAGAATGTTGTTTTAGCCCTGGGTTTCGGATAATATCTGAACTCAGGTAGTCCAAATATCTGATGCTGATACCGATTATGTCGGAAACTGCTATGACGATTCAAAAAAATATCCAATGCTGATTCCGAGCCAAAAAATATCCGATGCCGATTTCAAAAAAACTATCAGTTTCTGATTCCGACCCGGATCGGCCGGAAACTATCCGAGCCATTTTCACCCCTTGGGCCATAGTTGAAGCTCGAGGAAGCACCATGTTGAAGAACGAGTTTTGCTCCCATGTGGCTCCCGCTGGTGGCGCCGTGCAGTGTGGATCATCATTGATGAAGTCACGACCATCCACGATGAAGAATAGGTTTTTGCAATCATGATTGTCGCTAAACTTCTCGTCGCACTGAGGGCAAAGGTTGAGACACCACCTCTCCATAATCTCCTTTCTAGAGGCGCTTGATCGGCAATAGTCTTATAGGGTCAGTATTTGGAGATGCCCTAGGGCCTCTGTCCTAGGCGTGATCTCCAAGTCGGTCGCAGGTGGCAAATGAGAGTCTATGACTACTGAAGTCCTATAAGCCTCGGTGAGGGACGTCGTGACCTCGAACACCACAAAATCTTGTGTAGCGACCGTGTGTTCCTCCTGAACACTAGGAGCTGCCATAATAACACGTTCTTTGTTGTGCGCGACTAACCATCGATAGAGAAATTTTTTGGATCATGGGAGAAAGTAGATGGTACAGTGGAACCTACGGAAAGGAAGTCTCCGGTCACATCCTCCGCAGATTCTAGAGAAGTAGATGAGATGGTGCTGCGCGTGTCAGAGAAAATATCATGGAGGACGGCGTCGATGCCGGTGGAGGAGTCGTCATCGGGCAGACCTAGGAAGACATGGGTAGCACCTCCTGGCGTCAAGATAGGGTGGAAGACTGACGTCTAGGTGATGTTGCAGGAGTGTTCATCTGCCGGTGGTCGTCGAGAAGCGTTGGCCATAGCCTCCGATGAAGCTACTGATGATGGGACGATGGCATCTGGCAGGATGGTGATTGTTGGTGGTGAAGTAGCCTGCTGCAGATCATCCTTGTTGGTTCATCCTTGTTGGTACAGGCATCTGAGACTGCGGTCGATGCAGTAAGGGGGAAGAAAGCTTAGGCGCTTCTTTTGGATCCCGAGGAATGTTGAGGACGGTGAACAACTCATTGACACATTATCGGCATTCACGACAAAATTCCTTAAATTTCCAACAAAGATCCTGTGACGAAGGTGTAGGATTGGCAACGAGTGGAGCATAAAGATCGGAGGAAATTGGAGCATCATAGGTACTGTTCACGGATGGAACAAGAGGCGTTGGTACTGTTCATGTGATGAATAGGCTCACGTTTGTCATTGTCGAGGTCATGTAGTCCTTTGCGATCGCGTCAGAGTATGTAGATCTTGAGTTGACTGCAGGATCGATCCCTCCGATGAAATTCATAATGTCATAGTGGTCTCTAATAATAGATATAATTGTGGTTGTTTATTGGAGGGAGGAGATGAGGGGGATTGCGACCATGGAGTTTGTTGACGACTTTGGTGGGTGGTGGCTAAGGTTTGGGCGTAGGGAGGCGGCGGCGTGAGAGAGAGAAAGTGAGGGTCGACCAGACGCTAGGCGCCTGTGTAGCATCTAGACCCCTAAGTAAGTGGTAAGTGTTTTGATGATTAATGGCAACCGTATTATTGTGACTAATGCGTATGTTTTGAAGGGAATCAAAATTCTTTAGTTCACAATGATTGAATGGGTTTTCTTAGTCCCTCATGGAATTCTATTGGTCGATCAAAGGACATTTACGTCAAGATTAAGAATCTTCTAGTTCTAAGTGTCACAAGGTGATGAAGGATACTTAGAGTAGACATAGGTCTTCTTTTTATCTTTTGATCATACTATAAAGAGGGCTAAGTGTCATACCTTAACCTAGTTGAGTCTAGACTTAGTTGGATGCACACTTATGAAATTCTAGCATTATGTAGCTCAAAGAAGCTCATGGGTGACAAGTTGAGAAGTTAGAACTCAAAGTCCATTGAAGTGGACGAGTTCCAAAAAGTTTGTTCTCACCGGATTGTCCGGTGTGAGAAGGCTTATACTCATCGGACTATTTTTCTTCTCTGTGAAGATTTCAAATGACCTCTTGGATTGTCCGGTGATGGAAGGAATTTTGCACCGGAGCATTTAACAGAAGAGTCATTTTTTAGAGAAATTTGAAGTTACATGCACCAGATTATCCGATGATTTGAAGGACTCATACACCAAACTATTTAACAGAAGGACCATTTTTCTGGAGAAAATCAGAGTTGAACTGACCAGATTGTTCGGTGACTTAAAGGAGTTATCACCGGACTATTTAACAGAAGCTTGGTATTTTTAGAGGAAATAGATTATAACTCACCGAACTATCCGTTGATGCTATGTGGAAGAACACCGGAGCATTTTGCAACGGCTACTAACAACTGTCAAATCAGCGTGTGGAAAAAGTTAACTCACCAGATTGTCCGATGTTAACAGAGGCGTTTGCACCGGACCATCCGGTGTTAAAAAAAAGTGAGTGGTTAGGCAACAGCTAGATTTAGACCTCTAGCCTATATATACCCCCTCACTTGGTTTCATTCAACTCTTTTGCAACCCAGAAGCATTCGTACACAATGTGTATCACCTAGAGGCAAGGAAGAGCACTTGAGGTAATTTGTAAGTTCTTAATTGAAGATTAAAGACTCCATTAGTTCTTCAAGAGTAGTGAATGTACATCTAATTGTTGTTTAGGTTTGATAGGGATCAAGTGAACCAGTTAGCTTGTTATTCTTGGTGGTTGGTAACACCTAGCCGATCGTAGAGATTGGAGGTGTTCTCGGTGAGCTTTTGAAGGTCTTGTGGGAGCCCCGGGAAGCTCGTGTACTTGGTTTGATGCCCATCAATCCGGAGATGAAAAAGTGGCAATCACTAGTGAGCATTTGAGTCTTGATGACTTAAGGGGAAGCGACATCCTTGTGTGGATGCTCCAACGAGGATTAATGGAGAATGCCAACTCTTTGATACCTAAAAAAAAACTTGGTGTCCTCTTTCACTACTCTTGTTACATTCCGCATTTTACTTCTAGCATTTCCTTAATGCAAGTTTAATTCTGCACTTTACTTCTGTTCTATATGCTTGCATGTTTGTGCTTATCATTTTAGCTTGCTAGGTCGTCTAGTTGCTTTTATTCATTCTAGGCTAAGATTACTCTTTGTTCTAGAATTCGATAGTTGGTTTAGTTTTTTATTAGTACCCTATTCACCCCTTCTAGGGCCATTAGATCCTTTCAGCCTGGACAACAAGAAAAATAGTTTTTTTTTCTAATTCTCGCTTATCTTTTTATTAATGATTTGTCTCTATTTATACAGAGAGAGGCTAACTGGACTTCTAAATAATCTATTACAATTTGAAAAGGTCTGAAAAACGCTAATCATAGCACCTAAAATAAATCTTGTAGATACCCATTTAGCTTCAGTGTTGAACCGTTGGACAAATCTTTTCTAGGTGAGCTTTGTTATATGATGTGCATTGAGAACGCCACATATGTGCATTGTTTTGTTCTATGTTTATGACAAGTTACATCTCGAATGTAGAAAACAAATACCAACGCGCTACCCTAGCTGATCCGTTTTCCTAGATAAGGGAGTAAAAGAAATCGAGCATCAATGAAGAAGAGACAATTGGAGGAAATAATCCCAGGTCTAACCGTCTACACGGCTTATTGTATACAATCTTGGATTTTATATTCATTTATCCATTCTCTCCCCGTTTGGAGAAGGGCTGAAGTATAGCGGTTAACTAAGAGGAAATTTTCACTATTTTTAATATAATGTCACGCTAATCGTTAGCGTGTTCTGAAAAGAAACCAAAATTTTCACAGGATGTTTGGACAGAGAATAATACAAAAGATAAATCCTCATCTTCCGGTGTCTCTTTGCACCTGGAAACACTGAACTCTGAAATTTCAACGGTACACTAGCACACAGTGGTATCAAGAACTGTGGCGACATGCATTATCCAAAAGAGAGATTGTCGATCGTTGCACAGTAGAGCTTGGTCATGGCACTGCTCAACGTCCTAATCCGCATGGGCACGTACAGCCGTGTGCCCATTAATTCCTGGCAGGTTGCATCACCCAATTTCAACGGAGGACGAAGAATCTATGATCTATCTCCAACTGTGCAACTGTTCAATCCTCTGTGGCTGGCGATGCTGGATTGTGCATTCAGATTCAGAGCACGCAGGCACAGTGGTTCGTGCTCCGTAGCACTACTGGCCATCATCTGATTCTGGGCAGTTAATTTCATTGTCGGTGAATCTAAGAATTATACCGTCTCTCTCTTGTTCGATAATAATAATTTCAGTGCCTCCGAGAGTGTGCCCTGTGCACACATTTCCACTCGAACCTGTAGGACTTGGAGCCTGTTTGTTTTAATTATGAATAATAGATTATGTGAACAAACGTTGTTCGAATATGAAAATATAATGTCACAATCTACATCTAGATTATGATTTAATCCACAGTTTACTCTGTAGATTTGTTCAAATATAAAATAGATGTCACAATCTAGACCTAGATTATGACTCAATCCACAATTCACCATGCAGCAGCTTATATGGATTGTGTAGAGGGCAAAAACAAGACTATCTCTTTAGTTACCATGTATTTACCAACCTCTGTCATTGGCAAGTCATCTGATCAAATCATTTTTCCCCGTCTCCTATCACTCAGTCTCTCCCTGAGTTCTATCACTCGCTCGCTCTCTTGTGACTCCAGCTCACTCTCATGAAACCCTAGCATCACCACTCGGAGATGGAGGGCCTCCCTGGCACTGTGGAATGGGATCCGGTGGATGAGGTCGACGCGGCGGCGCATAGCCCGGCTTCCTATGGTTGTCAACTCTTTCCTAGCGCAAGCTCATCCTCCAACGTCGCCCTTGCCACGTCTCCAAGTGTGGCGGCCTAGCCTAGCGCACCTCCTGCTACATCTCCAGGTGTGTCGCCCTCTAGCCGTATCGGCCCACCCTGTCGCACCTCCAGGCGCTGCGACCTGCCCTGTTGCCTCCCACTATCGTGGCAAAGGTGCAAGTGCAACTCGTGCTTCATCTGAGGTAAACAAACCAATCGCAATTTTGTGTGTGGTTGTGATTAGTGCCTGATGTGTTATTTGTAGCTACAAGTGCGTATACATGTACTGTGATTTGTAGGTACAAGTTCATCTTAATGGTTGACTGATGTGGGATTTTAACTAATTGAATCGTTTGACTGATGTTTAGCTGTTGCGTGAAGCAGTGAACTAGAACACTCATGGGCGAGCAGACGTTGGTTCATGGGTGTACATATGTACACCCAAATTTTTTTGCAAATTATATATATATATAATATTATCTATTATGTATGTATTAGATATTCAGCTAACTAGCTAAGCCCACGTGACCAGATGCAGCCCAGTTGCCCATGGCCACACCCACCCCACCGGCACATAGCCCATGCGGCTAAGTTGACTCACACAGCACACGCATGAATCCAACAGTCAACATCTCAGTTCTCCACAGTTCGTCGAAACCTAGAAGCAACAATATAGAGGGTGGTGGTGGGCCTAGCAGCGCACGGCGGCAGCGCGGGCACCAGAAGGGCGGAGGCGGGCTTGGCGCTAGCCGGGCACGGCGGTAGTGCGAGTGCCAGCAGGGCGGAGCCGGACCTAGCTGGGCACGACATGGGCGAGGGCACTGCCGGTGCTAAGGCAATTGCGAGTGATCTAGAATTTTCTATTCTTGCTGCAATTGCGAGTTAAGACATGGATCTAGGCTTTAATATTATAGTTCAACAACCATTTTATAGATCAACCAGACATGTTGATATGCTACCTTCTCTTTCTAATAGAGTTTATTGAATATGGATGTAGGTGTTTTAGTTGCAATGAATAGATACTAGTGTCATATTCTGTATGTGTGTCTGGTGGTCGTGGTTCACAACAGCTCTAGCCCATATTGCCATGATTTGACCGACATTGACATGGTCATAGCTCATGACTCACTACTCACGTGGCCACGCATAGCAGCCTAGGTGCCCTTGAGGCACGAGTGATGACCACGTGCATGAGTACGTCGATTTCTGATAGGCTGAGACCATGTGTGTGACTGCGTGAAGACTGCATTCTTGAGATGGAGGACGGCGGCGGTGTGAGCGCGAACGAGGCAGGGGTCACGGTGGCGGGGCGTGGTGTGGGCACGGACTCGAGCCTGGAAGGCGGTGGCAGTGGTAGCATGGGCTCAAGCTAGGCGGGACGTGGCGGCGGCATGGGCACGAGCAAGACGAGGTGCATGTGGCTACACGCGTGAGTATGAGCACAATAGGTATGTACACCTAAATTGAAAACCCTGATCCGCCACTGAGGACACTGCAAGCAGAGTTGGCTATTCAATGTTAACATCAGTTCTCAATTATCTAGTGCCAAATAACTACCGTTTGTACTGAATTATTCAAGTTAGATGAAAGGAATTACAGACTAGACATCTAGGGATATTATAGACTTTTGATATCTAAAAACAACAATCCAATCCTACCAGAATTCAATTTGCTAAACAGCATCAGAGTTTACAATCTAATTTTTTATAATCTAGTTTTTACAATCTATAATCTAGATTTTATATTCTTAAAATTTGCAGGAGAAACAAACTTGACCTTAACCTGGTGGCCGGTAAAATACTTTTTCTTCTTCTTGCACACTCGTCCCTCAAAAAAGGAAAAAGGACCGTTGCAGTTTGCTGGAAAGATAGCGTACCAAAAATAATAAATTTCTCACGAAAATACTATATGATTGCACTTCTTTGAAGGGCTTGAATGATGCCACTTACCCGTGCCTTGTGCGAAAGCCCTCACGGCTTCCATGTATTTTCTAGTAGCACGCACATTGCTCTTTTTTTCCTTCTCCAGACGACCAGCATCAAGAATCCTTCACACATGACTTGCATGGATAATGCTGTAAAAGTTGGTTCGGATCGGAGTTGCTAGCCGCTTGTTGCTTATCGGAAGCCAAATGATATCTCGGTTAAGCACGGAAGCATCTCGTAGAGTGTGTCACCAGCCACTTGAAAATACTTTTCATGCAACGAAATTTTACATAAATTTACGTAGCTCGATCCATATTTCAAGACAGTACTACTCTATTTCAAGCGGGACCATATATATAATTCCCGGTGGAAGCTATACTTAGATTACTAATGCACATTGTTCTGTATAAAAGGCTGCAATTACAAGTTTGGGAAGCGTTTACTACTTCCTTGTCACAAATACATAACTGTTGAAGTATTAAGTTAAGAGACGTCCTAACTATCGGATCTCACGAGATATATGACGGTGAGTGGGAGATATCTTTTGAACTTTAACCCATTACACAATCAGGTCAAGGCTTGCTCGATCAGTACGAGGCTTGCGCGACCAGTTTTTTTGCGATATATTGTGATCCTACGATCAGCAGTTGCTGGTCGAGGAATGTTCATGCCTAACTTGTCTATTACATTTGTTGTGTTGATTTCTATTTAAGTATTTTTCTTTTTGAGGTATCTCGTAACATTCTGAGTTGAACATGTTTATTTAGTTACAAATTTAACTTCAAATTAAAACTTTTAAAGGTTAATTAATATAACTAAAGTTAAGAAGATAAGTCTATGGATGTGTATATATACCTTCATGTATGTTAAATGTGTTAAGTTGAATAAGTATTCTAAATAGCACAAGAGTCAATTCCAAAGTAATCTCTACATTAGGATGGTTCATATGTTTTGGTTAAGATTTTTATGGTTCTTTGTGTGGTGGTTTCAATTGGGATGTCTCTCAAATTCAAAATCTACTTTTAAATTCGGTTCATCTCAAATCCAATCCGAATTTAAATTCTTGGATTCAAATCATCTCCAAAAGGTCTCGAGATCCAAGGATCAAATATTTTAAATGAAGTTAGTATAATTCAAAATTAAATCCAAATTCAAATACCTCAATTTGAATTTAAACCTTATTTTTATCCCAATTATTCTTTTTCCTCTTCTCAGGTCGAATTCCAATTCTTCTCACTTTCCCGGCCCACTCCTTCTCCCCTTTACCCCTCCCCCCCTCTTCTCCCGCGCTATCGGCCCGTTCACTCGCACGCGTCAGCACTCTGCCCACACCATCGCGCTGCCCGCCCAGCCGCGCGCTCACGCGCGCCAGCGCTCTCCCTCTCCTCGGCCGCGCTAGCTGTCCATGTGTCGCCCATCCACCTGCTCACTCCCTCTCCCTCTCCTTCTTTCCCCCTTCCAGCACAACGATGACTTCTCCTGCCGTCGTCCCTCCAGAAAATATCCCGCACATGCGTCGACTAGCCTTCGCTTCCTTGCTCTCTCTCTCTCTTTCACGCTCTCTCTCTCTCTCTCTCCTCCCATGCCCTGCACACACGACTTCCGCAACCCGCCCATGCTTGGCCGGCGTAGTTGGCCCATGCCCCGGAGAAAAAGGTGGGCACCGGCCGCCACCTCACCACCGACATCCTCATGACGCCAGCCCACGCGCACCGCCTCTGTGCTTCCTCTCCCTCTCTATAAATAGCAGGCCCACATATCCCTCTCCCTCTTTCTCCATTCATCTTTTCTTTGCAGGATTGGCCCCTCCCCATGCAAGGGAGGTGCTGTCCAATTGTGTTGCGTCGCTATCTCTTCTCCGGCGGCGATCTGGCCTCATTATCGTCGCCGATCGCCGTCGAGATGCTCCCTGCTGAGTCCACCGTATCACGTAGAAGGTCGGTGTCCACTCGTCGTCGTGCAGCTCCGGCGAAAACCAAACCCCGACGACCTTCCGGTGACGCCCCACCAAAATCCCTCGCCACCGGCTGATTCCCCCCCCCCCCCCCGCCCTTCTCCATCGCCCACACGCGCGTGGAAATCAACCTCGGGCCGTGGCTCAGCCTAGCTCGGCCCATTGGCCGGCCTCACCGATCCAGCCGCCAAACGGGCCACTTGGTAAGCCGGCCTACCTCCGCGGCCCATTAGCCAGCCAGCCCAAAACTCGAGCGGGCTTGCACAGTGCGGGCCCAGCACTGTGCAGCCCAGCCCATCCAGGCTCATTAAGGCCCTGATCCAGCCCATCTAAGCCCATTCGCCCTAAACCGTACTGTTCATGTGGGTCACATCGGTCACTATTCATATGGGGCAGATTACTGTTCAATGGGCCCCACCCGTGGGCCCCACCCATGAACAGTGTCATTTCTTAATTTTTCGATTTAAATTCTGATTAAATCTTTTGGGAGCTATAGCTTCTCCGTTCTGGCTCCGATTTCGGCGATTCTTTCGCCGAAATTCATCTAAAGTCGAGATCTAATCGTCTATTATGTTATGGTATCCATTAGAGCTCAATTGGCTTTTCATTTAGTGTTAATTGATTCTTCTTTAGTATCACCGTTATTGATCGTAGTCGCGATTTCAGGGCAACCAGAGTTCTGCGATTGCTGCGCAGGAAGCATCAGGAGTGAGGACGATCCCGATTACAATCAAGACTTTGAAGAAAATTCCAAAAAAAAGGTAAGTCTTGTCTCCTTAATCATATTGAACCTATGTTTTCAAATAATATACATGATCAACTAAAACCGAACTTATTATTGCATGTGCTATGTATTACGCTTTTACATAACTACTTGCAATAGTTAATCCTATCAAACACCTTTCATGTCTTGAATATTATCATCCAAAATACATATCACCCTATAATTACTCATCGTTATCTATATAAATGTCGGACGACGCATTGATTTCTAGCATGCTTAGGATTGAATACGTCTTCTTGGAGATGTCGCTTTTAAAACACATCTCCTCAGAGATAATATTACTGTTATCAATGACAACTCATATACCATGAACTTCGATGGTTGTGAATTTCTTAATGGGTGTGAAATCCTTGATGTTGTGTGGGATATGGAGGGTGATGTGTAAAAATGGGTGAAAACCGTTTTGGCGCGAGCAGGTAGAGTGGTCCTCCAGGGAGGATGCGCTTGGGGGCTTGAGTTACATGGTGGTATTCATTGCCCATGAAGATGCCTAGCCCAGCCGCTTAAGGACCGAGTCTTGCGCCGTCATGCTTAGCCACCCCCGTGCAACCATGCGTCCTGTATGGGCAGGACTTGACTTTCCTTCACTGGACTGAGTTGGGCATCATACCAGGAGGCTGAGAGCAATGAGCAGCCAAGGATCCATCTATCCTGCTGTTTGGAGGTTTCAGGGACCGGCTTAGGCTTAAAAAGGAATGCTGGCCTTCGGAACATGCAGCTCTGGAACTTGGCATGTCTCATGGAAAAGCTTGGCAGGAAAGGTGTTTGGAGAGTCTCGGTATGATTCACTCCTCCGTTTGCAACGGTTGAAGGCTGAGCATATCGCGTGGGTAAAGCTGTACAACCTCTGCAGAGTGTAAATCTATTTGAATAGCCATGTCCACGGTCATGGACATGCGAAGGTATGGTCACGCTTGAATATACTCTAGGTGTATGGGTTTTGATGAGTGAGTGTGTGTACTAGATATCCGTGTGATGAGGTTCCTGGCTCACACCGCCAGAAGCTGTGTGGTACTAGAGGTACACCAGAAATGATAAGAGGGACTGCGGAGTGAGGTATAGCTCCTCTCAAGACCGAGAAACCCCATATATAGCTCGTTGCGGATTTTTGAACTAGCTAAAATGTTTTGAAGTCAATATTAGTTGATACAATTGGTAATCTACATAAGCTTCTTTATGCTTAAATCTAAACTATAAAGCTTATCCTTGAATAAACCCCTTTATGCATCTATCAACACCTTGAAGTAGTATAGGACTTACTGAGTACCTTCCATACTCACTCTTGCTGTAATTCAGATGAAGATCTTGATGCCGACTTCGCCACAGGTGAAGCCGGGGATGAAGAATAGTCTCTGAAGTCGCGCTCGCACCCTCGCTGCTTGTGGCTTGGGCTTTTGCTTCCGTTGTGTGTTTTACTGGCCACTAGGCCAGGTTTGTAATATTCAGTATGGATTGTAAGCTTTTTGTATCTAGAACCTTACTATTTACATACAAAGTTTGACTGTGATGCTACAAATGTTATAGTGTGCGTATCAGCTACGTAATCCAGGGACTGATACAGGAGGCACAGGAGATCTCGGTAACAGGGGTCTTACATACATCCTTCAGCGAACAAAGTCGTGGCCAGAGCAGATGGACAGTGCCCCGTCCCTTAGCATTAAATGTTGTGGAGTGGGGTTTTGTGGACCGACTTGATGCCACGCGATGGTTGGGATGGCCCCGCAGTACTACCAGCGCAAGGTACAGTTCGCATGCTCCACGTGGTAATGAGCTAAGAAAAGAATATCTAGCTAGGTATCGATGTACTGAAAGAGGTCCACTTGTAAGTTCTCATTCTCTTATATATAAAGAAGAGGAGGAACGGGTCTATGAGCGGAGGAGAAACTCATCTGTAACCAGTTCAAAAACACTCATAACAAAATGCACAGGATGTAGGATTGTTATCCTTCAGGGAGCCTGAACTTAGATAACCCCTATGTTCTTGAGTTCATCAAATTGTAAGTGTCGTTCACATGCTTATCGATCGGTACACCCTGGAATCATTGTCAGGGACTAACCTTCGATAGTTGACGCGGCAGGTAGGGGACGCGTTTCTACATTTCAATAAGTGTTGGAGATTAGATTAGGCTACTCATGACCGGATCCACGGCAACCGCTAAGTCCAATTCCAAAGGACCCAGGTCACCGTGAGGTATTGGTCATGGAATACGATCCATATGAGCTCAGTGTGCTTTAGGTATGGGACACCAAGTCAGAGTCCGAAGGCTCCAAGGCTCAATGGAAAGTTTGCATGATAGTTCATGAAACGGGGGGCAACGACGACTCTCGTGTTTCGGGTGCCGGCGATGATCCCTAGGCCACACGCCTAGAAAAGAACTAGATCGATGCTGGACATGGGGATGCTCTGACACAGCCCCAACCACCACAGCATCAACCGGAGGAGCTGCAACAGAGGATGCGATCTTTGGCGGTAGTGTCACCAAGGCCGTCATGCCGCACAAATGTCAGGGGCTCCACCCTCGTGATATGTCGTCACTTCGCGCTCAGTAACTCGACTATGAGGCCATGACGCTTGCACAGAATCTGTAGACTGTGCGAATACTTAGCCACCCATCGGTAGTAGTACCGGAGGGTGTTCTAGTAGAGCCATAGTTGCGTGACCTCGCCCTCCTGGTTGAGACCACCCGACGCCAAACTACGGCGGCAAACACCACGTTTGTCGCTAGGACTGGTGAATATCGCGATCACCAAGAATCGTGTAGGCCCCACGGCAGGAAAGATCTCATCCTCCCTCAGTAACGGGGAGCACTCAGAGACCCTCGCTACATCGGGACAGCCAACCCTCTGACCTGCGTGACTCTCTGCGCCAACGCGACCTCTGCAACGGGATCCAAAGCCATGAGCCAGGCAAGATCCCTAAATAGGTAAGAGGATACCCTAAAATTAATTGGGTGTGTGGCCTTTTCGGCAAGGTCATCTCAAGGATAGAAAAAAGGGTCTTCCACTCTTTTAGTTCTAATAGAAAGAACGACCACTTCCGGCGGATACCAGGAACGGGGGCAGCTTTCCAGGATCTCAACAGGTGACCATTTTCTCCTCCTGTACTAACCACTCCTTGACCAGATGAGGAACCGTTGCCCTATTTTGCAGCTACCCCCACAGATTGCGGGAGCGGTACTTGTTGTCGAGCAGTGAGGGTTTTCTGTGACCAGAGACGAACAAGCAAAGGACCACACCTGTCAATAGGTCGTGCACATTGAATGGACTGAGGGCTAGAGCGATCTCGACCCCACAAGCTAACAACACCTTTAGGTACATTTCAATTAATTTTTTAGACCACCAAATAATGTTACGGGGTATGAGGGCATTTTATCTGGAATACAAGCAGCATCCGCACGAGGGGTAAAATGCCCACTAGCAATGAGGGACTCCCTACTAGCCATAAACCGGGTTCGGAGGGTTTCCTGTGCTCAGACCAGAAGATGGCGACATACTTCTCCAAAGTGAGAACGCTAGAGCGATACTTCATCGGTTTTGAAGTCAAGCACATCACTCACAAGGACAACTTCCTAGCTGATGAGCTGGCCTGTCTAGCCTCTTCTTGTAAACCTATCCCGGTCGGAATCTTTGAAAAATGATTCACACGACCACCCACTGCGGTCTCGGGCCAATGTAGAAGGGATGCTCCTCTTAGAAACGGAGCATTAGAGGCAACACCTCCTTCGGTGCCGTCTATCCCTGGTGGCCATCATGTGGTTGCCCTGCTCGATTTGAATATGTCCTAGATGGATCAAATCTTTGACTACCTTCAGAATCAAGCATCCCCTAACGATGATGTGTCAGTAGAAAGGGTCACGTGGTAGGACCACAAATACTCCTGGGTAGAGGGACGCCTCTACCGCCAAAGGAGTAACGACTTTTTACTGAAATACATCACTCAGGAAGGGGAGAGCACAACGCTCTCTGACATCCTCGGAGGCATATGTGGCAGCCGCGCTTCATACCGCACTGTGGTCAAGAAAGCGTTCCGGTAAGGATTATATTAGCCCATGCCCATTCAGGATATTTGTGAGCTGGTGAAACGATGCGGGTCATATTATAACCATGGCTGACATAGCAAACTACCGACCCAAGCATAGCAAACAATACCACACTCTTGTTCTTTCACTGTCTAGGGATCATTATCGTGGTTTGTTCCCTAAAAGCCCCAGACGGTTTTGAATTCTTGTCCGTGACAGTTGGCAAATTTACTAAGAGGATCGAGGCCAAGCCTGTCAGGAAATTCACCGCCACAACAGCAATTAAGTTCACACGAGTGGTAGTAGTGCAGTTTGGCCGTCCAAACTGTATAATTACGAACAAACGGGACTCAATTTGCTAGTTCAAGAACGCACGTTGGTCGCCTTGAATGATCAACTACTCACGGGACGACTAGGAACCGCGGCGAGAGGGCAATACAAACTCGAGCGAAGAGTCCCACAAACGTGCTCAAAATTCAGGCAGCCTGATACCAACAGGGCCTCAGGTGCTACCGCAACCATAGAGTGCTAGAGCAGGCACTGGTCGTAGACAACCTCAACCTCAGACGAGTCCAGGAATAGGGCAGGTCGTAACATGTTCTTCCCTATGGGGAGGGGTCCTACAAAGTGGTCTGCATTTCTTGACCTGGCATGATTGACTTAGCCATAAAGGCAGGCCACAAATTACATAAATTCATGGAACATGAGTTCTATGTGTAAGGCTGCTCGAAGATGAGGTTGTTTTTCTATTTTGTAGTATCTTCCAGACGAGCGTTGAACATAACTTGTAAGTTTTTTCAAATTCAAAAACCAGACTCTGTTTTGCAGGATAACTCAAGTCCGAACAATCTCCCTAAATTATAAGTTTTCCGATTCATAGGCTTGATCGCCTGGTCGGTAGTTTTCTGACTGACCAGATAGTCGGGGGCTATAGCTTTTAGGATTTGTAGTTTGTTTTTATGTAGCGTGCAGGTTTTTTTCTACCCAATCGATTGAGTGGGAGTCAAAATTGATGTTCACACAATATCGAAGGTATGGGCGTCCAAGGGATGACAACCACGAGGTCATAACTCCTAAATCGGGTCGAGCGCTGATCGCCCTCAAAGGCCTTGTCGTGCTAAGGGTCATCCTAAGCGCTAGGAACCTTGCTAGCGAGCACCCCGAACCTACACACCACTTGAACATAGGAGAAATTTACATAAAGATTGGTCCTTTCATTATGAAGCAACCACCTGGGCAGTTCCCGAGGGTTGTTTCTACACATACTATTTAGTACACATGGGACCCAAAAATATAGGGCAATGGTTCGAACCGAACAGATAAAAGAAGGGAGCGGACTGCGGGTAGATACGGATCAGTGAGGTCATGGAGCTCCTTCGTGGTCATCATGGATCCGCCAAAACCCTCAGAGACCGTCGGGATAAGGTCAATATCGAAAAATGCTCGTGGACGTAGGCTAGGGCAAGACATGCGCCAGTGGTTCCGACATCTAGCAAGTGGTCGCCCACCATCATGTGTAGCATGTCCTCAAGGCCATTCACCTCCTCAGAGCCCGCCAAAAACCAGTCGATGTGACTGGTCACAGTGTTTCTAGGAGTAGGGTGAACCTAAACATCGGTGGTCCGCACCAATGTGTCGAATGGTGCAAAAGCACGACTGAGGCACCGATGGGGGAGTTACGACCGGGGACATAGGTGTGGTTGAGGAACTGCATCACCAACCGAATTACGGAATCGGGAAGGAAAAGGAAACTTGAAGCGCCTACGCCTAACCAGAGAACTTACTGCGGCGGCAGAGACCTGAGCACGAGTCTGTTCCTCGCAAAGCCGCTAGACTGGTTGGTCAGGGAGGATAGTCCTGCCAATGAGCTGCCGACGCTCGGTGTCCCACATGCACGTTTGGATGTCTCTATGGCTGACGAGCCCTCTGTCGGTCTCTTCCTCATGGATGCTTGGCCAGCGGTAGCCTGATTGCTCCGAGTTTGGTCAGGGTGCGCCTGGTCAGAGCAAGTCCGATTGGGGTGGTTTTGGTCGGGGCGTGCTTGGTTGGAAGGAGTCTAGCCGAGATGATGCTGGCCAACCCTTGGCTGACCAACGTCGCTCACGGTCGCTACCTTGCTCTATGCAGTCTGGTCATGTCTGCGGCCAATCGGGTTGACATCGCGAACAGAGTGGTGGCTAGCCAAGGCGATGCTGGGAGGCGAAGAGGGCATGCAAGCAACAAGATCAATCTCTCGAGCAACTTCTATAACCTCATCAACTACCGAATGCAATACATCAACCTCAGGAAGATTCTGCGTTGACGCAAACCATAAAATCTTGACCCAGTAGAAGATTTGGAGATAGAAATCCTAAGAAAATGCCAAGTATACCAGTCTGATCCGAGCCCTCTTCGACTGAAGGAGATCGCACAATACAGGAGTGTTGTGTGGCAGGCCACCTTTCCTCACGGCCGCCGTCATTAGTAATTTGACCTGCAAATCAATGACGTCATCAAGGAGATCTGGATGAGAGGAATATTATGACACCTCATGACTAGTATTGAGCGCCACGAGGACAGCTGTGATGTTACCTATGGGGCTCTCCTGGGTGGTGGCGTCACTCCCAGTGTACTAATAGGCCAAATGTGCTCTCCTCCGCAAGAGGCATAGTCGGTGCTTAATGAAGTCACGAACGACATCCGATCCAAATAGCCCAATGTTCGCAAATTGTTTGAGCCAAGCGGCGATGGTCAGTAGTTCCAGAGTTGATGTAGGGAAGTTCCCCCAGTTCTCGTTGGGCACGCCGACACGTCCGGCATGCAGTGGTTGTCCAAGGAACCTTCAGTCGGGAGGTAGAACCATTCCTCCCTCTAGCCCGACCATGACGACTTGAGGCCCATCTCAATGTAGGATCCTGCAACACCGTTACAAAGATAAAAGCCGTAGCTTATGGTAGCCGAGCCGGTCTATAACCTTGCCGTGTAGAAGTACCTAAAAAGGTCGAGGCATGGCTCGACCCCGATGAAATTCTCGCACAAATGAACAAAGACACTCAGCATGATGATGGGATTAGGTTTGAGGTGGAGGTCGTAGATGTCAAAGAGTGAGAAGACGGTGGTGAAGAATTCGGAGAAGGAAGGAACAAGGCCGGTCAGGAAGAACGAGGTGAACATTATGATCTCCCCCTGGCAGGGAGCAGGGACATCCCCTCCAGGGCGGTACCTGAAAGACAGGCGGTGCGAGAGCATGCCACTCTCGTACATCAGCTTCAGCTTCATAGCGGTGCACCTGGACTTGGGTAAGTTAGGCTCTTTTCCGGTGCGCAGCGCCATAGGAGTTTCGATAGGAGCACGGGTGGAGTTGGCAACGATGGGCTCTGAGCGCAAGGGCTTAGAGGCTATAGGGGATGGCGAAAGGATTCGTGGGTAAGCATTGGCTTTCCAATTTATAAGGCCGACGCGATATCCTAACCATCGCACGGGGCCCAGTCGTCTCGTGATTCGAAAGGCCGTGCTTAGGGAACTGAAATTCCCTCAGGTTCGGTGGAAATCAATGTCTCTCTCCCATGATCTCTCTCTCTCTCTCTCTCTCTCTCTCTCTCTCTCTCTCTCTCTCTCTCTCTCTCTCTCTCTCTCTCTCTCTCTGGAAGTTTAAACCTTCCCCTCGGGATGCGATTTTATGGGTCCACCACGAAAGTGGACTACGTCGATGACCACTCCCGGGGTGAACTCGTGTTCACCTAGCGCCCAGGTGCTACGACTAGGTCCACCCGTGACCATGCGGCAAACCGCTCAAACCACCACATCCGTGAGGGAGCTTGGAGGCTACTGTCGGAGTATTAAGTAAGGGGGCATCCTGGCTACCGGACCCCATGAGGGATATGTGGCCAGTGGGAGATATTTTCTGAACCCTGGCCCATTACATAATCACATCAAGGCTCGCTCGACTAGAGCGTGGTTTGCGCGACCAGCCTCCTTGCGATATATCATGATCCCGCGACCAGCTCTTGCTCACGACTAGCTCTTGCTGGTCACAGGACGTCCATACCTAACATGTCTAATCATATTTATTGATTTCTACTAAATTATTTTCCTTCCTAAAGCATCTCCTTCATAGAACAAAGTCATGGCCAACGCAGATGAGTAGTGCCCCGTCCTGTAGCATTAAATGCTACGAAGTGGGGCTTTACGGACCAACTTGGCACCACGCGATGGTTGGAATGGGCCCCGTAGTACCACCGACGCAAGGTGCAGCGCGCACGCTCCGCATGGTGATGGTTTGAGAAAAGAATATCTAGCTAGGTATGGGTCTACTAAAAGGGGTCTATTTGTAAGTTCTCCTTCTCCTGTATATAAAGAGGAGGAGGAGGAACGAGAATAGGAGGGGCGGAGGAACTTATTTGTAACCAGTTCAAAAACACTTATAACAAAATACACAAGACATAGGGCTGTTATCCTTCGGAAGATCTGAACATGGATAACCCCTGTGTTCTTGAGTTTATCACACTGTAAGCGTCATTCACGCGTCCATCGACCGTTACACCACAGAATCATTGTTAGGGACTAACCCTCGACAATGACAGTTTAACGCATGCAACAATTTAGCGCAAATAAACCCCGCTAACACACAAGTTACGTGTATAGGTTTGGGAAGTTTGAAGGCGGTATTACCATGGCTGCACTTGTTTAAGCACGATCACATAATAAGTTATCAACAGACAACACCAGCAATGGATCCACATGGGTAGGGGCTCAAACCCTCTACCCATGGGGCGCACTTCGAAGCCGTTATCTCCTTTCAATTTTTAGGTATGAAAGAGAAAGAAAAAGAGGGTCCCCTACCCATAGGGCGAACTTGGGAGCCCCTTAGCTCCTTTCAATTTTTAGGTATGGAAGAGAAAGAAAAAAAAGGAGGAAGAGAAAAATAGAAAGGAGAGGAGGAAGAAGCTGCTATGTCTGTGGATCCGCCATCGGTCAACAATCGTGCATGAGAAGCAGCGCTAGATTCCTCACATATTTGGGATAGAGAGATACTTGTAGATCAGCATATTTGTGGGGCATGAGTATGGTTCGAAAATTCGTTTAGGACCCGAAAACCACCACTCAACGATTTTTCGATATTCGTGAAAACTGTAAAATTCAGTCAAAATTTGGTGAGAATTCGGACGAATTTCATCAGTCAAATTTATGAATTGGAGGCAAAATTTGGGCAAACCAACCATTTAGTAACCGCTAGAATTCCATCAAAATCCGTTTGGTTTTAACGAATTTCAGTGAAGTTTAAGAAAAAAAAAGTAGTTTAACTTTGTAAAATCGATAACTAATTCATCTGTGCTTCAAATCAAGTGAAACAAATTTTGTTGGTTTTCATGTAACAGGATCTACATGATAAAAGTATTTATACTCACGATAAAGTTGTATATTTTCTGTGAGAAAATATATTTCCTAGACCTAGTTAAATGCATAGTTAATTCTGTGCTAATCCAAAAATTATGAAACTAATTTTGTTAGTCTTCTTACATGATCCTATGTCTTTTAAAAATATATGAACTCATGAAAAGTTATTGTCATATGCAAGATTGTGTAAATGTGTTGCAACTAGATTAATTCATAACTGGTACACCTCAAAAATTAGTGAACCACTTTTATTAGTTTACTTATACTATGATTTATGTAGAAAAAATAATGGTAGATATGAAAAATTAATTACAATGCTATTTCTTATCATGTTCAATTTATGCTTGTGAACTTTGTAAAAATCATGAAGAAATTAATAAAAACTCTAAATAAAATGAAACAAATTTTAAAGATTGTCTTAAGATACGCCATACACAAGAAAATATGTGTTTGTATATTAAACTTTTCTTTAATTTGATGGGTCAAATCATCATGTTCATACAACCCATTTTAAAAATTTTCTTTTTTTCAAACTTCCTCCATATAAAATATAATGCATAAAACATTATTTTTGAAAAAAAAAATCATAGGTCTTACAATTGTCTCTAGTAGTTTTAGACATTTTTGTAATTTTTTTTAAAATTTTTTTTTTTTAATTCAAACTTAAAAATTGATCAAATTCAGAATTCGGTGCGGACTAATTAAACAGTTCACAAATATCTAGTGATTTTTGAAGATTTTTCAAACCCTAGGCATGAGAGGGTGCTCTTGAGCCGAGAAACCAAACACAAATATTCGTCCCCAGTCACTCAATCAGGTCAGGTGCTTGGATCCAAAGCTGGGCATTGTTAATCTTCACAAAGGAAGAGGCAACTAGACAAAGGACCGATGAAAAAAGTGCGAGGCTAAGTTCAATTGTTCAATTCATTAGGGCTAGCAATCTGCTGCGATTAGCATATGAAATTAAACTAGCAGTCCATTTAATTCGAGGCATGTTTACCTCATGAAGTTAAACTAGTCTTTTGTCTCTGTGTGGTACAGTACTTCGTACTTGTACTAGCACTGCTTTTTTTAAAAAAACTACTAACCAGCTACTGGTCGCTGGATAAGCCGATCCAACGACCAATCCAGCCACGTTCGTTGAACTCAGCCTGTCTTCCTCCAACGACCCGCCGTCTTTCTCCCGCATCGTCCCCCTCCTGCCTCGAACTCACCGTCGACCACTGCCCCTCGTCGCCCCTGCGGCCTCCGACGCCCCTGCCGCTACCTCCTGTGGCTGGTGGCGTCTCATCGCCTCACCGCACGGCCGACCCGCCTTGACCGTTGCGTCTAGTAGGGGAATCTTGTTGCTCTGCGTAGCTACATGTGTCAAAAACGGATCAGTCGTTCTAGATAAATTACCTGGTTAGTTGCTCGTTGCATTCCAATGTTTCTTCGTTTTTTTTCCCCTTTATGTTTTAGGGTGTCCTCTTAGGCCATGTACAATGCGTACATGTGGCCAGACGCTCACGGGAGGTTGCTGGTTTTGCACGCCTACTTGGAGCTTCGCGTGAGCGGTTGTGTTGGCGTCGCTGCTCGCGAAGGCGTCGACGTTGGAGCAATTGCCGCGTGTAAACTAGCAGTTTTAAGTTGGGAGATTAAACTAAAAATTAGCGGCTCTCATTGAAGATTAGGACTCTTATGCAAATGCTTCGTTATTCTCTCTTTAAGCGTGTGTCTAAGCATAATTGCATTGTCTAAGCTCTTAGGATCCGTTTGTTTGTTCGTATAGTAGCTACATGATCTAGCAGATATGTATAATCTCATAAATAAGTGTGTTTAGTTACTCACATGTACCGTCCTAGCATGACTCGATAAATACAAATGTACGTCCGTAGCATAGTTGGACGGATATATTCTTCTGCATCTGCTCATATAGACGAACTAATTATTAGTATCACATAATTATCTTGATACGAACAATCAATCATAATTTTAATTTTTACATTCGCTCATGTAATTTTAGATCCGATCAACCAAATAAAAACACAACTTAAACTATCTAAACAGCTACCACCAATCAAACTCTCTTCTTTTTAATAAATATGATTATGCTCAACCAACCTATACAACTCATACAAACAAGATCTGTGAAACAATCAATCACATGCGAATAATTTGTATATATATAGCAAGTCGAGAAAATTCAAAGACATGAAGATCGCATAAGGCACAGTACTTAAACTCAAAATTCAAATACATCCTATCCTCCGTGCAGCGAGCCGGTTCCTCTTCTGAAGTAACTTCGCGCGCGCCGTCGGCTGTGACACGTGAGTCAATTCTCGTTAGACCCCGCGTGTCAACAATGGCCGTGCAGTTACCTCAAAGGATCCCTCCATCCGTGCAGCCGCTTCAGTCACGAGACTTTGTACAAGTTTACGAGATGCCGACGAGTAAACAAAGCCGTAGGCACCACCGGCGCTCCACTACATCGCCGTCACGGCACCACAACCAACTGCCCTGCCAAGTGCCAGCTGCCTATAAACCCTCTTGCTTCTCTTCAGTCTTTGCCAGTGGCCGCCACCACCACCACCCCTCGCCCACATCCGGCCACGGTTCTGCCAGAGCGGGCCGGGCCGGGCCGATGGACCTCGACGCCGGCATGATCCCCACCTCCCCCTCGGCCGACTCCTCGCCGTCCTCCTCCGACCTCGACACCGAGGTAGAGGTTCTTGGTTGGGTGGCTCTGCATTTCTGATGTGTTTCTTGTTGGTGCTGATGGGGTTTGGTTTCTCGGCAGTCGACGGGGTCGTTCTTCCCGGACAGGAGCACGACGCTGGGGACGCTGATGGGCGTGTCGGTGTTAGGCGGAGCGCAGCGGCGGGCGCCGGGGGCGCTGGCGGGGGAGGAGAGGGAACAGACGCAGCGTGCAGCGCAGGAGGAGGAGGGGGAAGACGGGAGGCGCGGCGGCGGCGTGTGGCAGCGGAGGAGGCGGCGGCGGCGGCGGCGCGGGCGCAGCCTCGGCGGGAGCTGGTGGCGGCTGTGCCGGGACGACGACGGCGGGCCGCCGACGTCGCTGGGCGAGTTCCTGGACATGGAGAGGCAGCTCGCTTGCGCTGACTTCCTGTGCGACGGGACCGGCGCCTCGGGGAGGGAGACGGCTGCGGCTGCGGCTGCTGCGGCGTCCGTGGCGGCCACGACGATGTTCGAGGACGGGAGGGTGCGGCCCCCGCAGGCGCAGCAACCGGTGGCCGCGGCGGACGAGAGGGGGAGGTGGCGGCTTCTGCGGGCGTCAGAAGGGTCGTCGTCGTCGACCTCGTCGCTGGCAAGGTTGCCGGTGCTGCTCACCGGCATCTGCAGCGGCGGAGCTGGGTAACCAATGGTGCTCACAAACTGCAATTAAGTCTCTCCTGAGGCGTGTTTATGTGAAAGTGGATTGGACGCTTCTTTAAGCCTCTTTGTCTCCCTTCTTTTCCTTCCTCTCTTTCACGCATTTTCGCTCTTTTTTATTTTTTTCCCTCCCATTAATTATTGCACTTTGGTTCTTTTGGCCATAATGCCCATTTGATGATGCTTCTTTTTGCTTATTCCCTCCCTTTTGCACAGGAAAGAATCAAGAGCGAAATTTAAAACCCTGCTACTCGTCCTACTTTTGAGTACTGAGCTTTGACGATGCATTTTGTGCAGTTCTATTTCATTTTTAGCCTAATCGAGGCTCCCTCCATTTCCAAACATAACAGTGTTACATTCTCCAGAACTAGATTACTAACGAGAGAGGGAGAGAGAGAGAGGGAGCTCCATTTCATGGCAATCACACTCTGATTCTTGCGAGTTGCAACAGACAAAGTTGTGTTGTTCCTATACCCATTTCCTGCCGCAAAATTCTAGCTGTAGCTTGCCGGTACCCCGTAAGCATCCCAGCTTCAGTACAGTCCAGTAGTGTCAGTACTCGTGGGTTTTTTTGTCCAGGCCTGCAGTTCGATTCCATCACCACGGCGGAAAGATACACGCAGTTGGGCGTATGTGATCTGCACAGGTTGATCGGTTGCCGTCACAACTACTTAGCCCCACTCGTCGCTGATCCATACAAGGAGGAAAACCATCCGATCGACGCGTACATCTTATCTGTGCATTGTCACATACGGCTATATGCATCCGAGGATGTAGAGGTCGGGATTTTTTATCTATTACATTGTCTAAGGGGAAGAAGACCTGTTCATTGTCACATACATGCATGATACATGCACGTATCTGTGAGCGAATGGTGTCTTTCATTTGTTGGCTGAGCCATCAGCGGTTGCTAACGAACCTCCTTTCGCGAGTTTAGTCTGATGATCATACCAGGAATGCAAGAACAGGGAGCAGCTGGTGGTGCTGCAGCTGCAGGGTCTGTTTGTTAGGGCCAGGGTTGCTGGCTCCCGCCAAAACTGCCATTCCCCATCCATTCCGAGCAGGGGATGGTCTGGCACTGCACTCGCCTTCCTCTTTTCGAGTAAGCCTGTGTGTTTGTTTCAAGCAAGAATTGGAGTCCAGCAAGGACCCCAAAGCCAGAAAGAGACCATGTCTATTGTCTAGCGGAGAAAAAGTAGACGTGTTGCTACACATGGACTTAGAATAGAACTCATTGTAGCGGAGGCAATCGTGGAAGGGTTGATAGATGGCACCAGAGACTAGGATAGAACAGGATTCATTGCAAAGCCAGCCAGATGGATCTTGAATCACACCAAGCATGCTGAAGCACAGACACGGTACTATAGCAGAAGACTAGAAGTAGAAGAACGCTACGACCAATCCTTGTTCCTGCCATTTTTTACAGGAAAGGATCGGCACCGACTACGGAATCATCAACAAAATAACAGCGGCGGCGGCGGCGGCGGCAACAGGATGAATCATCCCATCGCAGAACATACATAAGGCCCACCAAGCCTAACAGCCCACAGGGCCACACCACCACCGTCTCTCGTTCTTCAGTCGCCGCCCCACTGGGCCGGGTTGGGGTGGGCAGAGAAGTAGGCGAGGAGTCCGAGCAGCGGCGCGTTGATGTAGGTGGTGGGCTCGGACTGCTGGAACACGGCCCGCGCGTCGGGGAAGGCGTCGGTGCTGTTGCTGGGCCCGCCCACCACGGCGCCCACGAGGAGGTTCGGGTTGGGCGCCGGGCTGGCGTAGTAGGCCGCGCCGGCCTTGCACCCGATCCGCGCTGGGTGGGCCGACACCGAGGGCAGCGAGCTGGCGCGGTGGTGGATCCGCTTCGGGAACCGCGGGCCATACCCCACCATGTACGACATCCGCAGCGGGTTGTCGCCCAGGATGTAGTCCACCTGCCGCTGGGCGACGCGGCGGAGCTGGACGGGGGAGGCGGAGGCGCCGCCGCCGCAGGGGACCCGGGCGCTGGCGTGGCTGAGGTACTTGGAGTAGGCGAGGAGGAGGAAGGAGAGCGACGTCACGTGCTGCATGTTGCTGTTGCCCACCTTGAAGAGGAGGCCGCCGGGGGAGTACTGGATCTGGGGGTGGCCGGAGATGCCGGGGAGGAGGGTGCAGATGAAGTTGTCGGCGTTCACGCGGAACGACTGGAAGTACTCGTCCTTGCCCATCAGGACCTCCTGGAGAACGAGAGAGAGTAGTGAATTAGCGCACTAATCAAGTGAGAAACATTCACTAAGTTGAAGGGAAATGATGGATCAGTATGTGCATTCCGTTTCCGTGGGGCGCAGCAAAGGCCCTATTCTCTGCTACAACAACGTGCGAGCACAGAGCCCTCGCCTGCTTTGATCAGATCCACTAATATATCGCTGACGAAAGGCTGGAGTGATACTAAGCTATCCAGATAGAATCTTTGTGCCATGGATAAGAAATGCTCATCGGTACTAATGATGTATCCTGTTTGCTACTCACTCTATACTGCCAGTACTCCGTAGTACTATTGCTGAATACTCGCATCGCCACGTGTACATAATCCTCAAGACCAGACGCATGATTAGGTGAATAAACATGATACGAATCGAGCTGAGTTCACATGCTGAGCTGAACGCAAATCAAGCTATTGATGCTGCGTTGGCGAATCTATAATCCCATCTCAGCCGTCTGCCCGGCTCCATTCTAAGCTCCATTAGCAGCAGCCAGGACAAGACCAAGACAAAACATGATCTAACAACACTCCCGATCCGACCAGTGTTAACAGTGAACCAACGGCCCGTGCCGCTACTGCTAGTACAAGATGTGTACACGAGAAAGGAATATCGCAAAGGAGAGAGACATGACGTGCGACGCCAACTCTCAGTCGCATGTCGGGCCAAAAGGCAAGGCAGCGTGCGCGCGTGAAAAGGTTCTCTCCATTGCCTATAAGTCAGGCTTGGGATACATGCCAAATGAGTCAATGGCGTCGCAGGGCACGGCCCACCGGAAAGCCGGGAAACGCGACGTCAGGGGGGCATGTGCGCGCCCGCTGAACGACGCTGGCCGACTCCAGAGGCGAGGCAGCGACGCAGAGCGATGATGTACGCAGACCGATGCTGCTACTGGAGCAGCAGCACGCAGGAGCGGGACACGAGAAGGGGCCAAACCGAGACGAGACAGACATCCCTGGAGCTACTAGCAGCGCGCAATCGTAGCCTAACTTGGGAGGTAAATAAATGAATGGTAAAGCGCATGTCACCTTGGAGATGAGGACGTTGATGCCGGCGTGCTTGTTGTCCCAGCCGAACTCGTTGATGGCGTCGCTGGCGCCGAGCACCACCTCGTTCCGCTTGATGTAGTCGCGGTACTCGCGCCGCCGAGACGCCTTGTGCAGCCACGCCGCGCCCCACAGCAGCTCGTCCTGGTACCCCGAGTAGTCGCAGTAGCAGGGGCACACCGCCGCGTGCAGGCTGCTGCTGTAGGGCCCCCTGTGCTTGTCCGCGAACTCGAACACCTTCCGCAGAACAGACAAAACACAGACACGAGAACAAGACTCAAAACCGGTCTGCTCCTCCGTTTGCCATCAATAGAAAAACATGTGCATTTAATTATGTCCTACTCCAGTACTCCTACCAGGAGTAACAACCATTGCCAAAGAAAGAATCTAACGGCCAGGATGGTAGCCGGCATTTACGCGCCATAACGCAGCACGCGTACCGGCTTCAATGCACTTTCCGGTCAGAGTGGCTCGCTCGGTCGCTCACCTTGATGGCGCGGTCGAGGAGGCGCTGGGAGTAGGCGGGGTCGGCGTCGCGGAAGACGATGGAGCCGGCCGCGAGCGCGGCGGCGGTCTCGGCGGCGACGTCGGAGCCCGGGTGCGCGGGGTCCACCTTGTACACGGTGCGCGGGGTGTCCATGTCCTCGGGCCGCTCCCAGCACGAGTGGTCGCGGAACGCGTCGCCCACCTGCACGTACACCGTGTCGGGGGTCGCCGTCGCCTTCATCAGGTAGTCCGTCGCCCACCGCACCGCCTTCCGGGCCTCCGCCTCGTGCGCGCCGAAGCTGCGCTCGAAGTCGATCAGCCCCCACGACATGAGCGTCGCCGTGAACGCCATCGGGAACCCGAACTTCACGTTGTCGCCGGCGTCGTAGTACCCGCCCGTCAGGTCCACCTGCACGCGTTTCACGAAAGGCACGTCAAAAACGGAAGAAAAAACGCGTTGGAGAGCAATACGAGTAGTGCAAGAAAGGGCCCGTACGCCGGCGGCGGCGCCGTCGTGGATCGCAGAGTCCTGGCGCCAGCGAAGGCGCTGGTCGGGGGGCAGCCGGCCTGAGCGCTGGCCCTCGAAGAAGAGGATGCTCTTGTGGAGGGCGTCGTCGTAGTCGTGCATGGCACGCACCGCCGTCACTGCCGACGACGCCGCGAGCAGCAGCGCAACCGCAACCACCGCCGCTGCCTTCGGCGCCATGGAAAGCTTGGTCTTGGAGGGGGCGGAGGCGGTAGTTTAGTTGGTTGGTGCTGTGCGGTTGGTCGGACACTGGCCGGAGTGGGGAGGAATTAATAACCGGCCGCGCGCGGGGTGGTAAATGGCATGTGAGGCTGCGCAGAGAGGGAATGGGCGCCGAAGGGAAAGCGACATGGGATGCTGGAGAGCCGGCCAATCGGGGAGCGGCGCGCGCTACGAGAAGGTGGCGGGGCGTCCATGGACTGGGTCCTCGTTAACGTTGCTGCTCTAACTGCTTGCAAGAGAGATTAGTATAGTGGTTTGCAATGGAGTGATCAGGAGGCTTCACGTGTCAGCAACAACGTTACTGGTATAGTTACATTAGAGGAACCTTGTCCGGTTTGCAATAAAGGCTGGGACTTATAAGCAATACATTTGGTAGCTCAATGGTGTAGAGATGAAGCTGGTTTACTGATAGATTTGGTCATTTTTTGGTGTCGAGATGAGAAGGTTCATCAAAGGTCGTTAGAATTTATAACCACACCTCTTAATCTTTAGCGTCTAAAATCATGGGTTCGATTTCAAGCAACGGTTTGTGGTTTTGGTTCACCAGTGACTCGCTCTAAGGGTTAGAGGAAGGTTAGGGTAGCAGACGGACCGACTGTAGGCTACGGTATGGTGGTGTGGTGAGGTGGCAGTGGCGCCGCCGAAGCCGTGGGTGGTAAGAGGGCAGTGGGTAGGGTTTGCGGTAGGGAGCTTGAAAATAGATTGGTTAGTAAGGGAGAGGCGGTGGCGGTGGATTCGATGACGAGAGTCGATGGAGACGACTAGAGGTGGGCGAGGCAAGGGAGCGCTGCGTGAGGGGGAGCTATTGCGTGGCAAGTGGTGGGAGTGGATGAAGTCGTCGGGAGAAAAAAGAAAGAAGGATAATCGTCAGATCTTTATCGGATGGTTGAGATTGATCGTATGAAGAAGAAAAAACAGATTTATGATAAATAGCATCACTCTTATGTATATGTCATGTGTGATCCTATAGCTGCATGATGTCATCCCAAATAACACTATGAAACAAGGAAACACGATCACAGGGTCAGTGTGTCCTACCTCGCGAGGTGTATGGACGATGAGCGTGGCGTAGGGAGTGGAGGGGAGGGAGGGGTCAAAGCGGCACTGCCTGGGAGGCTGGTCAGTATGAGGCTCGACATGACGGGTCGAGAGGATGAGAGAGCTGGGAGCATGGGAGAGGGCCCGGGGGACAATGTGGGCTCGATGGGGCTGATATGTACAAGAGTGTGTGGCAGGGTTGTACAAGGCGATATGAGCAGCGAGCGCGGCGATGCCCATCCCTCCCGCTGCCGGCTATCCGCATGTCCCAGTTAAACCGCTCGGTACACTGTGCGATAGGTAAGGTAACAATGTGTGGTCAGTCAGTCCATGTCATCATGCGTTCGGCAGGCCGTTGGTTCATGTTTGGCCGTAGAATCGTTGGTGACTGGTATACTTGCTATAGTGCTACTGCTAGTACAGGAATATCCATAACCAACCATGTTAAGTACTACTAACATGGTTTGGATGTCTGAGTAGATCCACTCGTGCGTCTTGAATGATGGTAGATGGAGTCCTCTCTCTTAGTAAATTAGGGCATGTAATTTGGAACATTAACCTTACTAGAAACCCTTCAATTTCTACGCCAACAAGAAAATTCGCACTTTTCAAACGGAACGGAACATTATGGTTGTATGGGTGATATATAGGGCTGACGGGAAAAAAAACTCGAGGTTCATGAAACAGCTTGGCTCCACACCTCTTCGGTTTAGGCTTGTAACATAAACAAGGTGAGCGAAAACCGTTCCCAGCTCGCTTTGTTAACAAGCCGGACTCGAGCCTTCTGGGATCCATTAGTTGCTTGTTAGGCTTGACGTTATATAAGATTTGACCAATATCCGACCCTTTTGATCTTTGGAACAGGTGGATCTGCCCTTATGGCTCCAAAGTCCAGAGTATGTTTGGCCATGTTTCCTTCCGGTTTCCCTACACGCATGGAGCTAGAGGTTGCAAGCGATGTGTGAGTGTTCTATCCACAACTTTTTGGTCCAATCACAAGAGCTTTATTTGCTAATACCAGGATTACAATATTCGAAGATTGCACTGTCAAGGAAGTCTGGTGTGCAGTTACAACTACAAGATAGACTCGTACAAGCTTTCTTCGTGCAACAGTGGCAACAAAGTTGGCCTCTTGGCACGGGTCAAGCTAAATTCAACATTGTAAAAGCCCTACTATAATGCTCTTGGACATCCCTATGATGCCGGACACTCACTCTCCTTCGATCCTTCCCCCATACGGAGAATGTTGCATGATCAAGTTCGTCATTGCAATGGTAGCCACATGCAAGGAGGTCTTAACCAAACCGGCCCTGCCAAGGCACCACTTGGTCTCTAAGGGACCCACATGTAAGTGTGTGCCGCTCGAGGTATAGTAAATGTGGTCGTTGTGGATAGGAGCAATGTAGGCCAGAGGTTGAGGAACGGCAGGACCGAACCGGACCCGCTCAAAAGCTGTGCAAGTTTGCACGACGAGAAACGACAGAGACCCTAAAGAGCAGAGAGGATGCGAGCTTTGAGGACAACAATAGCTAGGAGGGAGCATGTACGTGGTGAACACCGGGCTAAAACCGGCAGCACGAGAAACCTCTAGCGCGCTTGCAGAGGAGACGTACGTGACACGCCACTCGTCGGACCAGTGGGTTTTAACTGTCACCGCTGGGTCCCCGCCGGGTTTGGGGTTAGGGATAATTTTTCACTGTTAGACGTTTCAAGTGCTGGCCGAGTTTTTTATTTAGGTTTTGAGTCGGATGTATTCTTGTTATACCTGATCTCGTTCCGTTGCGGGACCTAATGCTTTACAGAGCGACAAGCGGCTAGATTGGAAAACGGTCTCTTGGTGGCAGGACAGTGAAAATCCTGGCTTTATCTGCTGTTTTTGGGAATACGTACTGAAAAGCACCGGCAAAAATGAGAGGATGTATTGCACTCCTAAATTCCTTCTTGTAACACCCTGAATTTTAGCATATAAAAATATAGCAAAATTCGCTCCAAATTAAAACTTTTTCTAATTATTAAGCTAGGATAAAATCAAGGAAGTATATATTTGATATATATATACTCATATGCATATATTCAAATATATTATTTTGTGCTAAGTATTCCAGAAAGCACCAAGTTAGTTCTAAATTAATCGTTGCAATGAATTGGTCATATGCATTTTGGTTTATTGGTTCTTATGGTTCTTTGCGTGGTGATTCGAATTGAATACTTCTCAATTCGAAGACATTTTAATTCTTCTCGGCAATTCCCTAATTCAATTCAAATCCGAATTCAAATACTCCTGTTTGAATTCAATCCCAGATATCCCAAATCCAGTTTCAATCAAATCCTTCTCATTTTCATATTCGAGTGCGGTTCAAATCATTCATGGTGCATTCAAATGCCTTCCCGTTCAATCGCTTCGCAAACTCAGTTCATTCGTTTCGAATCAAGTTCCAAATTCGAATCTCATATCAAATCCATTTCTAATTCAAATCTAATTTGAATTATGCCAATCCAATTTAATTCGAATGCATTCGTTTGAATCTTTCCAAACCCGGTTACCAATTCAAATTATACAAATTGAATTACACAATCCACTTCAAATTCAATATATTTATTTGAATTATCACAAATCCATTCGATTCAATTGCATTCAAATCGAATCATTCCATTCCAATTTGAATCGGTATTCATACACAAATATCTCTCTCTCTCATCTCTTCTTCTCTCCAGCCCATGCCCTGCTCTCCTTCCTTCCCCCATGCCTACTCTTCTCTCTCTCTCTGAGCACCGACCAAATCACAGCACCCATGCCGTGCTCCCATACCGGCCATCACCTCCCCTCCAACCTCTGCCTTCACCTGCAAGCCTCCTCTTCCTCACACACAAGCATACATACACACCTGCAGGAGCTCAAACACACACATGCATACAAGCACAGCAGCAGCACCGCGCCGTTGCGCCGTCGACCCACGCGATTGCGCCGTCATGTCGCCGTTGGCCTGCACCGCCCCTTCGCACCTCTGTCGTCCCCGCCCTTCCTCAACACCGAAGCCGCGCCGCCAGCCACTCGGCCGCGCTCCAGCGCGTCGCGCCGCACCACCGACGCGCTGTCCCGCAGCGAAGTCGCCACAGCAGCTCCGCTGTTGCCGAGCCTCCACCGCACTGCTTCCCGTCGCCGTGAGCTCCGGCCATCTTCGGTGAGCCTGCCTCCCTTTCCTCTGCAGCCCCTCTGCGTCGCCGCGCCGGCCCGTGTGCGTCCTCCGAGCCGCGCGCGCCGCGCCATCTCTCTGCATGTCCCGCGCCGATGCGTCGTCCCGGTGTGCCGTGCCGCCTCCTGCCGCGCCGGCCCGCACCTCCCGCCGCGCGCGCTGCCGCCTCGGCCGCGCCTCCCGCGTCGCGCCTCCGTCGCACAGCCGCCGCCCTCTGCGCCGTGCCCCTAGGCTGCGTCGCCCGCACTGTCCAGCCGCGCCGTGCGCCCAGCCGGTCTTCACCGCGTTGCGCCGCCGCCCGGCCACCTCCCTCCGGTGAGCTCCGGCTCCCCCTCCCTTTTCCGGCGACGCCGCTTCTTCTCCGCCGGTCGCTCGTCGCCGCTCAGCCCGCATCGCGTCGAGCCACTCTGGCGCCATGCCTCCTACGCTCCACCGCGCCGCCCCGGTGCGCAGCGCTGCCTTCATCGTCCCACCGCCGAGCTCCCCATCTCGGCCAGCCACCATTCCACCGCCGGTCTTCTCTCCCTCCGGCGGACCCCCCCCCCTCTCTCTCTCCTTTCTCCGGTCTCTCTCTCTTCTCTGAGTCTCACGCCCGCACAAGCCAAAGGCCAGCCGGCCTTATCCTTTGGTGCCCCCTCTCACCGGTATGTGGGCCCCACGAGCCGGTCCACACGTCCGGTCCACGGTGGACCACAGACCCGCGCCCAACACCGGTCCACGGACCATGAACCGAGTCCATCCAAGTCCGGTCCACGGTGCACCCACCTCACACCCACTCTGGTCCACAAATTCCGTAGACCGAGTTCGCGAAACAGTAGTCCTTTTTAATTTCCAGATTTATCCTTTCGGTAAATCTTCCGATAGCCATATCTTCTCCAATTCAACTCCGATTTCGGCGATTCTTTCGCCAATGTTCCTCTAAAATCATAATCTACCTCCATGCCAAATCTTGTAAATTTTGGAGTTCGTTTAATTTTCTCGTTTGGTAATTATTTGTATTGCGGTATTTGATCTAAATTTAGATTTTCCCCTTTAACAAATAAAGTCAAGTTTAGATAATTCCATAAATGTGTTTGAGATATAATCGTATTTAAGTTGCTTATATTAATCTCGCTTAAGTGTATGTTAATCATCATATGAGTTAAAAGGTAGATTTTAGATTAATCTTTTAATCAATGTTGCAATATATTGTTATTTTATGTGATATTTCATGTGATGGCTTACAATTAATCTTAGCTCAATTAAGGTAATCAATTAACTCGTGTAAATGATAGATAAATAGATATTAGTCATTAGAATGTGATAGAATAATTTAACATTGGTAATTAATTAATTAAATAACCTTTTGATAATTAATTAATTAGATTCAAAGGATAGATTAACCTAATTAATTAATTACCTGTATGCTTTTATGATAGTATTAAATATAACTTAATTAGTGTGGCAATTAACAAACTAAGTAATTAAGATTAGTTACTAAATAACCAGGTTTAGTGCTATAGATTAGAATAATTAATCTCCACACTTAAGCACATATAATCGTCTAGAGTTATACTTACGTATATATGTATACATGCTCACATACATATAAACGTAAGTATTACACATATATTCATGTATGTACACGTGCACTCATCTACACGTAGAATCTCTAGCTGTCGTCCTTCGACAGTTAATCTAATAAGAGTTCACCTAGTTAATGGTGATTTGTTCAGGTTTTCTCTTAAGTTGATGACAACTAGGTTAACAGCTTAGCCTAGCTTCGCGAGATTATCTCGTTATTCTCTGTGTATTAGTTTTGTATTGATTAAGAGTTGTCGTTTGTCTTTTCGCTGAGTTTAGCTTTCGTCGTTTTCCCTCAGCTGTTCTTTTTCCACTTTAGTATTTCTTGGTTTTGTTCCGGTGTTCAATTGCTTAGTCGTTGTGCGCTTTTTGTCGTTAATCTACGTAGGCTCGAAGTCATGGTTCTAAGCAAGAACGCGAGGAAGGGACTGAAGGCAAGATCCAGCGATGAAGAAGAACCCTGGGAAACTCAAGAGACAAGACCAATCGTGAATTGACCCTTCAAGAAGGCAAGTCCTATTTCCTTGATCATATTGAACCTATGTTTTCGAATAATATACATGATCAACTAAAATCGGACTTATTATCGCATGTGCTATATATTGCATTTCCTTCAAACTACTTGTAGTAGTTAACCCTATCAACACTGCCATGCCATACATGTCATCATCCAGAATACATATCACCCTAGGAATACCTGTTGTTAAATATATTAACGATGGACGACGTCTTGATATCTAGCATGCTTAGGATTGAATACATCTCCTCTGAGATGTCGCTTTTAAAATACGTCTCCTCGGAGATATTGCTTTTAAAACACTTCTCTTAGAGACCAATTTGCTATTATCAACAATAACTCATATACCATGATTCCTTGATGGTTGTGAATTCCGTGATGGTCGAGAAATCCTTGATGTCATGTGGGACATGGAAGGTGATGTGTAAAAATGGGTGAAAACTGTTTTGGCGCGGGCAGGTAGAGTGATCCTTCGGGGAGGATGCTCATGGGGGCTTGAGTTACATGATGGTATTCATTGCCCATGAAGATGCCTAGCCCGGCCGCTTAAGGACCGAGTCTTGCGTCGTCATGCTTAGTCACCCCGTGCAACCATGCGTCCTGTATGGGCAGGACTTGATTTTCCTTCACTAGACTGAGTTGGGCATCATACCAGGAGGCTGAGAGCAACGAGCAGCCAGGGGTCTATCTGTCCCGCTGTTTGGAGGTTCAGGGACCGGCTTAGGCTTAAAAATGGAGGCTGGCCTTCGGAACATGCAGCTCTGGAACTTGGCGTGTCTCGTGGAAAAGCCCGGCAGGAAAGGTGCTTGGAGAGTCTCGGTATGATTCGCTCCTCCGCTTGCAACGGTTGGAGGCTGAGCATATCGTATGGGTAAAGCTGTACAACCTCTGCAGAGTGTAAACCTATTCGAATAGCCGTGTCCACGGTCATGGACATGCAAAGCATTGACCTCACTTGAATAGACTCCGGGTGCGTGCATCTTGATGTGTGAGTGTGTGGACTAGATGTCCGTGTGATGTGGTTCCTGGCTCGATCCGCCAGAAGCTGTGTGGTACTAGAGGTACACCAGATGTGATAAAAGGGACTGCGGAGTGAGGTATAGCCCCTCCCAGGACTGAAAACCCCCAGATATAACTTGTTACCCTGGTTTTGGTTTTAAAACTATTTCGACAGCTTTGCTATCAGGTCACCTTCTAATACGTTGGGGACTTGAGGTGATACTCAGTACCAACAGAAGATGCCTGCCTTTGTTTCAAAAGCTTTGTTGCGTTTATTTCAAAAGGTTAACAGTGGAGAATATAACTTGATACCTGCATAAAACCTGCTTTATGCTTAAAACTATGCCGTAAAGTCTTGTCCTTGAAATATTCATTATGCATCTATCAACCCCTTTGAAGTAGTATAGGACTTGTTGAGTACCTTCCGTACTCAGTCTTGTTGCTTTCAGATTGTTGAGTTGGAGATCAACCTCAATCCAGATGAAGTCGAAGAGAAGAAGTCTAAGGTCGCGTCCGCACCCGAGTTGCCTGTGGCATTAGGTTGCATCGTCGTTTCGCTCCGCTGCGCTGTAGGCTCTTCTGCCTGGCTGGTCTGCTGTGGATTTTTGTCCACCAGACCATCTTTTCTCTTTTCAGGTATTTATTTTACTTTTTTGTATTCGAAGTATGTATTTGATATCATTCTGTTAAATTCTGTACGTATCAGCTACTTGATCCAGGGACTGATACAGGAGGCACAGGGGAACCCGGGTTCGGGGTCCTGACACTTCTCTTCTGCACTTGTTACAATGCCGAAATCGAAGAACTCCTTGCATTCGAACTGCATGAACAGCGAGGGACACAACCCCGAACAGAACCGCTTCAAGCAATGGCCGTCCAGCCGGCACTTAATTCACGAATGCCCATAATTAGTTATGCTTTCCACGTACCTTTGCGGATAGAGTTCTTTCCGGGGAAAATAGGCGCATGGCATGGCCACTCCCGGAAAGCTTCCAACCGTTGAAAAGGTTCTCGGAGCAACAGTTTGACCGGTGTGTCAGAAAGAACACGGAGACCGTCAAAGCATGTACAGTACGTGAACGGTGAGCCTTTGTCAGTGAAGTCTTTGTTCGCTCCATTCATCCGGAGTCCTAGGAATCTGGACCACTATTGGGTTTGCAGCATTCTTTCTAGTTAAGAGAAAAATCCATGAACTCTTCCTTCGTAAGTCATCTCTTTCAGGTTGCCATCGTTTCCTTTCCCTTTTGATACATCTCCTGTAACATTTTGGAAAAGAATCTATCGCCCTACAATGGCACTCCGTCCAAATTCCTTCAACCCCTACCCCTAAAGGCTAAAACCCTATGGTCTTCGAGTGCCAAATTGAAAACGGGAGTAACAGACTCTAGTCAAGTAGTGCTAAATGAAATGAACAGGTCATCCACAGCTAAAACCGGATCAAATCTCAAGGTGGTACGGTAACAAGACAACAGGTGACGCTAGGCACGTGACAAGATAAGCTCCAAGCTCAAAGCTGAATATGCACATCGCAGGTTGAGCATGTTACCGTAATCCAGCACTCCTGCTGTGATGAGACCAACAATAAGGGAACAGACAACCAATAGAGAACCACATGTTCGAGCCCATCCGACTACAGAGGGCGCGCAGAAAAACAACCAGAGATGCATATGCTCATTGTGACACTAAATTTCATATCAGCTGAGGCCCACTGTTGCAGCGTCATCAGCGCCGCAGTTGCTGGGGTACCACCTGCAAATGCCGTATATCCCCGCACAGTATGCAAGATAAGATCAAAAAATATGATGGATTTAAGCAGATTATCTGGTCACATTCCTCAACCGAAAAAAACCAATAAACACCGCATGTGCGAAATAAAATGTCAATGATTGTGCGTTTCTCAATCATGATAGTGTGCATATGTTTCTCGGTATTCTGTACCAGGAAAAGTCCAAGGACTGCTCAAATTTCCTTCAGAGTAACATCGCGGGGACAACACGAGTTAGTGAAATGTCCATCCAACATTCCAGTTGTGAATTTTCTGAAACAAATCAGGAACAAACCAGAAACTACTGCCTTCTGCCCCGTCCTTTCTTTGATTGATGTTGTTCTGCCTGTTCCTTCCCTGAAACTTCACTGATATCAGCTGCACGATAGAAAAACAGGAACCCGAATTAGTGAAACAATTCGGTACTTGATCTCCAATTATCGTGACCCTGGAGAAACAAGGAATAATACCATCAGGCCCACGAGTCATGAGAGCAAAAAAGATGTTGTTTAGCTTCTCCATCTTCTTTGCATCTTGAGCTTGATCTGTCTTAAACTTCAAGCACTGCAGAAGTGTTGGTGCTTAATTTCAGTCAAACTTCATACTATATGCAGTGTGCCAGAATATTACATAGTTAGCAATTAATGATCTTTCAAGCAAGTAGTAATAAGTTACACCGCTACAGGCCTATGTTTTGATATTGTTGTATACTTTTATCAGCTTAGGCTCCTGAAGAAGATACTTTCTCCTGTAATAAACAAGTACGAAGCAACTCAAGTACAGGCAAGTCTATGGTTCTGGCATTACGAGTTACAACACATTAAGAGCCGCACCTCCAGTACTGTTGCAAATAAAAATCAACATAAAACACTAGCTAAATGAAGCAAATGATGACACCATTAACTTAAACAATGCCTTGCATAAGTAAGCTTATCTCAATGCACAACAGCATTGTTGATCAGTTAATGTAACACAGGCATAAACAACAGACAGTGAATATGTACTTTTGCTGCAAAATTTAATGGAGCATGTGCAAGGGAATAGATAACAGGAAGTACAAGGATAGTCCTGATGAAATGAAAAGTTCCAGAAAATCCATTTACGAAAAGAAAAGTATAAGTACATATGTATAGTACGAGCAACTAAGTACAAAATGAGCCAGCATATCTTAATGCGTGACAACTATTTTGGACAGTTTAGGTAACACGATAAAATACATCAGTCAGGACTTACATTCATTGCAGTTGCTGCTAAAAAAAATTGACCACATGCCAGAGAACAGATAACATGAGGCATAACAATATTTCTGATTTTTTTTTCAAGAATAGACATCCAAATTCATTTGTTTAAAAAGATACATGTGGGGTATCTGGGGTATTCAGTATCCCTCTACATAGCCGAACATGGTTTGCAAGCAACCACCCCACCTAGTAGCGCTACTGCATCATGTTGCCTTAAAAGCGGTCTTATGAGTGTTTAACAATTAAAAGAATGAATATCTAAACGTGCAATATGAACTATAAACGAAAGTGCACAGGTAAATAATTAGGTTCATAGTATACCGTATACCGTTTCATATTAGAACACATCTCTATAAATTGAATCACCGGTAATTTGGACTATCAAAGGATCAAAGGAATTTAAGTAACTAAGCACTATGTGACTCAAACAGCACAAGAGAACTTCCACGCACTATAAACTACACTTGCATCATAACAAAAGGGGCAATGGCACACAAGAAGTCTAATTCCATCCAATTCCACAAAATGTAATACTAACAAGGTTCCAGTTGTAACACAACCACGCCAATCTATAGCTACATACTTCTACACTAAACCATTTTCTATTTCTTGGCAAGTAATAATCTCTGACTCTCAATAGAGCCATCATAATCACTCAACACGCACCAAGTCCTTCTCTTACCCACTTTCATTAGGAGCCACATAAAATAACATTTTTCGGGCTGCAATAAACGCTTTTAAATTTCAAGGCATACTGAACCGCTAAGCGCTCACTATAGTCTATGTTTTGTTATCACACTTCCAAATAGCATCAGATCACTGTTCTAAATAGTGGCCTTCATGACCTTGGGTCTACCTTGATGATATTTACATAGCTTTCAAATGTCAAATAAAGGTATTCCATGATCCTACTTCCTCCGATCCAAAATATAAGTCGTTTTAGACCTCTCCACTATGTGCAAAATATAAGTTGCTCTACAGTTTCGAGGCACATTTTCACCATGTTTTCCTGTTTTACCCTTACTTAATTGTCCTAGTTAATGAGGGAGAGAGAGTGTACAAGACTTGTATTAAAAGAATAGGCATATCATTAACTGAAGGGTAGCAACGTCATCTTACTTCTTCCTAAAACAACTTATATTTTGGATCGGAGGGAGTATTAAACTTCACATGTAAAAGATCTCCAACAAGCGGTATTAGCATGCAAAAGTAAACAATGAATCATGGTTGTTAAGGCGACGCCAAAAGCGGTATTAGCATGCAAAAGTAAACAATGAATCATGGTTGTTAAGGCGTCTCTTTGGCGTTGCCAAAGCGTTGATTTGGCGTCGCGACGCTCATGGGTGAACACCATAGCCGTTGTCTCGCCTAATGCAACTGTGGCATCCGCCTTGGAGAATATGGCGTCGCCATATCACGCTATGACACCGTAATGGAAAGGCAGCTGCGAGCAAGAGCACTCGCGGGAAAGGAAGCCGACTAGATCCGTGCACCTAGACTCGATGCAGCCCCATATCCACGCACCCCAAACCCGATCGGAGCTCGAGGAGGCGGTGGCTTCAAGCACTAAGCAGTCGCCGCAATCCCCATCCCCGTCACCACGGAGCCCATGCTGTTGCTGCAGAAGGCCAGGTTATCGCCAGCGGATTTGCTAGATCGCTACACGGTGTTCTGACCTGCCCTAGGCGGTGCTGGGATGGAGGCTAGGCAGAGACACTGCATCACTAAGCGTCCCTGTATGGTGTCAGCTTGCCTCACATCATACTCACCTAAAAGGTGTAAAGGTAGTCAGGTGCCTCGCCACGCCTTACCTCCATGGCAACTATGCAATGAATAGTTCTTAATGCAAATTATTTAATAGATACACTAATCATGTGCAAGTGCAACAATGGCTATCGCATGAAGCCCAATGATGACATTGCATTGGGCTATGGATCAAAACTTAGTACCCGCTAATAATTAGCAACCAAATTCTTTAGTTAAGGTTAGCATAACATTGATATTAGCACAAAGGTATTGATATGCTCATATTTGGATGGATTATTTGCAACCATAAATTGCTCAAATGTTGTTAGTCAAAGAAAGCATCATTACCCAAAAATGTGCACATTATGAGGCTCCACTATCGAGAAAAAACAAGCAAGAAAACATTAATAAGAAAAGTTGTAAACTAATGGTGTGACATTTTCCATCGCTGGATATCTTCATTTAAATTCTAATGTAACTCCCGATATACAGCATAATATTTTGCTGAACTATTAGTACTACAGTCAAGCTCGTATTTGTAACACTTCATACCACCGTAAAAACTTAATAACCAACATCACTGGGAGAATGGGAGTAATACTAGGAATGCAATAGTTAAATACATTATAAGCAGAAAAACAAGAATGCATAGGACACTTAAAAGCAAAAGAAAAAAAAGAAGGTACATTGCCAGAGTAAAATACTTGATAAACAGGAGCAGGAATTCAGCAAACAACAAAATCCAAGGAACTTTTCCATTCCATATTTTGACTCTTTTCATATATGCAGTCAGTACCCACTATTTTGTCATTGTAGTGTGATTATTCTTCTGACTTTGTTTAATAATATAGTTAGAATCATCAGTCATAAACTTTGCACTACAATGACAAAAGATAACAGTCAAATATAAATCCTAGTTCATTGCCTCGTATATTTGGCTACAAGCATCATCAGTCATAAACTTTGCACTACAATGAAATCTCTCTGTGTTACTCATAGTAGAATAGATATTAGACAGTAACTTTCGCTTTAAGTTGGAACTCTTACAGTGACAGCTTCCCAATCAGAAAAGTCAACAGAAGAGCGCAAGGTAACACAACTTGTAGTTCGATAATTTGTCACCTCAGTCAGAGATCATAAAAGACAAGTATATGAATATATGATGAGCATGTCTGGATTAGAAAACGTGTTGAGAAGCTGGTGATAATAATTGACACCTTGAAAGTCATACTACTGTACACCTGGCAGCTAAATCAAAACTAAACAATAAATTGTGGTGTGTGCAAGATACAAACTTCGTTTTTTAGCCAGATCAAGAAACAGAAGGAATGAAATAATGCATACAATAGAGGTAATGAATTGGACAAAGCAAGACATGGAACTATAAGGTGACATTGTCAAGATTAAAGACATTAAGATTACAAGTAAATGATGATCCAGGACTTGGAAAAATATTCAATAAACTCAATGCAGAGAAAAGCAATTGCTAATTTTCTTTTCTTATATCTGAGCCAAACATAGAACTCAATGCTGATCTTTAATGAAAACTATAGCTAAAATATTCCCAAATACCACATTTTGAAGGTTCTGTTAGTGAAGTGCTTTCTTGACAGTACATATAGTATATCGTAGCTCAGGACATTCTATACTCAGTGTCCTTTCATTTAATCATCAACTAAAAAAGTACATCTGCTAGCTGAATTTTTTTTCAAATAAAATGCTTATTCAATTAAAGATTTAATCTGAAAGTGAACCATACTTACGGAACTCTAACAATTCAATAATATATTGTAGAAGAATTATTGTACAAAGGCAATTTACAGGCATAAATTTGTGCTACGAAACATATGCCAACCTAACTCCAATATTTGCATTTAACCATTAGCCCAATTTGCTTACAGACCATATGGCATATGGTTACATTTGATTGCAGTCAAATATGAAGCAGGGAGGCTCCAGAATAGTGAAGCAACTGGTGTAGAAATTACATTACTACTCAAAAGAGTTATAAAAACAGATGTTTTACATATATACTATAAAGTAATATCTGAAGTTCAGACAGATACCAAGTTCCAGGATCTGTGAAAGTCTACAGGAGCATGGGAAGCTGTGCAGTGTAAAGGATTCCCCAATAGAATAAGCATATTTCAAGTTTTAGCTCAACAAAATAGTGCCCTTCAGCATCTAACTGACACAAAATAGTTCATATACAATGCTCATCCAAAAACTAACTAGCCGGAAGAAGAATGATTGCCCTCCTTCTAAACAATAATAATTTCTTCAATTTGAAAGGAAAATCATGCATGCCCGCATTTGGTAACAGTAGTACATGATTTGGGATACCAAAGAGTTATTTCAGACACAATTAGAATAAGAGCCTATTTATCTTTCCTATCCTCAAACAGATGCTACCCATAGCCCAATACATTTTCAGAATGCTGAATTTCAGAGCACCTGCTGCTATATATCCAGTTATCACACTACACAATCAACACACCAAACAACCTCATGAAACACAACAGAATTGCTCCATGTAAGCCCGCATTTGTCAAGGCGCACAATCCATCGTGACCCTCGATTGGCCCAATTCTATGTTGCAACACGCTAACGGTACAACCACACGCGTGATAATCGGCATCTAAACCACACCATCTACCCGTGGTACATGTCCCGAACCAACAAAAATAACCGCTAATCTGAGTAAAAGCTCGGATGCCGTACCTCGCGGTCGTCAGTGACCTTGAGCACGAGCTTCCCCTCGCAGTGCCGGTACTTCATCACGTAGCGGGTCTGCCGACACGCGCAGCGGGTTAGGTTAGATCGGGCACACAGACCGAAGCGCAAGGGATTCGTGCGGGAGGGGAATGGGGGAGGATCGGGGTCGCGGCGTACGTCGATGGGGTCGGCGCGGAAGAGCTGCACGGACCGCTCCACGAACTCGTCCCACGAATCCACGTACACCATCGCTGCGGCGGCCGCGCTGCGCTGGCCGCAGGCGAAGGGGGCGGCGCCGGCGAGGGGTGGCGTGGTGTGGATGGTCGGATCTGGGTGGGGTCTGCGGGAGGGAGAGCCGCCGCGGTTTAAATAGGGTTTGCTGCTCTGCTTGGCTTCCGGGAGGATTGATGGTTTGTGCCTTCTCTCTCAGACCACTCCAAGGGGATCGAAATCCTCACTTCACGGGGCGAGGTGAGATAGGAACAGTAAAATACAAGAGAGCGGACTCTGCTAATGCTGTCCAAATGGTTGACTATTGGATCAATCCGAGTCACGATATTATAGGTATAACTCAGGCACGATATAACTCAGTACGGCATTATAGGCACAATTTAGTCACGGCACAGCACGGTTAACTGGGTCAGACCTGAGCCGACGCCTCGACACGACAGATCGGCACGGCTCAACTTAGATGGGTCGATACAGACATGACTCAATACGGGCACGGACCGACACAAGCACGACATGTATTATCCCGCCCCACCACACCGTCGTGTGTCCTGCCCCCGCACCGTCGCCTCGCCATGCCGCCTCGTCGCCTCGCCGTCGCCTCGCTCCGCCGCCATGCCCCCCGACCTCCCTGCATAGCATAAAATCCGATTCATCCATCTAAGATCCAACGATCTACATTGATTTGAAGTAATATGACTTCACTGGTTAGTGAAGTCAGAGGATCCCCTTCACTCCAAGGGTTCCCTTCGCGGTACCCCTCCCGTCGCAATGGGAAAGAGATCGTGAAGGGAACAAAGCCGGCGCTCCAAGGGATGCCCATCGAGGGTCGGCGCAGGACGGGAAAGAGAGAGGTTCATAGGGGTGCGAGACTCTCTCTCCTATCCCTTTGTAGATACGATGAGTGGGTCGTGAGATCGTGCGCTCAGGCGGAAGAGGTGGAACCAAGGGGCGGCGATTGCGGCGCGTGCGAGAAGGCGGCCGTGAGGGGCTCCCGGAGGCTTGATCCAAGCGCATGTGTGTAGGGAAGTGGCGACATCACCGGAGGAGGTGCGGCAGCAACAACAAGCGACGACGGGTGGTAGAAATTTTTTTGGATCTGCCAGTGTTGCGGTAGAATCGCAAATCGGATGAAGGAGCGGTTGTGCCTTGTCGTGCGGAGTAGGGGGAGGAGTGGCGGTTGGGAATGTCGAGGTGTTTGGGCAGGCATCAGGCGGCACCACCGGTGGGGGAAGGGGAGGGGTTTGGTTTTCGTCGCTCGTGCTGTGCATGGCCTCAGGTGCCGTCGCGGGTAGGTCGGTCATCCGGTGGGAGTGTTGGAGGTGGATCCGGCGTCTGGAGTGGTGGAGTGGTGGGGGTAGATCCAAGTTGTAGGCAAGCACTTCTGGCTATTTGCTTGCTTATGGACTTCCCTACTCCGTGGTTGTAAATGGACGTCACAATGCTTGCTGCTCTTGTGTCGAAGATGTAGGACCATGTGCAAGAGGCAGCTATCACGTTGAAGAAGTTAGCCATTGAGAACTTGAGTCTGGACAACACCCTTGCTATCGTGGAGCTCAACAAAGCACTTCTGGAGGTCAACACCATTATGATGGAGTTGGAGTAGCTCATGTTCCAAGTTGAGGATGCTCTGTGCGGTGGTGTCATGCCCAACCATATTGGTTTGGCTGACAATAGCAGTGTGCCAGTGGAAGAGGAAGCATCGAGATCGAAGGATATTAATAACAACGAAGTCCTTCCTGTTGACAGGAACTCGGATGGCCTACTGTGTGTTGGTACGGATGATGGCATGTTCATTGAATCCGATCGTTCCTGACGGCTGTAGTCGGGTCAGGTGTTTGTTACTTAGTTGTTTGTAATTGGTCGAGTCAAGGCAGTCAGGACGTCTTTAGGTTTATGGTTAACCTCTAGTTGCTGGTCTTATACTCCGTAATCCATTAGGAGGAAGAAGTAGTAAACTCCACCTTATTGAATGCATTACAAATAGTAGACAATGTGGCCTACTTTATTATCATTCGCATGTTTGATCCCACTAAGAATTGAGCTAGCATAACACGATTGTAATTAGTGGGTCACATGAGCTTTTGCACATGCAAGGTTGAAATTGTTTGATAAAGTCAATACACAAATAATATATAAACACAAGTGGCCGCATGGAATATTCAAATGAGTCTATGATCTTGGCTACTCCAGGCAATTTTGCAAGAAAGATTTCCCTGTAACATGGAAAAAAAACTAATAAATACATCTGAATACAAAACACTGGCCGTCATTGCCCTTCTTCATGGAGCATGTCATGATGAGATGATGTAGTGCATTTTCCTTCAGTATGTCATGGAGTAAGTGCTACCTCTCCTAGAGTAGTAGATTTTCTATTGCAATGCTGAAAAGTATTTGCCAATGCACATAGTACCATTTGCACAACATTTCAAGCATAAGAATGAGACTATAATTAATGGAACGAGGGGATTTTCTCTTAGTTTTTAGCATTTTTATATAGATGATTATCTTCAAGTTCCTTTTCCTTGTGATGTGTAGGTGCTCCATGGATCCGTTTTATGAGAATTTTCTTTAGGACGGAGTGCAGCGGATGATATGGTCGGGGCCACCGATGCAGGGGGGCCCTCCATTGTTGCACCTACGATGGAGATGGGCCACTTCCTGGTTGCAGCCTGTACCTGATGAGGAGCTCAATTAGTTCAGCATGGGTAGCGATGATACAGAAATGAAGAATGTGACCATCTCCAAGAGGAAGAAGAAGGCAGAACCGAAGCCGAACCGAACAAAGTGAACAAATGAGGAGGATGAGCTGCTTGTGGCTGCACGGTTAAACATGAGCTAGGATCTTATAGTGGGACTGATCAAACTAAGGAGACGTATTGGGGCAGGATCGTCAAGTACTTCAACACGTATAGGAAGTTATCTATGATGCCAAGGTCAAACAAGGCTTTGATAAACCACATGAAGCTCATCACAGATGCAGTTAGCAAGTTTGTGATGAACGTTAGGAAGGTGGAGCAGCTCAATCCTAGTGGAACCAATGTGCGTGACAAGGTACACTCTGAACTCCTGAATTTGTTACCGCTTAGTTCAAAAAAAAAACTTGTTGACAAGCAATTTGGAACCTTCAGTGACTCACTCCTGTTTTTCTTATTTCACAGATGGCACGTGCTGGCACGACATACAAGGAGATTGAGGAAAAGGCGTTCGCATACGCACACTGCTGGGTCATGCTTGCCGACCACCCCAAGTGACACGTGCATGAGGCTGCGAATGTGCAGAAGATGCAAGAGGGAGCCGAAGCACAATCCACCCCAACGGTGTCCAATGATGTGCCGATAAGCGCAGCATTGAACGCATCTATTGAGATTTCTAAGCTCATTGGAAGGCAGGCAGCTAAAGCTACACAGGCTCATGAGTCATCATCCAGTACATCTCTGCCTACCATGTCGGGTGGGATGTATGCAACCTAGCTTGTAGAGCTCACTGAAACAAAAAAGATTATGGTGGATTTGAATAAGGAGCACATTGTTGTCATGCGTATGGAGACATCCATCCGCAAAGATGATGCGGATGAGCATATAATGAAGATCGACTTGGACAGTGTGAGTGGACCCCTTAAAGAGTACTACAGGAAGCGACATGAGGCAATCCGGGTGCAGTGGAACACCACCGAACCAAACCCGTAGACGCTCATTGATTATGTCTTTGCAAACTACTTTTGAAGGATTTGGGAGGACTCATTTTAGTTTCTACTTATTTCTAATAATTTTGAAATACTTTGAAGCTATGTGGATTTACAAGAACTCTATTCTAGTCATCTAGATTGAAGCAAGGATATGCACATTGTAGGGACTTGCCCATTGGTATTCTAGGAAGCCTTCTAGCATGTGTGTTATTATTTGTTGATGTATGCTTGGTCATTACTAGCATGGTGCCATATACATTACTTGGTGATGATGCTCCTTCGGCTGAGGCTTTTGCTTACAAGGGGATTGAAATTTGTTACTATATTGATCAGCATTGGACCTGCCACTGGGCTTACCACAACACTTCTTGTTGGCTTGGTATGGCTTCTAACTTGATTATGAATCTCTGACCAGATTGGTAGGTTTTCCTCAATGGAATTGATCTACTTGTGCACTCCTCCTTAATTGTAAGCAGTCACGTTTGTATCTTAGGCTTCGAAGGGATGGTTTGCTACCTTCGATATTTGCTAAAGTAAACTATGCTATTGCCTTTATGATACTAGCTTTCCTGATAGTTGTTGCCGCCATTTTTGCTCTCCAATCTCGCCAGGTAAATTGCACTATCTACCTTTCCCCCATATATTATCATTATTTGTGTGACAGCATATTTCATACCGTAACCTGACATGCATTTCGAGGTCTATGCGGATCCACATGCCTTTTCTTGTCCTGGAGTTCCTATGCTCCCAATTGTTTCCCTTTATGGTCATATCTTTTTAACTTCTGTTTACTGTTGAATCTCCATCACTGATGGCAATAACACTTTGTTTAGCCTCATCGGTGTGGGATTGTTTGCCAGATATGGTCAGTACAATGTTGTTCCATCCACTTCGGACCACTATGTTATTGTTTGCCATGAAGTTCCTTCTGAAGCTCCGTGAGCTATTGCAGCCCTTCCAGTTCATCCAAAAATCATGTACCATGGAACATCAGGGATGCTGGGGCCTAAATTTGTTTTGCAAACATTGCTCATAGCTCTCCATAATGCATACTCTAGAGTTCCATACTGTACACAGTGCATTTCTTTTCGGTCCTATAGTTTCTCGTCCTGTAAATTGAGATGTTCTAGTGTCCACCATACCATTGAGATATTGCAATTGACAGAACTTAAACTCACATTATGTTACATTACAATGACTCATATTGCAACTAACATAACTTAAACTCACATTATATTACATTATGATGACTCACATTACAACTGACATAACTTAAACTCACATTACGTTACATTACGATGACTCACATTTGTTCTACTTTGCTCCATGAAGACTCCATAGGTGCTCCACGAGACCATCACACAGTTGGTGGTGCAATACTCAGTTCCTTATTGCTTGAGTTACTTCTATACCGGAGGACATCTTGGTTTGGATCGCGACCCAATCTTACTTTCTCGCCCATATAATCATACACCTCCTCTTGATCGGAGCCCCTCTCGTTCTCAATTATCATGTTGTGCATTATGACACACGCGGTCATAATGTTGTGAAGTGTGTTTTGCTTCCAAATTCTATCTAGACTGCAAATTATGGCGAACCTAGCCTGCAGGACACCAAATGCGAGTTCAACATCTTTCCTTGTTGATGCTTGTAGGACGGAGACATGCACGCTCTTGTTCCCCCTTGGTGCTGAAATTGCCTTGACTATGATCGCCCATTCAGGGTAAATTTCATCACCTAGGTAGTAGCACATGTCATAAGTGTTACTATTAATGGTGTATGACACAGGCAGTGCAGTCTTGTTCGTTAGCCTGCCGAAAATGTTAGAGCGGTGCAAAACATTTATGTCATTCAGACCATCAGGCATTCCAAAGAAAGTGTGCTATATCCATAGATCGTAAGATGCAACTGCCTCCAAAACTATGGAAGGTTTGCGCGTATGACTGGTATATGCGCCATGCCATGCTTTTGGGCAATTTTTCCAAACCCAATGCATGCAGTCGATGCTCCCAGCATCCCAGGGAACCCTCTCTGCTCGTCAATAGCTAACAGTCGAGCAGTATCCTCCGTAGTGAGAGCACGGAGATACTGATCGAAGAAAAGCAAGACAATATGCCAGTTGTCGTATGGCGACTGTAATCTTTTGGAGGGGGCTTAGGCCCAACTTCCCAGTGGCATCCCTCTTTTACCAAAATCATGGGTCATGGTCATTCACAGCAGTGGCAATTCTCATGAACAATGACCAACTCATTTGAAACCTTAGAGGGTGAGTAGTCGTTAATACTCATCAAAAGCTATAAAATGTGTTTGTACTGGAGAGAGCCTTACCTACGGCAGAACAATGTATGACCATACACTGGGACGTCAGAAGTAGTCTCAAAATAGCATAGTAGCACCTTCCTGGTGCCCGCAGTCTATGACTGTGTCACGTCCCAAATCTCACAAACATGTCATTAAGCATAATTGTGTATCGTAATCATCATGTTTAATTGGTGAGTGCTTGTTATTTCTAACGGTGGCTTAACCATGAGGAAGTGTTATGAAAATACCCGACCATTGAGTTTTGTTTAGTTTAGTTCCGCATAGGCGTTGTGGGTGAATCCATTTAAAATGGGATCATCTTGTATTGTAATCATCGCACAAAAATTCCTAGAATTTTTCGAGCATTAAAGAACCTCATTTTGAGTTAATAAAATGGGGAGAGAAGGAATAGTTTTTATAGCTAAAATTGACTTTCTTCTCTAGCATATGGGCCCCATTTGGCCGGCCCACCACTTCACCCCTCCCTCTCCACTCGCCTGCACCAACAGCCCCACCTTCCCTCTCACTCTCTCTCACTCTCACTCACTATCTCCCTCCCCAAACCAGCAGCACAAGAACAGGAGCTCTCCCTCTTCCTCAAACTCTCTCTTTCCCCCAAAAATCTTCCCTCAAGAAGCTGAATCGAGATATGCATGTCACACCATTGTCTTCCCCACTTCCCTAGCTCTCCATCCATCCAAGTTCAATTGCATGCATGAATATTTGGATGATTTCCAATCCATTTTTGTCACCCCTTTTCTTTGAAATTTCAGCGGCAACTTTTCCGAACTCTTTTCCTTCATTTCTTCCCCAATCTACGGTCACCAATATTGACAAGGATAGTGGGGTAAGTCTCCTAGATTTTTCCTTGGTGAGAATGCGCAAGTTAGTTGGTATTTGGATAGGTTTTGCAGCTACGTTCTTAGAGTTGCGAAGCACTTCGTTCTTGTTGAATTGGAGCTCGTAGGGAAATGTTGAATGAGAAAGGGCTAGTGAATCGTGCTTGTGGAGTGGGTAAATTAGGTCTAGAGTGCATGCTTTAGTGCCAATATATGCTTATGTGGGTTGGGTTTAGCATGCAAGTTGAATCGACCATCGAATCATCAAAAAACTCACCTCTGTCAGAACCCAAAAGTTCTAGATTCTAACCCGAAAATTTCCAGGCTAAACCGAGTTAAAACATCCTGAGATCCCTACCCAGAAGTTCCAGATTCTAGCCCGAAAGTTCTGGGTTAATGCAAGTTAGCCAAACTAAGAGCCCCTGTTCGAAACCCCACTTGGACATTTCGAGCACTCGAAAGTTCTGACCTCAATCTAGAACTTCCGGATTAAATAGAACTTGCCAACCCGATAACCCCTATTCGGAGTACAACCCAGAAGTTCCAACCACCTAGAAGTTTCGACCTCAACCCGGAACTTCCGAATTTCAGCCAGAATGACAGATGATGGTTGGATCAGATACTTCAATGTTCTATCGCATGTTTTTTGACACTTAGCTTGTTGTACGGCGTCCTCATGTTTTATGAATCTTGTAGCATACCTCATTGCACCTCATTCATGCTCATTGCATTGCATGCACTTTTCTTTAGATAACAGAGAACTAGAGCATAACGTAGGTGTGATCGGGGGCGTTCCAGGGTTTGTTGCTATGAATAGTGAAACTAAGCACCAAGGCAAGTATCTAAGCATATTTCACCTCATAATATGGATCATGTGGAGTCCAAATTGATAAGTTATTGCTCTATGTATGTTGTGCATATTTAGCAAGTCTGTGTCGAGAATCGGGTAGCACCTATCTTGTTGTATTTATCCCTATCTTGTTACTGATGATCTCAATCCTTGTAGCCTGGGTATAACTATGTTAATGTCTAACTTAAAACTATTCAAAATATTTAACAATGCATAGGTTCTCGGTAGAAGTCGAGCGGTGGTTCGGCCATCTTTTGTGAGCTTATGGCTTATTTATTATTTCACAAAGATAATTGATGTTGGTTTGTACAAGTTGTGAGGATGAGATGAGATGTGGGCGGTGCTAGGGGTAGGTTGGGAGAGCAACCCGAATGCTATAGACCGCTTGCATTGATTAAGCACCGTCTGTTGTTGCAGTTGGCTTTAGCACTTATTCGTACTACCACATATTTATATATGAGACAGATGAGCTGAATACCTTATGTTGTTGTGACCTTTTGGCGTGTGAATCTATAGTGTTGTGGGCATAATATTCTTGTAGAGGTATCTAGTTTGCTCGGAGAGTAGTTCTAGATGACCTTCGCATCTATAGGCACGTGTTCAAACGGTTGTGGCTTATTTGGGAAAGGTTGTCACATGAATCATCGCTTGCAACCGACGGATTGTACGGAGGGTGGTCTCATGTCGCGTGGGTAAAAATATACCCCTTGCAGGGTATAAGAACAATTCAAATTACCACGCTCTTGGTTATGAGCATGCTTCTGTTCATTTGTATCAGTCATAGAGTTTCGATGTGGAATGATGTTATGAGTTGTTGAGGAATGGTTATAAGGTTTGATGATGTTTCGAGTTGGATCAAGTTACTTTTATGTTGGGTTAATGATCTCATGATGGAATGATGCTTATTATTAGGTGTAGATGCTCACATATTTGAGTCAAATTCTGCTTTTGTATATGAACTCACTTAACCTTGTGGCCAATTCCTTGCTAAATTATCCTAATGCATTATCCTTGAAGTCAGGTTATTATATGTACCATTATGGATTAAGTCTTGCGAGAACCTTCCTACTTACATTGCTTTGTTGTATACGTGAGGAAGAGGTAGTGTTCGGTTACTTCACGTCCGCCGATGTTGGCAACGGGTGAGAGTAGTGCCATCTACTTGGGTGATGTTGTTCTGGGGTGGTGCCTCTAGGCAAAAGACTCCACCTATATTTTGTTATAATAGACTATATATTTCGTTGCATAGTATCTCTAAGCGGATGGGAGGTTGTCGGAGGATTAACTCCTGTCGGAGGGATCCCGAGAGACCCCTTTTTAAAGATTCGGCCAGGGGGATGATCCTGAATAAGTTCGTCGGAGAAATAAATGGAAGTGGAAGTAAATGCAACGTCCGGTGGTGGGGGATGATCGACCTAGTGCAAAGGGAAGTAAATGCACCGGAGTTTAGACAGGTTCGGGCCGCACAGGGGCGTAATACCCTACTCCTGTATGGATGCAATAACTTTCCCTGAGGGGGATCCCTCAGGGATATCTCTGGTTACAAGAATGTATTGTCTAACTAAGAGCTTGAGGCTCCTTGTTCTAGCTCTGCTCAGGCTTGCTTGCGATGTTTTCGTCTGAGTGTGGCACGGTCGACTGCTTGGGCTTGTTCTCTCCTCCGATGTTTCGAGTCAACCCGGTGTCTCGGTCCTTCGATGTTCCGATGTTTTTCGCAATCCCTTCTTCTCTCTGTATGCCCATCCTTTTATGCACTCGCCGGCCACGACATACCCCGAACGGGAAGGAAGGGGCACAAGTTCCAAGACGCCACGACTGAGAAAGGCGTCATCATTTCCTCTGGGCGAAGTGACAGGGGCGGTGAAAAAACGCGGCGCGCGTCCGGTCATTCGTCACTGTGGACGCCCTGGCGACGGGCGCCGTTGAGAGGGCCCACCGAGCAGCCACAGAGGCACCCGGCGCGCCCGCCCTGTCTTGTTCCTCTACCACGGCAGGGCGGCAGGCGGAACACCTTGATCCTGGCAACGTTATCCTGAGATACACCGGATGATACGGGACGGGACCCGTGCAATTAATGGCCCCACGCCTCTCTGCCAAAGCATGGCAGGGACTGACATTGCGGCGGGAGCAGTTGGGGATGTCAGGATGTCAGGCCGCGCACGCCCATTAAATGCGGCCTCGGACCTCTGACTGGTTGACACCTCATCGACAGGCCCCTCGGGGGCCCTTCTGGGTCGTCGGGGCACCGAGTGCTCGGGGGTACTGTTCACCTCCCCGAGCACTCTCTCCCGAGCACTCTCGCACGAACCTTCGGGGAACCGAGTGCTCGGGGGCTGCCACGTGCAACCCCGAGCACTCTCTCTCGAGCACTTTTGCACTGACCCTCGGGGAATCGGCCGCTCGGGGGCTGCCGCACGCAGCCCCCCGAGCGCTCTCTCCCGGAACTTAGCTCTTCTGATCATCGGGGGACTAGGGTGCTCAGGGGCGAGTGGGTACCTCCCCGAGCACTTTCTTCCCGGTACTTGGACTCTGCGGGTCATCGGGGAACTGGGGTGCTCGGGGACCAGAGGCTGTGGCCCCGAGCACCTTCTCCCGGAACTTAGATTTTCCTCATCCCGCAGGAGGGACCTCGCGGGATGGTGACACGTGGCGGACGGCTGGCCTGGCCTCGGGACTCAGGGATCCCCGGTTCCTGATACACCGACAGAGGTGAAACTGTTCTTTTGTCCTAGCATTTGTTTCGGTTAATGGATGAAAAACTGTAATAACTTAAAGACTTGTAATATAATTTTCTTTACTCACTCTTTATTATACCTTGATATGATGAAGCATGTTGTAAAGGCTCGTGCTTCAATTTTGGGTATTAAACACTTACAGGGACTACCAGGATTGGATTATGCTTAATCATTATGGTTGTAATTATGTAAATGACTGACCTAATGATTAATTAGAATACAATTTGAATGGTTCCTTTCAGATCGCATGTCCAAGCACGGAGCCGCGGTGACGCATGCGACCTCGAGCAGCAAGGTCTTACTCCTCAATGGCGATCAGTAACATCAATTCATCCTCATCGTTGCTTGAGTCCTATGTCAACGACATGAATGGATCTACGAACGTAAACAAGCTCATTGTGAAAATGTGAAATGCGGAAGTAATTGTGCCTCTCTACTTAGCTAGCCACCCTTTATTATAGCCACAACAGTCTTCTCGAGCTAGCAACCTGCGCTTGGCTTCTCATGCAATCTAACATGCATGTGCTTCGTGGCTTCCACGGGAAGAATCGTGACCATGAAGGTAGCATGCATGCGCTTCGTGGCTTCCACGGGATGAATCGTGACTACGAAGGTAGCAAGCATGTGCTTCCTACCTTCCATGGGAAGAATCGTGCCCACGAAGCTAGCAAGAAATCACGAAGGAAATTAAAGACCATTTACTTACAAATTACATGTACAATGTACATGTGCCACGTAGTGCAACCGTGTTGTATGCGTCGTGGTATTTATACAAAAATAATAGAATATTGAAAATGTGTTGGGAAAGAGAATAGGGAAGAGAATGCTATTAGAGTGCAGGAACCTAAAGAGAGCATGTCTAGTAAGGGAATCCTTTCGTGAATAGATTTTGAGCTAGGAAGAGAATGAAATGAAGGAAAACGGTGGGAGATGGTCTCACCTTTGATCACAAGAGTCTTCTCCCCAGGCTACCACAAATGTGGTCGTCGACTTGTCGCCCATGTAACTATTTCACAATTCAAATCCCAATTTTGATTCAAATGGGTGGCCTATCATAAATTAGTGGAAATTACATGGTAACTTAGATAATTGCTTATTCAAATTTGCAATCGACACACTTTATTTGGCTTATTCCTGAATTCGCAGGCATTTTTCAAAGATCCACTCCACTAGAAATAAACATAAAATAACTTGGGGACTTATCAGGTTCAGTGAACAATACACCTAAAGAATATTCATAATAAATGAAATGGTTGCAGCAGTTTTCTTTCGTGGTTTTTTTCCTGAAGTTTTCTCACAAGGTTTTTAACGATGATGAAGCTAGTGGCGGCATCAAGGATGAATTAGAACAATAATCCACGGTGCTGCCAAAGCACTATTCTTGTCCGAACATGAGATTATTTTCTACTGATGATGAATAATTGATAGTTACCATATTCATGTACCTTAAGTTTTTTCATAATTCTCAGAATATATCTCTATCTTCAAGAAGAGGATCCCTAGAGAAAAAAAAAACTACCCGTAGGTATACAAGGTATTCTATAACTGGAAAGGTTTATATATAAAAAAAAGAGTTTAAAGGACATACGACACTCTCATACATATATATATATATATACACACACATACAGAGCCAGAGGCCCACAGAGTAAAAGCCAATAGAAATCATTAGAAGTTGATATAAGCCAATAAAAACTGAGCAAGAAGTCGTAGGCGGGGAGTCTAGAAACGGAAATGGAAAATGGAACCATTTTTCAAGAACGACACTAGCCCAACCATGTCTTACTAAAGTTCCCTAATGCAATGGCGAAACTTTGTTTGCGGCAGATGGGCTGGATGCAGCATGTGAACCGTGGTGTTCTCCGCGTGCGGGCCGCTGAAACAAAGATGTTGGCGTCACCGGTGAGTTTTTTTTTATTTTTTTATTTTTTATATCTAATATTTAAATAAATAGACTCATAATGGTAAGATTTGCAGAAATAGCCATCTACCGTCCTCTGAAAAGGCTACGATAAGGATGCCATGGTGACAACGCCACCCCTTACCACCCTCTGAGAGAGCGAGTAGAGTCCTCCCAGTGCCCGCCCCCTTACCACCCTCTGAGAGGGGAGGAGAGGAGGGAGATGAGAGGAGACAGAGGCAGTACGGCGTAGCTCTCCTGTTTTTGATCTGTGAATTTTGGATCTCGGTTTTCGGTAATTTTTAGACTTATGTTTTTATTAGTAATTACCACTAGATCTAGGGTTTAGCGGCATTACAGTAGTTATTTTATATGCAACCTAGGGTTTAGAAAGGTAGGATATGCTATCTTTTGTAGTATATTGTAAAGATTAATTTTGATATGGTAGATAGTCATCAGATGCATAGTAGTATTTAGAGTATGGTAGTTTTAATTATCTAGATTTTACAGAATAATGATGTAAATAATAATTATAGATAATTAGAAACTTTATTAAATAGACAGATGGTTAATTAGTTTAAATTGGTTATTTTGCTTAGGAGCAATATTAAATAAATGTATTGTTGGATGATCATCGGTGTCGGTAATTTTGTTAGAGTTTCGATAATCAGAAGTATAGTTTTTGGGTATTAACATTGGGTATATTATTGGATGTTTCCAAGGATGTCTGATAAATATATTTTCAGATATGTTATGGTGAAGATCAAATTAATTATGGTCCTAGCGGTGTAGATCTCTCTGGAATTCGACATGTCATCAAGAGACTTAGTAGAGCTAATGAGAGGACCATAGTAGGTGTGTGCAAGTGGCTGATCCACTATTTTCAACTAGAACCCCAGCAACATGAGCTTAAGCTGATAGCTGTGCTCATGCTACCCAGGGGTACTTTGGGGAGCTCATCTCGATTAATGTGCCATCTACTTAGAGGCAGTACGTAGATATATCATGTGAACGTGGTCTCCCTCTTGTGCTATTAGCTGAGGCATACCAGAAGGATCCAACAGAGATAAACATTGCGGAAGCAATAGTAGGAACAAGTCAGGCAGTGGTGGATGAAGTAGACACGACAATTGGGGGGATGAGCAAGATGTTGGGGATGTGCGTGAGATGCAACTGAGGGGTTAGCCGATAAGGGGGAGCACATCCCTAGCATAATTGAAGAGATGGAGATGAAGGATCAAGAGCTGGAGGAAGCCATTGCCGATGAGGATTCATCCGACGAGGAGGGAAATGCTCCTGTTCCTGCAAAGTGGATGAATCAGAAATTTTGAAAGCTAGTGGCCAGTGAGGTTCATCGGACATCGTGGGAATATCATGAGAACAAGGTGTCCCAGGGTGCTATGTACCCTAGTAAGGAGGCTGTTATTGATGCAATGAAATTCTGATCGCTATCTCTTCGGAGGCAGTTCAAGGTTGTGAAGTAGAGAAAAAGGGAGTATGACATCAAGTGTTTGGTGCCTGATTGTTCATGGAGGGTGCACGCATTCAGGGGGAAGTGGCTTGACTACTAGGAGTGCTCAATAGTTAGAGAGCATAATTGTCACATTGAGGAAATAGAGTTCTCCCACCGGACCTGTCATCTGCTTTTGTTGACAATGTTATGTATGAAGAGATTATCGACAACCTAAAGTATGAGCCATGATCAATAATTTGTGCTATTAAGAAAAGGTTCCAGTATACAATAAACTACGCCAAGGTATGGAGGGCGATGTTCACATGTAACTAAAATCAAATATATAATCGATAGCATTCTTCTATTTATAGTCTACCTAACGTGGTTGACTTGCAAGTATACACGAAAGGGCCAACCGGGTGGTAACCTCTGGGCAAATCGCTTGACACCATATGTCTCGACGTGGGCCCATGCCCTTGAGGATGTCGTCGAGGAGGCTCATCCTTTCACCGAGCCGAGCTTCGAGGAGTACTTGCGATGGTACGTCCCGCGTACATGTACACGGGTCACCTACACCCCAGATACTATTCGACAGCACGTCGCTTTGACTATAGAGGCCTACCTGGACCATTGGGACGAGGACGCTACATTAGCGGTATGTGTAATTAACTTCTCATTTATTTATCATATAATCCCATAAGAACCACTATAAACTGAAATTCTCATTTCATGTTTGGTTCAACAGGCCAATATCATATAAGATATCCATAGAGACGCGGCTGGAACCATGGACCGCCTCAGGCAAAGGATGTAGCTTAGTGCGGCGGATGTAGCGGCATTTGTCATGCGGGTTTTTGACAAGACCGCGCGGGCCCTGAAGCTTACCTCATGCCAATCCACCGTAGACATTGCCAGTGCACCTTCCGGGTCGAGTGGGGTCCACGCAGATTAGTCCACGAGGTCTGATGTGCAACGACTTCCACTGGGACCGACATCCACACTGCCACCTGGACCATACCCTCTAGGCCCAGACACAACATGTACACATTTTTCATACGCACGGCAGTTAGCGATATTATTTTGTTATTGATGCATTAATTTCAAAAATATATTAGGTACATCTACATACTTATCAACGCTGGCACCTAAACCATGCCCAGTGCCAACACCTTCACTTGTCGCAGGCCTCTCAGGTAATGGGCGTCAATTGCCGCATTCAATATATTCAATAGTATATCTAATATATTCCGCAGGTTACTACGATGATGAAGCCGGGATGGCTTCATTTGCGCCTCAACCATTTGCACGCCCACCGTTTGGACCTCCACTGTTCGCACCATACTTCGGCACTCACGCCTGGCCATCTACTGCTACACATGCATACCATACAGGTACAACATTATATTTTATAGTAATACATTCATTTGCACATTTACCGTATCTAATAAATTCATCCGTTCGCAGGCCCCTCGAGTGATTATACATAGAAAACAGCGACACCATCGCAGTCGTCATACCCGAGTTAGGAGGATGAGCCTGGGCCAGATCCCCCGTTTGACCTCGTGAGGGACTTCTTCGAGGCCACACCAGACTATGACGTCGTCACGCGGTGCCAGTTGCCTAGTACTCCACTTCGAACGTAGCAAACCCATGAGGAGGCCTCAACACCTGTGATCGCTACTAGGGGCCACGTGAGGGTGAACCAGCGGCAGCGGCTTTGGAACCATGATGGTGGGAACAACCGACAGTAGGGGGAAGACAACAATAGGATTTTACTTTGCTATTGTAACTTACATGTTTGTTTCATGATGCATATTCGATTCGCGAACTAGTCTTATATTTTCGGACGTGTCTACTTTCTATGGTCTACTTACCATGTCATTACTGCATTTCTTAATCCCACATGACCACACGCTAGTTGCATTTTTTCAACAGGTTGACTCATTCCTCATCCTCGGCTTTATATGAACCGTTCACGACAGAGCTAGAAAATCATTTCTTACAAAACTACTAATACACAAAGTGACCACACAACACCTCTATCGTGAGTCTGGCTTTAGACACGAAGTGACCATACGACTCAGCTTTAACCATGAAATGACAACACCTCTATCCTGACGCAGGCTGTAGACATGAAGTGACCACATGGCAGAGCTTTAATCATAAATTAAATGACAACACCTCTATCTTGACACAGAGAATCTCTGTCTAGCATCAATGCTACAACTTTTCCATATTTCACAAGGAATCCTATGCTCGGTCCCTAGCCAAGCTCATGTACTCAGTCCATGTACCAGCCCCTAGGCACCATAAATAACCTCACCCTGATCCATGGATAGACCATTCCTTTCTCACCTCTCTCAACTACAATATCTTTCTCAGCTTCACCAAACCCACCCATGAAATATTGGGAGATTTTTATTCCACAGGGGTAGAACCGCTGATGTGCTTCTGTGGCGACCCTTTGTAGGCTTCACGGGTCCCAGGATATCTCATACACCTATGACCTACGCTTCTTTATATGTGCCAACTACCAATACGATAAGCCTCAACATGGACCATATGAGTACCCACCAGTATAGTGGCATAGATCAGTTATGTGGCACTTTCCACATCTTATTCCATACGATTTCACGCATTGTTTTACTAATCTTAGATCTTGTTTTATTTGTTTAATATCCTCCACCTTTTTGTGACTTCATTGAATAGCTCGACTTGGAGCAAAATGAAGATCAAAAGCGGTGGGATGACATGAGCATACGGTGGAGGAGGGAAGCATACAAACACCGAGAGTACGAGCAACAACAGGAGAAACTACGGTAGAAATAGCAGGAGGAGGAGCATGAGGAAGACAACGCAGGAGCTCGCCGCGACTCAAGCACGCGAAGCAAAAAAGGGCAAGGAAGCGGAGAGGACGTGTCGCGCTAAGACGAGTGGCCCTAATGCCCTGAAAAAGGAAAAATATCATAGGTGCACTCAGTAGAGAGCATCTACTGCATTCCGGTATATTTTCACTCACTAAAGTATATTAGGATTAGCAACGGCACGCTATTAGGTTGGTCTTTAGACGTACCATACATGCCAACGTTTGTTGTTATCGTGTCTTTATAGTTATGGTCCATTCGCGCAGCAATGACAAACCCCATGTCCCATGTATTATTTGCCACCATATGTAACCTCCGTACCGGGTATTATGCTAATAGTGCTTCACAACTATAATTGTTCAAAAAATTAAATTTTATATCCTCCAAATATTATGTCACTAAAAAATTACTCATACAATTTTATATCAAATAAATAAACAAATATTGACAAATTTATATCGATCCAAAATTTCCAAAAAGTACATATTCTGTTATGCCATTTTGACCATTTTTGCACAACTAACATTTTTCACCGAATGAATATGCACTATTTTTCAAATTGACGTATACAAAAGTTAAATTAAAAAATAAATTTCCAAACGGTGGGCTCACCGCCCCCTGAGAAGGCGGCATAGGGGCTAACCCTCCAAACGGTAAGAGGGAGCGAGCGCGGGGGAGAGCACTACCCACCCACTCAAAATGCGGTAAGGGGTGGTGACCACCCTCTAAAAGGATTACAGTTTTGTAGTGGTTGACAGCTATTTCTATAAATCTTGTCATCAAAAATCTATTTATTTAAATATTAAAAATAAAAATAAAAAAATAAAAAACTCATCACCGGCCAGTGTAACTGGGCTGACGCCTGCCGTTGGGCCTATGCCTGACTAGAGGCCTAGAGCCGCTGGAGGTGAGTAGGAACTGGCTATTTGGTGGCTGGGGTAATGTGGTCATCTCAGAAACACGGATACTCCACTCCGGTGCCGTATCCGCACCAGATGCGGTATCGGATACTGATACGCGGCCGATACGCGGCCGATACGTATCCGTGGAGTATCCGCGTAAAAATAATTAGAAAAAATATGGATACGTGGGCCGATACGTATTTCTTATGTTGCGGATACGGCCCAGCCCATGAAGCCTAACCTAACCACGGGCGGGCGGAGTCACGCACGGGCGTTTGGCTTGCGGCAACGAAAGCGGCGGCTACTCCACGCCAGACGCAGTCACGCACGAGCAGGCGCGCGGGAGAGAGCAGCGGCCGGCGCTGCAGCGGCCGGCGCGGGAGAGCAGCGCGCGGCGCACGGCGGGCAGGAGCGCGACGCACAGGCGGGCAGCGCACGCGCGCACGTCGCGCAGGAGAGAGCAGCGGCCGGCGCGGGAGAGCAGCACGCGGCGCACGGCGGGCAGGCGCACGGGAGAGCAGCGGCCGGCGCGCGGGAGAGCAGCGCGCGGCGCACAGCGGGCAGGCGCACGCGTAGCCAGGGGGGCGCTGCAGCGGCCGCGGGAGAGAGCAGCGCCGGCGTGGGAGAGCAGGGCAGCAGGCGCACGACGCACGGGCGCAGGAGCTTCAGCTTCACCTTCACTGGTTTGTTCTCTTTCTTCCCCTCCCATTTTGCCTCTCCCAATTGCCTTAGGTGCCTACTGCCTAGCACTTAGCACTTAGCATTTAGCAGTGTTATCACCGATTCATCGTGATGGCGACCGAAGGTTCAAGTAGTGATGCTGGTGGTGGTGTTTCTGCAACATCGACAGATGTTAGAGCTCCATTGTGGGATCATGTCCACATTTTAGACAGACCTAGAGCAAGGGGGGGGGGCAATACTAGATGGAAGTGCAAGTATTGTTCATACGAAGGATTCAGTAGCTACACTCGAGTTGAAGCTCATTTGCTGCAGAAGAAGGGAAAGGGAGTGGGTATATGTCCGAAGGTGTCTATTGATTTGCTTAGCCAAATGAGAAGAGATGTTCTAAGTTGCAAAGAATTAGTAGAAAGGTCAAGACAGAGAACTGTGTCTTTGCCTACTACGGGTTCTTCATATGGTGGCAGCACGAACAAGAGAGGACCTGCAAGTGCATTGGAGAAATTTTGGGCAATGGAGGACCGTAAGCATTTGGATGCTCTAATTGCTAGATCATTCTATTCTGGAGGTATTCATTTTCATTGCAATACACTAATTTGCAATTTTAATTTTTCTTTACTTGTGCAGTTGTGCTAATTCTGTTTTTTAATTGAATTACAGGGATATCTTTCAATTTTGCAAGAAATCCATATTTTCAACAAGCAATTTCCTTTGCTTGTAACCGCAACTTGGCAGGTTATAAAATGCCTGGGTACAACAAGCTTAGAACTTCGCTTCTGAAGCAAGAAAGAGGTCACATTGAGATGCTATTGCAGAGTTCAAAGAGCACATGGCAGGAGAAGGGAGTGACAATTTGCGCTGATGGATGGTCAGATCCGCAGAGGCGACCACTCATCAACTTTGTTGCTGTTTCTGAGAAGGCACCTATGTTCTTGAGGACTGATAATTGTGAAGGGCAAGTGAAGACAAAAGAATACATTGCTGAGAAGCTTAAGTCTGTTATTGAAGAAGTGGGTCGTCAAAATGTGGTACAAATCATCACAGACAATGCTGCAAATTGCAAAGGTGCGGGTCTTCTTATTGAAGCTGAATATGAGAATATATTCTGGACACCATGTGTTGTGCATACTCTCAATCTTGCTTTGAAAAGTATTTGTGAACCAAAACTCCCAAAGAATGAAGAGGAGGAATTTGTTTGGAAACAACTTGAATTTATACATGTTATTAAAAGTGAAGCCCAAATCATCAAGAATTTTATAATGAACCATGGCATGCGGCTTTCTATGTTCAATGAGTTTAGCCATTTGAAGCTACTAGCTATTGCTGAAACACGATTTGCATCAGTTGTGTGTATGTTGAAACGGATGGTGGAGGTAAAAATGCCTCTTAAGCAAATGGTAATTAGTGAAGCATGGGACATTTACAAAGATGATGCTCAAACAGCAGCTCTAGTCCATGACAAGGTATTGAGTGAGGTTTGGTGGAGGAATGTGGAGTACATACTTAAGATTACTACTCCTATCTATGAGATGATACGTGTGGCGGACACTAACACACCATGTCTTCACTTGATTTATGAGATGTGGGATTCTATGATTGAGAAAGTGAAGAAAGAGATATATCAATGGGAAGGAAAGCAGCCAGATGAGGAGTCGGACTTGTACTTGGTTATTCATAAGATATTAGTTGATAGGTGGACAAAAGGCAATAATCCACTTCATTGTATGGCTCATTCACTCAACCCAAGGTAATAATCAATACTTGCTATCTTGCTTATGTTTATAGCTCGATTGCTAATTCACTTGCCTATGTTTATATTATAGATATTATAGCCAAGAGTGGCTACATGGAGGTGTTGGTCGTGTACCTCCACACAAGGACAAAGAGGTATCGAAAATGAGGATGACACGCTTCAAGAAGTACTTCCGCATACCAACAGAATTGTCTCAAGTGAAAGAAGAATACGCAAGGTTCTCTAGTTGTTCCGAAGAATTCAATGATCCTGACTCCCTCCATGATAGATGGTTTGTTTCTCCCATGACTTGGTGGACAAATCATGGACAATCTGTTCCTTTATTGATGAATTTGGCCATCAAATTGGTTAGCCAACCAGCCTCATCTTCCTGTTGTGAGAGAAATTGGAGTACATATAGCTTCATTCATAGTGTCAAAAGAAATGCCCTAACTCCAGAGCGTGCTGAAGATTTGGTCTATGTGCACTCAAATTTGAGACATCTCTCAAGAAGGACTGATGATTACAAGAAAGGGGAATCAAAGATGTGGGATGTGGGAGGAGATTCTTTTGAATCTCTAAGTGGTTTAGGAATTCTTGAAGTGGCTAACCTTTCTCTTGATGAGCCTGAATTGCAAGCCGTGTCTTTTGGAGATGTGGAGGCTGGTATTTGGGAAAATGAAGATGAAGCAAATCCTGAACAAACCTAGTTGCATACTTGGATGAACTTGCAAGCTACTATCCTACCTATTATGTTATGTAATAGAACTTAAGTAGAACTTGCTATCTGCTATGTTGAACTTCTATGTTTCATTGTGTGAGCTACTATCTACTAAACTTTCTAATTTGCTATTTGTGAGATTGTGTTTCTTATATGTTCGTATGTGTGATGACCCAAATGGCAGCTACTTATTTTTAATAAAATATTATTGAAACGTATCCGCGTATCGGGATTTTCGGAAAAAAGACGTATCCGCGTATCGGTATCGGTCCGATACCGATACACGTATCCGTATCCGTGTCACTTAGGTGGTCATCACGGTGGCTTCTATCAATGTGAAGGAAATCAAACCAGGAGGGTAAGGTAATAAGGAGTCCAACCTTTGCGTTGAAATTTCCTTTAAGAATTGAAATCCTCGATACCGTCTGCTGAGTTCACAAGATGCTCCTCCAAGAAAAAAAGAAAAGAAAAAAGAATCAATTGGCAAACACAAGTTCTAACCTTTTGCCCATTTGGCGGGAACAGGACCCTCGCGCTCAGATCCGGCGAAGCATTTTGACACTTAAAAAAAGGTACTATCTCTATTTTTTTTACTTATATATCAAATATTTTACTATAACAATTTTAACCTTATATTTTTTTTAAATTACAAATATTTAAAAATATACAATACTAATGAAGTATATTTCACAATAAATCTAATAATATAAATATTTTAGATATCTTACTTACATTAAGAAGCTAGCTATAAGTAAATAAAAACAAATGTAGTAGTTGGCTAGCAGAAGAATAATAAACAGTAAACACAAATCGGTGCATCTCTCCATCTGAAGGAGGGAGCAAAACCCTAGTCACGTCACTGAAACCGAAACATGGGAGAGGCGTTTGTGCCACCACCCCCCCCCCCCCTCCACGTGGGCGCGTATCTGCCATACAAACATGAGGCCAATTTTGCGTCTTGGCTCGCAAGAAAAGCGGTTTTGGTGAAACGGCATTTTGATGTCAACCGTACCTTATTCAATGATCGCTACATTTTAACAGCGAGAAGCAACCAAGATCCCGCGTGTAAAAAAAATACTAAAACCCTAATCCGTGCCCCTGGCTGCGCCCACAGGTTGGCGCCCACTCCCATCGGCATTTCGTCGAACGCCCTGCCTGGCCGCGCCAGCGGACTGGCGCACGTTTGAACGGGCATTGCGTCGAACGCCATGAGCGCAGGTTAAGATCAGGTGTTCAGAAATCAACTTGAGTGATTACATTACATCACGAACAGGATCCAGTAACACAGCGACCGAAACACCACGCATCACCCAGTGCATGTACTAGCAAGCGACCAAGACCAGGCAAACAAGATTATGGGAATAGATTACGCGTTCAGAAGTCCTCGTCGATGCTGAAGACGAGGTTGCCGGCGTTGCCGCCATTGAGACTGTTCATGACGGAGGCCTTCTGGTAGTCGCCGACGCGCTTCTCGAAGAAGTTGGTCTTGCCCTGCAGGGAGATGAGCTCCATCCAGTCGAAGGGGTTGGCGACGTTGTACATCTTCTTGTGCCCCAGCGCCATGAGCAGGCGGTCGGCGACGAACTCGATGTACTGGCTCATGAGATCGCCGTTCATGCCGACGAGCGCGCAGGGGAGCGCGTCGCAGACGAACTCGCGCTCGATGTCGACGGCGTCGGCGACTATCTCGCGGACTCGCGCCTCGTCGAGCTTGCTGCGGAGGAGGTCGTAGATGAGGCAGGCGAAGTCGCAGTGCAGACCCTCGTCGCGGGAGATGAGCTCGTTGGAGAAGGTGAGGCCAGGCATGAGTCCGCGCTTCTTGAGCCAGAAGATGGCGCAGAAGGAGCCCGAGAAGAAGATGCCCTCGACGCAGGCGAAGGCGACAAGGCGCTCAGCGAAGCGCTCCCCGCCGTCGATCCAGCGCATGGCCCAATCGGCCTTGCGGCGCACGGCGGGGACGGTGTCGATGGCGCGGAAGAGTTGGTCCTTCTCGGCGCCGTCGCGGATGTAGGTCTCGAGCAGCAGCGAGTACATCTCTGAGTGGATGTTCTCGATGGCGATCTGGAAGCCGTAGAAGGCACGCGCCTCGGCGACCTGGACGTCGGACATGAACCGGGAGGCGAGGTTCTCGAGCACGATGCCGTCGGAGGCGGCAAAGAAGGCGAGCACGTGGGAGATGAAGTGGCGCTCGTCGGGGGATAGCGCCTCGTCCCAGTGGCGCGCGTCGGCGGAGAGGTCCACCTCCTCGGCCGTCCAGAAGGAGGCCACCGCCTTCTTGTAGAACTCCCAGATCTGCGGGAAACGGATAGGGAACATGGAGAAGCGGTCCGACGACTCCGCCAGAAGCGGCTCCTCCGCGTCGCACGCGGGCACAAGCGTCGGCACCGCCGGCATCGTCTGTCCAACCGGCGGGTGGCTTAGGGGTTGGGGATTGGAGGATTAGAGGGTTTTCAGGTGGGGGATTGGGAGATTTCGGTGTGCGGAATGGATGGGACGGAGGGGGATTTATAGGGGCGTGGGGGAATTGGGAGAAATTTTGAATTGGAATGGGATTGGCGCTGGCTTGCGAGGGAAGGAGGCGGGGGTGGGAGGGAGGGAGGGAGGAGCGGATAAGGGTGGGAGCGGGAGGGAGACGACGGGCAGGCGCGCCGTGCGGGGAAGATTGGGGAAATTTTTTGATTTTGCCGGGTGATTTGAAAGTTTCGGGGCAAATTTTCCGGGCGACGAGCGGAGGGAAGGGAGGGCACGAGAGGGAGGAGGCGCTGGTCCTCCGGGAGTTGGGACTTTGTAGCTTGATGAAGGCCACACGGGTGGCATACATATATTTGTAAAATTACATAACATCTTAACATGGCAGTCTATCATGACTAGCTGCTGACCTGCTATAGAATGTGTTATCCTCTGGTTAGGGAATATCTTGTTGTCTCGTGTTTGGCCGGGTTACATCTTTACGTCGTCTAATAAGAGGGAGACATCTTGTTGTGTCCTAATTCGATTTTGTTTGCGGTAGAATATGTATCTTTCGTGTGTTGTCTTTTTCTTAATCAATTTATCTAATGCTATTAGATATTTGTAAGATATTTTGGATACCCAGATTTGATGGAAACGAAAGGTTTAATAAGGACAGCGATATACACAGTGATATGTACGGTACATAATCATTATAACCTATATATGTATCACGTCTAAACCTAACATGACTTAGTGAATATACAACATCTAGTTTACTAAATACAACATTGGTATTTTCCTTTCCTCGTTACTTCCGTTCTTGCCTCACACGTTGACGTAGCCTCTCGCGCTTCCTCTCCCTCTTTACCTCACGGGTCTCCGCCATCGTACAGTTATGCTCTTCCCTTATCTTCTATTGCTCCTCTGAAATGCACTTGTGCATAGCATCCCTCCTCTCTAAGCAGTGTGGTGCTGAGTGTAAAGGAGGAACACATTCGCTTGCGATTACTTGATATCCAACTACTGCAAGAAGTAATATAGTGATGACGAAGACTACAGTGGACACTAAAATATTCAATGGTAATTTTCAGTTGTATTTGGAGCAGTTTGGCTAGAAGTGATTACCTAGTGACGGGAGCTAACATTAGTGCTTCCCTAGGGTGGATCATACTCGTAGTGACGGCAAAAAAAACCTCCTTCCGCAAGTGTCGGAGAACTCGGAGGATTTCATCACCCTACAAAAGTCTCCACACTAGCACATGAGCACTTCAACCCCATTAGGCGTAGTATCCAGCAATTTTTTTGGGGGAAAGGATCGGACATCATTTTTGTCAAAGTTGTGGACGTTGAGGCTAGTGGTTCGGTTCTACATGTGGCCAGAAGATCATCTATTTATACCGCAGTTTCGTGTTGGTGTATGGACTAAGTTCACAAAAATCGACCCTGTGAAAGCGATTGAATCTGTTGTAAGGATTGGTTATGTCAACTGAAAAGGATATTTTTGAAAAGGCTACATCTGAAAAGACTATGTCTGAAAAGGCTACTTCTGAAAAGCCTAAGTCAGAAAAGGCTATGTCTGAAAATGTTAGGTTCGAAATGGCTACGTTTAAAAAGGTGAAAGAACAATGTTGTCGCCTAGAGGGGGTGTGGATATATGTTTTTATAAAAATTTGTCCCCTTTTACCGTTGGCATAAACTTGTAGCGGAAAGTAAACTAACATATTTTCACAATTGAAAATCCTAAATAAGTGTGAAGGTTACCATCCTAGGGTGTGACAAAGATTATTCAAATCTATCAAGATATACGACAAAACTCTAATTAAAAGTTCTGAAATTACTGTTCACCAAACGTTCCAAGTTCAATCCTACACTTTCAGGTTCAGAACTTAAAACTGAAATTAAACTACAGCTAATGAGCTCAAATCAAATAAAGTCGTGTGCTACAAATGATAATTCTAAGCAAATCCATATACTTGCAATCAATTTCATATGAGTAAGTAGATCGAGCAAATTTGTACAAATGGAGAGCAAGAACTCAAGAACAAACAAATATAGAGAGGATATGTGCGATTTGTTTTCCAAAGTTCAGGCACCTCTACTTGAGGTTCCTACGTCTCCATTAAGGGCCTCGGTCATATTTGAGCCGAGTCTCTTTCAACCCTTTTCCTCACCAAGCTTGGTCACAATTGAATTTGGACTTTCACTCTTGATTTCTTCCCTTGCAGAGGTAAAATCTAAGCCTTTACAAACTTCCCGCGGCATATCACAACCTTGGGTACTCGCCGGCGACGCCTAGGAGCTCTAAAATCCAAGAGTAACAAACGTGATGACAAACTTTTTATCGATGAACTTGAGTGCTCAAGATGGGAGTTATGCTCACTTGCTTTCAAACTTTCAATCTCTCAATATAGCTCACTTTTCTTCTCAAATCTCACACTAAAATGGAGTGGGGAGAGCTCTAAAGCCTTTGGTTTTGAGTATTTTCGTGGGTAGCACTAGCAGCTCAACAAAGAGGGGGGAGGGGGTATTTATACCCAACTCCAAAAAAACTAGTCGTTAAAGTAAACAGATAGTACAATCTTAAACATCTGGGTTCAATTCAGAACTTTTGGATTACACATGTTAGACCCACCCGAGAACCCCTGTCCAGATCAAGTTCGGAACCTTTGAACTGACTACAAAATTTGGAACATCCGGTTTCAATCTCTAATTTTTGGGTTGACTAGAAAAACCAGACCGAACACCCCTACCCGAAACCCCATCTGGACGTTCCAGCAACTCGGAACTTCCGAGTTCAACATAACTGACCATCTGAAAATGACTAACTTTTGATCTTGAAGTCAGATTTTGGCAAATTTGGACTCTACGAAAAGCTTATTCAGAGGGCTATACATCCCACTAGAAATCATGTTCTCAAACACATTGAATCAAAACTAGTAACACTTTGAAACCCGATTCAAACACTTCCACACTTTTGACTCCTAAAGCGAACTCTCAACACAAACACAAGTTAGCACTACCTGATATTCGTTGGTATTTTGTGTCTCTCACTTTGGGTTAGTTAGATACTTTTGAGAACTAAGACATGTCAAAATGTTCTGCGTTGCATCCCTCTTAATAGTGTGACACACCTATACTCAAATTCAAATATAAAACTAGTTTCAACCAATTTGAGCCTTTAAATACCTTCTAGTACCGCTTATTTCTTTCAAATCTTGAGGGTTGCCAACTTTTATATAAACTTCACTCTATTTTTTTCTTGATTCTTTATGTGATTGATGCAAATCATCCATAGTTTCCCATGACCTCACAAGGTCCATTGACGCAAAGCCTTCACTTGCCCTTTACCACTGCCTTGGTCCTTCGACACCAAATCATTTGCTTTCCCTTCACCACCGAATGGCCCATCGCACCCGAGTTTTGCTTGCCCTTCACCGTCTTGTCATAGAAAGTCACTTTGTATCCGGCATCTTCACACTCTTTACTTTGTTCACAATCGAGGCATGAACCGCAAGCATTCAAACATATAAGTTGTCCACTAAGATTATCTTGATCTTGCTCTTCCAACTTAGCATATTAAATATCTCAATTAAACTCATGCCTTCTTATGGAACCTAACTCCAACTCACTCTAAAGCACAAAGCACATGAGTTAGTCTATAAAACATAATCGGTAACTTTATACCTTAAGTCATTTGATCTTCACAAATAACTTGACCTTCACTCTTATTGTCAATCTTCATATGGAACCTAACCCCACTCCCTCTCAAGCACATAGCACATGGGTTAATCCGTAAAACGTAATTAACAATTTCATACCTTTAGTTACTTGACCTCCACAAGTAACTTAGCTTTCATACTTGTCAATCTTCTCCTTCATCTCATGAGTATCACTTAGAGCTTATTCATCTTGATGCATATCTCTTCTCGATGCATCACCTATGAAACAACCTACTAACAATTTTCAACAACATTGTTAGTCTATAGGTATTATCATTAATTACCAAAACAACACATAGGGGCTAGATGCAGTTTCAATCTCCCCTATTTTGGTAATTGATGACAATCTCACTAAATAATTATATTTAAAATTTTAAAAATTTAAGTATATATTTAATCCGAAGATGAATGTATACAAAGAACAAATTTTGAAAACATCAAACATCACAAAGTTGCTCAATAAGGATTACCACTTGTATTACTACCAATTGTAAGAAAACAATGGTATATGAAGATATCACAAGTTAGTAATTGCAACGAGACATAGGTCAACTTTCTTTCAAAGAAGCATATGAAGAAGGCTTAAAAACTAAGCACCATGCTTCAAATGCATTTTTCACAAAGTCAACTATTGCAAGTAAACACATAAAAATCATAGTTGATTTGATCAGAATCAAAAAAAATTATTCAAATTAAAATCTTGAGATTAAATTGATCACTAAAGAAGTACCAATAATCTCAAGTTTCAATTTAAACACAAATAAGGATTAATTAATGGATATTTGTGATATGAGCTTGACATACCACATAGATGCTAGATAAACAATTATATCAATTCTAAATGGTATTTCTCAAATATTCACACTTTATGAGTATTTAAAATGCACAAAGTATAATATTCCCCCATAATATGATAATCCATTAATTCTCCAAAAGAACCACAATAGAATTCAATAAAACGAATAAGATCAAATAAGACTAAAAAACTACACAATCAATAAATGAGTGTGCAATGCATCATACACATATTAGTCGATAATGAAAGCTAGGTGTGCTAGAAATAAATTCATAGCACAATTAGCAAGCAATCAAGACATGCTAGAATATGAAATATAGGCAGGACAAGATAGAAATAAACTCTACACATGCTAGAATAAGCATAAACTCTAAGATAAACATAGATACAAAACCTACACATGCAAAGAGCTATGAACTTTCATAATTGATAGAATCCAGAACTTCCAGGTTCCGTAGAAGTTGAGATATTGAGGCATCCAGAAGGACTTATGGAATTCGAAACATCTGGATTGAGTCCAGAACCTCCGGGTTCTGAAGGACAGAAATTGTGTAAAGCAATAAATCTAACACAATGATGAAGAATACGAATTTAAAATATTGTAATAGAAAATTTCCTTCATAGAGTGACATTGAATAGATAATAATTATATTTACACATAACTTGGTTCTTTAATCAATTAGATAAATCTCCAAATAATTTTTCAAGTCTCCAATATTCTTCATTTCACCTAGTGATCAATTTTGAGATTTTTGATCCCCAATATTGTTGGGTCCTAAGACATTAGTCACAATAGGCTTGGTAACCCAAATGGTCTTTTTCTTCTTCAAGTCACTTTGAGTACCAATCAATTTGGTAAATACATTGCCAATTTTATCATTTCTAATTAAGTAATTGTTATTGATGATTTGAGGCTTAGAATTGATACCTTAGGAGCATGACGAAGACAAACTTGAGGCTTATCACCTTGATGACTATTTGTTTGATCTCTTCGCTTATATGATCTTGAAATGGCTTAGGGCCTCTTCTTTTAATGTTGGTCATCATGATGAGAATTTTATTTATATTTTAATGATGAAGGAGCTTCTTCTTTCATAGACTTCTTATCTTCTTATTCTTTGATCAAGGATCTTTTCTTCTTCAAAAGGCAACACCGAACATGATGACCCTCTTTCTTGCACTTGAAGCAAGTCATGAGTACGGTGGTCTTCTTTTGACCTTGACTCTTGTTCTTGGCATTGATGGACTTGTTCTTGTTGTAATTGAATCCAAGTCAACTTTTATCTTTTGGATGGCTTTGGTCAACTAGCGTCTCATTAAGAGTGGTCTTCCCTTTAAAGCACCAAGTCAAATATTTCTTTAAAGAATTGACTTGATTCTTGAACTCCTTAATTTCCTCTACAATGTTAGTTTCACAAGTAGAACTAGAGAAGATAATTTTGTTAGAGCAATAAGGAATAGATAATTCATCATTGGATATAGAATTTTTATAAGATGATTTTTTAGGACTAGCACATGTTAAATCTACATCATGCAAAGAATGTATGCTATTATCCACATGAGATTCATATGATTTTACCTTTGAGAGAATTACCTCATGAGCTATTTCTAGCTTGGTATGAGAAGCAACAAGATTTTTATGAATGCACAAAAACTTATCATGATTTTCTTATAGTTCCACATATTTTCTAGTTAGCTTTTTAATTTGAGCTCTTATCTCAATATTTTGTTTCTTTATAGATGCTACATGAGAAATAGAGTTAGAAGCATAAGTATCATCAATAGGAGAAATAGTGGATTTATCCTTAGATAAAGCATTGCAATTATGACATGATATTTCTAAATCCACTAGTGGCATAGAATCTAATTTATCAATCAAATAAATATACTTAACTTTAAGATCTCTAAAAAAAAATTAGATAAAGAATTATGAGATTCTTCAAGTTTTTCATATTTCACATTTAAGGACTTAAGTTCCTCAATTTTCTCTATGAGGTATTCCTCTTGCCTCTCGAGGTTTTCCTCTTGGCCTTCTATTATGCACATGCGTTTGATCATTTTAGACATATCTTTTTTACTCAAAAGATTAAACCCGAGACCATTACTATCACTAGCATTAAAACTAGCATCATCAAAATTAACCTTATTTACCGCTCTCTTTTCACGTATCGCTATAAGGCACAATGGAGCATCGGAGCGAGGGGATGAGCATCTTGAGAAAGTGGATACTTCACTTCCAAGTTAAGGATAATCCATGCTATAATATCCATATAGATGATATGCATAACACATCCTCCTTGATCTTCTCTTAGGTGGACTTTTCTTCTTGAATTTTCTTGAGGCTTTTCCATCTAAGCTTTGTCTCAAGTAAGCTTCTATTTCCTTCAAAATATTCGTCTCACAAATACTAAAGGAAATAGATTCATTATAATGAGGATGATTAACCATATCATCATGATAAATAAGCAAATTTGCACTAGATGATATGCAAGGGTTAACAACACAAGTTGATATAGAAATTTCATTGCAAATATTGTTAAAGTCCAAAGAAAGAATCGAACACTTACTAATAGCACTCACCATATTATTACCTTGATCAGAAGGATTCAATTTGTGAGGTGGATGACAAAAATATATCCTTATGCACCCACTAAGGTTTTACTGCTAACAGGGATTCCATCCACTACAGAGGCCCCCTCTTGTGCCACTTAACCATCCACTAGTGCGTATAGAATATGAAGGACAACTAATTATTTGGCCAGACCGTACCTATATAAACCTCGTGGTTGTGCTGTTATGCCGGGTAACAGGCTTTACAAACCGGTTCTTAGGATCCCCCACAGGAATAACAACAGACCTGTTATGTAGCACCACCTCAAACTAGCCATCCAGTTGGGATCCCTATACCATGTTACTACAAGATTACCATATCCAAGTTCTCGTTGTATAGACATTAGTGCAGATTAATCTTTACCCCTACTATAATAGCACTAGCACATCTACCCTTTATTTCCTATGACTCATCAATGGCTACAAGGAATGTCACACAAAATCTAGTAAAACCCTAACCATGAGATTCCGTATTAAACAAGCATGCATCTAGAAAAATAAAAGCTATATTGTCCTACAATAGTGTCAAAGTGGTCAAGGACACTTGCCTTTGAATGCAGGTTGATCAAAATCCTCAAACGCCTGGTCCTGCAAGCTCACACACTGCTCGTCTTCTAAAGCAATCGCGCACACCAAAAAACAAACAAACATAACAACTAAGAACAGTACACAAAATAGAGGCAAAGCACTATAAAAAGGTTACTAATGGACAATACATGATGCTACGATCACGTGAGCATAAGAATCATCTAAATCGGAGCTCGTATGAAAAAGTTGTGATGGTTTTAATCTACAAGGGCTTTTCTGAAAAAATTATAGGGGCTAAATTGCAAAAATAGAAAGTTTCATGGACCTATATGTAAAATTTAGGGACCTATTTGTAATTATACAAAAGTTCAAGGGCCTAAAGGTAAAGTACAAAATTAACAAGGGCATATTTATGAAAATAGAAAAGTTTGGGGGCCTAAATGTAAAATTTCCTAATTTCAGGGAATAAGGGATTTTTTTACTGAAAAACCTATTTATTGCATCAGTTGGCTGACTGGGCTCGGGTGGGCTGACGTGGCAGCTTACGCGGCTGCTGACTCGGCCCAAGAGCTGACGTGGCGCCTACGGGGCTGCTGACAGAGACGATGGACCGGCACTGTCGGTGACACAGGAACCAGGGGTCCCCGAGTCCCGAGGCCAGAACAATAAAGTGCCACGTGATGCCCTCCCGCAGGGGTTATCTCCTCGAGGTACGAGAAGACCAAGTCCCGAGAGAGGGTGCTCGGGGCCATGAACAGTGGTCCCCGAGTACCTGAGTTCCCCGATGGCCCGAGAAGATCAAGTACCGGGAAGAGAGTGCTCAGGGCTGTGAACAATGGCCCCCGAGCACTCAAGTCCCCCGACGACAAGAAAGCCCAAGTACCGGGAAGGGAGTGCTCGGGGCTGCGAACAGTGGCCCCCGAGCACCCGAGTCCCCCGAGGACCCAAGGGAAGTCAATTCCGAGAGAGAGTGCTCGGAGCCATGAACAGTGGCCCCCGAGCACTCGGTTCCCCAAGGACCTGAACAGTTAGTTCCAAGAGAGAGTGCACGGGGCCGTGAACAGTGGCCCCCGAGCACTCAGTTCCCCGAGGACTAAGAAAGGGCATATCCGGGAGAGAGTGCTCGGGGCGGCGAACAGTGGCCCCCGAGCACTCGGTTCCCCGAGGGCTTGAGAAGTCCTTTGCCGGTGGCCCCCACAGGGGCCTAGCAGTAAGGTGTCAGCTGGTGAGAGGCCCGATGCTGCATTTAAGAGGGCGCGTGGCCTGTCACTTCCAACTGTTCCCCCTCACGCCTGCTGTCAGTTCCTGCCACAGCCTGGCAGAGAGGCGTGGGGATATTTAATGCACAGGTCCTCTCGCGCGACATCCGGCGGGCCTCGGGATAACATCGTGAAGCCCAAGGCGCCCCACCTGCCGCCCTGCTATGTCAGGCTTGCTCTGACCAGGCAGGCACGCCGGGCTGCTCGGTGGCTGCCCGGTGGGCCCTCCCCGTGGCGCCCGTTGAAGAACGGCATGATATCGAACAAGACCGGATGGGGCACATTTTCAACCCTCCCCGTCACCTCGCGCAGCAGCCCATGATGGTTGCTTTCCATTTATGGTGCCTTGGAACTCGTGCCATCCTTTCTGGGCATGCTACTGCCCCAGCGGGTATTTAAGCTAGGCGGGCTCCCCGGAGAAAGACAAGTTGGACAACAACGAAGCCAGAAGCGTAGATCAGCTGAAGAACAAGGAGTACGAAGCTCTAGACTAGACAAATATTCTTGTAACCCAGCAAACACTCAGAGAGATATTCTCAGAGCATTTATAGCATACACACAGGAGTAGGATATTACGCTTAGTGCGGCCTGAACCTGTCTAAAAATCCCCTGAGCATTTACTACTTCCTGCATCCGATCATCCCATTCCACCTGCATCTCATTTACGCCCATTTATTTCACCTGCAAAACGGATTCAGAATCATCCCCCCGGCCGAATCTCAAAGGGGGGCCCTCCGGATCCCCGCTTGAGGAGTTCACCCTCCGACAGGCACCATGGACTGAGTCCACTGGTCCTTGGTGGACCAAAAGGGTATGGGGCTCGGTTGATCTAATCTGGGTCGTCGGTGGGAGATCCAATGGCTCTCGGCAGTTAGGGAGGCAGCGGTGGCGGCAGCGGCTGGCGGACAGCGGCGCCGCTGCAGGTTTCGCTGAAGCATCGCCGGTGAAGCGCAATACCGAGCTACGGTCTACCAAACGCGACGGGAAATAGCGCAAACGAACGAGATGCAGGCGGGGTTCTCATCGAGGGCTTTATGACGGTCGGCGGTGACTCTGCGGTGGTCGGCGACGGAGAAGAGCGGCAGCGGAGGTCGGAGCTCGATGAGAACTCAGCTACGGCGACGAGGAGGCGAATCCGAGGATCGGGAAGGCTTCGTGGGGGACATGTAGTGCCGGAGAGATGGTCAATTGGCTGCGGGATGCCTCGGTTAGGGCTGACAACAGCGAGGTGGCGGCGGGACTTACTGGAGCTCGATGGGAAGGCGTGTGCGGCGGCGGAGAAGCGAAGCCAAGGGGTGAAACGGGATCCCCGTGCTTCGGTGAAGCTGATGACGGCCTCAGACGTGTCGGGGAGAGCTTGGACGCGGCAGACGACGCTCGGTGACGGCAGCAATGGTGGCTCGGTTTCTTGGCGAAAGGGAGTGGGAGAGGAATGGGGCAGCGGCGCACTGCAAGGGCCAATATGTAGGCGTGCGCGTGCAGGCGGTTGCGGAGTTCGTGGGCGCGGAATTGGGGGTTGTGCGCTGGCAAAATCGGGTGAGCAGCGCGACGATTGAGGACGCGGGCGCGAGCGTAGGAGCGATGACGAAGCTGACATGAGGGGCCCGACTGTCAGCGAGAGAGAGGGGAAAAGATCGGCTAGGCTGAATAGCTGGGCTAGGCCGCGCTAAAAATCAATCATCACATCCTATGTCGCGGTCATCGGCTCCTCTGCCTCGTTGCGCTTCCGACCTCTCCAAGTGCGTGCTCGTGTGTCGTGCGTGGCACGGTGGTATTGGCCGTGAGGGTCGGCCTAATCGTGCTGAGCACACATGGCATGGTGGTCGTTCATGGCGCTGGTGTGCTCGGCTGGGGCTGCGTGCTCCACTTATGCCCAAGCCGTGCTAGCACTACAGGTGCTTCTCTTGTGCCATCGTCACCGTTTTGACACCGCGTCTTGCTTTGGTGGTCAGCTCGATAGCACAATGGGTTACTCGTCGGCCGGATCTGCGCACCTAATGGCGTGGTGGGCAGCTCAGCGACTCAGTCGACGGCTCAATGGGCGACCCATTGGCGCGGTGGCCGGTCCGTCGGCAGTTCTAGGGTGGCTGTAGGCCCTCTCCACCCCTGTGCTCGCCTCTTGGCCCTCATCGCTGTCTGTGCTCATCCCCTTACCACAAGATTGGTATACTCTCCCCCTGATCGGGCCCGCAAGGAGCTCGACGGCATGGTGGTGGCCTAGGGTGGCGTGTGTGTGGAGGGGGTGGCTGCCTTTGTTTGAGCTGTCGCGGGGTTTTGCCTGCGGCTTGTTGTGGCCCGTGCCACCTTTTGTGCAGGTTTCTAGGGTGAGGAGTCGCGAGAGAAAGCTCTGCTCGGCTTGCCGGTGCCAATGTCGTTGATGTCCTCGGGCGTCATTCCCTCACTGGAGGTGACATTATCGCGTTTCCTTCTCTCTGGATACTTCTTCGGGTGAAAATTCTGCTCGGGTGTCCGGATGGGCGACGGTGGCATTGTTGTCATTTCCTTCCTGAAGGCGTCGCTTCGAGAAGCCCCTGCTCTCTTTGTCTGATCTGTCAGCTTCTTCTGTAAGTTTTTAGCCCATACGTCCTAGTTTTACAACGGCTCTTCATTTTGGATTAGCGATTCACGACAGTGTTTTGACCCAATGCGCGCTCCTCCGAAGCGTCGTGCTGCTGACTTGTGTGACAGAGAGGTATGGCGTGAAAGCTGGGCTCCGCTGACCAAGTTTATGAGGGGAAAGAGAGGTGTGGCGTGAGAGCAGGGCTCCATCGATCGAGTTTGTGAGGGTGTTTGTTGTCCAGTCAGTTAGCTCACAAGTTGAGTTGGTTGGTCCAGTAATTTGTCTGGTTATATCTTTTGGTGTGAACGTCGTCTGTTGAGCTAAGATTGTATTGCCGTCATGGGGTTTTAGTGCGGGTTTTTTCTCTCTTAAACCGTGCATTTGCTTAGGTTTCGGGTCTAGTTTCCACTAAAAATTAGATCAATTCTCTTCTTTTTTAATTCAAGCTCGGCTTGAGCTCTAGCTCACAGTGTTTCAAAAATCCTTAGAAACAAAAAAGACAGGTGCTTATGGAGCATCACTACTTATCAACAAAAACAGATACTGGGTGTCCTTTCATCTCGTGAATCACATTCCGGCTTCAAAATAACCTAGATTACCATCCAAATCTTATTGTTATTTGTAACCGGAGGATCCGGTGGAAGAGCATTTCTAAATCACGCATTATTACGCGTTTTCTAAATCGCCAGATTACACAACTGATCAAGGATGAGCCTTCCACTAGGCCTAATTTTGCGAGAAGATGTCTTATCTTTCACGAACCCATATGCCTTTAACAGCTTGTTTGGGATCGTCTCTTGTTGTAAATGTTTTTTTGTACTTAGCGTGTCGGGCTATCTTCTTCTAAAAGATACAACGGGCAGCTCTCTCCTCCCGGTTCTTAAAAAAAAAAAAAGCAAAACCACCAACTGCAATTGAAGATTGGTGGATTATTAAAATTATGTATATCATCACCATGCATTGGAATACATTGCAAACCAAGGGTACATTTGATCGCAGTCTAAACGCATCTCCCCAACGGGCAAGTAAAAAACTAATCACCAGTGGTTTGTTTGGACGCACAAAACATGTACAACATGCGGTACTACTAATAAACCCTTGATCAAACCAGCCTCGTAGACTTTGTTAATTAAACAAATAAGGGCATCTACCACTAAACTAAAAGAAAAGAGGATTCCTACGAACTAAGTCCTTCAAAAAATAGCCCTATTAAATTATTCACGTTCATCGATCTTCTATTGGGAGATTTTCTGACATGTGTAAGTTACGTTAGAGGAACCCTGTCCCTCTATTATGGGTATAATTGAATTGGATATGGGTGAATATATCTTATCATGTATCCTATTTCATAGTTTTTTCTCAGACTTAGAGTTAGCCATGGATAGTGCCGGATAGTTATTTATTCATTCTATATCATATATTATATTTTTTCTCAGAGTCGGAGCAGATAGTGCTGTAATCTTTCGATTAGTCAGACATATGAATTTTTTTTACTTCATTTACATCCCCACATAGTATATTAAAGAATATAAGGGTGTAATCAAAGTGAGTATATAAGGTGATCTTTGAAATGTGAAAATAATAGTATTAAATATTTTATATTTATAGATGTGCGACAATCTACCTATATATTATCATATTTTTAAATAAAATCATAATATATTTTCTTGTAACTCATATCATTTAGATACTTCGAACGGATACAAGTTATCTTGTATTTTATCTTAATTTTTTCTCAAATTCAGAATCAAACATGAATAGTTTGGATAATTATTGTTACATCTTATATTTGCTTCCTAAACCTTCCGTTGATCGTTGGGTTGGAAACTATCCTTATTATTTTCAACCTAACCCACCAACTAATAAGTAGAAAATGCTTTTCTTCTATCAGACTCGGTAAAGAAAATACCGATGAGTTTATCTATGAGTGTTCGTTTGATAGTTAGGGGAGCTATCTAGCGCGTATGCCAATTACCATGCAAATGTACAGCCTTTAAGTACAATACGGTGGTTCAAATTGATTAGAAAAAGTCCGAGCCCGACCTGATTTCGGCTTGCCCAGGCCGGCCTGTTGGCTGCTGTGGATGGACCTCGACAGCAGTTTAGAGCCCAAAAACAATTAGGCCTAGTTCGAGCGTGCCTAAAACATTAATTTTAATTATATTAACTTGTAAAATTCATCGTGAGGCATAAGCCTGGCCCACGCCCCAATTTTTTTTATATTTTTTTCTTTATATTTTCATGGATACACGACGCTTTCAAAAAAAATAACAGATCTAACCTATCATCATCCGTTGAATGGGATGACGCTTTCAAAAAATAACAGGTCTAACCTACCATCATCTGTTAAATGGATGATGACAAGTTCTCATCTATTGAATGTGCGAGATCTTGTGAGCCCCAACGGTCAACGAATTAAATAAATAGAGAGAGCAAGATCTTGTCCATTCAGAAAGCGAGACTTTATTCTCACCCGTTGAATAGGTGAGACTTTTGTGGTGTCTCCGTCATACGGGTCCACCCAAAAGGTTTCGTCAGTTGAGGGACGAGATCTTTTGGGTATTTAAACTGGCGCGGTCGGCCCTGCCGACATCATACGTCTCCTTTATTTCCCACTAAGCCGAGAGGAGAGGAGGGGAGGGGAGGGGAGATAGAGAAATTGTGTAGCAAAGCCCTACCAGAGAAAAAAATTATACTTTTTTTCTCTGAATTATTTATAAACCTAGTAGGATGGTCACTAGTGTTAGGTTTTGACATAGGTTAGATGCTGGATCTATGTTTTTTTACAATATGATAGGATAGTCACTAGATGTAGGTTAGAATGTAGATCTAATTTTAGAATTAGGGTTTGATATAGTTTAACAATTAGATCATGTTTATACGTATATTTTAGTAATTAGATATAGTATTTAGACATATGTTAGGTATTAAATATAGGTTTTAGACATAGTATAGTCATAACTGATGTGGTAGATGTAGGATTTAGAGGTGTTTGATGTATGGCTCAGAAATATTTTGTTGCAGCATAGATTACATGTTGGGCTATGTTTGTAATGAATTTTCTAGTGTAGATGTATTTTATATAATTATTTATATTTTATTGCAATAATGTTAGGGTTTTTTCGATGGTTACTAGGTATGTCGGATATGTGGTAGTTTAAGATTTTTTATGGGGACAATAAAATATTATATAGTCTGAAAGGGGTAGTATTGTCTATATTTCAGTCATGGACAAGGGTATCTCCAAACCTATACACAAAAGTGTCGGGCACTTGCTTGTCTGATTGATGCGGAGTTTCAAAATAGACCCCGAGATTTAAAAGATGATCATTAATATTGTGGGCAACTGTTACAGAGAAGGTATGTACTGGGAGGTGTTCCCGCTCTAGGAAGATGAACTGTGAAAGAGGTACTTGCAGGATGTTGTGCACAGAGATTGGCCTCCAATATTGTTTGTGCAATGAAAGAATAATGAGACAGTTGGGGAGATGTATGGTGAGGGGTATGTGAAGTGTGAGGAACCGTCCAAATAGTATTCTAATTAATCATCAGGAGGATCATTATTCATAATCACAACCTCGACGATTAACCCGAATACCATTCCGGTAGTCCCGGCACGTGTTTGTGCCCAGGATCAGAACACATGCCTTCCAACCCAAATATCACAACACAGTTTAATAGAGAGCAAGTAATTAAACTGGATTACAATTATTAAACATGCAACTGCTTCCACAATTTACAACAAAAGAAGAACAGCAACAACTAAGCAGCGGAAGAAAAACCTATACAACAAAAGAGTATGGAGCCGTATGCCCTTAGGCTCCATACCAAAAGCGTCGGAGTTCGGAGTAGAATGTGGTACTCCTGCCCGCCACCCGGATCGGCAGGCAAAAAGTAGCCGAAAACCGCCTCTTCCTCGCTGACCTGTGAACCTGAAAGCAACTTAAGGGCAGCACCCTTAGTACGAAGGTACTAGCAAGTCTTACACAGTATGAGTATATATATATTCTCGACTCCAAGGATCATGCATTTAAAGCTGTAGCAAGGATTAAGACATGTTTAAGTTCATTAAGCGGTAAGCAACCTAGATTCTAGGTGTAAGCAACTAACTTAACCAACCACCAACTCAAACCCTGCCAACCAACTGACCATAACAGATATGTAAACAACAAGTGTATAAAAGTAAACCAATACCACCAAATCACCGACCACAAACCGACCAAACCACCCAATCCAACCATGCCACAACCCACATCGAAACTCTACGACCAAAATATGGTCGCTCGGTGGAGATAAGCAATAGCGATGCTCATGACCGAGAGCGCGGCAGTTCGAACTGATTATACACCCTGCAGGGGGATACTCCTGGACCCACACGACACAGGGACCATACGGCTTGTGCCACCCGCTAAGATGCGCACAAGGGGGTACCCGTGACAACCTTTCCCAACCAGGCCCAACCATGTGGATCAACCATAGCTCGGCGAGGCGGTATTAGAACTACTCCTCGAGCAAACTAATACCGCTAAAAGCCCGGACTCAAACCGGACTCACACCGTCTATGACGAGGCCCACATGACCACGTCTGCGAAGGTAATCGGCTTGCCTACCATTATATCAGCATGTGGTGAGTAAGGTAAGTGCTAAAGCCGACTACACCGATGATCGGTGCTTAACCGGTGCAAGCGGTCTACGGTGTCCGGGTTCCCTTCCCGAACTGCCTGAGGACTCCTCGTGAGCAGATGACACCCCTAACACCGCCCACACCTCGTCTCAACTCACCACTCAACAACCGACACATCATCAACATAACCACAAATGTGAACAGGTAAAAAGCCCTAGGCTCGCGACAACGGTGGACGCCGTCGTCGACTTCTACCGGAAAGCCTAAGTACCACTAAGCATAGCGAACTAAAATCAGACTGCGACGACACCACTAGGCTCCAATGGAATAACACATGACACGTGACCGAAATAGAAGAATGCATAGGCATAGGTTCTACCCAACTCGGAACCCGACACATGTAATGTATACATAAGCGTAGATAACATATTAGATTTTCAAGTAGACACGGTGCAATATGATAGATGCTTGCCTTGCTGCCCTAGCTGCTGCTCACAGCTACCCGAGTCACGATCACCACTGCGGGAACCTCCGGGTACAGCCCCGTTCGCCTCGTTCGCCGGGTCGAAGTTCCCTAAAAGAATCACGCATGCAATGTAATGAATATGAATGACATGCAATGAAAGATGCTTCACTGTAAGACAGCAGCGGAGATGCAATGCACTTATGCCATGAGTTAAAAGCCTGAAGGATCTCCTTATTTGAATTATTGTTTAACATTTAACAACTTATTAATCCTCAGTAAGCATTTCATAAACCCTAGCATTTTTAATGAACATGGCATAATTTAACAAGATTAACAGAATTTGATTTACCAATTTTGGACTCATCAAAAATTGTTTATGAATTATTAAAGATTAAACACATTCGTTAATTGAATAAAATTAATTATACCTTTCACAACACCTAGTATTTTTCATGTGCAGAGTATGATAATACAAGGCCAAAAAAATTAGATTCATCAATTTTGGAAACACCAAACTTTAATTAGGAATTATCAAAGCCTAGACATAATCTATTAACTCAATAATTCACAGCACATATTTCATGGCCACTGGCATTTTTAATGGACAGATCATGACACAACAAAACCAACAAAATTGGTTTTAGGAATTTTGGAGCTCTACACAATTTCCTATGCACTTTTCAAGTTTTCAGCCGATTTAACATTAAACAAATATTCTAATTCGCATTTTCCGGAGTTTTCCCGATTAATAAAAATGCCCGAAATACTTTTTGCACACCCGGCCGGTTAGCCACTGAGGCTGACAGTGGGCCCGGTGGGTTTGACCCGGGTCAAAATTGACCCGCGCCCAGTACCCCACGCCGGCGGCTCGGGCGACGTCGCCGGCGGCGAACGGCGGTCTGAACGGCTCGGCCGAAGGTGGCAACAGCACCAGCACGAGCACGTGGTCACGGTGGGGGTACATGTCGACGCCGGTGATGGCCGGAGCACGGCGATCGGCGGCGAGGGGCAAAACCAATCCGGCGGCGGCACGGCTTTGACGCGCCGAAGGCGAACGGCGACGCAACAGACTCAGGTGAGGGCAGCTATAGCTTCTACGAGGGCGCGTGGACCAAATGGCGCGGCCCAACGCTGAAGAACTCGACGGTGGCACGGCCGGCGGCGAGAGCTATGGTGCGGCGGCAGCCGGTCGTCGCGGACTCACGCGCCAGCGACGGGACGGAGGGAAAGCGGCATGCGCAAAAGGTGTACAGGAGTATGGGGAAGCTCACCGAGCGCTTCACTGGGCCGAAGAAGCAGCAACGAGGCAGCTCGACGGTGAGGTGCGGAGGGAGGCCGCCGGCGCCGAGGAAGACGGCACGAGCTCGCCAAATTCGACCGAGAGGGGAGGGGATTCGCACGGAAATTAGTTGGAGAGGCTCCGACGATCCCTCTTTGCGCTTCTCGCGGCTTGAGCTCGAGGGAGCTTGCCGGTGGCGCGTCGGATTTGGCCGGCGGCGCGGCGCAAAGCGGCTCTGCTCTGTGGTGCGCTGGGCGACAGGGAGAGAAAGCGAGGGAGAGAGAGAGGAGCCACGAGAAAGCGTCCAGGGGGGGGGATTAAGGCCGACGACGCATCCACTCGAACGTTCGGCCGGTGACTCGACGGCGTGCTGGGTTTGCCGGCCACCAAAGTCAACAAAGCCAGCACCGCCCTCTGGAAGCAGCGCGGCTGAGTGAGGAGGGAGGATGACAAGCGGGTCCCGCAGGAACAGTAACCGCCAGGCAAAATATCTCCACCACTTTAGCCAACTATTTTGGAGGTCTTACTGTGGTCTAAAATTTGTGGAACAAATTTTGTTGGCTTCTATAAATCATGAACAATCCATTTTACTTTGTTTGACCCAAAAAGCTGGCACCAAACTCAAATGAAAATTCTCCAAAGAGGCAAGCTTTTCAAACTTGTGCTGATTTTTATGCTTTGAAAACAATCCCCAAAAATTTGGAAAAATTCATTTATATTCTCCTCCAGGCACCTACTAATTTCTAAAATTATTTCCAACTCTATGTTGTATAGCAATATTGTGAGTTGCTTAACAACGCATCAACTAATATTGATTTTTACAATTTGCTAAATTGAAAATTGCATGCCTAAAATTGCTCAAAACCATTAAACATGATGTTAATGATACTCATGATGCTTAATTATCTAATTAAGGATTTTGGGCTGTGACATGAAGGAGGAGGGTGCTGAGGAAGAGTATGAGGAGGATGTCGATCCAGATAGGGCACATTCACCAGATTATTCGAATGAACTTACCGATGAGGTAGATGAAGGAGAACGAATCCCTTCTCTAATTGAACAGATAGAGCGGGATAATCATGAGGCTAACGAATCCTCTGAGTATGACATCTCAGATAATGAGGTTGATGCTTCGGTTCCCACAGATTGGGACAATCCCAACTTCAACAACCTTGTGGTGAAGGAGGGGAACCAACTAGCTTGGGTGTATATACAGAATGAGGTGACTCAAAGTGCTATGTATCCTTACCAGTCAGGCCATGAATGATGCTGTGACTCAATGGGCGACATCGCTTTGACGACAATTTTATGTTGTCAAGTCAAGCAAGAAGGGATATGATGTCAAGTGTGCGAATGAGGATTGCATATGGTGGGTGCATGGTTTCAAGGGGAAGTGAGTTGATTATTGGGAGGTGTCGATTACAATCGAGCACACTTGCATGATGGACGAACTTGAGCCCAGTCACAGGAACATAACCTCATCCTTTGTCCTCAATGTGATGTACGCCTAGATTGTGAACAACTTGAACTACGAACCAGAGTCCATAATCAGGCAAATTAAGGAGGAATACAAGTACACTATCAGCTATAACAAGACATGGAAGGTGAAGAGGAAGGCAATCGATATGAGGTTCAAGACCTACGAAGTGTTGTATGAGAATTTGCCACATTTATTGCAGACCATTGCTCGAAGGAATCTGGAGACATATTATGACATTGATAGTACTCATTGTTGTCCAAACCTAGCAAGTACGTCCTAAAGCGATGTTTTTTTTTACAATAGGACATGTATTGAAGCTTTCTAACATTGTCAGCCTATCTTGTGCATCGACGATACTTTTGTTACTGGCAAGTTCACGGGATAGATCCTAACTGCTATTAGGGTCTATATGAACAATCAAGTTCTGCCGTTGGCCTTCATATTTGTGGAGGGTGAGAACAACAGCAGTTGATATTGGTTCTTGTATCGTGTGAGGATGATAATTATTTGTGGCCAGTCAAACGTGTGCATTATACATAAGAGACATGCTGCGATGCTCAGGGCGATTCTAGATCTGCAAAATGGAATGGACGATGGCTTGATTGGACATGTGTGGCCAGATCTATAGAGTAAGTGGTGCATGAGGTGTTTGGGTGCAAAATTCTTCTGCTAGTTCAAGAACAAAAACCTCTTGAACATGTTCAAGCGGTTGTGAAGTTAGAACCAGCAGTAGAAGTTTGATGCTCTTTGAAAGACATTGGATGAGCTGACAAAAAAGTAAACGCAAGTGCAGGGAGGCCCATGAGGGGGCTGGAGGACGAACTAGTACCTCTTGAGTCCCTGCAAAAGGACAATAAAGCTGGCATCACGTGAAGGACTGGTCATCTACCAGGTCATTTAACAAGTGGATTGAGAATGAGCTGAAAAAGAAGTGAGCTATTCTCTACAACACAAATGGGGCTAGGTACGATATTATGACTACAAATTTAACAAAGGTTTACAATTAGATGATAAAAGGTGTGAGGGGGTTACCGTTGGTGGGGATTATAAAGTTCATACTTCAAGGGACATGCAAGTATTTCAAAGACTGCTATGTAGTAGCACACACGGCGTGGAATAATGATTTATGGGACGAAGATGACTAAGCACATGAAAGAAAAGATGGAGAAGGCAAAGATGCACCGGTAAAGATCATGAGAATTGCACAACACAGATACGGAATTCTATGCAGAAACAAAAAAATGAGAGAGGGCAAGCATGAGAAAGTTATCCACGAGTGCACCATCTTCGATGATAGATGCGTTTGCACTTGCTACAAGCCGATGCTACTGCATAAGCCATGCTCCCATGTGATTGTTGCATGTGCTGTGAAGGGTATAAGGACTCAGACGTATGTCTCTGACTACTTCAAGAAGGAAGCTTTGTTCAACACTTGGAATCATGAATTCTACGGTTTTGATATTTATGGTTCTTTCATGAAGGAACCTGGGCCCAATTGTGTGTTCATCCATGATCCCTCATCCATTGATACACCACTCAATCCTTAGCTCTCTCAACTGCAATGTCTTCCTCAGCTCCACCAAGCCCACCCAAGAAACATTGAAAGATTTTCATCCCTAGGAGGGTCAAACCACTGATGTGCTTTTGTGGCGACTCTTGTAGGCTTCGCGAGTCCTAAGATATCTTCTACACATATGGTCTACACTTCTTCATGTGTGCCAACTACCAGTACGACAAGTCTCGATATGGACTGTACGAGTACCCATTGGTATAGCGACATAGATAACTTATGTGATGCTTTTCATATGATTTCATGCACTGTCTTACTAATTTCTCATCTTCTTTCATTTGTCTAATCTCCTACACATATCTGTGACTTCATAAAATGGCTCGACATGGAGCAAAATGAGCACTAAAAACATTGAGTCGTGAGCATGCGGCCGAGGAGCAAAGCGTATGAACGCTGGGAGTATGAGCAACAGCACGAAAAACTATGACTAAAGCGTCAGGAGGAGCAGCTCATGAGGAAGACATGGAAGGAGCATGCCATGGCTGAAACACGCGAATCAGAGAGGGAAAGGAAGCGGGAGAGAACCCATCACGCTAAGGTGCGGGGCCCTGAAGCTATACGAAAGGGAAAATATCCAAGGTGCACTCAGTAGAGAGCATCTATTGTAACTCGGTATTTTTTTATTCCCTAAGACATGTTAGGATTAGCAGCGGCACGTTATTAGGTTAGTCTTTAGTCGTATCGTGCATGCCAACATTTATTGTCGTCATCTCTTTATGATTAGGATCCTTTCGCGCAGCGATGATAAACCTAATGTTCCATGTAATATTTGTCAGTGTATGTAACCTTCCTACCGGGTTCTATGCTAATAATGCTTCACAATTATAATTATTAAAAAATAGATTTTATATCATCCCAACATAACTTCATTACAAAATTACTCATACAATTTTACATTCAAGAATAAACAAATGTCGATAAATTTACATCGAACCAAAATTTTTAAAACAATAACCACTATCAACAACTATTTACATAACTAACATTTCTCGCCGAATAAATATGTACTATTTTTCAAATTCCCATATAAAAAAGTTAAATTATAAAAAATTATATGCACATATTGCCCGTTCAGTGGGCAAAATCAATTTCTTACCCGCTGAATGAGCGACATAAAGATCTCGTCCGTTCAACAGGCGAGAGCAAAATCTCGCTCGCTGAACATACGAGATCTTACTCTTTTTGGTTATTTAATTCAATAACCGCCAGGGCTCACAAGATCTCGCCTGTTCAACGAGCGAGACCTTGTTCTTCCTGTTGAACGGACGACGGTAGGTTAGACCTACGATTTTTTTTAAGTGATTGTGTATTCTTGATAATATTGAAAAAATACAATATATATATAAATATAATTTCCCTGAGCCCTACCTAACTTTGTTGTTCAGTGAGATTATTGGACCGGGTCTAAGCAACCATTTTCGGCCTAAATCAAATCAGACTTTTCTTTGTCCCAGCCCGAGCCTAGCCCGGCCTGGCCCATGCTCAGTCTATTCTACGTATACGAATTCCTATCTATAGGTGGCTGCGGTTGGGCATGCGTGGGCAGGTTTGTTTGTGTCTTTTGCGCAGTGTGGGCTTAGCGCATGTAATAAGAGAACCTGAATTTAAACTGGGCCATATGGTATTCAATGGCAAACTACCAGCGGCATGGGCCACATTTTTCAAATGATGACGATGACCTGCAGCGTCCTTGTTCTAGGGTGTGCCAATTGCCAAGCTGCCAATTTGCCTCTTGACGCGGAAGGCCATGAGGCCCATTATTCAAGTTTCAACTGGGCACAGTGGGTTCATATGCACAGTGTTGGCTTAAGCCTCCAGAGGAGAGAGATGATTGAGAAATGACATTTTTTATTTTTATATTTTTAAATAAAAAATTAGAATTATATGTGCTTGTTCTGAAAAATTACAAATATAATCTCTTATCACCTGTTTGAAAAATTTTCAACGGGCGACATATTTAAAAAAAATATATCACATTCTAATACTCTCAAAATTCAAAAAATTATAGAAATAACCATGAAAAATTCTAAAACAATTTACATGGTGTAGAGGATGCTATATTTGAAAAATTTTAAAAAAATTCCATTACACAACATGAGTCTATATTTGAAAATTTTAAAAACTGACGCATATATTTGTAATTTTTTATTTAAAAACATAAAAATAAAAGTTTGTTGAGACACTGCTCCTCAGGTCGCGACCAGTGATGCTAGCTCCCAGAAAAGCTAGAGCGAGACAACAAGTCGTTGCGTCAGTGCCAACTTCATAAAAAAAAAACCTTATGATTTCCCTCCTCAACGTCTGCTCACCTCGCAAGCGTGAGAGCAGGACGTGACATTGGACCACGCGAGGGACTAGCGGACATTGACGTCCAGTGGAGGTCAAACTCGAGGACATCCAAGTAGGGATGCCACTCCAACGAGCCGTGTGGGCGCACTTGGTCGTCCAGGCATAGGAGGCTCCCCACCACATGCAAGGACATGGACGTGTCGTTGCAACAACTCTCCTCATCTCCCCCACACTCCTATATGGACCGATGACACCCTAAAAGGTATGGTTTGTGAAGGTTTCCAAACATTTTAACAAGGTAAACCTCAATAAATTTCTATCTATATGGTTGCACGTGCTTGAGGGGCCATCGTCTACATTGTTGGCGACATGATTCTAGGGATTGCAATGTGTTGGTGATATCACCGTGTTTGGCTTCCTTCTACATGGTTAGGGTTGGGAGCACTGAGTGAAAGCCCTGGTTTGGCCTCATATTGATGTTGGTGTCGGTGACGTCCTTAGGTGTCGTTTCCTCTTTGGAGACGGTACCGTGGTGCTTCCTGCTTTTTGGGAGGTTCTTCGGGTAAAAACCCAACTCTGGTTTTTCTGGATGGGCAACGGAGGCATCACTGGCATCGTACGCTCCTTGGAGACATCGTCTGGGTTTCCTTCCTCGTGTTTTTCTGGTGGCAGTTGGTTTGAGTCCTGCCTTTGGGCTATTTTACGGCGGCGTTGATCATCTCAGGTCTAGTTTAGCTACATAAATTGTATGGTATGCGGTGCTCTAGGCATAGTTTATTTAGATAGTTTGCCCACGGTGTTGTGATTTTGAGCTTTGTTTTCCTAAAACACTGAGTGTTGTGTGGTTTGTTAGCATGTTGGTCTCTTCTTCATATTAATATAATAGACAACTCTCATATGATTCATTTTAATTTTTTTTATCTAGAATATACTTTAGATTTATCAATGTGGCTACTCTAATGCAATAAAGTTTTGCACCTATGTTCCAATCCTAACAACTACATATGTAATTCTAGGAAAGGAAATTATGAAAATTAAATGTTACAATAAATAAGTGTAGAATGTAAATGAGTTAGAGAGTGAAAACTCGTCACAATGTTTTTTTTCGTTGTATAGGTGGATTGTCTCTCACCACTAGTTCACGTTAGAGCCACTAGTAAGGGCCAAACTCTTAGGTTAGATAACTCTGTGACTCTATCTGTTAGAACTCACCATACGCTGCTGTGGCTCATACCTGACACACCTAGATCTTGATCACCATGTTCACTAAGATAAGACTTCACCGCTCTGACACAGGCCACTCACCGCCATAAAAGTCGTCTAGGTATAGACATTACCAAGAGTAACAAGCGTAGGTCACTCACTTGATCCAACTCTAGACTAATCACCTAGTTAGATGCACACTAGGCATAGCACTAATCAAATCCTTAATCTTGTGCTAATTACCTTTATATTCAACTTCAACTCCAAAATGACTCAAACCCTCTCCACATGTGTATATGTCTTATGGTTGGAGTGAGCAACCTCAAATGGCAAGTGGTTGAGGTATTTATAGGGTCATGTCCAGAATTCCTAGTACATTATCATACGGTGACCTCACTGCATGCTATGATCCCTTTTTCAACGGTCCAAAATCCGACCGTTGGAGCCTTGTTAGACCTTACCGCATCACGTGTTGACCTTCTTCTCCGAAGCCTAAGACCTTCTAAAAATGAAGTACATTGCATCGCCCTATGATCACCACATCATGCGGTAACTTATCATTTGATCTTCTCAACTTGCAACCTCTTTGCAACTGATATAAAGTTTACTACCTCATGGGTCATTGTATCATATGGTGCCACTACATCATGCGGTGACTTCATCTACGAAAATTGGAAAAACTTTTGTAGCATCTACCCACAATCACCATATCATATGATGATCTCACTGCATCATGCAGTGACTAGGTTTATAGGGGAACGTGTCTAATTCGAAATAGTTCAAGTCCCGATCTTGATGTTCTTTATTTATTGATGTCTTGGGTTTTCATTCTGGTTTATTGGAGTCTAGTCAAACCTAATGTGTATCACCTACTAAGTAATTAACCTAAATACACTATATCAAACTACTAAATCCAAATCCCTCTTCATAGTACGAACCAAGAAAATAAACCTATCTACATAAGTGATGCTCTTAACACCATAATTACTTATCTAAACAATAGATCCTTATATTTTTATAAAGCTATTTTTTTGACCTTAATGATAACTCCTTTCAAATACTTGAAACCTCAAGTATATCACATAGTATTAATAAGACTAAACTTTGCTATAATAGTAAACAATGTTAGTCGTATTAACTATATTAATATTAATCATCAAAATTATATTTAACCAATGTTATGGTCATTGATTTTTAACTCATCTCACATCAACTCCGAGCTGTCCTCCAGATCCGAGTCCAGCCCCACGTGTAAGAGGGAGCAGCCGGAGGGGTCATCGGCATCCATGGTGCAGAGCTAGGTTGTTGCTCTAGATCCACTCAAGCTCGGCACGGATCGAACCGATATGTACCAAAATTGGTAGATCAAGTGGAGAAGAGGCAGAATAACTCATCAACGTCGAGGCAGCGAAATCGGTGGTGCTGGGAGGAGAGGACGAGGAAGATTCCGTTGCGTGAGAGAGAATGGGGAAGGAGAGCATTGCGGGAGGAGAGGAAGAGGACGAGTCAGTTTCTTTTTTCCTTTTTTAATTGCCTTGGTGGGTCCCACAAGTAAAGCCACACATTGTGACATGGATGCCCAATTTCAACTGACAACTGTAAGGCCTAAAATTTTTCTGGTGCCAGTTCAACACTGTAGAGGCCTAACTTTGTGTTTTTGTTAGGAAATCTGGAGTTTTACAATAAAATTTGGGTCCGTCTTGATCTCTAAAGATTTTGTCTTCTTAGAATATGCCTATATCTCTTGGAGATTGATTCTATCTCTTAGGGATTTTAGCACTATATATACAGGACAGCACCCCTTATTGTAAACACAGATAAATAAAGAATAGAGAGTCTTTCCCCTACATTATGTCTCTCTTTTTAATCGTTCTTCGAGGAATCGCTGGACTATACTCGGTAGTAGCAGTTTCTCAACACGTTATCAGCACGAGACTCTGCCATAGACAAGTTAGAGAATTGGATCTTCTCGCTCGCAAGGATTGAAAGGTACGATCTGTTCGGTACGTATACTCGCTGTTACTATTTATTTGCGTCAAAATAGATCTAAATCGTATGAACAGTAGCAAATTTGCATGAATAGTAGTGAGTTCGTATGAATACCATTGCTGTGTTGCATCTCGCATGATCAGTAGCATCGTGTATGCATGAATAGTACCGAGTATGCAACAAACAGTAGCGTAGCAGGTTCGATCTACACGGCAATAGCAATCATGACGTTTACAGTACCAGCGCATGAACAGATCGCACGGCGATCAGGGTTAACAAATTTGTCGATTACCGCTCAAAATTCACGGTTACCGAATTTGAATTCAAAAAATTCAAAATAAAAAATAAAAAAGAAAACATCAGAAGAAAAAATCCTAAAGAAACTAGAGAACAATTATAAGAATTTATATGAATTTTTTTTTCAAAAATAATGTCGTTTGTATCATATTATATAGGGAGGAACTTTGAAAAAAAAGAAAAAACTTGAAGCGTGCAGCTCATTTATTAACTCATGTTAAGGAAATGCTTAACATGCAACCACATATTTTTCTTGTGTAGGGTGTATCTTAAGAGGATCTTTAAAATTTGTTTCAATTCATTTATAGTTTTATTAATTTCTCCATGATTTTTACAAAGTTCAAAAGCATAAAGTGAATATGTTACGAAACAGCACTGTAATTAACTTTTTCTTGTCTACCATTATTTTCCTATATAAAGCATAGTATAAGTAAACTAATAAAAGTGGATTCACTAATTTTGGAGGTATGATGGGTTAGTTATGTATTAATCTAGTTGCAACACATTTACACAATCCTGCATGTTACAATAACTATTCCATGAATTCATGTATTTTTAAAAGACATAGGATCATATAAGAAGACTAAAAAATTGGTTTCATGATTTTTGGATTAGCAAAGAGTAAACTATGCATTTAACTTGGTTTAGCAAATACATTTTCTCATAGAAAATATTAAACTTTTTTATGAGTATACATACTTTTATCATGTAGATCATGTTACAAGAAACCACCAAAATTTGTTTCATATGATTTGAAGCTCAGATGAATTAGTTATTGATTTTACAATGTTGAGTCATTTTTTTTGTTTTTTGTTGAACTTCACTGAAATTCGAGAAAACCGCTCGATAAATCGCTAAATGTGGTCAGTAACCGGTGCAAACCGACTAGTTACCGACAATGCGGAAAATTTGGTCGATAATCACCTCCACAGTGAACCGCTATGGGATATTTGTGGAAAGTTGGAATATATGTCGGTTATTATATTGCATCTATAATTCGATATTTAGAATCAACAACTGGAAATCTTCATATGACTCGCTTCACTGACTGCATTTTTAATGAAAATAATTTTCTATCATTATGGGGAAGAATATACCATTGGATGAAAAATATCGGGAAATTATATGGCAGACTGAAGGAATTGCGGCACATGATTCTCGCGCTAGTGAAGCAAATGATAAAATATAGAAAATTATAGATATACAGAAATTAGCAAATAATTTATCCGATCATTTTTGTGATTTAAAGAGCGTGACTAAGTCGCATGTGCCTGTACGCAATATACCGGAGAGAGTAGAAGTACCAAAAGAAGGTACCCCTTATCTTGTCTTAGGAGCTCCGAAAAATAATACAAGGACAAGAAATTGGGTTTCTCAAGTCCCAAATAGCCAGAGACATCTGGTGAAAATGGAAAATGAGAGCTTATGACAGCTGATCACAAAAGTGTCCCAAAGGAAAAAAAAGGGAGCCAGTTGAGACTTGGCGATAGTATGGAACCTGAGGAAGTAGGCATACTAGATTTGGATCTTCCCGCGCAGGAAGAAACCAAAGAAAATGCATGCACTGAAATCAACATTGGTAAACTAAAGGACCTTGCTTCAACAGCAAGAAATTATGAAGAGCAAGATGTAGAAGCACATGAAAGTGCAGGCCATAATGAAATAGCAATAAACTATATGAATTCAGGGGAATCCTGGAATAGAGCAACCATAATAGTCGATAACTACTTTGCAAATAAAATTTTCACAGTCATAGATTGAGCTTGCATCGCTCACTGAATGTAGAATGAGATCAGATTGAGAAGACTGGCAGAAGGTAATAACAAATGATCTGTTATCCCTGAACAAAAGAGAGGTTTTTGGGCCAGTATGTCCCATACCTCTCCACATCAAACCAGTAAGATACAAGTGGATTTTTGTTCATAAAAGGAATAAAAGGAATGAAATTGTGAGGCACAAAGCACGACTAGTGGCACAATATTTCACACAACGACTATGTCTTGATTATAAAGAAACCTATTCTCCGGTGATGGGTGTCATTACCTTTAGATATTTAATCTCAATGGCAGTAAATCTGGAATTGAAAATGAAATTGATGGTTGTTGTGACCGCATATCTTTATGGAGCCTAGATTCAAACATTTATATGAAGGTACCTGAAGGAATACCATTGCTGAATCATGATAGAGAAAATAGACACATTTATAGCGTACAATTGAAGAAGTCGTTATATGGGTTGAAATAGTCAGGCAGAATATGGTACAATCGTTTGAGTGAATTTATTGGAAAACAAGGCTACATAAATAGCACATATTGACCATGTGTATTCATAAGAAGGTCCCAGGATAGATTTTTTCATAATATCCATATATGTAGATGATCTAAATATCATCAGTGCAGAAGAAGAAATAGAAGAAGCAAGTTCCTACTTCAAATCTGAATTTGAAATAAAAGATTTGGGTAAAACTAAATTTTGCCTGGGCCTACAGCTATAACATGTGGTAGATGAAATATTTGTACATCAGTCAAACTACACTTAAAAGGTGTTAGATCGGTTTGATTTTAAAAAATTATTTTCCGCTAAAATCCCCATGTTTGGAAGCTCATTACATGTAGATCAAGATCCCTATAAACCTAGAGAAGAGGGTGAGGAATTATTGAGACCGGAATTCCCATACTTAAGTGCAATAGGTGCACTGATATATCTGGCTATTTGCACTAGGCAAGATATAGCGTTTTGCAGTAAATCTACTTGCACGATACAATGCAGAGCTCACTAAAAAGTATTGGAAGGGCTTGAAGGATATTCTGCGCTACTTGCAAGGTAGTAAAGATTTGAGTTTGTTCTACAAAAAGAAGCAGAACCTAAGTCTGGTTGGCAGGTGCTGGGTACCTGTCAGACCCGCATACAATAAAATCACAGGCTGGCTATGTTTTCTTATGTGGTCGAACTGTAATTTCCTGAAAATCATCGAAGCAAAGTCTTGTATCTACTTCGACAAACTATTTAGAAATAATAGCTTTATATGAGGCCGCAAAGAATGTGTATGGCTTAGAAGAGTGATCGATCATATCAAACAGTCATGTGGTTTGAACACTACTAACACATACTATTATCTATGAAGATAATGCTATCTGTGTTACATAAGTGACATCGGGATATGTAAAAAGTAACTTAACGTAGCATATCAAAACTAAGTTTTTTTATGCTCATGAATTGCATAAGATGAATGAAATAAAGGTAGTGCATACCAAGTCATGTGAAAATCTTGCAGATTTATTCACTAAGTCTCTCCCCGCATATATTTTTGAAAGTTGTGTTTGTGGTATTGGGATGATGAGACTTAGAGAGTTGCACATTTAAAGGGGAGAATTTTCATATAATACCGGTACGAAGAATTAAATCTTAGTCAAGAAGATTAAGTGCCCAAAGTTAACCATGAAGATTATTTGAAGCATTTTTGGATGAATTGTACTTCTTTTCCTTTAGATGAGTTTTTTCTGAAGTGTCTCATGTTAAGGTTTTTAATAAAGAAATTCGTGTAACTATGTCACGAGGTATGTACTCTTTCTCCTAATTTTTCTCACTGGATTTTTAGAGAGTTTTGATGAGACATATGTATTTCGCGAGAAGTGCATAAGGGGGAGTGTTATGAAACTTAGAGTTTTACAACATAATTTAGGCTCATCTTGATCTCTAAAGATTCGGCCTTCTTAGAATATGTCTCTATCTCTTGGAGATTGCTTCTATCTCTTAAGGTTTTTTGTCATTATATATACGGGGCAGCATCTCTTATTATAAACATAGATGAATAAAGAATAGACAGTCTTTCTCCTATATTGTGTTTCTCTTTGCAATCGTTCTTCGAGGATTCGCTAGACTACACTTGGTAGCAATAGTTTCTTAACAGTTTTTCCCCGTAATTCGATCCCACAAACTGTCATCTCCACCGTGGCACGAAATGGGACTGTTTGGTTCTTGTCTCTAAGAAGTTCACATAAAGAATTTGACTTCTGTTTGATTCAAAGCCAATATTTAGTTATGTCTCGAAAAATTTAGCCGGCTAAATTTTTTCAATAGCAAAACCAAGTAAGATTTTATCATCTAAAATAATCATCCTGATTTTTAGCCGATCAAAATTTTTATTCGATATTAAACCAAATATTACTTGGTATGACTAAATCTTGGCATAACCTTAATTTTGATATAGCTAAATTTTAACTTAGCTTCTTAGGGACGAGAACCAAATAGCTCCATGGTTTGTGATGCACTTGAGGGGCTAGGCTGGTCACTACCCTTCACTACCCCTCTCACTGCATGAATGTTGCAGGACTTTGGTAGGTCGGCAACGGTACGGTTAAATAGCTTGATCCGATTTTCGGCACTCATTTTTCCAGTCCGTTTTCAGGTGATCACAAGAAAGAGCTTATGAACAAACACGAGATACCATGTTCCTCCTTGAACGAAACGAAAACAAAATTTCGAGTTTCTACTTTCTGGTGCTGCCGTAACCATATTCCTAACTGATTTCTTCTGCGCCCCCAAGCCAAGCCATCAAGGACCGCGCCACAAGGTGATCGAGCACCGCGATTCCACAACAACCGCAGCTACCACCTCTGCTCTGCTCACATGCCAATTCCTCATGTGCTACGTCTGCTTAAACTTGTAAGCCTTTTCTCCCTTTTTTTCCCCGGGAGAAAACTTGCAAGCCTTTTCTCACACGGTTCGCTGTTGCAATTCATTCACTACACCCAACCGTGAATACAAGAATCGCTCTCGCTACCAGAAAGACCCAAACTTGCAGTGAACGCCCATGACTTGTGGTGTCACTGCTCGTTGCGTCGTGCTATAAAATCAAGGCGGCTTACACATCACCATTCACCAAGACAACAGGGAGACATTGATCACCACGAATCAGCCAAGTACAATTCACAGCAATGGAAGCTCTCGCCGTCGTGGTTGTGTCTGTTGCCGTTCTCGCGCACGCAACAGTCACCGGCGCAGCTTCGGCGCCATTGGCGACGCCGACGACGACAACCAAGGGCCCGGTGATCTATATTTTCGGCGACTCGATGTCGGACGTGGGGAACAACAACTACCTCCTCCTCTCCATCGCCAAGTGCAACTACCCCTGGTACGGCATTGACTACAAGAACGGCTACCCCACCGGGAGGTTCACCAATGGCAGGACCATCGGTGACATCATGGGTAAGTACACATATGCATGGACAAATTGAGAAGCACTAGTTTTGTCTGCAAGAAAGGTGATATGTGACGTTAATTTCGTTCGACGTATGCAGCCGCCAAGTTTGGCGTCCCGCCGCCGGTGCCGTTCCTCTCCCTGTATATGACCGACGACGAGGTCCTCGGTGGTGTCAACTTTGCGTCCGGCGGCGCCGGAATCCTCAACGAGACCGGCATTTACTTCGTATGATACTACCTGTTTCACTTCTTTGTCACCGAAAATTCTTACCTATTGTAGTCAGTAACATAAGTGTGGCCTTGCGATTTTTGCAGGTTCAGTACCTGTCGTTCGACAACCAGATATCGTCCTTCGAGCAGATCAAGAACGCGATGATCGCCAAGATCGGCAAGAAGGCCGCCGAGGAGACTGTCAATGGCGCAATCTTCCAAATCGGACTCGGTAAGATCAAAGCAATTTCTTCAGCTCAATCCGCGGGCGCAAGTTGCAAGGTACCAGTCAATGGGAATTAACAATCAACCTGACACGATGAGCGCTGCTTTGCAGGGAGCAACGATTACGTCAACAACTTCCTGCGGCCGTTCATGGCTGACGGCATCGTGTACACCCACGACGAGTTCATCGGCCTCCTCATGGAGACCATGAACCGGCAGCTCACGGTAAGACCGGTCGATCGGTGCAAGGAACGCGCTGCGCATTGTGCACTACCCTCATCCCAACACGCAAAGCTAATTTACACTGGCGTTCCTGTAATGATGGGCGAAACTATTGTCGTCGCAGAGGCTGTACGATCTTGGCGCGCGCCATATCTGGTTCAGCGGGCTGGCGCCGCTCGGCTGCATCCCATCGCAGCGCGTCCTCTCGGACACCGGCAAAGACTGCCTCGACGACGTGAACTCGTACGCCGTCCAGTTCAACGCCGCGGCCAAGAACCTGATCGAAGGGCTGAACGCCAAGCTGCCGGGCGCGCGCTTCTCGCTCGCCGACTGCTACTCCATCGTCATGGAGCTCATCGACCGTCCCCAGAAATACGGTAACCAGCATCCTCGGCCTCTGCTTGTTCTTCGCGCGCACGCGGACGCCATGCATATTTCCATGCCATGCTTGAGCAGACCAGTAGCAGTAAACGCGTCATGCATCCGGGTGCAGGGTTCAAGACGTCGCACACGTCGTGCTGCGACGTGGACACGACGGTGGGGGGCCTGTGCCTGCCGACCGCGCAGCTCTGCGCCGACCGCAAGGCATTCGTGTTCTGGGACGCGTACCACACCTCCGACGCCGCCAACCAGGTCATCGCCGACCGCCTCTTCGACGACATGGTCAGTGCCGGCTCCGTGGTGCCGGGCAACGGCACCTCCGGGCCCCGCGTCGTGGGCGCGAAGACGCCCAAGCCGTGATCACCCGAGCCGAAGGACCGACCGTCCGACGTCGTTCGTGCTACGGTTTACGGCATGGAAGCGCCTTTTCGTGTGGCAACTCCGACTCGTGTGTTCCATTAGTCCCCTAGTGTTCCAAACGTTCATGTACTCCGTGCAGTTAAGCATCTGTGTTCGATGATCTAAACAAAGAAAAGAACAGAGTGAAATCGCAGCGCCGAGATTATAGCACATTTTCTGTGGCAAAAGCATGAGACAAAGTTCTAAAGTTTCAGACATCTACATCTCCACGAACCCGAGTCTTGTACGTATCCTGCTTGAAAACATATTAACATCCTTGTCCGACTGGATGTCCCAACTGATTTCTACTTGCAAGAAACGAGTATCCACGTCTCAGTATCTAACACATCCGCCGGGGCTTACGCATCGTCCGCCAGCCGACGGCCGCGAACGCACCCGTATGGTGTGTCAGTGTGTATGTTCGATTTGTATTCCAAACTAAGGGGGTGTTTGGCGGAGCTATAGATTCAAGATCCACGCCGAATCTAGACGAACACCTGTCAAAAGACGCAACTCTAATTTTTTCGAAGCACCGAGGTCCTTGAGCGAGAACTCACGCCAAAGTGAATCGATGACACGATGAAGTAGTGTTGTCGATGAAGCAATGAGGACGGTGTCATCGACGTATAGGAGTAGGTGCACCATGTCTAATCCTCGCTAGTAAATGAATAGCGAGGGGTCAGCCTTGGAGGTTATGAATCCCAAGGCTGTTAGGAACATGGTGATGTGGCTGAAACAAGTGCATGGGGCCTGCTTGAGGCCATAGAGTGACCGGCTGAGGCGGCACACATGTGTCAGGCGTGCGGTGTCGACGAAGCTGAATGGTTGCTGACAGTAGATGGTATCGGCCAGTGTGCCATTGAGGAATGTGTTGTAGATGTTGAGTTGGTGAATATGCCAGTCGTTGGAGAGCGCAAGGGTGAGGACTATGCGTATGGTGGTAGGTTTGACAACCGAGGAGAAGGTCTCGCCGAAGTTGACTCCGGGGTGTTGAGAGAAGCCCCGAAGTACCCATCTTGCCTTGTATCGGTCCAAGGAGCCATCAAGCTTCAACTTGTGCCGGTAAATCCATTTACCTGAAACAACATTAGTTCCAGTCGGACATGGAACAAGGTCCCACGTGTGTTAGCACATAAAACATCAAACTCCTGCCACATGGCAAGGCACAAATTATCGTTGTTGAGTAACGCACGATATGTCTACATGATCGAGGATGGAGCAGCAATGTGGTGGTTAAGCTGGTACACGGGCAGACAGAAACCCATCTTGCCACGTGTCGCCATGGAGTGATAATTGATGACGGGGGCGAGAGGCTCAACATTGCACGACAGTGGTGTGATAGCTATTGGAGTTGGAGGTGCTAGCATAGTGGGTGGCGATGGCGCAGTGACTGGCAGTAGCGGCTGTGCAGATGGGGCAACAACAGGCACTGGTGTAGCAACATACTGTGGTGGTGTGACAGCAGGTAGCAATGGATGGACGGGGCGTATGGCAGTAGGCTCAGCTGCAGGTGGCGTGGAGGTGTGCTGCATGTGCACAGGGTGTATGATGGGAGCAGGGGCTGAGCTGGGCATGAGAGCCAAGAGAAAATCAAAGTCTTAGTCACCCGGCGAGTTGGGCTGCTCCGCGAATGGAAAGGAAAACTCATCAAAAGTGATATGTCGGGAGATGAGGATCTTGTTTGTGGAGAGATCAAGGCAGCGGCAACCCCGATGGTTGGAAGAAAATCCAAGAAAGACACAAGACTTGGACCGAGGGGCGAGTTTGTGCAGAGCTGTGGCGAAAAGGTTTGGATAACACATACAACCAAAAACACGAAGAGAGGAGTAGTCGGGAGGTGATTCGAACAAGGCTTGGTAGGGAATACCAAACTGGAGAGCTTTGGTGGGGCGGAGGTTGAGGAGAAGGGTGGCGGCATGGAGAGCTTCGACCTAATATATGGGTGGCATGCAGGTTTGGTAAAGAACTGAGCGAAGGATGTCATTGGTAGAGCAGATGATGCGTTCAGCTTTACCATTTTGTTGAGATATATGTAGATATGGCATGCAGAATACAACACCATGGGAGAGGAGATGTAGGTGCATGGCATGATTGTCAAATTCCCGGCCATTGTTGCACTGAATGCCACATACAGTGGAGGAGAGTTGTATGTGAACATATGCAAAGAAATTGCGAAGAGTGTCAAAAAACATCCGATTTGAGATGAAGGGGGAACATCCATATGTAGTGAGTGCAATCATCTAGAACAACGAGGTAATATTTATAACCCCAAACACATGGAACTGGCGAGGTCCAAAGATCACAATGAATTAACTCGAAAGCTTTGTGACTGCAAGTGGAGGAAGGAGAAAATGGGAGATGAACATAGCGATTGTCGGTGACACAGGAACCAGGGGTCCCCGAGTCCCGAGGCTAGAACAGCAGAGTGCCACGTGACGCCCTCCCGTGAGGATTATCTCCCTGAGGTACTAGAAGACCAAGTCCCGTGAGAGGATGCTCGGGGCCATGAACAGTGGTCTCCGAGTACCCGACTTCCCCGATGATCCGAGAAGATCGAGTGCCGGAAAGAGAGTGCTCGGGGCCGCGAACAGTGGCCCCCGAGCACTCAAGTCCCCCGACGACAAGAAAAGCCAAGTACCGGGAAGAGGGTGCTCGGGGCTGCGAACAGTGGCCCCCGAGCACCCGAGTCCCCTGAGGACCCAGGGGAAGTCAGTTCTGGGAGAGAGTGCTCGGGGCTGCGAACAGTGACCCCCGAGCACTCGGTTCCCTAAGGACTCAAACAGCCAGTTTCGGGGGAGAGTGCTCGGGGCCGTGAACAGTGGCCCCCGAGCACTCGGTTCCCTGAGGACCAAGAAGGGGCATATCCGGGAGAGAGTGCTCTGGGCGGCGAACAGTGGCCCCCGAGCACTCGGTTCCTTGAGGGCCTGAGAAGTCCTTCGCCGGTGGCCCCGACAGGGGTCGAGCGGTAAGGTGTCAGCTGGTGAGAGACCCGATGCTGCATTTAAGAGGGCGCGTGGCCTGTCACTTCCAACTGCTCCCCCCATGCTCGCTGCCAGTTCCTGCTACGACCTGGCAGGGAGGCGTGGGGACATTTAATGCATAGGTCCCATCGCGCGACATTCGGCGCGCCTCAGGATAACATCGCGAAGCCCAAAGCGCCCCGCCTACCGCCCTGTTGTGTCAGGCTTGCTCTGACCGGGCGGGCACGCCGGGCTGCTCGGTGGCTGCCCGGTGGGCCCTCCCCGCCGCGCCCGTTGAAGAACGGCATGATGACGAACAAGACCAGACAGGGACGCATTTTCAACCCTCCCCGTCACCTCGCGCAGCAGCCCATGATGATTGCTTTCCATTTATGGCGCCTTGGAACTCGCGTCATCCTTTCTGGGCACGCTACCGCCCCGGTGGGCATATAAGCTGGACGGGCTCCCCGGAGAAAGGGGAGTGAGACACAGAAGTTGGGCAACCGGCGACAAGCACAGAAGCTTAAATCGACCGAAGAACAAGGAGCGCGAAGCTCTAGACTTAGACAAATATTCTTGTAACCCAGCAAACACTTAGAGAGACATTCTCAGAGCATTTATAGCACACACACAGGAGTAGGGTGTTACGCTCAGTGCGGCCCGAACTTGTCTAAAAATCCCCTGAGCATTTATTGCTTCCTGCATCCGATCCTTCCATTCCACCTGCATCTCATTTATGCCCATTTATTTCACCCGCAAAACGGATTCAGAATCATCCCCCGGCCAAATCTCAAAGGGGGTCCCTCCGGATCCCCGCTTGAGGAGTTCACCCTCCGACAGCGACCCAATTGACACACATGGCACAAAGTGTCCTTCGATGGTTTATTACATGAAATGTAGGAATGACGACTAAGATGTGACAAAGCTTGGTTGCCGAGATGTCCAAGACGGCGACGCCATAGGATAGTCGACTGAGTGGTGGTGGTGAGGGCGCTATGGACTGGGAACAACCACGAGAAGGGGTATAGGTCGCTGCAACTATTGCACCTGACAATCATGTTTTCATGGTCATGGACATGCGAAGTTATAGATTTACAAAAGTTAGATTTGTGGTGTGCGTACCCCGGCAGTGTGCTTGTGTTTTGGAGAAAGCTGGTTGTATACCGTTGAAACTAGTTGGACTAGATGTCAACCAGCTGAAATATGGGAACTACAAGGGAACTGATAGCTTTCCCCTAGTGCCAACAACTTTTATCAGTTAAATCTGGCTTTTGATTAACTGGTTTAAACTGAGTGTTACACCTTAATTCACATTGTATATAAAATTGACTTTACGCCCAAACTATAGCTACGACTAATTTCTTGATTACTGCCCTTATGCATCTGCTCAACTTCTTGAAGTAGTGTTAGAATTTATCGAGTACCTTTCATACTTAGTCTTGCTCCTTTTAGATTATTGAGATGAAGATTAACCTCGGCCCTAATGAAGTTAAAGAGAAGAAGTCTAAGGTCACGTCCACACCCAAATTGCATGTGGCATTAGGTTGTTCCGCTTTGTTTTACTTCTTCCGTTGTAGGCTCTTTTGCCTGGCGTACTCAATAAAGAGAAGAAGTCTAAGATTGCGTTCACACCTAAATTGCATTTGGCATTAGGTTGTTTCACTTTGTTTTGCTTCTTCCGTTGTAGGCTCTTTTGCCTAGCTAGTTAGCCATAGAACCTAGTCCACAAGACTATATTTTTCTCTTTTTAGGTAATTATTTTATTTAAAATATGTATTTGATATTATTCTATTGAAATATTTGCGTATCAGCTACTTGATTCAGTGACTTCAAAAATTGCAGAGTTCACAAGAAGTCAATCTCTAAGTCATAACATGTTTATGATGATCAGATCATATATTACACTCTTTTTCCCTTTATAAGTTTTACTTTCTAGTTTTCTCATATAAGTTTTTAATGAGGCAATATAATGCAAGCATATATACCATATTATTTTCTTCTAATATTTTTCCTCACTGGGTTTTCAAGGAGTTCTTTAATAGCATATTCTAATAACTTTTTCTCCTCATATTTTTCTTACAGGGTTTTTGGAAGAGTTCTTCATTGATTCATATACATATGATGAAGATGATCAAGGGGAAGTGTTGAAATTGACCTCCTTCTTCCCCTACCAGCAATGACGGTTATGCTTGGTGTCACTATTACAAAACATGCAATTAGTGACGGTTTAAAATCATTATCAGTGCTGGGTATTGAACCGTCACTGATTACTTAGCACTGATTATCAGTGACCATTAGCGCTGATTCTAGAACCGGCATATAACCTCACCATCACTGCCAGTTCGTGGATCCAATCGGTAGTGAAGCCTTTTTCCTGAAAAAGAAGAAAAAGAGAATAAATCGATCCCATTGTGCCGTCACCGGACCTCGCTATGCTGCTTCTGGATCCTGCCTCAGTAGACACACTAATTTTTCCCATTTCACACAAGCAGAAACATGTATATATGAGATTAAACAATCATATAATATTCTTCTCCCTTTATACCACAAATCAAATTATTCTAACCAGATTTACAAAGAATTTACGAGAAATTCGAACTGACACTACACAATTCAGCTACACAAATGGGCTAATCTTGCTCAACGGGATCAGCACCTTGCACCACAGTGGCTGCCGTGCCTTCGCTAGCTTGTGCACCCCAATTCAATTCACTCCAATTCAAATGAAACCAGCAGCAGGAAGGCCAAGGAACTTAGTGGAAGGGAGAGCTTGGAGGTTACAACATGTACTCATTCTTGTCGATGATGTTGTCGTCGTGGTTGAACTTGCTCCTCTTCTCCTATTTGGTTTTCCACTTGTCGATCAAGTCCTTCCACTCCATGCTACCCTCCATCTCCCTCTCTACCTCTAGGTCCTTCCCACTCACTGCAAAATACCACGCAACAAGGCCATGCATCTTCAGATCAATCTTGCAAGATCAATCCAATCAGAATGGCAAAAGAATTTGTTTTGCATCGACCGCTTCCAGTAAAGGAGGACATCGTGGCCTCCCATCTGCCACTTCTGCGCTGGTTGCCCCATGTTGCCACCCCCTTCATGCCCGCCTTCCCCATGCCACCACCTCCTCCTCCTGGATCGAGACAAAGGAGAGATCGAGAGAGAGGAGAAATGAGAGGATGAGAGAGGGTGAGAGATTGCGTCTGAAAGAGATAAGGTTAGGCTCAGTTCAATTGGTTTGTGAGGGGCCACATGAGGATTTAGAATTTTTTTTTCAACTGTATCAATTATCAGTGATGGTTCGTGGTTAGAATCGGTACTGATAGTTGGTTTTAGTACGGGTTCTTAACGACTCAATCATTGTTTAAAGGCAGAAGGTTAAGAATCTGCAGTGATATATTTTTAATGGCGGTTCTTACACAATTAGCATTGATAAGCTGCCATCTATAATCAGTTCTATAGTAGTGTATCAATTGAGGAGGAGGTGTCTCCCCAACGGCACCTCTCATCTGCTATACAACATTAGTCTCGTTTACACTCAACATTCTCGATATCGATCGCAAGAGATAGACGCATCGAATCGTGCCCGCCGCCGCAGCACGAATCTGATCAGCGGCAACAATTCAGATGTCGGACGCTACCCTAATCATCTTGTTCCACGCGGTGCCCCTCGCTGTAATCTTCCTGATCTGGGTCTGCGACAAACCTGCAGGCGGAGAGCACGCGGACGAGGCGCTGAGGGCTCAGGTGGTGGCGGTGCTGCCGCACTTCCGACTCGTACGTGCAGGTCAGGGCGGCTTCGGAGCCATTGGCGTGTGCCATCTGCCAGGAGGAGCTCCGGCAAGGGCAGCTGTGCAGCGAGGTGCTGACGTGCCGCCACATGTTCCACGAGTGGTGTATCCGCGCGGGGGTGAAGAAAAACAACAGCTACATGCCCGCTATGCAGGGTCACGATTGTTCCAGGAACAGTGGGCGGGGTGGCGGCTGCTGATGACATGGTATAGGTGCGAGTCAGAACAGATATGCTCAGTGATACTACACGATGCAACCGACAAAGCCCTTGAGTCATGCCTCGTTGTATTTCTTCCTGCCCCCCACACACAAAAAAAGATGTTTAGTTCCCATGCAGTCATGCTACTATTTGTTTGTGAGCTTAGAAAATCTAATAGGTATATACACACATGCAGTCATGCTACTATTTGTTTGTGAGCTTAGAAAATCTAACAGGTATATACACACATGCAGTTTTACATGGTTTAGTGTCTGGCCGGATGATATATGTGTTGAAACGCGGGAATCTTACAAGAATCTCTTGGGGAATAGGTTTGGTGTCTACACATGTGAGCAAAGCACTTGCTCAAGCCATGCAAAGTGTCGAGGACTAGGCTCTTGTCGAGGTTCGACTGAGTTCATCGACGAGGGCCTTCTATTTGCTGCAATAATCAGCCACATACATGAAGCCCTTAGAACTCTTGCTCGAGATACATGGCATACATTATCGCGGTAGAGGCCCTCAATGCACGTCTAGATGGTGTGTGTGGTGTCCGAGGTGTTCATCACCATGGCGAGAAAGTCGGAGGAGATGGTGGAGTACAATGACAAACATACGAGAGCATAAAGACGCATCCAGTGCCAGTTGGGAGGCAAAGGGGAGGCCACGAGGATGTTGTCATTGAGGGTGTATTTTTAGAGAGCAACCTCAAACAGGCTACACCATTGGACATAATTGCCCGCTTGGAGGTCAAGGGTGATGGGGATGAGAAGCATGATGTTAGAAACACTGAAGTCTGCGCCTAGAGCACGGTCTTTGCAGCGATCTCTGCCTTCGCCAAGGCAGCATCGAGTTCTACTTGAGCCGCAGCGGGCTTGGCGGCGGTGGAGGGGCCGGTCATGACGGGAAGGTGGGGAAAGATCTGGTCCGTAACATATATGATACCATGAAGACGATTATACAAACACACTTGTGCGATTACATTAGGAGTCATCGGCATATAAAGAGTACATGGGTGTTCAGTAGAAAACCGAACCAGTTACATACCAAAAATATATGTCTAACAAATAGTTAGTATATCTTCTAAGAATGGAAACTAATTTTGTGTGGTTGCCGTGATCTTCAGAGGGCTTGGCACTGGTGTACGGGACATGCACGGTCTTTGTTCGGTTAACAAAATCGTGCTTTGCGCGCTTGACATTCTGTTCGGGATCGTGCCACTTGTACTGATGATCCGCTCCCTCTGCAAACACCCGCCAGTAGACGTGGACGGTGAGCAGCACAGGGTCCTGGTTGCGCCGGATACAGTGGCTCCGCCGCCACCGGCTGCGGCGGCTGCACCGCACCTGCGCTGGCCGGCGCTGACGTACTTCTCGTACGCGGCGCGAGGGCGCAGCGGCAGGGCGTCGGAGACGGTGGTGTGCGCCATCTGCCTGGATCCGCTCCGACACGCGTTCCACAGGGATTGTGTCCGCGTGCGGGCTTGGAGCAGCAACAGCTGCCCGCTGTGTAGGGTCAAGATCGTGTCGGGATCAGACGGAGTCGCGGTTGCTGATGACATGGTGTAGCTGCGACCTCCGAGTCGGAACGGATATGCATGATCGATGAAGAGGACGAGATTATTTGGTTCGATGTGGTCATCTTGTGCACGAACGTAGGGTGCTTGGATCGGCCGTCGGGTCAAAGGAGTCCTCGATCTTGTTGTGGAAATATTTTGTTCATTGGCTTTTCGGAAGGGTCTTCCGAACAGATTTTGATCTGTCGTTACCACTGATATCCATCTTGAAGTTTAAAGTTATTTCTCTGCTTGCAACTGATTCTCCTTGCTTTGTTTCTTTCTGCTCCCTCGAGCTGCATATATACTTCCCGACGCTATTGTTATGAACTGACAGTTGACATGGACAATGTGGCAAGCAGCAACACTTGGAGACTTTGACGATCGGTGCGTCGCTGCGTGTTGCTCCAGTCCGAAATCTGAATCATTTTCTTTCGCTTGACCCTGTACAGCGCAACGCAACGCATTGGCATTTGGTTCATGAGACCTTTGTGACGGTACTGGTGCCAGTGAGACAGGATAATGGAGGGGAGTTCTCTGCTTCCTCCTTGGATCGCTGCTGAAACTCGCCGCCGTAAGCTTTGTGCGAGTGTGTGAAGTGCAATCAGTCGGTCTCTTCTCTCGTGCTGCTGCCTCTATTTCCCTGGTGCCATGCTATAGTCTGTGGTCTGTCCATGACTACACTCTGCCGGTTGTCTTGTGCAACGCTATTAGCTCTAGAAACAGCCGTTCACTACTTCAGTAGTTTTTTTTTATTTTTTTGAGACGCAGTACTTAAATAGTTCAGTTACAGTATTTTCTTATCCGTGCTTGACATAAAAGCATATGGTCAGATTCCATCAAAATCTTGGATTTTTTGGTATTCACGAGGGCACGTACAAATGTGTGATATCAGTTGTATGTAGGTCTTGCCATTTTGGATTTTTTATGACGTAGAAGGGATGATGATCTCAGGAGGGATCATGGTGAGAGATCTAGGGGAGAGGACTTCTAAGATTTGCTCAAGAGGGGGAGATAGAGTGGGGATGCTACTGTTGTACGTTGATAATTTTAAGTACAAGTAATGTGATTAAAATTATTACAAAGAGTAGATTGAATCTAATCTTACCTAGGACTAAAGTTACCGAGTATCTCTTCTGCTAGGGTCTTGATGCTTGCATCCCCTCCTTTTTCTCCTACAGTCTTTCCGTCTTATATATGGGTGATGTAATAACTTCTATTCAGCTGTAATCGATAAAGAGTTATCTTTCTTGGCGTCCAAGTAGATAGACCTATTTTAGATATTAATCGTTTCGAGTTAGGTAACTAATTTAGATTTTTCTAGTATGTTTTTTCTTGATTCTGGTATATCAGGTATTACTGATTTAGTTTCATAATATTTAGAGTTGTCTAATATGTATTGTATATACTCTATTTATATATAGTATAATATTTACATATATATCCTATAATTAGATATTTGACAGAAGTACCAATCGGATTTTCATCCCTACCTAAGTACATCGAGTGAGGAGGACATAGATAGATCCGCCCCTGCCCACCAATGACCAACCCAACGTCGACGGATCACGAAAGCCTGTCCCATCACTGTCTCGTTATCCCCATCGACCAGAGCCTCCCCACCACCCAGTCACACGAGCTTGCAGCGACGCGGCCAGCACGCATCGCAACTCCCCGTCGATGGGGTGAGTGAGTGGCGCCCCTAGCAAAACCGCCCACCGCGCGGAACCGTCCAGAAGCTAGCGCGCCAGGGCAGCGAGCGGCACGGGTCGACCTCACAGGAGCCCCACCAAAACTGCCCGCGCGCGCGGCCTCTGCTTTTGGGAGTGGAATCGCGCGAGATCTTGGTCTGCGTTCGTGGGAGCTAGCTGGCGTGCGCGGGACGTGATCCCCGACGTGTCACGCGAGCGGCGGAGAGAGCCATTCCGTCGAGCTGCCGCGTACGTAGACGCACGCACGTACCTTACTTGCTCCGAGTTGTGCACAGTTCAGAGAGAGGTATTTCGGGTGCCAAGTGCATGCCAACTAAAACCCCGGTGGAAGTGAGAGCGAGGACTCGTGTTTGGTCGTGTGAGGGAAGGTTCTTGTGTTCTGGGTCATGTTGATATTCCCTAGAAACCTCGTTGACCTCTTCGATCTGAGACAAACAGGGAACCATGATAGCGGAACGACAGTATATTTTGACTTTGGTGTCATGATTACTAATAGGAAAAAGTCTATTTTTAATCCATCAAATATAGAGTTGGTTTAAAAATCATCACTCATTTAAAAAATCAGAAATCTTAAATCCTTCAACTTCTAAAATCTTTCGTTATCCATCTCTCGCGTCATTTTATGGTGGTTTTGCATACGCGGTGTATCTGAATTGGATCTAACGTGAGCAAACACACTGACTGTGTGGGCAATGTCGGATAAAGTGGCTGGTGTGGCTAACATGTCAGCACCTCCAGCCGGGTTCTCCATGCCTCCTCCGCAACAAGCAGCAGCATGGGCGTGTAGACCGCGTGATAGCAAGGACTGCGCGGGCTCGAGGGCGGCAACATACAAGAGAGGCGCTGCGACCATGGGGCGGTTGCATGGCGAATCTTCCACGCAATAGGGCTTCAACGCGGCGGAGCTCCTGCCCAATCTTCACTCTTTCATGGCAGGCGGTGGGTCACATTAGGGATGACAGGCAACATTTGTGCCTATCTGATCTTCCGTGGGTGGTGGCCAGCAGCTCTAGGGGCCTATCTGATCTTCCGTGGGTGGTGGCCAGCAGCTCTAGGGGCGCATGTGGTGAATGGGCTCGACAGGCGGCGACTGCAGGACTTGGCACGACAGGGACAAACCGGAGGTGAGGTTTCGATCAGCAGAGCTTCCCATCGGCGATGCTCGGTGAACACGACCGGTGGCGAAATCACACGGCGATGAAACGCGATAGGGCTTCAGCTTCGCGTCTCCTCTCGATCGATCTCCCCAATGGAAAAGCTTTTGCGGAACACCTTGTGGGTGCATCGACACCTTGTGGGTGCGAGGGCCCGCTCTCCTCTACTTCATCTCGCCAGTGCGCCGCGTCACCGTTCTCCTTGGCCCGATCAAATCTCGGTGAGTTACTTCACCGCGAGCTCCGCCTCGACCTACTCCTTCTACTCCCCGCTCCAATTTAGCCATTTAGCCGTGGTGCCGCCACCCCATTGGAGCTCCTCCACTCCAAGACCCGGTGACCGTCACCGGTCCAACTAGGGCTAGGTCCAGCTCACTCGATGAGGGGATTCACTTCCCTCATCGAGGTGATGCTCGTGTGCCCTTATGTTTGGCCAAAAATGCACCATAGCGTCGTCTCCTCGAAGCCCTTCTCCCTCCCCTTCGGCCGCCATGGGCAGCTCCACCCCAAGCCACTCTGCTGCCGACAAGCCTTAGAAATTGACTTCCCACATTGAGGCGATGCTCATGCACTCGCCGTTTTGGACCGAGATCCGTCGGAGCGCCATCTCCACCGTTGGTCCGAGCCCTCACCGTTGCGCACGGTCGGTCGACCTCTGCATGTGCACATGGTCGGTTGACCTTCGCACGTGCGCACGGTCGATCGACCTCCACACGTGCGCACGGTCGCTCGACCTCCGCGCGTTGCGAAGGAGCAGGAGGGCCACGAGGTAGGCAGCGAAGTTGTTTGTGTGCATACCGGTCTTGCTCGTGGAGCAGCGCGTCGACACGTGGTGCGTATGGAGGAGGCCCGGCCACGACATCACGACGTCCATGAGCACGAGGAGGCGGAGATGGAGTGGAGAAGAACAGGCTGACATATGGGCTCCAATATAGGAGAGGCTAAGTCAGCATGATTAGATCATGCGGGATGCAAGTCAGCGGCGTCACATGTGCAAAACCACTCTGAAACATGTCGAGGGACGAGTTTCGAACGGTTTTAAATGTTGAGGGATAAAAGATTTCATATATTAGATTTAAAGGATGAAAATTAAACCAACTCGATAGTTAAAGATAATAAATAGACTTTTTCCTTCCTAATAAATAGTGTTGGCAAGGAAGAAGGAGACATTGAAAAGCTGAAACCAAATCTTCCTTTTCGATAGTACAGTTGATAAATATATATACCTATTTTAAGTAAGTATTTAAATAATTGATTTTTTCAATCGTCGATAATATCAATCTTTGATGTCCGTTTACTGTATTGTTTTTTCATCTATGTTGCGTCCTGTACAATCAAGAGGGGAAACGGTCACATACTTTTAAAAACTCTGTATGTACGTGAAAATTTACAAGTAATTACATTTTTTGCTGGTATTTAGTTTCAAGAGATGGTTGTGTCCTCACTTGGAAGCTAAGTTCACAGATATTCAAACAATGCTACTAGTACTTGAGTATTGGATGTATGCTGATCAGACCGTAAATGTACAATAAAGTTTATCCTATTATTTTTCGGGGGGAAAGCATTACAGTCGCCATAAACAAAATAGAGAAAAGATCTTATTCCAAGTCCTCCAACTACAAAAAACCATAGTTTTGCGGTTCTTAAGTATGCCAAATATTGCTGTAGCAACATGGGAAACAGATATCAGCTGCAAAAATATCCAGGGACGATCTTCCTTGCCAACAGATCTTCAAATTTGAATTGAGCCTTTCGTATCATTGGATCAGAAATTTCAAAAATGCCAAAAACCAAAGTTCTTCAAATCAAAGCATAAGTTTTGAATCAGAATTTTCAAAAGTGTATTTTCAATATAAAGTTAAAAAGGGAAGAAGAGGGACGTTTAATGCTTTGCTTGGCAGCAGATGTCATGTGATAGCATGTCCCCGGTATTAGATTCTTATACAAATGTAGGGCACTAATTTTATTTAGATATAAATCATGGTCAAATACATACACAACCGTCAAATAGAAGGTGGACATTTATCAATCAAATTTTATGTCACAATGACAACCGTCCACCACTCTTCTACTAACTGTAGCGCTAGTCACGAAGAGCAGGGTAATACTATATGTCAAAATATTTTCTCCGATAGAAAGAACTGCCAACGAAGTCAAACTTCCGTTTCTCTTTTTCCTTTTGAAATTGCATAACAACAAGGAGAATAACATCCATACGGAGAAAGAATTCATGAAGGAGGTGCAACCGCTTTATTTACATTATGATTCACCTCATGTATATAGTTCAACTACAGCACATTTTATTCATCATCTTGAATCATTATGCACCAAAACCATTCTCTGAAGAATGGGCTACCAACGAAGTCAAACTTCCGTTTCTCTTTTTTCTTTTGAAATTGCACACCAACAAAAGAGAATGACATACATACGAGGAAAGAATTCACGACGGATGTGCAACCGCTTTGTGTCACATTATGTTCACCTCATGTGCATAACTCTACTACAATGTTTTTTCTTCGTCGTCTTAAATCATTATGCACCAAAACCCTTCTTTGAAGAAAGGGCTACCAACGAAGTCAAAATTCCTTTTGTCTTTTTCCTTTTGAAATTGCATACCAACAAAAATAGAATGACATCCATATGAGGAAAGAATCATGACGGAGATGAAACCGCTTTGTTCACATTATGATTCACCTCATATAAATAACTCTACTACAACGTTTTTTCTTCATCGTCTTAAATAATTATGCACCAAAAATCTTCTCTAAAGAAAGGGCTACCAAGAAGTCAAAATTCCGTTTCTCTATTTCTTTTTGAAATTGTAAACCAACAAAAGCGAATGCCATCAATACGAGGAATTAATTCATAACGGAGGTGAACGATTTCTTAACATTATTATTTACCGCGCATACATAACTCCACTAGGCATTTTCTTCAAAATCTTAAATCATCATGCACTAAAAGACTTCTTTGAGAGAAAGGGCTACTCGAAGAGTCAAACTTTGGTTCTGACAATCGTGTACCAATAAAAAAGGTGCTGGAAGCGCGTCAAGAAGACTTAAAAACCATTTTGTTCACATTCCGAACCTCGTATGCTGCCATGCGCTCCTATGGAACCTGAAATTAAAAAAAAAAAATCATACAATGCACGTATCATGAGAGATATCACAAGCGGACACTTGTACTCTGTTGTAAAACTGCTCTCTTTTTCTTACCGTCATTGCGAGGTTACAACAAGTCCAAGATTTGCATCTTTTTTTCTCCTGCAAGTGAAGACTTGCCTTCTGTGCCATCACATCTGAACGAACGGCAGAGAATCCAGATCCAGACTACAGAGCGGCAGACTAACACTGAACAGAAACAAAAAAAAATGTTTGGAACTACGTACAAAGACTGTCATGTTACTACTGGAATCCATGATAGCATATCGTCAACAAAGTGTCAATACCAGTTTTACCTTGTTCCGGTTGAAGGGATGATCGGCATGGCGCCCTGAGAGACGGGTTCACACGTACGACGCACCTCGCCCTCGCTTCCCGCCACGTGGGGCATCGCTCCGGCAAGCAGGCTCCCCTCCCTCCCTCTATAAATGCGAGCCTGGCACTGCGCCGATCTTGGAACAGAGACAGGCAGGGCGCCGCCGGACGCGGAGAGAACGGGACTGATTGCACCGCTCCGCGTCATCTGCACCTGCTGGCACTTTGGTCTTAGGGATAGTGAGAGATGGGGAGGCAACCGTGCTGCGACAAGGTGGGCGCGAAGAAGGGGCCGTGGACGGCGGAGGAGGACCAGAAGCTCGTCAGCTTCCTCCTCAACCACGGCCACTGCTGCTGGCGCGTCGTCCCCAAGCTAGCAGGTGAGCAGCCTGGCCCCAAACAGATCCCCTGCTCCATGCATGCAGGCAGCCGGCCGTTTTTGGTTTTGGTTGTTGGACACAGTCAGTCCGGCTGCTTACATGCATCTCTCTTGCGACCGTGTGGTGATTCGTGAGCTGCTGCAGGGCTGCTGAGATGCGGGAAGAGCTGCAGGCTGCGGTGGACCAACTACCTGAGGCCCGACCTCAAGAGGGGCCCCCTCTCCGACGACGAGAAGAGGCTCGTCATCGACCTGCACGCGCAGCTCGGCAACAGGTGCGCCGATTGCTTTTCGATTCTTTATGTTTTTCGTTTGCCTTTGTTCGTCATGCGCGCGGTTTCGGGTCTCATCGTGGACTGGTCCTCTGTTTTTTTGCGCCGTTGAATCGCCGAATGACGCAGCTGGTCCAAGATCGCGGCGCGGCTCCCTGGGAGGACGGACAACGAGATCAAGAACCACTGGAACACCCACATCCGGAAGAAGCTCCTCAGGATGGGGATCGACCCCGTCACCCACCTGCCATTGCAGGAGGCCCCTGCTCCTCCCGTGCAAGAGCAGGAGAAGGAGCAGGAGCAGAAAGAGCAGCATCCGCAGAACAATGGTGAGCTCCTGCAGGAGGACACGGAGGAAGAGGACCTGCCGATGATCCAGCCGCAAGAGATCGCGGCGCCACCGCCGCCTGCAGCGGCTGCGGCGGCCATTAGCAACTGCGGCTCTGTTTCGTCTGTCTCTGCCTGCTCTGCCTCAGCGGTCTCGCCGTCCTGCTCCTCCTCGGCCTCGGCGGTATTCGGCGTGGATGTCCCCGAGTGGCCGGAACCCATGTACCTTTTTGGCTTGGACGGCATCATGGACGCGGGCCGGGGCGGCCTCTTCCCCGGCACCGGCGGCGGTGGCATGGGCGTCGACCTGTTCGACCAGTACCCGGGCGGTGGCTTCGACCAAGACGACGACTGGATGTGACGCGCGTGATCCTTGCAATGCACATAGATTCGCCGCTTAGCTTCTCGCCAGTTCGATCTCCCCTATGAGCCTAGCCTAGCTTCCATGGTTTTTAGCTTTCTCGGGAGTGTGCATCGCCATGTCCGTCGATCCAGCTCCGTTGTTGAACTTGAATCGAATCTTGACAGAAAGAAAATGGACAAATTCGAGTGCGAAGAACTAGCCCGTGCTGTTGATGTGAGTATGTGACGCGTTTTGATTCAACTAGCTCAGTGTGTGGCAGTCTCCAGAGCTGTGCGTGATGGGGTGTGCCGTGTGCCGTGTGCATTAGCTGGCCTGTGTCACCTTCCGAGTTCTCATGCGGCGGTGCTCCAGACTTTCTCCGGGCGGCTGATGACGCGGATTGTCACGACGCGCGCGCGTACGTGTTGAGCGGGAGCGCGCGTCGCCGCTTCTTTGACCGCTGGCATGCATGCCAAGATCGTGGTTCACTTCCAGTTAGACCGTGGTTTTACCGTTTTTCATGTGTTTCGAACGGTGCGTTTACCGACGACCTCCAGACTCTAGTCTACAGGACACGACGTTTATTCCTTAGAATTTTGGCCACTCAACTAAAATACTTATCACTTAGAAAAAAGGTTAAATATCTGCGTTAGAGACTGGTCAATGTTACAACCAACAAATAAATAAAATTTGAGGTTATACTTAAGAAATTACTAGAGATGGGGATGGTAACGGTCATCGCAGGTGCACGCAAATTAGGGGCAGACCAAGTAGAGGCGTATAGAGGGCACATGCCGCTCCCCCACTCAAATTCCTGTTTTTTCATTAAGGTGAGAAGGCCCAATCACCAGTAGGCCTCTGCTTATTTTCTAGGCTGGTCCGCCCCTGGTGTAGATACCAACGAAATACCTTTTCAATTACGTATTATTGATTTCCAACTTTCTAATGTACTGAACTAGCATTTATACAAGGTAGTTCAATATACCAGCCTTGAAGTTTTGAACTATAACTGAAATTTGCCACGGTACCACTAAGATGGAACCATTTTGCTCTCGTATCACTATTTTCCCCCTGTTTTAGAAATAGCACTTGATTTCTCTCCGTCTAGCACAATGTCAACTAGGCCTCGCCATACCCTTTTGATTAGCCCAAGCTGCTAGATCCAAGTCGCCTCCATTGTCTTCAATCTCTCACTATGCTCCTTGCTGCTATGTGCATCCCTCCCATGTTGCTCTGCGCCTCCCTATTGCACTGCTCTGCACTTCCCTCGGTCGCCATGAATCACAACATTGGTTCAGTTGCTACTTCTATGTACCGGTTGGTGCCAGAGCTGCCACTTATGAACTGCTCGGACTATGGGATTCATGTGATGGAGGCCATGTCCCGTAGCATGGAAAATAGAGCAATTGAAAGGATCTTGTTGCACTAGAGAAGTGTGTTGTGCTTGTAGCATACTAGTGTGTGTATCTGGTGTGCAAATGTGGTTGTGGATGCGGCACAAATGTGAATGCCGGACAATATAGTTGATGGAAGGTTAAAACTGAGCACATATAACAATCTCACACATAATGTGATTGAAGATTTAAACTGAGAACAATTTGTCTTAGCACACACCATGACATAGTCTTACACAAGATAACACACAATAGAACATATTTTTACACAAATAGTCTTGCATAACATTGTCTTAACTAATTCATGCCTTATTTGGGGTCAGAGATCTTGTCTAGCTTCTAGTTACTAGCCCGGGGCTACATGTCAGTGTGGAGCTTCTAGTTGACCCTGTAGGTGTTGTAGCAGTAGCAAGAACGATTTTAGCATTTTTCTTGGTGTTTCTGGGGTAGAATTCTTGCTTTTTCTTGGTGTAGCAGGAGCATCCTTGTCCTTCTTGTTAGGTCCAGGAACACAAGTTTTGGCCTTCTTTTATCACTTTTCGTACAAAGCAAGCAATGCAAACAAAATCAGTCAAGATCTTGGTTAGTTGCAAGATTTATTTGTCAAGGTGTGTTACCTTTTTGTTGCATAGGATGTGCTATCTTGTTCCTGCATCCTTTAGCAATGTGCCCCCATTGTTTGCACCTAGAACACATCCTTAATGATGAGCTTATGGCTCCTTCGGATATGATCAATACTATCAATAATTCTCAAATCATACAAAGCCCAATTACAAGAGCACGTGCACGACAATTAGACCACCAGGTGAACTCGTTCCTTGCTATTCATGTTTCCTTAGATGGATTACTACTAAATTCTTGTGATGTTTTATTACATAGGAACATGGGAGAAGCACTATAACCTTACTCGGACGTCACTCCTCGAAGGCCAAGTCTACTCGGACTCAAGGTTGAGCTCTAGTCGTGGTCGTGGTCGTGGTCGAAGTCGAGTTCCAGGACAACACGTCAGTCAAACGGACATAACTCTCTCATACGAAGTTCATTTTAGGCAATCTTGGACATTCAGGAAAGCTTACGATGAGCCCTTTCCAATGGATATGAGCTCGACCAAATATTCCTTATAGCTTAATCAGAGTCAAAGGAATAAGATGCTGCATCACCGTTTTGAACCCTACCGAGTTTTGTAATCATATCGGAGTCGGAGTCCAGGTTGTGCACGCCTCTCTCCATGGTTGCACAACCCTAGGTCGACCTTCTCACACCCCCTATATATATACAGTAGCCATCATAGTTCAGGCTTTGGTTTAGCTTAGATTATTCTGTTTAATACAGTTTTACCGTTTATCGGTTTGTTGAACCCTAAACTCGAGTGCTTCATTAGTAATTAGCAATATTCAGATTGAATCTACCTGTTCTTGCTTGTGTTCTCGATTCGCTTGCAAGAAAATCCATCTTGGCAAGGTCAACTGCGTCTTGGCACGGTTGATAACCATAGAGTCGCAGTGTAGTAGTTGCAAGAATTCTTGATCTATTCTAATTGGAGCCTTTGGATCATCAACGTCGAAACTCCACTAATCGACTTATCATATTACCTTCAGAAGATTGGGCAAATGTGCATCAAGTGGTATCAGAGCCCCAGTTGCCCGTTAGGTAATCTCAGTTATCCCTTTTGTTTCGTTGAGTTCCTTTACCCAGAGTCCATAAAATTACCCCACAAAAAAAAATTTAGATATTAGTTTTTCGTTGTCCAAACCACTTTGTGGCTTTCGTAATTTTGTTTTCAATTTTCGCGTTATTGAGTTTGAGTCCATCGTCGGTGTCTTGTTGCTGGTCGAGTCATCGTGTTCTAGTTTCTAGCATCGAGTCTTTACTAATTTAGTTGTCGAGTTACTCGGCTTGCCTAGTCTGCTATAGCCGAGTTTGTGTCCCACTCGGGGTCCCGACCAGTCACTCTGACCACCCCTCGAGTCCTGACCACTCACTCCGACCAATCACTTTGACCACCCACTCGGGGTCCGACCAGTCACTCCGACGAATCACTTGGGGTCTGACCAGTCACTCCGACCAACCACTCGAGGCCCGACCAGTCACTTCGACCAACCACTCGGGGTCCAACCAGTCACTCCGACCAACCACTCGGGGTCCGACCAGTCACTCTGATGATCCACTCATTATTCGACCAGTCACTCCGCCCACCTTGTCGAATCTGACCACTTAGTCGAAGTCGTCCACCTTCTCATATCTTTTTATTACCTTTATACCCCAACTCTCCGAAAAAAGGTTTGTGACCCATATACCTCACTAGTATTAGAAAAGGCAGTAGAAGAGTTTTGAGTTTGTGTCACATTCGCAAAAAAAAGAAAGAAAGAAAAGAAAAGACAGCAAGAAGCAAAGCAAAAAAAAAAAGAAAAAAAAGAAAGAGAAGAAGCAAATAGTGCAAAAAAGAGAGAGAGAGAGAGAGAGAATTAAAAAATGGAATCAGTTTGCATTGCGAATTTTGTTTCATTGTGCTGGTGTCTGTTATAGTTTCGACTTGCTTAAGCTAGTTCTAGGAACGTGTTTAGGCCAGTAACTGTGTCGAGTACTGTGGACTTTTATTCAACTTTGCTAATCTGATTTTAGTTATTGCTATTCCTTGCTACTAAATATTGCCTGTCTAAGCTACACTTTCTCTCGATCAGAACAATTTCTCTCCTTACAACTACCTCACTCGCACCCGATAAGGTATCATGAATCAGTCATCGGTTGTGCCAACTGCTGTGTATGGTAAGAACACTTGCAAGAGCGTGGTAAGACGCTTGAGAGTGTGTGACTCGACCTCCACCACCTAGTAGTTGATAGGGATAATATCTTTTGTTATCTTCTGTCTACTACTAACTATGGCAGGTGAAACATCGGATGCGAAATAGTGTGTTTTGAGAGAAGAACTCACAATGTTGTTGGATGATCATCGGCAAACTATTAGTGATGACATTGACAAGAAGCTTGCGGGAATCAATACCGCATTGCAACGACTCAATGAAAGCATTGCAATACTCAATACACGCTTTGATCGATTGGTTAATCTGCCACCGAACAATGGTCGACTGGATCCTCATGTTGTAGCTCATGAACAAGAGGAGTCCATCGCGGATGAAGAAATTTTGAGGTAAGAACTGACGTCTTTGATGCACGACAACGGAATCGATTGAACATCAACCGTCAAGATATGAGAGGTAATGATTTTTAGCAACATAACCCATGTGTTAATGATGATCCATTTGCTAAGGTTAAGTTTACTATACCATCTTTTGCAGGTCCTTATGATGCTAAAAAGTATTTAGATTGGGACATGACGGTCGAACAGAAGTTTAATGCTCAATTGGTTCCTGAAGTGCATAGAGTTAGGCAAGCCACTAGTGAATTTAAAGATTTTGCAATCATCTGGTGGAATAGAGTTTGCATCGATGGATTAGCACCTAGGATATGGAATGCTTTAAAGGTTGCTATACATAACAGATTTGTTCCATCCTCTTTTAAACGTGATTTACGTAAGAAATTGCAACGCTTAAACCAAGGTGATAGATCCATAAAAGAATATTATCAGGAGCTACAAATTAGTATGTTGTGTTGTGATATTATTGAGGATGAAGAGGCTGCAATGGCACACTTTTATGGAGGGTTAAGGCATGAAATTCAGGACATAGTTGATTACAAAGAATATGATAGTGTTCCTAGATTATTCCATCTTGCGTGTTTGGCAGAAAAAGAATTACAGGGACGACAACAGAGGCTAAGGAACAATTTTGGAAGCTCGACTTCTTCAAAATCAACACCGGGTCAAGACAAAACAGTCCCACGTTCAGCTTCACGGTCTGCTGCCCTCTTCTCGAGTAGGGTGCGTTCAGCAGTACCCTCAACACCGTTACACGCTCTTGAGGTAAACAAATCTGTAAGTGTGTAGGGTCTAGCCAAGAGCTCTTCTTCGGTTGCCTCTACAGGTCGATCGACTAGGATTGTATGCCACCGATGCAAGGGAATGGGCCATGTTATGAAGGATTGCCCAAGTCAGCGAGCATACATTGCAACAGAGGACGGTGGATATGTAAGTGCTAGTGATGTTGAGGATGAATATGCTCTTGCAACTAACCTTGCAGGTAAAGAGGACGAACTCGAGACGGATATCGACCAAGAGGAAGAATTGAGTGCAGCTGCTACGGAGAATTATCGGATACTCATTGGGCAGCGAGTGTTGAGTACTCAAATGGAGCAAGCGGAACAGTTACAACACCATAATCTATTTCATATGTTCCTCATAGTCAAGGACTTTCGTGTTCGAGTCATTATTGATGGAGGAAGCTGCAACAATTTGGTAAGTTCAGATTTGATCAAGAGACTTTCCTTGCTGACAAGAACACATCCTCATCCATACCGTATTTAGTGGTTTAACAATAGCGGTAAGGTGAAAGTAATGCAAACAGCTAGGGTCTATTTTTCTATTGGTTCATACCATGATTGTGCTGATTTCGATGCAAACATGCTCTCTTTTGCTAGGACGACCATTGGAGTTTGATACTGATGCAACCCATCATGATAGAAATAATAAATACACTCTTATGTATAAAGAAAAGAAAATAACTTTTCTACCTTTAACCCCTGCTGAAATTGTGAAATGTGAACAAGAGATAGCTAAAAATAAGAGAAAAGAGTTTGAGAATGAATCTGAAAATCAGCAAGTAGCGAAAAAATTTTCCACCCAAAAGGAGAAAGCAACAACAACTTCTAAATCCGATGGAATTAAACTGAAAGGGTGTATTATGCTTACCACTAAATCTAACCTTGCTGAAATTTATGATAATGAGCTACCATGCTATGCTTTGATATGTAAAGATGCTTTAGTTTCACTTGAGGATATATCTATCTTTTTGCCTCCTGCTGTTGCTAACCTTTTGTAGGAGTTTATGGATGTATTTCTAGTTGAGTACCCCCAGGATTACCACATATTCGAGGGATTGAGCATCAAATTGATTTGATTCCAGGAACAACTTTACCAAACTGTGCTGCATATAGGACCAATCTGGAAGAGACTAAGGAAATTCAATAACAAGTCCAAGACCTTTTGGACCATGGGTATGTACAAGAAAGTCTTATCCCTTGTGTTATTCCCGTTCTTTTGGTTCTTAAGAAAGATGGTAGTTAGCGTATGTGTGTTGATTGTAGAGCCATCAATAATATTACTATCAGATATCGTCACCATATCCCTAGGTTAGATGACATGCTTGATGAATTGAGTGGTTCTATAATTTTCACTAAAATTGACATGCGAAATGGATACCACCAGATTAGAATGAAACTTGGAGATGAATGGAAGACTCCATTTAAATCTAAATTTGGTTTGTATGAATGGTTAGTAGTGCCTTTTGGGTTAACTAATGCACCTAGTACTTTCATGCGATTGATGAACAAAGTTTTACGTACTTTCATTGGAAGATTTGTGGTGGTTTATTTTGATGTATTTTGATTTACAGCAAGTCACATGAACAACACTTTGATCATTTACATGCTGTTTTTAATGCTTTGAGAGATGCATGTTTGTTCGGTAACCTCGAAAAGTGCACCTTTTGCACGGATCGAGTTTTTTTTCTTGGCTATATTGTTACTCCACAGGGAATAGAGGTGGATGAAGCAAAAATCAAAGCTATAAAGAGCTGGCCGACCCCTGAGACTGTTACTCAAGAGGCGCATGGAGGAGGATTGATGGCATATTTTGGAGCAAAAAAGATTGAAGATGTGTTGGCCGCTCATTTCTTTTTGGTCAAAGATGAGAGGGGACATCGAGCTCTATGTATCGCGTTGCACCACTTGCAATAAAGATAAGTCTCACTTAAATCTATATGGCCTTTACATGCCTCTTCCTGTTCTTAGTGTACCTTGGGAGGATATTTTCATGGATTTTATTTTAGGATTGCCTAAGACAATGAGGGGGAGGGATATCATATTTGTAGTTGTGGATCGATTCTCTAAAATAACACATTTTATATCTTGTCACAAGAGCGATGATGCTACAAACATAGCTTATTTGTTTTTTAGGGAAATCGTTCGACTACATGGAGTGTCTAATACTATCGTCTCAGATCGTGACAAAAAGTTTTTGAGTCACTTTTGAAGATCACTTTAGAATAAATTGGGGACAAAACTATTGTTTTCTACTACGTGTCATCCCCAAACTGATGGTCAAACAGAGGTCGTCAACCGCACATTATCGACCATGTTGCGGGCAGTTCTAAAGAAGAATTTGAGGATGTGAGAAGAGTGTTTACCACATATTGAATTTGCTTACAATAGGTCGTTACACTCCATCACCAAGGTAAGTTCGTTTCAAGTAGTGTATGGATTTAATCCCCATGCTCCTATTGATTTACTACATTTGCCTACTTGTGAAAGACTTAATTTAGATGCTAAGAAACGCACTGAGTTTATTCTTAAGTTGCATGACACAACTAAAAAGAATATAAAGAGCATGACTGAAAAGTATAAGATTGCTGGAAGTGAAGGTAGGAAGGAAATAAAATTTGAACCGAGTTATTTAGTTTGGATGTATTTGAGGAATGATAGGTTTCTAGAACTAAGAAAATCAAAGTTGATGTCTAGAGCTGATGGATCTTTTAAGATAATTGAGAAAATCCATGACAATGCATACAAATTGGACCTATCTGCAGATTTTAGGGTTAGTCTCATGTTTAACATTTCAGGTTTGAAGCCATATTTGGGAGAAGAAGATGAGCTTGAGTCGAGGACGACTCCAATTCAAGAGGGGGAGGATGATGAGCCCATGGCTCCTTCGGATACGATCAATATCACCAATAATCCTCAAATCATACAAGGTCTAATTACAAGAGCACGTACATGACAATTAGATCACCAGGTGAAGTCGTTCCTTGCTGTTCATGTTTTCTTGGATGGATTACTACTAAATTCTTGCGATGTTTTATTACATAGGAACATGAGAGAAGCACCACAACCATACCCGTACATCACTCCTCGAAGGCCAAGTCTACTCGGACACAAGGCTAAGCTCTAGTCGTGGTTGTGGTCATGATCGAAGTCGTGGTCGTGGTCGAAGTCGAGTTCCTGGACAGCACGTCAGTCAAACGGGCATAACTCTCTCATACAAAGTCCATTTTAGTTAATATTGGACATTCTGGAAAGCTTACGACGAGCCCTTTCCAATGGATATGAGATCTACCAAATATTTCTTATAGTTTAGTCAGAGTCAAAGGAATAAGATGTTGTATCACTGTTTTGAACCTTGCCGGGTTTGTAATCGTGTCGTAGTCAGAGTCCAGGTTGTGCACGCCTCTCTCCACAGTTGCGCAAACCTAGATCGACCTCCTCACACCCCACCTATATATACACAGTAGCCATCATAGTTTAGGCTTAGGTTTAGCTTAGATTATTCTATTTAATATAGTTTCGCCGTTTATCAGTTTGTTGAACCCCAAACTCGAGTGCTTCATTGGTAATTAGCAATATTCAGATTGCATCTACCTGTTCTTTCTTGTGTTCTTGATTCGTTTGCAAGAAAAGCCTTCTTGGCGAGGTCAACCGCGTCTTGGCATGGTTGATATCAACGGAGTAGTGGTGTAGTGGTTGCGAGGATTTTTGATCTGTTCTGATCGGAGCCTTTGGATCATCAACGTCGAAACTCCACTAGTCGACTTATTATATTACCTTCGGAAGATCGAGCAAATGCGCATCACTTGACTTGATCGCTAGTTCACCATGTGATCCGATTCTTTTCTTCTTCGGTCTTCCTGCTGATCCATCTAGTATGGGTGGCAATGTTCGAAATCTAGGGTGTACCTTAGGCCAACTTGACATGTTAGTCATAGGTGGGAGAAGGCCTGAGTATGTTGCTCTAAAGAAATCAACTGAGTAATACACATAAACAAAATCTTGAAGATTTGGAGAAGATGACTACAAGTGCATGAATGCAAGGTTTGCCAGTCAATTGACACTACCTCTATGTGAAAATTGCTTGAAGAAAATTAACAACTCTCCAAGCTTTCTTGTCTTTGGTCATCCTTAATACATGAGTAGTATAATCTGATGCATATTCGACTGTGTAGTTCACTGATTTGTTCTTCTTATTGAGCTCATTGATCACATATGGTGGAATATCTTCTTGCAGATTGACTGCAATTTTGTATCTGCTTGCAAGCTTGACCATTATCATTGTTCTAAGGGTGTCTAGAAGCTCAACTAGTGTATACTCCTTGATCTTTCTTATCTAGTTAAGCTTTCAGCCAAACTATTTTTGACATACTCAACCTTGTTCAGACCTAAGAACATGGATCTTGACCAAAGATGTTTGTGGTTCTCTTGCAAATATTTAATTGCATCATGTATATACTTAGCTACCAAGTCCATTGTGAGGAACCATCCAAACAATATTCCAATTAGTCATTAAGTTAATCATTTCCTTAATCATGACTCTCATGACTAATCGGAATACCATCCTGGTAGTCCTGACGCATGTTTTGTGCCCAAGATCGGAACATAGGCCTTTTCAACGTTTAACATCACAACACAGGTTAATAAAGAGTGAGTAATTAACATTAGATTACAAGTTTTTAAGTATTTACCAAGTTATTAAAATTTACAGCGAAAGAGAATTAGGAGGAGATAAAAACTGACTCAACTTCTAACCAACAAAAGAAACTACGCAGTGGAAGACTAAAGACTATACAACAAAAGAAGATGAAGCCATATACCTTTAGACTCCATCACAAAAGCATGACCTCCGAGTAGCTACCTAGACATACCTGCCACCACCCTCGGCAGGCGTGAAATAGCCAAAGACCAACTTCTCCTCGCCGGTAGCACCTAAAACAGTAGCGTGAATATGAAGGTACTCATAAGACTTAATCCATAATAGATACTTATAAATAGCTCGACTCCAAGGATTATGCATTTGGTTGTTAGCAAGGATGCAACCATATGGTTAAGTAAATTTCATATATGAAAGAAAATTTGACATACACATATGTGAGCATCTATACTTGATCAAAGTAACATACTAGCCCGTAAAAATCAACTGAACATAATACAAAAGGAACCATAAGACTAAAATCTGTAAAGCACATCTCAAACCATCAATCACATCAATCCACGCTCATAACTCTACGACTGCTGCAAATGGATAAAAGCATATTCATGACCGAGAGCGCGGCATTTCAAAATATTTTTACACCCTGTGGGGGGTACAACTTTACCCATAAGACTTGAGGACCATATGGCTTGCACGACCACACAGTTCCATACAAGAGGGTACTCACATCAACCTTTCTCAATAAGCCACAACCATTTGAATCGTGCATCGCTCATTGTGGAGCCCACTTTGGTAACTCCCGAAGCAAACACAAGTGTCTCTACAAGCCCGCCCGCTCACACCATCGATGTTCAAGCCCAAATGATCACAGCTACAGAGGTATTCAGCTTGTCTTACCATTAGATCAACATGTGGTAAGTACAGTAAGTACTAGAGCCAAGTGCAACGACCATTGGTGCTTAAGTGACGCAAGCGGTCTATGGTGTTCGGGTTCCTCTCCCAACCTACCCAAGGGAGCTCCACATCGGGCAGGAGAAACACCCCTAACACCACCCACATTTCGTCTCATTCTCACCACTCATCCAACCAACACGATCAATTCATCATTGTGATCATTGTGTAAGTAATTAAAGCCTATGTTCGCGAATGATGAAACATTTCACCGCTCGACTTCTATCGAGCACCTAAGAACTTGCTAAGAATCACGAATAATATTTTAAGTTAGACAACATCATATTATACCCAGGCTACAAAGATACAAATCAACAATTATTCATGATAGGAGAATTAATGCATCAATATAGGTTCTACCCATCATAAATCTGACATCGACTCGAATGCATGCATAACATATATAAAGTATATTTATCACATCAGACACATATGATCCAAATGAATGGGAGAAGTATGCTTAGATGATTGCCTTGCTACTCAGGTGACCGCCTAATGCTACTCGTGTAACACTCGCAGAATTCGGGAAGATTGGCTTCGTCTTCAACCGTGCCTGCATCACGTGCCAGTTCTTCATTCACTAAAGAAGAACACGTGCGATGATGAGCACGAAAGAGATGCAATGAAATATGCTGCATGATGCATATCTGTAGTGGATGCATCATAACATCAAGCTAAAAGTACAAAACATAGAAAGAAACAACGAAAGTTTATGATCTAAACACCATGAAAAAGTATCAGGAGTCCGGAGTCTCCGGACAAATCTCTGGACTCTCCGCATTTTTTGGGGGTCTCCACATAATTCTCTAGAATCTTCGGGTTTTTGGATTTTCTCAGGGATATCCAGACTCTCTGGATTTTTATCCGGACTCTCTGGGGTTCTGCAGAATAAATTGTTTGCGGTGATTCATCGATCAAATCGACTTGCATATTGAAATCTAAAAAACATAAACATTCAATGACAATAATACATTGGTTCTAAACCTAATACACTCACTCTACATCCTCGATTTACTAGCTATCTCATCCAAACCTTCTTTCCATCTCTAATTCCTCAAGAACACAACATTGTTATGCTAATCTTCCTTTGTTGTCCACAAATTCAACCAAAATCGAGCTAAAACTTGCGACGCTATCATGGAAACCCTAGGGTACTTACCCAAGGTCCTTTGCCAAGGCTTGAGGACATCGATTTGGGGAAGAACCGAAGGAAAACACTTGGAGAAGGGAGAGCAAAATTGTTGAAAGTTGCAGAACAACAAGGGTGATGAATTTGATTTCAGTCCTCCAAACCTTCATGCATGTGAGTAATAATTAGATGGATGGAGAGCTAGAGAGGTGGGGAATGTCATAGAGTGACATGCAAACCTTGTATCTTGCTCCTTGGGTGGGATTTTGGGGAAAGAATGGAGAGAGTTCTAAAGGGAGAAGAGATGGGCTGCTGCCTTTGCTCTGTCCAGCTGAGAGAGAAAGAGAGCAAGAGAGTGAGTGAGTGAGGTGGGAGAGAGGGAGTGAGCTAAGGTGGAGAGGGGTGGGCATGTGTTGGGAGAAAATAGACAAGCCTGAGGATGATGGTTGATGATCGCTATCAAAGATCCCTCCATAGTCTTTGACCTCCGGACTCAGCAGGAGGCCTTATTACCAGAGGTTGTGAACCCCTTCGAGCCACCTCTCTAGCACGTACATGGCCTTCCGAAGACTCGAAGCTACAACAAGTCCCCGTAGAGCCTTTGGACTTCGAACTCAGCAGGAGGTCTTATCCCCAGAGGTTGCGGACCCCTTCGGGCCACCCCTCTAGTGCCCATGAGGCCTTCCGAATCCTAAAGACGTAGCCGGCCTCAGGAGATAATATCAAGGAAAAAAGGACATCTCCTACAGCCAACCTGACGCGAGGTGATGGGCGATTAATGCAAGTGCAAGTGGTGCTTATCCTGACACCCCAATATAATGCAAATCGTCCTGACACCCCTGGCAGAGCAGCGCCGGGCCGCAATTGGCAACTGGCTCACCCCTTAGGGGGCAGGCACCAAAATAGTTACTACAATAGATATTTATCTTCTATGTAGGGTAAAAGATAGTTATCCAAGATAAGGCCTAGTAATTCAGTCAGGTCCTAGATATTTGTACATCGTGATAACTTGTACAGTAAGCTACATACTACCTTATAAATAGGGGGTCATGGTCACCTGGAAGAAAGAGGTCAGAAGGAGCACGCTCAACACAGCACGGAGGAGCATAATCACAAAGTCTTCCTGTGATACTCCCCCTAGCCCAGTCCATACTTTTACTATCAATACATTTGTGGTGTTCCTTCCTCTCAAACTTCTTCTCCAAGCTTGAGTCTCCTCCTTAGAAGAAAATCTTGCCGTACTTGCTAGAACAAGACGAACTCTTGTTCCAATAGTGGCGCTATCCGTGGGGACTTTGAACACAGAAGTACTAAAGAGAGGTAGGAATCCACAATAAAAACCACCAATGTGCTAGCCGCCATATCCACCATTGCAACTGTGCAACCATATGTGTTGTTGTCTTAGCTGTGCACATCACGTATACCCTCCAGCACCGCTACCGTATAGGACGGCGTTCCTTCGGCCTTGACCGACCCAGAACCTTGGGTCAGTACGGAAACTCCAGATGGCACGGAGCCCTCCCACCTTCTACGTGGCGAAGACCTCGCTACACCAAAAGAGGTCACGTCTGAAGTCGCAGCCAAGCAGGCCGCCTTCTAGTGGTTCTGGGTGCTCGAACCCCGAAATGTTCCTGCCTGGACTTGGTCCCAAGGTATCTCCTTCGACAGCACCTGGGACGCCCTAGGTGAGCCAACACCTTTGGGGAATCTGTCCACCTAGCGTCCTCCTCGGGCCCCTCCAGCAAAGGAAGGTTCCGAAGAGGGCAAGGCTCCAGAGTGCGCAGACCCTGCCAGCGCCTCCGACGCAGCCCTCCTGACGCCAACCGTACATGGGGAACCCCAAGTCCACCTCATCCATGGAGGCATAGTCGGAGCCACTCTGGCTCCTAAAACTGGTTCACCAAATGACCCCGACGGTCTCCCTAAAGGAAAGGAGGACCTGGGGAAACCACAGGCTCTGGGGCACACGACCCCTGACAGCGACCTCAACGTCAACTACAAGCTCCAGTACCCCCGGAGGCATACGAGTGTATCATGCACGGACTAGGGTGCGGCCACAACACCAACGACTATCGAACCCTCACGACCTTCTGGGAGGAGTACCTCAAAAGACACGCAGGATACCTGGCCACAGAGGGAACCGACGAAGGACGTCATAGGGGTCAGAAGCTTGAGGCAAACTTCCGGGCAGATCCCTGGTCCTCCAACCCTGCTCTGTCGCCACCAACTCCACTACCAACGATGCAATATCCCAGTGATGAGGACTGAGTCAGAGAACGCTGTCGCTAGGCTCTGGGCGAATTACCTCCAGAGCCATGCAATGGCTAAGGGCCGAGGGGGTCGAGGACCACCTCTCCCGACTAGCCTTCAGCAACACCTCCGATACACGCCGTTGCTAGGCTCCGAGCGGATTACCCCTAGAGCCGGGCAATGGCTAAGGGCTAAGGGGGTCGAGGACTATCTCTCCCGACTAGCCTTCAGCTCCACCTCTGAAACACGCCATTGCCAGGCTCCGGACAGGTTACCCTTGGAGCCACGCAACGGCTAAGGAAAGAGGGGATCGAGGACCACCTCTCCCGGCCTAGCCGTAGGATTTGAGGCCTTCAAGCCTCATAATAGAGGCCTTATTCTGGCAAAGGTACACCTTCTATTACCTATAGATAGTTTACCTAGCTGATCTATCTTTTGCACAGTACGATAAAAATATGTTGGAGGCCTCCAACCTTACTGCTAGAAGTTTTTACAACAGATAGCCATTAGGTAGAAATGGTAAATCTAGATTACGTCCCTGTTTAGCAATAAGCAGTAGAACTTAAGTTACATTTCCATTTGACAAGAGTTATGAATATTCGTATGACCTAGCCATGTCTTATAATGCAATTAGCTACTTATTGCCAACAGTAGACTGCAAAACTTAACTAGTACGTAACCATGCAAAACCCATGCCTGCAGTTGCGCCGCATGCTTAGGTCGCCCAGAGGGCAGATTTTGCCAGGGTGTCCTGGAAGGCATTGTATAGCCTCAGCAGTGTCGAAGACACGCCCCAGGGGATGTCATCGGAGGTAGAGATGCAATGCTCTGACGAATGCTGTCGCAAGGAATCCTCGTTGCACAACATGCCTACACACCACGGGTACAACAGGCCTAAGTCACCGTGGAGGCATCAAGCCTAGGTTTCCTGGAAGGTGTTGCATAGCCTCGATAGTGTGTAGATGCTGATTATCAAGGGACTTCCTTGGTAATGTAGTTGTGGTGCCCCCGAAGGATTTCTTCGGGAGGCATGACACGCCCCCACACCTATAAGCATTGCTTGCCTAAACCTAAAGTCACCTGAAAAGGTTTCCTGGAGGGTAGGCTTTGCCTTGGTAGGCAGTGGAGCCCACACACCTATAGCAGCACAGCATGCCTAGGTCACACAGAGGGCATATTATGCCAGGGTGTCCTGGAAGGTATTGCATAGACTTGGTAGTGTGGACGCCGCATATCAAGGGATAACCTTGATGTGAGGATGTGGTGCTCTGAGGAACGCTGTCGTAAGGAATCCTCGTTTTACGACATGCTTATATACCGTGAGCGCAACATGCCTAGGTCACCGTGAAGGCATCAAACTTATGTTTCCTGGAAGGTATTGCATAACTTCGGTCATATAAATGCCATGCGCTAGGGAACACTCTTGGTGGACAGTGTTGCGGTGTACTCGAGGCGTTTCCTAAGGAGCATGACAAGCCTACACACCGCGGGTGTAGCGTGTCTAGGTCACCTGGAAGGCAAGATTGCCTAGGTTTCCTGGAAGTTATTGCGTAGCTCCGATAGTGTGTAGATCCTTCGGCATTAATTCATGTAGAAGGGGACACAAAACCTCCAGCAAAAACGGAGAGTCCTACAAAACCTCCGGCAAAAACGGAGAAACTTACAAAACCTCTGACAAAAATGGAGAGTCCTCCAAAACCTCCTGCAAAAATGGAGAAGCTTACAAAACCTCCGACAAAAACAGAGAGTCCTCCAAAACCTCCAGCAAAACCAAAGAAACTTACAAAACCTCTAATAAAAATAGAGAGTCCTACAAAACCTCCGGCGAAAACGGAGAGTCCTGCAAAACCTTTGGTAAAAACGGAGAAACTTACAAAACCTCCGGCAAAAATAGAGAAACTTACAAAACCTTTGGCAAAAATGGAGAGTCCTACAAAACCTCTGACAAAAACAGAGAGTCCTCCAAAAATTCTGGCAAAAACGGAAAGCCCCACGAAAGCTCCGGCAAAAACGGAGAAACTTACAAAGCCTCCAGCAAAAATGAGATACTTCGAAAAACCACCGCGAGACGGAGTGTCTTGCAAAAACCTCCGCAAGACGGAGAGACTTCCGAAAACCTCCGCCAACAATAGAGAGTCTTGCAAAACCTCCGCCAAAATGAAGAGACTCTCAAAACCTCCACAAGACGGAGAGACTTCTGAAAACCCCCGCAAGCAGGAATGTCTTCCAAAAACCTCCGCCAGATGGAGAGGTTCTAAAAAACCTATTGGACAAAATTCCCCAGCATCTTCAAGGCAAGTGCCTCCGTACCATAGGGGTGCGAAGCCCACTAGCCCCCGATAGGCACAACCAATAGACCAAAGGGGTATAATCCCCCTCCCCGCAGGAAGAGGTATGGCCCACATGACTCAAACACGTATGGTAATAGGTAAAGTCATTACCCTGCAGTGTCATCTAAAGACACGATTCATACGTTGTTTATGAAGATCTTGCTAACATTAAGTAACATCCCACTCTGAGTGGCACGGGAAATAGTACGGAATCCCCAAATGGTTTTTGCAGGAGCCGGGCAGCGACTACGGGACAAGGGGGTCGAGGACCACCTCCCCCGTCTGGCCTTCGGCTTCGCCTCCAACACGCCGTCACCAGGATCTGGGCGAATTATCTCCGGATCTGGGTAGTGGCTAAGGAATGAGGGGGTCGAGAACCACCTCCCCCGTCTGGCCTTCGACTTCGCCTCTGACACGCCATCGCTAGGCTCCAGGCTAATTACCTTCAGAGCCGGGCAACGGCTAAGGGCCGAGGGGGTCAAGGACCACCTCTCCCGTCTGGCCTACGGCTTCGCCTCTGACGCGCCGTGACCAGGCTTCGGGCGGATTACCTATGGATCCGAGCAGCGGCTAAGGAATGAGGGGGTCAAAGACCACTTCTCCCGTCTAGCCATCGGCTTCACCTCCGACACGTCGTCACCAGGCTCGGGCATATTACCTCCGGAGCCGGGCAACGGCTAAGGGCTGAGGGGGTCGAGGACCACCTCTCCCGATTGGCCTTCAGGCAGTGGCTAAGGAACGAGGGGGTCGAGGATCACCTCTCCTATCTGTCCTTCGGCTTCACATCCTACACATCGTCACCAAGCTTCGAGCAGATTACCTTCAGAGCCGGGCATTGGCTAAGGGCCGAGGGTGTCGAGGGCCACCTCTTCCGTCTGGCCTTCGGCTTTGCCTCTGACACGCCGTCGCTAGACTCCGGGCGGATTACCTCCAGAGCCAGGCAGTGGCTAAGGGCCGAGGGGGTCGAGGATTACCTCTCCCGTCTGGCCTTCGGCTTCGCCTCCGACACACCGTGGCTAGGCTCCGGGCGGATTACCTTCGAAGCCGGGCAGCGGCTAAGGAATGAGGGGGTCTAGAACCACCTCTCCCACCTAGTCTTTGAAGATAATATCAGGGAAGAAAGGACACCCCCTGCAGCTGACCTGACGTGAGGTGACATGCAATTAATGCCGGTGCAAGTGGTGCTTATCATGACATCCCAACACAATGCAAGTCATCTTGACACCCCGGTAGACCAGCGTCGGGCCGTAATTGGCAACCGACTCACCTCTCAGGGGGCAGGCACCAAAATAGTTACCACAATAGATATTTATCTTCTATGTAGGGTAAAAGATAGTTATCCAAGATAAGGTCCAGTAATTTGACCAGGTTCTAGATATTTGTACAATATGATAACTTGTACACTAAGCTATGTACTACCTTATAAATAGGGGGTCGTGGTCACCTGAAAGAAAGAGGTCAGAAGGAGCACGCTCAACAAAGCATGGAGGAGCATAATCACAATGTCTTCCTGTGACACTCCCCTAGCCCAGTCCATACTTTTACTATCAATACATTTGTGGTGTTCCTTCCTCTCAAACTTCATCTCCAAGCTTGAGTCTCCTCCTTAGAAGAAACTCTCATCGTATTTGCTGGAACAAAACAAACTCTTGTTCCAACATCGCCTAAGGGGAAAAGAGATGAGCGGTGGGGCCGACCAAAGGTCGGTCCCACTTGCAAGAGAGAGAAGCTAATAACTACTGCTAAACTTTTATAACAACTTGTGCAACGATTAACTTCTAAGCGAGACTTAAACTAACGAAAAGTCCCATGTTGGTTATTTTCAATTTGCCTAACAAAAATCAAAACACCAATTGAGATAAAAAGCAATCCAAAATGCTTGACAATAAACATGATGATTAACATGCTTAATGACATGATTAAGAAATTGAGACGTGACAAACCTCCCCCTTAAAAGAATCTCGTCTTGAGATTCGGTACGAGTCGCGGAAGAGTACGATGAATCTAGGAACTCACTATTGGTGTAGTAATGGAAAGATTAAGAGAATATAAATTTGCCACACTGTGAGGAACAATACTAAAGTAGCACTCACAGGTGGGAGAAGAACTCAAGATAATCGGCATGAAGCCGATCTTCATGTTCTCACGTCGCTTCATCTTCGGAGTGATTACTCCATTGAACCTTGAGGAACTTAATAGCTTGACATCGCGTCTTCCGTTCGGCTTCATCAAGAATGCGAATTGGATGCTCACAATAAGATAGATCTGGTTGCAATTCTTGAATCGCCACTTCAATGACTTCTGTGGGGACTTGAAGGTATTTCTCCAATTGTGAGACATGGAAGACATTGTGTACGGCGGAGAGGGATGGAGGTAGCTCTAATTGATAAGCCACTTCACCTGGAAGTGCTAATTTTCCCTTCATCTAGAAACGTTGTTTTCCTTGGAGATAGACAAAGTCTCCAATTTTGAACATAAGTTCACGCTGACGGCGATCGGCATAGCTCTTCTAACGAGACTAAGCTGTGGGAATACATTGCTAATAGATAGAACATGCTCTTCTATCTCTTTGAGCAAATCCGAGCATAGAAGAGCTCTTCCATTGGATTTGGACCAATTCAACAGTCTTGGGTATCTTCGGCCATATATAGACTCAAATGGCGACATTCCAAGGCTTGCTTGATGGCTATTGTTGTACTAGAATTCCGCAAATGGCAAACAAATCTCTCATTTCTTCCTATATGTGAGAACACAAGCTCGGAGAATATCCTCTAGAATTTAATTCACCCTCTCAGTTTGACTGTTGGTCTAAGGATGATATGTTATGCTATGGAAGAGCTCAGTTCCCATGGCTTCATAAAGGCTCTTCCAAACATGAGTGGTGAGCTGAGTGCCTCTATCAGAGACAATCTTCTTCAGAATTCCATGAAGGCAAACAATCCGAGTGAGATATAACTTCGCATATTGCTTGACTGAGTATGTGGTCTTGACGGCAAAGAAATGAGCTGCTTGGTCAACCGGTCCACAATAATCCAAATCGAGTCATACCCGTGAGATGTTTTAGGCAGTCCGGTAATGAAGTCCATATCGATCTCCTCCCACTTACAGGAGATAATGGGTAAAGGCTAAAGCATACCGGCTGACTTAAGGTGCTCAGCCTTCACCCTTCGGCAGACATCGCTCGTAGCAACATATCGAGTGATTTTTTGCTTCACACGGGTCCACTAGAACCTAGGCTTGAGGTCTTGGTACATTTTTGTGCTCCCATGATGAATGGATAGCAAGGAATCACGTGCTTCATCTAGAATCTTCTTCCTCAACTCTGGGACTTTAGGGAACACTAGCCTCTTCTGAACCACAAGACACCTTCATCGTCCAAGGTGAAGCATTTGGCTTGTCCCTCCTTGATCTTATCATGTATCTCCTCCATGTCTTTGTCTAGCTTTTGAGATTCCTTGATTTCATCCAGGAGGGTGGATCTCCGAATTTGCAAGAAATCCCTCCGGACACATCTCAAGCCTAAGCCTTCTGAAATCATCACAAAGTGTGGTAGTTCCGGCGAAACCTTAAGATAATTGCACTGAGCCTTCTAGCTCAAGGCATCGGCGACAACGTTTGCCTTTCCTGGGTGATAGTGGACTTCCAACTCATAGTCCTTTATTAACTCGAGCTATCTCCTTTGCCTCATGTTGAGGTTAGCTTGGGTGAAAATATACCTGAGGCTCTTGTGGTCAGTATAAATGTTGCACACATTTCTGAGGAGATAGTGATACCAAATCTTCCGGGTGTGCAGTACTGCTACAAGTTCTAGATCATGTGTAGGATAATTTTCCTCATGTGGCTTCAATTGGCATGAAGTGTAGGCGACCACACGTCCTTCTTTCATGAGAACACAACCAAGTCCAAAGCGAGAGGCATCGCAATAGACATCGAAGCTCTTTTGAACGTCCGGTTGTGCTAGAACTAGCACTGTGGTGAGATGAGACTTCAAAGTTTGGAAAGCTGCTTCACACTCCTCAGACCATTCTAACTTGACATTCTTCTTCAACTATTCGATCATGGGCTTGGCGATCTTGGAGAAGTTCTCGATGAACTGGTGGTAATAACTCGCAAGTCCGAGAAAACTCCAGATGTTAGTGACACTTGTGGGATGCACCCAATTGAGCACATCCTGCACCTTGCTCGGGTCAACTACAACACCGTTCTCGGATAAAACATGCCCTAGAAAAGTGACTTCTTTGAGGCAGAACTCATACTTGCTGAACTTGGCGTAGAGTTGGTGATCTCAAAGGCGGCCAAGAACAGCTCGGAGGTGCTTAAAATGTTCTTCTTTGGTCTTGGAGTAGATGAGAATACCATCGATGAAAACCACGACAAACTTGTTAAGTTCCTCCATAAAGACCGTATTCATTAGATACATGAAGAATGCTGGTGCATTATTCAAGCCGAAGGACACAATGGTGAACTCATAAATCCCATAATGGGTAGAGAAAGCTATCTTTGGAATATCCTCCGATCGGACCATTATTTGGTGATAGCCCAATCTCAAGTCAATCTTGGAAACGGCACATGCACCATTCAATTGATCAAATAGAATATCAATCCGAGGGAGTGGATACTTATTCTTGATCATGACCGCATTCAACGGACAATAATCAACACACATCCACAAAGTACTATCTTTCTTCTTGACAAAGAGCGCCGGACATCCCCAAGGTGAGGAGCTCGAACGAATGAAACCCTTTGCAAGCAATTCTCGAATTTGCTTCTTCAATTCCGCTAACTCATTTGGCGACATCTGATAAGACCTCTTTGACATTGGGGCCGTACTGGGCAATAACTCAATGGAGAACTCCAATGTTTGGTCGGGTGGCATTCCTGGCAGTTCTTCAGGGAAGACATCAAAAAATTCACAGGCAAGGATCGACGTCCTTAAGCTTCAAATGAATCTGGGCGTTGGATAAACCAACAATGGTGATGGTCCATTGAGCACAATCAATGACAACCTTATTCATGGTGAGGTAATTCATTCCCAAAATGACATATATCCCTTTAGAGTCCATTACCAATAGATTTGCACCAAGGGTATCTCATTAATAACAACCAATGCTATGGTCACACATTGATTAACAAGAATGTTGGCTCCGGGTGCGTCTATGAGATAAGGTGTAGATGTGGCGCTGACTTTCAACTTATGACGCTGAGTATAACTCATTGTTATGAATGAGTGAGAAGCTATAGAATAAAAAAGAACATCTCTAGGAATGACAACATAATTAAAATTCACAAACAACTACCCATCAACACATTCACACACTTTTGAGTTCTTCGGTGGTGGTGTAGCGCACTCAGTCATGCTTGGGGACATGCGTAGCCTGGGAGGCTTGTGGAGCGGGTTGGGAGGACTGTGAAAGCCTTGGACCAGTCACCACAGCTTCGGGCTTTGGGTAAAGGCAATCCCACGCATAATGCCAGATACATGCACATTTGTAGCATGGGCCATTGGGCCACCAGTCACACTCGCTTGTGAACCGGTGGGTCTTGTAAGTTGTCCTTGTGGAGCAGAGAAGGATGGATGCTACACCATCCACATTGGTTGTGGAGCAGTCAAGCCGACACATGAGATGGAGGACGTTGACTCTCCGTCCGTGCACATTGAGAAATCCTGCCCATGAAAGGCGACGGGACCCTCTTACGCTTCTTCTCCTCCTGGTGGTTCTTCAACTTGAACTCCACCATGAGAGAGGTGCTCACTAACTTGTTGAAATCAGTGAACTCATGCATCGACAGCCGATCTTGTATCTTGGAGTTGAGGCTGTTCACAAAGCGGTATAGTTTTTGCTCATCAGTGTTGATCTCATCCTGAGCATACTGTTCAAGGTGGTCAAACACCTGCACATACTACATCACCGATCTGCCTCTTTGCTTGAGGTCCATAAATTCCGCCTCTTGATCTCCATAAGGCCCTTATGAATATGAAAGTCACGTAATGCTCAACGAAACTCCACTCAAGACACCCAGTGATTGGCGGGGTGCATAGCCAGAAAGTTGGACCATCACGCACCCGCCACACCCTGAAGCTGATGGGCGGTGAAGAGCGCCTTCTCATGGTCCTCACATCGAAGGAGAGCGAGCTTCTGTTCGATTGCCCGGAGCCAGTGGTTGGCATCCAGAGGATCCTTAGCCTCTTGAAGGTGGGCGGCCGAGCCCGTAGACAGCTGGGTCCGTAGAAAGTCCAAGAAGTCATCTTGGCGCTCGGCCCCACCTTCTCTTTGGGATCGTTCCCTAAGGCCCCAGATGGTTTTGAATTTCTGTTCGCGGTAATTGACAAATTCACTAAGTGGATAGAGGCTAAGCCTATCAGGAAGATTACCGCCGCAGTAGCGATTAAGGTCATACAGGGGCAGGTAGTGTGGTTTGGTAGTCCAAATCTCATAATTACAGACAATAGTGCTTTCCTTGCCTACTGTGAAAATATCGGGACCAAAGTTTGTTATGCGTCGGTGGCACCCCCACAGAGCAACGGATAGGTCGAAAAGGCTAATGGGATGATACTGCAAGTGATTAAAACTCAGGCCTTTGATTAGCTTAAAATCTATTCAAGATGCTGGTGAACGAACTACCCATAGTACTTTGGTCCCTGTGAATGATCTTAGTAGAGCTGCGACCAAAACCCCTTTCTTCCTTGTTTTTGTCACAAAGACAATGCTTCCCTTTGAGATTGCCTTTCAATCACCCCAAGTGGCCAACTACTCGAACGATGACCAGGTGGTACGACGAGAGGATGATGTAAACTTGACCGAAGAGTTGCACGAACGTGCTCTAATTCGAGCTGCCTGGTATCAGCAAAGCCTCAGACGCTATCACAACTGCAAGGTGTGGAAGCGGAGACTGGTTGTAGGTGACCCTGTCCTTAGGCAAATTCAAAATAAGGCCAGTAGGAATAAAATCTCCCCCAAGTGGGAAGGACCCTATAGAGTGGTCGATGTCACTCGACCTGGTGCAGTCATGCTAGCCATGGAGGACAACCATGAATTGCACAACTCCTAAAACATCCCCTTGTTGTGCAAGTTCTATATGTAGGGTTGCTCGGAGATGGACCTGCTTTTCTATTTTACATAATCTTCCAGATGAGCGTGAAAAATAACTTGTAAGTTTTTTAAAGCTCAAAAGACCAGACTCTCTATTTTGCGGGATTTCACAACCAACAACAGCCCCCTTCCAGATTGGCTCTCCGACCATAGCACGCGACAACGCTCGATGACCACTATGAGACCTGGCGACCATGAAGTTAAAATGGCTAGATAGCCGAAGGCTCATGAATGGTATGAGATTGCTGCTTGCGCAATGTCAAAGGTACAAATAGCTCGGGAAAACAACCATAAGCCCACAAGTCCCCATTCGTCTTGGGCGCTGGTCGCTGCCGAGAGACTTGTCATGCCAAGGGTCGTCTCGTGCTTCGAAAGCCTAACTAGCGAGCAAGGTGGACCGGTCAGAGCCTACTCGCCACGATAGCACAAGAAAAACTCTCTGAACACTCCGAACAGTGGTTAGGACCGGACAGTCCAAAACCCGCAGGGCTCCCGAGTGGTTTTCCAGCCATCACAAAGGGCTAGGACATTTTTCATTCACGGAAAGGATTGGTTACAGGTGGGTCAATTATATTTGATTGGGCTAACTATCCTATTACATGCTTGTTCTTTCCCTTTTGACTCAAGTGGCTAAAGCTAGGTTGACGCAAAAGGTTACACCTAACTCTTGCATATCATGAAGATCCACCACCTCCAAGAATTCCGAAGTATACGGACTCCTCCTTACCCTTGAACGACTCAAGAAACCTCTTATACTCTTCCTTAGGGTGGCAGTTGGTCGCTTCGGGAATCAGATGACGGCCTACGTACCGGCCAGGGAGGGTGGCCAACGTGAAGACCCTGCTGGAGCTGTTGATCGGCGCCGGTGAACTTGGCTAACCTTCCTTCTACACCTCCTCCGCCTTCTCCTCTCCGTCGGTATCCTTCTCCAGAAGGTCCCAGTCGATCTCCCCCTTGTTATCGGAGATGTCAATAATTTTGATCGGGGCAACCGCACGAGCAAAAGATCAGGCAAGAGCGACAAGGGGAGACCCTCTCTATAACTAGGGAAGCATGACAACCACTGGCTTTAACCCCGCAGGAAGGACTTGTAGATTGTTTGCCCTTGGGGAACCACAGCGAGCAGAGCCGGTGTTAGAGCCAGCGTCATTCATCAACCTTCTCGGTGAGGAATGGGAGGAGGACGCCATGATTCACAAGAAGAGTTGCCTTATCGCCTTGCAAAAACTTAGGTGGGTGGCCGGCTGGGTGAACTCCTGCTTTTATAGCCCAGCTAGTCATTAATTCACATCTGGGGTGAAGGGTGGAACTACCATGGGGGATGTCCCCGATCCTATGATTTACTGCCCTAGGAGCTTACAGCTGCTTCCCGGTCAAAACCAAACATGAGTGGCTCTGTCTGGACACCAACACCTTAGCTCCTCATACCTATCTCGTCTTAAAATCCTCAATCTCAGAAGTATTGAGAAACCTCAACCGGCACGGTATCCGAACCGCTCAAAATCCAAGGGAGCTGCATGGGGAACTGAAAGTCCCTTTTGCTGGTGAGGAAGGCTAAATCGTGCATCACTTCGAGGTGGACAAAGCACCTGTAATTCTGTCCCTTCTTGATGCCCATCGGTGCATCGTAGTGGATCTCAACCTGAGGTAAAGGAATGTCCATCGATGTTAGTTCCCGGTCTCCCTCCAGGATTGTGAGCCAGACAGTCTTAGGTGTTTGACTCGGGTTTTTTGCACCATGCCCAGAGGTCATAAGTCCTTGAACGCTCCCTTCTTCATGACCGCTCTTCCACATAGTGGATCACGCAGCACTTACCGATGATCTGAACAGGAACCTCCTCAAAGAAGGCGTGCGCAGGTAGCCCCTCTATCCTGAGCGGGACATGGAAGGCAACATGTGCAGAATCCGCATACCTCCGCTGGTTCCAGGCAGCGAACCGGAATTCTCGGCCACGGTGGAGTATGCTCTGTGCCCGCATCACCTTGTCCCAGATGTGGCAATTGCTAAAAATGATCAAGAAGTCTTCCAGGTGGTGCTTGACCCCTGGCAATCATGTACACAGACACCGAACTCCACCGAGAGCGCGTTGGAGAGGTGGTGCAGCTCTTTGCGGCCGGCTCCCCGTGAGCCAGCACACGGCTGCGCGGTCCAAAAGCTTCTCCATCCTTCTGGTCACATCTCCCGTCGCAGAGATGACCACCTCGTCGTCAAGAGGTCTGGCCGCCGGGTCTCCAGGGAAAGTAGGGCATGGGTTGGCGAGCTCAGTAGCGGCATGCAAGACAGCAGGCTGGTTTGTGCACCTGTTAGAGGGACTTGCAAGCAGGGCTTCTTTGTAAGAAAAGTGCGGTTGATCTCCGGATTGAGAATTGTCGACGGGTTTATGGCGCGGTTTTCTCTGGTTGGCCGGGTTGCTGTTTGGTTGCTTAGCACAAGGTAGCGAGGGCGGGTCACTGGCCTTGATCTTGCACTCAAAGGAGCAGTGGCCGGACCTCTTGCATTTCCAGCAACACGGAGCCTCTCTGCAGCTCACAGCTCTGTAGTCAATACCGAAACAATTGAGGCATTTCCCTTGTGCTCTCCTCAAGAAAGCCTTCCTGTTGGATGTTGGGCATTGGCGTTAGGAGCCGTGCCAACCTGAGGACGGTGAAAAGAATGTGCTCTAACTTTTCTCCTCCAGTGCTTAGACCTCACCAAGCACCATCCCTCATCAGAATCATCTGCATCTCTATCTCGAGGCCCTCTCTGTAGGACCCGAGGATTCCGCAAAGGGGATTTCATTGCTCTGTACCTGTAATCCGTCTGCCTGGTGAACGCCACTTGAGTGCAGTTGCTTGTTTCCGCCTTGCCCAGGCAAGAACATGCTGCGATTACTGCTTTCTTTGCTCCCTGGGAACAGCTGGAACCCAAGCTTTTGCGACCCTGCATTGTTGTCAAATTGAAAACAAAGGAGATTTTGTGGAAGGTCGTTCTCACCCACCGTAGAAGCTCTGCCTCCTGGCCGGAGACCATTGGTGACTCTGCGTCCTGACTCGAAGCACCGTGCTGGCCGCTGAACACTCGGCACACCCTCGCACTTTTCGGACAGAGGGTCACTTCGGTAGCAGGTGCTGCAACTTTGAATGCAGCTACTGGGCGGAACGGCATGGAAGCTGGAAGAGGGCGCCCGCGGGTGTGCGCCAGCGATTGGCCTGCAAAGGGCAGAGATCTTTGGCGTAGCAGCCCGATTGATACCTGGTTCAGAGTGGATTGGCAACGAAGAAGGGTGCCCGCTCCCCAGCCATTTAGCACCAGCAAAGCACCAACTAGCTGGATTTGACGACACTCCTGTCAGCCAGAAAGCAGGTGATGACCAGCGTGCTCCATGAGCCTCCGAATCGCCGGCGAGATTGAGATCTGGCCCCCTGCAACCCTGCGTCTGATCTCCCCTCTTGCTGCGAAGGAGGGGTCTCCGGGACGCATTCTTCCTCCGATTCTTCACGCATGAATTGGAGGATCTGGTGCGTAGAGGTGGTGGGCGGCTGGGTCTGTGGTGGATCTGAGAAACGAGTGGGCATAGGCTGGATTGTGGTGATGAATTTGCAAAGAGGGGACGAGTCGCCCGCCGGCTCGTGAGAGCCTCGTAACGGCTGCATCATATTTGGTGGGCAAAGAGAATGTTCATTGTTTTATGTTCTCTAGAGGTAAACATTCTGCGATTCTCTTATCGCAGGTGCCTTTCACTGTTCATTTTGATCATGGCAGTTCCAAGTCAGACTTACTTGAAGCTCTTGAGATGGTATGTGAAGATGATGCATCATTTCTTCAAACATGCATTACCAAAACGACGTGCATACATTCCCTAACCATGAACGCCTTTATCTTAATCTTGAGTTTTCTCCTGGTCAATTGCTGTGACCTTTAAATTTCCAGGGATTTGATTCAATCATGGGGATGGTTCACATTTACCTTTAGGGGAGAATATATTTTACACAAAAATCATATCATCCTTGGCTCATGCGAAAGGCATACTTGTGGAAGCAGAGTTGGGTAGACTTTCAGGCTCTGAAGATGGCTTGACAGTTGAAGAATATGAAGCAAGATTTACCAATGTTGCTCAGGTGAATTTCTTGTTCTGTAACAAATGTGAACTCAGTGGCCTTCTATCGTTATATACCTGTGGTAACTAATTCTAGAAATGTTTGTGGTATATATTTTCAGGCTGAAGGATTTATTGATGAGACGAGTATTGACGCTCTAGCAGTATGCATTGGAAATGTTCATCGAAAATATCCACCTAGTGGACCAAACCTCAGATTTGACTTGCTAAAGGTCAGACAAATGCAATTACACTTTGCAAAGGTTTAGACGTTTAGTGTTGGTCTTTGTCTCAGCATGGAATATTTATTGAGGAAACAGTTGTGCCTATAGTAAATACCCTCTTGCACTTGCATCTAGAAGATCACAGGAAAATTTCTGTACAGGGAAAATTAGATTTGTCTTATGATTGCCTTTAGTTGTGTAAGTCCTTACGAATCCGAATGTTCTTTAAATGATGACAGGACCTTCATGCTTTAACCTTGAAGAAAGGAATTAGCTTGGTTCTCATGGAGCATCTGGCCTACCTCATGAGCTCGTAAAGGTTGGGTACATTGTTAATTGTTTCAGTTTTGATTTATTAGATTGGTGAAGCGGTAGCTTGTAGCTATTGCTGTTAGAGTTTCCTACTCCAACTCACCTACAAGATTAAGCTATTGAGGAAAAGTGGGCAAACCATCACCCACGATATGTTAAACCTTCGGTGAAGCTAGTTTGTGTAGGAGGCTCAACGTGGTATTGGAGCCTAGAATTGTTTGTTGAATACTTATTTATGACATTTACGACAGACCAAAAAAAACAGAATTATCCGAACACCACAATAGTTCTTACTTAGCAAATGTGGGGACAGGTCATGAGCGCTAGATTTAAGTTATAATACAATGTTGAGGATACTTCATTTGTCGTTCTTCTTGGATAAAACATACATACCAATTCACAATTTCAGACAAAATCTTGTGCTATTGATGAACTCATATTTCAAAAAATATTATTATGGGTGGAATTGGTCATGCAAGCGCCAATAATCATGTGTCAATTTTACGAGCAGGAATGCATAGATTTGGGTGTGAGGAATTTCAACGTGAACACAGAGTTTCGAAACAGTTACCTGGAGTCCCTTAATAAGCCAGAAAAGGACCTGATTCAGGTCATGGCATGTGCTAAAGAAGCAATGAAAGCTGTTGTAGCAGAGAAAATACACCTCTTTGAATCAGCTGGGAAGGCCTGAGCGCAGCCCCCACGCGAAAAACTGGCGCCAGCAACACGCAACCCGTTCTTCAAATTTTGCTCTCTTTATTTACTCTTTCTTTTGGAAGCTTTTGTGCATGTCAACATGCCCACAATGAATTTATATCTTATGCTGCCTCATTAAATTCATTTGTCTCTTGAGCAACCTAAAAGTGTCTTCAACAATATGGTCAACATTCTGCCTATTTGAAAAACTAGATCTGATCTTTAACGGGGATGGAGTCTGCTAGCGCCTCCCCCCCCCCCCCCCCGAGCCCGGCGTCCATCCACCGGGCATCGCCGACGTCCCCCCACCTAGCTCCCGCGCCTGCAACACAAGGCTCACCTCTCTCCCCTCTTGCTCCGCCATTTCTTCCAAGCGTCTCCTCGGTAGGTCGCTCCAAAGTCCAGCTTTGGCTCGACACAACACCCCTCTCCGCCTCCTCGATCGAGCCGACACTGACGCCGGTCATCCATGCTTCCAGACTTTGTCCCGCACAGAAAGGCAAGTCCATCCTTCAAGAGGAAGGGCCATCCCTTCACCTCCGTGCCCCTTCATCTGGTTTCATGGCCGCTGCCAAATCCATCGGCGCCGTGCCCCTCGCCTCCTCAGTCCGATGATGAGGGCTGGACCTTGCTGACCGGTCGTCGTCGCTGTCGGGTGAACTCCTATCGCAGGGATCCTGAGGAACCCCTTTTTGAGATTCGGCCGAGGGGATGATTCTGAATATGTTTGCGGGAGAAATAAATGGGTGTAAATGCGATGGCAGGTGGGGTGGAATGATCTTATGCAGAGTGTAGTAAATGCAGTGGAGGGATTTTTAGATAGGTTCGGGCCGCACTGAGCGTAATACCCTACTCCTATGTGGATGCTATAAATGTCCTGAGAATGTCTCTCAGGAATGTTGTTGGTTACAAGAATGTTTGTCTATCCTAGAGCTTCGGGCTTCTTGTTCTTCGGTGGTCTCAGCTTCTATGCTTGTACGAAGATGTTCTTCGAGTCTTGGCCTCTGTGCTCTCTGAGAGTCCTCCGAAAAAGGGGTCATCTTTGTCCGTGCCCACCGGCTCCCTTAAATACTCGCCGGCGGTAGCGTGCCCCGAAAGGGAGGGCACGAGTTCCAAGGCGTCATAAATGGAAAGGCAATCATCATGGCCTCTGCGCGAAGTGACGGGGGGTTGAAAACGCGCCCCCCGCCCGGTCTTCGGTTGTCATGATGGCGCTGGCAACGGGCGCCGTGGAGAGGGCCCACCGGGCAGCTGTAGAGCAGCCCGGCGTGCCTGCCCGGTCTTGTTCGTCTAACACAGCAGGGCGGCAGGCAAGGCGCCTCGGGCCTTGCGATGCTATCCCGAGGCGCGCCGGATGACGCGGGATGGGACCCGTGCATTAAATGTCCCCACGCCCTTCTGCCAGAATGTGGCAGGGACTGACACCAAGCGTGGCAGGAGCAGTTGGAGGTGACAGGCCACGCGCCCTCTTAAATGCAGCATCGGGCCTTTCACTGGTTGACACCTCATCGATGGACCTCTGTGGGGGCCACCAACGAAGGACTTCTTGGGCCGTCGGGGAACCGAGTGCTCGGGGGTCACTGTTCACCTCCCCGAGCACTCTCTCCCGGAAACACCCTCTCTTGGTCCTCAGGGAATCGAGTGCTTGGGGGCCACTTTTCACGGCCCCGAGCACTCTCTCCCAGAATTGACTGTTCGGATCCTCGGGGAACCAAGTGCTCTCGGGCCGCTGTTCGCAGCCCCGAGCACTCTCTCCCGGAACTACCTTCCTTGGGTCCTCGGGGCACTCGGGTGCTTGGGGGTCACTGTTCGAGGCCCTGAGCGCACCCTTCCGGGTACTCGGCTTTTCTGGTCGTCGGGGGACTAGAGTGCTCGGGGGCCACTGTTCATGACCCCGAGCACTCTCTTCCCGGTCACTTGGTCTTCGCAGATCATCGGGGAACCCGGGTACTCGGGGACCACTGTTCGTGGCCCCGAGCGCCCTCTCCCGGGACTTAGTCTTTTCGTACCTCGCGGAGACTTAGTCTTTTCGTACCTCGCGGAGATGATCCCCACGGAAAGGCGCCACGTGACAGATTGCTGGCCTAGCCTCGGGATTCGGGGATGTCAAATCCCTATTCCCCCCCCCCTTTTCCTCTCTCCTTCCTCTCTCTTTCTCTCTTCTCTCTCTCTCCCCGTGACTTGCCGTCCCGTCGCCGCGCACCGCGTTTGCCGTCCCGTCCTGTCGCCGCTCGCCGCGTCTGCCATCTCGTCACCGCGCCGCGCTGGCAGTCCTCGCGCTCCGCGCCTGTGCCTCGCGCCCCGAGCCGCCTCGCCCCGCGCACCGCTCCTTGCCCCACCGGCCGCTATAAAACGGTGAACAGTGCAGTGCCTCTTCTTCCCCATCCCTTCCTCACTTCACCCCTCTCTCTCCCGAGCACCCGTGCTGCCGCCACCCTCTCTCCGAGAGCCCCGCCGCCGGTGAGCTCCCCTTCCTTCCTCTTCCCTCTTCCCCGAAGCGTACCTTCGTCGCCGGCCGCCGCCATTCTCCGTCACCCGACCGCCGCTGCCTCTCCGCACCGAGCCACTCTCCCTCCGGCTGCCGCCATCCCCGGCCGGTGCCCTGCCACCGCCCCTCCGCCGGCGGCCCGCCGCCGCGCCGCCGCCACACCCGCGCCGCCGTCGCCCCTCTCTCTCCCTCCCGTTCTCTCTCTGCTACCCCGAGCCGGTCGGCTCTCCGCCCTCTCTGCTCTGCTCTCTCTCTCTCTCTCTTATATTCCTCCCCCCTGTGCAACTGACATGTGGGTCCCACTTGAAGCTGAGCCGAGCCAGCTGCCGAGCCCACCGACAGCGAACCGTGAGCCGAAACTGAGCCGAGCCGATCCCAGAGCTGAGCCGCGAGCCGCAAGCCCGAGTCGAGCCCGCGAGCCAAGTCCAGTCCGAGCCGACTCAGCCAAATATTCCAGGAATATTCCCCCCTTTTCTTTTTTTCTGAATTTTCCTCCCGGCAAAACTTCCAAAGCCCGTTTCTCCTCCGTCCTAACTCCGTTTTCGTCGATTCTTCCACCGATATTCATCTAAATTCGAGATCTATCCAATCATATCAATTTCACAATTTTTTGTAAATTTTTTGGTCATTATTTTAATTGTTTGATTGATTGTGCCTTTGTCGTTGTTGCGACTATTAGAGGAAGGAGCATTCGAGGACAACCCCGAGGACCCGGAGTTTGAAGAAGGAGCAGACGAGGACTTCAACGAAGGCAAGTCCTACAACCATTGATCATGTTGATCCTATGTTTTTAAACACAACCCGTAGAGCCATTGTTTCAAATAATAGGAGTATGCATGTTTAGATTATTAGTTATGATTCTTAAAGAAATGCTAGAATAGTTATGACCCAGCTTGTTTATCCCATGCCTTGTCATTGTTACCATTATTCCGTTGAAACCCTAGAAGATTCCCAACATCAACGATAATGATTGCTTGGAAGTTGCTTGTTTACTAGTATGCTTAGGATTGCTTTGCTCAAAAGAAAGAACTAGATTATTTACATGTGATAACCATGCTTTACAATGAGAAATGGTGTGTGCTTGGTGCTTGGTGTGTGTAACACTTGTGTTCTTGGGAAAACTCTAGAGTAGTGTTGACGAGAGTGAGTAAGGTGCCCCACAAAGGTGGGAGCCACCTTGGAGCAAGGTTCGCCTTTGTGGTGTTCTTGCTGGGAGACTCTTACCTCGGTCGTATAAGGACCGGTTCGCTGTGACATCTCACCTAGTATCCCCTCGTACAACCACATGGCCTGTATGGGCAGGACTTGACCTAACCCCTCTGACTTAGTGCGGTACCCGCCCGGAGGCCGGTAGTGGCAATGGGGACCAGGAGAAGACTTGGGTAGTGTGTAGCCCAAGGTCCGGCTGGTGATATTGTTGAGGCTAAGTCAAGCCTTGGGATTGCTAAGTGATCTTTCCCGTAATTCTTCTAAAGCCCCTGGTATCTTAGTGCCCCATGGGTGGATATTGTGGCTTCGTTGTGAGGTCGTTACGTCTCGTTATGATGGCTTCACCAGTTGCTAAGGTGGGAGCCTGTACATATCTTGTGGGTAAAGTGTAAAACCTCTGCAGAGTGTTAAACCTATCCGGATAGCCGTGTCCTCAGTCAAGGACGTGCTATGGTTTGGTCACAATGATTAGCTTTTTGGCGTGAGTAACTCCTTGGCGTGTGAGTGGGCTATGTGCCCGTGTTTTCTAAAAGAATGGTTTTGGCTTTGTGCCCTAAGCCTTCTGGACTGTGTATCCACTGGCAAAGTCTTGTGGGAACTGGCGGGACGGATGTATCTCCCACAGGGCCGTTAACCCCCATAAGCTCAACTTATGTATTCTCTTCGGAAATGTTTTTATTGAAAGTTAGTCTTTGCAAAATGAACCTTGCATCAATAAAACTAGCTTTCCGCAAAACCTAAAAGACTCTATAGCCTTATCCTTGATCTACCTTTAAGCATCTAATTCTTCCCCTTGAGGTAGGACTTACTGAGTACCTTATGTACTCACACTTGCTAATTGTGGATCTAGATGATCCAGAGGCTGACTTCGTTGAAAGAGAAGATGAAGATTAGAGAAGCCGGTTTCGTCTGCACTCAAGCTGCCTGAAGGGCTTGGGTCGCTTTTGTGTGTTTCCGCTGTGTTTTAAGGGTTTGTTAATTTATGCCTTCGGGCTTCTGTTGTAATGAACTCTGTATTGTACTCTATTATCGTATTTATTCGATGTATGACTATGATGTCTACTTCTGTTGGAGTTCGTGCGTACCAGCTACTGATCCAGGGACTGGTATGAGCTACACGAGGTGACCCCAAAGGAGGGGTCCGACAGGGGACCCCTGGTTCCTGATTCACCGACAGCAGCCCCCGGGCCCATTGGCAGGCGGTGGCCCAGAGACTGCGGATGGGGCCTTCATCGTCAGCGAGGCCGAACCCAGCACCGACGCCACGTGGCGTGCTTTTGGGCACTGGCCTCTCCGGCCTAGTCTTCTGGTACGGCCCAACGGGGAGCCGAACGGACGCACGTCTAGCCGACTCCCGAGGCGCGTGATAACGAGGCGGGCGGCGCGTGATAACGAGGCAGGCGGCACGTGCGGCAACTGCGCAGATCGAGGGTAGTGCACCTGACGACTGCTGACATCCGCGCGGCCCGAGGGAGATTCGCCTGGCGGTTACGCCGACCGAGGAAGTTGGCTCGCCGAGCTCGCCGCGGCAGGCGTCGTTTGAAATCCCTGGGGTATAAAAGGAGGAGGGAAGCGAACCGCCGCCCCTTTAAGCCATTTTCGTGATCAAACCTTCTTCTTCTTCCTTCCGCTCCAGAGCTCTCGCCCTCCCTTAGGCGATCAGCGCACCCTTCTTCCCCCACCGTTCCAACACATCCCCCACCCCGACAAAATACCGAGAGCGGGAGGTAGCCGCTGCGACAAGACACCCGACAGCATACTGCCAGAGTCACGGTTCGTCAACGAGGAGGCGGCGGACAAGGTGCGAAGATTATGGTGCCCAAAGGCCAGCGGGAGGCCTCGGTGGTGAGGCCGGCGAGCTTCCCGCCGGTCATGGACCGACCGGAGCGCATCGTCATCTTCGTCTCCTTCGTGGCGTCCGGGCTGGTGCCGCCGTTCTCAACTTTCTTCCTCCATATCCTCGACACGTTCGGGATCCAACTGGCGACCTCAGCCCGAACTCGGTCGTCATCTTGGCGATCTTCGCACATTTCTGCGAGATGTTCGTCGGGGTGCCACCGTCGGTGGCGCTGTTCCGCCATTTCTTCATGCTGCTGTCGGGCGGGAAGAAGAGGGGCTTCTCCACCGCGGATGTCGCCGGCTGCTGCAACTTCCGACTGCGGAACGGCTTGGTGGAGCTGTACATCACCCAAGTGCTGCGGAGCAAGTGGGACGACTGGCGGTGTGACTGGGTCTACGTCAACATCAGTCCCCACAACCGCCTCACGTTGCTGGAGCTGGCGACGGAGCCCCAGAGGTCAATCTGGGAGGCGGCGCCGCTGGAGGACAAGCGGATGGAGCCGGTCCTGGACTGCATCGAGTACCTGCGACAGGCCGGCCTTACGTCGGTGATGGTGGTGGCGGACTACCTGCGCCACCGCCTGGCGCCTCTGCGGGAGCGGGTCCGCCCCAGCTGGATGTACACGGGCTCCCAGGACATCACCAGGACCCAGATCGGCGAGGCCTGGGACCTGGACGAGGCGGCGCTGGCGGGCCTGCTCCGGGTGGTGATCGACGTGGAGGACCTTACCCGGGCAGTACTCCCCCGGGAACAGCTGGCGCTCTACGTTGACCCGAACCGGGTGGCGCTGCAAGCGACGCTGCTCGAGTTCGACGCCCAGGGCCTGGTCAACCGGCCAGGGCGCCAGAACCCCGGGACTATCCAGATTCCCGTGGTAGACGAGGCGACTGGCTGCGCTCCGAGGGCCTCCGACGGGGACATCACCAGTAGCAGGCCGTAGGCGAGCGGCAGGGTGGCCGTGGGTGGCCAGGCGCAGACCAGCGGCGTGGGCGCCTCGGGCAGCAGGCCGCAGGCCGGACGTGGGGCTACCGCAGGCAGTAGCCATCAGGCCGACGGAGGAATCACTGCCGGTAGTGGAGCAGCGGCGACCTCGGGTGTTCGTGCCCCAGCCGACATCCTCGTCATCGCCGTTGCCTCTACGGCAGCGGCCGTCGGCGGGTGGCGCGAAGGAGGGAGGCCGGGGCGGCCAGTCGTCCGGCGCGGAGTCTGCCACGGAGGCGAGGTCCGGGGCTCAGGAACCCGGAGACCAAGGCCGACGCTGGAGCGGGTCTACAGTGAGTGCCCAAGCTGGCCCGCCGATGGAGACGGGCTCCACGGCGGAGGCGAGGCCCCAGGCGCTGGAGCCCAGAGACCAAGGCCGGCACAGGAGCGCGTCTACAGCGAGTGCCCAAGCTGGCCCGCCGCCGGAGACGGGCTCCACGGCGGAGGCGAGGCCCCAGGCGCCGGAGCCCAGAGACCAAGGCCGGCACCGGAGCGCGTCTACAACGAGTGCCCAAGCCGGTCCGCCGCCAGAGACGGGCTCCGCCGCGGCCCCGTAGAGCCCCTCGCCGAAGTGAAGGAGGGAAGATTCCGGGCCGAAGCCGTCGGGCCCGGAGTTTAAGATCCCGAAATCGCGATGGCAATACTGAAGACTAAAGACTGCGTAAGTTTCTTCTTTTCCCCGAGCATGTTTTGCCCAGAGTGAGTTGGGGACTAACCTATTTTTGCTTTCAGGCCACCCAAGGACACCGCCGGGGACCAAAGGCGACCGGAAGCGCCAAGGTCGCCTCCCGCCCCAGAGCCGAGCGTGCCTGAGCCAAGCGCGCCGGCCGAGCCGGAGCCGCAGGCACCGCCGAGCCCCGAGCCGAGGGCAGCGGCTGCGCCCGAGCCGCCGGCGCCGGTCAAGCCTGCCCCTAGTACTTCAAGGGTGGGGCAGATGGCTACGACGAGGGCGGCGCCACCAAGGCAGCAGTCGGGGACCCCGAGTGCCTCTGCAGAGAGGGCTCGCAGGGGACCCAGCGCTCGGCCGCCATCCAATCAGGCCGTGGAACCCCTCCCGGACGTGCTAGGAAACGCCCGGGAGGTGATCGAGTGGCTGGAGGCGGCCGTGGCAGGAGAACGAGCACAGCTCGAGGCCGAGCGTGCCGCCCTCATCGAGGAGAGGGGGCGGCTAGAGGAGGTCGGTCGTCTTTTGGAGGCCCACATCACCGCGACCTGCGCCGCCCATGAGAGGGAGCAGCGCGCGATGGACACGGAGGGAGAGACCCTGGACAAAGCGCACGAGGAGGTCGTCGCCATGCAAGAAGAAGCCACCCGCCTGGGTGTGATGTCGCAGCGGCGGGCCGCAGAGCTGCTCGCCAGGGAGCGGCTGGTGCGGGCTCGGGAGGATGCCATCCTGCCGCGCGAGAAGGCGGTGGAGGCCTCCCAGGCAGACTTAGCCCGCCAGAAGGACGAGCTCGAGCGGAGCCGCGCCGAAGTCCACCGTCGGGAGGAGGACATCGTGATCAGCGAGACCAACATCGGCATTACGGCGACGGCTCTGGATGCCCGGGAGGAGCAGCTGACTCTCCGGGAAGTGGAGGCTGCCACGGCGTCGGCGGCTTTAACTGCTTGGGAGGAGCAGGCCGCCAAGTGGGAGTCAGAGTTGACTGCTCGGGAGCAGGCCCTCTCTTCCCTCGCCGAGCAGGTGAAGCAGAAGCAAGCTGAAGTCCCGGCGCCCAGCGTCGTCCCGACCAGTGCGGTCGAGGAGCTAAGCCTTGAGGAGCGGCTACAGATCGCGAAGGACGAGCTCGAGACCGTTACCGCCGAGCAGGCCAACGTGAAGCTGATGATTTGAGACATCCTTCGGCAGGCATGGAGGTCCGTGAGGGTGGTCGGGCTCGGGCGAGTCTACATGGGCGAGAAGGGGATGGAGCGAGCGACCACCAGCCACATCACCCTCGGCTTCGAGGAGATCAGCCGGCGACTCAAGGTGCTTCCCCGGGCTGTGCAGGAGTTAGCCGCCCGGGAAGGGCGTGGTCTGGCTCAAGCGGTGGCCGAGCACGTCCTAGCCTGTTACCGGAGCCAGGACCCGAACTTCTCGCTGGAGCCAGCTCGGGAAGGGGTGGTCGAGGCCGAGGAGGAGGCCGCCCGGGAGGCTGTCCGGGGCGTCGTTGCCGAGGTGGTGGCTTGCTTCATGCGGGAGCCGCCGCCACCGCCGAGCAGTGGCAGCAGCAGCGAGGACTCCTCGCCGCCTCCTGAGCCCGTCGACCTAGATTAGGCTTTTGTATTTTTCTTTTTCTTTGACTTGATGTAAATATGGGAGTGATCCCTCAGAATAGGTGTCCTTTTTTGAATATAATGGAAGCCTTTCCTTGGGATCGCAACTCCAGTGTTCTCTTGATGCTTTGATGAAGTCTCTGCTCTTTTCACTTGATGTCCCGAGGAGTACTTAGTCGGACCGAGCCCGACCCTCCCCCCCCCCCAGAACGAAGTCGTCCCGACCACTCATCACCAGAGTATTGAGGCCTCTTCGCGCGTTCAGCCCCCGAGCCCTTGCGAGTCTGCAGCGGCTAAGTCAAGAGACAAAGGCATGAACTTCCTTTCTCGGGAGATAGGTTGATCCAGCACGGAGCACGCCACGACCAGTGAACGCTTTCCCACTTTGTGATCACTCAAACAAGCAGACCGGAGACACGTGCGAGCGGAAATGGGACCAAGAGTCCCCACGGTTTGGTGGTGCCCGGGCTAGGATGGACCGGACCGAGCATCGACAGCCCGCCCCCAGGGTTTAGGCTCCCGACCGCTCTTTGCTCGAGCGGTAGGATTACCCGAGAACCCCAGAGGCTCGGTAGTGCCTGGGGTACTTTTAAGCGGGCCGAGCACCACGACCACCATGAAGGACTTCGGTCAGACATTGCCGTTCGTACGGTACACCTTTCTACTATCTGTTCTGTCGTTCCGGGAAAAGTGGACACGTGGGCAGGGTTTTGTGTGCGAGGAGACCATCTCGCCGAACAGATTAGAATACGAGGGCCCCGAGGATAACTTGGGAACAATAGATTTGCTGAATGTAAATTCATATGACTTTAACCACTCACCGGACAGCTGTCAGCTTTTTGGCCGACCGATCCAAGAGAGGTATGCGCTCCGAGCTCGGGGTGCCCGGGAACTTGATTCCTTCGGTCGGAGCGCCCGAGCACTAGAAAGCAGGAGGGGGAGCCCGGGGCCAGGCGGTCCTTACCACTCATGCCCGAGTGGTAGGACCACCCGAGGACCCCCTAGGCCCGAGCAGCGACCTGGGCACTGAGGCCCTCGCGGTCGAACTGCTTTTTTTCTCGGTTGTTGATCTGTAACTTAAGAAAATAGGAAAAGATTCTTTGTTTGGTGCGCTCTGTTAGTGCGGTACTCATTTTAGACTGCTCTCGTTTTCGACCCGAGACCTCTCGAATACCCGGACCGACGAAGTATGCAGACAGAGGCATAACCCAGAGGTCCTATGGCTTGGTGGCGCCCGGGAAGGACTGACCAGGCCGAGCACCGATAGCCCGCCCCTGGGGTCTAGGCTCCCGACCACTCTTTGCTCGAGTGGTAGGATTACCCAAGAACCCCAGAGGCTCGGTGATGCTTGGGGTACTATCATGACACCAAACACCACAGCCTCCCACAACAGACTTAGGTCAGGCGGCAACTGCCTACGCGCATACCGATCGGGATTCTTTTATCTACGGGGAAAATGAGAGAGCATGTTTTTCTCGCACAGTTGAGCATCTCACCAGACAGATTAAACATATGGATTCCAGAAAAAATAAAATTTGAAATAAGACCTGGACAATGATAATATATATATTGACAATTTTATACAAGACTGGGTGACTTACATGGTTAGTGGTACCTACGGATAGAACTTGCGCAGATGCTCGATGTTCCATGCATTGGGGAGCGGCTGCCCGTCCTTTGTAGCCAGCCGAAAAGAGCCTTCTCACGGGATACCGATCACGGTAAAGGGGCCTTCCCACATAGAGGACAGTTTATTCCTTCCTTCGCGCGATTGGACGCGTAGGAGAACTAGATCCCCCACCTCGAGAGACCAGGCCCGGATGTGATGTTGATGATAGTGCCACAGGCTTTGCTGGTAGCAGGCTACTCAGACAGTGGCACGCCGTCGGCGCTCTTCCAAGTAGTTGACATCGTCGCACCTTCGCTGTTCCTGTTCGCCTTCGGAGTAGGCATGCACCCGAGGGGAGCCAAGAGTGAGCTCGGAGGGGAGGACCGCCTCAGCGCCATACACGAGGAAGAAAGGAGTCTCCTCGGTAGCGCGACTTGGCGTGGTCCGATTGGCCCATAGCACAGCAGGCAGCTCGTCGATCCACCCTTTCCCGTGCTTTGCGAGCACGTTGTAGGTCTGGGTTTTGAGCCCCTTCAGTATCTCAGCATTGGCACGCTCGACCTGCCCATTGCTCTGAGGATGAGCAACCACTGAGACCTTGTGCGCCTAGAAGTAGTGGCGCAGCTTTGGGGAAGCAACGAGCACGGCATAGAGCAGCTTCTGGGCTTGGGGATATCTTATTTTGGCGTCTCGGAGGACTTCACTGACGAAGTACACCGGTAGCTGTACACGGCGGGTCCGGACTGCGGCTTCACCCGAGGGCCTGTCACAGCCCCCGAGCTCAGCGGCATGGTTGGGGCTGGCCGAGTACTCGGGCTCGACTCCCTGGTCGGGAGGAGCCAAGTGCTCGGGCTCGACCCCCTGCTCGGGGGGGGGGGGGGTGCGCGAGGACTGGGGAGTGCTCGGGGGCGGCTGGGAGCTGGGACGCAGCACCTTGCCCTGAGCACTCATCGCGCTCCACCACCAGTACTATGCTCACGACCTGAGGAGTGGCCGAGACGTAGAGCAGTAGTGGCTCGCCCTCGGAGGGGGCCACCAGTACGGGCGGCGAGGTGAGGTATTTCTTTCAATTGCGGAAGGTCTGCTCGGCCTCCGGCGTCCAGTCGAAGTGACCGGTCTTCTTCAGGAGTTTGAAGAGGGGGAGTCCTCGCTCCCCGAGCTTGGAGATGAAGCGCCCGAGGGCAGCCATATAGCCAGTGAGGCCCTGAACTTCCTTGAGTCGAGCCGGGGGTCGCATCTGCTCGATGGCCCGGATCTTCTCTAGGTTGACCTCGATTCCTCGGCTAGAGACCAAGAAACCGAGGAGCTTGCCCGCAGGTACCCCGAAGACACACTTCTCGGGGTTGAGCTTCAAGCGGGTAGTGCGGAGACTGTTGAAAGTCTCGGCTAGATCTTCAAGCAGGGTGGCGCGGTCTTAGGATTTGACCACGAGATCATCGATGTAGGCCTCGACGCTGCAGCCAACCTGCGAATCAAGGGTAATGCGCACAGCGCGCTGGAAAGATGACCCAGCGTTGCAAAAACCAAATGGCATCGATACATAGCAATAAGTCCCCACCGGAGTGGTAAAAGAAGTTTTTTCTTAATCCTCTATGGCCATGCGAATTTGGTGATAACCAGAGTTTGAATCTAGAAAACATAAAAGATCGCACCCCGCGATTGCGTCTACAATCTGATCTATGCGGGGTAAAGGAAAGGGATCTTTTGGGTAAGTCTTGTTTAGGTCGGTGTAGTCGACGCACATGCGGAGCTTGCCGTTGTCCTTCGGGACGATGACTGGGTTTACCAGCCACTCGGGGTGGAGGGCTTCTCGGATGAAGCCGGCGTCAAGGAGCTTACTTACTTGCTCCTGGATGAACTCCTGGCGCTCGGGCGCCTGCCGCCGGACTTTCTGCTTCACCGGCCGTGCGTCTGGGCACACAGCCAGGTGGTGCTCGATCACCTCCCTAGGGATCCCGGGCATATCAGACGGCTACCATGCAAACACGTCGACGTTAGCTCAGAGGAAGGTGACGAGCGCGCTTTCCTATTTGCCGCCCAGGTCACCGCCGATTTGGATGACCTGGGAAGCGTCTTCACCCACCATGACCTCCTTCGTAGGAACGGAGGTGTCGACAGCGAGTCGGGGTTTGGATGAAGAGGGTCCCGGGCCCCCTGGACGACCTTCGACCTCAGCTCGAACTGAGACCAAGGCCGAGTATAACTGCTCGGTGCAGGAGATGGCGCTGCTGGTCTCGGCGGACACGGAGATGGGGCCCGCAGGGCCCGGCATCTTGACCGTGAGGTATGGGTAGTGGGTGACCACCATGAACCGAGCAAGTGCCGGGCGCCCGAGGATGGCGTTGTAGGGGAGGGAGAGCTCCACGACGTCGAAGATGATGTTCTCCGTTCGGAAGTTGTCCCGGCTCCCGAATGTCACGGGCAGCTCGACCTGCCCGACGGGCAGGGAGTGCCCGGGCATCACCCCGTAGAAGGGGAGCGATGGCTTTAGGCGCCTGGAGGGCACCTGTAGCTTCTCGAAGGCCTCCCTGGAGAGGAGGTTCAGGCCTGCACCCCCGTCGATCAGCACCCTACTGACCTTTATGTTGCAGATGGTGGGGGACACTACCAGGGGTAGTCGCCCCACGCCTGCAGTACTGGCGGGGTGGTCGGCTAGGCTGAACATGATTGGGGAGTCCGACCACTTCAGGGGCCTTGCGTCCTCTTCGCTCGGGGTCGCCGAGCACACCTCGCGTCTCATGGTCTTGACGCTGCGGCGGGAGGAGGGCATGTACGCGCCTCCGTCGATGAAGGCAACGGTGTGCTTAGGCTCCTGGAAGCCGAGCTCTTGGTTGTCGGGGGTGGCTCTGTCGTCGCCGCCCCTGCGGGGCTCCTCGCAGTCCATCTGGCACTGCTCGATGAGACCTTTGACCATACAGCACTCTGTGAGGTCATGCCACTTGGTCTGGTGGATCTGGCACCACTTCCTCGGCTCGGGCCTTGCGGGAGCTGGGCCCGTTGTGGGAGCCAGAGCCCTAGGAGGGGCTCGGGCCAGAGCCCTCACGGGCGCGGGCCTTCTGTCGGCGGCCGCCCGGCGTGCTGGCCGGCGGTCGGGTTCTTGGGCTGGCCCATGGGTGAGGCCCTGGGCTGGCTCGACTGGGACAGCCTCGCGCCTCCTTCCCTTTTTCTTTTCCCCCTGTCGGAGCGGGAAGGACCTGGTTGATTGGCGGCGGGATGCTCAGGGCGCCGAACATGCCATGCCCGAGCCTCCGCCACCTTGGCGCACTTGTCGGCCAGCGCGAAGAGTTCTGCGGTGGTTTCGACCTCGTGCGTGCCCAGCTTCTCGAGCATCCGCTCGTCGCGGACACCCTGCTGGAACTCCTATCGCAGGGATCCTGAGGGACCCCTTTTTGAGATTCGGCCGGGGGGATGATTCTAAATATGTTTGCGGGAGAAATAAATGGGTGTAAATGCGATGACAGGTGGGGTGGAATGATCTTATGTAGATTGTAGTAAATGCAGTGGAGGGATTTTTAGACAGGTTCGGGCCGTACTGAGCGTAATACACTACTCCTGTGTGGATGCTATAAATGCCCTGAGAATGTCTCTCAGGAATGTTGCTGGTTACAATAATGTTTGTCTATCCTAGAGCTTCGGACTCCTTGTTCTTGGGTGGTCTCAGCTTCTATACTTGTACGAAGATGTTCTTCGAGTCTTGGCCTCTGTGCTCTCTGAGAGTCCTCCGAAAAAGGGGTCATCTTTGTCCGTGCCCGCCGGCTCCCTTAAATACTCGCCAGTGGTAGCGTGCCCCGAAAGGGAGGGCACGAGTTCCAAGGTGCCATAAATGGAAAGGCAGTCATCATGGCCTCTGCGCGAAGTGACGGGGGGTTGAAAATGCGCCCCCCTCCCGGTCTTCGGTTGTCATGATGGCGCTGGCAACGGGCACCGTGGAGAGGGACCACCGGGTAGCCGCAGAGCAGCTCGGCGTGCCTGCCCGGTCTTGTTCGTCTGACACAGCAGGGCGGCAGGCGGGGTGCCTCGGGCGTTGCGATGCTATCCCGAGGCGCGCCGGATGACGCGGGATGGGACCCGTGCATTAAATGTCCCTATACCCTTCTGCCAGAACGTGGCAGGGACTGACACCAAGCGTGGCAGGAGCAGTTGGAGGTGACAGGCCTTTCACTGGCTGACACCTCATCGACGGATCTCTGTGGGGGCCACCGACGAATGACTTCTTGGGCCGTCGGGGAACCGAGTGCTCGGGGGTCACTGTTCACCTCCTCAAGCACTCTCTCCCGGAAACGCCCTCTCTTGGTCGTCGGGGAACCGAGTGCTCGGGGGCCACTGTTCACGGCCCCGAGCACTCTCTCCCAGAATTGACTGTTCGGATCCTCGGGGAACCGAGTGCTCGGGGGCCGCTGTTCGCAGCCCCGAGCACTCTCTCCCGGAACTACCTTCCTTGGGTCCTCGGGGTACTCGGGTGCTCGGGAGCCACTGTTCGCGGCCCTGAGCGCACCCTTCCCAGTACATAGCTTTTCTGGTCGTCAGGGGACTAGAGTGCTCTGGGGCCACTGTTCATGACCCCGAGCACTCTCTTCCTGATCACTTGGTCTTCGCAGATCATCGGGGAACTCGGGTACTCGGGGACCACTTTTCGTGGCCCCGAGCGCCCTCTCCCGGGACTTAGTCTTTTTGTACCTCGCGGAGATGATCCCCGCGGAAAGGCGCCACATGGCAGATTGCTGGCTTGGCCTTAGGATTCGGGGACCCCTGGTTCCTGATTCACCGACAAGCACCATCCCCAATGCCGTCCTGGCTCCCGAGCGCTGTGTTGTGCCTTGGATCCTTCGCCGCTGAGGAACAGCGCCTTCGTTGGTCCCTACTCACATACGCCGACTGCGCTCGGCAGGATCTCCAGGCCTCGGTGCTGTCCAGCTACATCAATGGCGACCTTGGCATCACGGTGGAAGATTACAGCGCAAAGCGCTTCCACCCAAACAACTTCCTGGTAGTTTGCCAGTCCCCGGCTCGACACCATTCTCGCGGCTAGTGGCCGTCCTGCACCACCAAATCTTCGTTGGTTCTTTCGACCTTGGACACGGCTGGCCTATGCTTCTGGTGTGTCATTGGCCTTCCGTGTGGTTGTTTCTCTCAAAGGTGTGCCACCGCACACGTGGTCCATTTCTACGGCTCAGCACCTCCTCATCCAGCATTGCTGGGTGCAGCGGCTTGAGGGCGAGTCTGCATCAGTGGAGCACTCTGATCTCACCGAACTCTGTGTTGTAGCATGGTGTGACACACCGGAGAACATCCCAGACAGAATTATCATGGAGGCGTCTAAGCCGTTCGACGTGGTTCGCTATGACGATCCTACCATACGACAACTATTTGGGAACCTCCCATCGTTCATCATGGAAGTGAGGTGCTTAACCTACGAGGTCTCCATCGAGCTCACGTCTCTGGCGGAATTCCGCATTCCATCCTCTTCTAGCAGCGATGGCGCAGCGTCCTCAGGCGTTGGGGGAGGCGATTTTGATAGAGTCTTTCCCAGTGGCATGGGCCGCGACGGTCTTCCTCAGGGCTTCCGTATTTCTTTCCTCCCTCTTCCACCGTCGCCGTTTGCGCCTGCCCATGGAGTTCGTTTGGCGGCTAGGATCATCCCCCATGCCTCGGCATCCGCGTCCATTGCCTTTGAATCCTTCCAGGTCATAACACCTAAGGAGGACTCTGTTTGCACGCTACTGCCTGCAGGCTCTGTCCCTGCGTTGTCACCTTTCAGTGGTTCACGGGCTGCGATGTCTGAACCTGCAAACACCACGTCTCGTGACCTCACCACTCCGCATGCCTTCGACCCCATGATGCTTGAGCTCCGTGCCTCTACTAGACCGATCTCCCAAATTCCAGTAAAGCCTATGGCCGCTCGACACGTCACACTTGTCTACTCGAGGAGGCAGCATGGTGCGCCATGCTCTGCGGACAACCTTACCCCCCTCTTCGGGAATAGTGATGCCCCCTCTGGTGCCTGGCCTTGCAGTCCACGCCTAGAGCCAACGGAACGCTCCACCTCATCCTCGCCAGCTGAGGCCCGCTCCACGGCTAGCCCATCTTGTTTGGGCTGCAATGCCAGATCCTCTGCTTTCTCTGGGAGACGACCCTCCACGCCGCAACTGTCTAACCGCAGACAAATTCACTCTCGTTGTCGGATAGCCTGCAATGTCACCTCGTCACGGCAACGGAACGACAACTCTTCTCTGGCCTGCAATGGAGGATTAGTTTCTGATCAGGTTGTCTCGACCGATGTCGTTCCTGCCATGACTGCCGGTGACTTTCTCTAGTGGTTGACGTGAGAGATCCCAACCCCTTTGGCCTCGCCGCCCCGGGGTACAGTTCCCTCACGACGGCCTGCCGTGGCACCTCGTAGAAGTGCTCGGCTGGCCTCTAGCTCCAGCATCTCTCACATCAGGCCTTCCAAGTGAGGCGAAATCCTGCTCATGCGCCGCCTCGGTTTGCTTAAGGACAATGAGACCATCTCACTGCAGCTATGTCAAGCTTATCTTAAGTTCTTTGAGCAACCGCTTTCAGATCAACACTTACAAGCTATCCAAGCACTCTTCCCTGGCCACAGGCTGCCGATCACGCCTGATGCACAGGCTGCAGACTCCTTGGTGTTCTAGGTGTTGCCTGCGGCTGTTGCTCCCCCTCATGGATAACTTCAACGTGCTCAGCTGGAATGTCCATGGGCTTAACCTCAAAGCCCATTTGGATGTCGTTCGTACGATGGTTTTAGACCACGGTGCTTCGGTCGTATGTCTAATCGAATTGAAGCTAGATGTTATTACCCCCTTCTTAATTAACGAAGTTTGTGGACCTTGCATTTTGGGCTACTCTTATTTGCTAGCTGATGGTACTAGGGGGGTGTTGTTGTGGCTTCTCGACACCCTTTCTCTTTAACCTGTGTCCAAGTCATGCAATTCTCAGTTACTGCCATAGTATCCTCGCCGTCAGAGGATAACTTCCTCTGGACTGTTGTCTACGGTCCGACTGATGAGAGCCTTAAAGAAGCCTTTCTCTCTGAGCTCTCCAGTATCCGACCACTCTCATCTGGACCTTGGATGATCACCGGCGATTTCAACATGATCGCAGTGGATGCCAACAAGAGTAATGCCAACATTAATAGGCTCTCTATTGCTAGGTTTCGATGCTTCATCACCAACCTTTAGCTCAAAGATCTCCACCTCGTGGGCCGACGCTACACCTGGTCCAACGAGCAGCCATTGCCAATGCTCGTTCACCTTGACAGAGCTCTCGTGTCTTTAGAGTGGGACAAAATATACCCTGACTGCCTGCTGCAAGCCTTATCCTCTGAGTGCTCCGATCACTCACCCCTCCTGTTATCCTCTTTGGTCCATTCTCGACCACGCCAACGCTTTCACTTTGAATCCTTTTGGGTCAAGCTTCCTGGGTTCATCGACGTGATGAAGGAAGGCTGGATGTTGTTGCCGGCCAAAATCAATAAGCCTCCTCTCATCCGGCTGGATTTGCTGCTACGACATACTGCCAAATTCCTCCAGAGATGGAGCAGCATACGCATTGGCAATATCAAGGAGCAATTGCTGGTTGCAAGGGAGGTGATCCTTAGATTTGATTCGGCTTCCGATTTCAGACCCCTATCAGTTGCTGAGGCTGGGCTTCGCCAGTACCTCAAGGTCCTTTGCTTGGGTCTCGCCTCGCTTCAACGTACCATCGCACGATACCGCTCAAGAATTGCTTGGCTTAGGGAGGGCGACACCAACTCTCGACTTTTCCACTCCTTCGCCATGTACCGTGCTCGGAAAAAATCCATCATTTCACTTTCTTCAGAGGCCGAGTCGGTTTCCTCTCGTTTTGAGATGGAGGAAATGCTTCTCAACCATTTCACCTCTGTGCTGGGAGCCGCCCAAACAAGACAGCATTCCATAGACTTGTCAGGCCTTGGCATCTCTCCACTCGGCCTACAATCTTTGGATGCTCTGTTTAGCGACGATGAGATCTTCCAGGCAATCAAGGGTATGCCGCTCAACAAAGCTCCAGGCCCCGACGGTTTCACGGTGGAATTCTACAGCGCTGCTTGGGAGGTGATCAAGTTTGAAGTCACTACCGCCATCTGCGCCTTTAGCAATGGCGATCGGCGTGGCCTACATCATGTGAACAATGCTCTAATAACGCTTCTGCCTAAGAAGGCAGGAGCTAGTTCTCCCTCGAACTTTTGGCCTATAAGCCTGGTACACGGCTTCGGCAAGCTTCTCTCCAAGACCTTGGCTCTCAGACTTGCACCTTAGATGAGCCACTTCATCTCCAACAGTCAGAGCGCCTTCATCGCTGGCCAATCAATACATGAAAACTTTAAGTTGGTTCATTCAACAGCAAGATTGCTCAGGAGAACCAAGCAACCAAAAGTTCTCTTCAAATTGGACATATAGAAAGCCTTTGATTTGGTGAGCTGGGCATTTCTTCTGGAGGTCCTGCGCGCTTGGGGGTTTGGTCACCGATGGTGCTCATGGATTGAAGCCCTCCTAAGGTCTGCCTCTACCAGGATCCTCCTTAATTCAGTTCCTGGGTCATCCTTGCGCCATGCTCGTGGGCTTCAGTAAGGGGACTCCCTCTCACCCTTCCTCTTCGTGTTGGTGATGGACATTCTTGATCGTCTTCTGATCAAGGTGGGTGATGCTCAGGTTGTTGACTACACGGGACATCGATCCATTGTCCACAGTCGTTCCCTATACGCAGATGATGCCGTGATCTTCCTTTCTCCTACAGCTCGGGACATACAGGGGCACCTCGACATTCTGCAGTTCTTCGGTACAGCCACGGGGCTTAAGACTAATCTCAGCAAGTGTGAGACGGTCCCCATTTGCTGCTCAGATGAGGACATCTTGACTATGAATAAGCAGCTACCATGCGGCCTCTCATCCTTCCCCATCCAGTACCTTGGGATACCGCTCACGGCTGGCAAACTTTGCAAGAGCCATCTCTAGCCATTGGTGGATAAGGTGGTCGACAAGCTCCCAGCTTGGCAAGCAAAGTTCATCTCCATGCCTGGCCGTGCTGTTGTTGTGAAATTGGTCCTGTCCTCGACACCACTGCATACCCTTATGTCTGTAGCAGTGCCGCCAGGGATCATCAAGGAGATTGACAAGATAAGAAAGGCGTATCTTTGGACCGGCGAGAAATCTATATCAGGTGGTCGGAGCGCTTTGGCTTGGCAGTGTGTTTGCAGACTGGTCCAATACGGAGGCTTGGGGATACAAGACCTCCGATTGACCGGTATTGCTTTGCACTTAAGGTGGATGTGGTGGTAGTGTTGCGATCCTTCAAAACCCTGGGCTGCTCTCCGTCTCCACCGCAATTGCGATGTCACGACCTTCTTCAACGTTTCGGTCACCTTCGAAGTCGACGATGGCAGCACCACTCTTTTTTGTTCAGACGCCTGGATAGAGGGCCACTTTGTACGATCCTTAGCTCTGGACCTCATTCTTTGCATCGCTCCGTCTTCTCTGAGCTCTCGATCTGTTAAGGATGGATTGCTCGATCGCCTTCAACGAACAAGCTACAATATTTCCTCCAAACTTAACGAAAGTCTAATTAATTCTAAGACACTAGCATTGCGAATGGCCTAAATGTCCACGTTAATGTGTTTCATGAAACAAGGAAACAAGAGAATTAAATGTGAGCTCATATTTTGAGATGTGGAAGATACTATGCATTTAAGAGATAATTTCTACACTAATGTCCATGTGATGTGGAATAAGATAGGCATTGCTTTAAGATATTTGCATTGGGAGTAACCTAATATTCAATCTGAATTCTCAAGTGACTACCCTCTCTGTTTTTCTTTACAATGTTCTAGAATTCAGTAACCACCAGGACCTTTTCTTTACATAGAGTTTAAACTTTAACTAACTTTTACACCCGGAATTAAAAATATGTAGTAGATGCTTCTAAAAAGCCACTGCAATACCAAATGATAAATAATGAAGAAAGCCTTGCAAATGTGAAACAAAATAAGGTGGATGTACTTTAGAAACATGTAGCTCTATATGTTCCTAAATTCTATCACATAAAAAAGAAATGGTTCTATTTCTGAAAAATCAAATGGCGTACTTCCCTATTTCTCAACCACAACAAAGGTACATTTCACAAAGGACATAAGCAACAAGAGTGTCACAACTCATTGCAACTATGCCAACTAGTGTTAGAACCAGAATAGCAACTTCAGATCTCAAGAGAAACATGGCTCGCCCTTGCTCTCGCTCCCGCTCTATCCCCTCCTCCTCCCCCCTCTCCGTCCTCACCTACGTCCTCACCTTCACCACCGCCATCCTTCCTAATGGCCCTTGAGCTCGCATCCCGCCTCAATGACCGGAGATCTGTCCCTTGTCCCTCTGGTCTTCGATCTCTCCCTTGGTAGGTGCTTCCAAGCAAAGGTGCTTCATCGTCTCAACTCAGCGGTACACCACCCTTCCTATTCTATGCATGATAGCTTCTTCCTCCTGGTAGTGTTTCATTGGTTTACCTTATGCCTCTCAGAGGACTCTGTCAATCTTGATCTGCATTCCATCCTTGGAGGTTCTCCAGTGGGTTTTCATGTCAGATTTGAGTCAGATTTGACATTCGCATAGTGATTGCAGATAGCTTTGATGTTTATTTCCATCTTTGGCATGATGATGATCCAAACTGGAGAAGAGAAGCTTTGGTTGGCTGAGGAAGAGATGCATTGGACTTTGATTTCCCGTTTGAGTAAGAAGAAGAAATCTCCCTCCTTTCCTCCCAAGAAAGTCTCTTTCGTGGAGAAGTTAATCCTCCCCTCTCCTCTTAAGAATTCTGCTCCCTCTGCTCTTCCCGCATTCATCAAGATTGGCAAGGTTTCTTGCCCCATTCCCATACAGGAAAGCTCTTGACTAGGTTCTTTGTCAATGGTGGGCCATCAACCTGGCCATGACATGCCCTCCCTGCGGGGTAGCCTGCGGCAAGGTGGTTTGTGCCCAGCATCGATGAGGAGGGGGGAGCTGTTGTCACCATGTCTTTTCGCCCACGTCCCCCTACCTCTCCGCCTATGGGTGCTTGCCTGCTTGGCCTGAGGCTCTCCTCAGCAGCCCTTGGGAATGAACAAGCACTCGAGTGCTCTCTTGCGCAAGCAAGTAGCTCTGAGGGTAGTTTGCCATGATTTTCCCCTACTGTGAGCTGCTGCATTAAATGCCTGGGTACAAGCCATCTCGTCAGCGATTGTAGGGGGCAGGTTCACTGTAGAGCATGCTTTGGATATGGTCACTTTGAGAGGGTGTGCCTCAAACTTGGACGCAATAGACGGTTCATATGGGTTCCTAAAGGAAGTTCTACTAGTACGGTTATTGATTGAAGTGGTTCTCCTTCTCGCACCGTTTCGCCTGCCCCTTGCCCAACCCCTCACCTTGTTCAAGAAGAAAAACCCCCCACTCCTCCTTCCTCCAGTTCCCAGTGTTGCATCCCCAAGCCTCACTACCTCTCTTTCAAGTGCTTCCATTGTTCTTGCTAGGATGCCCATGGAGAACTTCGCTGTTGACCCCTGGGGTTCATTCCACCAAAGATGGTGGTGGAAGAGGGCTGAGAAGATAGGTTGGCTTAGGCATCTATCTCTCTCGTGGGTAATCCTTTCAAGAAGCATGAAAAGTGGGTAATCGTTGTTGCTATTGATGATTATTCGGTTTTTGTGCATCAAATCCATCAATACCTTGTTGAGCAAAGGCACTTGCATGTTCATTTATGCTGCCCTCACCCTCATGGAGTAGGACTTTTTCAAATGCATGATGTATTTCAATGTGATCATATGGTTTGTGAGATCCTCCATGTCATGGAAGGTTTCAGAATCAAATTTGCCAAACATGATGCAGCTAGGAACTTTAGGAATTCCTCATACACTAGAATTGGATGGTTTCTTTTGCTTGGTTACCCTCTGGACTATATGCATTTGAGCTTTCTGATAAAGTCTGTGCTTGGTTTGGGAAATTAATCCACTGGCATTCCAACACCAGGAACACAACTTTTGTTCTAGTAAAATGTCTCGTTGACAATGTGGACAGTGTTCCCTGGAGCTTAGTGATTCTCTAAGGCTTTGAGTGGGGAGGTACTGGTAGATCATGGACCGTGCCTGTCTATGTCCTCAACTATGAGTTCGCTGATCTATAGCCTTAAGATGAAGGTGATCTCCCTCCTGACAATGGAAGCCCACACCCTTTCTACAATCCAGTGGCCCAGGAAGATGCTTTGCTTGATGACAACAATGAAGACCATCCTTGGCAGCCAGCCCAGGATGACCCTCTCTAGGATGCCCAAATTTAGCAAGTCGGGTACAGCTTGGGGGTCCTACTTAGGCGCCTAATCCTGTGATTGTCCAGGCCCTACATGTCCCATAGCCCCAAGCCGCTCATCATTCCCTCTCAGTTAGCTTTGATTCAGATGCAAACAAGGTGGTGTCAAGGGATAATGCTCAACGATGAATCTGGGAAATACCTATCGATTGGCGTGTTGATCTATGTTTCTTGGGGTTAGATCTAATGGACTAAAGAACACAGGGATTTTATCTGGATTCAGGCCTCTCATAGGATAATAGCCCTACGCCCTATGTATTTTCTTAAGGATTAGATGAACTTGTTATAGAATGTGTTTTTTCTCTCTATCTTACAAGCCAGGTCCTTCCGCCTTTCTATAACAGGAGAAAAGGTGCACATACAAATGGACCGTGCCAAACTCTATGGAAGACCTACACCTTACGAAACCAACTACTCCTAGCTCATCATGACGAAGGATAGGCATGCACGCCCTGCTCTGGTCGCCTTGCATGCCCCGTCTCATCACTGAGTGCTGTCACTCTCTTCTGTGAGGCCATCCCGTAGCATTAAGTGCTACAGGACTGTTCACTATGTGACCATTCCTGCCCACGACCTTGATCGCTGAAAGGGAGTGCATGGGGAAGGAAAAACACTTGATTGGGTGACATTAAATGTGATTTGACTGATTAGATGAATACATGCCCAGGGGACTGGTCGTAGGGTTTTGTCCTTGACCAGGGGACTGGTCGCAGGAGTCCCATCTTGGTCACAAGGTGAGGATGTGGTTTTGAGGGTATTCGACCGCTGGTTGACACGTGACAACATGGGACCTACTAGGTGGGGCACCCCCTTACCTATTACACCTACAATAGCCCCCAAGCTCCACCGCGAATGTTGTGGACTAAGTTGTCGTGGTTGTTGTGCGACGTGTGGTCGTGGTTGGGTCTGGTCGCGCCACTTGGGACCCAGGTGAGCACATGTTCGCCTAGGGAAGTGGTCATCGACGTGGCCTACCTTAGTGGTTGACTCAGGAAACCACATCCCGAGAGGAGTTTAAATGTCCAGAGAGGGAGAGAGAAAATGTCACACTCGGTTTTAACGGATAAAATCAGATGAGGCTTATGTGTGCCCAGGATGTTCAACACACATAAGGACGTCACAGGTGAAGTAACAAAAGCAATACTTCTACTAAATAAATGTTAAACTCTTACAACAATTGACATATATTGTCTTCTATAAAGATATCTGCAGCGAAACAGAAGCACTGGTGCCCAACAACACCGCAGGCAACCGACCGGGAGACACGCGCCTAGAACGTCACAACCTCATCTTGATAGTCTTCAACATCTTCACTCACTGAGCAGCAGCATACATGTCGCATGGTATAGGGAAAATAGCAAGTGTGAGCACATGACGCGTTCAGTAAGTGGGGGAAAGCAATGATATGCAGGCTTATATCAAGAATAGGCTAACAAATGGTATATTTGCGTAAATGCGAGTAATGAAAATATATTTGGACTCAAAAACATTAAGCAGTTATTAAGTGAATGTAACCCATACTATTCAGCACCCAGCATACAAGGCTCCCCACCTTGCACACCATAACCTTCTAGTACTCCCTGTACTATAACCAAAACCATCTTGTACTCCCTGTACCAGAACCATAACCACAACCATCTAGTACTTCCTGTACCAGAACCATAACCACAACCATCTAGTACTCCCTGTACCAGAACTATAACCACAACCAAACTCATAACCACAACCCACTAATCATGTGAGGATCCAAGTCTCTCATATCCGTGAGCACGGCTGTTATAACAGTTTTACACTCTGCAGAGGTTGTCCAGCTTTCCCCACGAGTCAGTGAATTCCATGTTACCGTGTTCGTGAAACACTTAACACACGCCAGTGGTGTGCCACCAAGAATCACTGTATGACACTTTCCACTAACCAGAGACTAATCCAGTATGTGTCTGCCCACTAGGTTTCACCACCAGGCTTTACGCAAGCTAAGCTCCTACCCAGAAGCCCCCTTTTGTGCTGACCCAACACACACTGGATAGACTCTAATCAGTATCTCATGCCTTACCCATATCAGCCTCGTGGTTGATACGTTACTTCTTGGGTTGTCGCTCCACGAACCGATCCTTACTTAGGTTACTTGAGCAAACACTAAACCAACATCATAACCATGACAACCATCAAAACTACTTTGCTCAAGGCCTAAGGTTCCATGTTGCTAGACCATTGACACATTAACCATCATTATTGCATATGTTCATTAGTCAAGATTATGACACTTCTCAACATCCCAAAAGTATGGCTAAGCAATCTACCTACAAAGACACCTAACCATAACCCATCTAGGTTCCAAGGGATGATAAGGGAAAATCTAGGAAAAACCCTAACATAGGTGACTACCCATCATATTGACACTGTATGCAATTTTGTAAAACAAAACATTTAAAAACATAGGTTCAAAATGATCAAGGACACTTGCCTTTTTCCCAATGCTGCTCAGTGTTGTCGAAATCTTGGTCTTGAAGTCCCTCGAACTGCTCCGGAACGTTATCGACTAATCGCGAGAACTACCGACAAACAACACAAAGCAAAACACTAAGAACAACATACCAAACATCATCAAAACACTTTAAAAACACCATGGTTGGATAGGGATGATTTTAGAAATATTTAGATGTAAAAATCGCCTAAATCGGAGTTAAGATGAAAAGAGAATGAGCTTTCGGAAGATGGATTAGACTGAAAAGGAAATGCTGATTTTCCGGAACTATCTTCCTATGGGAAAGGCATTATTGCGCAGTCACTGTGTTAGGCTTGACTACATCCTTATGCAAGATTCAAAAAGTGTAGGGTAGACTAGATTTCACTGGCTAGGTAAAGGAGAATGATGTGGCCCTGACTTGGCATGCTATGCAAGTACCATCTGGGATTAAAGAAATGATATGCTGAGATCTAGTATCAATCACCTATGATGGATCAAAAAGGTCGAAGGTTGCACTTCTAGGTTAAGGATACTACTGGTGACTCTATGTAGCAGTGGTGGTTCGGGTTTCGTCGGAGATAGCGATCGGGCACGTGGCTACAGATATCGATGTTGGCTTCAGTGGTGTTTCAGTGAAACAAGGGAAGCATGGCGTAGAATGCGGAAAGACTAACTCAGTGGTATGGTTGGTTTTGGAAGGGGTCATCCGAGGTAGTGGCAAACAGTGATGACTGCTTCTAGGTTTGGTGGTGACCGCGAACAAATGCAGGAACGAAGACGCTCGTGTTCCTAGAGATTGGCTATGAATTTTGAGGAACCGTTTGAACAAGGATGTTCATATAACCCGGGAACACAATGATATGGCATGGGTTTTGGTAGATCATCCATAGAGAGGAAGAACGATCAGCACAGATGAGACGGTTGATGGCTGCGACATGCTGTGGTTGGCAATGACGTCCTGGTCGTGTCGCTGCACAAACGGGGATGGGCTCCTAGGGTAACGTAGAAGACTCCATGGGACACGCCGTGACGTGGTTGGTGCATCCATACGGCTTTCGTATTAACGGGGGACGCGAATACAAATCCGGTGCGCGCGCAGAACGCGTCCAGAAACTGGACAGCGAGTATGTCGACCTTGATTTCGATAGTTTGGCTAATCTACTGGCCGACCTGGTTGGTGAGGGCGTGGGGAACATCATGGGACATGAAACGGTGAAAGGGCTTGATTATTTGACCTCTGGTCGGTAGGGAACATTGATGCCAATCGGCTACAGCGCGGTTGTCTCGCGGCTGTCCGCGACGGCGATGACCGTGGAGGCGTCGATCGGGCTTTGGCCGGGGCTAGAGCTTGGCTAGGGACTTAGTATGATGCTAAAACAGTAGTAAGGGAGGAGAAGAAGGGGTCCTCACCTTGCTTTGATGGTGGAAGGAGGATTCGCGGAGAAGACGATGTAGCGCATCACGGGCGGCAGTGGCGGCAGCTCCGGCGAACGGTGGTGATCCGGCGACGCACGGACAGAGCAGCAGAGACTTCTATGGCTTGGAGGCGTGGAATAGAGGTAGGAGAGGGCGTGCAACTCATATATATAAGGATAGGGGTGGCTGGATGAGGTGGAGTCCAAACCGAACACGAATCAGATTCTAGTTCGAGTCGGTTACGATTTTCTTTTTCGCAGCTCTGTATTCCGAGGATGATATCTCCATCGTCCGGACTCCAAATTAGACGTTTCTTGAGTCTAAATTGTAGTACCCGAAAAGATATACAACTTTGGTAGTTATTGGAACTTCTGAAAACGTCATCTTTATTTTCAAAAATGCGCCACAAGATAAACTATTTGAACTCGGACTTCTCTGCGCAGCACTGATTTCGGGGGCCATAACTCCTAGCTCCATTATCTAAAAGAGGACTTCCATAGGTTCCAATCGAAGCTCTCGATGCGACCTACAACTTTGGTATTGTCAAGATTTGCATTTGAGGCCGTTTTGAACTCCGAAACGTCATGAGAAATGAGGCTGTCCAGGACTCCGCGAAAATTTGCAGATTTCGTGGATCCTTTGTTAGGCCATCTAGAAGACTTGGCTAAGGGTTTTGACTTGAGCAAGATTGAGCTCAAAGATACTTTAGGTCTATCTAGAGTTTAGAAAATAAACTTTTACAGAGAAATTTGAATAGGTTTTGAATTTGAATTGAGCTTGGAGTGAATTTAAGAGAAACGAAAAAATGAGGTTGAATAAGAGTAGATAAGGAATTTGAATTTGGATTTTGGGTAGAATTTGAGAAAGAGGAGAGATTGACTTTAAACAAGAATTTGGATAAGATTTGAATTGAACTGGAGAAGGATCAGGTATGATCAAGGATCGAATAGATGATGAATTCAAGGATTTTGAATTCCAACCATTAAGATCCTTAACTTATTCACTACTGAGTTTTGTAAAAACCTTTTCAAAATCTTTTTCACTCAAAACAGCAAAGAGAAAGGAAAGGAAAATAACTCTAATGCATTTACTTGTTTCCTAACAAAACTCAGCATTCAATGCACAGAAAATAATAACCTATATTGATTGATTGATTAAGAAAATAGGTTTTAAACCTATACTACTAGTGAAGCTATTCAACACTCTTGGAAAATTTTAGAAATTTGAGAAATCTGAAAATCAGGGTGTTACAGAAAAGGAGAGAGAGAGAGAGAGATAGTGAGTGAGTGAGAGAGAACGTGGGAGGGAAAAATGAAACGGCGCTGGACTCAAGGGAATTTAGTTTCCCCAAGCATGGCTTTTCAAAATTCAAAAGAATTGAGCCCTGCGGTGGTTGAGATACCGCAGTGACCCTTTAAATTGGAGCATTGAGGTCCTTTATGAACCTTTCCGCCGCCTCCCTTAGCCCCCAAACTTTCATGTCTAGAGCCCAACGTCTCCAAGCACTATTCTTGACACCGAATCAACCTCCACCAATATCCGATGGTGCACACTGGTAGCGAACCCACTTTTCCCAAGTCCAAGTGCGATGTGGCAAGGCTGAAGCAAATGCATGATGCCAGCCTGCTCACCTGCCACCTAACCCTGAAGTACTACTGTGGCGAGAGCGCACCTACTCCCTGCCAGGGGGAGGTCGTGATGTTCATTTCCTTCTTCTTGGTTGGCCTCATGCTGTCCTTCTTTGAAGTCTTCACCACTGTCATCTCCTTCTACGACATCTGCTACCTCCACCTCAAACTCAATTCCATTATCATGCTAACCATTTTTGCTCATCTGTGTGAATACTTCATTAGGGTCGAACCGTGCCTCAACCTCCTCTAGTTCTTCTACACATGATGGTCGGTGATAGGGCCAGCCACTGGAAGCTATGGGTTCTATATCCGTGACAGCGCCATAGACTCCTACATCGAGGTGGGCCTCAAGTCATCGCAATCGGGATAGAGGGAGGATTGGTTCTACCTCACGATAGGCAACTCCTTGGACAACCTCTGCGTGCCGAGCGCGCTTGCACAGGTCACCAACAACTAGGCGAGCACCTCGTCGACAACTCTGAAGCTACTAACCCTTGCCAAAAGGATCAGCTAGCTTGGAGAGGCTGGGCTAACAGGATCAGACGTTGTTAGTAATTTCATCAAGCATCGGTTGTGCCCCTTGTGGCGGAGAGCACATCCAGCATTTCAGTACACCAGGCACCTGATGACATCTCCCAGGAGAGCTCTACAGGTAATACTACAGTTGTTTCCTTGGCATTTTTTGTTAGGTGTGCGACCTCTCAAGTCTCCCTGTTATGCATATCTTACTAATGAGGCCGTTGACTCATGGGTCCGAATCCTAATGTCAGCTGCCTCGAGGAAAGGTGGCCCTCCGTCCGGTGCTCCTCCATTATGCGATCTCCCTTTGTCTGGGAGGGAACGACTTAGGAGGGCAAGCTCTCCATTTTCCCAAAATTCCTACCTCCAAGCCTTCTCCTGGGTTAGGGTTTTATGGTTTACGCTACTGCAGGGTTTTCTTGAGGTCTATGTCTTGTATCTGATAGTCAATGCGGTCATGGGGGTCGCCTGGGACATCAGTCCTGGTGCCCAAATGATCCCTCCATCACCCAGTACTGCCATCAGACTCATCTAGTCACGACGACAACCAAGCCACTTGAAGCCAGCTATTGACCACAGGTGGAGGCTTTATGAGCAGTGCCGATCAATAGAGAGACAACCAGCCTCACCCTGACTTGGCCGGGGATGACCAGGTTGTTGCTCATCAAGCCTTAGGGTAAAAGGGGAACAGATCAGTGGGGGATTCGGCCTCCCTAGAAGCTTCCAAACACGCCCATGAGACACCGACCACCGGTGGCTCTCTGTCAGTTAAGACCTCCCCCATCCCCCGCCTACTCTTAGTCACTTCACGAGGACGAGAGTTGTTCTCACCGCTCCAACCACACGGTAAGCTCTCTAGCTAGTTGTAGACACTTCAAGTTCTTTTTCTGACTCTGTAATTCATGGTCACTGCAGGTTGTCGACCCCATCAACAACTCCGATCGCAAACCCTCCTCTATCGCCCTAGCCATACACTATAAGCCTTGAGGTAGCCGCAATCCTAACACCAGCCTTCGTTGTTGAGGCCTCCATAGTAGCAGAGCCATCCGTGGCCTTGATCGCGGTGCCAGATCCTTCTTCTGATGCACTCTCTCTGATTGCCAGCCTTTCTGCTTCTATCAGCAAATTGATCATAGAGAAAGAGGTGGCATACCGTAGATGCGTTGAGCTGGAGAGGCTCGTGGCTGACGAGAAGGAGGTGTGGTGTGCACTTCAGTAGGAGAAAGCTGAGATTGTCACCTAGAGTGCCCAACAATTGGAGGTCGAGAGGATGACCCGCAACTTTCTGAGGGATGCCTTCCTGGCAATGCAAGGGCCCTTGAGCAGTGTTGACCTAGAAGTCACCAAGCCCAATGAAGAGACCACTTAGGACTGGGCCTACACCATCAACGTCTTGGCAGAGAAGTTCACCGAGCTCCCAGGCATCTGGGCAGCGAGGACTACTAAGGATATGGCAAAGGCGGTGAAAGTCGCAATGGAGTACATTCTCCAGCGCTACCACTATCGTGAATCCAACTTCAACCTCAAGGTTGTTCGGGAGGGGGTTGTGACCGTTGGTCTTGAAGCCGAAGCGAGACTGCAGGCAGAGTGCCAAGGGCCGATGGAGTATGTAGGGTCTCTCTTCTGTGTGGAAACCACGAAGAGTAAATATCATATTGTACCTTAGGTTTGTAATATATCTAAATGAAGTCTTTCCTTCCTTTGATTGGTTTGTGTTGCTGTTGTGGTCATAGTGCTTTTGCATTAACTGCCCCTTCCGCTCGATCCGAGCCCTTGACCACCCTCATCAATGACTCCATCAACCAGCGTAGTCAGGAATGGTGGCCAAGTGTGAACTTAGGATCACGGTAGAGCGAGAGAACCTGCAAAGCGATCTTTGAGGTGCGCCAGCCCTGCCACAGGCTAAGTCATGTGTAGTGTCAAGCTAGCCAAGTTAGACTTGACCAGCTAACCTCTGTGTTTTGCGACCTGTTTATTCGACCAGCTGGTCGGGAGGAGTTGCTGGCGGTGCAAAGGGATCTAGAGAGGATGATGAGGAAATATGACCAGTTGTGGGCACACTTCTATGATTGCCTTAGTCGGATGTTTCCCCGTTCAACTCGCTGCTTTGGTCCGCCGGCGTTCAAGTTCGCCTAACTCCCAGAGACACCATGACTGGTCATATCGACTGGCTCTTGGCGGCCTCCGAGGAGGTAGAAGAGCTTGAGGAGAGGCTTCGTGAGACCATCGACGACCACCTGTTCGAGGTTGGAGTCTACGGCGCCTGCCTTGCCCTTGCCTGCATCAACAAGCACTTTCCTGACCTCGACCTTGCTCCGGCAGTCTCTAAAGGCTTTGTCGATGCCCGGAAGACCACAGAGGGGCTTCATGACCTTGCAGATTCATATATTTACATAGCTCGCTCCCTTATTTGGACTGTCCAATTGAACCGTTGAGAAGCGTCTTTGGAACCATTGGACACCTGAACATTTTTAGAACTAGCACCCGAGCATCATTGAGGAGGTCATTTTGTAACCCAAGGACTTGTTTATGAAATTGTTTTCTTGTGCTCATGTAGTGAGTAGGTTCTGATTACTTGTTACTCCTAGAAGGGGCCAAGGTTTTTCGTGCCGCTCGCTAGTTAGGTTTGTGGTGCCTAGGACAACTTTTAGCACGAAAATCCCTTCGGTGGCGACCAACGCTCGACCTGAAGTAGGACTTGTGACCACTTGGTCATTTTCCTTTGGACGTCCACATTCCTAATGTTGGGTGAGCAGCAATTTTCTTTCCCCTCTAAGCGACTTGGTAATCACAAAATGCGCGAACAGGCAAAGTAATCTAGGTGCACTAAAAGGTAAGGGCTCGTGCTTCAGTAGCCTTACACATAGAACTTGCACAATTGATTTATGTTCCAGGAATTGTGCAATTCATGGCCATCCTCCACGGCTAGTTTGACCACACCAGGTCGGGTAATCTTTACCACTGTGTAAGGCCCTTCCCACTTGGGGGAGAGCTTGTTCCGGTCTACCTTATTCTGGATTTTCCTTAGGACGAGGTCACCTACAACTAGGGTTTCCTCCTGCACCTGGCGGTCGTGGTAACGCCTGAGGCTTTGTTTGTATCGGGCTACTTGAATTAGAGCGTGATCGCAAAACTCTTTGATTAGGTTTATGTCGTCCTCCCATCGAACCACCTGGTCATCGTTCGAGTTGCTGGTTACTCGAGGAGACTGGAGGGCGATCTCGGAGGGGAGCATTTCTTCAGCGTCAAAGACCAGGAAGAATGGAGTTTCGGTCGTGGATTTGCCGAGGGTCATTCGTAGCAACCAGAGTACCGTGGGGAGTTCATCCGCCCAACATCTCGAATAGCTCTAAAGCCGACAAAAGACTAGGGTTTTAACTTCATGTAGTATCATCCCATTTGCCCTTTTGACATGCCCGTTACTCTGGGGGTGGGCCAGTGACGCATAACATATTTTGGTCCCGATCTCTTCACAGTAGTCCGTAAAAGGGCTATAGATGAATTGAGTCTAGTTGTCCGTAATTATGTGGTTTGGGATGCCAAACCGCACTACTAGTCACCTTATGAACTTGATCATTGCCGCGGTGGTGATCTTCTATAGCGCCCTAAATTTTCAATTTTTGTAATAGTTTAAAATTTTGCTAGAATTAAATAGGAGTTGTAATTTTTGTTCGCATAAAAAGAAATTAATTTCTAAATTTAAGTTGCCATAGGTTATGTTCATGTTTGATGCATTCATGTTGTCATAGTTTCAATAGGTTTTTATGAGTGAAAAATATTTGCAAAAGTTTGCTGGAAGGCGTCGTTTAAAAGCGCTTTGCGAAAACGGTTTAAAAGTTAAAATGAAAAGCTTTTTCTTTTTCCCTAAACCTTTCTGGGCCAAAACCCTTCTCAACCCGGCCCAAGACCCATCTCTGTCCCTCCTTTTTTTCCTTTCCGGGCCGCCTTCCACCTCCCTCTTCCGCTTGGGTCCGACCCGGCCACTCCCCCATGCCCCCTCCCTCTCCTACGAGCTAGGCTGAGCCGTACGACCGAGCTGGCCTGCCTTGCACCTAAGCCGCCTCCCTCCCACCTTTCTCTATGCCGTGTGGGACCACACCGAGCCGCCAGTCGCCCCGCTCGAGCCAGCTCCCTTCCTTCTACCTTCCACCGGCTAAATCCCCTTCGTCGCCGCCACTGTGATTGCTGCACCTCCCCGCGCCCTCTCCTCTCCCCAAAATGGATAGAATTAGTGCCTTAACTCTCAATCAAGTGTCCCTGGCCGTTTCCCCCTTCTTTACACCTCTCTATTGCTCAATCAAGTGGAAACCACCGTGATTATGGCCATTGGAGCCATCGGCTATTTCTCTGAGCCCCGGCCGATCCGCTCTCCCTCTCGTGTATATAAGCCATCCTTCACCTTCTTGGAAAGTTTCCGCACACTTTACACCCACTCACGCCCATGTTCTCACTCAGTTTTGCCGTCGGTGCTGTTTTCTTCCCCATCTTTGATGAGTGGCTCTGCCGCATCTATTCTCCGTCGTCGGGCTCTCTTTGACCAGGCTGACCCCCTCACTGTGTGATGCACGTTTGCCTGATCTTCTGAAAGTAATATGATAAGTCGATGAGTGGAATTTCTACGTTGATGATCCAAAGGCTCTGACCAAGACAGATCGAGAACCCTCGCAACCACTACACCACTACTCCGTGGTTATCAACCATGCTAAGACACGGTTGACCTCGCCAAGAAGGTATTTCCTGCAAGTGAATCAAGAACACAAGCAAGAACAGGTAGATGCAATCTGGATATTACTAATTACCAATGAAGTGCTGGAGTTGGGGTTCCACAAACCGAACAAACGGAGAAACTGTATAAAATATAATAATCTAAGAAAAACTCAAGCCTAAACTATCATGGTTACTGTATATATATAGGAGAACATGAGGAGGTTTACCTAGGGTTGTGGAGCCGTGGAAAGAGGCGTGCACAACCTGGACTCCGACCCAACACGATTATAAGACCTGACTGGGTCCAAAACGGTGGCAAAGCACCTTATTCCTTCGATTATAACTATACCATAAGGAATATTTGGTTGAGCTCATATCCATTGGAAATGGCTCATCCTAATCTTTCCATAATGTCCAAGATTGCCTAAAACGGATTTCATATGAGAGAGTTATGGCCGTTTTACTGATGTACTATCCTAGGAGTCGACCACGACCACAACCTCGACCATGACCGAGTAGACTTGGCCTTCGAGAGGTGACGTCCGGGTAAGGTTGTGCTACTTCTCCCACGTTCATAAGCAGTAATACATCACAAGAATTTTGTAGTAATCCATCCACGGAAGCATGAATAGCAAGGAACTAGTTCACTTGATGGTTTAATTGTCACGCACGTGCTCTTGTAATTGGACCTTGTATGATTTGAGAAAAATTAATAGTATTGATCGTATCTGAAGGAGCCATGTGCTCATCATCCTCCACATCTTGAATTGGAGTCATCCTCGACTCAAGCTCTTCTTCTTCTCCCAAGTAGGGCTTCAGATCTGAAATGTTAAATGTGGGACTAACGCTAAAATCTACATGTAGGTCCAATTTGTATGCATTGTCATTGATTTCTCAATTATCTTAAATGGTCCATCAGCTCTAGACATCAATTTTGACTTTCTTAGTTCTGGAAACCTATCATTCCTCAAATCCAACCAAACTAAATCACCCGGTTCAAATTTTATTTCCTTCCTACCTTTACTTCCAGCAATCCTATACTTTTTAGTCATGCTCTCTATATTCTTTTTAGTGGTTTCATGCAACTTAAGAATAAATTCAGCACGTTTCCTAGCATCTAAATTAAGTCTTTCAAAAATAGGCAAAGGTAGTAAATCAATAGGAGCACGAGGATTAAATATATACACTACCTGGAATGGACTTACCTTGGTGGCGGAGTGTACTGACCTATTGTAAGCAAATTCAATATGTAGTAAACCTCTTCCTACATCCTCAAATTCTTCTTTAGAACTACCCGTAACATGGTCGATAATGTACGGTTGATAACTTCTGTTTGACCATCGGTTTGGGGATGACATGTAGTAGAAAACAACAGCTTTGTCCCTAATTTATTCCAAAGTTATCTCCAAAAGTGACTCAAAAACTTTGTGTCACGATCCGAGATGATACTATTAGGCACTCCATGTAGTCGAACGATTTTTCTGAAAAATAAATCAGCTATGTTTATAGTATCATCGCTCTTATAGCAAGGTATAAAATATGCCATTTTAGAAAAATGATCCACAATTACAAATATGCTATCCCTCCCCCTCTTTGACCTTGGCAATCCTAAAATAAAATCCATGAAAATATCCTCCCAAGGTGCACTAGGAATAGGAAGAGGCATGTAAAGACCATGTGGATTTAAGCGAGACTTAGCTTTATTGCAAGAGGTGCAACGTACCACGTAGCGCTCGACGTCACATCTCATCTTTGGCCAAAAGAAATGAGCGGCCAGCACATCTTCAGTCTTCTTTGCTCCAAAATTTGCCATCAATCCTCCTTCGTGCGCCTCCTGCAACAACAAAAGATGAATGGAGCTAGCTGGAATGCATAGCTTGTTAGCATGATAGAGCAATCTATCATTCATCACATATTTATTCCACGTTTTCCCTTCGTTACAATGTTCAAGCATTTCTTTAAAGTCTAAATTAGTAGTATACAAGTCCTTAATGGTCTCTAAACCAAAAATCTTATGATCAAGTTGAGATAACATGGTATAACGCCTAGAAAGCGCATCAGCAATCACATTGTCCTTTTCTTTCTTATGTTTTATGACATATGGAAAATACTCAATAAATTCTACCCATTTAGCATGTCGTTTATTCAGTTTAGTTTGACTTCTAATATGTTTCAGCGATTCATGATCAGAATGTATAACAAATTCTTTGGGCCATAGATAATGTTGCCAAGTTTCAAGCACACGAACTAAAGCATACAATTCTTTATCATAAGTGGAATAATTCAGACTTGGTCTACTTAATTTTTCACTAAAATAAGCAACAGGTTTACCTTCTTGAATTAGCACACCTCCAATTCCTATCCCATTAGCATCACATTCCAGTTCAAAAGTCTTACCAAAATCAGGGAGTTGGGGCAATGGAGCATGGGTGAGCTTCTCTTTCAACAACTTGAATGCTTGTTCTTGTGTAGGTCCCCATTTGAAAACTACTCCTTTCTTTGTCAACTCGTTTAATGGAGTAGCAATTGTGCTGAAATCCCGCATAAATCACCGATAGAAACCCACAAGACCATAAAAGCTTCTCACTTGTGTAACAGTCTCAGGAGTTGGCCAGCTCTTTATGGCTTCGATTTTTGTTTCATCCACCTCTATTCCCTATGGAGTAACAACATAGCCAAGAAAAGAGACTCGATCAAAGGTGCACTTTTCGAGATTACCAAACAAACGTGCATCTTTCAAAGCATTAAAAACAGCATGTAAGTGATCAAAGTGTAGTTCATATGACTTGCTGTAAATCAAGATGTCATCATAGTAGACCACCACAAATCTCCCAATAAAAACATGTAAAACTTTGTTCATCAATCGCATGAAAGTATTAGGTGCATTAGTTAACCCAAAAGGCATTACTAACCACTCATACAAACCAAACTTAGTTTTAAATGCAATATTCCATTCATCTCCAAGTTTCATTCTAATCTAGTGGTATCCACTTCGCAAGTCAATTTTAGTGAAAATTATAGAACAACTCAACTCATTAAGCATATCATCTAACCTAGGGATAGGGTGACGATATCTTACAGTAGTATTATTGATGGCTCTACAATCATCAAACATATGCCAACTACCGTCTTTCTTAAGAACCAAAAGAACGGGAATAGCACAAGGGCTAAGACTTTCTCGTACATACCCACAGTCCAAACATCTTGGACTTGTCACTGAATTTCCTTAGTCTCTTCCGGGTTGGTCCTATATGCAACACAGTTTGGCAAAGTTGCTCCCGGAATCAAATCAATTCGATGTTCAATCCCTCGAATAGGTGGTAATCCCGGGGGTACCTCAGCTGGAAATACATCCACAAACTCCTGCAAAAGGTTGGCAACAGCAGGAGACAAAGAGCTAGATATATTCTCGAGTGAAACTGAAGCATCTTTGCATATCAAAGCATAGCATGGCAGCTCATTATCACAAACTTCAGCGTTAGTAGCAAGCATAACACACTCTTTTAGTCTAATTCCATCGGACTTAGAAGTAGTTGTTGCTTTCTCCTTTTTGGGTGGAAAAACTTTTTCTGCTACTTGCTGATTTTCAGATTCATTCTCAAACTCTTTTCTCTTATTTTCAGCTATCTCTTGTTCACATTTCATAATTTCAGCAGGGGTTAAAGGTAGAAAAGTTATTTTATTTTCTTTATGCATAAGGGTGTACTTATTACTTCTACCATGATTTATTGCATCAGTATCAAACTCCCATGGTTGTCTTAACAAAAGTGAACATGCTTGCATGGGTACTACATCGAAATCAGCATAATCATGGTATGAACCAATACAAAAATGCACTCTTGCTGTTTGCATTATCTTCACCTTACCACTGTTGTTGAACCATTGAATATGATAAGGGTGAGGATGGTTTCTTGTTGTCAAGGCAAGCTTCTTGATTATATCTCAACTTACCAAGTTGTTGCAGCTTCCTCCATTAATAATTACTTGAACATGATAATCTTTAACTATGAGAAACATTTGAAACAAATTGTGGCATTGTAGCTATTCTGCTGGCTCCATTTGAGTGCTTAACACTCGCTGCACAATGAGGGTCCGATAATCCTCCGTGGTAGTGGCATCGAACACTTCCTCATGGTTGATATCCGTCTCACATCGAACACTTCCTCATGGTCGATATCCGTCTCACGACCATCCTCATCACCTTCATGGTTAGCTACACGAGCATATTCATCCTCAACATCACTAGCACTTACATATCCACCGTCTTCTGTTACAATGTACGTTCGCTGACTTGGGAAATCCTTCATGACATGGTCCATTCTCTTGCATCAGTGCATATAATCCCGGTCGATCGGCCTGTAGAAACAACTGAAGAAGAGCTCTTAGCTGGACCCTACACACTTATGGACTTGCTTACCTCAAAAGCGTGCGACAGTGTCGAAGCTAGTGCTGAATGTGCCCTACTCAAGAAGGGGGTAGCAGACCATGTAGCTGAACATGGGGCTATTTTGACTTGTCCTGGTGTTGATTTTGAAGTGGTCATGGTTCCAAAATTGATCCTTGGCCTCTATTGTCATCCCTGCAATTCTTTTTCTGCCAGACATGCAAGTTGGAACAATCTATGAACACTATTGTATTCTTCATAATCAACTATGTCCTGAATTTTACGCCTTAACCCTCCATAAAAGCATGTCATTGCAGCCTCTTCATCCTCAATAATATCACAATGCAACATACTAATTTGTAGCTTCTGATAATATTCTTCTACGGATCTATCTCCTTGGTTTAAGCATTATAATTTCTTATGCAAATCATGTTTATAAGATGATGGAACAAATCTGTTATGCATAGCAACCTTTAAAGCATTCCATGCAGTAGGTGCTAATCCATCGATGCATACTCTATTCCACTAGATAATTGCAAATCCTTTAGATTCTCTAGTGGCTTGCCTAACTCTATGCACTTCAGGAACTAAATGAGCATTAAACTACTGTTCAACCGTCATCTCCCAATCTAAATACTTTTTAGCATCATAAGCACCCGCAAACGATGGTATGGTAAACTTAACCTTAGCAAATGGATCATCATTAACATGTAGGTTATGTTGCTAAAAATTATTACCTCTCATACCTTGACGGTTAAAGTTTAATCGGTCCCGTTGTCATGCATCAAAGGCGTCTTGTTCTTGCCTCAAAATTTCATCATCTTTGACAGACTCCTCTTGCTCATGGTCAGCGCCACGAGGATCCACACGCCCATGGTTTGGTGGTTGATTAACCACTCGATCAAAACGTGTATTGAGCATGGCAATACTATCATTAAGTCGTTACAATATAGTGTTTGTCTCCGCAAGCTTTGTATCGAAGTGGTCAGTAATAGCTTGTCGATGATTATTCAACAATATTGTGAGTTCTTCCCTCAAAACACACTCATGTGCATCCGATGTTTCTCCTGCCATGGTTAGTCGAAAATAGAAAACAACGAAAGATAAATTATCTCTATCGACTACTAGGTGGTGGAGGTGGAGTCACACACTCTTAAGCGTCTTACCACACTCTTGCAAGTGTTCTTACCAATCACCGCAATTGGCATAATCGGTGGCTGGTTCATGATACCTTATCGGGTGTGGGTGAGGTAGTTGCAAGGGGAGAAATTGTTCTGATTGAAAGAAGGTGTAGTTTGGATAGGCAATATTTAGTAGCAAGGAATAGCAATAATTGAAATCAGATTAGCAAAGCTGTATAAAAGTCCACAGTACTCGTCACATTTGCTGACTCGAACATGTTCCTAGAACTAGCTCAAGCAAGCCAAAAATTATATCAAACACAAGCACAATGGAACAAAATTCGCATAATACCTTATCAAACACAATGCAAACTGATCCTCTTTTTTTAATTCTCTCTCTTTTTTTTTTGCCCTCTTTGCTTCTTCCTTGCTTTTCTTTTTTTTTTTGAATGTGAAACAAACTCAAAACTCTTCTACTGCCTTTTCTACGACCAATGAGGTACGTGGGTCACAAACTTATTCTAGAGAGTAGGGGTATAAAGGTAATAAAAAGATACTCTCTCTCTCTCTCCCTCTCTCTAAACTTTGGCTACCTCTGTTTTGGCTTTGGTGGTCGGATCAAAGAAGGTGGGCGATTCCGAGTGGGCGGTCGGAGTGACTGGTCAGGACCCCAAGTGGGTGGTCGGAGTGACTGGTCGGACCTCGAGTGGGTGTTCGGAATGACTGGTCGGAACCCCGAGTGGGTGGTCGGACCCCGAGCAGGTGGTCGGAGTGCCTGGTCAGACCCCGAGTGGGTGGTTGGAACGACTAGTGATCGAACCCGAGTAGATGGTTCAAGTGACTGGTGGTCGAACCCGAGTTGATCGTCGACTCGACTAGTGGTCGAACTCGAGTAGATGGTTGAAGCGACGAATGGTCAAACATGACTTGATGGTCAACTTGACTAGTGGTCGAACTCAAGCAGATGGTTAAAGCGACTAGTGGTCGAACACGACTTGATGGTCAACTCAACTAGTGGTCGAACTCGAGTAGATGGTTAAAGCGACTAGTGGTTGAACAAAAGTTGATGGTCGACTCGACTAGAGACACAATCTCGGCTATTGCAGATAAGGGTAGGCCAAGATACACGATGACTATACAGCAACACTCGACACTAGAAACTAGATCACGATGACTCGACCAGCAACAAAGACACTGACGATGGACTCAAACTCAACAACGCGAATACTGGAAACAAATTGCGAAGGAACAAAGTGGTTTGGACAGTGAAAAAACTAAGATCTAAATATTTTTGTGGGGCAATTTTCTGGACTCTTGATGCGCGTTTGCCCGATCTTCTGAAGGTAATATGATAAGTCAAATGGTGGAGTTTCAACATTGATGATCCAAAGGCTCCGAACAGAACAAATCGAGAACCATTGCTACCACTACACCACTACTCCGTGGTTATCAAACATGACAAGACGCGATTGACCTCACCAAGAAGGCTTTTTCTGCAAGTGAATCGATAACACAAGCAAGAACAGGTAAATGCAATCTGAATATTACTAATTACCAATGAAGCGCTGGAGTTGGGGTTCCACAAACCGAACAAGCAGCAAAATTGTATAAAATAGAATAATCTAAGCAAAACCAAAGCCTAAACTATGATAGCTACTGTATATATATAGGAGAACGTGAGGAGGTCGACCTAGGGTTGTGCAGCCATAGAAAGAGGCATGCACAATCTGGACTCCAACCCCGACACAATTACAAGACCCGACAGGGTCTAAAATGGTGATGTAGCACCTTATTTCTTTGACTCTGACTAAACTATAAGGAATATTCGGTTGAGCTCATATCCATTGGAAAGGACTCATCGTAAGCTTTTTAGGATGTCCAAGATTGCCTAAAATGGACTTCGTATGAGAGAGTTATGCCTATTTTTACTGACGTGTTGTCCTACGACTCGACCACAACTATGACCACGACTAAAGCTCAACCTTAAGTCTGAGTACAGTTTGCCTTCGAGGGGTGATGTACGGGTAAGTTTGTGGTACTTCTCCCACATTCCTAAGCAATAAAAAATTACAAGAATTTAGTAGTAATCCATCCAAGGAAGCATGAACAGCAAAGACGAGTTCACCTGGTGGTTTAATTATCGCGCACGTGCTCTTGTAATTGGACCTTGTATGATTTGAGGAATATTAATAGTATTGATCATATATGAAGGAGCCATGGACTCATCACCGTGTGCATAGGTGCTTGTAGATTCCTTTGCTTCAGTCGTCGACCCTTTCTCCACCGCTGGAGGCCACCCACGCCGTGCCTAAGCTTCACCGGTTGCCTCTCTCCGTCGCTGGCCGTCCACCGTCTCTGTCTGCCTTCGTGGACCCCTCGATGAGAATCCTTGCGTGCTCCTCTCTGTTTTCCGCCGCTCACCAGTGAAGCCTGGCCCCCAGAACGTCATTCCGGCCACTCTATGGCCGCCCCGCCGTTGTGCTCAAGCCTGCCGGTGCCCTTGGTCCATGGTGGACCGGTGAATCAAGACCCCCCACCCTTCGGTTCACAACAGTGGACCCGGTCTATTACTCTTTTTCCTCTTTTTGAATACAAAAGTAATTTTTTCTCGCTTTTTTGTCGTCAACGTGTGCAATAATCAAGATTTTTAGTATAAAAGTTAATCGGGTTATTCTCTGAAATTAAGTAAAAATTGCAGAAAAACCCCTAGAACTTCAAATACTTATAACTTTTTGCTCGTAGCTCTAATTTGGGCCATTTTCACGCTCAAATTATTGTAGTGACGTGTAGAATCTTTTTATAGGATTTTTACCTAGTTTTAGTACTTTTTATACTGTTCTAAGTGGTTTTTCCTTGTATACTTTTCCATTGTGTCGATTAGGAAGTGAGCAGTTCGTGAACCTGCAAGATCAAGCTTTTGAAGTCTTTGAGAAATCCTCAGCTGAAAGCAAGTATCATTGAACATCTTGCTCCTATTTTAGGTTTTATATGTTAGTAGTTTATCCTTCATTGCATGCTTGTCTAAATTGGAATCCCATGTTAGGGTTTACTAGATTCTGTGCAATTATCCTTGTCGTCGTTGATGAGTCATGGGAAATGAAGGGTAGATATGCTAGTTGCTGTCATAGTTGGGGAAAATGTTAAACTTGACTAATGTTTATGCAACAAGAACCAGTTATGGTAATTTTGTAGCAACATGGTATAGGGATCCAAACTGGATGGTTGTGTGATGATGGTGCGGGAATGCACGTGTGCAGGAAATGCACAGTTGGTTTGTGGTTATTCCTATGTGGGATCCTAAGAATCAGTTCTTGAAGCCTGTAACCAAGTTAGACTGCACAACCACGAGGCTTATATGGGTATAGCCTGACCAACTAATTAGCCACCCCTCTGACTTTGTGAGCACCAGTGGATAGTTAGTGGCACAAAAAGGGGCTTCTGCAGTGATGAAATCACTATTAGTGGTGAATTCTTAGTGGGTGCCTACAAGTCAGTGGAAACTTTGTAAATGCCTTGTAGTGAGACCCTAACTCCACACCCTGGAAGTGTGAAGTAACACAGGAATCACGACTTGTGAGGAAAGTTGTATAAACTCTACAGGGTATCAAACTGATTGATCAGTCGTGCTCATGGTCAAGAGCAGGCTTGGATTTTTTCTTTATTAGTTGGGATCAGGGTTTTGGTATGGTTGGTTGGGTAGCGGGGTAATGGAATACCTGGTGAGTCTTGGTAGTCGGATGTTATTCGATGAGTTATCCTCCTTGTTATAGTTGTGTCCTTACTTAGTAAATATGATGCTTGTTGTAGGAGTTATAAGTCATAGTTGCTTAGTGCAGTTAACCAGTGTCTAACCTTTTCTTGACTTAAGCCCCACATTATGCTTTCCTACACTAGCGGAGTACATTATGTACTCACACCTGTTCCTCCCTTGCTTGCAACCTTCTGCTATTCAGAAGCCGTCATTCAAGCTTCATCCTTTGATGGAGATGACTTTGACCCAGAGCTCCTTTTCTAGGTTGGTGTGCCCCCAGTTGACACCTGTGGAAGATGGAAGACCCTCTGGCATTGGAGTTTTCTTTTCCGCTGTGTTTTTCTTCTAGATCCTTGGGTCCTTTTGTAATAAGTTATAATGTTATTGTAATAATAGTACTATGATGATACATTGATGATGTAACTTTTGTATGAAACTTGATTCCTGGCGTACATGTGTTGTATCTAGTTTTGTTCCTTTAAAATCGGGTGTTACATCTTCCTAACTAGCTTGGCCTCAATCCACTTAGTGAACTTGTTGACTGCCACGAATAGAAATTCAAAATTATCAGGGGCCTTGAGGAATGGTCCCACAATATCGAGCCCCCAAACAGTGAAAGACCAAGAGAGTGGTAAGGTTTGCAGTGCTTGGGCTGGTTGGTTGGTCTATCAGCCATGGTACTGACACAGCTCGCACCGTTTCACCAGTTCATAAGCATCTTGGAGGGTCGTGGGTCAATAGAATCCTTGTCAGAATGCTTTTCTAACTAGAGTGTGGTATGAAGTGTGGATAACACATATGCATCCATGGATATCAGAGAGCAGGACACTCCCCTCTTCCTGAGTGATACATTTCAGTAAAAGATCATTGCTCCCCCTGTGGTAGAGGCGTCCCTCTACCAGTGAGTATCTGTGGGCTTCACGTGACCTTTTCTACTGATGAAGCATCATCAGGGATCGCTCGATCACGAAGGTATGCTAAGATCTGATCCATCCAGGCTGTACCCGAATCAAGCTGGGTGACCACATGATGGTCGCCAGAGGACTAAACCAAAGGAGGCATTGCCTCCAAAGGTGTTACCTCTGGTGCTCCATTTCCAAACAGAGCATCCCCTTCACCTTATCCTGAGACCATGGTGGATGGTCATGTGAGTCTTTCTTCAAAGACTCTGACTGGGACAGGTGCGCGAGAAGAAGCTAGACGGGTCAACTCATCGATGAGGAAGTTGTCCCTGTATAGGACATGCTTGACCTCAAAACCAATAAAGCGTCACTCTAGCCTTTTCACTACAGTGAGGTACACCACCATTGTTAGGTCAGAGCACTAAAACTCCTTTTGCACTTGGTTTATGACCAGTAGCGAGTACCCTTTCTCTAGCAGGCATTTTATACCAAGTGTAGAGGTTGCTCTCATTCTGGGCAAGAGGCCCTCATATTCTGCAATATTATTAGTGGCAGGAAAATATAGTTGAACTATGTACCTAAGGGTGTCACCGGTTAGTGAGGTCAAGACCACTCCAGCCCTTGCTCCCTTCAGTGTGAACGACCCGTCGAAGTGCATGGTCCAGTGCTCTTCTACCTCTGGTCGATGTTCCTGCTCAGGCTCAAAAGATGACCACTCGACCACAAAATTGACCAGCGCCTAGGACTTGGTAGCCGTCTAGGGGACAAATTGAATTTCAATCTCCCTAAGCTCCACTGCCCACTTCGCTGTTCTCCTTGCTGCATCCTTGTTGTGGAGGATTTTCCTAATCGGTAGCGAGGAGACTACCTTGATTTTGTGGGCCTGAAAGTAGTGTCTAAGCTTATGAGAGACCATCAACATGGCATACATCAGCTTCTGTGCATGTGAGTACCAAGCCTTCGCATCGTGTAGGACTTCACTAGTCACTGAAGACCTTCACACTTGATGAACAGTGTTACCGCACTCGTGACCTGTGGGGTAGCTACAACATAGAGCAGGAGCTCCTTATCGGGTCGAGGAGCAGTTAATATAGGAGGGGAAGATACCTTTTGAGATCTTGGAAGGCCACCTCTTCTTCTAGCATCCACATGAAGCGCTCGCTTTTCTACAAGAGTTTGAAGAGCGGCAGCCCCTTCTCTCCCATCCTCAAGATGAACCTGCTCAAAGCCGTCACACACCGTATCTGTTTCTGGACTTCCTTTAACCTGGTCGGGGATCTCATCTGGTCGATGGCTCTGATCTTGTTAGGGTTTGCTTCTATTCCTCGACTGGATATGAGGAAACCGAGCAACTTCCCTGATGGGACTTCGAACATGCACTTCTCTAGGTTCAGCTTCATGAGGTACTACTGAAGGTTGTTGAACATTTCCTGGAGGTCCACGACCAGATTGTCCCTAGTCCTACTCTTTATGACCACATCATCAACATACGTCTCGACATATCTACCAAGCTGTTGTCGAAGGATGAACTGAATGCATCGCTGGTAAGTGGCACTGGCACTTTTCAGACCAAAAGGCATTTTTACATTGCAAAAGACCCCGGGTGTTACAAAAGAAGTTTTCTCCTCATCTACCCTATACATGCTAATCTGATGGTACCCTGAATGAGCATCTAAGAAGCTTACCAGATCGCTACTAGTGGTCAAGTCAACAAGTTGGTTGATTCAGGGTAGAGGGAAGAGATCTTTCAAGCATGCCTTATTGAGATCGGTGAAGTCGACACACATCCCACTTACCATAGGCTTTTCAGACCATAACAGGGTTAGCCAGCCACTCCATGTATTGCACCTCTCAAATGAACCATGCTTCTAAGAGCTTGTCAATCTCTTCGCGAAGTGCTTCCTTTCGGTCGGGTGTGAACCGATGCGCCTTTTTCTTTCCTGGTCACGCATAAGGTCGCACTGACAACTTGTGCTTGATCACATCCCTAGGGACTCCAGGCATATCAGACGGACTTCAAGAAAAGACATTCGCGTTTGCCTGGAGGAAAGTGATGAGTGGGAGTTCCTATTTTGGGTCCAGACTAGCCCCGATTTGGACCATTTTGGATGGTTCTGCATTGTTTAGGCATACTTCCTTGAGCTGATCATCGAGATTGGCGATAATGTGGACCTTCTCTAGGAGACCACTAGGCTCAGTGTTCTCGGGCTGTGACCCAGGGCTGTCTTTTGATTTCCCAAAATGGTGATGGCTCCCTTGGGACTGGGGATCTTGATTGCTTGGTATGCATAGTGGGTGACGGCCATGAACTGGGCCAATGCTGGTCACCCTAGGATCACGTTGTAAGCGGTTCTGAAGTATTCCATGTCGAACACGACATTCTCGGTCCAAAAGTTGTTCAGTGAACTAAAAGTGACGGGCAGCTTGATCTGCCCCAATGGCTTAGTCGAAGAGCCGAGGGTGATCCCGAAGAAGGGAGGACATGGTTTCAACGCACTCCTCGGGATTTTGTCACACCCTGATTTTCAGATTTCTCAAATTTCTAAAATTTTCCAAGAATAGATAATAGGTTGAATAAATAGAATATGATAAAAAAAACCTATTTTCTAAAATAAATTCAATTTGACATAGGGTATATTTTGTTTGAATGCATTCATGCTGGAAATAGGCATGTAGGTTTATTTGGTCTTTGTTGGATTTTATTTGGCTTTGTTTGTTTATGATTTGATTTAAAATATAAAAATAGTAAAAGATACAATATAAAAGGAAAAGAAAAGCCAAACCTAAATCTAGCCATTCCCTTTTCCTCCCTCACCTCGGCTTGGCTTGAGCCAGCCTTCTCCCTCTCCTTTCCTCTCCCCGCCTGGACCCGACCACTCTGGCCCATTTCCGCACACGCCCACTAACCCAATTGTCACTGCCTCAACCCACACCAAAAGTGTCCCAACCGAAGCCTTTTTCGCCGTGTGCCGCCACCATGTGGGGCCCACCTGTTGGAGTTGTCTTCTCTGAGTCGATTTCGATCGTGTCGCTGTGTCCGATCAGGATTCCACCATCGTCCGAGAGTCCTAGGCCTCCCTGCGTCCTCGAGCCACCTATATATCAAGCCCGCCCCTCCTAGATCTCTCCTCGTCTTAAACACGCTGGTTCTAGCGCAAATTCGTTGACATCCTGAGATCCCACCACCATTGCCGCTGCGCCTCAGTCGTGCTCGCCGCCCCGTCACCGTAGAGCCTTCCAACGACGGTCAAAGACATCGTCAGACACGCCTGTGACCCCTGAAGCTCGTACCACCCTCGTTTTCACCACCTGGCCACTGAACAGCCTGTTGACGTGATCCCAGACCTCTCCGCCATCTACACCATCGCTGAGCCTCCTCTAGTACTGTTCTAGCCCTGGTAAGGACCCAAACTGATTCCCCGTAACCTTCTCTTCAAGATCCACCACTCGCCGTCACTTTTCGACGCCGGAGACGTAGTTCTGGCAAGTAGTCCATGTTGGTGATATGCCCTAGAGGCAATCACATATGCGGATTGTATCTGCGAGTGGGATTTAATATGATTAAAGGTCCATTAGGGTTTAGAGTCATAATGGGCTTTAATGTGATTAAAGGTCCATTAGCGTACTCTATATAAGAGGAGGAGGAGCCATGGGCACAAGAGTTGACCCCACCACAAAACCCTGGCCACCACCTCTTCCTGAACTCCTTGCAAATCCCTAGCCGGGCATGCGGTACTAGCACACCGGCTTACGGCATTCCATCCATGTACGTGTGGATATCGTGGAGATGTTGCTGCTATTATGGTTTTAATCTTCTCGGCTTGAAGATCGCAATGATGTACATGCTCTGTGGTCGATAAGGTGATTGACTACTTCCTCTTCATGATCGGGGACATGATCAAGGTCTCCCCGTCATGGTCACTGCTTCCTCTACGTGGTCGAGGATCACACAGTGACCACTCGAAGCTGGTCACATGCTGCTCGGAACTGGTCGAGGATTACTCGGAGTTGGTTGAAGAGCATTACCACCTGCTCGGAGCTGATTGAGGAGCTGATCGAGAAGCTCTTTGAGGAGTTTAACGCGCATGATGTTGGATCGGTCTACTCCAACTCTTCTTTCGCTGCACTGTGTGTCGAGTGGTAACGATCTGATCTCCTACTAGCATAATTTCTTGGGTGAATGTGGTAGAAAATTTTTGTTTTAGGCTAGCATAGCCTACCCGTTCCCCGATAGTGGTATCAGAGCCATCTTGCATAGTTTTTGATCTTGATCAGTCACATATAAGAGAGATGTGGTAGAAATAAATTGGATCTATTATGTTCTTGTGATCGGTTCATGTGATGGATTGGTCGATGCACGGTTCGGTGTTAATGCGATCGAATGAGGTGCGAGTCAATGAAACCATATGAACACAAGATTAGCTTGATCTCCCACCTGGCTGCGCATGCGACTTGCCCCTACCGGCTAGAATCACCATCGGGGCTAACAACGCACGCAACTTCATGGTTGGAAGAACAGCATATCGAGGTTGTGTGTGTTGTCATCGTTTCTTGAAAACCTCACACGATGATCAATGTGATTGATCTAGTAGAAATTGAGGCATTGTGAATGACCTAGAATCGGCTTGATAAGATCAATCCAATGAGATTTTCATAGCGATTTCATAGATACAATCTATGAATTTCCATGATGTCCGAGCCTAGGGCTTTTAAGGATAACATGTTCATGTCATGACATTAGAATTCGATTCTACGCTTAACTTGTCTTTGCAGAGAATGTTGTGACTAGTATGGTCTTGTTATGTATGTGATGCATGTGTGTAATTTTCATGGCTTGTGTGTCATGGTCAATTGCAGCCCAAGCCTGTCATGTTATTGTATAACGGCTTGCGTGCAGACTTGTGATGCTTCTTTATCTCATGTAATTTGTCTAGTGCTATTAGGTGTAGTAGACTAGCACATATTCATGGAGACTCGAAGCATGATGACCCGAAGGACGGGAACTGTGGAGATGGAGATCACCATGTGAAGGGGCCATACTATGTCACAGTTAATATGATTACCTATGATGTTTTAATGTTCCTGTCATACTATTCTTTCATATTTTATATGCAATGGATATGATTACCATGATAGAGTAGCTCCCTCCGAAATATTAAGAGTAATTGATGCCCTTCCAATAGCTGCACCTACATAGGTTTTGATCATTGTGTGGTAGGTCTGCCAAAGTAGGGTGCCATCATTTATCTTAACCAGTTAGGGTGGATGTCGGACATCTACACGTATAGTGTTGGTTTACTTAACAAGCTATCAAAACGGTTTTGGTCTTGGGGCATGGTGTTGGGCGCCGGGGCATTCGATGTCACCCAACAAACAAGAGTCACATAAAGATGTGATTAGCAATGTGTTGCTTACCTATGTCACCTAGGTCAGTGATGCCAAAGCTCATTAGAACTTAGTTGAATATGGATCTTGTCCCATTGTATTACGTTTGAGGGAAACGGGTTCAAAACATACAGTGGGAGTATCTTCTGATAAATTGTTTATTGGAGGATACACACAAACATAGTGTTGAAGCGTTGCATATATTTTGTTGTAGATTTTGGAAGTAGTTCCCTTTACAATTCCGGATTGAATTGTGACAATTGATATGAAATCAAATTGTGAATTGTTCTTACTTAATGATGCAAAGGATGTGTTATAGAGGTTCTTGTCCTGATGAACTAGCTCAAAGGTGCTATCTTGTAACTCACGGAGTTTATGAGAAACATTGTGATTGCTCACTTTATGACCACAATCTCACATTGAATATGACTTCAATATGATTGAAGGGTATATTGCATTGTGGAGAACCGAGGTTAGCAGAAAGATACTTGATCTTGAAAGCCTCACTTGTTTACAAGTGTAGAAAGTGGGGTACTGGATGCCAAGTATAGCACTAAAAGGATTGTGAACATGTCATGATAGTTCAAAGGGAAACTGGGAATACTTGGAAGATCTCGAGAAAAGGAAGTGCGACTTTTAGCTCTAGATACCAATGATATAGAGTTGGATCTTGCTATTTTCTCTTATAACTCTTGGGTAGTTGATACTACAATCAAACTAGAGTTTTTGGAAAGAGGTGAAGTTGATATGTGCATCGGCAATATAGCAAATGGTTGTTGTTGGCCGATTGGCACTGTAGCTTCGTTATTATCCTTAGAGTTTTGAATGGAATAATTGTTATTCTGATCTTAACTTGACTATGACCATAAAATCTACTTTGGAAGTAGAGGATTGTGGACAAATGTTGTTTAGCTTTCTAGCAACTTGGTCTAGTCATGATCCATTGGTGAATGGATTTTGAGGATATGTGAGTCTATAACATTGATTGGCCCCATTTTTATTTGGCTAAAAGTGGTTCTCGGTACAAATCTAAGTCCTTCGAAAAGTTCAAGGAGTTTCAGAATGAGGTACAAGATCGTACGTGCAAGATAATTACATTCCGGTGATTGGATCGTGGAGTTGAATACTTGAGCTATGATATGATGATCATCTAAAGCAATGTGGAAGTGTTTCACAGTTGACTCCGCACAACATGCCATGAAATGGGTGTCTAAACAGACGAACCGTACTTTGTTGGACATTGTTTCGATGTGTGATGAGCTAATCTGATCTTCCATTATCTTTCTGGAGTACGCTCTAGAAATTGTTGTTTTCACGTTAAAGAATTTCCACCTATGTCTATGGAGGAGACGTCATATGAGATATGGACTGGGAAATGTCCCGTGTTGTCTTTCCTTAAGATCTGGGGTTGTGAGGCCTATGTAAAACGTACGATGTCTAATAAGCTCACTCCAAAAATAGATAAATGCTTCTTGTGGGTTATCCTCGTGAAGAAGGCAAAGTGTTTGTCGCTCAAAATAGTGTTCTTCTAGAAAAGAGTTTCTGTTGAAGAAATTCAGTGGGAGCACGATGCAACTCGAAGCAATTTGGGAAACTTCGAAAAGTGTTTCAGCTCCCATTGAACCTCAATAGATTTTACAAGATGTTGTAAGAACCCGTTGTTGAGACACTAGCCCATGGTAGTCGTAAAGGGCATCTCACACACTTGAAACGTTCATGTGCACCATGACATATTGTTGTTGGACAATGATGAGCCTAAGACTGATACGGAAGCGAGTGTGGGACCCGACTCTGAGAGATGGCTTGAGATCCGGATTAGAATCCATGCGAGAAAACCAAGTTTGGAACTTGGTCGATCCACCAAATGGTGTAAAAACCTATTGAGCGTAAATGGGTTTGAAGGAAAATGGGTAGACACTGAAGGAAATGTTCGCGCCTGCATAGCGCGATTTGTGGTGAGAAGTTTCATGGTAATTCGAAGTGTTGATTATGATGGAACATATTTCCCGTCGCATGCTAAAAGTCTACCAGGATCATCCTAGTGATTGCTGCATATTGTGATATGGCAAATGGACGTCAAAACGGCTTTCGTTTATGGAAACCTAAGTTAAGGCTTGTATGTGATACAGCCAAACGGTTTTGATGATCCTAAAATAGCTAGGAATCTATGCAAGCTTCGATAGTCCATCTATGGCTTGAGGCATTTGATGATGTGGTCAAAGGAGTTTGAATCTATCAAGAGTGAGTAAGAACCTTGTGTTTACAACAAGGCTAGTGGGAGCACATTTTTTCTAATATCATAAATATGTATGACATATTATTGATCAAGAATAATAATCCTATGCATTAAGTTTCTCAAATCTTCATTGAGAAATGGTTTCAAGATGAAATTGTGGGAATAGGGCATAAAGATCTATATTGATATATCAAAGGAGGCCTATGTACATATATTGACAAGGTATTGAAATGGTTCAATATGCATGATTCCAATAATGGTTTCATGCCAATGTCATATTGTGTTAGTTTTTGTGAGACTCGATGTGTTGTGACACCTGATGAGCAGGGAAATTTAGATATCAATCACAAGTCCTATTGATGGTCATCAGGAAAAATCATCCTCTAGTACTAGAGAAGAACGAGGATGCGGCCATGGTTTTTGAAGAAAAGGGAAAAGGGTCATAGTAAATAGTTACATCGATGCTAGATTCTAACAAAGGAACCATGGTGTGAAATCTGGTTATATGTAAATAATGGAATGGTGAGCTAGAAATGTTCTATGCAAGAACTGTTACCTACTATACAATAATTGCTAAGTACATCACAGCTTTTGAAGTCACATTTGAAATTGCTTGGATCAGAAAATTGGTTTCTGAGTTATGTGTGGTTTGCAATGTGTTCAGTCCAATGGATCTCTATTGTCGATAGTAGACCTATTGCTCGAGCACTAGAAGCATTGGTACCACCATAATTTCAAGCATGTACTTTGGCATGCATACATCATTTCGAATTGAATGAAGAAGTGATGTAAATATATGCAATAGATATTGAATATCTATGTGACTGGCTCTAGTGCAAGAAGGAAAGTTTTGGTGATATGCCGAAAAGGCGATCATGGAGATGATTGTATCACTTCTATGTTTGTATTGTGTTGAGTAATTTGTTACTCTGTTCCTTGAATGACCATTATAGATATTGATCAACAAGTGCGTGACTTGCTCATGATACTAATTGTTTGATGTCATTCTAAATAGTCCATGGTTTCATAGCATCATGAGGAACAATGATGATTCACAATCCAGCACATGTATTGATTGATGATCATGTTTCATGGATCATAGATATAGAGAAATCAAATCAATAATGTGGACACATGTTAGCGAATATGGTGTTGGACAGACCCACCTCGAAACATTGCTGGGATAGTTAAGTGAAATGCCATCAGTTGTAGTCTCGAATGGTGTACCTGCAGAATCCTGAGACATGAGATCGTCATTGATTCCCAGAATGTGTAGTAACACACTTAGGGGCTTCCAAACGCTGCTCCATAACTGGGTAGTTATAAAGGTTGCTTTTGGGTATGTTATAAAGTATGTCATGGGGTGTGAGCGGTTAAGATGGAATTTGCCGCTCCTACTTAATGGGAGAGATATCTCTGGGCCCCTCAAGGTAGTTGGATTGTGAAAGTGCATGGCCATGCCAATATGATTAAAGAGTTAATCATAATGAATCCACTAATCGATCGAATGAATGGTCGAGCTGTCACAAGGGTGGCACGAATCTAGCCTTGAGCTTGACTGGTATCGTGTGGCAAAGGGATTGGTGCATGAGTATATCAAGGTTTAGCCGATATGATCTTTATGTGTGCTCGGGAGTCAATATGTGCTGCTAGGTACCGCTATTGACTTGCAATTTGGAAAGAGTTTTTGGGTAGCTGCCGTTTACACATGAACCTAACGGGTCACACACTTAAGGGGATGGAATTTAAAACTTGCATAAATCGACTCTAGTGCAAGTGGGAGATTGTAGGTGATATGCCCTAGAGGCGATCACATTGGATCTGCGAGTGGGATTTAATATGATTAAAGGTCCATTAGAGTTTAGAGTTATAATGGGCTTTAATGTGATTAAAGGTCCATTAGTGTACTCTATATAAGATGAGGAGTAGCCATGGGAGCAAGAGTTGACCCCGCCACAAAACCCTAGCCACCACCTCTTCTTGAACTCCCTGCGAATCCCAAGCTAGGCGCACGGTACTAGTACACCGGCGTATGGTATTCCATCCATGTACGTGTGGATACTGTAGAGATGCTGCTGCTATTGCGGCATTAATCTTCTCGGCTTGAAGATTGCAACGTTGTACATGCTTTGTGGTCGATAAGGTGATCGACTACTTCCTCGTCGTGATTAGGGACGTGATCGAGGTCTCCCCGTCGTGATCACTGCTTCCTCTACGTGGTCGAGGATCACACAACGACCACTCAGAGCTGGTAGAGGATTACTCAGAGTAGGTCGAGGAGCACGACCACCAACTCAAAGCTGGTCGAGGAACTGATCGAGAAGCTGTTCGAGGAGTTTGATGCGCATGGCGTTGGATCGGTATACTCCAACTCTTCTTCTGCTGCACTGCACGTCGAGCGATAACGATCTATGATCTCCTACTAGCATGATTTCCTGGGTGAATGCGGTCAAAAATTTTTTGTTTTAGGCTAGTGTAGCCTGCCTGTTCCCTAACAATCCGGCCATGAGCCATCGTGCCCGCCTCAACGCCACAACACTCGCTCCCCTCCAGCCTCCTGATTCACTCTGTGCCGTTCGATCTAATCCGAGAAATCTAGATTAGAACAAACAATACCTCTTTGCTGGCCAACCCAAGATCACCACGTGTCCCATCTTAATCCCAGTCAGCTTTAGTGCCTTGTCACCTGCCACATGTGTGCCACCTCAGTCTTCTTGCCTATGAGTCAACACAGTTAGTAGCCACGTCTTAATTCAGGGTTTTTCAATACAAAAATAAATCTATTAATTCCCAGAAATTGGTAACTTTGCAAAATAGCCCCTAAACTTTCCTATTTTTACAAAAGAGCCCCTATTTTTTTACACTTTAGCCCCTAAAATTTTATGAAATTACAAATAGGTCCCTCTATTTTTACAAAAAGGCCCCTAAACTTTCTGTTATATTAAAATTAAGTCATTTTCTTTTTCAGAATAAACCCCAATCTTGTTTTTAGCATATCTTTTTCATTCTAGCTCCTTTTTCAATAATTCTTGCACCGTTAAATTCGTTTTTTAGATATCTATCTTTCTAGATAGGTTTTGTCTTGTGGTTCTTTTGTTTTGTGTTCTATTATTAGTGTATTGTTTTGTGTGCTTTGCTAGTAATTGTGTGATTAGTCGACAATGTCCTGGATCAATTTGAGGAACATCAAGACTAAGAGCTAGAGTACACTGAGCAACAGCAAGGAGAAGGTAAGTGTCCTTGATCATCTCGAACCTATATTTTTAAATGTTTTGTTTTACAAATTACATGCAGTGTCTATTAATCTACATGTAGTCATCTATGTTAGGGTTTGTCTTAGTTTTTCCCTTATCATCCCTTGGAACCTAGGTGGTTTATGGTTATGTGTCTTTTGTGGGTAGATGTGCTTAGCCATGCTTTTAGGATGTTGGAAAGTGTCTTATACTTGATTAATGAACTTGTGCAACAATGAAAGTTAAATTATTAATGGTATAGCAACATGGAACCATAGGCCTTAAGCAAAGGGGTGTTTATGGTTTGTCATGGTTATGTTGTTAGTTTAGTCTTTACTCAAGTGATCTAAATAAGGACCGGTTCATGGAGCGATAACCCAAGAAATTCTGTCCAAACACGAGACTGATATGGATAGGCTTAGCTAATTAATTAGAGTTTTCTCAATACTGTGTGGGCCAAAATGGATGCGTGGATGAGAGAAGTTAATTCCTAGATTCCACAAGGCACAAGAGGGGGCTTCTGGGTAGGAGTTAGACTCACGTAAACCCTGGCAGTGAAACCTAGAGTGTTGGTGACACATATTGGGGGGACTCTTTGTAAAGGCTTCGTAGTGATCTCCTGGCAACACACCTCGGAAGTGTGTATAGTGCTTGGCTAGCATTGCAACATGGAGATTTTAGTCATCTGCTTGCAGGTGATGAAATCACGACTCGTGGATACAATTTAGACAACCTCTGCAGAATGTAAAATCTGATATATCAGCCATTCTCGCGGTCATGAGAGACTTAGATCCTCACACGATTAGTTGGATATGGTTATGGTTATGGTACTGGTGATACTAGACGGTTATGGGTTATAAGGTGGTTAGCCTCGGATGCTAGTTGTTGGGTCATATGGGTTACTTTCACATAAGAACTACTTAATGCTTTTCAGTTACATTACTATTTTCTATACTTGCATTTACGCAAATAAACCAAGTGTTAGCCTATTCTTGTTGTAAGCCTACATATCATTATCTTTCCCACACTTGCTGAGTACTCCATATGCTCACCCTTGCTATCTCCCACAATATATATGCTTCTCAGTGGAGGACTTCGAAGATTTTCATGATGATGACCTGGTGTCCTAGGAGCATGTCTTCTGGTCAATGCCTGTGGAGTGCTTGGTCGCCGATGCTTTTGTCCTGTTGCCATCATTTAATCTGCGATCATTTAGCTAATAGAGTTGTTTAGGTGAAGTCTTTAATGTAAAAGTTTAGCGGTTGTAAGTTAAAGTATTGCTTTTGTTACTTCATCTATGATGTCCTTATGTGTGATGAACTTTCTGGGCACACATAAGTATCTATGATGTCCTTATGTGTGTTGAACTTCCTGGGCACACATAAGTCGCACTTGGTTTTGTCCATTAAAACCGGTTGTGACAGATTTGCAGGGCATCTAGCATGTCGGCAAAGAGAAGGTTGATGGAGCTCCCTCCATCGACCAGTACGCGCCCCATGCATATATTGTGCACAGTGGGCTCGACCACGATGGGGTAACATCCAGGGCACTTGACGCATGCGAGGTGGTCTGCCTGGATGAAGGTGAGGGGTACCTCCAACCACTTTAGTTGTAGACTCAGACCCACCATAGTCGTGCATACCTTGCGGACCATCGATTTATATTCCCTATTTGAGAAATACATCGCAGCACCCCTAAAGATATGGTGGACCATGTGCTTGGCCTGCTGGAAACACAAAGCCAACTAGTCAGGGTTGGCTCTTCACCATCATCGTTGTGCCCAGGTTTGCGGCCCCATGCTCTTTGTCAATGATGTTTTCACGATCATGCATTCAGTCAGGTCATGTGCGTCAGTGCGATGGGTCGAGAAATAGCCTCTACCCTTCTTGTCATCCTTCTTCTCGAAGCATCAATGTAGTTGGCCAGTCTGCTCGATCGCCATGACGTCGGGTGACCCAGCCTTGCGCTTGTTCTTCTTTTTCTCCTTCCAACCAATCACTTTGGAAGAGGTGGGTTGCCAAGGGGTCGGTTGCTGCTTTGTGTGGTCAAACGCTTTCTAGCGTTGGCAGCCTGCGCGCACTTGTCCACGAGCTCGAAGAGTTCGATAGTGCTCTGGACCTCCTTGGTGGCTAGCTTCTTGACCATCTTCTGGTCTCTGACCCCCCCCCCCTCCAGAATGCGATGACCACAGACTCTCCCATGATCTTTGGAATGTTATTTCGGCATTCAGTCAAACACCAGATGTAATCTCGCAGTGACTCACCCTGTCACTGTCTAACTTGGTACAGGTCATCCTCGACCCCTTGCCAGGTGTAGGTTCCTTGGAAGTTAGTGACGAACTGGTCGCATAAATCTTCCCAGGAATGAACTGACCCGCGGGAGAGGTTCATGAGCCATGACCGAGGTGAACCGATCAGGGCGGTTGGGAAATAGTTTGCCATGACCTTCCTGTCACTTCCCGCGGCTTGCACCATGGGGATGTAGATCTATAGGAACTCCTCCGGGTTAGTCAATTCATCGTATTTTTCAGCTAGGACTGGTCAGAACTTATTTGGCTAGCTCACCTCTCTTAGCAGGCCGAGAAAGCACTACACCCCGTCCTGTAACGGGGAGCCACTTGTCGATGGGTAGCCTCATGCGACTAGGGAGAGAACCAATGGTCTCACGGTCCTGATGGGGGGATAGAGGAATTTGACGTCTCCTTGCAAGAGGAAGGCGAGTGACAGGGTTGCTTGCCCTTTTCCTGCACTTGCTGGGCACGGTCCTCCTATTTTTGGGTGGCCCTCTGGCTACGGATTATGTCGTGGAGGTCACGGTGGAGAAGAAAGTCGCGCAGATCTATGAGTCTGTCCCGACACAATGGGGGTCTCCTCTTATTCCCTGTTACTAAGGGAGCACGGGTTCTCTCCCGCTGCGAAATCCACTCGGAACACCGCCGACCACCACCTTGACCACTCCTTGTGGAGGGTAGGGTGGCGGCTACTACAGTCTGGCGCCAGGCGGTCTCTACTAAGAGGGCGAGATCATGTAGCCATGGTGCTACTAGTGAACTCTCCGGTACCGCCATCGGTGGGTGGCTAAGAAGTACCAGCATATTCTGCAGGTTCTACATGGGATTCATGGCCTCGTAGTAGAGTCGCTGACTACAGAGTGGTGAGACATTGTGAGGGGGGAGCCCCCGATGGTCATGTTCCATGTGCGGCGCGACGGCCTTGAACACAACACCGCCAAGGTCTCAACCTTGGGCGAGCGCTCCTTCGGGTTGTGTTGCAGTTACTAAGGCAATATAGGACCACCTCCATGCTTGGCGCTAGGCTGGTTCCCCTCTTGGCTTATGGCCTAGGGCTCACCTCCAATTATCATGACACAAGCATCTTTGTTGTCCCCCGTTGCATGAGTCTCCATGCAAACTTCACATTCGGTCTTAGAATCATGTGACTATGTTTAGTTGTCTCATGCTTAGAGCACATCGGGCTCGTCTGGGTCATACCCCATGGCGAAAACCTTGCGACAGTCGGGGTCCTCAAAATGGGACTCTGCAGTCATCATGGATCCAAACATGGGTAGCCCAACCATAGTCTCCAAATCTGAAGAAAAGGGGAAAAAACACGCCCCTACCTGACGCGCCAACTGGATAATCCCTGACAATGAATTCAGGGAATACCTAGTGATGGACGCGTTGATCTACGTTTCTTGGGGTTGGATCTAATGATCTCAAGAACACGAGGATTTTATCTAGGTTCAGACCTCCTGTGGGATAATAGTCATACATCCTATGTATTTTCTTAAGCATTGAATGAACTTGTTACAAAATGTGTTTTTTCTCTCTATCTTACAAGCTAGGTCCTCCCTCCTTTACATAACAGGAGAAAAGGTGCACATACAAATAGACCATGCCAATCTTTGTAACAGACCTACACCTAACAAAGCCAACTACTCCTAGCCCATCATGACGAATGATAGGCACGCACGCCCTGCTTTGGTTACCTTGCATGCCCCGTCCCATCACCGAGTGCCGTCACGCTTGTCTACGAGTCCATCCTGTAGTATTAAATGCTACGAGACCATTCAGCATGCCTCCCCACGACCTTGCTCACCGAAAGGGAGTGCCTAGGGAAGGAAAAATACTTGTGGGTAGCACTAAATGTGATTGGACTGGTTAGCTGAATACCTGCCCTGCGACCAGGAGGGGATGGTCACAGGGTTTTGTCCTCGACCAGGGGACTGGTCGTAGGAGTCCCGTCTTGGTCTCAAGATGAGGCCATGGTCTTGATGTTATTTCACCCGTCGGTTGACACGTGACAGCGTGGCGCCCGCTAGCGGGGCACCTCCTTACCTATTACATCGACAGGTGGATTCCTCTTCCTCCTCGATCAATTAAGTGCCTCAGTGGTGGCGCTACATACAAAACCATGATGATGCCTCAGATGGAATATGGTGTGCTCCCCCTCCCGGTTGCAGTTAATCAGCTCCGAAACATGATGCTTCCTTTCATGAATGAGCTTTCAGAAGAATCTTGGAAGCGACCAGTCAGTGGTGCCAGATCAAGCCCTCCCCGAAGCTGATCCTACCTCCTCTCTACACTGACCATTTATGTCATCGCAAGGTGCAACTTGATTTCCTGGTGAGCCCCCAGTTGATTGAGAAACATCATGGCTCTTGTGTAGTCAAATTTGTTCTCCTGTTTCCAGAACAAACTGGAAGGCTCACAATCTCGCCCTACTGCTTCCACACCATCAACTAAAACTCCTCTTCATGAAGACTCACCTATTCCCATAATTGAGCATGTTCCTACCTCCTTCCAGCACGAGTACTCTTCGACCCAGCCTCCTAACCTCCTCACCTAGCACAAGGAGACCTAGTGTTTCGATGGACAGGAGCATACCTCTTGCCATCTAAGATTGAGATCAATGTTGCTTCAAGGATGAGGGTGAACAGGGATATCACAAAGACTTATGTTAGAAAGAAGTGTTCCTGTCAGCTCAAGGAGATTAGTGAGGAGAGTCCCAGCAGGAAAATTAGCAAGAAAAGGAATATGACCACCCATCTGGTTGCCAGGAATCTGAAGAGGAGCCAGAGAAATAGCAAGATTCTATTGGGATTCAAGGCAATTATGATCATCAAAGGAAAGACACCCAAAGGCTCTTCAAGGGTGGATAAAATCCTTGACAATCTCACTTCAATTGTGGGTAAGGTTTCTCCAATCAATGAATTCCCTGGACTCCTCAAGTTTCCCTCAAGTGCTGACATTGACTTGTATGGTAATCTCATATTGGCCATTTCTATTTTTGCCATCCAGAAGGTGGTAGTGGAGGCATGTGGCTTACCCCCTAAGGAGGTGACTCGTGAGCGGCTACTGGATCCCGAAATGGAAGGGTATGTGGAGGGCCAGCTAGCTGTTGTTGAACTTTAGTTATTTTGTAATGGATACATATAAGCTTTGGAAATGTTGTGTGATGGAATGGTTCAGTGCTGAGGGGTTAAACTATGGCTATATTTTGAGCATATGGATTGTGCTTCCTGGTTTAGTTATGTTGCTGGACCTTTGCTCTTTCTATTTGTTACGAAGGTCCTCCAAATTTTTGCTTCGTGGTTTATTTTCACGTACCCCTGCTTTACGTCTCTAGCCTATTTGCTTTTGTGGTAGAGGGCCCCTAGTTTGGTTTCTAGGGGGCCAGTTTCTACTGGTTGTGGACCTCCGGTCAGAACATCATAGCTCATATACAAATCAAAATTTCCATGAATAGTGAAAAAGAAATTCGAACGTATTAAATTGGAACATCAGAGGATTGAATGTTGAACCCAAGAGGTTGGCTTTGAAAAAGAAAATTGAGGAAGATGTATGCTCCATCTTTTGCATTCAAGAAACCAAAATGGAATGGATTGAGATCTCAATCCTTAAGAAGTTTGCCCCTAAAAGGTTCAAAAAATTTGCCTTCGTCTCCTCAATCAGTGCTTCAGGTGGCCTTCTTGTGGCTTGGATTGGTGCTCACTTTATTGGAAATGTCATCTTCGCTGCTACTTTCATTCCGACTATGGCATTCACCTCAACTTTCAATGGTGCAAATTGGTTTCTCATGAACATATATGGTCCCTGCATTGCCCTTGAGAGAGCATAATTTCTCAGTTATTTGAATGGGCTTGATATAGCGGATGAGGAAAACTAGCTTCTTATAGGTGATTTTAGTCTGTACAGATCCCTAGATGATCAAAATAAACCGAGGGGGGGGGACCTGAGTAACATTGAAGCTTTCAACGAAGTTATAGGCAATTTGGGCCTCTTGGAAATCCCTCTAAAAGGTAGGAAGTTCACTTCTAGTAACATGCAATGACCCTCTCCTTGAGCAACTTGATTGGTGCTTCATATCCACCAACTGGATCATTGACTTCCACGCACCCTCCTTCTTCCCCTTTCAAAGCCCACCTCAGATCATGTTTCCTGCTTTGTGCAGATTGGAACAAATATCCCAAGAGCTTAGACTTCCAGGATTGAAAACTTCTAGGCAAATTAGTCGAGCTTCATGGAGATTGTTGCCAACATTTGGATGGTTCCCGTTAGAGAAACTAACAGTGCAAAGAGGATTTCAGCCAAGTTGAAATTGTTAAGGAGGGTTCTCAAGAGATGGAGTAAGTCTCTCTCAAATAAACCTTTTGATCACTGAGTGCAGCGGTACTTGTATGGTGTTAGACAAAATTGAAGAGATTAGACCACTTTTCATCCAAGAGAAAAACTTCAGCTTGATCCTCAAAAGGCATTTCCTAAATCTCCTACATTGCAAAAATGAATTTTGGAGGAAAATATGCTCCATCAGATGGGTGAAATTTGGTGATGAGAGCACTAAAATTTTCCACATTACAGCTACTGAACAACTCAAGAAGAACACAATTACATTCCTTGAATCCCAGGAGGGTAGGCTTGTCAGTGACGATGAGGAAAAGGCTGATGTTTTATACAATGCTTTCAAGTCAAGAATGGGTACCTAAGGTAATCCAAGTATGTTGTTTAATCTAAATGATCATGTCCAGTCCTTTGATCACCTTGACAGCCTCTCTAATCCTTTTTCCAAGCTAGAAATTTATTTGGTCATCAAGGAAATGCCCTTTGATAAATCACTAGGACCAAATGGTTTGAATGGTCTCTTCTTCAAGAAGTGTTGGCCCATTATCAAGTATGACTTTTATTTGCTTTGTGAGGACTTTTATCATGGCTCCACTGACCTTTAGGCCATAAACAACTCCTTCATCATTCTTACCCCAAAGAACAATAGCCAAGTGGTAGTGAAAGACTACAGGCCTATTTTTTGTGCTCAACATCAGTCTCATGTTGATCACTAAGCTTCTAGCTAATAGACTTCAGAGAGTGATCATCCCTCTAATCCACAAGAACCAATATGGTTTTATCAAGTAAAGAACCATCCAAAATTATTTGGCCTAGGCATATCAATACTTATATTAATGCCATCATTCAAAAAAGGAAATCATCATTATGAAACTTGATTTTGAAAAGGCCTTTGACACTATAGAGCACAACATCATCATCCTCATGCTTGCACAGCTTGGCTTCAGCTCATAATGGATCGATTGGATAGAGAATATCCTGAGCACTGGATCCTCTTCTATTCTTCTCAATGGGGCACCAGGGAAACTGTCACACCCAGTTTTAAGGGACAATACCAGATGCGGCTTATGTGTGCCCAGGATATTCAACACACATAAGGACGTCACAGATGAAGTAACAAAAGCAATACTTTAATTAAATAAATATTACTCTTACAGCAATTGACATATATTGTCTTCTATGAAGATATCTGTAGCGGAACAAAAGCACTGGTGCCCAACAACACCGTAGGCAACCGACTGGGAGACACGCGTCTAGAACATCACATCCTTGTCTTGATAGTCTTCAACATCTTCACTCACTGAGAAACACCATACATGTCGCATGGCATAGGGAAAATAGTAAGCGTGAGCACATAACGCGCTCAGCAAATGTGGGAAAGATAATGATATGCAGGCTTATATCAAGAATAGGCTAACACATGGTATATTTGCATAAATGTGAGTAATGAAAACATATTTGGACTCAAAAAGCATTAAACAATTATTAAGTGAATATAACCCATACAGTCCAACATCCAGCATACAAGGCTCCCCATCTTGCATACCATAACCGTCTAGTACTCCCTGTACTATAATCAAAACCACAACCAAACCCATAACCACAACCCACTAATCATGTGAGGATCCAAGTCTCTCATAATTGTAAGCATGACTGATATATCAGATTTTACACTCTACAGAGGTTGTCCAGCTTTCCCCACAAGTCGTGATTTCCATGTTGCTGTGTTAGCTAGACATTTAACACACGCCAGTGGTGTGTCACCCGGAAAATCACTTCAAAGCCGTTACAAAGTTTCATCCAGTATGTGCATGCCCGCTATGTTTTACCGTCGTCAAAAGTGGTTTTCGCCCCACCCAGAAGTCCCCTTTTGCGCCTTGTAGTTTCCAGAAAGTTTTCACCCTTCCCTTCCACTACACATCTCATACCACTAACCAAATGGTTCTGGCCTTAGTCGTCCCCACACATCCACTCTTTCGTTTGGTACACACAAAAACTGAAATCCACTAATTAATAGGCCAGGCCTGTCCCATACCAGGTCTCGTGGTTGGTACGATATTTCTCAGGTTGTCGCTCCACAAACCGGTCCTTACTTAGGTTACTTGAGCAAATACTAAACCAACAACACAACCATGACAACCACCAAAACCATTTTGCTCAAGGCCTAAGGTTCTATGTTGCTAAACCATTAACACAGTAACGACCATTGTTTCATAAGTTCATTAATCAAGTATATGACACTTCTCAACATCCTAAAAGCATGGCTAAGCAATCTACCCACCAAAAATACCTAATCATAAACCATCTAGGTTCCAAGGGATGATAAGAAAAAATCTAGGGAAAACCCTAACATAGGTGACTACTCATCTTATTGATAGACACTGCATGCAATTTTGTAAAATAAGATAGTTTAAATCATAGGTTCAAGATGATCAAGGACACTTGCCTTTTACCCAATACTGCTCAGTGTTGTCAAAATCTTGGTCCTGAAGTCCCTCGAACTACTCCGGAACGTTATCGACTAATCGCGAGGACTACCGACAAACAACACAAAGGAAAACACTAAGAACAACATACCAAACATCATTAAAACACTTTAAAAATACTATAGTTGGATAGGTATCATTTTAGAAACATTTAAACGTAAGAATCGCCTAAATTAGAGTTAAGATGAAAAGAGAATAGCTTTCGGAAGATGGATTAGACTGAAAAAGAAATGCTGATTTACCGAAACTATCTTCCTATGGGAAAAAGGCTGTATTGCACAATCAATATCTCAGGCTTTACAACATCAATGCGCAAGATTCAAGAAGTATAGGGCAGACCAGACTTCGCTGACTAGGCTAAGGAGAATGATGTGGTGCTGACTTGGCATGCTATGCAAGTACCGTCTTGGATTAAAGAAGGGATACGCTGAGATCTAGTCTCAACCACCTATGATGGATCAAAAAGGCTGAAGGTTGCACTTCTAGGTTAAGGATACTACCAGTAAGTCTGTGTAGTGGCGGTGGTTCGGGTTTTGTCGAAGATGGCGATCAGGCACGTGGCCACTGACATCGATGTCGGCTTCAATGGTGTTTCAATGAAATGAGAGAAGCATGACGTAGAACGCGGAAAGATTAACTTAGCGGTATGGTTGGTTTTGGAAGGAGTCATCCAAGGTAGCGGCAAAACAGCGATGACTGCTGCTAGGTTTGGTGGTGACCATGAACAGACGCAGCAATGAAGATGCTCACGTTCCAGGAGATTAGCTATGAAATTTGAGAAACCATTTGAATAGAGATGTTCATATATCCTGGGATCACAATGCTATGGCATGGGTTTTGGTAGAGCATCCCCTCAGAGGAAGAACGATCAGCAGAGATGAGACGGGTGATGGTTGTGACATGCTGTGGTTGGAAATCACGTTTCGGTCGTGTCACTACACAAACGGGGATGGGCTCCTAGGGTCACGTAGAAGACTTGATGGAACACATTATGACGTGGTTGGTGCATCCATACGGCTTTTGGATTGACGGGGAATGTGAATGCAAATCCGGTGTACGCGCAGAACGCGTCCAGAATGTCAACCTTGATTTCGATGGTTTGGCTACTCTACTAGCCGACTTATGCGCGTCCAGAATGTCAACCTTGATTTCGATGGTTTGGCTACTCTACTAGCCGACCTAGTTGGTGAGGGCATGGGGAACATCATGGGACATGCGCCGGTGAAAGGGCATGGCGAACGGTGCACTAGCTGGCCAGGAACGTCGATGCCAATCGGCTACAGCATGGCTGTCCACGACGGCGACGACCGTGGCCGCGTAGATCGGGCTTTGGCTGGCGCTAGGGACTTAGTATGATGATAAACAATACTAAGGAAGGAGAAGAAGGGGTCCTCACCTTGCTTTGATGGTTGAGGAAGGAGGATTCACGGAGAAGACGACGAGGTAGCGCATCACGGGCGGCGGCTCTAGCAAACGGTGGCGCACGGATAGGGCAGCAGTGACGTCTAGGGCTTGGTGGTGTGGAATAAGGGTAGGAAAGGGCGTGCAACTCATATTTATAGGGCTAGGGTTGGCTGGTTGAGGTGGAGTTAGAGCTGAACACGAATCGGATTCGAGTTCGAGTCGGTTACGGTTTCCTTTTTCGCAGCTCTCTATTTTGAGAATAATATCTCTATTGTCCAGACTCCAAATTAGATGTTTCTGGACTCTAAATTGTAGTACTCAAAAAGATATACAACTTTAGTATTTATTAGAACTTCTAAAAATACCAGCTTAATTTCCAAAAATGCACCACAAGATAAACTGTTTGAACTCAGACTTATCTACACAGCACTAATTTCGGGGGCCATAACTCCTAGCTCTATTGTCCAAAAGGAGACTTCCATAGGTTCAAATCACAGATCTCGACGATACCTACAACTTTGGTATTTTCAAGATTTGCATTTGAGGCCGTTTTGAACTCTAAAACTTCATGGGAAGATGTGGATGTCCAAGACTCCGTGAAAATTTACAGATTTCGTGGATCCTTTATTAGGCCATCTAGAAGACTTGGCTAAAGGTTTGGACTTGAGCAAGATTGAGCCCAAAGACACTTTAGGTATATCTAGGGTTTAGAAAAGAAACTTTTGCAGATAAATTTGAATAGGGTTTGAATTTGAATTGAGCTTGGAGTGAATTTAAGAGAAACGAAAAATGAGGTTGAACAAGAATAGGAGTAGATAAGGAATTTGAATTTGGATTTGGGTAGAATTTGAGAAAGAGGAGAGATTGGCTTTAAATAAGGATTTGGATAAGATTTGAATTGAACTAGAGAAGGATCATTTATGATCAATGATTGAATAGATGATAAATTCTAGGATTTTGAATTCCAACCATTAAGATCATTAACTAGCTTACTATAAAGTTTTGTAAAACCTTTTCAAAATCTTTTTCACTCAAAACACCAAAGAGAAAGAAAAAGAAAAAGAACTCTAATACATTTACCTAGTTCCTAACAAAACTCAGCATGAAATGCATACAAAATAATAACCTATATTGATTGATTAGTTAAGAAAATAGGTTTTAAACATATACTACTGGTGAAGCTATTCAATAATCTTAGAAAATTTTAAAAATTTGTAAATTCTGATAATCAGGGTGTTATAGAAACCATTCTGATGCAGAAGAGAGGTAAGGCAAGGAGAACCCCTCTCACGCTTACTCTTTGTGCTTGTAGCAGACCTCCTACAGTGTATTGTCAGTAAAGCTCACTCCAATGGTACTCTCTCTATGTCTTTCGGATGGTAGTGGATCAAGATTTTCTAATTATTCAGTATACAGATGATACCCTATTGTTCTTAAATGGCTCTCAAAAGGAGCTTTTTTGCTTGAAGGCAATTATGAATTCCTTCATTGCTTCCACCGGACTCAAGGTCAACTTTGATAAATCATGCTTAGTTTCTATCAATATTGAGCATGAAAAAGTTTCTCAACTGGCTGGTGTTTTTGGCTACTCCATTGGCAAGCTCCTCTTTACCTACCTTAGCTTGCCTCTTGGGACCAGCCATCTAAAAATTGAGGATCATTCCCCTCTTATGAACAATGTGGAAAGAAGGTTATCGGTTGTTTCTACCTTTCTTACTATGGCAGGCCGATTAGAAATGGTGAATTTGTTCATGTCAACCCTTCCAACCTACTCCATGTGCACCCTTAAATTACCTTATGGAGTTATTCAAAGTATAGACAGAGCTAGAAAGACAATGTCTATGGTGTGGTTCAAATATTAACACCTCTAAGAAACCCCTGGTGGCCTGGGAAAAGGTGTGTGGACCTAAAAGAAATGGAGGATTGGGTGTGGTCAATCTCTAGTTGCAGAATGAAGCTTTACTTTTGAAGCATCCCCATAAATTCTACAATCACTATGTGAAAAAATAACAAAGGAGACATTACATAAGTAACATGTTGTAATATAACCCGTCACTTATGATAAAAGTGACAGGTCATAGTTCTAACTCATCACTAATAATGACTCATCAGTGATGGGTCATCTTAGGTGAATAATTGGTGACAGGTGAAAACTTGACCCGTCATCAATGATGACTCATCAGTGACGGGTCATCCTAGGCCAATCATTGGTGATGGGCTAAGTTTTGATTCGTCACCAATAACAAACTCATCAGTGACATGTCTCCTAGGCCAGACAGTGATGGGTCAAGTTATAACCCATCACTAATGATAATATTCACAAATAATTGGCTCAGTTTTGGTAGTAGGATAGTTGTGACCCGTCACTTATATACTCTATAGTCCTATATGATATAACTTGACAACACTAGCCTACTACCGTACTGATGCCAGAATAACATAAGGGCCACAAACTCCAAGTATTATCGAGTCAGAAGATCCATATTTCAAATTGAAAGTGTATTAAAGAAAGCAAGTCAAAAGTGTTTGATCTTCAATTTGATGTGTGTTCAGTTTGAAATTAAAAATGTTTAATGGGCAGCTTTGAAAGTGCATCAAAATCCTCTAGAAGAAATAAATCTCGAGTTAAAAGTGTTGATTCTCCATTGAATTTTCTTTTCATATCTTGCTTGAAGCGAAATATCTTGAATTCAAAGTGAAATATTTTTATTTTTATTTTTATTTTATTTTTATTTTTCTCTTATTTTTCTCACTTTAGCAGTACTAGAATAGGAATCGTTGTATGTTTTTGCTCAAATTTGATGCAAAAGGTGATGTCTATGGACACAAACACGCGTTCAGAAAATGGTGCAGAAACTTCTGGGGACGAGAACTCAATCTCCATTTTTGGCCTAAAAAAATTCACCAAACTTGATGAAATGGGGGAGAAACGGATGTAACTTTTCCTATAGATGTTCATAGAGTCGAAATGTCGAATTCGAAGTCTGTATGCAAAAGCTATACCTGTTTTACCGAAGGTACTTTGGGTCAACTGGTTTGTGCATCTATTGTACAATGAATATTAGTGACATGTCATAATTGTGACCCGTCACTATGACTTGATAAGTGACGGGTCACAGTTATGACCCATCACTTATGATCTTCGGTAAAAAGGTTAAAAGGATATTTATCCAACTCCATTCAGAACGCACGTGAGAGTGAGGTGGTAAGGTTGCTACACGCGCAAGGGTAGGTTGCGAATTTGATTCCCATGGAACGCAAAGTATGAAAATAGTGTGGAAAATTGCAATGGACACGTGGTGAGTGGTGATGACACTGAGTTGGGTTAGCTCAATTGAATTTTTTTTGACTTTTTTCATGTCAAAAAGCGTGAAAACCGTTCATCACTCATAAGTGACGGGTCAAAGTTATGACATATCATTTATGAGCTTTATTAGTGACGGATCAAATTTTGACACATCACCAATGACTTAATTGATCACAGATCATTACCTATCACTTATAAGTAGTGATTAGTGACACGTTCGGAGTGACAGGTACGGAATCCGTCACCCATAGAGTTTATCACCTGTCACTTATAGCATTTTTTCATGTAGTGAATAACCTTGACCTCCCTTGGGTTCAGCTAATCTGGAACACATACTATGCCAATCACTCAGTGCCCCATGTTGCCAATGATAGGGGCTCCTTTTAGTGAAGAGACATCCTCAAATTCGCTGACCACTTTGGGGGCATTTCACGTTGTAGCCTTGGCAAAGGATGATATGTGCTGCTTTGGTTAGATCTCTGGTATGATGACGGATCATTACCCATGTTGTTTCTTTTGCCAAAAATGAGCATGTCTTAGTGGCTGCTTTCAGAGAAGACATGTCACTTGATAGGCATTTTCATATCCCTCTTTCAGAATAGGCCTTCCAAGAGCTCACAATATTGCACACAAAGCTAAATCACTTCCAGAATCAATCAAACCAAAACGATGAATAGCACTATATACGAGGCAATAGTACATACATAGCAAAAAAAAAAAAATTACAACTACCCTTTCAAAAATATCCAACCTCCTTTAAGATAGATCTTGAAGGCTTCATGTGGCAGGAAACTCAAGATGTTTTCATAATTCCTCTTAATGAATAGGTTTAATACAAAGAACATTCTGAAAAGGAAACAACTTAAGATTAAATTCTTCGTGATGATGCAGAAGGCTACAAAAGATTCGCAGATGCCTTTTTTTATGGAGATCTTTATTATCACCACTGAAATATTTGAAAGCAGAGAAACAATCTCTTCCCTCCTAAATGGAAGGATTGCTTTAACTCTGAATTCCTTTCCAGTTAAATAGGATCCATAAACCTTTAAAATCATTGGTATCCCTATGGCTCCCCTCTCTTGTATAATTTCCCCTCTTTTCTCTTGTTCTCTTCTCCTGTACAGTTTTCCTATATATATATATGTACCACAGTGGGCGTCTCCTCCTGTTTTCCTTTCAAAACAATGCACTTATGAACACCCCACACAACATTAATCCACAAAAGCTCAAATCATAGCATTGCTAAGGAACTGGAGTTATCGCACATTTCATTTCTTTTGCATTTCATGTTACAATGTAGTTTATGTACAAGTATTGATCCCTAGGCGCTTGCCTGGATGGACAGCCATGAATCGCCACTGTCGTCTCCGGGGAGCTCGATCCTGCCTGTTGTGAACAAAAATAACATACAAGAGGCACAAATGGATTAACAAATGCAGAAAGAAAAAAAAAAGAAAAAACAATATGACGCTTCCCATCATTCCATTTTTGCACTCGAATCACCTGAATGCATCTGATGCCTGGGTGAATGGCATCAAGAGATCAAGGTGACCATTGATCAGGGAGAGTCAGGAAGTACTTCGACATGGCCTTCCTAAACCTCTTCTTGTACTGATCTGGGGATATGATCGTCGGCAGAACATCTTTGGAGCCACCCAGGAATCCTGACGCCTTCACCCAAGTCTCTAGCTGTTTGTCCCACGTGTACTGCCGAATATAGTCAATGATCCCCATCACAAGCTCTTTCCTTTCTTCATCAATTCCAACTAGAAGAGAGTAGTCCATCACATCCACCGACTGAAAAAAAAGGGAATACATGACATCATGAGTTAGATCATGCTAAATTGATAGCTACATCATCGTGCGCCTTGGCATTCTCAATGAATATGCTATGAAGTTTGTTGATCTGAACAGTTACACAAATACACCAAAACAAATGTAATATATGGTACATTATTATGCTAAACTATACTGAAATTGCTAGGTTGACCAGTGATCTAGGTGCCAATCATTGAGATACAAGTTGTCAGTTTGAACGGCAACCACAAAAGAGTTAGCAATCAAATTGCAACCAAGAGTGTAGCTTAGCCAAGCCAAGATATTGGGTTGTTTGAATAGCTTTAGTCAACCTACCCCAATTTGCTTGGGACTAAAAGGCTTAGTTGTTGTATGTTGTTGTTGAACAGCTTTAGTCAATCAGTCAAGCCCAAGGTGACTGTATTCTGGCCAAGGACAAATCCAAGTGGCCGACATGACTTGTACCTTAACTGTCGACAATTGCTATGTTGACTAACCAAAGTCTAGATAAGGTGGCACCAAAATCACCCGTCAATCTCCAACAGTGTAATTTAAAAAGATCATCATATTCAAGCTACGTCATCAATCTGGCCAGAGAAGATAAAGAGAGGTAGGATTGGGGGTGGGGGCAGAATGTAAGATCACTAGCCAACTGATTTCACTGGGCCTGATAGAAATGCTAACTTGCTGCACCTTAGGAGTATGCTATATAACCTCCATCAATGAAATGATGATTTCACAACAGCAAAAGTGAGTTTACTTACTGCCAGAAAAGAAGTGTCATTCCAGACAGCTCGTTCCAGCCTTCTTTTTGCTTTGCTTCCAAGAAAAATGGGCTTCGTATGAAGTGTCTCTAATAGATTCAGATCTAAGAGAACCTTGTTGTTCCCTGATGTATCAGGGTTGTAGCGGGAACGCAAGGAGCCTTTTAGGTCGTATATTCTTGATACCTTCCTCTTGAAAAAAATATTTTCCATAACCATTACATCCATCTTCAGCTCCTTTCCATCTTTCAAATTCTTGGCAACAACCTAGTACATAAATGCACAGATAAGTTCACATCTCGATCTCACAGGACCTCACAAACACAAGAAAATAACAGTATAACAATACAAACCTGGTAAAGACCAAGGACTTTAGTGAGGCAAGTAGGGCTACCAGAAGATACAGATTCTGTTAAATATTTGAAGTATTCAGCTGCATAGTCCTCAAATGAATCTAATTCCGTCCGGGTCACTTGCTTTATGACAAATCTGTCATCTAGTGTTTTGGCAAAGTAGACATTACTCTTCCCACCTTGAGCACTCCATCTCTTGCAGCGACTTAAAGAACGGATATAGTCCAGCTCATCTGGACAGCATTTTCTTCTGATTGCATCAAACTGCTTTGCAAAATAACACGTCACAGAAAATTTTGCTTTATCAACAGAATATGCATCTTCATCCTCAAAAGAAACTGTCAAATGGATATCCTTCAAATCATTTCCAGTTATAGGTTGAGGCGGGTCAGAACCATAGCTCTGCATTGATCCATCTGAGCAGCTCCTAGAAGTAGACTCATGAGCCACATAATTCAATACACTAGATTCATTATGCTGATCCAGCAGTGGAAACAAGTTATGATATTCTGGAACGGTCATGGCATGGGCTATCATGCTAGATGGTTCATCATCATAAATTGGAACAACAACACCTGAAGCATTTTGAGTTGGTAGCAATCGACCCTCGCCATCCATCATACCAGAAAGTGACAGCTTGTTCATGAATGTTGGAGACAGACGCCTACCAGTTCTCTCAATAGCCTTTGGAGGCCTTTGAGAATAAGATCTTCTTATGCTAGCATTTGAATCGTCAACAGGTGATAACCTATTTCTGGAACTGACAGCAGAATCAAATGATTTGATTCTAATTGGCGCTATAACCTTCTGGTATGCAGGATCATCCTTCAGAGCAGCAGGTATGACTGGAAATGCCTCCATGCTACATTGTGATGGATCATTAACAAACTGACCAGAGCCGGTCCATGCTAAGTCAATTCTGTCAGAAAGATTGGAAGCAGAAGATTGTGACTTGTGCAAAGTCTTTCCAGCTTTAAGTTCATCAGCCAGCACTCCTTCGCTCTGTACTTCACATGGGCTCAAGGCAAAGCCAAGACCAGCAGAGCCAGAATAGCCTTCAACAGAATGCAAGGATACATCACCGGAATGCAGGGATACATCGCCTACAATGTTGGTTTTCAACCCAAAATGTGGCACACTCATGTTGCTTTCTTCCTTTGTGGAGGATGGTTTCCCAGGATCTGTGGCCACTTCCAACGTACTTATCTGTTCTAATGAATTCTCATTATTCTCATGTTTACTAGATATCACATCTTTTGATTCTTCTAAAGAGCTTTCAGTAAGCTTCTCAGAACATTGTGCATCAGTTGGCACAGTACGACAGTTTTCCTTCGTGAGGGAGTGCATCATGTACAGTCTGCGATCCCATATGTGAGCATCAAGTACAAGCTCTTGCCTCAGGTGATTTAGCTCTAGAACATCTATAGTTGATTCAAATGTCTGCAAGTTATCTATGCTAGAAAACCCTGACAAAACCTGAAAAAGAGCACTCATGATACAAATTGATATCCTTCAAAATAGCTAGAAACATTAATCCAGAATGACATGTAGAATACCTATTTTACAGTCTAGAAGCAATTTATAAAACAAGTAGCATTTGAACTTACACCATACTTCTTCCACTCAATTTTAACCAAATCTTTAAGCTCAGCAATATGTTTATACAAGCCTGACTTCATGCTATCACTCTGTGCTTTAACTATCTTTTCAATGCAGTCAAGTTTAACAAGGATCTCCCAATACAATCGTTCCTTCCTATCGGCTACCTGCAAAGTCAAAAAATTAGCTAGGGCAATACATCTCTCAAAAAGGATGTCAAAGGGGAACTTTTATCACCAATATAGACAAGCATATGCAAAATTAACATCAACATACACCAGCAGCCTCTTTGATGACCCAATCTTGAACTGTTGGATAAGCAAAGTCCAGTATTGAGGGTGGCAAGTTGACAGAAAGAATGTCTACTGGTGAATAACGGAAGACAGCAACCATGCTTCCAAGCCTGTTGATGGAGAATGCTAACAGTTACATTGGCCATGAAAATTAAGAGTTTACAATAAGAAGCAATCACGTACCCATAAAAACGAAGACAGTCCCTCTGGAGGGAGTGTCCACAGCAGGCAATTCGATTGGCTGTTGTGTGATTTGAAAAGCTAAGTTCCAGAAACTTCCCAAAAGATAATCCGCGTGCCGCATCTGACATGAATACCCTTTGTGTGGCCGGAGGGATTCCATCTTTTGGTTTGCACCTGAGACACCTGTGCCACATCCATATCTTGCCATCATGCTCCCCAGGTAACTTGATAGAAACAAGAGTTCTAACGCTGATTGTGAGACTGCCTTGTTGATGAGTGTAACATTGCACATGAGATTCCGCAGGCTCCTTGCAAGATTTGCAGCATGAAGTCTGAAAACATAGGCCAAATGTATTAAGAAGGTACTCTAAAGCCTGTAAGTGTAAACTAATAGAATATGGATGCCAACGCAGCTACCTGAACAAATAAATCTTCACGGAAATATCTTCCAAGTGGCTTATCAAAAGTACCATAGAACTTTATGCGGAAGATCTGAGATTGCTTGCATACAATTCCTCTCAGAGGGCATGCAATTGACAAGGAAACCAAAATGCTCTGAGGATTGTCAGATGTTGGTAGATATTCGTTGTGATTCTCATTATGATCATGTATTGCTACACGGTCTTCATCTGATATACAATGCCAAGCATTGTCCAAGTCACTTTCAACCTTTAAGTGTCCACCAACCATTTCATCTCTGTGACCATTATGAGAAAAATATAAATCTGCTGATGCCCTTTTACTGACACTGGTGATTAAACTTTTGGATGTCTGAACAGTTATGCCTACAGGTGGTATGCAGTCATCATACATCGAAGCTTTTGTGGTATAAGAGTGCACCTCAATGGTTCCATCAAAGTATTCTTCCTGACTTAAGTCAGCTCTTGAATGAGATTGTACATATTCCTCATGAATTAAGTCAGCTCTTGAATGAGATTGATCTGCAGAAGAACCATCAAGGCAAGGCATGATGCAACCATTTCCGGAAGTTCTCTCATCAATGGATTGAAATTCATTCAAATTCTGCTGGCAATAACTTGAAGCAAAATTCAGCTTATCAAGTTGAAGGTCTGAAGGGACTTTTGGAAGGGTTGCACCCTCATCCGCAAGATATGAGGTCTCAAGTGACAGGTGGTATGCCGCAAATACAGCAAACTGTACAGCAAGTTTAACCTTCTTTAACTCTTCGTAGGATTTGCCTCTTAGAACAACCTAGGAAAACACATGTCATTTTTATCAGATATGTCGTAATCACAATACAAAGAAAGATATCCTAAAATAAGTTCCAAATATAGTACAGGATTAAGAGACCATCAAACCAAACCATTTACCATCCACCAAATACAATCCATTGCAAATGCACAGAACATTGAATGAAAGAGAAATGGTGAAATAATGAACACAATAGACGAATGACAGAGGTAGATATACTATTCGGGCCTCTCAATTGATTGTAGTTGTTAGGGTAAAACCGCCGGGAGGATAGCCGGGTGGCGTCGGCTGCTAGGGAAGGGATTGGACTATAGATTGGGGAGACTTAGAACATTGGGGGAGGCATAGGAGAAGGGGGCTAGGAATTAGATTGATTTCTATTGCTTCACTGATTCGATTACATGACTTCTATAAATAGGACTCACAATGGAAAGTCCCTGATGGAATCCAACTCTATCTCCTAGCCGATTCTATCTCTAATTGATAACAAATCTAGCCTTACCTTTTAAATGACCCCTAACAAATCTGATCTAACCTTATCTCTAAATGCTATCTAATCTTTCTAAATAAATAACTAAAAGATAAAGTATGCGCGGTGCTACAGCAACATGTGCTACAGTGCCACACCGGCACTAAGTCCCTGGCACATGACAGTAGTACTCAATAAAAACTATCTTCGAAATGCAATAGAAAGTTATGTGCATTACCGTGCAACCCAAACGTCTTGGACAACCATCAAAAAACATCAGTGTCTTGACTGTTTTTTTGTTCGAGATCTTTGGTGATGGGCATTGTGTGACTCTCTCGATCCAGAATGTTTGGCACTGTCCAAACCTTGCAGAATTGAGATTTTCAATGGATGACACAATCTGAGCACCTGTGCAGCGCGATATCCTTTCTAGAAGTGATCTTTTGACATTCAATACTAAAGAGATATCTTTTGCAAGAAGCTGTTGAGCATACAATGGCACACTTTCCTCAACAAGAAAGACATGAGGGCGTTGGGCCTCTATCTTTGCAACAGCATTCTTAAGATACTCCTTTTCCTGTACACATCGCACTTTAATCAATATTAAGAACATATTGAGAGAATTCAGGATGAACATGTCACGATTGGAAAAGGATAGAGAAATGACCTGTTCAAGAATGCTGTTTATTGACGCTAGTTTGTTCGTAACTTTCTGGTGTTCCAGTGCTCCTCCCAAAAGAAGCAACCTAGGGTTCTCATGTTTTGACACCATGCGTTTATGTTTAACATTCTTAGAACAAACAACACCTTTAATGAAAGTACTGAAAACAGATGAACAATCATTTAGCTCCAAAAATACCATGGCAAAGATGTCATGTAATTCGTCAAAACTAGTTATGATTAAAGGGCATACCTATCATTTGGATTTCCTGATGCTACACATTTGACTTTGACATAGTCAGTGGGATCCATGCTACCACCTTTGCTTGTGTCTGGCCTAACAAAGGTAGCTGCTTGCCATGCTAATACGGATACTATGTTTGACCAGCCATCCACAGGATCGATTCCATGCCCTTTGAGTAATTGGGACACTAGAGCCCTGAAATGCCCATGTAAAGCATTTATCAGGAACTCTTTATGAGCTGTATTATGTTTTCCTTTGATCTCTAGTAAATCATCATCACCATAATCATGGCTGTCATGTCCAAATACCTTCCCACCACAAACATCAGTGTCATCATCCTCATCGTATTCAAAAAACCCATTTTCAAGATCGTCACCCTCATCTTGAGGCGGTGGTGGATACCAGATGTGTCGATTACTCTCAAAATCAATTTGTTGTACAACATCTTTTTTCTCTTCATCATCACAAGGGGGTGAATTCATAAAGCTAGAATCGACGCCATCTGATCCCCGCCCAGAATTCCAAGGATAGCTAGGAGAATATTGGCCAGAATGGACACTCCTGCTGGAGGGAGGACTTGTGTCTCCTACTCCCAACTGTTTCACAGGACTATCTAATGGGCTAGAAGTCCCCAACCTGAAGCTATACGTCCTACTGATACTTGTGCTCATCGAATCCGTATCAAAAGTGTCTTGAGAAAACTCACTCTGTGGAGAGAAATAGCAATCCGAATCCTCACCAGCTTCATACTTAACGCTCCTACATCCACCAATTTCATTCAGTGAGCATAATTAATAAGTTAGTCCCTCACAGCTGTATCCAAGAAAGTCAATCGCTCACCTCGGCGTTGTGCATCGGAGAGGACCAGGCGACGAGAAGCGCCTCCACCCAGCCAACCTCGATGCAGGCGGTGTACAGACACGCTCCGGCGGGGACACTGGAGGCCCGTCCTTGCCCGCTTCCCGTTGCTCTACGCCACCACCTCGGCCTCCGTTAATAGGCCGGACGCCGAGGCCGCAGCTCTCGCCGCCGCCGAAGTCCATCATCGCAAGGTAGGCAATCCAAGAATCGGACTTCTGCTCGACGGGCACTCCCATAAAAGCACCAAAACCGCTAAAAAAACTACTGGGAACCCAAACTGGGCAGTTCTTGATTTCTCTGTAGACTCAATAGTCAATACCAAGACACCCACAAATCACAGCACACTGCCACACCAAACCGGAAACCTACGAATCGTTAGAGGGGAACTAAAAGGGACCCCGGGAGGCGCCTAATCCTAGCGTTTATTGGCTCCTGTGCAGCAGCGGAACTCCGTCGAGCACGTGGCGCGCAAGAAGGCGGCATCGCTCAAACCTCTCCAGTCCAGCAGGAGCGGTTGGCGGGAGGCAGCGGCGGAGGAGGGCGAGTAGGGCTTGCGGTGGCGGAATGGGGAGGGGGCGGTGCCCATGGGGAGGAGAAGCTTCTGCAGGTGCGGGAATGGAGGTAGATATATATGCGCCATTTAATATTTTGCCATTCTAAATAAACGTCCTTTTAATCTATCCGTTCCACACATAATACCATCTCCAATCATATTATCTTTATTTCGTTCTCTTCTTATTCCCTTCCTCATTTATATTTTTTTATTTTTTTTATCTCCAACAGCTTCCTTTCAAGAAAAATAGTAAAAGAAAAGAAAATAGAATTCCGTTTTAAAGAGAATAAATTTGAAAATCCTTTCATAACTGGAACTGTGAAGTAAAACTATTAGAGTACTGAAGGAAAAAAAATCCCTTTCCAACAAGAATCTACGTCGTGAAGAAAATTCCTTGGACTTAGTCTAAGTATCGATAGGATGTATACCTTTTATCAGTGATACTGATATTGAGATTATCTTAGTCATCGATGTATGAGATAAAGTGGAAAAAAAATTCCACCCACCTCATAAAGGTGGAAAATTCTGAATTTTCTTGATATAGAATAGGGAAAAAGGTGAACGGGTAGAAGAAGGAAAAAAAAATGTTCCATGGGTGTTGTGGATTTTGTTGGAAAGTAGGATTTTGAAAACCTGGGAATAGGAAAAATATAGTATTAGAGTTATTTGGTATTTAATTCTATAGGAATCTAGAATGTAGGAAAATTTTCGATGAAATGTTTGGATGTAACAAACGAAAAACATTAGAATGACAGACAGAATCAAACGAATTTTTTCAGAGGTTAGACCTCATGCTAGAAATCCTCTAAAATTGCTATAGAACAAGCCATTTTATAATAATTCTAGAAGTCTAATCCTTTATTCTAAATGATTTCATAGGATTTTTTCCTATAGAATTCAAATCATTTAAAATTCCTCTATTTTTCTTTTGTTCCAAAGGGGCCTTTATCGTTTTTTTTTCCTTTCTTTTTTCTTTTCTTTTGCCTTTTACTTGTTTTATTGGTCAAAGCCAATGGGCAATGGACTTGCGTTTTCTTAAATGGAAAAATATCTGAGAAAGTCTTCTACTTGTTTCTCCTTTCCTTTCTTTATGAATTATATTTGGTGGTGAATCAATGTGAATTGTGGATATTAGTTTTCCTTAGTCCTTGAAATTAATTTGGTTGCTGGATATGTGATTTCTCATGTTTGCTACTAAACTTTGACAAATGTGTGTGCTCCCATCCTTTGCTAAATTATGTGTGTTCGTGTAGATCAAAGTGTGTCTTTTCTTTCATTTGGCAGCAACTCTTCTACTATATAGTAATATTTTAAGATTTAATTTCTCTATTCATTTTTATAATGTGCAATTTGACTTGGTATGTTTAAACTTGAAATTTAATTCAATATTTTTTTACAATATATTGTTACTAATTATAAAATTATAATATCTGAATGTACACTGAAATACAAATCTAATGTTATCACTTATATAGCTAAACTGATAGATATTTAGTTTTATTGTCACCCAAAACTTATAAAGTTCTGGTTCTGAAATATGTGCATGCCTTATAATTTTAGACGGAGAGAGTGGTGAATAACTGAATATGATGGACAAAATCGAACCCTGAAGGATCCATGAATAACCCACATAGGATATATGGTCATAGGCCTCAAACCTTAACATGCCCTATGGATTCCACTATCATACTTGCCCTATAGATTAAACTATCATACTTGCCCTATAGATTCCACTATCATACTTGCCATAGGGCATGACAATCTAATGGTTACCTAACATATATTATTGAAGACACTGTTAAGAGTTAAATTCAACATGCTAGGCCGGGGTAGAATTGATTATCTACGTGCTCATTAGTCATTACAGTTTCACAATTTCACCAATTTGATCAAATCGGAAACAGCAAATTTAAGAGGTTATAGAAAGAAAATACTACACATTTAGTAACACTAACACCTATTATCTAGAAACTACAGGTTTTTTTTTTCTTCTATATCCCAACTAGAGCTGACAGGGGTGGCCCACAGCCCACATGTGGCCACGCTTGTCGGGTGGGGTTGGCATGGACGAAAAACAAAATAAAGCCTGTACTTTCTTGATTACAGGTGTTGTTAAATATGTAGTTTCTTGATATAATCGATTAATTAATATTTTTTAATAGTTAGCTCAAAGGACTTATACTGTTGCCAAATTTACTCAATCAAATAAACGTAAAACAATACAGTACTAGACAGAAAAATGAGTATTCCCTCCCGGAAAAAAAACAACATCTCATTTTAGACATGGACATGGTCTATAAAAAGAAACTTTGATCACTAAATTTTTGTTGTGACATATTTGTAAAATCTAATACAATTAAAATATTATGAAAATGCATTTCAGGATAAATTAATTAATACAAAATTTTCTCATGTTTTCAATCTAGATATTTAGAAAGATATTGATAATTAAAATTTTAAAATTTATCTACATGTATGTCCCAAATGAGTATGTATTAATGACTGGCGGTAGTGGTAGTCAATCTTTGTTTAGCCTAATCACACTGCATAGGTTTTTTTACGAGAAGATAGACTCACCAACTACATGAGAGGTGTTTGGATGGGCTTATTGCACCTCAAACACTGATTTCTTTTTTTTTAGATGTCAAACTTTGATTTGAACTAAATCATGCCAATTTTGATCGAAATACCCTATTTGAATATGTCCTTATGGGAGGGGTTTTGAGATCTACCCGGAACTAAACCTTGTGGCCCATGCTCGTAGCCGTACAATATAGTAACTATGAGTGATTTCTTCTAGTAATTTGCAGTTTAGGAAAAACCAACTCTATTGGAACCCAACATTTCGAGGAAGAGGGAAACCCTTTCCGGTTACCAAATAAATAAAAATGAAATCAATTAAGTCTGCTTCTCAACTTACACTACCTATGTATAACAGTTCAAGTTCGAACTCAAGCTATGTAGGATTAATATACGGTGGAAAGAAGTATACAAAGCACTTTTACACATGTAGCATTTACGATCCCGTATAATGTCAGGGCTTGTTTAGAACATAGAAATTTCATGGAATTTTCACATAAAACAGCTAAATTTCAAATGAACCTAATTTTTTTTCCCATGTTCGAACCTGACATTAGTGTTTATTCTTCCAAATCATATTAGCACTACAGCAGAAAATGAAGATTCTGCAACCTTCTAACTTGTCTTCACAACTGACAAAGCATGTCGTAGTACAACATGGACGCGATGCCGTGATCTTCCCTTCTCATCTTTTTTTTTCTTTTGAGATAACCTTTCTCGTCTATTTCAGCTTGAGGACATATCAACGTCAGCAGAAAAGGTGTTTAAGAATATGAAAACTCTTAAACGTCGCATTTAGCCACATGGCACACGATCGTGATTTATACTCATTTGAAAGCAACATGTTTGATTAGCATCAGATCATATTAAAGTTTTTTTTTGCGTCGAGATCATACTTAAAGTTGATTAAGGCTATGTACTCAAATGTAGGATTAATCAGCGAATCTTGGCACAGGTCTTAACGGGTTGCAGCACACCTGAGGTTTGTTTAATTCACTGGGCCCTCAGCAAGTTACAAGGAAAACGCCACGTGCACACATATCACTACGCGTGCACAGTTCACTCATGCCTATCATAGACCTAGAGGCACACACGTCATTATAGATAAGCATTTAAAATATTAAACGCACTCGTGTGTAATAAATGGATATTAAGATTTAAACGCTGCTGAATAGAGTACATCCACTACTTATCACCCCAGTGCAGGATGGTTCCATGAGAGAAACTATAACTAGGAAAGGGAATAATGCAGGTGCTAGGTGGAAAAAGGAAGGATTAGAGAACACAAGAAATTACAAAAAGAAAAAGATACTAGTCATCAACATGTGCATTCGCAAAGGCTAGATGATGAACATGATTAGCACAACCTGGAGTATCCGAGTTTAACTCGGACTATCTGGGTTCAACTCGGACTATCTGAATCATATGCTCTTAGGCTCCACCCCAAAAGCTACGTCGCACCAGAGTAGGATGCACTACTCTTGCCCACCACTTGCATCGGTGGGTACGAAGTAGCCAAACACCGCATCACCCCCACCAGTAGAACCGAAAAGCGCAGGCATGAGTACGAAGGTACTCGCAAGACTTAAATCATATAGAGCACATATACATAGCTCAACTCTAAGGATTATGCATTGAGCTGTTAGCAAGAGTAGGCCATAAGGTTAAATAAAACATATACGGTAAGCAACCTAGACATAATGTGTGAGCATATATACTTAACTCAAAAATAACTACACTTTCTACCCTGTAAACCACAACTTGAACATATATGTATAGTAACCATAGTATCTCATTAACAAACCACCAACCAAAACCATCATACCATAACCTTATCTCACATTCGTAAACTCTATGACTGATACAAATGAAACAATAGCATGCTCATGATCGAGAGCGTGGTAATTCGAATTGTTCTTACACCCTGCAGAGGGTACAACTTTATCTACACGACTCGAGGACCATTTGGCTTGTGCTACTCACAAAAGTACATACAAGGAGTACTTGAGTCAACCTTTCTCATACTCAGAACCACCCACTTACAATGCCCCTATGACACCAGGGTTACCGTGAGCGTGTCCCGAACACATCCAGCTCCCCCCCACCTTGCTTCTTCTTTTCTTTTTCTCTTACGCGTCATAGAGCCACAAGGCAAGTGTCGGCACAGCATAAGATAATCGGCTTACCTTACCATTAGATTAGCATATGTACGGAAAGTGCTAAAACCAACTGTACCAACAGACGGACTTAAACGATGCAAACGATCTATGGCATCCGGACTCCTCTCCCGAACTACCTAGAGGACTCCTCCTAGGCAGAAGATACCCCTAACACTGCCCACATCTCACCTCAATCTCCATCTCAAACATTCATCTCAACCTCATCTTTGTATTTGTAAACAGTGATTAAGCCCAGCACCGTCGCTCGACTTCTACCGAAGACCTAAGCATTGCTAAGCATTTTCGAATAAACCTTGAACCTAGATACCAACTATATCATCAAGGTTACAAGGATAAGGATTTATCAATAAGTCAAGGTAGAGATAATGCATCAACATAGATTCTACCCATATCAGCCCGACACTAGACTCAACACATGCAAACATACATAAAGTATAATTTATCAATTTAGACTTCATTTAATTTGAACAAAGGATGTAGTATGCTTAGATGCTTGCCTTTCTGCTTTAGGGTTTGCTCGATACTCTTCTCGAACAGAACTCGCAGAAGTGGTGTACCTCGGTGTTGCCCTCGATCACACTCGCATCACGCTTCGAACCTTTGTTCGCATAAAGAATACGTGCAATGATGATCCTAAAGGAGGTGCAATACTTCATGACATGAGTTTAAAGCATTAATGATTTCCTTAACATTACTTATTGTTAAATATTTAATATTTTTTGGATTAATTAAGCTTAAAATAAAGCTTAGCCCTTATTATAAAACTAACTATGCTTAGCATGAGGGTCTGTATTTTTACTGAACAAGGCATAAATTAACAAGATTTACAGAATTGATTTCATCAATTTTGGAGCTACCAATAATTAATTATGGATTAATGAAGATCAAACCTATTTTGTTAACTCATGCAATTTAAATACACATTTCATAGCTCCCAATATTTTTATCATGTATATTATGATCATACGAATCCAACAAAATTGGTTTAACTATTTTTGGAGAAATATTCTATTTTCTATGCATTTTACGACTTTCAGCCGAATTATTAGTTATACACTAAATCCATTTCGCATTTTTTGGAATATCCGGATTACTAAATGGGCCTAAACCTTTTTACACCGATTGCCTTCTATCTCGAGTCATGGCTGGTTGGGCCGGCTATGGACTTGGTCTAAATGGCCTGGAGGCCATGCTTAGAACAGAGCAGCCATGGCTGGTGGTAAGGCATGTGCGGTCCGTTGGCGGCGAACTTCGACCAGCCGAGGGTAGCTACAATGAAAGCACGAAACGGGGAACCCACCGGAGGCACACGCGGCTGATGGCGATGGCCGGACGGTGGCGCACATCGCAGTCAGCATGGCGGCAGCTCGGTTCACCTCGTTGGCGGATAGATGGTGATACAGTCGAGCCGGATGAGGGCAGCTACAGCTTCTACAAGGACGTGCGGAGCTAACAGTGTGACTAGACGGTTATGGGCCCAACGGAAAACAGGCCGGGGGCGAGCGCCATGGCAAGGCGGTGGTCGGTTCTTGTGGAGAGACGCGCCGGCGTCGGGCCGAAGCAAAAGCGGCGCGTGCAAAAGGTTTAAGCGGTCGTGTGGGAGCTCACCGAGCCACGAGATTTGAAGGTGGAGCAGCAAAGAGGCGGCTCGATGGAGATGCACGGAAAAGGGGTTGCCGGAGATGAGGAAGAAGCATTGGTGCACCGATTCCGGCCGGGGAAAGAGGGAAAAACAGCTGGAAATGGACTCGGCGACCTTCCTTGCTGCTTCTAGTGGCTCGAGCTCGACGGATTCATGCTCGAGAGCGGTGGATTTGGTGGTGGCGGCTGTGCCGTGTGTTGCGCTTTGCTCTTGTGTGCTCACAGCAAGTGAGAGAGAGAGAGGAGAGAGAGTGAGCAGAGAGAGGGAGCCGGGGGAGATAAGGAGCGACGGTCGACCCTCGGGGTCAAGGAATTCGGCGCCGACATCGTGTGTCAGCGGCCGACCTCCATAGTCAAGGATTTCAGCGGCAGAGGGTTGTGAGGGAGAAGGGAATGACGGGTGGGACCCTCATGAACAGTGACGACTGAAGCAAAATATCCCCTCCACTTCTTCTATTCAAAAGAACACCTTCCCGTGGTCCAAAAATTATGGGACAAATTTTGTGTGAAACTATAATTCATGTGTAACCTATTTTAACTAGTTTGACCCATAATGCCTGAGCCAATTTCAAACTAAACTCCCCAAACATGCAACCTTTTCTAACTTGTTGTAATTTTTATGCCTTCAAAACTATCCCCAAATTTTTTGGAATATTCATTTATATTCTTCATATTGCATGGACTAATTTCTAAAATTATTTTCATCCCTATGTTGTATAGCAATATTGTGAGTTGCTTAACAATTCACCAATTAACATTGATTTTCACAAATTATGTTTAATTGAAATTGCAAGTTAATAATTGTTCAAAACAATTAAACATGATGCTAATGATGCTTAATGACATGCTTAAGCCATTTGGGCTGTCACATCATGCTTTCTTGGATATTCTTCTTTTGTGCATGTCTCTCTTGTACTTGCTATAGCCACTCTTCTTTATGAATTTCTTGAATTTCCTTACAAAGAAAGCAATCTCTTCATCATCGGAGCTCTCATCTTCACATGAACTCGATTCTTCAACTTGCTTGCTCTTGCTTGCCTTGAATGCTACTTCTTTGTTCTTGGAGGTTGAGCTTTGCTTGACCAGGTTCTTGACTTTATTGGCTTCCTCCTCCATGAAGTCATGAGCAAGAATTCTACCGAGTACATCACTTGGTGTGAGTCTTTTGTAGTCTCTTCTTTCTCAGTGAGAGTGATCAGGTGGGGTTTCTTGGTGTAAAAGCTTTTAGTAATTTTCATAACACCTTGTGATCATGTAGCTCTTCACTTTCAAGCCCTATAATTTTGTTCACAAGCACCATCATACGATCATACATTACTTGGAGGGTTTCATCATCTTTCCAATTTGCCTTCAATCAATTCTATCTTGGACTCTCTCACGCTCGTGGTGCCTTCATGTGCGACTTGAAGTGTATCTCATATCACTTTAGCTTCCTCAAGCCCATCCACCTTGTTGAATTCTTCGGGGCTCAAGGCACCTAGCAATACACTTACGGCTTGTGCATTGCGGTGAAGATTTTGTTCTTGCTTGTAAGTAAGCTCTTTGTCCTCATCCAATAGCTCAAGACCTGTGCAAACAATCTTCCAAATACTTGGATGAAGAGAAATTATATGCATTTTCATTTTATGTCTCCAAGCGGCATAGTATGTGCCATCAAAATATGGTGCTTGCCCAGACGACACGAAAATGTAAAAGTTAGAAGCATTTAATTTATTATAATTGAATTTGATTGTAACTCCCTTACCTTTACTATTGCCCAACTTCAAAGCTTTATCTTTTGGACTCTTCGAGCTTCTCGGACCTTTCGGACTCTTCTCCCAGGATGTTGACATCTTCATCTCTCCAAGCAGTGAAGCCTTGTAGGAGATTAGGCTCTAACACCAATTGAATGTACATGATGTCGCCTAGAGGGACGAGGGTGAATAGGCATTTCCTAAAAATTATAACTTCACAGCGGATTAAAGATTCCAGATACTCCGGGTCAATCAGAAGACTCCAGGGTCCAGAGGTTCTGAGCTCAACCCGGATAGTCCGGATGGAACAGAAAATCAAAAACCAAGAATACCTAAGCAAGTCTAATTGAATCTAAGAGTTACCACATGTTTCAAAGGAAGCTTAAAGATATTTTCACCAACCACCTGCAGCTACAAACTCGTAAACAAATAGATCAGACAAATTGATACAAAGATCAACTAAAACGAGAAAGTATGCAAGAAAGTAAAGGAGATAAGAATTTTTTTCCTAAAGTTTGGATCAAACGATCCTACGTCTCTGTTGAGGTGCTCACAAAGAGTCAGATCTCTTCAACCCTTATCCTCACGAAGCGACCACAGAGATCGAGCTTGGGCTTACTAAAAGATTCCTCTTCCCTTATAGAGGCGAGAATGGCCTTCACAAATTTCTCGGGGCACTCCACAATCTTGGGTGCTCTCTGGGTGACGCCTGGCCGTCTAGAAGCTCTAAGCTTCAAGAGTAATGAATGCGAATCAATGACTTGATAATGAACTCAAGTACTCAAATGATGAATTTATGCTCACTAGCACTCAGGCTCACTTTCCCAACCCAACTCTTAAAATTTTGCAAGATTTGATGCACTAGATGAGTTAGAAGGGCTATTGAATGGCTATGAATGTGTTTGTCTCGAGTTGGTTCAGTAACAACAACATCTTAAAGAAGAGGTTAAGGGGGTATATATACTCTCCCCTCAAAAGCTAACCGTTACAATAATTTTTGTACTAACTCAGAGTATTCAAGTTATAGCCAGAGACTCCGCATTAGCACTTAAATGCGTAACCGAGAGCCTTGTCCGGAACCCAACTCAGAGGGTTCGGATGACTGATAGAACCCGGAGTATCTGGGTCAATCTAGAGACTCTGGGTAAAAAAAACCTTAACAGAGCACCCCTGTCGGAGTTGAACTCAGAGACTCCAGCTGACACACCAGAATCCGGAGTATCCGAGTCAGCCCGGAGACTCTGGGTCCAGACTAAGACATTTAACTTTCTGGTGTTCATGGAGTGATTTGTGTCTCTCTTCTTTGGTCTAGATAGGTACTTTAAGCACTTAGACATCTTCAAGTCAATCTATATGCATCTCTCTTGATAGAACGGTATACCTATACTCAAATTCAAAAATAAAATCAATTTAAATCTACTGAGTGACTACATGACGCTTCTCTTTTCTTTTTGAAGGACGCCAACGTCATTTAACCTCTTTGATGGGACTAAAACTTGTTCATAATTTTGATAAATTCATTAGTCTCTTAATTGTTTATCATCAATTATCCAAAACGCACATAGAGGCCTAGATGCACTTTCAAATGTGTTGTTTTCGCAACCATAATAAAACCATTAATCATCTTTCATTCAATACCACTTTGCTAGAACCTATTAGCAAATTATCTCTATTGACTTAGGTATTAAAAAACCTAGTAGTATGGGTCACATTATGGGTAGTTGGCTGAGAGAAAAGGGAGTAAGAACTAAGAATAAGATGTTAGTGAGGGTAGCGGCCATCTTTTGGTCAATATGGCTCTGTCAGAATGATATCATATTCAATCATACTTCTAATATATCTTTGTTGCAGGTAATTTTTAGCGGGACTCATTGGTTGCGATTCTGGAGGTTGCTTCTAAGGGAGGATCAAATGGAAGATTTTTTGAAGTTCTGCCCAGCTTTGGAAGTGGTGGCAATGGAAATATTCGTCAAAAATGGGTGGCGGCTTAATTACAGAATATGTGGCTAATTATTATGTCGACCTTTTGTTTTTTTCCACTTATCTTCTAATCCATGGAATATTCCAGAATGTGACTATGTAAGAATGAACAAAAGGCTATATGTATTGGATGATGCAAAAGGTTGGAATTATTTCCATGATCTAAAAGAAAGCTACACAACTTGAAAACCTTTTCTTCTTTTCTCCGGTTCATTTTCGAAAGATCTAAACCCTTATAATTTGATCCCACAATAGATAGATGGAAAGACATCTCTTCCTTTTCCCTCTATTTCTGTGGGATATATCGCAATATGAACACACTGGTGTGCAACAAGTAGAATGATTAAGAGTAAAATTTCACAAAGCCATAGTATTTTCGATAAAACTATCATAAAACCACATTTTAAGCATAGTTTCATAGAGCCACACTTTAATCTGCATAACTCTTATATAAAACTACACTTTCAAGCAATCATTTTAAAGAACCACACTTCTATTTGTATAATGTTTAAAAAAAATATACCTTTCAGCATGGATGTTATTTTCATCTTATGAGGCTGACAAGTAGGCCCCCTCATTGGATATGAAAGCAATTCTTAAAAATATTGTTTGGTGACACATTGTGGAAAGAGGTTTAGGGTCGTATCCCCATTTAGTGGGTGGGTCCCACATAGTTGTGGGCACATGACAGTGTTCTAGGTTGGACGTGTTGGGTTGAGGTGACCTTAGACAGAAATGGGACGGCGACAAAGGTGATTGGTGGAGGAAGACTGCACATATTTGATCGAGAGAGACGTGTAGGCTGGAGATTTCGGAGATAGTTGCTTTGTCCATTCGACCTGATCACCTATCCTTCTTTGTTGAAAGGCAAAGAACAGTGATCCACGTGACGGTATTGCAGGAACGCAGCAACCAGCGTGGAAAAAAGAAAGAAAGTGAAGTTAACGATCAGCAAAAAGAATGTTGCATCTGCAGCCTGAGGTGTGATATCCACCTAAGGTGCCGTTTGAAACACATAAAAAGTAATGATTTTGTTGAATTTCGGACAAGATTTCTATAGAGTTTTCACTGTATCGAAGGATTGACTAAAATGATTCACTATGAAACTTTTTTTGGCACATACATTTGTCCAGAGTAAATTATATTCAATAAATTGGTTTCTGCACCACCTCTCCGTCCCGCCAAGGCCATCCGTCTGCTGGGTCCGTTACCAGCGAGACCTCACTGTCTGCCGGCTTACCTCACCGCCCCACTGAGGCCGTCGCACGTCCACCGGCTGGGTTCGTCGCCACCTTGCTGTAATCATTGATGGGTCTGCCCTGAACCAAGCTCTGGCCCTGTAGGCTGTGATGGTGATGAATGGGCGCAAGTAATGTAGTCATGTAAAGTTACAGGGGCATGCAGATTTGTGCGTCCCATGGTAATTTGTTATTTTATATTAATGAAGAGAGTAATTTTGTTCTTCCATATTTATTTTTTATATTGATAAATCATTGTGATTCTTGCAGCAAATGATGACCATCAACGGACACATAGCTAATGTTGAAAATCTTCTGCGTGAGATCAGAACTACAAGGTATATGTTTGGTATTTTCCAATTCTGTGAAACTGATCATTTTGTTAGTAATTTCTGTTTTAGATATTTCTTGGGTATCTTTGCAATAAGGTGTTCTGATGGTTGTAATGTGACATCAGTTTTGGGGCTCTCGAATCCTAATTTTCTTGTGAATTTTGGTATCAGGCCTACCAGCCTTGTTCTTTGTTTCAAATTCAATTTCTGGGCTCCTAACTCTGAAATCTGAATATGGGGCGGCTTTCTGATTCAGGTAACTGCAATCAGCAATGGATTTGTAAGGGGGAATGCCCAATCTCCCACTGAGCACTTATTTTGTTATATATTTTGGATATGAGAGAAACATGATTTAACGTGGAAATATTGTTGTTTTGAAAATATTATATGCGATCCAATTAGTCCCTGAGCAACAGAATATTGTTGTTTTTGCAGGTAATTATCTTCAGGAGTTCATTCAGATATAAGTGATCTGCTGTCAGAAGATTCATTGGTTAAGACTGAATATTTAAGTGCAGTGCTGATAACTAGCTATTTTATGTTTAGAGTTTTGAATTGATATTGTCGACTAAGTGTAATAGCAGTTTAGTCTTTAACTTGCGTCCTTACCACATTTCACTTTTATCTTGGCGCTATCAACATCTGACAAACTGATGCGAAAATACTTGCTCTGGTTTGGCAATTGAGGAGTGGGGAGCAATGTGAAAGCTGTATGACTAGTTGGATTTGCATGTTTTATGATTGGATATGCTGTGAAATTGTAGTACTGTTTATCAGTTTAAAATATTATTGCCGTAAGTATGAAAATTCATATAAGACATGAAATAGACATGGATAAATTTATTCACAGCCTACTTTTTGTAATTTTGTATCTGCTTTGTTTTTTCTTCTTTTTGCGTGTCTTGTAATATTATCTTGAGAAGCAATTCCAACTTTATTTGTGAATTTTTTTTATTTCATTCTCATCACCACATAACATTGCATCAGTGCCGGTTCAAAATCATCATCAATGGGAGTTCTTGAACCAGTGTCGTTCTGAAACCGGCACTGAAAGTGACATCAATGCTTATTCTTGGCTGGAACCGTCACTGATAGTTGATTCCAAAATCGACATCCCGAGGCCGAAAAAATAGATTTTTTTCACGCATGTACGTTCCGTTGGATTCAAAACAACGACATCCTTCCTCCTATGTAGCTTTCTTACCATCTTACCTATCTCTCATCCCTGATGGCAATACAAAATATTTTCCTTTTGACCCTTCATGCCGAAAACTTTGTTATAATTATTTCGGCATCTAAATTACTTTAAATGAAAATGGTGTCAACGAAAAGTTATAGATTTAATCGAGAGTTATAATTTTCATATAAATATTTTTCTCATCCGAATATTATATAATTTTTTGAAAATCTGTCTATATATATGCAAACCGATATTTTTTTCTGGCTTCAATGAACAAACTTTAGCATGCATGTCTTATCATTTCATCATGTACTTATTACTACTAGAGATTAGCATTTATCTAACTTATACTTTTGCATCAGTCTATAATCTGGAAATGGGTGCCCACGAGAAAATCAGACAAGAACTTCAATTAATACATTTCATATAAAGTATATGGTAATCATGTATTAGTGGCTAACATTGCATATATTATCATTCAATATTGCGTTACCAGTTTCATTGATTTTCATGTAGTCCATGAGTGCTAGGTATATTCCCATAAGTGAATCACGACGAAAGAACTTGAGCCCGATAAGTTGAGCCCGATAAGTTACGTGTGCTAAATTGTTTGTAACTAAGATTTGATCACCTATATGATGTCAAATAAAAATATTGTCAACTATAAAGTTATAGACCGCACCGAGTGCTATAATTTTCATATAAATTTTATCTCCATCTGATATCATATAAAAAAGTTATGAATTTCAGAAAATCAGTTGTCATCAATTATCAGTGGCGGTTCATGACACGAACTGGCACTGATAGTCCCTTCATTATCAGTGTATGTTCTTAGCACCTCAACCATGGCTTGGGCGTGTGAGGGTAAGAACCGACACTAATACCTTTTTAGTGCCAGTTTTTAAGCAACCACCACTAATAGACCAGCACTTGTGGCATGTTCTGTGGTAATGTCTGAATAGGGATTGGAAATGAAATGGATGAAAAATATAACCGAAAATTGTAGATAGACCAATTGTCAATAGAAAAATAATGTGATAGAGCTTCTCGCATCCACAATGGGTATTTGTCAAATATCTAACTACATGGAATATACATATAAGGGGTACATCATATACCGATAGGGTACATCGTACACATCTTTAACAATTCTGTATATTATGGATCCGAATCTGCGGGACCCGAAATACTCAAAGATGTCGAAAGCCTATACTAGGAAGGTCTCGAATCTGCGGTGCATGCATGTATGCTCGACGGCGTGGGCACTCGGCAGCGCGTGTGGGCATCACAGCGAGAGAGGGTGTGATGAGGAAGGGCGCAGCGCTGCATGGGAGGGAGCTGACATGGTGAGGGAGGGTGTGGCGCTGCATGAGAGGGAGCCAGCGCGGTGAGGGAGAGTGCGGTGTAGGAGCTGTGCCGTCGCTGTCGGGAAGACAGATCCGGATTCATCTCCTATCTGGGTTTTAGGTCCCCCGTCGGGTATCAAGTCCCTGCCGGGGCCAGGGCTGGGGTTAATTTTACACCTGGTAAGGATTTCGAGGCTGGGTTGGGTTTGCTATCTTGGGTTTCGCGTCGGGTGTTGTCGGTGACACAGGAACCGGGGGTCCCCGAGTCCCGAGACCACAACAGCAGAGTGCCACGTGGCGCCCTCCCTCGGGGGTTACCTCCCTGAGGTCCGAGAAGACCAAGTTCCGGGAGAGGGTGCTCGGGGCCATGAACAGCGGTCCTCGAGTACCCGAGTTCCCCGATGACCCAAGAAGATCAAGTACCGGGAAGAGGGTGCTCGGGGCTATGAACAGTGCTCCCCGAGTACCCGAGTTCCCCGATGACCCAAGAAGGCCGAGTTCCGGGAGAGGGTGCTCGGGGTCATGAACAGTGGCCCCCGGGCACCCGAGTCCCCCGATGACAAGAAAAGTCAGTTCCGAGAGAGAGTGCTCGGGGCCGTGAACAGTGGCCCCCGAGCACTCGGGTTCTCAGAGGACCCGAACAGTCAAGTTCCGGGAGAGAGTGCTCGGGGCCATGAACAGTGGTCCCCGAGCACTCGGTTCCCCGAGGACCAAGAGAGGGCATATCCGGGAGAGAGTACTCGGGGCTGTGAATAGTAATCCCCGAGCACTCACAGTTCCTCGAGGGTCTAAGAAGTCCTTCGCCGGTGGTCTCCACAGAGGCTCAGCGGTGAGGTGTCAACTGGTGAGAGGCCCGATGCTGCATTTAAGAGGGCGCGTGACCTGTCACTTCCAGTCACTCCCCCCATGCTTACTGTCAGTCCCTGTCACGGCCTGGCAAGGAGGCGTGTGGGTATTTAATGCATGAGTCCCATCGCGCGTCATTCGGCATGCCTCGGGATAACATCGTGGGACTCGAGGCACACCACCTACCGCCCTGCTGCGTCAGGCCTGCTCTGACTGGGCGGGCACGCGGGGCTGCTCGGTGGCTGCCCGGTGGGTCCTCCCCGCAGCACTCGCCGAAAAGCAGGGTGATGACGAACAAGACCGGACGGGGGCACGTTTTCAACCCTCCCCGTCACCTCGCGCAGCAGTTCATGATGGTTGCTTTCCATTTATGGTGCCTTGGAACTTGCGCCATCCTTTCTGGGCACGCTACCGCCCCGACGGGTATAAAGGAGGGGTGGGCTCCCCGGAGAAGAGGACGAGTCTCTGAGAACACAAGGGCTAAATCGGATACAAGACAGAGAAGACAGAGACCGAGACTTAGATCGACCGAAGAACAAGGAGCACGAAGCTCTAAACTTTGACAAATATTCTTGTAACACAGCAGACCCTCAGAGAGACATTCTCAGAGCATTTATAGCATAAACACAGGAGTAGGGTATTACGCTCAGTGTGACCTGAACCTGTCTAAAAACCCCCTGAGCATTTACTCCCTCCTGCATCCGATCATTCCACCCCACCTACATCTTATTTACTCCCATTTATTTCACCTACGAAGCGGATTCAAAATCATCCCCCGGCTGAATCTCAAAGGGGGTCCCTCCGGATCCCCGCTTGAGGAGTTCACCCTCCGACAGGTGTGTTCTCGCTCCACTGGGCCTCGACTCGACCCATTGCCATCCTTAACTACGGCTGGACCCAGGGTAGCACCAGGACTCCTATATAAGGCAGAGACCCAGACCCCTAGGAAGATAATCTATGCATATGTAACTCGACGCAAGCAACAACAAGATCCTAGCAATCGGAGAGACTCAACGATTTGAACCCTAGATTAGTATAGATCCAATCTGCTCCATTGTAATAGCTCTAGCCACATTGCTTGTACTCAAGATAGTTGTATATACAATATCATCCACACATGATGTGGGTTATTACTCCAATTGGGGGTCCAATCCTATGTACATCGTGTGTCTTATTTCCTGCTCGATCCCTGATCTCGAAGGCACCCCAGTTCAATTATGGAGATATTGTTAGGAATTAATCTTCAACAATTGGCACACCAAGTAGAATCCTTCATTTGTTTTTTAGGATCGATCATGTCTCAAGTGCGCATTCGTATTGGATTTTCCGGCACTGGCTTCTATGACCACTTTGAGTCGGTGGCAGTCATCTTCGCATCGCCTTCTGCCAGCTCTGAGATCACCTTTGTAACTATGGCATACCTTGGGATGATCAGGGTTGACTGGTTCACACCGGTACCATCGAGTATAGCCCATTGGACGCATACCGCGAGGTGGGGCACCTCGACTGGGATCCCAAGGAGCCTAACATTCTTCAATTCATGGACACCAACAGCGATGGTGAAAGTCACGATAGTGTGACGATGGCTCAATTGATGGCCAGAGCAGCCGAATAGATCGATCTGTGTTCAGGACCAGAGCCGACGGCACGCCCGTTAAGCAGAACGCGCAAGATCCAGGAAATGTGATGAACTATGGGGTAGGAATCTCTGAGGTTCCAACAACGGCAACCACCGACCAAGATACCAGCGTCGTCGGAGGGTTACCGCTAGGGACAACCATTGATGAGGACATCACTCCCTCGGATACATACAATGATCCTCCATTGAACTTTCAAGGTCCAATCACAAGAGCTCGCGCACGACAATTAAATTTAGAGGTGAGCTCGTTCCTAAGCAACTCTTTATATAATTTTGAGAATAGATTACTACCTAATGATTATGTGTTGTTTAGGAATCATGGAGAGGACAAGGAAACACATAGAGGAAGGCTTGGAGGCGTGGAGGAGCAGCTAGGACGTCCAACAACAGCAGGAGGTCCAGTCCAACTCGAGTCCGAATCAGCATCGGCCTCCAGGACCAGCGAGCAATAAAATGGACGCCCAGGACGCATCCGGACTCCGTTTTCGACGATTCACATATGGTTGGAAAGATAATTTCATAAGGAAACCAATGGCGTTGGTTTGAGGTCCAAATTCCTTCTGAGTCAACGGGAAACGTCGAAATAAGTCAGCGTCCAGAATCTGTCCCGGTGCTGCGTCACCGTTTTTGGTCCGTTGGGCCATGTATCGTGTTGGAGTCCATTAGGGACGCGTCTAGGGGTCCTTGGCCGACCCTAATCCTTTATATACAGTAGCCGTCGCCCTAATTAGGGTTGGGTTTTGCTTAGATTATTCTGTCAAGAACAGTTTCGCCGTTTCGTCGGTTTGTGAGACCCCAACTCGTGAGATTAATCATTCATCTGCAATTTGGTTGCATTCTTCCTTGTTCTTGTTTGTGTTCTTCGATTCGCAGGCAAGGATTTTAGCCTTCTTGGCGAGGTCAACCGTGCAACGCCGGTTGATAACCAGAGGAGACGTGGTGCTGCGATTGCGGGGTTTCGGATCGTGTTGTTCGGAAGCCGGATCGACTTGTGTCTCGTTTCCACCAAATCGAGAGTTACCAGAACCTTTCGGAAGATCGGGAACCCTTGTTCATATTAACCATGGTGGGAGCTTTGCCTATCCCCGATACCGTTCATCATCCATAGGCGGTGGAGGGTTAGGTGAACCGTGATATTCGATGATGACTCGCTGTGGGAACGCCTATTGATTAGGTGATACAACCACTCACAACGATTCCAAGATCGAGGAATGAACTCCCTCAACATAGCGATCATGGAACAACATCGGCTCAACCACCGCTGATTCTGGGTAGTGGTGTTTTCAGTACTCTGGAAGCCAATGTCTAGGGTGTTCATATGATTCTAAGATCTAGCCCGGAATTGGATCCGATGAATCCCCTAACCTCAATTGTCAATCAGCTCAAGACTCTGCTCGATACGGCTCTGATCTAGGCGACTCGAGTAAATAACCCCGATGGCTCTATGCATCACAGCCAGCAAGGCACTGATTTGAGGAGACATGGATGCTGGCACCCTTGGGTCGAGGGATCGCAAATTTAAAGTTCAGATGGTTGAGCTCGAGCATAGTGACCCACAATCTATGGAGAGTGATAGACAATCGCCGTGAGGAACTCCGTGAAGATGATCGACATGACTCCCCTATCCGAAGAAACAGGAGTGATAGTCCTCCCCTATCTCCTCCTGAAGAATTTGATGGAGGTTGTGAAGCCTTTGCGCTTGAGCTTAGGTCGATACGATAGCCTGAGAAGTTCTAAGCAGGTTTGATCCAGAAGTATGATGGGAAGATCAATCCTAATGAGTAGTTACAGATCTATACCACTGTTATTTAAGTAGTTGGTGATGACAATAGGGTAATGGCAATTACCTACTGACTGGCCTCGATGGACTTGCAAGGTCCTGGTTGTTGAACCTTCCATCCAGCTCAATCCGGTCGTGGGCTCAGCTAAAGACTCAGTTCATCTTCAAATTCTAGGGTACGTTCGAGCACCCAGGAATGGAAGATGATCTTCATCAGCTGAACCAAGGTAAAGATGAATCCCTTTTAGGCTTCATTTGTAGGTTCATTGACAGGCATAATAGGATCTCAGACATCTCTGATTGGTGAATCATCATCACCTTCAAACAAGGCGTAAAGGATAAAGACCTAGTCGGGAAGCTGGCTACCCAAAAGATCCATATGGTCAAAGAACTCTTTGAGCTCACCGACAAGTGTTCAAAGTGTGCTAAAGCCCAGGCACAGATAAAAATCCTCAGCCTAGCAAGGAAAAGCCTGAGTCTTCAAAGAATGAGGGAAGGAAGAACAAACCTAGTGACAAGCACAAGGGTCCAGACATGACCATAGCCACGGTTGAGAGTAGAAAATCGCACAGCATCAGAGATAACAAGGGCTCGAGCCCTGGTGGTGGGAAGTGGTATCTCATCCATCAGATCAACTAGCATGACTTTGACAAGTGTCACGTTATCAAAAAAAATCTTGGTGATAAGCTTAAGGATGCTATTGCTGATTACCACCGATCAAAACTTGGCACACATCTTTGGAGGATCTACCTCATATGAGTCCAAGAAGTAGTACAAGATAGTTGAAAAGGAGGTCAACCTGGCGCTGACCGGGCCTCCCTAGTACCTCAAGTGGTCAGAAGTCCCAATCACCTTTGATCAAGTTGACCACTCATCCATGGTTCCACACCCAGGTCAGTAACCGGTTGTGGTCCAACCTACTATCTTCAACACAAAAGTCTTTAGGACCTTAGTCTGCGGGGGTAGCTCGCTCAACCTCATCTTCGCCAAGATTTTAGACAAGATGGGGATCCAAAGGTTAGAGCTCAAGGTAGGAGCTGAACCTTTCTATAGTATAACTCCAAACTTATCGACCATCCCCTTGGCCGGATGGAGTTGCCGATCATGTTCGATGAGCCTAACAACTTCCATATAGAGAAGCTAACCTTTGATGTTACGGATTTCGAGATGGCTTACAACGTGATCCTAGGCCACCCAATGTTGGGAAAATTCATGGTCGTGGTACATTACACGTACTAGGTGCTCAAGATCCTAGGCCCTAAAGTGGTCATAATCATCACAAAAGATCAACGTGCAGAGGTCAAGTGTGACAAGCAGAGCCTGGATATGGTCGAACACTTTTGCTGAACGGCAACTACCTCAAGAGGTGCCAAGTCTAAGCATCAGAAGCATAAATCCACCAATGAAGTCAAGGACTCCAAGCTCCTGAGCCTCACTGAGGCCTCCAAGAACAACGACGGTGCCATGGACAAGAAGGCTGGTCGCAATGTCAAGGCAGTGCCTCTCGACACGTCTGAATCGGACAAGACAACCAAGATAGGGGTCGACCTCGATCTCAAATAGGAACTCAAGCTCATCACTTTCCTGCGGGTGAACCGAGACGTGTTTGAGCGGCAACCATCCGATATGCTCAAAGTCCCTAGGGAGGTGATCAAGCATCGACTAGCTGTGGAATTCGGTGCCAAACCTATTGTCACGTCCCAAAATCCGTAATTGTGTGTTTTAATCTAAAAGCATGCAATTTCAGTTTCATGTTCCAGTTTGGGTCACTGGAGCACCTCACTGTGGATCAATGAGGTGGGAGAAGGAAACTAAGAGAAATAAAGGAGCTAGAAGCAAGTCTGGATTTTTCCTCTAGGTGAATGGGGCCCATTTGTATGGAAAATATCTCTCTATAAGTGGGCAACAGCTCTCTCTCCCCCTCAAACTTGCCCATACGTACTCCTCACCCACTCCACCATATAAGGCTTTTTGAGGAAGCAAGTTGGAGTTGGCTGTCTCTCACTCTCTCTCTTAGGCTCCCTTTTTCCCCTTGGGATCCCTACCTCTAGGAGCAAGATCAAGGTACGAATGTGGTACTCGCGTGACCACCAGCTCAAGGACTACTCATCCATCCAATTCATTTTCAGTTTCCCCGAAGGAATTCGAGCTGGTTCTGAACTTGTTTGGTGTTCTTTGGGAGAAGCAAGGAAGCAGCAGTTTTTCCTCTCTTCTCCAAGCCATTTTCCGTCGAGCGTCAGTTGGCATATGCTTAATAATTAGAATATCAGCGAAACAAGTGATCATCCAAGGACTTGATTTCAGCACCAGTTGACTTTTTCCCCACGTGCATTTGAGGGGTGGTGGGTCGGATGGAGAGGACGATCTCTTGAATCGAAGAGACCCTTCAACCTCTTGACCGGTCGACATTTTCCCTTGTCTCTAGCGCTAGAGGAGGTATTCTCTTGGGGGAAAGCTGGAATCTGGAATCCAAAAGACAAATCAGGTCGAACAATTAATCAATACTACTTTCTTGATCCAAGAAAATTCTCACTAGCAGTCGAGGATTCAGGAGCGAATAGGGCTAAATAGAATATGGTTATGCCTCTTTGGTAAACAATTTGCTCAATTGAGCAGCAGTGTCCTACAGGGATAGGGCTAAAGAAAAAAGGAGTCACTCAAAAGAGTTCGACTGCAGCTACAGAAGCAGTACAATGCTAACTAAATCTTACATCCAGTTACATCTTGAGAGCTATCATCATGTCCAGCATAGTCCTAGGCAAAGTGATCTCACACTTTCAAGGGGCTCGACCTTTGACTAATGAAGTCTTTGGGCACATGCCATCCGGTTAAACTACTCTGCCTGAGTTCATCAATCTTCTTGACGTAGTGTGCAGTGTGGTCAAGCTCGCAGTGTTTCTTTGATCAGGATGGATTTGGGCGGGGATGGAGGCCCTTATAGACTAATGGAGAGGTGATTGGGTCAGGGTTGGAAATATAAACTAATTTTTCTTCCAATCTTTTTGCCAGGAGGAGATTAGCGCAACTAGGATATAGGAATTCTTTATTTCATTATGCAATTGGAAACCACAGCCTCTGAGACATTTATTTTTAGTATTTCTTTTTAGATGATAGAAATATTGGAACAAAATTAAGCTTGGCATGATACTGAGGAAGGCTTTGCACAGATGGACAAAAATACTAAGCATGGTGATCGAGTTCGAATTTAAATGGTGGAGCTTGATTTGGTAGCAGTCGAGTATGGTGAGAAGAAATTTAGAAGGGGGAACATTGAAGTTGCAACAGAAAAATGATTCAAACACCACAATTTTCTGATAGAACTGGCAGGATGGGAATTCCTCACCTGACGCTAGCCTCCAGTTGGCCAGCTCACGAGGAGGAATGATTCCTCCAGTTGGCCAGCTCACGAGGAGGAATGATTCCTTCTCCTTCAAGTTCCTGGAGCGTCGAGATCACCTAGACCTCGGTTAGGAGCTTCATCTCATCCAGTTGCTTAGGAGAAGCGTCGGCAGCCTTCAAGTTGGATTCTTTCTCAGGCGAGGAAGGAGAAGCAGCGTTCGCGAAAGGACTGGAAGCCATGGAGTGAGAAATCTGTGCAGTGATGCGCGCTTGGGAGAGGGAAGGTGAAGGCTTGTGCGAGAAGATTGATGGCAAGAGGATAAAAAATGGCTTCGGACCACGTTCATACGAATAAATAGCCTGGAACTTAACATACTCTTTGGTAACTGTTCCCGTTACTGTGGCACCTCACTCGGCGTACAAGACGGATGATGGCATCATGTAAATCTTTGCATGCCCATCGGAGTGCATTAAATGCATCTATACCCAATGGTTTAAATTTCAGAGATTTCTTTTTAATTCTACTCAGAGTCGGGTGTCAATAAGTCAATCTTTTAAGCCTTTCTTGAGACTCGAGGTGCGGATAATGGCAGGGTGCTCAACCTAGTTGCATTTCCACTAGATACTCGGAACATGACTTTCCTTGCTTGATTCTTTGACTACAAGCTTGTTCCACCTTTGCTCGACCAAGCCTAGACTTGGCATTACTTGAGTGAGTGCTTGTGAAAACCCTCTCTAGTGAGCAGAGTGAGAGGGCTACTGTCGAATATCTAACTACGAGCTATATACGTACAAGGAGTACATCATATAGGGCCAGGGTACATCGTACACATCTTTAACAATTCCGGATATTGCAAATCCGAATCTGTGGGGCCCGGTATACTCAGGAATGTCAAAACCCTATACTATGAAGGTCTCAATCGGGTTAGTCGACTTGAGTATGACTGGTATCTAGGTTGGACTCGGTTGCCTTGCATTGGTCGACAAGATAAAGGATTCTCTATTGACTATGGCTGGACCTAGGACAGCACCAGGACCCCTATATAAGACAGGGACATAAACCCCTAGGAGGATAATCTACGCATACACAACTCGACACAAGCGCCAATAAGATCCTAGCAATCAGAGAGACTTGGCGACTTCAATTCTAGATTATTTTAGATCCAATCTATTCCATTGTAATAGGTCTAGCCACATTTATTGTACTCGAGATAGCCGTATATACAACATCATCCACACATGATGTAGGATATTACTCCAATCGGAGACCCAAACTTGTATACATCATGTATTTTGTTGCTTATTTGATATCTGATCTTGAGAGTACTCCAGTTCAATTACAGATATATTATCAAGAACTAATCTTCGATAGTATTCATGTATTACATCTTGAGCTTAGTGTAAATTTTTGTCTCTCTTTGTAACATTATTGATTCTAGGTGTGTTACATGTGAGCGCTTGCTAGTCTATTCTATATAAAAGCACAAGTAATTTTCTTTTCTATGCTCACCCCGTTTAGCATATACAGATCAATTTGCACTCTCTAATTGATTTCATCCAACAATCTAGATCAATTTGATGGCGTGGTATCCCATCTAACATCTAAAGGCTTCCAGGTCTGTTGTTTCCCTCCCCACTAAAAATCACATGCACACACCGATGACCACAAATAAATATTAATGGCTCTAATCAAGCATTAAATGATCCCAATCAAATATTATTCTAATAAGCATTAATGTCAATAATCTCTCCTACTTAAAAAGTCAGTAGTGTTCCTTCCTCCTGGGACACGTTTTCTTCTGCTCCTCAATTTTCCTTCCGCTCCTCAATTTTCTTCCGCAAGCGCCGACTAGTGGGCCATGTGTTCTCTCCACCACCCTTGAGCTTTCCACATCCTTCTTCCATCCCGCTCCCGATCTGTCTGCAAAACCGCCACAAATATGGCGCCCCATCCATTCGCACGTATCACGCATCATCTACTCCCCTTCTCCGTCAGAAACACCCCTTCATTCCCCGTTCATGCGTGTCACTCCTGATTCTCCCGCATCGCTCACATCCTCCTCCTCCTTCCTCACCAGTCGCCTCTGAATCCAGCCCCATCCACTCTCAAACCCTGGTTAGCCTTAGCGGGATGGACGAGGACTGGGAGCACCTCCTCGTGTCCCCCAAGCACGACTACTTCGACCTCGGCTTCAACACCAAGTACCCCGGGAGGGCGTCGTTGTCGAAGGGGGCCTTCGAGGAGGAGGAGGTGGTGGTGGAGGAGCTCCTTGCGGACTCCGGCAACATGGGCTGGGTGGAGTTGGACCTCGATGACCTCATCTTCCCCAGTTGTGACCGCATGACACTATGGTCAGACTCGTCCTCGGACGGAGAGCGGCCCGAGGTTGAGCCGTTCGAGGGGGGCAAGGAGGCAGTGGCACCAGCGGAGCCCGAGGGGGCGGTGGTGAAGGGAGGAGAATCATTGCGGTGGTGGAAACTGTCATTGGACGCGTTGTGGGTGTGGACCCTGCTTGCGGCAAGGAGTGCATGATCGGTGTCGCTTGCTGTCATGCTACTCGGCATCGCCGTGCTCAGGCATTAGCTATACTAGATGCATCTCCAGAGCAAGGCCATCGCACGCGTCCGCCTCATCCTCAACAAAAAGGTGATGCCTTTCGATCCCCCTTCCGCACAAGTGTCTTGTTTGTGGATTTTGCCTTCTTGAGACGCTGCTTCCTGGACCACTGAGCCTAGCTGAGTAGCTTCTCGTCCCTCCCTGCCGCCTGCCCTCTTTGAATATATGATGTACTGCGCTAAGGTCCTGAGGAGACTTGTAGGATGGCTCTGGGCATGTCTTTGGTGATGCTCCTGTGCTGATTATGCTCTCCAGGCCTATCTTTGGCGATGCTCCTATGCAGATTATGCTGAAGGTAAAGCAGAGAGGGAATACAAAGGATCGATGTTGCCTTGTTACTCCCAGAAGCGCGTCTGTGGTTTCTTCTAATGCGATGACGGGGCTACGACTCGGTGATAAATTGCATGGTAGTAAAATGTAAACACCAGATCATTCCCTGATAATTTTGTGTACTTCCATGTGCATTGTGGATAACAAATCGACCGACATTCCAACTGATCCTTCATTGGAATGTTTTGGTATTAAACAGTCAAACAATCATTATTTATAGTATGTTGTTCCAATTTTCGTTTTGTAACTCATTATGGCTTAGCTAGCTCTGTGTGCGCTTTGAGCTTTGCAATGCTATACTCTCTTACTGACTGCCACTTTTATCCTAAACTTTTACATCCCTGCAGTAGGCATGTCAATTCAAGGACCAAGCATCACATCTGAATGAATCCATCACGATGGTGCGGCGAGCTCCAATCATAAATCCTATGCTTCCTATCAATGGAGTTACTTCGTGGCCTGTGTTGGGGCACCTGTGAGATGTGTGATCAGTGACTTAGAGTTAATAGTACAATTGTCCCCAGACACCCCGCATCACTCGCCTTGATACTCGCTAGCATTCTATGCAATGCCTAGCAGATTTACCGGCTACAATTACAAGGTACACTAACTCTTTTTCTTAGACAGTAGATATTTTTTTTGCAGGATAAAGACATCATTGCAAACATCGGTTAGTCCAAAGCCATGGGCCTTTCATCATATACAATCTGACAGTAGTTCGGAGCAAGTTTATTTTCTTAACTATGGTTCTTGCCTCCAGTTCTGTTATACAACTTTATTTTTCAAAGTGTAAGATATATACAACGAATAGTGAATATGATGATCAATGATATTCATGCATGTACTCTATTGGGTACTTGTGTGAATCTTCTCTCTGTGTGTGTGTACGTGTGCATGCATATGTGTGTATGTGTGTGTTCGTTCCTTTATTTGGAATAATGAGAGACATGAGCCCACATTTTGAATCTTCACACATGTAGGAGAGACAATGAGAGTACGTGAGCTATGATAATAGAAGTGCTTTTTTGGTCGAAGCATACACCATTCATGTGTGTGCGCATTCATGTGTGTGCGCATGTGCATGCATATGTATATATGTATACATATGTATATATGTGTACCTTCGTTCCTTTATTTTGAATCTGTTTGTGCAAGGAATGCTCAAATATAGGCTTAGACATTACTCCGACATCACTGCACGTCTCTTATGACCACTTTGACTGCCCTTTTACCTCATTGCTATGCAATTTCTTATTGTTTTCTATATCTAGGCATGAGCCGGATTAATACTTGTTATGTTATTTATATCTCGTGAAAATTTTTAATTTCTGTTATAATGCACGAGCATATAATGAAGTCAAGTATTAAATGGCTCAAATAAAATATTATTCCATTCTTTCTATTATTCCTATACCGGCCATCTGTTCCCCACACGATCCAATCCCCTAGCTCCCATCTATTTTGGCTCTTCCTTCCCCAACCTCGTGCACCCCGCTCCAATACACCCACCCTCTTAAGAACAGTGCCTACCGCCTCTCTCCCCTCCAAAGCTGATGTCATGACCACGAATTCATGATCTGTTGGATGCCATATATCCCCGTGAACAATGATCACATGCCGCAATCAGCCGATAGCTAGCGAACAAGTCAGGCTCGGCATGCATGCGTTCGTCTGCACCGGCGGTGGCATCGTGGTCGTCGGCGCTGAAAGACTATATTCCTTATTTATGAAGTTTACTGAACGGCTATGTGAACCATTTTGCCTTCTCTAGCATTGTCTACCAACGCATATATATCAGCTCAGTGGCTCCCAACATGCTCCGAAGCTACAAAATAAACATGTTTTGGCCGGACCATGGTTATCAACTTCTACAGTACACTGATTGCCATAGAAAAAGCCCAATGCCTTCCGCGATTCATTCTTGCAAATCAGTCCAGTCTTCTAGTTTTATCATGATTTAGAAGTAAGTATGACATGTTCTGCTCTCTTGTGCTATCAATTATGTAGATCTTGAATCTATGGGTTTGTTTGGCACAATTCCAACTCTAAAAATTAGCAACAAAAATTTATAGAGCTGAAACTAGAGGTAGATTATGGTTGTTTGGGTGAGGCATCTTGTCCCCATGTTAAACTACAAATAGTCTTAAATTATTTTGTTTTATTTTAGTCTATGAACTCTAGACATTATAAAAAACTATTTTTCGAGATGGCTAAAGTGTTTTTACATAGGCGGGTCATATGACAAACTGGTTGAGTGATTTTCAAAGATGAACGACATAAGAATCCGTTTGTATAAAATTCACTTCCACAGGCGGTTATTTACGTGAACTGCCTATAATAATCGTACCATTACTATAAGCAATTCACGTAAGGAACCGTATGTAGAAATAGATCATTTTTAGAGACAGTTACTGATATGAACCACCTCTAAAAATATGGTGATTAATACAGGCGGTTTATATAAGGAACCGCCTGTGGTATTGGTTATTTTTAAAGATTATTTTTTATATGAACTGTCTGTGAAAATGGAGGTCTATTTTTAGAGATGGTTCGTATCAGGAACCACCTCTAAAAATAGATAACTATTTATCTTAAAACAATTTATAACTTTTTCATATGAACTCGGATGGGGGCAAACTTTATATGAAAATTATAGCCTTCGATGAGGTCTACAACTTTGTAGTTGAAATTTTTTATATTTGAAGTCATTTAGGTGTATAAATAATTAGTTAAAGTTTCACATATAAGTTTCACACATATATATGCTATTGTTACCCCAAGTCCTATCAATACAAGTAAACTCAAAAATAAGGAGAAGAAAAAGAATATTATCAACTGCAATATCTCCAACAAGATTAATAAGAAGATGATAATTGTAGATCTCGTCGAGGGCTATAATTTTCATATATAGTATGTCCCTATCCAAATTCATATAAAAAAGTTATGATTTTTCAAAATAAACTATTATATATTTTCAGAGGCGGTTCACATGAACCGTATCTGAAAATGGATGTGAACCGCCTCTAAAAATAACTTCTATTTTCACATGCGGTTCTTTATGAATGGTAGTTTATCTTAAAAATTTATAATTTTTTCATACGAAGTACGATGAGGATAAAATTTATATGAAAATTATAGCTCTCGACGAGATCTACAACTTTTTAGTTGAAAACTTTTTTTTTTATCTAAAGTCATTTAGATGCCCGAATAATCGTTTTAAGTTTTAGATAGAATATATCAAAAGGAATGTATACGCTATTATGATTGGTGGTAGTTATGTGGAGGGATGGTAAGGAGAGTTTGTGCGAGCTGAGAGGTTTTGAGTTCAACTACCAAGAACCATATGCATGTGTATTTCGTGCGAAAAAACGTGTGATTTGTCACTTGCAGGGTGCCTGTTCGGTCAATTTTTTTTTTTGCTTTTTTTGGGTAAAAAAATGTTGATTTGAGGATCGATTATCACAAACGATCAGCTTAAGAAATCATCTATATAAACCTATTTCCACAGGCAATTCGCTTAAGTGAACCGTCTACAGTAATATATTTTCACATGTGATCTTTTTGCGTCTATAAAAATTGTCTATCTTTACAGATCTTCGATCACGGATAGATGAGCTAAACACTTGTAAAAATAAGTTACCACCCATATTAAAAATAATTTTTGTAGTAGTAAGATTCTGCAGTAATACAGGAGCTGTAGCTCTCAAACAAGCCCTATATAGCCCCATTGAACGAGGGTAGAGACGTGCGCTAGACTTCTTTGAAGCTTCTATCCCCATTGTACCCGGGGGAAAAAAACCTTCTATCCCTGCTACTTCATTCTTGATAACCTAGAAAATGATCAATGGGAACCCTTAAAATATAGGTGTCGAAATTTGAATTATATATGTGACTTCATCAAAGCAACCCGGGTTATATATAATCAGCCAAATGTGAAACATATCATTAAAAAATTTAGTTTCTTGATAAGGATATCGCTCTTTTGAATACATATAGGTGATGTTTGGCAACTGAGAAAAGAAGGATATGTTAGAGAAAAGGAAAAGAATGGGGGTTAGGATAGGAAGTAGAAAAGAGATGGATGGTTAGAATTGAATTTCAGTCCTTTCTTTTCCCTTTTCCCACCTCCATCCAAACTACACCATAAGACGAACTCGTTACTCATTATTTATATTTTTCTAAAAATATGGTATTACTAAGTTTTTATATTATTTTATTATATAAGAATATGAGAGAAGCATCGTAAACTTATCTGGATGTTGAATTCAAAAGTTTATTCGAAGTCTAATCAGACTCAAGCTCAAGGTAGAGTCTCGGGACAGTATGTCAATAAAATAAGTATAATTTTTTATACAAAATCCAATTAAGATATTTTTGGACTTATTGGAAAGCTTATGATGATCCTTTTCTAATGGATCTGATCTCAATCAAATATTTTGTATAACTTAGTCAGAGTCAATAAAATAAGATGTTTTGTTATTATTTTGAGGCTTATAGGGTCTTGTAAACGTGTCGGCTGTAGAGTCTAGGCTGTGTACATCTCTATCCACGGCTGCACAACCTTAGATTGACCTCATTACCCCTCCTATATATATACAATAGCCATCGTAGTTTAGGTTTAGGTTTTATTTAGATTATTTTATTTTAGACAGTTTTATCGTATATCGGTTTGTAGAACCCTAAGCTCGAGTACTTCATTAGTAATTAGCAATATTCATATTACATCTATCTGTTCTTATTTGTGTTCTCGATTCGTTTATAAGAAAAATCTTCTTTGTGAGATCAATCGCGTTTTGACACGATTGAGAACTACATAGTAGTAATGTAGTGATTATGAGAGTTCTCAATCTATTCTCATCAGAGCCTTTAAATAATCTACACCAAATCGATTTATCATATTATTTTTTAAAAAATAAGGCAGACCTCCTCATTTCTACTTAAAAGAAGAGCAATCAGGCAGCGGCTTCCGATCGCTCTAAGCATAAATCAAGCATTGGATTTTCGAAGACCTGCTTGATCTCAAGTAGGATATACTCCCATTCCTTGAGATTGGCTAGGAATTCTTTCCTGATCCAACACGATTGGTGTAAAACCACTGCCGTCCAAACAAGACTATGCGAAGCAGGGGATCGACACGAAAGGATCATGTATAGACAGGAGACTATCGAATGATGTCGTAGATTTTGCGATTGGATGTGATTGGGGAAGTTCCTGCATCCGCAAGCATTGATTTCTTTTTTATGCGTGTCGCCGGATGATTCGCTGTTGATCTCAGGATTCAGGAAGCAGAATAGCTAATAATAATATACGAGGCATGATTATTCTTGTGCAACGTTCTGTCTTGGTCACAGTTCGCGCTCTCCACTCGCAAGGAAAGGCAGAGAAGTGAGGAAACTAAAGGCACGTTGGTTTCGGTCGAGATTTTTGAGTTTTTGTTGAAACCTGATTATTTTTTGTTTTTAGCTATTGGTTTTATGAGAAAATTTTAAATTCTTAATATATTAAAAATTAGAAAATCTATTCTCAGCAAATTTATTAGCTTTTACTTTATTTTATCAGAATTTTTTTAATTTTTCAAAAACTAATTTTTCATAACTCTGTTTATTTCAACTTTTAACTTTTAAGAAACAAAATTCAATCAAAAACTAAAACAAACTGAACCTAAACTCAGGAGGGGACTCATGATATCATGGGTGCGTGTGCATCACGCTGATGCAGTTGTGAATTTTTATTTATTATTTAATCTGCAAACACAAATACTCCCAAAAAAAAACAAACTATTAAGTACATACACATATGGATGATATACACATACCACCCATATGTGTACAGTAGGGATGGCAACCGGTCTACTCTTGTCGGATTTTGCTGAAACGGATCCGACCTAAAACCTGATTTTTCAAACCTAATCTTAGTCCCGAAATCAATACCCAACGCAAAACCACACCCGCCCTTGATGGGGACCTGAAACCCAACCAGTGGGAGGACGGTGCGGGCACTGGGGCAGGCGGCGGGCGGTGGGGAGGGTGGCGTGAGGGACTAAGGAGGGCAGCGTGAGCGAGCGGTGCGGGTGAGTCGAGGAGGTCGGGGCCCTGACCCGATGGCTAGGGAGGACAGGGGAGTCACAGACGGGTTTTTCGGGTTCCAAGTGATACCCACGGGTGAAAAAACATATTCGAATCCGAACTCGAGTCGGACCCTGATCCAATGGTTCCATAGGGCTGCTTTTCTACCAGAGCCTGCCGTCATCGATTCTGAAACCCGCAGGGATCCGATCTGATGGGAGACACTACCATCCTTAGTGTACATAATTATATGAACAATACGTGTCAGAAAAAATACACCGTGATCCTCGTGCCTATACTTATCATGATACATATATTGAAAATATACACATTATTCTAATAATATCATATTCTACTCAAAGACATATTTATAACTATTTACTAATGTAAAATAATCTACCGCTAACCACACGCTATAAAACAGAATAAACATCAAAGCTGATATGGACTAGTGCTACACAGGCTCACAAACGCTCGAGTCATCGCACTGCTCCTTTGCTCGTTCGACCAACTGCTTACGCATGAAAGCATGAATCATAGATACGATCGGTCGGTCGAAGCAGGCGTGCCGCTGTAAATTACTTGTTTATATATCTTATCCGCATCGCATTATGTTATCATGTCAACAATTATGCTAACTATTCCTACCTGAATTTTATCTGCCCATTTGCCATTTTGCAACGTCATATCGGGGCCCAAATGTGCCTGTTCGCTGATTGGACGGTCCAGGATTTCCGGCGCACCGCCTGCTTGTCGCTGATTCCACGTGCCCCAGCTCCCACGCCTGCACTGCTAGAAATGTTTGCCTTTGACATTCGAGATTGGAAAACCCAAAGAATTGCTATTAGCCACACTTGACTTTCCGCTCAGTTAACTAGGCAAGAATGGCATCTTACTACTAATACGTACTCTACATCGTTTACGCGAGAGCAGTTAGCGCGGATAGCATAAATGACAGCACCACATGACCGCACTCAGAAAACACACCTGCTACCGGAGTCAGAACCAAATCACCCGCCGACACGCAGCTTCGAAGCGCATCACTGCTTGCGGCTGCACATATCTACGTCTCCGTCTTGTCTAATTGCGTAGGTACGTATGAACTCCAGTGGTAGTAAAACAGGAGCCTAGACATACGTAGCATGCCTGCCACATATTCCTGTTATCTACATCGTGGTAGCAAACTTCACAAGTGGTCTGGTACGCACTGTTGCACTGTGTCACCAGATGAATTGGTTCGCGAGTCAACATCGAATCAGCCTGCGGCACGCAACCAGCAGGAAACGCATCATCGCTTGCGCCAGGGTTTGAAATTGATCGCACGGAAAGCAAGCCAAATTAATTTACACCGATGGTTCGTTCGTCTCTGCTACCGCTGTAATCGTCGCCCGCTGCTACTGGCATATTCTAGATGGAATTCTAGTCATGCAGCAGCCCGTGGCTAGCTGGTCGCCGGCATGGCATGGGCACGGCACTGTGGTCTTTGGTTAGGCAGCGGTCGGGTCGCCTCGATCCGACGCGGATGCATGCGGCCAAGTTGGTCCCTGTCCCCGCTCGCCTTTCGGCGGTGCCGGGGGCCCCGCAGCATGCTCGGCGCCAGGTCAGAGACGTGCACGCCGACGAGGTCCGCGACAGCGCGCCCCGGGTGGCGCTTCGGATCCCCGAAGGAATGCAAAACCTACTGCGGAAACGATTCTGCCTCAGCAGCTCAGATTTTGTTTTTTTAAATAATAATATTTTATTAAAAAATTGCAAAAGTAATAATCAAATTTATAAAATTATAAGAATGGTATTTGTCAGTACTTCATATGTCGATAATTTACGTGGCAGTGGGTCTAGAGATCTATCGGCACGCCGACAGTGTGTCTGAAGACCTATCAGTATCCCGTGTGCCGACACGTCATATGTCCCGCATATGATATTTAAAAAAAATTATAACTTTTTTATATAATCTTATATAGAGATAATCTTAATATAAAATTATAGCTATCGACAAGATCTATAACTTTATAGTTAAATATTTTTTTCATTTAAATCCGTTTAGATACCCAAAAAGTAACTAGAAGTTTCAGATCTTGTTTTTCATATTTGAAATTTATAACCACTTTTTGCGCAATGCCGGCATGCCGACAGGGCCTTGGGCCCACTGTCATGTAGGCTATCAGTATACGAAATACCGATAGGTCATTTGTTGGTACTCCGAGTACTGATATGTATTTATTGTTGCAATTTTGTGAATTTGACTATTATTTTTGTAATTTTCTAATAAATAATATTATTTAAAAAATTCTCAGGTTTCGGATCTTGTGATTTTGCCATCATTGAGGAGACGACCAGGAACTCGAGCAGAATGCGGCTTTTTCCCACGCTTCGAATGTGTTTGGTAAAATACAAGTTAGGTCACAGGTGCATTGAAGGAAAAAAGAAGAATGTTTTTTTATGAATTGTTTTGTTCATATGAACATCTCTGTACAACTAAACAGGAGATAAATGAGTATGCTTTTGATTATGTGTCCATTCTTTCTTACCAATTTTTTTATAATGCTACACTCTTTAAATTAATATTTAGAATACCCACCTGAAACTTGTCATGAACAAATCGGCAATGACCTGCACTTGGTTTGAGACGGACCTACGATGAAAACTCAGAAGGGTCACGTTGTACATGATTACCTAGTTTTGGGGGAGTTTGGCCAAAGTTACTGTTAGACAGGCACGTTATCCATGCACGTAACGTGCATGCCTTTCAGCCGAAGATAGCTCATACGGCAAAGCAAGGCAAGGAGATCAGCACGGAGGAAATCAAGCATATGCTTCCATGTTTAGCCGTTTTCTGTTTTGGCATGTATCTCAACCAATTCTGTTGCATCGTGTACTTTATATACTCATGCCAGTCAAGGTACCACATCAAATTTTACTTGGGCAAATAACCAGTAAGATTTAATGGTTATCGGTGTTGTAGGCGTTTAACAGGTAGTCTATTTTGAAATAGTGTTACATTATCTGAGCCACATAATCCACAATATAGTCGTCATGCGTTTTGATGACCGAGACTGAAATGGCCGGAGGATCAAGAAATCCAACAGGCTCCTTCTTCTTTGTTTCTTTGAAAATAGTTAGATTCAAAATTTAGTGGTATTAATTAATGAATATCGAGTTTTAAGGGACTTACAATGTGAAGATCCGTAACAATAATATGTCCATAGCATCAAGGTTGAAGAGGTCATATAAGTCATTAAAATCCACAAGGAAATAGCTGCTCTCAGTTAAGAAGTGACATTATTTGTACTATATGACTATGGATTGAGCCTTGGTATCTTTACAAATCTTCATATAGTAATTATGCAGGTTGACACATGCTTGTCCCACCCTTGTTAGGTCAGCTGCCATCATCAAGGGATTCCCATATTGGAATTTCGTGTACGCACTAGTCCATGGTTTTCCGATGTCCATGGCCTTCTTCGCCAGTACAATGGCCTTTGACTTCTTCAGTAGGTGCTTCTTATAGCCTTTCTTCCTAGCTCCTTTTTCCTTCTTCTTTGGAAACTTTGAGAGAGACAGAATTGGAGCTAGATGTGAGGCTGCCAGCTGAGGAGGAGAAGACAATGAAGCCGACTTCTCTGGAGGAGGAGAAGGCAGTGAAGCTGCCTTCTCTGTAAGTGAGGAGCGTGATGGCAGTGCACTTGAAGCTCATCCAGACTGAGATGCACTGGAGACTAGATATCGCCTGTAGTGAAAATGGTCCTATTAGACCATGATTGTGATTTTAGTGATTAAGTCATAAGGACTAATATGTTTATCAAGAATATATGTTAGTAGGTCTTATGGATACAATACCTCAAGAAGCCACTACAGCTAGGATAAATGTTGACTGAATTGGAGAAGTCCTAGAACAATTGACTTCACTGCATGGTCTGGTGTTTAGGGGTTTACACTCATCGGAGCATTATATCTAGATGTAAAGTGAAGGCTGATGACTTCACTGGAAGGTCCAATGCTCTGTGTGTTGAAGTCACCGGAGTATTTCTAACAAAGGGGGAGAAGGCTGAGGATACCACCGGATAGTCAAGTGATCTGCACTGGGTAACATCGGAGCATTTCTTGCAGAGAAGAATGCAAGTGTAGAAGATTGAATATCAACCCATCGGATGGTCCAGCGCTTAGTTTTTGCACACCGGAGCATTTCTTGCAAAAGGGTGATTGCAAATGTTAAAGAATGAAGATCAACTCACCAGATAGTCTAGTGATCATAAAGATGGTTGCACCGGAGAATTTTTAGGGAAAAGAAGAGAAGGTTTAGCTCACCGGATGGTCCGGTGTGAATAGAATGAAGACCGGATGAATACCCGGATTATTTTACACAGAGAGACTACAAAGGTTCGGATAGCTTAAGATAATTCACTGGAAGGTCCGGTGATGGATTTGAAGGTACACCGGAGTGTCTTGTGTTCATAGAGGCTTTGAGTGTAAGTCTAATGGCTAGTTATACTCACCAGATGATCCAATGTTAGTACTACTGTTTTCGTCGGATCATCCGGTGTTAATAACTGTTCTGAGCTGTTGGGAAAATGGCTAGTTGACGGGTTTGAGGCTATAAATACCCCTCCACTTAGTCATTTGAAGGTGTGGCATGTTGCTGTAGTCTAGAGAAAGCTCATATACATTGAAGACATCCAAGACACCAAATTACTTAAAGTGATTATCTAGGGTAATTAAGTGCAAGATTAGAGAGTGTTTAATGCTTATAGGCCTAGAGTGAGTTGTAGTTAGGTGCTGCAACTTGAAGAAGGGATCAAGGAGTGATCCTAACTTGTACCGAGTGGTACGTTGGCACCTTAAAGTCTTGATGACTTGCCAGCATCTTGGGTCTTGGTGCCTGAAGCTTATTGTCTCTTCGACTTGGTGTGGAGCGGCGGCAAGACACGTGTATAGGAATGCGGAGACCCTTTCCTTGGTAGCTCAAGCTCCGAAGTGATCACGACGGGAAGTGACCAGAAGAGATGCTAGTTGTAAGACCTTGCCTTGGTGGCTTATCGTGCTTGAGACCTTGTCTTGGTGACTTGGTAACTCAAGAGCCGTAACCGGAAGAGACTTGGTGACCAGGAGCATATCCTTTGTGGAGCTCCAACTGATTAGGGGTGGTATTCATGCCATCGATACCACAGGATAAAAATATGTCACGTCTCAAATTCCGAAATCACGTGATTAAGCTTAATCATGTGTCATCAGCATCATAATTAAATTCAAGGGGAATTATTTTGGCACATTAGAGCAATTTGTTTAAAATCATTTGGATAAGAGAAAGAAAATTGGGAGAGAAAATAATAGAAATTGCATTGAAAATCCCTCTTTTCTCTAACATGTGGGCCCTACAAGTGGCCCACCATCCCAACCACCAAATGGGGCAGTCCCACCTGCTCCCTCTCTCTCCTCCCTCACTCCCTACGCCCTCACTCAGCAGCTCAGCTGCAGCTGCAGCAGCCCCTCTCCCTCTCCCACTCAAGCTCTCTCTCCCTTTCTCCCAAAATGCGAGCTCAAGAGGAGGATTCAAGGTATGCATATGGTACCACTGTATTCTCTAGCTCATGAGCTACTTATCTATCCAATCCATTTTCATTTTCGTGGAAGAATCGAGTAGTTCTTGAAGTTCTTGGCGTTCTTGAGCTTTTTGGAGCAAAAATGGAGTTTTGGTCGAAAATGAGTTTCAGAGTCGTGTTGCTAGTTAATGAGTAAGTTCTAGGACCCTTGGACTTCTTCTAACGTGTTCCCTTTAGTTTTGGAAAAGATTGCAACTCGAATCGACCAAAAATCCACTCAAGAACAGTTTTTGTAGGCTAACCCGGATATTCCGAACTCACCCGGATACTCCGGGTTCAGCAGAAATTGTTCGTTGAATTGTGTTCAAAATTGGTTAGGGTTTAGGGTGCGAGATTGGTTTAGAATCCTTTGGATGGGGCATATGCACGTTTGTGTAGCATAGATTTGTAAAGTGAGTCGAATCACCCGAGGGAAAAGTTGTGAAGAACCCAAGTCTATATCACCCGGATAATCTGGTTAAGCCCGGAGACTCCGGGTAGTTGCGTTATCGTGTAACTGAGAGCTTCGTTCGGAGCCTCACTTGGAGTGTTCGGCACATTCCGGATAGTCTGGACCAACCCAGAGGTTCCGGGTTAAGATAGAGTAGTGGCTAACCGAGAGCCTTCACCGGAGGATGGCCTGGATACTCCGTTACCCGGATATTCCGGATTCACCCGGATACTCCGGGCCAGTCAAATAAAAAGGCAGTAACCGAGCGCCTTACCGGAGGTTCACCTGGAGAGTCCGAACCCGGATACTCCGAACCAATCCGGATACTCTGGATGACTATTATTTTTCAGATTTCATTTAGATCATTTAGAGTTGCATTGATTCGCATGTCTTATACTTTTAGCATGTTTTTGAGCATTGTGGCATACCTTGTTGCATTCATTCATACTCATCATTGCATGCGTTCTTGTTTAGTGAACAAGGAGCTGGAGTGTGGCTCGGTTACAGTTAAAGATGACTCCAATCTTTCAGATTTCTGTGAGTGTTGCGTGGGTAATTATAGGCAGCCACCTGAGTAGCAAGGCAAGAAACTAAGCATATTGCACCTCTGTTCAATTAAATGAAGTCTAAAATTGATAAACTATACTTATGTATGTTTGCATGTGTCGAGTCGAGGTTGGGTACAAGTGGGTAGATCCTAATTGAATGCATTACTTCTACCTTGAAATGTTGTTTATCCTTTTCTTGTCGCCTTGAGTATGTTGTTGGTGTCTAAATTACAAGTTAAATTGAAATGCTTAGCAATGCACAGGTCATTCGGTAGAAGTCTAGCGGTGAAATGTTTCATCGTTCGCGAACATAGGTGTTATTTACTTTCGTAATGATGACAATATTTGATATGAGATGATGATGGTTGTATGAGTGGTGAGTATGAGACAAGATGTGAGCGGTGCTAGGAGGTGTTTATCCTGCCTGGATGTGGAGTTCCTTTGGGTAGGTCGGGAGAGGAAACTGAACACCGTAGATCGCTTGTGTCGTTTAAGCACCGATCAACGGTGTAGTCGGCTTTAGCACTTATCATACTCACCACATGCCGATCTAATGGTAAGGCGAGCTGAATACCTTTATAGCTGTGGTCATTTGAGGCCTGAACATCAACGGTGTGAGCGAGCGAGCTTGTAGTGGTACTAGTTTGCTCCAGGAGTAGTTCTAGTACCGTCGCGCTGAGCGATGCATGTTTCAAATGATCGGGACTTATTGGGAAAGGTTAACATGAGTACCCCTTGTATGAATCTGTGTGGTCATACAAGCCGTATGGTTCTCAAGTCATGTGGGTCCAGGAGTATCCCCTGCAGGGTGTAAAAACATTTTAAAATACTGCACTCTCGGTCATGAGCATGCTTCTATCCATCTGCATTGGTCGTAGAGTTTTCACTTGTGGTTGACGGTTGGATATGTGGGAGATTGTTGAGTGGGTCTTGTTATATGTATGTTCACAATGGTTCCTGTTATTTATGTTCAGTTTGTTATGGCAGGTTAAAGTTATGTTGTTGTTGGTTAAGTTAGTTGCTCACACATATATATCTAGTTTTCTTACCACTTATGTTTAACTTAACCTTGTGGCTTTTTCTTGCTAATGGCTTAATGCATAATCCTTGGAGTCGAGCTATTTATATGTGCTCTATATGGTTTAAGTCTTGCGAGTACCTTCGTACTCATGCATGCATTTTCAGGTGCTGCTGGTGAGGAAGAGTTGGTGTTTGGCTACTTCGTGCCTGCCGATCGGGGTGGCGGGCAAGAGTAGTGCATCCTACTCTGAAAGTGGCGTTTTGAGACGGTGCCTAAGGGCATGCGGCGCTGTTCTCTTTTGTTGTTTATAGTTTAACTTTTCACTGAGTAGTTGTTGTTACCTTTTGTTGTAAATTGTTGGAAATGGTGGCATGCTCAAAGATTTGTAATATAAATATTAATTACTTGTTCTTTCTTAAGCTATGTTGTGATGCTAACCATTGGAAGGCATGTGTTCTGATCTTGGGCACAAAACACGTGCTGGGAATACCGGGATGATATTCTATTTAATCGTTGAGGTTGTGATTATGAATAATGATCCTCCTGATAATTAATTAGAATATTATTTAGATGGTCCCCACAAAATCTCTTGTACCGAGTTTGTCTCTCTACCTTATTTACATTTCCGTATTTACATACTTGCAATTTACCTTGCTAGAGTAGGTTGCAATGCTCTTAAGCAGTATAGTGGACACACTAGATAAACGTAGAGCACATTTAGACAGAAATTGAGATAGGTTTATCTTGTAAAGTTTTTTGAGCTAATTTGGTTTAGGTTTCTAAGTTTCCTAATTCAACCTCCCTCTTAAGACGTCACCGTTCCTCATAATTGGTATTAGGGCCTCGCGCTCTTGATAGGCTTAACATCTTAGAGTTGTGACGTCTGGAGTTGGGATGGATACCCATAGCGTTCCACTTTTCGATGGCACAAATTTTCCTTATTGGAAAATTTAATGTCTTTTTATTTTCAAGCTAAAAGTTTAGATGTTTGGAAAGTCACCGAGGAAGAGATGAAACCTCGCATCACCAACAACAAGAGGCAATTAGATGCATCAGCGAAGAGTATCCCACTATTATAGAACTGGCTTATATGCTGGCCCATCACTGCTAGTTCCTCATGGGCCGACAGTGATGGGGCATCACTGCCAGTTCATTAGCCGTGCGAGAAGAATCAACTATCGTGGCTTATGAACCAACAGTGATAAGGGTCATCACTGCTGGCTGATGGATTGAGCCGATAGTGATGCACCCACACCTCATCACTGCCGGTTTAATCTACTGACCGGCAGTGATATCTCTACATCACTACCGGCGGATTATGTGAGTTGGCAGTGATATCCTCTTCTTCCTCACCTTCTTCTACCCCGAGCTAACAGAGTCATTTCAGTACTCTCTCCCGTACAAAATCACCTATGGCAACAACCACTTCATCCCTTCTCCCGCATTGATTCCCCCACCATTCAAGCTCAATTTTGGTCAATAAAGAGGTCTAGATGAGCTCTCTCTAGCTATCAAAACAAAATCCCTTCTTTTCTCTCCATTTGCTCATTTGCCCTTCATGTTTTAGGACAAGTGAACTCTGTATTCCCCAATGGCAAGCAAGCCTCTAGCAGGAGTCTCTTGAGCTCAAGTAAGTTGAAATCCCCAAGGTTAATCGTATATTTAGCATTTTAACTCAAAATGTTACCTGAAAAACTAAAGTTAATCTTATTCCTGTAGAGACCTAGGCAAATCTTGAAGTTGATCCTAATAAACCATAGGAATAAATTTAGAAGTCTACAATATAGAAACTTTAGGTATGAGCATATTTATTGTTGATTTTTAATGAATTAGAAAAATTAGCCATGATATTTAGGTATGTAGCAAGATCCAATTGTATTATTTATATTTTATTTAATTAGCAACCTCCAATATAGAAACTTCAGGTATAAGCGTATTTATTTTTCATTTTTCCTTAATGAGTCTCAGATAAGGGTTGAATAATAAAGAAAATTTTTAGGGATGGCACCAACAAATACTCATCGAAAGCGGACGTGAAAGCATACAAAAGGCGGCTCCTCCAACCCGGGCCAATTGCCGGTAGGAGATGGCGAGATAAGTTATTTGTTAGTGATCACAAAATCTTCTCGATATTTTGAATTTGGATTTACAATAATGATATAATTGTAAATAGGCAGAAGATGGATGTAAGATGCGAGTCGTGTGAGCACAGAGTACAAGAATGTCGTGGAGGGTTTCCTGGTAGCAGCCAAGGTGCACAAGTCAAATACACAGTCTCAATGCATGTGTTGTCCATGCGTGGATTTAGAGAACAAGAAGCAGTTCTCCACCACCCAGCAGATACATTCCCACTTGATGCCAAGGGACTTTATGCCTGGCTATACCAGTTGGACCGAGCACGGTGAAGCTGAGATCATATAGGAAGGGTAATACATTGGAAGAGAAGATGAAGACATGTGCACCGATATGCGGTTGACAAATACATTGATATGCCGCCTGCTGGAGATACGTTAGCCGATGATGATCTAGAGGAGATGTTGGTCGACACCGACGTCGATGATGACCATTCGTACTTGCAAATGATGTTATGCAAGTCTTCTATGTGAAGGACCTAGACCTAGCTAACAAGGAGGAGTGCCACTTGGTTTTTCAAGAAAAAAAGAAGGATTGTCGAAGTGGAGAATGTTGTTGACGAGGAAGACTACAAACAATCTGACGCGCTACCTCCTTTTGGAGAGGACATGGACCTAGGTCCCATGGAAGACATCGACGAATCTCTCTATGTACGCCGTGATCATAATGAAGGGCGAATCGTTAAGAAAAATTAGCTAAATTGTATTATTACTATGTATGAATTTGTTTTAGATGCAATTATACCTCACTTTTATTATGGAAACTTCAATTTCTCTACGCGCACACGTGAAACTAAACAAATTTTTTGCACCCCGCGTAACCAATAGAGAAAGGGGTTTCAGTGCTGGTAGATATATTGGACTGGTAGTAAAACTACTTTCACTGTCGTGGATTTATTATTAAGCCAATAGTGAAAGTAGTTTCACTGTCGGTTGTCCTGTTGAGCTGGTAGTGAAGGTACTCTTTCAAATTTAAATAAATATGTATTAGAATTTTAGGTCAAGAAAATGTTAATAAATATAGATAGTACAAACTCAATCGAAAACTCTTGAGTAGCCTAGCAGTTTGTTCGTTCTTACTTGGTGCAGGTCATGGGTTCGATTCTCTCACTACTGGAAAAATCATTTTTACAGATAGTTTGGAAACCCCGTGCGGGACAGTTTTTTGAACCATCTATGAAAAATAGTCTATACAAATCAGATTTGTACAGACGGGTTTTGAACTGTATGTACAAAACTTTTATACAGATGAATCCAATCACTAGTTTTCTGCACTATGGAATATCACAGATGGCTCGGAGTCATGAGCTGTCTGTGATATAGTAATTGTATAGACGGCTCCAAACAAGAGCCATCTGTACTATGTAATACCACAGATGGCTCGAATTTTGAGCCGTCTATGATATAGTAACAGTATAGACAACTCGTTATTTGAGCCGTCTATACTATGGGACAGTACAGATGAGTCCAATTTCAAGCCATCTGTACTATATAACAGAGACCGTTATAAAAAGCATTTGCATAGATGGTTGTATTCTTAAAACCGTCTGTACTATCATATATACAGTATATAATCCATATATTACTGAATGTAGCTAACATATCAACAACAAAATATACACAGTAGTATGTCATACATACAACAGATCATTTGCATTCAAACTCCATACACTTTGTAAATCGAACATCTTCATTCAATATCACAAAGTCAGTATGACAAAGCCTCGCAACATTACAAAGTCACAAAGTTTTCGGGATCATAAAATTCGTCGGTCTCCTTTATGATCTCCGTAAGTATGAAATGGGCGAGCCATTTTTGAATATACATTAGACTGTCCTTCATGAGATTACCTGTAGGAAATTTATACGTCTGTAGAACAAAATTTAAGTAGTTAGGCACAACAATGAAAAATGCATTTTAATATATAATTACACTAACCGGCGGATGGACTACACCCAACAATTTGCAGCATATACTGGGCAACATTGAACCCATAGATATTGGTGCCCTGCAGCTGCCTGTGATACTGCAAAAAATTTTACATGATACATTTAGTTTTATAGAATACATATTATAACGTTAAATGGATGTGCGACAGAGGAATTATTACCGGGAACTGATGGGTCGCCGAGGGTTTATCTCTCTGTACAATCCCGCCCATCGAAACATACTTCGCGAATGCCCTTGTAAACAGGTCTGTCAGATCTGAATACCTCTCTGGGTCGTAGTACATCGAGTTGAGGTATATGCAGTGTTGATTGTAGATACAAACTAGCATCCAATGGTCTCGGTAGTTGTACGATAGAAGAATAAGGTCCTTCGATCTACAGAGATCGACCATGGCCTCCGTGACATATTTCTCGATCTCCCCTAGAGACCAAGTGATCATTGACCCACATACGACCTATGGGTCGAGGAATCCAATTCTCGGATTCTGTCTCCTGGCTTCTTGAATCATAAGTCTACACATAAGAGTAATATAGATGAATTAACGTATCAATGAGTTAGGCAGTTCATTAAGCATAGACCACGATTATTAATATTTACAGTGTCCAGCATCTCAATAGATTGATATCCAGCTTGTCAAGATGGTAGAGGAGGAATAAATCCTCGAAGGTCACGAGGAAGATTCTAGCTAGTTGCAGGAAATGTTGCCGCTGATACTTGGCTCTGAAACAAGGAGAAAGATGTTTCACCTCATGGAACCTCTTCATGTATAGGTCGTGCAGAATCATACTTGCTCAGCCCAATTACTCTAACGCTTTCTTGCTCAGTAACGGCTGGCCTGCTACGTAGGTGTTTGATAGAGGTTTTACCTCCTTGTCCTTCTGTTTGCTGGCTCCGTGCTTTCCGGGAGGTGCCATTTTGGTGGACTATTGGCTAGATTTGTTGGATAATTTTTGTTGCTCATGCAGTGTAGAAGGACATTTGACCTTTGGCGGAGCACGACAAAAAGAGAAGTCGCTACCGTTGCTCACTAGAGATAGAGGCTACGGAGGCGGTGAAGGGGCAACCAGTGTTATTAACTTCTTCGGCCATTGGATGAAGGAGTGGACGGCCTTCCCAAGTGTCCTAACGTCATCCTCTGGGGGAATAGGAAGTGGGAGGGAAGTGCAATTCGTGTACACCAAGTCCACTGACACCCTAGCGTAACTAGGCTGTAGCGAGAGTCCGTGAATCGTCTGTTCCACACCATATGGGAATGCCAAGCCCGTGCGAATTTCAATGATGTTATCGGAGCAAACAGTGTCGACAGGGGGCACACCTTGATATCCGCCGATAGGGAAGTCATGTTAATCGAACATGTTATCTGGAGCATTATCTGGTGCAGATGCGTAGCTGCTCCGGTGCCGAGCCGGTGGAGATTCAAGTGTCGTGGCTGCATCCTGCTGCCTCATAGCTCGTACTCGCTCCTCGACCCATTGTTCCATCCTTTCTGTAAACATATCCATCTGTTCTTTCATCCTTTCTTTGACCTTAGTGATAATCTCCATTCTCATCCATTCACACTTGATTGCTTCACGCTCTGCTTTGTTTCTCCTTCGGCTCCTATATGAATCGGCGTCGTCAGGGGTTCACAACTTCCATGGGACAAAAATACCTATGCCACGCCTACGACCCGGGTGCTCTTTGTTCCCCAGAGCTGAGGTTAGTATATCTTTTTCTCGAGATGGCTGGAATGATCCTTGAGTGGATTCTACCAAAAGTTGTAGGATCCTTTGAGCCACTTGCTCAGTTTCTTGCTTCTTGAAGGTGACGGAATCATCAGCTGAGCGTACAACCCTTCCTCAAAACCAGTTCCGAGCCCGCCTCTCTAGGATATGTTGAAAATGGAGTGGAGCAGTTCTCCTGAGCTGCCGGCTCATCCTCCTTGTCCTAGTCAAACTCCTTGCGTGCGTACCCACCAATGACGAGTCTGTGGGGTGCGTGTTGCATGACTAACATGCCTTGTTAGCCTGACTCTACTGCTAAAATTCCTCAGACTGGCACCTCACCACAAACTCTGCCTATTGATATGTTACATATGTGTTATACAGCTCACTCTTGAAGGTCTTCCACGCCTTGCCCATCTTGGCTATTGCCTGCCTTTCCACATCCTCCAAGGAGCATCCTTCAGGGAAGTCAAATTGGGCTTTAATTGTTGCCCACAAGAAGTTTTTCTCGCTCTGCGGCACGGCCTTCCAGTTTGGGTAGGTTATCCTAACCCTTGTCCGTCCAAGTAAGGGGCATGCTCTACGGAATGCCGCCTGAGCTTGTTGAGGCTGTGTTGGCACGCCTGCCTCATTGACGTGAGTTATGGTGTAGTGACCCGTGGGCATTTGGTTTTTGCCTCGGACACCTTGCTTTCACTTCTGCGCCTGAGTTTCTTCTATTTGCTCCTGAGAAGTGGCCTCTACATCTTGTTGAGCAGTAACCTCCTCTTGTTGTTGACGAGAAGAGACTGGAGGCAGTTCAAGTTTATCTCTAGACACCATCTTAAAAATAGAAAATGTCACATGCTTATTAGGAACTTGTTATAATGGTAGAAGATTATTCACAGAAATAGAGGAAAGAAAAAGAATCAAGGTATGTGTTTTAACTAGGTCCATCGCTTTTGTAATGTTCCACTTCCAACTTATCAGGCTTAACTAGGTCACTTCTAGTAGCTGTATCATGGATAGGTCTCATTGAGGCTAAGGCACATCTCTCTCTCTCTCTCTCTCTCTCTCTCTCTCTCTCTCTCTCTCTCTCTCTCTCTAGTCTCCAAGAGCGGTATCATGAAAAGAGGGATTCTAGCAGCTATATCATGAAAAGAGGGGTTGTGGATTTTTCCGTTATAATTAAGATGGCCTATATTCTACAGATGCATTCAATCTTCATGCTACCATTGAATCTTCACAAGATAAGCCAGATGCATGACATTGCTCCTCTTTACCAAGAACAAACATTTATACACTGGAAAAGTCTTAGGCACCATGATTGTTTGAGACTTTGAGCCTATCAGGCTACCATGCAACACTTGTTGACTTGATCATATATCTCCAGAATTCTATACACATGATATGGAAATAACAGAACTGTAAAACAATAATGACAACAATAGACATCATGTGTACCTCAAGGAGCTGACAATAAGCATTAAACATATATGAAATTGCTCTCACATTATGTATAACAATTAGCCCCAAGACATTAGGTGTCCAACCCCTAATTGTTATGTTGAATTCATCATCGATTGGGCTATTATCTAAGTTCTCAACTAGCAAATAGAGCATGGACACAGATCAGATTAATGGACAGTGCTGCTATGATCAACAAAGGGCACAAACATGAACAAACTTAAAGAACTCAAATTGACAGTAGCTAAAGGAACTGAATCAATATCAACATCATACAAAAATGAAATTAACAAGCCTCCTCTGAACCACAGCAGCTCTACACCATAAATCAAACAACAGGTAGCACTTCGGTACTCCAACTACAGAGGTGTATCAGTGAGCATGAACATATCTGATTATATCACCAACACAAAAGTCCAAGGCTACCGAACAGAGGCTTAAATACTATTGCACTTAGATAAAAGGCCCAATCTCAATTCAACTACTCATCATAAAGCAATACTCGCAAGCAACTCACGGCACGAAGACCGATGGACCACAACAAGCCAACACAGCACGAAGGCCGGCAGAACACAACTAGCCACACCTCTGCAATAAGGCACGAAGGCCAGCGAATCACAGCAAGCCAACACAGCACGAAGGCCGGTGGAACACAGCAAGCCAACATGGCACAAAGGCCGGCGGACCACAACAAGCCAACATGGCACGAATGTCGGCGGAACTCACCAGGGAGTAGCACGGTCGCCAGGAGGAGGGCTGTTAAGGAGGAGTGCTGTCAGGCAGGACTCACCGGGGAGGAGGGTTGTCGGGGAGGAGGGCCGTTGGGAAGGACTCGCTGGGTAGGAGGGCCGACGGGGAGGAGCACGGTCGCTGTCACCAACCAGGAGGTGGGCCGTCGGGGAGGACTCACCGGGGAGGAGGGCCAATGCGGATGTCACACCCGATTTTAATGGCCAAAACCAGATACGGCTTATGTGTGCTCAGGATGTTTAACACACATAAGGACGTCACAGGTGAAGTAACAAAAGCAATACTTTTATTAAATAAACGTTAAACTCTTACAACAATTGACATATATTGTCTTCTATGAAGATATCTGCAGCGGAACAGAAGCACTGGTGCCCAACAACACCGTAGGCAACCGACCGGGAGACACGTGCCTAGAACGTCACAACCTCGTCTTGATAGTCTTCAACATCTTCACTCACTGAGTAGCAGCATACATGTCGCATGGTATAGGGAAAATAGCAAGTGTGAGCACATAACGCGCTCAGCAAGTGTGGGAAAGATAATGATATGCAGGCTTATACCAAGAATAGGCTAACACATGATAAATTTGCGTAAATGCGAGTAATGAAAACATATTTGGACTCAAAAGTATTATGCAATTATTAAATGAATGTAACCCATATAGTCCAACACGCAGCATACAAGGCTCCCCACCTTGCATACCATAACCGTCTAGTACTCCCTGTACTATAACCAAAACCACAACCATCTAGTACTCCCTGTACCAGAACCATAACCACAACCAAACCCATAACCACAACCCACTAATCATGTGAGGATCTAAGTCTCTCATATCCGTGAGCACGGCTGTTATAACAGTTTTACACTCTGCAGAGGTTGTCCAGCTTTCCCCACGAGTCAGTGAATTCCATGGTACCGTGTTCACGAAACACTTAACACACGCCATCGGTGTGCCGCCAAGAATCACTGTATGACACTTTCCACTAACCAGAGACTAATCCAGTATGTGTCTGCCCACTAGGTTTCACCGTCAGGCTTTACGCAAGCTAAGCTCCTACCCAGAAGCCCCCTTTTATGCTGACCCAACACACACTGGATAGACTCTAATCAGTATGTCACGCCTTACCCATATCAGCTTCGTGGTTGGTACGTTACTTCTTGGGTTGTCGCTCCACGAACCGGTCCTTACTTAGGTTACTTGAGCAAATACTAAACCAACATCATAACCATGACAACCATCAAAACTACTTTGCTCAAGACCTAAGGTTCCATGTTGCTAGACCATTAACAAATTAACCATCAATGTTGTATATGTTCATTAGTCAAGATCATGACACTTCTTAACATCCCAAAAGCATGGCTAAGCAATCTACCCATAAAAGACATCTAACCATAAACCATCTAGGTTTCAAGGGATGATAAGGGAAAATCTATGAAAAACCCTAACATAGGTGACGACCCATCATATTGACTCTGCATGCAATTTTATAAAACAAAACATTTAAAAACATAAGTTCAATATGATCAAGGACATTTGCCTTATTCCCAATGCTGCTAAGTGTTGTCGAAATCTTGGTCTTGAAGTCCCTCGAACTGCTCCGGAACACTATCAACTAATCACGAGAACTACCAACAAACAACACAAAGCAAACACTAAGAACAACATACCAAACATCATTAAAACACTTTAAAAACACTATGGTTGGATAGGAATAATTTTAGAAATATTTAGACGCAAGAATCGTCTAAATCGAAGTTAAGATGAAAAGAGAACAACTTTATTGCACTATCTTCCTATGGAAAAGGTATTATTGCACAATCACTATGCCAGGCTTGATAACATCATTATGCAAGATTCAAGAACTGTAGGGCAGACTAGACTTCACTGACTAGGCTAAGGAGAATGATGTGGCGCTGACTTGGCATGCTATGCGAGTAACATCTTGGATTAAAGAAGGGATACGCGGAGATCTAGTATCGACCACCTATGATCGATCAAAAAGGTTGAAGGTTGAGCTTCTAGGTTAAAGATACTACTAGTCACTCTATATAGCGGTGGTGGTTCGGGTTTCGTCGGAGATGGCGATCGAGCACATGGCTACAGACATCGATGTCGGCTTTAGTGGTGTTTCAGTGAAACAAGGGAAGCATGGCATAGAACGCGGAAAGACTAATTCAACGGTATGGTTGGTTTTGGAATGGATCATCCGAGGTAGTGGCAAAACAACGATGACTGCTTCTAGGTTTGGTGGTGACCGCGAACAGATGCAGGAACGAAGGCGCTCGTGTTCCAGGAGATTGGCTATGAAATTTGATAAACCGTTTGAATAGAGATGTTCATATATCCCGGGAATACAATGCTATGGCATGGGTTTTGGTAGATCATCCACTGAGAGGAAGAACGATCAGCATAGCTGAGACGGGTGATGGCTGCGACATGCTGTGGTTGGCAAGAGCGTCCTGGTCGTGTCGCTGCACAAACGGGGATGGGCTCCTAGGGTAACGTAGAAGACTCCATTGGACACGTTGTGATGTGGTTGGTGCATCCATACGGCTTTCGGATTGATGGGGAACGTGAATGCAAATCCGGTGCAAGTGCAGAACACGTCCAGAAACCGGATAGCGGATAGCGGGTATGTCGACCTTGATTGCGGTGGTTTGGCTGCTCTACTAGCCGACCCGGTTGGTGAGGGTGTTGGGAACATCATGGGACATGCACCGGTGAAAGGGCTTGATGATTTGACCTCTGGTCGGTCAGGAATGTCGATGCCAATCAGCTACAGCGCGGCTGTTCGCGACGGTGACGACCATGACGGCGTAGATCGGGCTTTGGCCGGGGATAGAGCTTGGCTAGGGACTTAGTATGATGCTAAAATAGTATTAATAGAGGAGAATAAGATGTCCCCACATTGTTTTGATGGTCGAGGAAGGAGGATTCGCGGAGAAGACGACATAGCGCATCATGGGCAGCGGCTCCAGCGAACGGCGGCGCTCCGGCGACGCACGGACAGGGCAGCTGCGACTTCTAGGGTTTGGTGGCATGGAATAAGGGTAGGAGAGGGCGTACAACTCATATATATAGGGCTAGGGGCGGCTGGTTGAGGTGGAGTCCAAACCGAACACGAATCGGATTCGAGTTCGAGTCGGTCACGGTTTCCTTTTTCGCTGCTCTGTATTCCGAGGATGATATCTCCATCGTCCGGACTCCAAATTAGACGTTTCTTGATTCTAAATTGTAGTAATAAAAAATATCTACAACTTTGGTAGTCATTGGAACCTCTGAAAACGTCATATTAATTTCTAAAAATGTATCACAAGATAAACTGTTTGAACTCGGACTCATCTGCGGAGTACTGATTTCGGGGGTCATAACTCCTAGCTCCATTATCCAAAAGAGGACTTCCATAGGTTCAAATCGAATCTCTCGACGCGACCTACAACTTTGATATTGTGAAGATTTGCATTTGAGGCCGTTTTGAACTCCGAAATATCATGCGAAGATGAGGCTGTCCAGGACTCCGCGAAAATTTATAGATTTCGTGGATCCTTTATTGGGTCATCTAGAAGACTTGGCTAAGGGTTTGGACTTGAGCAACTATGAGCCTAAAGACACTTTAGGTATATCTAGGGTTTAGAAAAGAAACTTGTGCAGAGAAATTTGAATAGGGTTTGAATTTGAATTGAACTTGAAGTGAATTTAAGACAAACGAAAAGTGAGGTTGAACAAGAATAGGAGTAGATAAGGAATTTGAATTTGGATTTGGGTAGAATTTGAGAAAGAGGAGAGATTGAATTTAAACAAGGATTTGGATAAGATTTGAATTGGCTTGGAGAAGTATTAGGTATGATCAAAGATTGAATAGATGATGAATTCAAGGATTTTGAATTTCAACCATTAAGATCCTTAACTTATTCACTACTGAGTTTTGTAAAAACCTTTTCAAAATCTTTTTCACTTAAAACACCAAAGAGAAAAGAAAGGAAAAAGAACTCTAATGCATTTACCTGGCTCCTAGCAAAACTCAGCATGCAATGCACACAAAATGATAACTTATATTGATTGATTGATTAAGAAAATATGTTTTAAACCTATTCTACTGGTGAAGCTATTCAATAATTTTGGAAAATTTAAGAAATTTGAGAAATCTGAAAATCAGGGTGTTACAGCGGAGGAGCACGGTGGCTGTCACCGACCGGGAGGAGCACGAGAGGCAACTAGGGTTTTTTTGAGAACTTAGTGCGGCGCGGGTTGGACAAAACCGTATATATAGCGGCTTAAATACATATGATTCTATAGTATAAGTCGTCTGTACTAATATGTTACAGACAGGTTATAACTTCAACCTATCTATACTAATATATTAGTACAGACAGTTGTATAATAAAAGCCGTTTGTACATATATTACTACAGAGCTTTTACTATAGAACCATCTATACTATTGATTTTTCGGAATCATTAAAACTTGCAAAATTCATAAACAATTCATACATACTCCAAATGAGACGAATTTTTTATGTAAATTTATGATTAAATCTGTACTATCACATGGTGTATGTATCATTCTTGTTACTGTAACAACAAATTTAACTTGAACATTAAACCTAAATATTATATTAAACTAAAACTAGCAAAATTCATAAATAATTCATACGAACTCCAAATTAATGAGATCAAGTTTCTAATTAAATTCATAACTAATTATTTTTTGCATATTACATTGCAATATATAGGTATTGAGTAACATCATATAGCTTTAACAATCAACCCTTCTTGATGATCAACACGCAGATAGCAAGCGGCCTCGATCGGAAGTTGTTCTTCGTTAAGGGCGATGCCATCTCCAAGAGGGTACTCATCAAATCGATTATACTCTTCTTCATCCACGACATTTTCAACTCCCACAATCCTTCTTTTTCCTGAAGGACTACGTGAAGCTTTGTATTTACCGCGTCTTGCACATAAAAGACCAGTACAACTTGCTTGGTGAGTACAAATGGTTCATCTTTGTATGCGGCACGTTCGAGATCAATAGTAGTCATTCTGTACTTGTCTACCTTAACACTTGAGAGTGTGACCCAACGGCACAAAAGAGGAAAATCTTGAAACGTACATATTCGAGTTCCCAAATGTCCTCTATATACCCATAGTACGCACAGACTCCATGTTTGTGCTGGAAGGCATCTATGCACAAACTGTTGTTCTGTACCGTTCTCTTACTATCCTGTGCTCTGGTATAAAGGTGACCCATTTATGTTGTATGCTTAAAATGTCATGACTATGTGACTTGGCCATCTTGCCAACCAACTAATATTATCCTCTATTGAACTATTATTACTGAATCGCGCTGCTAACCAATTGTTGAAGTTGCGGTTGTGCTGTTTTGTGATCCAAGCCTTCGTACGACTAGGATTCTCTCTGCATAGCACATCCTTATGCATATTGATATGCGGGGATACTTCAGTCATGTGGTTCAAGACCGTGAAATGGGCTTTAGATAACGTGGCAAAGTCAGCAATGATTGATTTCCTACCTATGGTCCCCTTCCCATCCATTCTCTCCCCATGGCGAGACATGGGCACACTAATTGGTTTGAGCTGCTCCATGTAATCGATGCAGAACTTGACTACCCCTTCTGTTGTGTATCATTGGATGATGCTACCCTCCGGACGAGATCGATTACGTACATACTTCTTGAGAATTCCCATGTACTTCTCAAACGGGTACATCTGACGTAGGAATACCGAGCCCCATATCTTTATCTCTCTCATGAGGTGAACGATAACATGTACCATGATATCGAAAAACGATGAAGAAAAGTACATCTCAAGATGGCACAATGTGTTCACTACATTGGCCTGTAAAACATCAAGTACTTCGGGATCGATGACCTTTTGAGAAATTGTGTTGAAGAAGTAACATAGCTTGGTGATTGTGTCTTGGAGATAGGTTGGCTAGATATTTTGGACTTCATGCCAACTAATATCAAATCTTGCATCGAAACAAGTTTTGAGATGTTGGTGGAATAACCAGACAAAACTTTCACACCATGCAAGCACTTGCACAGTTTGGTTCTCTTAGCCTTTTTTAGAATATAGCAGGCAGGATGAAGCCTCATTCTACCTTTTTAGAAGGGCTCAGGTGCCAACTTGAACGTGATCTTCAAATCAACCAAGTCAAGCTTTGCATTGAGGCCGTCCTTCGTCTTGCCTGGAATATTAAGTAAAAGACCAACCAAGCTTTCACACACGTTTTTCTTTACATGCGTGACGGTGATGCAGTGGCAAACTTCAAGGTGCTTCCAATACAGTCGCTCCCACAATATCGATCTCTTCTTCCACATGCCACCAGTATTATTAGATTTTTTACTCCCCTTTCCAAACACAACATCGAGGTCTTTAACAATATTGTGCACCTCTTGACCACTGTAATGCCTTGGACATAAATCCCTCTCCCTCATTCTATCAAATTGTTCCTTCATGTTGCGGTACGGGTGATACATGTTAACGAACCTACGGTGGTGCATGAACACTGTTTTATGCGAGTGGGGCAGCCACATACTCACGGTACCATCTAAGCAATGAGGGCACACCGTGTCTACTTGTTTACTCTGGCCTGAAAGGTTACGTAGTGTAAGTAAATCATGGATCATGCAGAACAACAAGGCGCATAGCATGAAATTCTCTCTTTTCTACGCATCCCATACTTGCACCCCGTCGTTCCACAATGTTTTTAAATCTTTCAAGAATGGTCTTAGGTATACATCAATATCGTTCCCAGGTTGTTTCGGGCCTTGGATCGTGACGATGTTTCTCAACTGGAGTGAATTGGTAGGGTGCCTTAGCTTTCCATCTTGCTTGCGGCCCTTCGAGTGCTAGCACAACAATTTGGCCTCTTTTTGATTACCAAACAAACAATCAAGACGCAGAATTATAGGTAGATACCACACCACCTTAGCAGGAATTCCTTTATTCACCTCATCGTTGTCTGATTGAATCTTACACTTTTATAGAGATGCTTTGCACACTGGACATGAATGCAAGTCTGATAGATCTTAACGATGGAGGATACAGTCATTTGGATATGCATGTATCCTTTCTAAATCCATCCCAATGGACAAAGAACCTGCTTTGCTTCGTATGTTCTTTTGGGCAACTTGTTTCCATCTAGAAGCATGGCTGATAGGAGTTCTGATAGCATCGTGAAACTCTTGTCCAACAAACCATCGCTTGCTTTCAATTTAAGCAGTTCAAGCCCGGATGAGAACTTTTTGTATTCCAGTTTGCATCCAGGGAACAACGGCTTCTCCGAGTCCTCGATCAAACACATGAATTTGGTAAAGTCTCTCTGAGTACTCAAAGTTCACGTCTGCATCGCACATCATCTGATCCAACCTATCATCGTCGCTTGCAGCACCATAATCATCATCATCCGCACCAAATTCCTCATCATCTTCTCTTCTTACGTCGAATTTGGGTTCTTCGATGATACCAATGTCTTCATGTAACACATTCTGCTCTTCACTATGTTTGGTCCAACACGTGTAGTTCGGTTTGAAGCCCCTGATAATCAAGTGTGCTTGGATCTGTAGGGTTTCATTCTTTCTAAGAAAGGATCTTTCGTTTCTACAATCGCAACAAGGACAATATATAAATTCAACACCCTTCTCCAATCGATCCTCCTTGGCAGCTGCCAGAAAAGCCATCACACCATCAAGGTACTCTTGGTTCGTACGAGAACGGTACATCCAACCATGATCCATCTACATTGTACGAACTAAATTAATGTCAAATCAAACTAATAAAAAAGAGTAACCAAGCTTTTCATCAAAAAATGGAGCTACCATGCATGCATGCATGAATGAACAATACAAATGATAATTAATTCAAAAATAATTAATGATTACCATTATATTATATACATGAATACCTAAACATAAGGGCAAACATTAATTCAAAACTTGTCATTAAATACTATATAGTTATTGATAATTTTATGTTTAAGTACCAAAAATCTAAAATTTATCCGCAACACTAGATTAAAGCTAGTCATTTATAGTATCACATAATTAAACCTTCATCTATACTTTTGAGCTTCATATAAGTCTAGATCATCATGAAAAAAAAAATAAGTCTAGATGTAGATATATTTGATGTCTCAAGACTAAATTAGAACATAAATCTACATCATCTAATGAATAGAACAAAACTATGTCATTATGGAAAAAATCTAGATCTAGATCTAGCTAGCTCTCCAAACCAAAATCTAGACCATCTAAACCAAAATAGAACATAATACTTATCTTGGAGAAACAAATAGCAATAAATCTTCAAACTTTCACCGAAATGTAACAACTTTTTTGTTCAAAATCGCCCTCTCCTCCAAAAGCTGTGCGCTGTTGTTCGGTAACACTGCTCTACTTCGATCTGGAGGTAGGGGATGATGTGCTGTTCTAATAGTACAGACGGCTTCATATTTGGAGCTGTCTATAATAAAGTGCCCCACCTCCCCCTGGCCATTTTCTCAGACGGCTCGTATATAGACAGTTCCTATTTAGAGCCGTCTGGGATATCTTTTTTATTACATACGACTCCAAATACGAGCCGTATGTGATATTAATATTACAGATGGTTCCAATTTGGAGCCGTATGTGATATTGATTTTATTACAGGTGGCTCGTAATTACAGTCATCTGTAACATTAATACAGATGGTTCCCAACAGGAACCATCTTTACTTAAAGTGTCCCACCACTTCCGGAGGGGTCTCTACATTATCACAGATAGTTCTTGTTTAGAGCTGTCTGTGATAATATTTGCATACACGGCTCCACAAAACCGTATGTACAGAGGCATTCTACTAAGTCATTTTTTAGTAGTGTCTGGGCGCGCGCTCAAAACTAAAACAAATTTTTTGCACCCCGCGGTACCAACAATGAATGGGGTTTCACTACCGGTGGACATATTGGACCAGCAGTGAAATTACTTTCACTGTTAGTGTACTTATTGGGCCAGCAGCGAAAGTAGTTTCATTGATGGTTGTCCTATGGAGCTAGCAGTGAAGGTACTCTTTCACTGCCGGTGCTCATATTGAGCCAGTAGTGAAAGCCATCCCCTATATAATTGCTCGACGCCTGCTCTCCGACACTTAGAAATTTTTTTTCTGGCATGTGCCCTCCGCACCAAAATGCCTCCCGTCGCCTCCTCCACAATGCCACCGTCCCCACTGCATCCTCCCCAACGCCGCCGTTCCTGGAGCCCCATCGTTCCCATCCCGGAAGCCACCATCGCTGGAGCCCCGTCATCCCCATCCCAGAGGCTGCCATCCCCTTCCCTGGAGCCCCATAGTCCCCGTCTCGGAGGCCACCGTCTCTCTCCCTGTCGTCCACGCTCGCCCGCCTCACCGACCGATAGAGCAAAGGTAAATTTTATCATCACCTCCCTCCCTACTTTGTTAATCTAGATAGCAGGTTACATGTGCTTTATGCTCTGTGATGAAAGAATGCATTGAGACTGGGCTTGATTTCTGAGTACACTAGCATAGACCTGGATGTTACTTGTTGTATATTTGCTTCTGTACCTGTACACTGAGAAATCCATGTTGGTTTGACTATCCAGTGAAATACATGTTAAATTGATCCCTGGATGTGTGTTGCTATGAGTTCAAAGTCTATCTAATATACTTGATACTTGGTAAATTGTTATGTTAGCTTCTCTGAGCAGTCATTTTGCAAACTGATATTCAATTCTCCTATCTCAGCACTTTCTTATTTGTTCTGTTCAGAGTTTGTGCACTTTGTTGGCATAGAACCAATGTCCATGATGATGTCTTAAATTTTGAAGAATTAGATCAGGTTCTATTTGCTAGCTGAAATATTAGAAACATTGCCCTGTCTATGATGTATTCACTAGAACAATTATGGAGCAAAAACTTCAATAGTTCTGGGGCCAATTGTTACTCAATATCTGAGAGCACTTTACACAATTTATGTTCCTGTTGTCCATTACTTTCTGTATACATGATGAGACATACTATCCTTTATGGCTTGTTGTCTTTTTATCTCAAGATCATGTGTAATGAATACTCTTGAATACTCTCTTGTATTTTGATATGTTGTATAATATCCATGCTTTTGAAATACTAATTGGTTTGGCTATCCAGTGCAATACTAGTTCAAAGAGCATTAGTGTGGTTTGTAGTATATCATTTTTGCATATTCTCTGAAATTTAGGTCTGCTATGATATGGTATGTTGTTCATCGTGGTTGGCAAAGTGGAGTGTTCTCTAGTTGGGAGGAATGCCACGCACAAGTTAATGGATTCAAAGGAGCATGTTACAAAGGATACAAGTCCAAATATGAAGCTATTGCGGCATACAACAGTCAAATCATCCAAGCCGAGCTAAAATTGGCTAACTTCAAAAATAAGAAGTGTGATGTCACATATAAAGATTCTGGTTGTAATCATCATTATTTTGCTATGTAAGATGATGTGACTTGTAATATCAATGTGTCAATTTTCAGTACCTTTATGTCTATTTTGCTTCGTAAGATGTGACATATTTTTGTTAAATGTGGTCATAATGTACTCAATTACAATATTGTATGTGTATGCATTCTATTTATTGACTCCTTCATGGTTATCTCACTCTTTCAACAACCTCTCTCCCTCCCTCGTCGATTTTATCTCTATCTGTAGAATACTCAACCGCTCATCATCATCACATGCAGAACTTCTAGGAAGGGATGACACCACCCACCACAGATCCGGCCCAGGTGCCGAAGGAGATGTAGTGTCACCGTCAAACACTGAAGAAGGTAGCCCGAGCCACTACCTCAACCTGGAACAAACAGACGCCTGTGGAGGCGATGAGGTAATCCATAAGTAGATGAATGCATCTGTTCCACATATTATCGTATAGGTTCCCAATAGTATTTTCTCTTATGAGAAGATGCTTGATGCTCTAGAGGGTCATGACAATGAGCAATCCTAGAAGCGGCATCCTATCCAAGGTCCCTCGAAGATGCCTACGAGATAATTTGTGATCATGGAGGTCTCACCAGTAGGGGAGCTAACTGCACCTGAGAGAGTTATAGGGCCACACAAGTTAGTATGTGGGATTGCTATTAAGGATCACATGCCCATCAGCTACAGATTGTGGATTGGCGAATGAGATGATCAGCACGTGGTTCCTAATTCGATCAAGAATGACATAATGTGGCCCAAGATATTAGAGAAGTTCGACTTCCGTGAAGGGACATATATGGAAGTAGTTAAGCGTAAGACGTTAATGACAATGGGTCTTTCATTTAAGAACTGGAAGGGCACACTGAACAAAATGTATGTGCAGAAAGGTACAACACCCGATTTTTGCAAGTGCCCGCAACTAGAAGATCATTGGTAAGCCTTTGTGGAGTACAAGTTATCGGAAGAAGCATAGAGGTTGAGTGAGGTGAACAAAGCGAACTCAAAGAAGAACTTTTATCCCCACAAAATCGGCAGTCGTGGGTACGTGAGGAAAGAGCGGTAGTGGCAACAACTAGATCAACTACGAGATAGAGGTGTCACACCTAAGATGGAGGGCTGGAGCAATCGATCAATGTGCTTCTTTCTTAGGAGGGGTGCTTCTTACTCGTCTGATGGAAGCTTATGCTTTATGACATCCAAAGACCAAGAAGTGATGCAAACTCTTGCAAAAAAGCTTACGAAAGTCCACGAGCAGTCTGCACAAGACTCCTTCAAGCCAAACAGGGAGAGGGACAAGCTCACCTTGGCGCTGGGAAACAAGGAGCATGGTGGTCACACTCGAGGTGTTGGGGTGATGGATTGGAAACATGGATTCCCAGGTGACGTCGACAGTTACAAGAGTCGAAAGAGATCCCAACCAGAGCGAGAGGCAGAACAAGAGGTAGAACAAACTAGGATGATGCAAATGCTTGAACAAGTGCTACAACGTGAGAGAGAACATACAGAAGAGAAGATAGCACAAGCGGTACAACAAGCCCTAATGCGTGAATGGGGCACCATTGTGAGCGATCGGAAATGGTCTGCAATGTTTTCTAATGTTACGCGCTCCAGCCCCGGTGCTTGTCGGAGTAGTTGTGTGTCCACAGGAGTTTCGGGGGCTGACCCCGTCACTTATCCCATGGACCTCATCACAGCACGGACACCGTGTGAACTGCACATTGGTGTTAGGAACATTACCATCAAGGTGGCTTCTGGCGTGGCCCATCCCCGTGGCTCCCATGAACATTTGCACGGATGTCCCATACCGGAGGGCTACACAGTGGTTGAAGTAGATGAGACAGTTGACTAGTACCATCATGTTGAGGTGGATTACCCCGCAGAGGAGGGGGCGAACACTATAGGTGAGAACGAGCACACATTCATTGCTTGGGAAAAGGCCTACATAGTGTTTCCACCAGGGACAGCTATCGAGAATCTCTACTCTCCACTACGCCCCGAGCCATCGTTGCCTCAAAGATCTCCCTCTCCTCAACCATCTCCCAAAAGAAGTCCACCTCCTCAGCCATCACCTCGAAGAAGTCCACCGCTCAAGAAGCCAGCACCAACAACATGCCAGCCATCAGCTCAGAAAACAAGATCAGGTTCTAAAACATCCTAGAAGACGACATCATCTAAGAAGCTGGTGGCATCTAAGAAATTGGCGGACCCAAGGATGTCTACTCACTCACTAATAAGGAAACCAAAAAGATTGTGGACACTAGTGTCACGACTCATTTCCATCCTCTACCACCTCCACCAAAGCCTGTTGTGCCTGAAGATACCATGAAATTTTTTATGAATATGGCCAAATCTAAATAGATGGGAGCGGCTCCAAGTAAGCCGCCGAGTGACTATGAACGTATCAGTAAGAAGCAGGCCAACAGAAAATAAGCTCCAATCATTCAGGATGCTTCAAGCATTGGGGACTTCCTGGCTACTTCCGAACTATCAGCAGAAGAACTAGCACGGCTTACTATAGGAGCAGATATTGTAAAGTTGGATGTTATATGGCCATATGAGTTGATGAAACCTTTGGTCAAACCAGATATAGAAAGAAACCTTACAACTCAAATGCGCCGATTACATCAGTGGTACTTGGATCAATCCAGGCAGGGTTTGCCGGTGTTCACCGTCAGATACACAGAAGAGTATTTCCTCAATGGGGACAACTTCTTCTGGGTGTATTTCAAGGACTTGTATGAACTGTACAAGGAAGATGCCCTCGACGTGGCTATAGTTAGAGTGTGGACTCTGTAAGTGACTTATGCATATAAATCATGTTATATGATCTTCTACCTTGAAATTGCATGGCTAACTTCTCTATTTCATAGAATGAAGAATCGCACATGCAGACAACACTTTGATCGTAAAGTAGGATTCATTGATCATGGGCTTGTGAACCAGACGCTTGTAAGGGAGAGTCCAAACTTCACCGAGAATTACATGCTTGACCACCAATACAAGAAATTCATACTCTTACCCTACAGCTATGAGTACGTGCTTGCGCGCCTGGGCGTTCTACTTTTATGGGCAACTCGATTCTAGTACTAATTTGCTATGGTGACATAATATTCCTGCAACTTTTACTGGATCCTCCTTGTCATCCACCCAGACTTGAGCAAGATCATTGTCTTGGACTCACAAAAGAGAGCTCAAATGACTTACCAAAACCTCATCGACATGCTAAATAGGTAAACTCGATCATTTCATTGTATCGATGATTGCATCTAAGTTTAATTGATATTCATATTCATGTACAGGGTGTACACAAGATACCGTAGCATTTGTTTGCTAATAGAAAGGAGGCCCAATTGGTGTGTTGGCATAAGGAGTGTTGTAAGAATGACGTAATGATATGGCACCTGGCGGATTCCGCTTAGTGGTGAATCATTGATTCCATATTTGGTTGGTTCGCTGAAGAATTGAGAAATATTAGGTTTGCTATGAGCACAGATGGTATGTATCCATTTGGTAACATAAGTACCTCACATAGAATCTAGCTTGTTGTATTGTTGATATACAACCTTCCACCCTGGTTTTGTAACAAGCAGAAATATATTATGTTATTGATCTTGATATTAGGACCAAAATAACCTGGAAATGATATCGATATGTACCTCAGGCCTTTAGTCGATGATCTTAAGAAACTCTGATCGGAAGGCGTCGAGGTTTGGGATCAGTACAAGCAAGAGTACTTTACCTTACATGCCATATTATTCATCACCATTAATGATCTGTCAGCACTTCGTAACTTGTCAGATCAGAGTAAAAGAAAAGGTGAAGCTTGCCCCCATTGCTTTGATGACACATGTAGTTTGAGGTTGACTAACTCAACGAAAATAGTGTACATGCGGCATCGATGTTTACTTCCCAGGATGCACCCATACCGAAATATGGATAAGCAGTTCGATGGCACAAGGGACAAAGCGTTACCTCCAAGGCATTTCAGTGGGGAAGATGTCCACAATCAGGTTAAGAATATCAATGTTGTCCTTTACAAGTGAAAACAATCCTCCAAGGATGATGAACAAAAAGGGATGTGAAATAAGAAATCAATACTATTTGAGCTAGAGTATTGGGAAAAATTAGATGTTTTCCACTCCATCGATAATATGCATATAAAGAAGAATATATGGTAGATTTTGGTCGATACATTGCTCAAAATGAAGAGAAAATGAAAGGATCAAGAGAACGCATGAGCTGACCTTGAAGAAATGGCCTTAAGGCTGAAGCTCCATGCACATGATATGGACAAAGAAAAACACTTACCCCCAACAGCTATCACTCTATCCAAAAATGAGAAAAAAGAATTCTACAAGCTCTTGCACAGTGTGAAAGTTCCCTCCGGTTACTCATCCAACATCACAAGACTTGTTTCGGTGAAAGAGCTAAAAATGAATTTCAGCCATGATGAAGTCCCATAATTGTCATGTGATGATAATGTCACTTCTTGCGATAGTTATTAGGAACATCCTCCTAATTAAGGTTCGCGAGACTATCCTAAGCCTATGCTTTTTCTTGAATGCAATTGAACAAAACGTGCTCGATCTAGACTCGCTGTAGGAGCTAGAAAGAAGTTGAGACTCTATGTAATCTTCAGGTGTATTTTCCACCATCCTTTTTTCGGTATCATGGTGCATCTCACTGCTCACTTTTTAAAGGAGATACACTATCTTGACCCCATGTTCTTGCATCACATGTTTCCATATGAGAGATATATGGGAGTTCTCAAGTCATACGTAAGGAATCATTCCTTTTTTGAGGGATGCACCATGTAGGGTTACGTGACGGAGGAGGTATTGGAGTGGTCTATTGATTACATTGACCCAAATAACCCAATTGGCTTGCCTAATTCTCGCCATGAGGGGAGGCTCACAGGTGTGGGGGTTCTGGGGAAGATGGCAATAACTCCTAATTCACAGGCATACGACCAAGCTCATTTCCTCATGCTGCAACAAATAAGCGAAGTGTGCCTATATGTCAATGAGCACAAGCAAATGCTACTTGAAGAGAACCTGGGGCAGATTGAAGCTTGGGTTGCGAGGCAACATATGCGAAGGTTCACTACTTGGTTCCAAGATCGAATTAGATAATTGAGTACTCCTACAAGTGCTCTGATAAAAAAATGGTATCGAGCCCTATATACACAATTATAATATATCAAGGGTACAATATAAACAGATACACATTTTACACGGTTGCCCAAGATAAGAAGAGCATATACCAGAAAAATGGTGTCTGTATAAATGCTTATAACAGTGACATGCAGAGGAGCACATACTATGGTTAAATAGAGGAGATCTGGGAGCTGAACTACTTAGGATTCAAGGTAGCCCTGTATCAGTGTTGTTGGGTACATGGGGCAAAGGGCGTCACTAATGATAAGTATGGATTCACTAGCATTGATCTCAAACATGTCGGATACAAGTCTAAACCCTTCATACTCACTAAAGATGTTCGCTAAGTCTTTTATATGACTGACACAACAAAGAAGAAACATCATGTGGTTCTCACCGGGAAAAGACGCATCGTCGGAGTTGCAAATGTCGTTGATGGGGAGGAGTTCAATCAATTCAACGAAATCCCTCCTTTTACTACTGCAATCGTGCCACACCTTTTGCCTATCGAGAAAACTCCATACCCGCGCTCCGACCATAATGAAGGGATCCATGTCAAAAAAGCATGAAAACATCAAATTTGAATTTGAGTGTCAAATTTGTAATATTAATGTCAAATTGAATTTTAGGTTTCAAGTTATTTGAATTTGTAATATTAATGTCAAATTTCTAATACTAATATCAATTTTTAATTTGTAATATTAATGTCAAATTTACCCATATACATATAAGTCATAGGTGACGGGTGATGAATAGGTGAACCCTAGTGCGGGCAAGTGAAGGAGGGCAAAAAGACTTAGCCAAAATGAGAGGAGTGCGCACGAGGACTAGCTAGGCCTATATACATATAAGTCATAGGTGACAGGTGACATTCATCACCGCCCTCCGCTGCCCATAGCCTGTCCGCCGCCCGACCTCCTCATCCTCGATGTGCTGCTCAGCCTCCTCCTCCCCGGTCTCCTCCTCCCCATGCCTCCCCGGTCTTCTCCTCCCCGGATCTGAGCTCTCCTACACGCCGCGCACGCCCGGCCTCCGAGCTCCCTGAGACGCCGTCAGGTCTCTAACTCCCCAACGCGCCGCACGACCTCCTCCTCCCCGGTCTCCTCCTACCCGTGCCTCCCTAGTCTTCTCCTCCCGGATCCGAGCTCTCCAACGCGCCGCCCGGCCTCCGAGCTCCCTAACGTGTCGTGCCTTGCCTCGATTGATTTTGCTTTAAGGCGATCTCACTGTGAGTATTACAGTTTAACTACTTTCTCTCTCTCTCTCTGTTAATGTGGACGGCTTGATTGGATGAGAAATGCTCTGTGATGATTTCAGCACACTGAAATTGGGATTGGTCTGAGTACATTAATTCATCCTGTGTAGTTCTCTAGATATTGGTTTCTGCATGGTTGACTCCTGGACAGGTGCTGCTGATGGTTCGGATTGCTTATTTGTGATCGGTGTATTACATGACTTCATTGTTCAGTCTCTGGTCGATGAATGTAGTGAGGAGCTGCTGCTCTGTGGATGTTCTGATTTAGTTTTACCCTCTGAACTTATGTTCTTTGGAATAGAAAAGTAGCACTTTCCACTTTAATCTTTATTCTAGAGTTGGTATACAGGTTCTGAACTAGTTGAAGGCTTAGATTTATCTGAATTTGTGATGTGTATCTGGCAATAATTAGGGGGCAGGACTTTATGTGTCCTGGGGCCATTTGTTGCAGAAAATCTGAGAGCTCATTTATCATCTTTCATTCTTGCTGTTCAAATTAGCAAGTACACATGATTACTGCAATTATCTTCTATAATCTGCTGTTAATCTCTTTTAAAATCATGTTATGTTCTTTTTTTTACCTGCAGTTATGAACTTTTTGTGATTACCTAGTAGTGTATGCATGCTTGGTATGTTCTTTTTTCGAGCTGCAGTTATATCCTTTTTTTCTAGCTGCAGTTATATGTTCAATCCGTAATATTCTTTTTTCGAGCTGCAGTTCTATCTTTTTTTCTAGCTGCAGTTATATTTTTAATCCATAGTGCTAGATGTTACGAGGATTCATCCGTTTCATTTAGGTTTCCATAGGAATTGTGCTTTTTAGTTTCTCTCCTAATGTGTGTTAGGTCAAGCATCTATAGATTGGACGAGAAAATTCGATAATTTGAGGAAAACAAGAACCCTCTTGATTTCAATGAGATGCTAAAATTTCACAAACTCCGTCAAATTTTGATTCCACCTGTGATCATTGATCTGAATTTATATGGCATATGTAACTCTCTTGATTGCTTAAGGACATGCACTTGTCAGTTGCTATTGCTTATGGCTGTTATCCCCAGTGGATCTGATTTCTGCTTAAGTTTGAGCGAATAATCTTTTACTTGATTGCTCCTCAATTCAATCTGTAGTGCTAGATGTTGGGAGGCATCATCCTTTAATTGGTCAGGTTTTTTCAGGAATTGTTGACTCTAGTGGTTACTTGCGCTTTTCAGTTTTCTATCCTAATGTGTGTTAGGTCAAGTATGTATAAATCTGAATGCAGACAATCGATATATTCATGCAAACATGTAGAACAAGAGCCGCATGTCCTCCAACAATGTTCTTTAGATACTTTAATTTTACAAACACCTTCGAGTTTTGATTCCACCCGTGATCATTGATCTGAACTATATGAGCACAGATTATGACTAATCTATTATGTGCAATAAATAGTACATAATCTGAGCTCCGCTTTCCATTTTCTTATTCCTTTTCTATTTCCTTTCTTCTCTATTCTATGTATTATGTTGTATGTACTTCTATATATATACATATACAACATATACTCTTATCTATTAGCTCACATTAACAATCAAGCAATCAATCAAACAATTATTTTCCTCTTGAATACCTTAAGGTGCAAGTTTGTAGTTAGATTGATGCTACACTGTTCTTAACCTTGATTCATTTTCTTTCCTCTATTGAGAACAAAATATACTATACTTGATTTTCATGGGGCAGAAGAGGATTGTCACCCCTGAAAAACCAAAAGCACAGAGGATGCTAACACTAGAGGCTGCCTCGGAACAAGATGGAGCCAATAGGACCCCAAGCCCGCACGCGTCGTCCTCCTCCGAGAGTAGCTAAAGCCAGTATCACAGCCCGAGCCATGTTCCGTGCGAGCCTCCAAGCCAATGTCGGGCAAATAGCGAAGAATATAATCCTGCCAAAGAGATATTGATATGAGTAAATGCATTTTATACTTCTTGAATGGAAAAATATTTTTTGTTTATGTCAACTCCCCTTGTTTTCTCTCTAGATGGAGGAAGCGTACTCTCCAAGCCAGATAGATGGTAGTGGTGCACGAGCCCGAAAGCCAAGGTCAGATACACAGTGGTTGACAGACAAGGTTACCATCACGGAAATCGATGTTGATAGGCTGCCTACGGATAAAAAGGCCATGAATAGATTCTGGAGGGTCGCAGGGCTCATTTATTGGGATAGAGGGTTTTGATAATGACTAAGTTTGATGACTTTAGTGACAAAGCAAACATGAACTTGTTCGATAATGTCGTCAATGAGTACCTAGAGTACCCTACAAACATGAGCGAGAGTCAAACGATCACCATGGTCAATGCAACAATGAAAGTGATTGTGAAACTTCACAGAAGCTTTAAGAGCAAGTTTGTTAATCGTTACTTGGCTAAAGGGGTGGCGCCCTTCAAGAGCTACAAGCACTTGAAAGAGGAAGCCGGGATGCTTTTATGCACATGAAGAGCTCAGAGCAGTTCATAAAGGAGAGTGAGGAGAAGAAGTAGCTTTGGGCTAGAAACAATCACAACCACAGGACCGGTGCAGCCAGTTACGTGGGGAAAAGGGTGAAATGGCAGGAAGAGGATAAAAAGTTAGCCAGAGGAGGCCGTGAGAATCCTTGGTTGCAATTCTCGGGATGATCACGTTCATATTTGCGTGCAATGGGTGAGCTATCCAAAAGCGAGGAAATCACATTCAGAAACTATGAAACCCAATCAGTCACAGAAAAAGTAAAAGAAAATGCAGCCAAAGCTAGCCAAGGTTCTTTCACTGGGGTTAGGGAACATGATGTTCTCTCAGTAGCGCTAGGAAACCCGGAGCACCTAGGTCGAGTGCAAGGTGTATCAAGTTCTCAGGGCTGGAAATACGGCTTTCCCGAAGACCTTGGGGTCACAAGAAGAGGAAGAGGTCTGCAATGGACGTGGATGTAATTACACAGGACATCACTTGTAAAGTATATGCAAGCATCATGGGGTAGCTTGCATCGCAAGGAATAGAGATTTCCATGCCACATGAAGCTAGCCCGGAGCTGCAAGGAAGAGTAGTTGCGTCTCCAAGGAGGTCGATCAACAAGTAGCTTCTGGTTTGGTTGAGCTAGATACGATTGACCTGCTAGAAGGGCCCACACCCTGTAGCCTTGTAATTAGGCCTGGTGAGTAACTCATCGAGGTTGCAAGGGGTTGGGTGCTTCCAGATGTCTGTATCTTACATAACTCTAGGTGAAGCTCTTCGTCAAAGAATCCAGTGGAAGAGGGGCAACATCATGGTCTCTAGTGCATCCCAGTCTAGACAAGCTTTAAGTGCACCACCACCATGCCCCTCACTTCCAAAGAAGGCTGCTTCACTACCTTCTCCTCCACATCCAGCAGCCTTGCTTCCAGATCGAATTCTTTCTCCCCCAAAGAGCCTAAAGAAGAAGGAAAAGGAGGCCGAGAAAAAAGGCTCTAAGAAGCATCTGCCAGAGAGGTTGAAGGCCATTGTACCAGTGAAGAAATCCACATACATTGGAGCAGCATGGACTAGTACCAACACAAAAATCCAATATGGGAAGCCCTTGATAATGGTAGCTGACCTAGTAAGGGCAGGAAAAGAATATGTCGACCTGCATAATTACTACATGCAGGCTTCTAGAAATAGCAATGATCAATCCATAGTCATACAGTACAAATGATGGCACTTCTTAACTGATGACAATGGCTACTTCCTTGTGCGTTTCAATCACTTATATGACCTCTTCAACCTTGATAGCCTGGACGTATCGTTATTATGGATCTTCACATTGTAAGTCCCTTGAAACTGGATATTCATTAATTAATACAACTAAGTCTTGAATCTAACTATGTTCTTACCTGTAAACACTTGATGAAAGAAACAAAGAAGAACAAGGAGCCCATCTCATTTCTTGACCCTGAGGCCATTGTAGCATCTAGGCCCCTAGGTAAGTGGTAAGTGTTTCGGTGATTAATGACAACCATATTACTGTGACTAACAATTTGTTTTGAAGGGAATCAAAAATTCAGTATACAATGACATTTGGGTAATCTTGGTCCCTAAAGTGCTTATATGGACAATCAAAGGACATATGCTTTAATACTAAGGATCTTCTAGTTCTAAGTGTCACAAAGGAGATGGAGGATACTTAGAGTAGTATAGGTCTTCTTTTCTTTTAGTCTTTTGACTGTACTATAAAGGGGGGCTAAAAGTAGTAGCTTGACTTAGTGAGTCTAGACATAGATGATGCACACTTGTTAAATTCTAGCACTAGGTAGAGCATACAAGTACATGGTGAAGCTGTCAAGGAATTAGAGCTCAAAGAGAGTTGAATTGGACGAGCTCACAAAAAATTTATTCACCGGATTATCCTCTGATGGATTTCTAATACTCACCGGATAAACACTAATTGAGGCATCCGAATTATATGAAAAATTTCAGAAGTGTTACACCGGAATATCCGGTGATGAAAGTCCGGTGACCACCGGAGCTTTTCCAGCAGAGAAAATTTTGGGAGAAAAACAACTTTGTATTCACCGGATTATCCGATGCTGCATAATATGAACACCGGACTATTTCTTGCAGAGAGCATTGCTTCGGGCCACAGTGGAAAATTACAGTCACCGGACTATCCGGTGACTTAGCTGGCAGACCACCGGAGAAATGTTGTGAAGAAACTCAGACAAATTGAACTCACCGGATTATCCGGTGAGAGCAAAAAAAATCACCGGAGTATTTCTTGCAGAAGGTTCTGAAATTTAAAGGGTCGGGTGAGTTGTACTCACCGGATTATCCGATGATGACTGTTGTTCACCGGAGTTTATCACCGGACAAATGTTGCCGTGCAACGGCTAGTGACAGCTGGCTCTGGGTTTGAACCCACCGGATTATCCGGTGATCTTAAGGATATAGTCAGCGGATTATCCGATGATTACAGAAAAATGAGAGTGGTTAGCCAACGGCTAATTTTTTATCTCTAGGCTATAAATACCCACTCAGTTGGTTTCAACAGCGGCTCTTGCGACTCTGTAGCAGCTCATACACTTGGTGTGTCATTTAAAAGCAAGAGAGAGAGCACTTGTGTCCATTCCAAGTTCTTAGTTGAGGATTAAGGACTTCTTTGAGTGCTTGAAGAGTAGCAAGTGTGCATCTAGTTGTTGTCTAGGCTTTGTCTTTGTCAAGCGAAGTTTGAGGCTTGTTACTCTTGGTGGTTGGCAACACCTAGACGGTCTTGGTGATCGAAGGATTTCTCGGTAAGCTCTTGGAGGAATTGTGGGAGCCCCGGGAGAAGGAGGATGTACTTGGTTTGATACCCGCCAATCCAGAGATGAAGAAGGGGTAATCAAGAGAGAGCACTTGAGCCTTGGTGACTCAAGGGGGAGCGACATCCTTGGTGGATGCTCCAACGAGGACTAGGGGGAAGTGCCAACCTCTCGAAACCTCGGAAAAAAATCGGTGTTGTCTTCTCCAACTCCTTACTTTCTTGCATCTTATTTTGAGTTTTGTTATTATTGCAAGTTCTTCTTAGTGATTATCTTTCTTAGTTAATTCTTGCTTGATTAGCTATCTAGTTCTAGTTAAATCCCTTAGTCGCATTTCCTTTTAGTTTTATTTGCTAAAGCGGTAGAAGTTTTAATTAATATCCCAATTCACCCCCCCCTCTTGGGCTATTCGATCCTTTCAATTGGTATCAGAGCCACGTTCTCTTGATAGGCTTAAAATCCTAGAGAAATGGCTCCGGGGAGCGGAAGTAGCGTGCCAAGGTTCGAGGGAAAGAACTTTGCATATTGGAAAGTTCGCATGGCGAGCTATCTAGAGGCTATTTCCCCCAAGTGTTGGCAAGCAACCTCCATTGGGTTTGAACAACCTTTTACCGAACAAGAAGTTAGGTGGAATGCTAAGACTAAGAATGCTATATTTGAAGGAATTAGTGAAGAAGTTTTCTCTAGAGTTAGAAGTAAAGAATTCGCTCATGACATTTGGGTCGCTCTTTAAGAAATTCATGAGGGATCTAGGAGAATTCGTGAAGAAAGATATCATGTGCTTATGAATGCTCTAAATCAATTCAAGATGCTTCCAAATGAATTATGCAATAATATGTATTCTCGTATGAACATGCTTGTGGAAGAAATCAATTCTCTTGAACTCACTCAATTGTCCGATGGAGATGTTATTCGTAGGATCTTGATGGTACTTCCCAAGCCACAATACAATATTGTTATCTCTCTTCTTCATGAAAGAGACATCAATGACATGACCATCACCGATGCCGTTGGAAAGATATGTGCGCATGAAATGTTCTTGTTCGGAGATCATGAGTCTTCATCCAAGAAAAACCTTGCTCTCAAAGCAAAGACGGTCGACAACAAGAAAAAGAAGATCAAGCTTCCGTCATCATCAAGTGAAAGTGATGAAGATGACGATAATGATGAAGATGATGATAATGACTCCGACACCGAGCTTGCTCTTCTCATGAGAAGAACCACAAGGATGATCTCTAAGTTTCAAAAGAAGGGCTACAACTATGATCCCAAGAAGAACAAATTTCGTCCGAAGAAATTTGACAAGTTCGGTGGTGGAGACAAGAAGAAGTGCTACAATTGTGGTAATCTTGGTCATATATCATATGATTGCCCTTATCTTGACAAGAGAAACAAGAACAAGTCCAAGAAGCTTGATGCAAGTGAGGATGAGGACAAGTACAAGAAGAAGGATCAAGATAAGAAGAAGAAGAAGCTCTTTAACAAGAGAGGTGGAGAACGTAAAGCCTACATTGTTGGTGAATGGGTCTCCGGTGAGAGCTCAAGTGATGACTCAAGTGATAATGATGACAACAACTTCGTGGGTCTTGCAATCGTCAATGATGATCCACCTCTAACTCCACCACCTATGTGCCTCATGGCAAAAGGTAACAACAAGGTGAGTAGTGAGGAAGATGATAGTAGTGATGATAATGGTCTTTCTCCTAATGATCTATCTAAGCTAATGAATGACTATGCTACTATAATCAAGAGGCAAAAGGCTAAAATCAAGTTGCTTGAAAATACTAACTCCATGCTTAGTTCTAAACATGATGAGTTGCTCACTAAACACAATAATTTGCTTGGAAAATATGATGAAGCAGTTGAATCCAACAAGTCTCTCAAAGCAAGTAACTATAAGCTAAAACTTGAGCATGATGGCCTAATATACAAACATCAAGAACTTGAGTATGCCTATGATGCCATTGATCGTAGCTTGAATGATTTGGTTGATAATGATGTAGTTAAGGTCAATGCATCTACTTCTTGTGATGATCTTCTTGATATATCATGTGATATTACATCATCATCTAAGACTAACCATGCAAGGGAGCAAGAGCTTGAAAGTGAAATTGCAAGTCTCAAATCTTGTGTGGCCCGGTTGACTAAGGGGGAGTACAAGCACAAAGAAATCCTCATGAAGAATGCTTTTACTACAACAAGAAAGGACTTGGATGCTTCCCCAACCCGGTAAAAAGGGTCATAAAGACACCGGAGATCAAGAATTGTTTCATCAAGGAAGTTGGTTCGTATTGCCAACATTGTCAAGTCACCGGACACCACACAAGGGAGTGTCCAATTCCTACCAAACCTCTCCCTATTTTGCCTTCCAAATACAAGTCCACATTTAATGATCATCATTTTCTATTGCATAAGCTTAAAAATGGTAAAATTATGGCAAAATTCATTGGAACTCAAGCTAAGGGCAAACTTCCTAGGCAACTTTGGGTGCCTAAATCTCTTGTATCTCACATGAAAGGTACCAAACTTGGTTGGGTACCTAAACAAAAGGCTTGATCACATGTGTGTAGGTGAACTACAAAGCCGGTGGAAAACATTGGGTGCTTGATAGCGGATGTACACAACATATGACCGGCAATGTAACGATGTTCACCTCTCTAGAAGATGAAGTGGATAATCATGATAAAGTCACTTTTGGTGATAACTCTAAGGCAAATGTGGTAGGTTTGGGTAAGGTGGCTATCTCAAAATATCTCTCTATTTCCAATGTTCTTTTAGTAGAATCACTTAGCTTCAATCTACTCTCCATAGCTCAACTATGTGATTTGGGTTTCACATGCTTGTTTAGTGATGTTGATGTTATCATAACGAGTAAGAAGCATAATGACCTAATATTCAAGGGATTTAGACATGGGCATATCTATCTTGTGGATTTTTCCTCTAATGAAGCTAGCTTGACTACATGCCTCTTCACCAAGACATCTATGGGTTGGCTTTGGCATCGTCGGCTTGCACACATTGGGATGAGCCAACTCAAGAAGGTATTCAAAAATGGGAAGGTGGTTGGTGTGAAGGATGTGGTTTTCGAGAAGGACAAGTTGTGTAGTGCGTGTCAAGCCGGAAAACAAGTTGCAAGTCCTCATCCATACAAGTCTATGATGTCTACGTCAAGATCCTTGAAACTTCTACACATGGACCTCTTCGGACCAACTACCTACAAAAGTCTTGGTGGTAATTTATATTGTCTTGTCATTGTTGATGATTATACAAGATATATTTGGACTTTCTTTTTAGATGACAAAGGAAAGACCGTTGAAATCTTCAAGAAGTTCGCAAAGAGGGCTCAAAATGAGTTTGAGTCCACACTTGTGAAGATCCGAAGTGACAATGGGACAGAGTTCAAGAACACTCAAATTGAAGACTTTTGTGAAGAAAGAGGCATCAAACATTAGTTTTCATCAACCTACACACCTCAGCAAAATGGCGTAGTGGAAAGGAAGAACAAGACCTTGATTACACTTGCAAGAGAAATGTTAGATGAGTATGGTACCCCATAGAAGTTTTGGGCGGAAGCAATCAATACGGCGTGCCATGCTTCTAACCGAGTCTACCTCCATCGACTATTGAAAAAGACGCCATACGAGCTTCTTATTGGGAGAAAACCCAATGTCTCCTACTTCCGAGTGTTCGGATGTAAGTGTTTTATCTACAAGAAAAAGGAACGCCTAGGCAAGTTTGAAAAACGTTGTGATATTGGTTTTCTTGTTGGCTATGCATCAAACGCCAAAGCATATCGAGTATTCAACAACGCCACCGGCTTTGTTGAAGAAACTTGTGATGTGGAGTTTGATGAATCTAATGGCTCCCAAGGAGAAGTTATTTCTTATGATAATGTACGTGATGAACCCTTGAGAGATGCAATGAAGAATATGGCAATTGGGGATATCAAACCTAAGGAGGATGATGGAGATATACCCTCTACTTCAATACCGCACACCTCAATGGCACCCCAAGTTGATAAAGATGAAGACAAAGATGATCAACCACTTCCATCACATGACGTCCATATCTCTCAAGAGGAAGCTCAAGCGCAAGCTCAAGATGTTGGACCACCACAAAATACACCTCAACAACCACAAGTGAAGCATATACATATTTCCAAAGATCACCCGATTGACTTGATCATTGGGAGTCCATCTAGGGGAGTACAAACTCGTTCTCGTCAGTGTGCTTCATTTTGTGAACATTACTCGTTTGTCTCTTGTTCAGAACCCACACATATAGATGAGGCTCTCAAGGATCCGGATTGGGTATTGGCAATGCAAGAAGAACTTAACAACTTCACCCGCAATGAGGTATGGATACTCGAAGAGAGGCCTCAAGATAAGAATGTGATTGGAACCAAGTGGGTCTTCCGTAACAAGCAAGATGAACATGGTGTGGTGGTACGCAATAAGGCAAGACTTGTCGCACAAGGTTTTGCACAAGTCGAAGGTTTGGATTTTGGGGAAACATTTGCTCCCATGGCAAGGCTTGAAGCCATCCGTATCCTTCTTGCATTCGCTTCATATCATAACATTAAACTTTATCAAATGGATGTGAAAAGTACATTCTTAAATGGCCTTATTAATGAACTCGTATATGTTGAACAACCTCCCGGTTTCGAAGATCCTAGATATCCTAATCATGTTTATAGGTTGGTCAAGGCACTTTATGGACTCAAGCAAGCCCCACGAGCTTGGTATGAACATCTACGTGACTTCCTCATCAACCAAGGATTCAAGATCGGGAGGGTGGATACCACATTGTTCACAAAAATCATCGACAATGAGCTCTTCTTGTGTCAAATTTATGTTAATGATATAATATTTGGTTCAACTAACAAGGAGTTTTGCAAGGAATTTGGTGACATGATGTCTAAGGAGTTCGAGATGTCGATGATTGGCGAGCTAAATTACTTTCTTGGATTCCAAATCAAGCAATTGAAGGAAGGAACATTCATCCATCAAGAGAAGTACACGAGAGATATCCTCAAGAAGTTTAAGATGGAAGAGTGCAAGCCAATCAAGACCCCCATGCCTACAAATGGACATCTCGACTTGGATGAAACAGGTAAATCGATTGACCAAAAACTCTATCGTTCTATGATTGGGTCACTCCTTTACCTTACCGCATCTAGGCCCGACATAATGTTTAGTGTATGCATGTGCGCTCGTTTTTAAGCTAATCCTAAGGAATCTCATCTTGGTGCGGTAAAAAGAATCCTTAGATACCTAAAGCATACACCTAGCATAGGCTTGTGGTACCCAAAAGGCGCTAGTTTTGTAATCCTTGGATACTCAGATTCGGACTTTGCCGGATGCCGTGTGGATCGCAAAAGTACTTCGGGTGGGTGCCACTTGCTAGGGCCATCCTTAGTCTCTTGGAGTTCTAAGAAGCAAAACTCAGTAGCCTTGTCCACAGCTGAAGCAGAATACATTGCCGTCGGAGCATGTTGTGCTCAAATCCTCTATATGAAGCAAACCTTGTTAGACTTGGTGTTCGTCTAGAGAAGGTTCCACTCCTTTGTGATAATGAGAGTGCCGTAAAAATTGCTAACAATCCCGTTCAACACTCCCGCACAAAGCACATTGATATCCGTCATCACTTTCTAAGAGACCATGTGGCAAACAATGATATATCCCTTAGTAGTGTTCGATCGGAAGATCAATTGGCGGATATCTTCACTAAACCTCTAGATGAAGCCACTTTTAGTAGATTACGAAATGAACTAAATGTGATCGATGCTTCTAATGTCATATAGATGCATTCATAATAGGAACTTGTCTAACCTTCTCAAGATAATGGTGAACATGGGTTTTGCTTGAGATGGTGGGTCACTAGTTCTTCTCAAGGCATGTTGTTGGGTTCACCATGAAGAAGCTTGAGAAGGGTAGTAATATGACAAGATAGATTAATTTTACGCTTCGCATTCACATGTCATATAATATGCACTCATGTTTACTTTCATGAATGAACCTTGCATTGGCGGTAGAGAGATCACAAAGGAGAATATCACTCTTTGAGATGGTTGTTCACTCTTGATGTGAGCATACAACTCTATAAGTGTGTTTAAATTGATATAAGTGCTTAATGCCTATTGAGTCATATCCTATCGAATTTAAGGTCTTAATCTTTAAGTTCGTAGGAAATATGGCTCAAACATTTCCATTGGAGTTCCATCTCTTACTTTTTGAATCTTATTTGCCTAATTTTAAAAAATATATATATATATATAATAAAAATTATTATATATATAGTAAAGCCTTTTGGCAAATATTTGCAAAGGAGTGTTTGAGAGGGTAAAGATGTTACTCAAACTGGTCCAAATATGTGTTTATGTTGAGTGGTTATTTGAAATTTGGACTCAGTGAGAGAAAATAGTTCAGCCTAGTTTTTTTCATATCACCGGATAGTCCGGCGCTCCTTTCAATTTACCAGCGGAATATCCTGTGATCTCTGTCTCAGATCAGTTCAAACATGGCAATAGTCCGGTGATCAGTTTAGTTATCAGCGGACATTCCGGTGCTCATCAGTTCTGTGAACTTCAAAATTTTAACATAAGTCCGGTGATGTTATCTTGTGCTCAGCGGAAAGTCCGGTGAGTAGAATAGGTTTCGGCCTCCAAAAATTTAGTTCTGAAAAAATTAGTCCGCTGTCTTTTCCTGGTGATCAGCGGAACATCCGGTGAACAGAAGAAGTTTTCGGTCTCTGAAAGTTGGTTCTGCAAGAATTAGTCCGGTGGTCTATCCGGTGCTCTCTGTTGCCTCCACCGGATTATCCGGTGCTTTCAAAAACTGCGGGACCCACCTGTCATATATGTCTTCCCGGTCGGTCGGCTCTCTCATTTTTCGCCGCCGCTCGTACGACCTCGCGCCACCTCACCGACTCGCTGCCTCCCAGCTCCCTAGCGCCGCCGCCGGAGTCGCGCCGTCCACCGGCGCACCAGTTCGCCACCACCGGCTCTCCGCCGGTCGCTGCCCTGAGCTCCCGCGCGCAGAGCCGCCTCCGCCGTGCCCTCCTCACCGCCGCCGCTTCTCCTGCGCCGCCGGCTATCATCTCCGGCATCACCACCACCTCCTCTCTCTCTTCTTCATCGTGGTGAGCACATTTGTGGCCGGTTTACTCAAACCAATGATGCCCTAGATCAAATTCATGTCAAATTAGATGAATTTCGTTCAAATTTTGACTCTTGCGGTGATCAAATCATGAAATTAGCTTCATCTCCACCTTTTTGATCACCTACTAGGGCATGTTCATCTGTTTGTGCCATATATCGCTCATTTCACTCAAATTCAAGCAAAATCGTTCACATTTGCTTCAAATTCATGCCTATTTTGATTAATTTGCTCAAATTCAAGTCTTACTCTATGAAATTGATCAATATCTATTGTCTCTTGCCTGAATCCATAGCATGTTTGTCTCAATTAATATCCATCCATGCTTAGGGTTCAGTTTCGGGTTAATTTCATTCGAAATCTTAAACCCAATGTGATCACTCATCTATATTTCACGTTGCATCTGTCAGATGGGTCGTGATCACAGTGACAAGGGCAAGGGCAAGGCAGTTGAGAAGTCGAAGCAGAAGAAGTCGAAGACTCAGAAGGAATGGGATAGAGCGCTTGCTGTTGTTGATGCCTACAACAGGCAGGAGGGTTTTGTGATCAGAGACGACACCACCCCTCCTACACGTCGTTCCACCCGCACTCATGCTTCCGGGAGGTCAGGTTCGACGCCTTCCAGCCGGTCAGGGGGCCGAAAGAGGGTTCGCCAGGAGCTAGAGGCAGAGGAGGCACAGCAGCAGCAGCAGCAGTCCGAGCAATCTGAGCAACAGCAGCAGTCCGACCAGTCTGAGCAGCAGCCTCCAGCTCAGGGAGAGGTCCGCTTGCTTGATCTCACGTCCTGCAAGGGTCCGAGGATCAAGAGGCTAAGATTCGTACCAGTCGAGGAGTGGTTCCCTGAGGTCAGAGAGGAGGGGATTGATCCCCGGTTCTGGACAGTGGTACAGGAGAGCTTCTATCGCTCATTTGTCAGGAAGAGCGTTCAGTTGAGCCAGCATAGGACGCTGAGATGGGAGTACTTGCAGTCAGCTGCAGGGGGAGCAGATGTGAGACAACATTTTGATGCATTCCCAGGTCTCACCGCTCTCCTCACTCAGGTGGACAGATATGTTGGGGATTGGGTCAGAGTATTCTATGCGACAGTGTGGATCGCTCCCGACAGGTCGTTCATTCAGTTCATGTTCCAGGGAGAGGTCTACAAATTGTACCGGGCAGATATGCTCGCGGCTCTGAGGCTTCAGGAGAGTACCAGATTTTTGCATGAGGTTGTTCATCCGAACGCTCATCCTCCTCTTCGTCCTCTGACCGGTGGTGTTTTCCCGACGGATGACGAGATCCGTCCGTTGTTCAGGTCGCCCTTCCCTCCAGGTTCACTGAGACTGCTAGAGATGCTGACTCCGGAGGCGAGGGCAGTTCACTTTGCACTCAGATGCAGCATGTTTCCTAGGATCGGGAACGCAGAGGCTATCACCAGTATCCAGCAGTGGTTGCTCTTATCTATCCTCACTCGTCAGCAGTTCGACATTTTAGATCTCATCTTGTGTGAGATTGAGGATAACATAGCAGAGGGTCTGGGCAGACAGCAGCCATTCGCGCATTTCATCTCATATTTGTTGGCTTGCTCGATTCATTATCCAGAGCATCTTGACGACTACAAGAGATCCCCGAAGCGATTCCCGGACTATATTCCTAGCGCTCTGACGAACAGACATCGCGGACAGCGTGCTATGGCGCAGGCTCAGTGGCAAATCCCAGCAGAGGAGCGAGACAGAGTTGCAGCTGAGGACCAGGCCCTTGCAGAGGCCGAGGCAGAGCTACCGCATGCCTTCATAGACTTGGATGACAACGACAGTGACTCAGAGGACATCGAGTTCATTCCACCACTCCCGAGATGTCACGATGCTGAGGCCGGTGGTTCTACTCAGGGTGCGCCTCAGACTTCAGTTCCCTCCTCAGATACTGAGACAGCTACCACCGAGCCCTCTGCTGCAGTGCCTTCGGAGATCACTCTTATCCTTCGGTAGATGCAGCAGCAGCAGGCAGCTCAGGCAGAGGATGCTCGCCGCCGAGAGGAGCAACAGTTTGCACTGATGCAGTCACTACAGCAGCAGCAGCAGGTCATGTTTGTAGCACTTCAGGCAGACCTTGAGAACAACGCCAGATTGTTCTCCGTTCTTTTCCAGGCACAGGGCCTTCAGTTGCCAGCTCCAGCACCTGCTCCGGCTCCTGCACCGAGTCCTCTCCCAGGCAGTGTCAGTGCACTCTTGCGTACTCTGGGGTCCGATTTTCCTCTGTCAGCTCTCTTGGCTTCCGGAGTGTACTCTCTGCCTGCTGGGATGTCTCAGAGGCCAGTGTTACCATCGTTGGCTTCACCTGTACCCACTGGTCCTCTGAGCTTCGAGGACACTCCACAGCCGACAGTCCCCGAGCAGCAGCAGCCAGTCGTGTCTCCCCATGTCCCTCAGCTATCAGTTGTGCCTTCTTCAGTCGCTGAGCCAGCACTTGACGCTCCAGATGCTACTCTTCAGTCAGTGCAGGATCAGATCGTTGAGGCGACAGCAGCTGCGGGTCACAGTCCGTCCAGCTCCGACTCCGAGGCCGACGGTTCTCAGTTCGTCGTGGCACCTTCTTCGACAGCGTCGGGTCCTCCGTCTTCTCCAGCTTCGGATGCTTAGTCATGTCCTAGTTTTCTCTTTTTGGTGCCTAGATGCCAAAGGGGGAGAGTCTAGTAATAGGGGGAGTTGGTAGAGAGAGTAGCTGGAGGGTCTAGTGAGATTTTGATTCAGGGGGAGCTTAGATTTTTGGGTAGCTAGTTTTGAAATGTTGGATCTTATGGATTGATTTTGATGTTATGATAGGCTATTTGGCTCTGTATATGGATGTGTTTCGCTTGTCATCACATTGTGTTCTGTCATCACATTGTGTTTATTTTCATGCTCGCATAATTCTTACCTATTCTAGCATGATAGTTTTGTAGCGCTAGGCTTTATCTCGCTTTTATTGCTATATGCATTCTTTTGCCTAGTATGATAGGTTGCTCTTCAAATTCATATCTCTATTGTTATTTGTGTTGTCATCAATCACCAAAAAGGGGGAGATTGTAGCATCTAGGCCCCTAGGTAAGTGGTAAGTGTTTTGGTGATTAATGACAACCATATTACTGTGACTAACAATTTGTTTTGAAGGGAATCAAAAATTCAGTATACAATGACATTTGGGTAATCTTGGTCCCTAAAGTGCTTATATGGACAATCAAAGGACATATGCTTTAAGACTAAGGATATTCTAGTTCTAAGTGTCACAAAGGAGATGGAGGATACTTAGAGTAGTATAGGTCTTCTTTTCTTTTAGTCTTTTGACCGTACTATAAAGGGGGGCTAAAAGTAGTAGCTTGACTTAGTGAGTCTAGACATAGATGATGCACACTTGTTAAATTCTAGCACTAGGTAGAGCATACAAGTCCATGGTGAAGCTGTCAAGGAATTAGAGCTCAAAGAGAGTTGAATTGGACGAGCTCACAAAAAATTTATTCACCGGATTATCCTCTGATGGATGTCTAATACTCACCGGATAAACACTAATTGAGGCATCTGAATTATATGAAAAATTTTAGAAGTGTTACACCGGAATATCCGGTGATGGAAGTCCGGTGACCACCGGAGCTTTTCCAGCAGAGAAAATTTTGGGAGAAAAACAACTTTGTATTCACCGGATTATCCGATGCTGCATAATATGAACACCGGACTATTTCTTGCAGAGAGCATTGCTTCGGGCCACAGTGGAAAATTACAGTCACCGGACTATCCGGTGACTTAGCTGGCAGACCACCGGAGAAATGTTGTGAAGAAACTCAGACAAATTGAACTCACCGGATTATCCGGTGAGAGCAAAAAAAATCACCGTAGTATTTCTTGCAGAAGGTTCTGAAATTTAAAGGGTCGGGTGAGTTGTACTCACCGGATTATCCGGTGATGACTGTTGTTCACCGGAGTTTATCACCGGACAAATGTTGCCGTGCAACGGCTAGTGACAGCTGGCTCTGGGTTTGAACCCACCGGATTATCCGGTGATCTTAAGGATATAGCCAGCGGATTATCCGGTGATTACAGAAAAATGAGAGTGGTTAGCCAATGGCTAATTTTTTATCTCTAGGCTATAAATACCCACTCAGTTGGTTTCAACAGCGGCTCTTGTGACTCTGTAGCAGCTCATACACTTGGTGTGTCATTTAAAAGCAAGAGAGAGAGCACTTGTGTCCATTCCAAGTTCTTAGTTGAGGATTAAGGACTTCTTTGAGTGCTTGAAGAGTAGCAAGTGTGCATCTAGTTGTTGTCTAGGCTTTGTCTTTGTCAAGCGAAGCTTGAGGCTTGTTACTCTTTGTGGTTGGCAACACCTAGACGGTCTTGGTGATCGAAGGATTTCTCGGTAAGCTCTTGGAGGAATTGTGGGAGCCCCGGGAGAAGGAGGATGTACTTGGTTTGATACCCGCCAATCCGGAGATGGAGAAGGGGTAATCAAGAGAGAGCACTTGAGCCTTGGTGACTCAAGGGGGAGTGACATCCTTGGTGGATGCTCCAACGAGGACTAGGGGGAAGTGCCAACTTCTCGAAACCTCAGAAAAAAATCGGTGTTGTCTTCTCCAACTCCTTACTTTCTTGCATCTTATTTTGAGTTTTGTTATTATTGCAAGTTCTTCTTAGTGATTATCTTTCTTAGTTAATTCTTGCTTGATTAGCTATCTAGTTCTAGTTAAATCCCTTAGTCGTATTTCCTTTTAGTTTTATTTGCTAAAGCGGTAGAAGTTTTAATTAATATCCCAATTCACCCCCCCCCCTCTTGGGCTATTCGATCCTTTCAGCCATTACAATATCGTTCATCCAACTTCACCCTGACTACGTCGTGGACCATGTGGCAAGGGCAATGCAACAATATTCTAAAATGCACTACATGTTAGGCGCCCATAACACCGGTGACCATTGGATCTTACTGATTATTTGCCTCAAGTGAAACTTAGTGTGGTACCTCGACTCATTAAGATCAGTAGGACCAAAAGGCAAACTTAGACAGTGTAATTACAACGCTGTAAAAGGACTCCTCTATGTGTAAGTTTTTCTTGACTTAGTTTACATATTTAATTAACTGTTCTAACATTCAAATGCTCCCTAATTGATCCCTCTTGATGCATGGCTTTTGACAAGTACTTTCAAGCTCAACCTGATTACAATGCCAAAGGCGATCGCAGATTGGCTCATAAGATCGGGTTCACGGTAAGTTCTACCAAATAGATTACCAAATGTTCTCTGTTGTAGTTTTTTTTTCCTTTTGATCTAACACTAAATTTTTTTTTTATCAGTGCCACCAACAACTACCGGGCAACGCCTACGGATTCTATGTTGCATAGAATATGCTCCTCACACTCCGCATGAAGGATGTCAAATCTGTCAATGTAAGTTCAATATGAGATTATTCGTAACTAATTTCAGTAATTAGTTTAATTTTTGTAACACCCTAAATCTCAATTTTTTCAATAATTTAAAATTTCGCTACAATTAAATAGGAGTTGTATTTTATTCAATTTAGATGGAAAATTAATTTCTAAATTTTATTGGCCATAGGTTATAATTGTGCTTGTTGCATTCATGCCGTCGTAGTTGCAATAGATTTTTATGCATGAAAAAAGTTTGCAAAAATTTGCCAGAAGTTGGTCGTTTAAACCCCTTTTGAATTTATAGCAAAATATAAAAAAGAAAAACATTTCAAAATTAGAAAAAGTTTCTCGGGCCGAATTCTTTCTCCCCCGGCCCACTTCCTCCCTCCCCCTCTCTTTTTCTCTCTCTGCGTGGGCCGCCTCCACCTCCACCCCCGTGGCGGCCCGTTAGGTCGAGCCGGCCTTCCAGTGCCCAAGCTGGCTTTCCCCGCCCGAGCCGCTCCCCCTCGCCACCCTGATCTCTCTGTGCGTGGGCACAGCCCAAGCCGCTAGCCAAGCCGCCCGCCCGACCACCTCCCCTTCCCTAACCTCACGCCGCTGGTCCCGATCGCCCCTAATCTACCAGCCGTTTCAAAATCAGAGCCTCCCCGCACATTAATTCTCCAATCAAAACGTATGGCCGTGATTCCCTCCATTCCTCTCCCCCTTCCCAGCCGTTTCCCCCTTGATTTGCCCTTTTATCGTTTGGAAACTGAAGCTTTATTGCCAATTAGGACCGCCGGCCAATCCCTTAGAATCTGGCCGCCCCTCTCCCTCTCTCGGGTATATAAGCGTCCCATCACCACCCTTGCAAGGTTCCCCACCCATTTCACCATTTTCCCCTTTGTTTTTGCGCACGGTTTTGCCCCAATGTCCTCACAGCCATTGTTGCTAGTGAGAGCTCCGCCGCCACCTTAATTCGACCGTGTCGAACCTTAATTGACATCGGTTTTGGCCTTTTTGGTGTTGCGGGACCCTAAGGCGTCGATCCCCGTGCTCGTCCTCACCGTTTAGATGCCAGAGTGCCGTCCCCAATACCTCTCCGACTGCCGCCGCCTTCCTCTCCGTCGTCAGCAGCCTCCGGAGCCCCTCTATCGCCACCGAGCCTTGTCTTGTTTTTTCGCCCTTGCTTTTCTCTTATGCTCCCTCGCCCATACCCTGGCGACCAACAGATGGTGAACACCAGGTGCAACAGCAACATCAACGACAACACCAAAAACAATATCAACAACAACGACAATGACAATGTCAATGACAACACCAACAAAAACGCTGCCAACCAACGTGACCTTCCTCCCCCGCCACCCCTCATGCACGCCCACGAAGTCATGACCCTTCTTCAGGGATTGGTTCAGGCAATCAATCAGCAACCACAAACTCAGCAGGCACCACCGCAGCAACCGCAATCCAGGCTTAGAACTTTCTTGAGCACCCAACCACCTACCTTCTCTCAGGTAGTGGAGCCCATGGAAGCAGATGACTGGCTGAAGGCAATTGAAAGCAAGCTACAAATAGCTCAGTGTAATGGAAGGGGGAAAGTTCTCTTCGCATCCCATCAACTGATTGGACCAGCTCAAGAGTGGTGGACAGCTTACTCTGCCGCTTACGGGAATCCCTAGGAAATCACTTGGGCAGAGTTCCAGGATAACCGCCATGTGCACCATGTCCTTATCGTTTTGGAATCCGAAGGAATAGACATCATACTAGGGATGGATTAGTTAACCAAGTTCAATGGGATTATTGACTGTGCAAGAAGAGTCGTTCGTCTATCTGCGAGAGGAGGAAAAGAAGTGGAATACGTTGCAAAAGATTCACCAATGGTCAGAGGAACAGTTAATCAAGCTGATGGAACACCGATGGAGAGCATTCCAGTTGTTCGTGATTACCCGGATGTTTTTCCAGAAGAATTACCAGGTATGCCACCTGACCGTGACATCGAGTTTGTTATAGAACTAGTACCTGGTACAACTCCTATATCTAAGAGGCCGTATAGAATGGCTGCTAATCAGCTAGTGGAACTTAAGGAGCAATTGTAAAAGTTGTTAGATAAGGGTTATATCCGACCTAGTTCGTCACCATGGGGTGCACTTGTGATTTTCATACCCAAGAAGGATGGCACCCAAAGAATGTGTATAGATTACCGTGCCTTGAACGAGGTGACAATCAATAATAAGTACCCTCTTCCCAAGATAGATGACTTATTTGATCAACTTAGGGGTGCATGTGTGTTCTCCAAGATCGATCTTCGCTCAGGGTATCATCAGTTGAAGATTCGAGTTTCGGACATTCCTAAAACCGCCTTCATCACCCGTTATGGATTATATGAGTACACGGTTATGTCTTTCGGATTGACCAATGCCCCTGCCTACTTCATGTACCTAATGAACAAAGTGTTCATAGAGTTTTTGGATAAGTTTGTAGTAGTTTTTATTGACGACGTCCTAGTTTTCTCAAGGGATAAAAAGGAGCATGAAGAACATCTAGGATTGGTCCTACAGAAGCTTAGGGATAATCAGTTGTATGCTAAGTTGAGTAAATGTGAGTTCTGGCTAGATCAAGTCTCTTTTCTCGGTCATATCATCTCCGCCGGAGGAATAGCAGTCGACCCAAGAAAGGTAGAAGATGTCTTGAATTGGACATCTCCCCAGAATGTCTCCGAGATCCGTAGCTTTCTATGATTGGCAGGATATTACCGCCGATTCATAGAAGGATTTTCCAAGATTGCGAAGCCCATCACCAAATTACTTGAGAAAGGACAAACGTTTAAACAGACTCCTGCTTGTGAGGCAAGTTTTGAAGAGTTAAAAGAAAGACTTACATCCGCGCCAGTCCTGGTCATGCCAGATACGCAGAAACCGTTCTCCATTTATTGTGATGCCTCCCGTCAGGGATTAGGATGTGTGCTAATGCAGGAAGGCCATGTTGTGGACTATGCATCAAGACAACTAGGGAAGCATGAGGAGAACTACCCTACACATGACTTGGAGGTAGCCGCTGTAGTCCACGCACTCAAGATATGGAGGCACTATTTAATTGGAAAGAGGTGCGAGATATATTCGGATCATAAGAGCTTGAAGTATATTTTTACTCAGCCTGATCTCAACCTCAGACAGCGTAGATGGTTGGAGCTTATCAAGGATTATGATTTACGAATTAACTATCATCCCGGAAAGGCAAACGTAGTCGCTGATGCTTTGAGTAGAAAGACTTATCTTCGATTAATGTCCTTACAAGATAGACACCCCGAGCTAAGCAAAGATTTTGAGAGACTTAATCTCGGGTTGGTAAACAGCAAAGAAGCTGTGGTGATGGAAGTTGATTCGACCTTGGGACAAGAAATTCATAAAGGGCAACTTGAGGACGAGAAGGTTAAGGAAATTAGGCAGCGTATTAAAGAGGGTAAAACCCTAGGTTTTACCGAGGATGAGAACGGGACAGTATGGTTTGGGAAACGAATCTGTGTTCCGGATATTAAGCCTATCAAAGAAACTATACTTCGAGAAGCCCACGAGTCTGCATATTCAATTCACCCCGAGAGCACCAAGATGTATCAAGATCTGAAGGATCGATATTGGTGGTATGGAATGAAGAGAGAACTTGCAGAATATGTAGCGAGATGTGATATATGCCAAAGGTTCAAAGCTGAACATCAGAGACCTGCAGGTTTGCTTCAACCTTTGAAAGTACCAGAGTGGAAATGGGAAGAAATCAGTATGGATTTTATTGTTGGGTTGCCCTGAACTCAAAATGGATATGATTCTATTTGGGTGATAGTGGATCGCTTGACAAAGGTTGCTCATTTCATCCCAGTCAAGACCACCTACACAGGACTTAGACTTGCTGAGCTATATATTGCTAGAATTGTATGTCTGCATGGGGTACCCCAAGAGGATAGTGTCTGATAGAGGAAGCCAGTTCACCTCTAGGTTTTGATAAAAACTTCATGAGTCACTGGACACCTGGTTAAACTTCAGTTAAGCATATCACCCGCAGACAGATGGTCAAACCGAGAGAGTAAATCAAATTTTAGAAGATATGTTGAGGGCTTGTGCCTTGAGAAATAAGACTAGTTGGAATAAAAATCTTCCCTATGCGGAGTTCTCCTACAACAATAGCTTTCAGGCTAGTTTGAAGATCTCACCGTTTGAAGCCTTGTATGGAAGAAAATGCAGGACGTCGCTGTACTGGAATGAAACCGGGGAAAATCAAGTGTTTGGCCTAGAAATTCTTAGAGAGGCAGAAAGACAAGTACAACAGATTGGGAAAAATTTGAGAACAGCTCAATCACGGCATAAGAGTTATGCAGATCACCGACGTCGTGAATTGTCCTTCGAAGCAGGTGACTTTGTGTATTTACGAGTGTCGCCATTAAGGGGGTTTTGCAGATTTAAGGTAAAAGGAAAACTTGCACCCAGGTTTATAGGACCTTTTAAAGTGTTGGAAAAGCGAGGAGAGGTGGCATATCAGTTGGAACTACCGCCTCAATTGGCAGATGTTCATGACGTTTTTCACGTATCACAGTTGAAGAAATGTTTACGAGTTCCCGAAGAGTAGATGCCCCTAGAGGAGGTAGAAGTTGGAGAGGATCTCACCTACATGGAGGGACCCGTCAGAATTCTAGAGACATCAGAGAGAGTTACCAGGAACAGAAAGGTCCGCATGTGCAAGGTACAGTGGAGACACCATTCCGAAGAGGAAGCAACGTGGGAAAGAGAATTAGATCTGAAGACAGAATTTCCGCATCTTTTCCCCAATCCTTCTGAATCTCGAGGGCGAGATTCCTTCTAAGGGGGTAGGTTTGTAACACCCTAGTTATTTCAACGTTTTGGAAATAGTAATAAATATCCTTTTCCTTAGAATAGGGTGTTTTACTTTGCCTTAAGATTTTACGAGAAAGAAATTATTTTCTAAAAGTTAGAATTTTGAATCTAGGCTTTATTATAGTTTGTCGCATTCATGTTGAGTTTAGCTGCATTAGAGATTTTATTGTGTGGAAAATATACTTTTGAAAAACCCCGAGCGCGTTGCTCGAAATTAAAAAAAGAAAATAAAAAGAAGAAACAAAAAAAAGGATTTGGAAAGATTCTATTAAAGGAAAATCTTTTTTTTCCTGTCTGGGCCGAAACCTTTCTTCCCAGCCTTTTCTTTCTCCCCGCCCGGGCCATCCTGCTTCGTCCTCCCGCCTCCCGCCTGGGCCGGCCGAAGGCCACGGCCCAGCAACGCCGGACCGCTCCTCCCAGTGGCGCCCAGCCGAATTCCGTTTCTTCCCGCAGACGTTGCCAAGTGGGCCCTGCGCTTTCTTCCTTCTCCCGCCCGCGCTGGACTCTGCCCGAGTCCGGATCGAAGCCGACGCCGTTCGCCGATCTCCCGTGTCCGTATCCCAACCAAAGCGAGCCAAATCCGATCCGCACGATCCTATCCCCTTCTCCCGTCTATATAAAGCCCGGACCCCCTCGGTTTATTCCCATACAAAACGTGCGTCACTTCTAGCCCTCCGCCGCCGCCATAGCCGAGCCACCCCAAGCTTCGCCGCCGCCGTTCCGACGCCTATTTGCCATAGGTGAGCCACGCATGAGCATCTTCATCGACTACCGCGTCCGCTGTGGTCTTCATCGTCGACTTTTGGCCGCCAGAGCTCTCTCCCCAACGTCGCCCGAGTCTCGCCGTCGTCGGTACGTGTCTAAAACGGAATCCCCGTGCTCCCTTCTATCTCTGCCACCGCTCGCCGTTGCCCCCCGTAGCCGGCGACGCGGTCCGCTGCTCCTCTGGTGAGAACGCCGTCGTGCTGTGCCTACCACCGCCGCCTCTCTTCTCTGAGTCGGTCGGTCAAAGCTACTTCCAGCCTCAGCCACCCGATCCAAAATAGATGGCCTAGATTAAATCCAGAATAACTCTTCACCGAGCCAACCCCGAGGCGACACGTGGCATGTGTAAACCCAGTCATCAAAGTTGGCCACGTCATCGCTTGCATAAGCGAGCCACCTCATCCATTTAGCCGACGTGGCAGTGACACGTCAGCGCACTTTTTCCAGTCATATTTTCCTATTTGATTTAATTCAGGAGTAATGATAGTTTTGCAAATAAGCCCCTGGACTTTCCTATATTTAAATAAAAGCCCTTGTAATTATGCAAATTAGTCCCTGGACTTTTTCTTAATTACAAATAGGTCCCTCAATTTTTGCGAAAAGGCCCCTAACCTCTCTGTTTTATTTAAACTAAGCCCTTTTTATTTTCAGATGTAACCCTAATCATATTTATAGCATAACTTTCTCGTTTTAGCTCCGATTTAGATGATTTTCGCGCTCACGTGTTCGTAGCGACGTGTTATCTTGTAGTACCTTTTTCATAGATGTTAGCTATTGTGTGGTGTACTGTTCTTAGTTGGTTTTGTTGTTTGTTTTTCCGGTGCGTGTCGAAAGCAGACGAAGAGCAGTTCGAGAACCTTCAGGACCAAGTTTTTGAAGAGTCTGAGCAGCAAGTTGGGAGAGGCAAGTGTCCTTGAACATTTTGATCCCAGTTTGTTTAAAATGTGTTCTTTTCAAACATGCATGCTGTTAATCCTGAATCCTATGTATTTATAGTACCCTGTTCCATATAATTCCTTGTCACCATGTTGATAGTAGAGGATATGATAGGTAGTCATGCTTAGCTTCGCACAAGGGGATTGAAGGGTTACGGGTTAAACATGATTAACTAATTAATGCAATTATGAGTTGGGAATATTAATGATGGCAATAGCAACATGGAACCTTAGGCCTTGAGCAAAGTTGGGTCAGTGATGATGAAGTTATGATGTTGGTTTAGTCTTTGCTCAAGTAACCTAAGTAAGGACCGGTTCGTGGAGCAACAACCCAAGAAATATCGTACCAACCACGAGACCTGGTATGGGACAGGCCTAGCCTATTAATTAGTGGATTCCAGTTTTTGTGCGTGCCAAACGGAAGAGTGATTGTGTGGGGATGGCAAAGGCCAGAACCATTTGGTTAGTGGTATGAGATGTGTAGTGGAAAGGAAGGGTGAAAACTTCCTGGAGCTACAAGGCACAAAAAGGGGCTTTTGGGTGGTGTGAATGCCACTTTGACGGTCGTGAAACCTAGCGGGCATGCACATACTGTATGAAACTTTGTAACGGCTTTGAACTGACTTTCCGGGCGACACACCACTGGCGTGTGTTAAGTGTCTAGCTAACACGGCAACATGGAAATCACGACTCGTGGGAAAAGCTGGACAACCTCTGCAGAGTGTAAAACCTGATATATCAGCTGTGCTCACGGTTAAGAGAGACTTGGATCCTCACATGATTAGCCAAGAGCGTTTGGGTCGTTTTGTTCTGTTGGGAGCCCGATGTGGGAATTTAGGTGGAGGGAAAAACTGTGGAGATGGTTCTAGGAGTTGGAGACCTAATGATGATGCACCTAGATAAGTAGGTTGCTTTCATAAAACTTCGTTAGTACAGTTGGCTTTTATGCAAAACTATAACTATTATGGCATGTTCCTTGTTTAAGCTTGCATAGCATTTTATCTTCCCACACTTGCGGAGTACTAGTTGTACTCACACTTGTTGTTTTTACCCCAAATGCCGTTCAAGCGCTGCTCAGACATTGAAGGAAATCCAGATTTCTTCGATGATGAAGAGGAAGACTGCTAGGCTGGCATTTCCCCCGGTCAAATGCCTGTGGAAGTTGGAGTTTCGCGGAGTATCGCTGTGTGCTTTTTGTTTAAGACTTTTTGGTCTCATTATTTATTCTAGTTAAAACGTTGTAATAATGACACTGTGTGTGATACACTGATGAAGTCGCTGCATGTATGAAACTTGATCCTGGCATACATGTGGTTTACATCTGGTTTTGCCCCTTTCTAAAACCGGGTGTGACAAAGAGATCAGAGATAATCTGGAAACAACGCAATCAGGGCAGAAGAGTTATGCAGATCATCGACGCCGGGAACTGACTTTTGAAGTAGGAGATTTCATGTATCTCAAAGTATCACCGATCAGAGGTCTATGTAGATTCAAGGTTAAAGGCAAGCTTTCACCTCGGTTTATTGGTCCGTACAAGATATTGGGTAGACGAGGAGAAGTAGCTTACCACCTTGAGTTACCACCTCAACTCTCGGGAGTACACGATGTTTTCCATGTGTCACAGTTAAAGAAGTGCTTAAGAGTTTTCGAAGAATAGTTGCCAAGAGAAGAACTAGATGTGTGAGAGGATCTCTCATATTCTGAATATCCGGTCAAGATTCTCGATACGTCAGAACGGGTCACCAGAAACTGGCGAGTTTGTATGTGCAAGGTGCAGTGGAAGCATCACTCAGAAGAAGAAGCAACCTGGGAAAGAGAAGATGATCTGAAGACCGAGTTTCCCCATCTCTTCTCCGATCCTTCCGAATCTCGAGGACGAGATTCAGCCTAAGGGGGGTAGGTTTGTAACACCCTAAATCTCAATTTTTGCAATAATTTAAAATTTTGCTACAATTAAATAGGAGTTGTATTTTATTCAATTTAGATGGAAAAGTAATTTCTAAATTTAATTGGCCATAGGTTACAATTGTGCTTGTTGCATTCATGCCATCGTAGTTGCAATAGATTTTTATGCGTGGAAAAAGTTTGCAAAAATTCGCAAGAAGTCGCTCGTTTAAACCCCTTTTGAATTTGAAGCAAAATATAAAAAAATAAAAGCATTTCAAAATTGGTAAAAGTTTCTCGGGCCGAATTCTTTCTCCCCCGGCCCACTTCCTCCCTCCCCCTCTCTTTTTCTCCCTCCGCGTGGGCCGCCTCCCCCTCCACCCAAGCGCTGGTGCGTTAGGCTGAGCCGGCCTCCTAGCGCCAAAGCCGGCCTATCCCCGCCTCCCCTCGCCGATAGGTGGGCTCGCCAGCCGAGCCAGCTTTCCCTGCCCGAGACGCTCCCCCTCCCCACCCTGATCTCTCTGCATGCTGTCCCGATCCAAGCCGCTAGCTGAGCCGCCCGCCCGACCGGCTCCCCTTCCCTAACCCCCCGCTGCCGGTCCCGATCGCCCTTAATCCACCAGCCGTTTCAAAATTGGACCCTCCCCGTGCATTAATTCTCCAATCAAAGTGCATGGCCACGATTCCCTCCCTTCTCTCCCCATTCTCAGCTGTTTCCCCCTTGATTTGCCCTTTTATCGTTTGGAAACCGAAGCTTTATTGCCAATTAGGGCCGCTGGCCATTACCTTCGAATCCAACCGCCCCTCTCCCTCTCTCGGGTACATAAGTGTCCCATCACCACCCTTGCAAGGTTCCCCACCCATTTCACTATTTTCCCTTTTTTGCGCATGGTTTTGCCCCAACGCCATCACTGCCATTGTTACCGGTGAGAGCTCCGCCACTGCCCTTAATTCGGTCGTGTCGAACCTTAATTGACTTCAGTTTTGGCCTCTTCAGTGTCGCAGGACCCTAAGGCGGCAATCCCCGTGCTCATCGTCGTCGTTTAGACGCCGGAGTGCCGTCCCCAACACTTCTCCAACTACCGCCGCCTTCCTCTCCTTTGCCAGCTGCCTCCGGAACCCCTCCGCTGCTGCCGAGCCACTGTCAGAACCCCCCTTCCCCTCCTCTCTCTTTTCCGCCAAGCCCCGTCGAGTTTCGTGACCGGTGGCGCGTTTTCGCGCCACGCCAGCGAGGCTCCGGCCGCCGCTCCTATTTAATTCTAGCCGCCCGATCCAAACTGACGGCTTGGATTACACCGAGCTTACCCCTTTGAGCCCCAATCCACCGTGGACCGTTGACCGGCCATAAGGTCGTGGTCCACGGGTCCCGTGAACCTTTTCCATAGTTTTTCCTTTTGAGAAATAATACAGCAAATTCTTTATTGCGTCATAATCGAATTTTCAGTATAAAATTAATTCGGGTTTTCTCTAAAAATCAACTAAAACTTGCAGTTTAGCCCCTGGAACTTCAAAAGCTTAATACTTTTTGCTCATAGCTCCGATTTAGGCGATTTTTGCATGTAGTTGTTCGTAGCGACATGTAGAATCTTTCTATAGGCTTCTTATCTAGATTTATCACTGATTGATGTACTGTCCTTAGAGTTTTATTTTGTGTGCTTTTTTCGGTTTGTCGAATTAGGAGCTGAGCAGTCCGGTAATCTCCAAGACCAAGTTTTCGAGAAATTTGAGCAACACTCCGTCAAAGGCAAGTGTACTTGAACATCTTGCTCCTAATTTTAGGATTCATGTGTAATTTTTATCCTTCAATATGCATGCTTGTCTAAACATGAAATCTCATGTTAGGGTTACTAGTTTTTGTATGAATATTCTTTGTCGCCATTGGAGTACCATGGGCTAAAATGGGTAGTCAAGCTAGTGCAGTCAAGGTTGGGAGAAATGTTAATATTGACTAATAAACTATGCAACAAAATTTGGGAATGGTAACTTGTGTAGCAACATGGTATAGGGATCCTAACAGGATGGTTGGTTTGAGGTGGTGCTTTATGGCAGGCTTGTGTTTGTTCCTGTGTGGGGACCTAAGGATCGGTTCTTGAAGCCTGTAACCAAGTGAATCCGCACAACCATGAGGCCTATATGAGTATGGCCTGGCCACTAATTAGTTACCCTCCAATTCTGTGGGCATCATTGGATGAGTAGTGGCACAAGAGAGGGCTTCTGCAATGACTTAGTTGTCTATTAGTGGTGAAACCTCAGTGGGTGACTACAAGTCGGTGGGAGCTTTGTAAAAGCCTTGTAGTGAGACTCCGACTCCACACCCCGGAAGTATGGAGCAACACGGGAATCACAACTCGTGAGGAAAGCTATGCAAACTCTACAGAGTATCTATCTGGTCGATCAGCCATGCTCACGTACAAGAGCGAGCTTGGACTTCTTCAGGATTAGTTGGGATCTGGGTTTGGTATGGTTGGTCGGGTAGCTGGGTAATGGAATTACCTGGTGAGTCTTGGTAGTCGGATGGAATTCGACGAGTCAATCCTTTTGATATAGCAGTGTCCTCATACTTGGTAAATAGGATGCCTGATGTTGGAATCTTAGGATATGTTGCTTAGTGTAGTTATCCATGTTTAGCCGTTCCTTGACTTAAACCCCATAACATGTTTCACCTCCACTTGCGGAGTACATTTTTGTACTCACACCCGTTGTCCCCTTCCTTGCATTCTACCATTGTTCAAAAGCCATCCATGAAGCTGCAACCTTCAACGAGGACGACTTCGACTCGGAGTTGCTATTCTAGGCTGGTGTGCCCCCGATTGATGGCTGTGGAAGATGGAAGCCCCGCTGGCACTGAAGATACCATTGTTCAAAAGCCGTCCATGAAGCTGCAACCTTCAACGAGGATGACATCGACCCGAAGCTGTTGTTCTAGGCTGGTGTGTCCCCGGTTGACGCCTGTGGAAGATGGAAGCCCCGTTGGCACTGAAGACCTCTTTCTAAGTTCCGTTGTATTTTCTTTTAGACCCTCGGGTCCTTTTGTTATAAGTTAATTAACGTTGTAATAATGGCACTATGATGATACACTAATGATGTAAGCACATGTATGAAACTTGATCTTGGCTGTGTCTGGTTTTGTTCGGTTAAAACTGGGTGTTACAATTTCATGATAACATGACATTGGTTACGTGTCAAATTATGTAGGAATTTGATGCTTATTTTTTCGACGATGGAGCACTCCCGGAGATTCGACGACGAATCGCCGAGTTCATGGTGTTTGAAGTTATCAGCCTACACAGCAAGTTCCACTATAGAATCTCTAGGTTGTGAGGTCTTTTGTAATATGAGTTGATCAGAACTTTGTAACATTTGGGATTCTGTAATGAATTGATTAGAGCTTTGTATCCTTTGCGATTCTGTGATGACGCGAGTTCTTATATAAGTGTGTTTGTATATCAGATGTTCTGATCAGTCAAACAGTCCGAAGTTTGGGAACTCTAGGTTCTTTGTTCACTAAATTTATTTTGAATCAAAACTTCTGATATTTGGATCAGAAGTTCCGATTTGGGTTTCTACCAACTTAGAGTTTTTGAGTTTGATTTAAAATTTCCTATATCGGATGTTTTGATATTTGGATCAGAAGTTCCGTAGGGGTCGGAACCTCCAATTTCCATGAACATAGAACTCTCGGTTTTAATTTAATTTATGGATTGGAAGTTCCGATCCATATACGTCGAAAGTTCCGATGTGTTAATTCTACTGGTTCTGGGTTGGGAAGTGAAGTCCAAAGCTATTATTTTACATACATCAGATGTTCTGATCATGGGGATCAAAAGTTCCAATGTAGACTAAAAAGGTATCCAATAGCTAATTTTTGAATGGGTATATTTATACACTTCTTCCCATCTCCAATTCCAACCCTTGCTCATTTTGAATCTCACCACACACCTGAAGCAAAAGCCCCTCTCCTCTCCCTAGGAATTGATTCATCTTTAGAGAGAGATTTGAAAAAAGGGATTAAGTGCTAGAAACAAAAGAATTCATCTTTGAGCACTAGAGTTCATCTCCGAGCTTTCTTCTCTTGCATTTGTTTCTTTGGAGATTAAGGACTCCTAGATGGCTAGGAGTTGCTCATGAGCCACAAACTCATTTGTGGTGCATCGTGAAAAGGATTGTGAAGGCTAGATTTCATCTCCGCAAGAGAAGAAATACGACAAGAAAGTCAATAAATGTTTTGTGCAACCTCGGGAGGAAAAAGGTTTAAAAAAAACCTGGCTCAAGTGTGATCGAGCCCCTCAATGAAGACGTAAGATCCCCTCAAGGATCCGAACTTCGGGAACAACATTGTCTTGTCTCCGCCTTTGGTTTTTGCTTATTTCCTCTAACTTTATTGCAAGTCCTTCTAGTTGTGTTTGTTTCATATAGGATTGCATCTTATAGCTTGCCTTCGAGTGGCTTTAATTTCGTAATTAATTTCATTAAGATGAAGTTGTAGCTTGTTTTGAGAAAAATTAGAAAAGGTCTATTCACCCTCCCTCTAGGCTGTCATCTCAATCCTTCAGGTTATTTGTCTGTTTGAAATAATTTAGGGCGTTTTGACGTCTGGCTTATGGGAAATGGATTGTTTTTGTAAAGAAAATGGATATCATTGCACAAAAAAGAGCTCAGTTTTCAAATCCATTTGAACCTTAGCATTGTTTATAATTAATGGATTAAAATGAGATCCAATATGAATATATTTTAATATTTCTTGTTTTTCTTAAAAATCAATATTTTGAATGTAGTGTTTTAACATATTTAAGATAAAATGTAGTAGTAGTGTTTCAAAATTGTTGAAACAAAATTTGAAAAATATTGAACTAGGTTTTGAAAAATAATGGATTAATGTTTTCAAAAAAAATCAAAATTTTGATTGTATTATTCAATACTTTTAATGTACTAGTTCAATATTTTGGATATGCTGTTTCAACATTTTCACATAAAATATTTTCCAAAATATTGAACTAGATTTTTTTTAAAAAAGTTGAATCTAGTGTTTCAAAATGGTGAATGCATATAACAGGAACAAAATCATAATTATATATGAAAATAAATTGATTAGGACTTAAAAAAGAAAGCAAAAAGGAAAAAGAAGAAAAAACACACCCATGGGCTGCGTCCGCTTAGGATGCGTTGTGGTGGACCACTTTGTCGTCTTAGTTGGTGGGCTGCGATTCCAAAGAAAAATTGGCCGTGAGGGTTGTACCACCTTCGCGGTTTGGTGGGCTGGTTTGGCTGTCCTTCACGGGCTAATGGGTCGCGCTACTCGTAACTTTCTAACTTCCTTTCAGTTGTCCTCTCTATAGGAAACCGTTCCGTGTTGATCACGGTGTTGTACTTTGACAGACAAGTCTATTCACGGATTTCACTTGAGCGAAGTTAATGAAACTTGCATATTGGAGCAAGTGTATCAGTTCTCATTATTCATCAGAACAATCAGGTCGCTAACAGCATACGTAGCGTTTCAGTTCATGGTTAGCAGCATTTTTATCCTTGTATCTAGAAATAAAGAGATGACTACGGAACAAGCAAGGCTTGCAGACTGCTGAAGATAGTACCTGAAAATTACACCGGCACATGACCTTTCCCTCAAAAAATTATATACTGCAAGAGACGATTCAACGAAAAAAAATATGCGCGTACGGTTTCTTATTTCTCTTTGACGAAATATTTACAGAATCAGAATCATGTTCGATCGGGATGACATGCGAGGCTGTTGACCACGTCGTAGGTGAATTGCCATCTCCGGAAAAAGTATGTTTATATGCATAGTATATGTCTCCTCTGAGCTTCAGCTAACTACAGCGAGACATATGACGAGGGGCAGAGCCTTTACAGATGCAGCATATACACCACACATCATTATACTCTACCTAGTGAAAAGAAAAGGAAAAAAAAAAAGATGGTACTCCATGTCTTATGAAGCGAGACAGAAAACCGTCGATCGGCAGCTTCTCATCTCCAGGGCGCAGCGACGGGAGCAAATCGGACTCTGCAGATCGATCAGTACTACATCTTCTGGAGCCATCACGCTCGCGATGTTGCAAGCAACCGCGCGCAGCTCCTTGTCCCGCGATGAAAAAGTCACGCGATTATCTCATCTGGCAGCGCCACGAACCGCGTTCGCTTCTGAAACACCACACATAGATCAGATTAGCCGTCAGCAAAAACGACGGATAATGCGTTTCAAACCGTTTGTTAATCTGAACACTCATTAAGGGAAAATGATTGGTCCAAAACTAAGCAGGGAAAATAAAAGCAAAGTAAGAGAGCTATTTTTCAGCGTATGAAAACGGCATTTGCTTCCGGCAAAAGATTTCAACTGTCCAATTGAAATCGAAGCGTCCAGTTGTCGTCGTCTTCTTCTGCTTCCGCCCTTTTTTCGCTCGCCCTCACCTACCGCCCTCCTCCACTGTCTCCGGCAACGGGATGCCCCCTGATCCACGGCCTCCGGCCCCGCCACGCTAACCTCTCCGTTTTTTAGCTCTCCCATCCTGACACCAGCCCACCAGCTGTCTATCCTCTCGCTCGTGACCGGCAGTGTCCCCTTTACCTTGCCGCTATGCTTCCTCGCTCGCCTCCTCCGCCTAGCCTACCTATCTCCCTGGAGCCTCTTCTAAATCCGGCAGCCATAGAAGACTCCCTAAATCCTGAAACCCCTAATCTTAACCCTGCAGACGACAGCCGTTGTTCATTGCCTGAAATCAAGCTTGTTTTCAGGTATTTGAAGAGTCGGAGGATTAGCATAGTAAACGTATGACAGAAGCCAGTAATATCGCGCTTTCGAAATCACGAAGGAATACACGTTTTTATTGCAAATGTCTTTTTAACTTGAGATGGAAAAAGGATGTGCAAAGACAGAAAAGGATTGGTGACATTGATAAGGTTAATTGCAATGAATGAGATAGTATCATACAACGGTAGCCTGCTGCTTACTAAGCTAGTTTAATGGCTGGGGCTAAATTTGATTTCTAGCTGCCAAGAACAAATCAAAGCAAAGTGAATCAGCATCAGTGACGACGACTGAAAATAATGGCCGAAATGCAATGATACATATAAAAGTGAGCAACTTGCCATGCTGTGATCCGTAAAACTTTCTCAATTCAGGTTTAATTGAAGGCTGTGACTCTGGCGGGTTTGTGATGCTGCCACAGTAGAATTGACGAACACCTCTCTTTCTTCTTTTGAATGGATTTTAATAATATTCTTTTGGTTACGCAATATGCATTGACTTCCTACCAATCTTACTGTGAGGGAAACTATTATTATTAATTTTCTGCAGAGTAGAACAGAGTGATCCTAATTGATATGACAGCCACCTGATACTTACATTAAGTAGGACTTTTAACGTCTGAAACACAGCACTTCTATGCAAGAAAAGAAAAGGCAAAGCGAAATGACTGCAGAAAAGGAGAACGTAGAGAGATAAGTATGGTTACTCGCCAATCAAACCCGCATTGTCTCTGTGAGGCGACTTGGGGGGGGGGGGGGGGGGCGATGTCACCGCTGTGCCCTAACCGCCGCCGCCAATTGACGGCGTCTGCGCGGCCTCGTTTCTCCCCTCTCTCCCTCCCTCCCTCTCCCCTCCTTCTGTTCTCGATCCTGGTGGTTGTGACAGTGGCTAGTATTTCTCTTGCTCGGCGTACTTTTTGTGATGAGGCGTCTAGATCTGCGCATCTCTATTGATTCCTCATGTTGGCGCATGTGGATGGTGGTCAGATCTGTGATGGATGTCGGGTTCTTCATGGCCGCCGGGATCCAGGCGGGTTGCGTGTGAGCGGCCAGTCCTGCTCGGTAGTCGGCGGGTGCCGCATGAGCCTGGTCGGCTCGAGCCCTCGCTGGCACACACGTGTGGCTGGTCCTGCTCGTCACCTGACCAGTGTCGATTGGGAGCCCTCGGATGGGCCCTCACCGGCGCGCGCGAGAGGCCAGCTTGGTCGGTTCTTTGATGTGGTCCAAGGCAATGGGACGTGGCAGTCGGATCCACTCCTTCATCGGCTCGAGGTGGCGGCCCGACGGCGTGGCGGCCGGTACCGAGGCGCCGACAGCGTGGCATGGCGGCCCAGAGGCACAGGGATGGGATCCAAGTGCTCGACGGGCATGGCGTGCCGGGCGGCGCGGTGCGGCTGGATTCGCTCCCCCGACGGCGTGGTGGGCGGCCGGATTCGCTCCCCCGACGGCGTGGTGGGTGGCCGAGGATGGTTCTGTTGTGGCTGCCGACTCTCTCCACCCTTGTCTGACCTCCTAGCCCCCCATCGTTGTCTGTGCTTCTCTCCTTGCCGGATCTGTCTACTGTCTTCTAGATCTAGCTCGTGGGGAGCTCGACGACATGGTGGTGATTTGGGGTGGCACACGTGTGGAGGGGGTGGCTGCTTTTGTTGATCTACCACGGGGATCAGCCTATAGTTTGTCAGTTTGGGTGCACGAGCCACAGGCGAAAGCCCTGCTTGGTTTCTTGCCAATGTCGACAATGGTGACGCCTAAGGCGTCACTCCTCTTCTTGAAGGCATTGTCGTGTTACTTCCCACCTCTAGGTTGGGGACTCTCTAGGTGTACGGATAGGCGATGGTAGCGTCTGCAGATGTCGTTTCCCTCCTTGGAGGCATCACAATGGAGGTCCCTTCCTGGGTTCGTGTGGCTGCAGGCTTGGGCGTGGGCGTGGTTCTTTCAGTGGCGGCTTCAACCACTCAGAACCTTTGATTCATTGGACATTATTTTTCCAGTGTTGCTCTCTGCGTGGGGCTAACCATGCAGTGGGGAAGTTAGAGTTGGACATTGATGACACAGTACACAGCTTTCCCACACGATGAAGTCGGTGAATAGAGGCAGTAGTTGCGGATTGTCGTAGGAAGTCGGAGCTACAATTATACTTGGCAACGATAACCTACGGTGAATTGTGCCATTTTGTAGTATCCAAGTGGTTGTTAGTGTGCACTGTACAGTTGTTTGGTTTTTAGATTTGGTTTCTCTCGTAAACTAAATCAACTCTCTTTTTCTATTATAAAATCGGCAGAGCTCGTACCATTGTTTCCAAGAAAAAAAATTGACTACAGAAAAAACCGTTTGAAGTACACAGATCTACAGGACAACAATACCATTTTGAGCAAGAGTTTTAGTTGGAACCAGGATCATACTTTTGTGAAATATCTGCTGACAACATTGAGAATTCAGATATACTTGTTTTGAAACTTCAGCAAGAGAAAATATTTTCCGCTGAAAATCCACGACAACGACCCTGAACCCGCAAAAGAGAGAACTGAGAATTTGATAGCAGAAATCTTCAGGTACGACTGTGACAAGCAACTGTATTTTTGTATCATCATTCAACCAGTCAAATCTTGAAAAATTCTTGTACCCGTCCCCGGCCGCCGCCACAATAATAACCAACAAAACCGGTGCTAGATCCGACGGCAATTAGAATCACTGACGTTCCAGGAACGGTATCAAACTGTCTTCAGACGTTGCTCAAGTGCTCAACGCGGCTCTCGCCTTTTTACTTCACGCGACGATGGATCGCAACATGGTGGTCTCACCTTTTTCACTTTTTTCCCGTGAGGTGACCACCTCCCCTCGACCCTTCGTGGGATATTCTTAGATACAGCTCGTATTGCTCAGAACACAACGAAAAAGTCGAAAAGCTAACCCCATCGCAATAACCCTTTCTGAATTCTAACAATATTCTATTGTTATCTACCAGCACAGCAAATTGAATTGAGTTAATCGATCTGGATAAGGATTAGTTATAACCTCATTGTTTAAACTCTGAAGTCTGAACCGAGCGCGGCAAAGAGGTGATGGGGTCGCATTTGAATTTGAAAAAAATATAGAATTATATGGTATCAGTACTATATATATTAAAACTCCAAGAATTAAAGCGAATGTAGGGATCAAGTCACTGTAGCTACTGTTTATACGGGTTCATATATGTATACATATATATATGAATATAGATACGTATACATATGTGTGTATATACACATATATGTATCCATATTACATGTATAATATAATTTTTTAGAAAATTCCAGAAAAATAACGAAAGGTATAATATTTATATTGATAAATCGGCTGAAATAACCTAAATTGCACAGAAAAATATCTAAAACTCAAAAAAAAAATTGTTATGTTTGTATTACTGTGGTCTACATATTAAAATTATGTACATGCATAATAATAATATATTTTCTTCATAATTAAATGAATGTGTTAAATATTAATAGATTTATAAATAAATATTGAGATACCAAAATTGGTGAACCTAATTTTTTTTATCTTCTTTTATCATGTTATGTGAAAAAAATAGACACGATATAGACACGTCAATCCACCAAGTTTAGATTTCTTGTGTAAGCATGATCTGGAACCTTTGTCATCCAGTAGTAGGCCCGAGTAGTGACATGGAATGGGCCCTGCTTAATATGTATTGGACACACTCCTGAAAACATTCAGCTCCAGATCGATGCCCGAGAGGACACGTAAGGAATCCCAATGGCTTAGGATAAGCTGGCAGTGTTTTGAGATCTCATCCGGTTTCATCTCTGTTATCCACAATTCCTAGTTGGAGAATTTAGACGCCATATAATACTTTACATAGGGTACCATTTAACTGTTGCTGAGTAATCCCGTGTTCTGTGTTCATGTATTCGTGCTTCATGACTACTATCCACATTAATTTTTAACCAGTGCATTTTTCAATATAACTTGAGCCTTTATCTCATTTTACATTTGTAAAGATTTACAAAATTAATAAGATCACGAAAGAGTTTTTTTATAACAATAGTACTTTTGCCATTTTAGTGCAGTTCGCCAATCTGTATATTCTCCAAGATATTGCTGGTCAAACAAAACTTTACCACGTGCTTCTAACGAGGAAATTACATGCGAAAAATCAGTTGGTTTACTTTACATTTTGTATAGACAATTAATTCAGATATTTGCAAAAGGTGTTGTCGGTCAAAATTAACAAGATTTTACTGCAAGCTTCAAACAACAAGGACGCATGGCGAGAACAGAGTAGCATGAAAGATAGCAATCGTTCGGCAAAAAGATCTGGGAAAGAAGGCGCGCATTACCTCTTTCCGGCTGGCCTTGACGTCCGGCGACGCGTACTCCGGCGTGCGGGGCAGCGTGGGCCACCTGTCTGGCGTCCTTGGCGCCGTCCCAGAGCCTGCCGGCATCATGAACCCGGTCCCCCAGTCGGGCGTCGCCGCGAACCGCGGGCTCCGCTCTGGCGTCTGCGGGAACCCACCGACGCCCCAGTCCGGCGTGGGCACGAACCGCGGGCTCCGCTCCGGCGTCCGCAGTATCCCCCTATCCGACGTGGCCGCGCCGCTGCCGGCGTTGGCGGCGCAGAGCTGCATGATCCTGGCGGCTGCTTCGGCGCCGTCCCGGCTCTCTGCCATGAGCATCTCGACCTGCGCCTTGGGCAGGCGCATCCTGAGCCGGACCGGCCCGCCCTCGGAGGCGGTGGAGAGCGGGGAGGCCGGCGCCGTGGCGGTGGCGGAGGCCGGGAGGGAGAGGTCGGAGGTGGACCGGCGGGTGAGCATGAGCGACTCGAGCCGCTCGCGCGCGCCGACGTGGAGTGCGCCAGACCACGCGCGGCGCGGCGGCGCGGCGGGGCGGGGCAGCGCCACTAGGAAGTAGAGCCGCCCAGGCCGGAGCGGCGCGTCGTGCGCGAGCGGGCGGGCGCGGACGCCGAGCAGCTTGACCTCCTCGGACTCGAGGAGCTGGAACCCCGGGTGGTCGCACAGCACCGTGCCCGCGAAAGCTGGCGGCTTCACCCGGAACGCCGTGCCGTCCAGCTTCATCACCTTGGCGCCCTTGCGGCGGCCGCCGATGCTGTTGCCCATTACCGCGCGCGGCTGCCTCTCCCTACCTCCCTCTCCTATTCCCTCCGGGTGGGTGGCGGCTGTGTTTCTCTTGCTCTGGCCGCCTCCTCTCCTTTTTCTCCCGCAGCTCGCTCGGTGGTGCTTGGTTGAGTTTGGCTCGCTGTGTGTGCTGTTTCTGCGTAGCCGTGTAGGGTGTGAGAATTTAAAAGGGGGATGGGAAAAGGAAAGGGAGGGACCGAGGGAGGGTTGGGGAGTCAAAGGTGACGGTGAGTATTCGGCTAAGGACAAGGAGGGAGGTTTTTCTTTTTATTTTGTGTTAGTAAATGCTCCACTTTAGTAGGGTACTCCTAGTTGATTTTCTTTTACTTGCAAGAGGACGAAGAAGTGTTTAAGTCTTAGGCTGTTTGCCAGTGTACTTATAAGAGATGTGAGGGGAAGTAAATTTTATATAATTTTGTTCTATAAAAGATTCTTTCTTCTACGATGACATATGTTTATTTTATCTCTCATTTTCAGTTCAGTCATTAGATCACGGATAGATGATGTGAATAAGATCTCACGAGAATCTTTCTAGACATGGTTCTATAAAATTTACTTCCCATACAAGATAGCACAGATTAATTTTTAAAAATTTTAAACTGTAACACGGGTTAAGACTTAAGATGTTCATAGTAGTGTACGTCTTATATTACAACAAAAGAAATACCAAAATGTGGATTACAATGGACGCTACACATCTGCCACCGATCTAGATCTAGCCATACACATCAATGTATCGTCCAGCAGTTTGTACCTCAATCAGTTCATTGCATCACACAGTAGAATGAAACTCAGGTACATCAATAAGTATAAGACAATAATCCATGACCCTCCCTCTTCCCAGCTTGTTACCTAGCTATCCAAGCATCCAAACACTCTCGTAAATCAAACGCTGCTTGAGTTACTCTTTAAATTTCTCATTACATAAACACTAGCTCACCTCGTCCTCGTCAGATCTAGACTCACTAGGGGAAGATGTATTCTTCTACCCCAAGCTTGGTCCCCCGCTATCCTTCACGAGCATCATCACTCATTTATGTTTGTATACACTATTTCTACATGTTTTTTGGGATCTTTGACTAACTCTTCAACATATCGAGATCATGATTAATCCACATGCGACGCAAATAATATTTTTCTAAAAAAAGTAATTTTCTTAGTATTTTGTTATATTTTTTAATGTGCTGATTTTAGTTGTTACGCACATTGTTCATGGATTTTGTGTCATATTGTATAATGTCTAAAGAGACGTTCAGGCACTGGTTGCTCCGAGTGAAATACATGTTCACTTATCATCGAGTTAAACAGTTAAGTTGGATCACAACTCAGCCCCACAAAAGAAAGAAGAAAAGAATTACAAATGTTTCGAATGTTGTTAACATCACTATTTTCAAATGTTGTAGGACATAAATTTATTATTTTTCTTTCTTATGTGTTTATGGGATTTTTGAACCAACTCTAAGAGATAGCTAAGTCCAATGCTCATGATCCATCAAAGTCCGATGAGAAGATAACTTTTTTAGTTTTTTTCTCTTGATATTTTCTTGTTACATGTGCATTTTGTTGGCGATTTGTGCCATAATATCTAAAGAGACGTTCGGGTATTGGTTGCTCCCAAGAAAATACATGTTTGTTTTACCATCTCGAGTTAAACAGTTACAAGGCTGGATCATAAACTTAGCCCAGAAAAGAAAAAAGAATTAGCACTTTTTCATGGATCACCAAGAAATCTTTAAAATTAAATATGTCCTAATGAAGCACGATAGCTGTAGAAAATACGTCTCTAGATAAATGGAAGATTTTATCTGGTGACACAACGTGGAACTCTTTTAGCTGAAATGCAAATTCAGCTCCGCTTAACACTTTGAGTTCGAAGTGGGATGAAGATAATGAGCTCTTTGCTCGAGCTCACATCGATGCCAACCCGTACGAGTCCTCTCTCTCGAGGGTGTTTTTCTTTTTAATTTGCGCCTGTCACGGCACGGAGGAGGAATGCCTAGCGCCAAAGTCAACCGCGCCGGGCCGATTCAGCCGCGACGTGATGCTGTCAGGACATCACGTTGATGTTTGGTTAATGGGCTGAGTGAGATTGTCTGAGTCTAAACATGTATAGTATTATTATATGATGTTTGGTGGTTATTCTGAGTAGTATTCTAATTCAGATAACCTTATCAGGCTCAGACGTTCAAAATTGAACGCCTAATCACACGCTTACATTGTTTGGCTCTCTCCTACCGTCAATCTGCCCGTATTTTTTTTAACTAAATATATATATTTCCACCCCATACCTACGAGCAGTACCAGACCTTAGGCAGCACCCTTTTCCCTGAGCCACGGTGACAAGGGCAGTAACCAAATGAGCCCTCAATGCGAGGGATCAGCGCCGGACCAGCAGCGGCCGGGAGATCGATCGAATTGCTGCTGCCGTGTCGCGTTTTGGGTATGCACGTACATGGCGAGGCCTCGTCATCTTGTAAGATCACGCCAAGGGATTTTTGTCGCGGACGAAAATTTTATCGTAAAGAGATTTTTTTCTCTTCAGCGCTTCAACGGTTTTCTTAACACTTCCTGTAACAAACGGATTTCTATGTTATTCTTTTCAGAACGAGATTCTCTCTTCTTTTCCTTCGTAATTTCTCTTAAAGAGAAGTCGTTAAAAATAAGAAAAAAAAATAAGAATAGAAAAGAAAATCAGAAAGGAATAAAATGAAGAAAATATAGTTAAAAATGGTCTACGCGTGTCACACCGATCTGGCGAAGCTGAAGAATTTACGGAAAGCACATGTCCTTCGTAGAATTGCGGGCTTGTCCTGCGTGCGTACAACTTTGAATCTCGATCGGGCGTGAAAGTGAAGTGTGTACTATGGTTGTTTTCTTTCTGATACATAAAGTACATCAATTTTGATGCAGTGTACAAGAGAAAGGACATATATTCGTGTTACAAAATAACAAAAACATGTTTCTCTCTCTCTAAAATTTTGATATTTTGGCTTGTTCATTGCAACGGTCTGCTTCCTCGAATATGTACTTCAAAGTTTACCTGAATTTTACCTGCACCCCTACTCATCAATGCAGTTGTAAACGGAATCTATATTTTCGGCAGTAACGGCCGCACGTTCCGCTACCAAACCTGCCTCAACTGTCATACACTCATGACCTACGGGCCGAACACCAGGTGACTTTTTCAGGATCCTAACTCCCTGCCCTGCATGATACAAGGTGGATCGTCGAGGCACGCCTTCCAGCAGGAGGGCAACGAAGCACATGGCCGGATGACGCAGTGCTTATGCAGGCGTTATGCTGTGGTCGTTGGTCTTATCTACAAGAGAACTCATTTGCCAGAATGCCAGGGAATCTGCAACCATTCACAATGCAAAAGCCATTCCTTGGTTTTGGTTCTGCTTCCGATAGGGGGGGGGGGGGGGCATCACGCCATTGTCCTCTTACTGTTCTTTCCATTTCGATCAGGCCCCACTCCTACGTGCTATCGATAAGCCGGCTCCTAGTGTTTGTGCTCGTGTGTGTATGCGTCTGCAGATATGTTTGATGTCATTGTTGCTGTTGTTGTCCATGGTCAGATTCAAGACAGTACGCTTGTGGATGGCAATCGGTATGACAGGTACGGATAATACTCATCTATATCTGTATCTGTCAGTTTTTATTCATTTATGAGCGAAAAGCGGATATCAAACCCGTCGCTTATGGATATACCTGTTTACCTGTCATGCACTATTTATGTCTTGCTGAAAGTGATCACAAGAAACTATCAATTTTAATTGCAAGACATAAGGTCTGAAATCTAAATACACCAATATCAGTTAAAGCATGAACAAGATGGGTCTGAAATCTGAATGCACCAATTGACAGTTAAAACAGAAATCTAAGAGAACCATGATAACATAGATGCTTCAACCGTTCATATTAGCTACATCTGTGAGAACAGCAGTTAAGTGCAAATAATACACTCATTTCCCTGTGTTAGCTCTGAGTTATCAAAGATTTAAGCTTTTGGTAATATGAATGGGCTTTGGTACTGAGTTAAGTGCAAAACAATACACTCGTTAGTCGTACAGAACAATACTGAGCAAGTGAGCATTCCAAATTAATGACCAATGATCATGTCTACAGATTACAGAACAAAGATCTAAGCCTCATGCGCACAAATACAAGTAAACATGACTGGAATACCATGACTGGATCCATTCATAGTAAAAAACCACAATATATACAATAACTGTATAGCAACGTTGACCAATCTATCGATGTAATAGGTAAAAGGTACATCATTAGGTGGGCGCTCTGCTACCAAATGACCGATTGACATTTTCAAGACTATGTCCTCACCTTGCTACCAGGGCAGGACTCAGTCAACTAGCACCCTTATCGAAGGACATAACTCTACGACCAGCCCTAGTCGCAGAGCAGTTACTCACATAACTAGTCAAATCATATTTATTATTATCCACTTAAGTATTTTTCCTTCCCCAGGTACTCCCTTTCAGTAAGCCAGGGTTTCACAGACGAGCGTGACAACGTCGGTGGATGGGACAGGGCATGCAGGATGACCAGAGTAGGTCGGGTGTGCCTACCCTGTCATGATGAGCTATGAGTAGTTGACTTCGTTAGGAGTAGATCTGTGATAAAGTTTGACACGATCCGTTTGTATGTATTCATTTTTGCCTTTTATATAAAGGGGAGGACCCGGCTTGTAAAAGTGGGATATTCTGTAAAAAGTTCATCTAATCTATAAAAAAAATACACATGATATCGAACTATTATCCCACAAGAGGTCTAAACCTGGATAAATTCTCACGTTATTGTGTTCATCCGATCCCAGCACAAAGAAACGACAATCAATACATTCGTCGTCCAGTGGATTCATTATTAGGGATCATCCCTGACATAATCCATGACTGGATCTTACAAAAACTAACATAGGAACATTCTTAGGAATACCGTATACACAATGACTAGATCTTACAAAAACTGACATAGGAACATTCATAGCAATCCCTAACTGGATCTTCTACTAGCGCTAAAATTTCGATGCAGAATCCAGGAACTTTACCTGGACAGCGGAATGATGGGCCTAGGCCTGGGTGTCGGCGTTAGCGGGTAAGGGCTGGCGGTGGCAAGGAGAGGCTGGGCGGTGCGGGGCGGCCTTGGCAGCGGCAACACGGGGCGAGCCTAGGCGGTGGAGGGGTGAGGAGCTAGAGAGGGGCTGGGCGCCTAGGCGACAGAGGGGCGGGTTGGTGGTGACGGTGCAGGGCGGGGCTAGCGACGACAGGGTGGGGATCAGGTGGCGGCGAGGTGTCTAGAACCTGGGAGGCTGGCTGTGAAGGAGAACTGAGAAGGTCCAGCTGGGTAAGGGCTAAGGGGATGGATTTAGGGTTTGGAGGATTGGGTTGGGTCTACATGTAAGAGGTTATACGGTGTCATTCATAAAATTAACTTAGTTCTATAGGTTTACCTCGTAGGATGATCTCCCTATGGAAGCCATCCAGTGGTTCTTCCTGCTAGCAAAAAGAAGATGGTCCACAACCTAAATAGATTTTACGGGTATATCTTATCCATATGTATACTCATCTACCTAACGAGTAGTATTTTTTATCTATATACCCGCGGATACCAAATGCGATCTATATCCGATCCTATTAGGATATCTAACCGTGGGTAAACCGTTAATCGAGTTAAATTACCATCCTAGCCTGATCTCTCGCAGCTGGGCGTGGCTTCTTAGTTTGTGGACTCTCGGCGTCCCGAAACGACTTTTTGAGCCGGGAATGTGAACGTTTGAGCAAGTCGTGGTACGCATGAGGAAAACGCCGTGCCTGGCCAGTCAGCCAGCCGAGAAGCTGAAGGCCTGATCGATGCGTCTCTGCTCGACGTGCCGCGGGCTGGGTTGTCTCGCTGGCGCTCCACGACTTCACAGCATTCGCACTGTGCCGCCCGGCGAGACATCTTACCTCGCACGTGGCGCGCCGGCGCCGTCCGTGGTGGGGGTTCGGCCCAGCAAAGTTGAAACACCTGGAAGCGCCTGCCGGCGTCGCCGGACAGAGGGTTGGCGCCGCAAGGGTCGCGGTTGTTGGAGTCAAACTCTGCAGTCCATACATGACGTACCCGCTCTCTGGTTTGGTTAGTAGTCTGAAGGCCAGGTCAAAACAGACAATCTATTCGAGAGACCAACGCGATTTTTGCGAAATGTGAGGATGACAGGCGGGTCGATCTGCTTGATAAAGTTCTCTCTATTTAAAATTTTAGAGAAAATGATTCTCTAAAGAAATTAATTTTGTAGTTAAGAATGGTTTTCTAAGATAAATTCTATATAGAAAGTCATTCTGAGTAAAAAGTGAATCAGGAAAAACTATTACTCTTAGTATCTAGTTCATTTGAAAAAAATCACTTCTATGGATTTCACTCTGAAAGGTAAAACCTAAAAACTGATGTTTGACAGAACTCACCTTGATTTCACTCTGGAGCTGTTCTAAGAGTTCTGCCAAACAAGCTCTAAGGATGCACCAAAGTTATCATGCAATACCGTCGAGCTTTTTTAAAATAATATTATTTTATTATAAAATTACAAAAAATAATAGCTAAAATCATAAGTAACTATCAGCACACAGAGTGTTAACTAAAGACCTGTCGGGTACCCACGTGGTGACATCCAACGTGGCAGTAGGCCTGGGGATAGATCTTGTGTCATGTATATAATATTTAAAGAAAAATTTATAATTTTTTTATTTTATCTTAATAAAGATTATCTTTATATGAAAATTATACTTATCGACGAGATCTACAACTTTGTAGTTAAACATATTTTCATTTGAATCCGTTTAGATACCAAAAAATAGCTACAAGTTCTAGATCTAGTTTTTCAGATTTGATATATGTAAAGTGTTCCACTACAAACTTAAAATCTTGTCGAGAGATAAATTTTTATATAACAATCATCTCCATCGGAGATGATATAAAAAAATTATGAATTTTTCTTTAATTACTGATAGGCTCTCGGGTCCACTGTCACTCCATATACCGATAAATCTATTTACATAAATATCTTATTTTAAAAAATTCCAATACAGTGACCATATCAGATGCACTGGTTCACATTTTTTTTAGGGGAAAGAAGGTCGGTACTCGGTAGCAATGCAAGGACGGCATCACCTCGGAAATGATACCGATCGTTGGTGCCTTTCAGCAGGGAGACTGATCCTCTAACTTATCGCAAGCTCAGTCACATATGAGCTAGGAGGATCTCCGTCCTTTCAGCAGGTACGATCCTACTTGTTCATAACCTCTCCTGACGTGTACTCCTACGCACAACCATACAACACCACAAATCGGCGTGCCGTCCGGCGTCGTCAGATCAGGACAATCCGGTTCTATTAGTTGCTTTGTTTACGTGAGAAGAGATCGTGAAAATTTCACACGTCGCACAGGAATCAGTACTCGCGCGCACACGTGGGTCTGTGGCACTGGGCACCTGGGCAGCTCCCTGCCCCGACGCATCGGCCTTGTGCTGTGTCCGTGACGGGGACGGGAATTCGAAGCAGGCTGCGACGGAGCGTGACCGCACACCAAACCGCGACGTCTGCACAGCAGAGCACACCAACCGGCAACCGGGTTCCATTCCACCAGCTCCGTGCTCTGCTCCGCTCGAGAACCAGCTGGGTGTCCGCGAGCGAATCCTCCCCGGCTTCTCCAGGTTCCGGTCGAGAATACCCTTTCTTTTTCAAAGCCGCGGCGCTCGGGAGCCTCCGCCCGTGATGCGCGGAGCGGATGGCTCCACGGATTGAGCCGGCCGCGCGCCGGGCTTAAGAAGACACGGCAAAGATAGACTAGAGTCGCTCTTTGTTTACATGAGAAGAGATCGTGAAGGAGTGCGGACTCAGCACAGTCCATGTGCCCCGATTGGGCTGGAACTTTGGTGTGTCAAATTGATCTTAGGTGATGTTTGTGGTTCCACGAATAGTAATGTGAACGGTAATGGAAATGGATTACAGGGGACTAGCGGTGGGATCACTGATTCCCTGATTAGTTTGGTTGTAAGGTAACGGTAAGAGAAATAGATTACAATGTTTAGTTGCAGCTCAGGGATAGGAAGTCATTCTTCAAGTTTGTATACTTTTCTGAGTACTTACAGACCAATCAATACAGTGTATAAGATACTTTGCTTGTCTTGAATCAGTGCTAACCGAAACTGATCATGTAAATAGGTCAAGTCATTTTAAACTGATCATATATCAATTACGAAAGAAATTCAAAAGGAGCATGCATGTTTACATTTGAATACCCACACAGAACTGCTAGAATACAACTCTGAGCTATTTTTAGAACATACAAACTCCAAAGTAGTGTATCGTACTTCACAAATGCTACTTGAATCCAAGCAATTACAACATTTGCATACACTAAAGCTAGAGTAACAATTTTTAAAGCTACAAGAGCAAAGGATAATAACAGCATTTTCATGCATCAAAGCAACCTTGAGGTCCAAACATCCTGAATTATGGCACCTTCTTTTTCTTCCTAGCTTCCAATCACTTTTTATTTGCTTCTTCCACAAAAAGCAAAATAAATTACAATATGGTATGAGATGTCATACTTCCGTACAAACAAATGAAAGGAAATGACATATGGTGTGCTAAGTACAGTCCTTACCAAAAAAAAAAAAGACAAGGAACAATAGACAAATGGAGGGTATTAAAATCTCAAAAAGAAAAGTGCTCAGCATGATTTTCACATTTGACAAAAAAGACAAGGAACAATAGACAGATGAAAAAAATACATAATTAAATAATGACGGTTAAATTTAAAAAAATCAACAGTATTTAACTAGGGAAATAAAAAAAATTCAATAGCATCACTGCACTAGGACAAACATCAGTTAATCGATATTTAAATAATGTAGCACTTCTTTCACTTTCTCTAATTAAGCAAGTGCTCATAGTATAACAGATATGCTGACCAGCAACCACAATATGAGGCTACAAAATCTTAACCAATTGAATTACTTACAAATTGAATTCATTCATTCCACCAGAACTGATTGTTGGATTTACTGATGTATGTCTTGCAGAGTGGCAATGCGAGGCAATAGAAGCGCAATGATAATGAATTAACATGATAGCTATACTGCCAGCATATATCTACTCGCTACAGCCAGGAGGCAATGCATCTATCAACTCTATCCAACACATTAGTAATCGATAGATGCTGATAGTCCAGTCCAGAGAGTTGTAAGAGGAGCGGAGGAAGAGATCATACTGGTGTTCTCACTCAGGAGCAGGTGCACCGTCAAGGGTGGAGAGGAGCTCCTTTGTGATGCGGAGGGCACAGAGGTGGTCACGGCGAGCGGCAGCGCCCTCGTGCAGAGGAGATCCTTGGCGGCGTAGAGGGCTTGTAGGTGGTCGCGGTGAGTGTCGGCGGCGTCGTGCAAATACTTACGCCGTAGCATTTATTTGGATAAAAACAGATCTAGGTTAGCAGAGAATAGAGGATTTGAGAGAGAGAGATGGGAAAGGGAGTAAACAATGGCGAGATTATACCGGCGATTGGACGGCGCGTCGGCTTGCGGAGCTCTCGCGCGAGAAAGGTGGAGGCGCAGGCGAGCGGAGGCAACAAGATGAGATAGCGGTATCCGATGAGATGAACAGAGGCGATTCGATTACATTCAGGGAGGGTGGGATCGATTCTGAATAAGCCGGTATCTGATTACGCGGTAATCGATTACATGCTAAGTCCACCTAAACATTTATAACAATACCTCCTAGCCCTCTGTAATGTGTTTACGTTACAATTGTTTAACCACACCTTGATGAAATGATTCTTCATGAGATCATTTCATGAATTTTTGTGGGATGGTTTCATTCCTTATGTTTACCCTGGACATGTGCTTACAAGGGATGAGATGGTATTCCTAAGACCAAACAACAAAATAAGAAGTGAGATGATCCATCAGCACTCTACTCCTCGAACCAAACACACCAAAATCAACTCCAGTTGTAGGACTCTTCGGTCACGCTTAGACATTGGAATTCCGCAAAAACAAAACATTTGTATGTTAGGACGGTGCATATCGGCAAATAAACGTGTGGCTTCTGCATACCCCCTCGTGTGTGTAATCTCATTCTAGCACAGTGAAGTCAAATACACAAACAAAAAGAAAAAGAAGAAGTTGAATGAATGAGAATCTACTTGAGATACATGGTTGCAGGAATCTTTGGTCACGTTTGTACATTTGAATTTCGCATAAAGCAAACATATATGTATTAGAACGGCACATTTCAGCAAATAAACGTGTGGGTTTTTCATACTCCTTCGTGTCTAATCACATTTAGCACAGTGAAGTCAAATACACAAACAAAAAGAAAAAGAAGTTGAACTAATTATTCGGGGAATATATATCAACTCTGCTGTACATATGACCGGAACATCCGACTGTGTTATGACTTGAGTACTGCAGCACGGAACACTGTAGCACCCCTTGATTGTAAGGATGGGTCGTAAGGCCGGATGTACGCATAGCATTTTCCAATAAACATCAAGCGTAAGCAAATTAAAAGGTTTCATCATGCTACTTTGCTAACACCTCAATTTTTTATTAGCAAGACTGGAACCTCACATAGGAATGACGACTAGTATTCTAATTGTCTTACGTTTCGTGAGAAAAGTTCATGAGAAGTGTAGATGTAAACACACTCCATGTGGCCCGATTGGGCCGGAGCATAATCAATTCCTGTTGCAGGAATCTTAAGTTGCATTAGTATGTTAGGAATCTCGCAAAGAAAACATTTCTATATTATTAGAACGGTACATTCGAGCAAATAAATGTTCAGGTTTTGCATACTTCTTCCTGTGTAATCTTATTATAGAACAGTGAAGTCAAATTTACAAAACAAAAGGAAGTTGTACAAATTATTCACGGCACATCTCAATTCCATCATGGTAACCTGCTAATAACTCCTTACTTTTTTTTTCTTTTTTTCTTTTTGCAAAGCTGCAAACTACCAAAGGAGGCGAACATAATCAACTAGGTTGCAAGAATCTTTAGTCACGTTTTATATATTAGAGCATAAAATAAATATGTCAGTTTTGCATCCTTTTTCATGCGTATTAATCTGAGTCGAGCACAATGGAGCCAAATTTGCACAAAGAAAGTCGAAACGTATTATCCGGTCTAAAACCCAGAGCGAATAATTATTCCGGCGTATCTACAAATTGTAAACAACTCAATAAGTTTTGTCATCCTAACTTGTAAGACCATCTTACTTCTTCATGTGTAATCCTTGTCTAGCACAATGATATCATTTTTCTTAAAAAATAATTAATTTGAACGAAATATTGTCCGTGGCATAGTCAACAAGTTCCATCGTGCTAACTTGCTAAGACCTCTGTACCTTTTTTTTTTTCAGAAAGAATGCAACCCCCGAAGCGTTTCTTAACTACGTTTGCAAGAACCTTAGTCACGTTTCGTATATTAGGCGGCAAATTTCAGCAAATAAAAGTGTGGGCATTGCATACTCTTTCAGGTGTAATAAATGTCTAGCACAATGGGGTCGATCTTACACAAAGAATGTCGACCGAATTATTCAACCTGAAAAGTCAAAATAGTCGTGCGAATTATTTCGGGGCGTACCTATTATAAGTGTAAACAACTCAAGAAGTTTCAACATTCTAACTTGTAAGACGTCCATACTTTCTTATAACAAGACTGGAACCTCCTTAGTTCTAGTCTTTTGGTAGTTCACATAACAAGACTGGAATCAACTAGGTTGCACGAATCTTTAGTCACGTTTTGTAGATTAGAGAGACAATTTAGGCAAATAAACATGTCGGTTTTCATACTTTCATGTGTAATATAAGAGATGAGTGCAATATAGTCAAATTTACAAAAAGAAAGTCGAACACACTATTTGGTCTAAAAAATCTGAACGAATTATTCAGAGGCTTATCTATTCTCTTATCTTCTGTATAAAATATAAGATATTTCCCACATCATATCTTTTCTTACTTTTCTCACATCTAATAAAAATCATTAAAATTTAAATAATTTATTTTCTTTTGCCATCCTCCCTCGTAACAAACAACTTAAAAGTTTTTCCATGTTAACTTGTTGGAACTCCTTACTTTTTTTTTCTGGAAAACAAGACTGAAACCTCCGTACTAGTAGTCATTTGTTTGTTCACACAGGAATGATAATTCTAGCACAGAGAAGTCATTTTTTTTTTAAAGAAAGACAGATGATGAAGCTGAACAGAATATTTAGCATAAATAACTTAGACGTTTCTTTCTTTTAGATGCAACATCATTCTGCTTATATTGAAAGCGAAATAAAAGGTTTCATTATGGTAAGTTCCTTAAACCTAGTGTGTGGATGATTTTTTTTTCTGTAGCAGTGTTTTTGCAAGACTGCAACCTATGAAGCGTAATCAAGTAGGGTTGCACGAATCCTTAATTAGTCACACGCTTTGAATATTAGAACAGCTATTTTAGCAGATAATCACTATAAAAAATTATTTTTCGAGATACTTAAAGTAACTTTTTACAGATGATTTTTCAAATAAACCGTCTGAACAATTGACGAGGGCCTCTTACGGTTACGGGTCACCTGTAAAAATATATTTTCACAAGCGGTTCACATAAGTAACCACCTGTAAAAATAGTCATTTTCACAGACGGTTACTTATGTGAACCGTCTCTGAAAAATAACCATTCATTAAAAAATTCATAACTTTTGTATATGAAATCGGATGAGTAAAAAATCTATATAAAAATTGTAGCTCTCGATGAGATCTACAACTTTGCAGTTGATATATATTTTTATTTGAAGTCATTTAGATGCCCAAATAATCGTTTGAAATTTAAAATAATTATTTGGACATCTAAATGATTTCAAATGAAAAACTTTTCAATTACAAAGTTGTAGATCTCGTCGAGAGCTACAATTTTTATATAAACTTTATCCTCATCCAACTTTGTATGAAAAAATTATAAATTTTTAAAAATAAACTATCACTTATTTCCACATGCGGTTCGTTAGGTGAACCGACGTAGAAATGATCATATTATTGCAGAAGGTTCGTATAAGGAACCGTCTGTAGAAATATATGATAATTTATTTTAAAAATTCATAATTTTTCATACGAAGTCGGATGAGGATAAAGTTTATATAAAAATTGTAGCCCTCGACGAGATCTACAACTTTGTACTTGAAAAGTTTTTCATTTGAAGTCATTTAGATGCCCAAATAATCGTTTGAAGTTTCGGATTGCAGATATCAAAAGAATTACGTATGCTCATCTGTTCAGAAGTCGTTCTCTAGTGTGATGGTGGGGAGGGTTCGCGCGACCGGACAGTTTTTGAGTTCGAGTGCCAAAAACCGTGTAGCGCGCGTATTTCGCGCGAAAAAACGCATGACTTGTGACTTGTGACGTCGCTACTGCGTGGGGTTCCTGGTTGGTCCAAATTTTTTTTTGTTGCTTTTTTCGGTTCAAAACATATCGATTGAGGGACCGATTATCGCAGGCGGTCCGCTTAAGGAACCGTCTGTGGAAATCAATTTCCACAAACGATCCGCTTAAGGAACTACCTGTGAAAACCTATTTTCATAGGCGGTTCTTTAAGTGAACCGCCTGTGGTAATAGATTTTCACAGGCGGTCACTTTTGTGTCTATGAAAATCATTCATTTCTATAAGTCTTCGATCGCAGGCGGCTAAACGCCTGTAAAAATAAGTTACTACCCGCTTCTAAAAATATTATTTTTAGTAGTGAATCTTGTGGATTTTGCGTACTCTTTCATGTGTAACCAAAGTCTAGCACAGTGGAGTCGATCTTACCACAAAGAGAGTTGAGCGAATCATTCGGTCTGACCAACAGAATAGCTGATCGAATTATTCCGGGGCGTACCTATTTATCGTAAATAATTTAAGGTGTTTAGTGATTATCTTTCATCTTTAAATTACTTACTATATTATTATTTTATTTAAGTGAACATCTAATTAATATTTAATAAACTAATATTGGAAGTGACCTTTAATTTCTTATAACAAGACTGAAACCTTGCGGCGCAGCACCAAGCACATGTCCGGCTCCTGCCTACCTTTCTAGGTCGTTGGTGCTCACAAGGTGAGGCAATTTTCCTTGAAAGGAGCATGGACGAGTCAAACACCAGCTCTTTGATCGAGAGGGGATCACTGGTCAATTTCCAGAGAGGTTAAAAGCTGTTTAGTTGGGTTGAAGTTTTTTCAAATACTGTTTTTTTAAAGTTGTTGCTAAAAAGCTATTTATAGAAAATCTATTTTTAATTAGTTTTTGATGTGAATGAAATATATAATATATATTATATCTCTCATAATATCATCCCTTAGAAGCTTAAAAAATTTGTTTAGATCAATATCTAGCTTCAAGTAATAACGAGGATCCAGGCAAGCAACATGGATTTTGTGGAATTTCAGTGACCCAACAGTTTGCCAGTTAGTAGTAGATAAAGAAGCTGTAAGCTGTTGCTTTCGTTAGACCTCTACAACATTAGGGCATCTATCTTTTCGGGTTTGTACGTTTGCCACTCCGTTCTACACAGCACAGCCCGAGTGTTTGTGAAAACGGAGACGAACTGATGCCTTGTTTTTTGAGAAACATAGACTTGTACACTTTATTTGCATAAGCAGGAGTGCAACGAACCATGTAAATGGTTCCGGATATCCTTCATCTGAAAAGTGAAAACTACCCAGGACTCTGAATATTGACCACACCATGCATGTGCAGAAAGCTGCTCTGGTATTGTAATCAGAATGTCGATTAAACGAAAGTGAATAGACAATTTACTAACTTTTTAGATGTTTTTTTTTTAAATTTTCACCTAATGTTCCTCAAAACAACATATGAAAGAAAAACTCAAGAGAAACCCATTGAAAAAAGATAATTATAAGAAAATGTGAGTTTTATAAATGAAATTAAACACTAGATTTCATTAAAAACTAATTCATACATCACCACTCACAAAAACTTGCAATTTGAGAAAGAAACACTTAAATCCAAAAAGATAGTCACCGCGTAAAGAAACTGTTCAAATTGATGATTTAGAGGTAAGAAAATTCAAGATCAATTCTGAATGTGAATTTTATACCTTTAGCAACAAGAATAACCACTTTAACATGATGAAAATCTTTAGCCCTCAAACCAAAACGAAAAATGCAATGAAAACTGAAAAACCCATAAAGAAACAAGAGAACCAATGGAGAGAAACTAGAAGAAGATGAACACAAACATAAAAGACAATATGAATTTCATTATTTACAAAGGATAACCCTATTTTTGACAGATTATAAAGTATTTTACACTAAAAACTCTCACATAATACATAAGTTAAGTTCTCATCTCACATTTCTAAAACCTTAGCTTACAACTATTAAATTACTAACTCAAAGGGCTCAATTAGCCCTTCACTCTATTTATAGCCTAGGTTCATTAACTCCTAAATTTCCTAGATTATTTCCAAAATGATCATATCTTTCAATACACTCCTACCTACTACCGAGGGTATTTTCATCTATCTTTTTCCTCATAAGTTTTATGATAATACCACATGCATTCCTCCTTCTATGGTTTTGAGGCCAGACTGTAAAACCATATTGCACGCTTCTCAAAGCGTGACTCACCACCACCTACTTACACCTAAAGCAAGCGGTCCGATGTCAACACGTGTTTTTCATCTTGTGATCCTGACCGCTGGGAAGTATCTTCTGTTCACGATCACTTAGGCCACCTTGTCACTTGCACAGGTATCCCTTTCGCTTGATTTTATCAACACACCGTTTTCATCCGCATCCTCATGTTTTGCTTGATCTCCACGTGTATAGCTAAGATCACCCTTGACTATGTCCGGCCTCCTTGATCCTCCAGCACCAAGCACCCTGCTTAGCCTCGATAATCCCACTGTCGATTGTCAAGTTGCATCAATCATCTACACAATATGAGATAAGCAAACACGTATCTCCAACTCTATAAAATTAAGCATAAAGTTCAGTTAGCCATCATCAAAATCCCTATTGAAACACATCACACAGAAAATGTGAACACCGGATGATTCGGTGTCACCCTTAGTACAAGCACCGGACCATCCAGTATGTATTTCTCTTCCTGCCTTGTAAACCTCCTGGAAAATGCTCCGATGAAGCCTCCGATGCTCACCCTGCTCATTACCGGACTATTTGGTGAGTACAATCTCACTAGAAGCCATTTTACAACCTCTCTGAAAAAATTAGTCCGACATGTCTAGCTTCATATCGTCGGACCATCTGATGTACACTTCAAATCTTGCATCTGCATTGAAATACTCCACATGAAACCTTCTGAGCACTGGACCATCTGGCGAGTTCATTTTTTCTGATTGCTGGATCATCTAGTGAGGCAAATTTTTCTAGATTCAGAGACAAAAATACCATCTCCATTTTCTCTGTAACTTTGGTTAGTCATAATCATAATTGTAATACATAAATATGCTGACACAATCCAAAAATCATTAAACAAAATTATCAACCTTGTCAATCACTCATCACATTTAAACCAAAGCATATTTCTAGCTGGTTTCTCAATCTCTCCCTTGATTAGTGCATTGATAACTCTCAAAGCACAAAGGTCTTGGTTTAAAAAATTTAGCAAGAGGATCTCATCCAAATGACTAAAAACTAAATAAAAAGCATAATATGTCACTTGATATAAGAAAGATTGCATTAGCCCAAATTGAAGCAAAGACAAACCAAAAACCACAAGAGCACTATAAAAGCTCAAATGCTTAAGATTCTTCTTTCATTGTGCAAGATGATTCTTCCTGTGGCTTAGTGCAAATTTTATTATTTTCTCCTCCTTTGGCAATGGAAACATCAAAGACAAAAGATCATCCAATGTATGAACATACAATCCTAATGAGGTTCCACAAGTATACCACAAAGCATTTGCAAAAGCTAGAAATATTAAAGGACTATGGAGAGTAGAATGTGGAGCTCACAATAATATAAAGGCTAAAAAAAGACAGTGACATAAGAGCATGAAACTTTACAAGCTAATCCTGAAGAATTATTGGTGCATTTAAGTTTACATAGCCGAATCATGTTAAAAGTGACCACCACATAAGTATCCACTCGCGCTGAGGCAATACAAGCATTAAGAATTAGCAAACTGTAATCTCAAACTAGGCAAACAAGTATTTATAACAGTAGACTTTGCAAACGTTCACATATGAAACCAAGGCTTAGTTAGATCAAATGATTAAAAAGGAACATTTAGTCATATTTATCTGTAATTCATTTTATCCTCAAATTGTCTCTTATCCAAGTGAAGTGTCACAAGACTGGGTACGATAAACACCTCGAGACTTCAAGATAACTATATTAGATCACATCTTAACACAAGAGACTTGATTGTTCAAGGTTGTTCAATTGGCACAAATTATCAAGATTTCATGGGATCAAGTTAAGTAGTGTCTTTGCGACACAAGAAACACATGTTCCTTAGAGGTTCTGTCATGAGCTAAACATTTGACAAAGACAGAAAATATAATACAATATTTCCTAATCCACTATATTGAACCAAGAATCCTAGAGCAATATATTCATCAAATTAATCTTAATAGAAGCATTGACTAAGCCAAAGCAATTATGAACATGGTGATCAAGAATATAGCATTTTATAGTCTATATGATTCATAAAGTTGCCAAACGTCATCTTTAGGACAGCTAGCTTACTTGAAATATTTCATGTTAAAACATCAAGGGGAGTCTAAGATTAAAAGATTGCTCCAACTACTCACCTTAGTCCAAATTAAATACTAGCAATTGAAAATACTAAATACATATAAGTTAAAGCTTAACTACTTTGATTATCTTACAAGATGAGATGCAATGTAAATGTAATAATAGTAAGAGTATGTACAAAGACACCTCCCCCTCATAATGCCATAGGGATGACACACTCGAAGTTATCCTCTCAGAAAAGCAAACCTATATGCATCTAGAAGTTTGGTGAAAATGTCGGCAAACTGGTGTTGGGTGTATATGTATCTCAAGTCCATATCTCTCTTCTCATTCTGGAGTGCTAGACTGGGTTATTAGTTAAGCTTATGACACTGGTGTTGTCACACAAAAGTGACACACTCTTCAAGTCTAACCCAAAATCTCTCAAAATAGCAACCATTTACAAAATCTGAGAACAACAGCTAGTGACAGCTTTAGCAGTTGACTGCATAACACTAGACTGCTTACGAGAAGGCCAACAAACAAAAGAGGTATCTAAGAAATGACAAGTATCAGATGTACTCTTTCTATCAATTCTATAACCGGCAAAGTCGGCATTCGAAAAACCTCGAAGGGAAAACGAAGAAGATGAAGAAAACCAAAGACCATACTCAAGGGTGTGTTTGAGATACCTCAAGATGTGCTTCACTGCTTGGCGGTGAGAGGTCCTTGGTGATGCTTGGAAGCGAGCACACAAGCAAACGGCAAAATGGATGTCAGGTCTTGTCACTGACAGGTACAGAAGAGAGCCAATCATGCTCCTATACTACCGTTGGTCTACTGTCTCACCATCTTTATCTGGATTAAGCATGGTCGAGATAGCCATCGGTGTCGTCAAGGGCTTTGCATCGCTCATGTCGAACTTCTTCAGTAGATCTTTGATGTACTTTATCTTGTAGCTGAATGTAACTTGTTTGTATTGCTTGATTTGAAGCCCAATGAAGAAGTTGAGCTCATCCATCATCGATATCTTAAATTTTCTATACATAGTTTCTGCAAACTTGGCCACGAGTGTATGAGAAGAGCCAAAAAAATAATATTATTCACGTATATCCGACCAAGTAGAAAATCATTACCATGATTGAAGGTGAATAAAGTTTTATCCACCGATCCCATCTCATACCCATGCTCTAACAAGAAGAACTTAAGCCTATCATACCAAGCCCTAGACGTCTGCTTAAGCACATACAAAACATTCTGAAGCTTGTATACTCTATGTGGACACTTAGGGTGTTCAAAACTAGGGGTTGCTTGACATATACCTCTTCCTCTATGAACCCATTTAGAAAAGCACTCTTGAGATCCATTTGGTACAACTTGAAACCCTGGGATACCACAAATGCAAGGAGGATTCTAATGGCTTCTAGTCTAGCTATTGGTGCAAAGGTTTCTCCAAAGTCTATCCCCTCTATTTGAGTGAAATCTTGGGCCACAAATCTAACTTTGTTTCTAACTACAGACCCATTCTCCCCATATTTGTTCTTAAAAACCTATTACGTGCCTATAGTATAAATATTAGAAGGTAGATCTACAAGAACCTAAACTTGGTTTATCTCAAAGTTTTCTAATTCTTTACGCATGTCATTGACGCAATTTGAATCAGAAAAAGCGTGTCCAACACCATAGGGCTCAAAAGAATCAATGAATGTAGAATCAGTGAAATGAGTATGTTGAGAAGATTTGGACCTCGTTACCCTTTCGCTAAGGTTGTCGATCATCAGCTGTGGGGGATGTCTCTGCTAAATGTGTTGAGAAGCCTCGCTTTGTGAGACAATCTCCCCCTCAAACACTGCTGGTACAGCCTCGAAAGCAGCTAAAATGGAAGTAGAGGCTGCAAGACCCTTTGTCGGTGTCGAAGAAGGAGCCAGCTCAGGAGTAGTTGTGATAGTAGAAAGTAGTGGATCATCCTCATCATCACCGAGAGCTGAAAGTCGCCATCTACAAAGATGCTTTCATTCATCTCTTGATCACCTGCACACTAAAGAATAGGACTAGCATAATGAGTTGATTAATCAAAGGTCACATCACATGACTCCATAATGGTGTTAGTACTAAGATTATAAACCCTATAAGCATGAATATGAAGAGAATACCATAAGAAAATCCTATTAGAAGAACACGACTCGAACTTATCAAGATTGCCATGCTTTAGGATGAAGCAATGATAGCTAAAGACTCTTAGATGTAAAACCTTCAGCTTCTTCCCAAAGTGCAACTCATAGGAAGCCAAATTCAAAATCGAGAGCAAGAAAATTCGATTGGAGATATAGCAAGCTATGCTAATAGCCTCTGCCTAAAACTTCTTAGGAGTTTTATGATCACCAAGCATCATCCTGGCTATCTCAATCAAAGTTTGATTCTTTCTTTCAACCACGTCATTCTGCTAATGAACACATGGTGTAGAAAATTGATGCTCAATGACATGTTCAAGACATAAAGTATCAAAGAGATAGTTCTTGAACTCAGTGCTATTATCATTGTGAATTAATTTCAATGCACCTAGGAGTTCTTTGAACAATCTCAAAGCTAAGCACTAAAAGTATGAGAACACTTCATTCTTGCTCACAAGAAAAAAAGACTCAAGAGTAGTAAGAGTAGTCATCAACAATGACAAGTACACACCACTTCTTACCCGTTAAACGAACTCAGGAAGTATCAACCATATATATGTGGAGAATTTCTTCCAGTTGTTCAATCATTACAATATTGACTAGTGAGTGAGAGACGATAACCATCTTGCCATACCGACAAGGTGCACAAACAAGGTTTTTCTCAAACTTGAGCTTGGGCAATCTTCGGATCAAGCCTAGGGCACTCAATCGTGAGAGCAAATAAAAACTCATGTGCCCTAGCCTTTTATAGTACATCAAAAGGTCATAAAAGGTTGTACAATTAAACAACTAGAAGAACTATAAAACTTAGAAAAATTGGCTCTAAAGACTCTCCCAACTCGAGAAATCTGACAAACCAAAGCGCGTGAGGAATCAAGAACTCAAGAAGCATCGCGTTTGAAACACACTTCCGTATCCTCATCTAACAACTAAGATACACAAAGAAAATTGTATCCTAAATGCTTCACCAAAGCCACATCTTTGAGGGTAAAACCCTCACCAACTTTGACCATATCTTTGGCCTTCACTTTATCTTTTCTGTCATCTCCGAAAGTGATGTACTCATGTCGCTTCGTCGGGGGTGAGGCTGGGGAACCATGATGCATCTCCGGTCATATGACGTGAACAACCAGAGTCAATGAGCCACTTGTTCTCCAAACCTCCACCTGTCACCTACATCAAGTAAGAAGAGCTCGAGTACTTAGTGCTGGGGTAAGTATGTAGCTTCTTAGGGATCCAGCACCGAGTCGCTTGAGATAAAGATGTGAAAACAGGTGTATGTGAATTGGTCCTAGCACATTGAGGGCGTATACCACGATGAGGAAAATGTGGTTCACCAAAGCGCTGTGACTCAAAGCCTCTGTCGCACAGATCAAAACCATATGAACCATGGTATGATCTACGCCTGGCATCACCTCTAGAAGAGAACTAAAAAGCGTCTGAAACTCATGAGTGAGAGTGAGTAAAAAGCTCATGTACACCAAAAGAGGGGCAATATATGTCCCGAATGCTCTAGTCCCACTCATGCCGCTCATCTCCCCTATGGAGAAAACAGATTTCCACTAGGTGACCCTCTCTCTAGCAGTAGGTACACATATAGCACCTCTTATGAACTGTCCTACAAATCGCTCTAGATTTTGTCACATGGGCTTTCATTTTAGGCTGAGGAGCTCTCTTGGGTTGTGTCTTTGGAAGATCTCTCTTCTTGATTTGTGGTGTGGGATTGCTCTTTTCTAGCATAGACCGTGTAGTATTTATCTTGGTCTTTCCATACTCTTGGGTAGTGGATGTGGTAAAAACAGTCTTGCTAGGATGGTTGTATGCAATTCTCTCAAAACCCAACCTAGAGCTAATCCTTCCTTATCCGCACACATCTTGGTCTTGTCTAAGATCAAATCCATTTTACCTTTGCCTGATGAGCACTTCTCTATAAGAGAAAGGGGGTACTCATTCTCAGCCATAAGTTTATGAACTTGCCCTTTAACCCAGCTTAGTTTGTTCTTAAAGACAACGCAGGTGTAACAGTTTGGTTGCATATCCTTAGAACACTTAGCACTCTCCAAACTAGACTCTAATTCCTTAATGCGCTTGACTTTCACTTCAACATCCTTTACGAGAAAAGGGCAATTCTTACAAGTGATTAAGAGAGTAGATCTAGACTCCTCCTTAAGGAGCTTCTTCTCAGTAGTCTTAAGCCTACTGATGACTTGAGCATGCAAAGTCTAAAGCTCATCAAGTTCACTCATGACCACAAGATAACTATCACACTCCTCATCCCTAACCCTAGACTTAAGCAACTCAAGCTCAGATAAAGAACATCCTAGCTTAGACTTGAGTTCCTTAATCTCACGAACCACTTTATTAAACAATTTATCATGACTAACAAGAGCATCATTCAAGGTATCAACCTGAATAGAAAACTGGTCTTAGGAAGGCAATACCTTAGAGGGATCAAGCTCGAGGTCGCTGTTGTTGTCGTCTGCCATGAAGCAAAGGCCAGTGAAATACTTGTTCTTCTTCTTTATCTTCAAGGGTTGCTCCTCTTCCTCCGAGCTTTCATCATCTCTTGAGGAAGTTTTGATGTCGCTGTGCCGCCAGAAAAGCTCATGAAGCTACCTTGGCTGCCTTCTTGTCCATCTTGTCGCGGTTCTTGAAGAAGGGCTTCTTGTTCTTCTTGTGCTTGTTGTGGTCATGGTTGTGGTTGTGGTCTTTCTTCTTCTTGAGCTTGGAGCAGTCTGCCTTAAAATCAGTAGTGTCACCACTCATAAAAAAAAAATGAGATCCACCCCTCCTCTGATCTCGACGGTTGTTGTAGAAGCGGGTGAACTTCTACACAATCAATGCCAACTTTTCATCAAGTGTGTTCACCCGCTCTTCTGTGATAGAAACCAATAAAGACAAAGAAAATTCACTAGGTGAAGTGTTAGCCTAAGAAAGACCAACTCCAGCTTGACTACCACTAATATGTCCTAAAACCAACAATATGTTCTGAGACAGAGGGTTTCCTAGATCTATCCTAGCAGTCTTGGCTATTTATGTGGATATTAGCTTGCTGAAGAGTTTATCAGAAGTCAATATATTATAACTGGATGACTCCTCAATGCTAGAGATCTTTACTTGCTATATGCTACGATTAAGAGCGTAGAGAAGCTTGATCGCCCTCTCATGATCAGAGTAAGGTAAAACCCCAGTGGATCTAAGATTGCTAACAATCCCATCAAATCGAGCAAACATGGTATCCAAAGACTATCTAGGGCTTTGCACGAATATTTGATATTCCTAATTATATGTGCTCTAGCGTCGAGCCTTGATTTGGTTGGTGCCCTCATGAAGGATACTAAGAGCGGACCAAATCTCCCTAGTAGTACGAATGGGCTAAACTCTATCAAACTCATTGCGACTCAGACTAGTGAACAATATATTTTTAACCTTGTTGTTGGCTTCATATTGTTCATTCTGGGCTTAAGAAGTGTGAGCGATATGAAATTCATAGTTGAAGTCTACAATCTCCCATATATCACCTATTTGTCTTAAGAGATAATCCTCAATGCACATCTTCGAGTACGAAAAATCCCGTCCTTCAAAGAAAGGAGTCTTCCCATGTCTCTCCATTATCGCGTACGGATCATAAAACCGTTTAAGGTCAACACGTGATCAAACTTGGTTCTTATACCAATTGTAGAACTAAGAATGACGAATAGAGTGGGGTGAATAAGCGTCTTACAACCTTCTTGGATGGTCTTTTCCTAATCTTTCATCCAATGCACCTCAAAACAACATGCAAAAGCAAAAACTCAAGAGAAACACGTTGCACCAAAAGATTTTCTTAGAAAGCATGACTCTCATGGATGAAATTGAACACTAGGTTCATTGAAAACCAATCCATGCGTCGTCACACACAAAAGCTTGCAATTTGAGAAAATAACACTTAAATCTAAGGAGATAGTCACCAGGTGAAGAAATTCTTCAAGTTGATGATTTAGAGGTAAAGAAATTCAAGACCAATTTTGAATGTGAATTTTATGCCTCTAGCAATAAGAAGAACCACTTTACATAGTGAAAAACACAATGAAAACTAAAAAACTCGCAATGAAACAAGGGAGCCAATACAGAAAAACTAGAAGAAGATGAACACAAACATAAGAGGAAATATGAACTTCATTACTTGTAAAGGGTATCCCTATTTTTAGCAGATTATAAAGCATTTTACATATAAAAAGCTTTTACCTAATACATAGGCTAAGCACTCATCTCACACTCCTAAAACCCTAGCTTACAACACTTAAATGGCTGGCTCAAAGGGCTTTACCAACCCTCCCCTCTATTTTATAGCCTAGGTTTTTTGACAGCTAAGTTTCCTAGATTGTTTAAAAAATGCAACTCTCTTTCAATACACTCCTACCTACCATCGAGGGTATTTTCATTCATCTTTTTCCTTATCCATCGGATGACTGTGGCACCTTCATGACTTAACTTCGTCTCGACGTAAGCTTCGCAATAATACCATGTGCACTCCTCCTTCCCACGGTTTTGAGACCAAACCACGAAACTGCCTTGCAAGTTTCTCAAATCGTAACTCACCATAACTTGCTACACCTTAAGCAAGCGATCCGATATCGACGTGTGTACTCCATCTTGCGATTTTGACCATCAGAAAGTCTCTCCCACTCCCGATCCCTTGGGACACCTTGCTACTTGTACCGGTATCCTTTTCTCTTGACTTTGTCAACACGTCGTCTCATCTGCATCTTTGCGCTTTGATTGATCTCCACGTGTACAGTTAGGATCACCTTTGACTCCGCTTAACCTCCTTGATCATCCGGCACTAAATCCCTCGTTTAGCCCTGATTATCCCATCGTCGACTATTAAGTTGCATCTATCACCATATTATAAGATAAGTAAACACATATTTCCAACTTTATAGTTAAGCACAAAGTCCAGTTAGCATCATCAAAATCCCTGTTGAAACACATCACACAGAAAACATGTGGTGTCACCCTAGTACAAATACTAGACCATCCGGTATGTACATCTCTTCTTGCTCTATAAACCTCCTAGAAAATTCTCCGGTGAAACCTCCGGTACTCACCCAGCTCATTATTGGACCATACAGTGAGTACAATCTCACTAGAGGCTGTTTTACAACCTCTCTGAAAAAATTAGTCCGGCGTGCTCAGCTTCCTATCGTCAGATCATCTGGTGTACACTTTAAATCTTGCTTCTGCACTGAAATACTTCGACACGAAACCTTTCTAGGACCGGATCATCAGTGAGTTCACTTTCCTGAACGCCGGATTATCCGGTAAGACAAAATTTTCTCGCTCAGAGACAAAATAGCTAACTTATTTTTCTTTGCAACTTTGGTTAGTAATGACCATAATTATAATATATAAATATACTCACGCAATAAAAAAAATATCAATCTTATCAATCACTCATCATATTTAAATCAAAATATATTTTAACTTGATTTCTTACCTATGCAATTAGGAATTCTAGAAGTGGAGCAGATTTCAAGAACTGATAACTGAGCAGCGCTGATGGATATCATTATAGGCCGGGCAGCGACAGGCTCAGCGGTAGATGCTTCACCCCGGGAGTTTAAATGGCTTAACTAGCCTGTCCCTGGCTCTTAAACTCTCTTCCCACTCACACAATGACACGAGTTGCCGAGTGCGGGACCGGTGGTGCGTCCTACTGGTACCCTGTCTGCACAACGGGACATGGAAGATCTGATCTTCCTAGAATTTTCTCCTGCTTCTTTTGTCCGGCGTAGTGGCAGCGTTTTTGGTGCCATTGCATCTGTAGAAAATACTGCAAGGGCGGTATGCGTGACTGACCTTTTCCTGGACATTTTCGTACTGATACGACCGATGATGAGACACACCGAATTAATTTAACCAACTTTGGTGCAATTTCCTCGTCAGTTTGCTGCAAGTTCAACAAGGAAAGGAGAGGAAAGGAACGGACAAGAAACTAACACGAACTCAGAAACAAAAACCAAAAAACCTCGTGCTTATTGAAGTCTTCAGTTACCAACGTATGCCAGCAACCGTGCGACCAGAGTGTCGCCGGAGATCGATTCAACGAAACGGAAGAGCACAACGGACAGTCGCCGATGAGCAGCCGGACTGCAGGCACGAGTGCGCGTAGATAAAACAGTGCTTCCTACTTCCATGTTGCATGGCATCATGGTCACGTCATTACTGGATCACTCGCTGCAAAGACGAGGAAAATGCTGGGCCACAAATGACGACGGCGACTTATGATTGCACATCAGAAAAGGCGCCGACAGAGTGGCCGTGGGGCCCCGGCGCCAATCCGTGCTCCGGGATTTCTTCTTGCAGGAGCCGGAAGCGATAGGGAAGCTGCAAGAGAGATGGAAGGATAGGTGATTGGCGATCGAGAGCGTTTGGGCCACAGGATCACAGACCAAAGTGCCCGAAGTGGCAGTGTTCTCGCTTGCGGCTTGTGGTTCGTCTTCGTGTAGTCGTAGACTCCCAATTTTCTCACGCGTCGGGCTGGGCGCACTACGCGCCTTTTTTCCTTATAAGTGAGAAAATTATGCGTACCTTCTTTGCACTTCAATTTTCAATCCCTCCGGCAATTCTTTGACCGCACCAACTCGTGCAGCACGAATTCTGGAAGCTAATTTTCAGAGCTTCAAGTACCACTAAATGTAATTCTTTTTTTTTTTCCTTTGTGAGGACCAATAGATATAACTTCTGTTTTGTGTATTTGAGCAACTGTCTAGCTTGAAAATTAACTACCATAAAAATGAGTTATTTTGTTATAGGGAAATGAAAGAGTTTGAGAAACGATACTCACAAAAATTTGATTGTGAGACGGGGAACTACCCATTTAATATCTCGAAATTACTATGTATCATCAACGGCTAAGCAATAAAGACTGGAAATCAATGGGTGATCGTTTTGAGAAAAAAAATTAGTAGCCGGAAAGGAAAAATGTTGACCGTTGGTGGTCGACTTGTTCTAATTAATTCAATATTAAGTAGCCTTGCTATGTATATGTTGTCTTTTTTAAGATATCTAGAGGCATCTTGAAGAAACTAAACTACTACAGGTTAAGGTTCTTTTGACAAATTGGTCAAATGGGATGTCTTATGTAGATCCACAGACTAAGGTGGTTTGGGAATCCTAGACTTGGAAGTTCAAAATAAGTACTTAATGAGCAAATGGTTATTTAAATTAATTAATGAGGAAGGGGCATGGAAAGACTTACTTAGAAGAAAATACTTTAAGAACAAGATCATAGGGAAGGTGCAATGGAAATCTGGAGTTTCTCATTTTTGGTCATGGCTTATGAAGGTAAAGGACCAATTTTTGAGGTTGGGAACATTTAATTTGAACAATGGTAATACCTTTCTGGGAAGATAAGTGGCTCAGTAGTAACACTTTTTTGAAAGATCAATACCCTTCTCAGCTCGAAAACAATATGTTACTATATCTCAAATTGTTGGATATGAACCCCTCATCATATCCTTTCGTAGGACACTAACTGGGGACAACGAGTTAGTAGAAAGAGTAGCATTGGTGCAACTCAATGATTAAAAGGATACATTCGATGGTCATTAAATAAACACGGTATGTTTTTAGTTCGTTATATGTATGCATTTTGATTGACTGTGACATTTTAGCTTCTAATCGTTTTTATGAAGTTAAAAGTACCACTCGATTAAGATTTTCGTTTGGTACTTGATGTGAGGTGTAATTTTCACTAAAGACAATTTGGTTAGGCGTAACTGGTAGGGTAGTAAGTCATATTGCTTTTGTAGTAATAGAGAAACTATCCAACATCTCTTGTTTGATTGCCATTATGCCTAGTTTGTATGGACATAGGTTCTTGTTGCCTTCGGATTACAACCACCAAAAAGTATAGCACACTTATTTAGAAGTTGGCTACGAAATGTTGACTCAACATGGTGGTCTCAAATTTTGGTTGCGGCTAGTGCATTATGTTGGGCTATATGATTAACTAGAAATGATATTATCTTTAACAAAATACAATCACAATCTTATATTCATGTGATCTTCAAGGGATTGCACTAGATCCTCTATTGATCCCTCTTGCAAATGAAGATTGCAAGAGCACGGATGAAGTGGGCATGTCGGACAATGGAGATGATTATGGAGATCTTCGCCAAACATGACTGGGCATTTATTAATAGGCTTTGTGCTGAATATTTTTTCTTGTTTCTTCATTTGGCGAACTTTTGCTATGTGTTAACAATTATCTCACAACCTATGGTTGAGATTTGTAATATTGGATGGTTAGGTGCATTACTTATGCAGATGTCAGAATAAAGAAATTCCTTAATCTAAAAAAAGATGTAATTCAGCACACAAATTTAGATTCTTGTGACAACGAAATTTGAATTTTTGAAACAATGCAGGTAAGACTAGTAAGAGCAGAGAGCTGGAACGGCGAACGATTTCTATGCCAAACCTGAGCTCCTTATCACCATGTACGTTTTGATCAGTTTTCAGAACATCTCCATGCCATATATGTACGCATCACGCATTGACAATCGAGATGCAATTATTTTGGTATCTTGTGAACACATCGGTCTCACTGATGGAGAAATCGTGGACGGCATGTGTTATGTGCTGAAAATACAGCTCACGTACGCACGCAAACAGTAAGTGTAGGAGTGTAGCACAGGTATGTATCCATGCATTGTACTGTAGCATCACGCGTATTGTATCATCCAGTTAGAGATAAGATTAATCGTTAGGATCATATTAGATTAGTTAAAGATAAGTTTTATTAGTTAGTTTTAGAGGTAAGATTGATTAATTTATATGGTTAGGGTCAGCTTCTATATAAAATAAGGCACATCATCCATTGCAATAAGAAAAAGAAATCAATCTAGTTTGCAGTCTCTTTCTTCAAAGTCTCCTCCAATATCTATCTTCCCAATCTATGATCTAGTTTCTTCTCTAATAGTCAACGTCGTCCACGATGATGTTTACTCTAACAGCATGCAGCGTCGTTTTTTCGTCTCGGAATGCTGTACAATTTGACCCATCAGGAAATCTGACAAGTTTCTCTTCTTCTCCCTCCATCCCATGGTTTCGTCAGCAAACGAGTCATACAAGCTGTGATGTGTGAACACATGATCTCAGCAGTCAAAATGGTAGAAGTGATTTCGTCAATGAATGACTAACGCGCACGAATTCGATCCATCCATATTTTAATAATCATCACGCTGTCCGTTCCATAAAATAGTGATACTCTAATTGTTAGTTATCTTCAGGTATTAGCACGCATCGGAGGATTTGGAGAATCGTGTAAAGACAAAGAGCAATTAGCACAAAGATATATAGCATTTTGATGCAGCTTTTTGTGACCGGATCATATTGTTTAATCGAGTCCAAACCAGTATAGTAGGGTCAAAACATTAGGTAAGTAGGGGCAATACGATTATACAAGATTAAATGTAGCAGTGAAAGGTCTCCAATTCTTCAAAAAGGCAGCACGGCACGCTGGTAAAGGGTCTCGACCCTTTCAAAAAGCACCGGAATTGGACGAATCAGGTAAATTTCAAGTGACGAGTTGCATGTGAAGTCATTGCTTATGAGTAGGCACCGTAAGAGACAGCGATAAGTCCGGACTGCAAACTCAAAAGGAAGACGAAGATTCTATTTGGATGAGCACCTGATGCACCACCACTTATATTGCGGTGTTCATTGAATCATGCACTGGTGCAGATAACAAAGACAACTGATTTACCAATAAAGCACGTTGACGGTAAATGGCACATCAATGCTAACAGACATGTGCGTTCTAGAAAAATAGACTTGAATTTGGATATGAAATGTTGAATACGTAGAGGTGCACACAGATACTTGACTGGAAATTAACATGACTACATGAGCATCTGCAACTTAAAGAGAGTATTTTTTTAAGGGTAGCTGAAGGCTGAAATGATGCTATGATCCAGCTTGGCTAGAAGACAAAGAAAAAGAATTGCGGCTGTACTTAAGTGCTAATATGCCAGAGTTTTTATGAACCGGAGATGATTTTCTTTCAAAGAAAATGAGTCGGTCAATACGATGAGCTTATCAGAGGCAGCAAAAGACCTCTCGCTCTTTTTCATTCAGATAAAAAGATTCAGTCTGCTCATGTCACTACTCTGCTTCCCCTTTTGGAAAAGTGGCGGACATACTGCCAAGGTGGAAGGCAGCTTTGATGAATAAGCCTGGTAGATTGGCGCTGGTTTGAGCAGTCCTCACCGCAATTCCATTCTATCACCTGTTGGCCCTAGAGTTTCCAATGTGGGTGACTAAAGCTATCAACAAACGGTGAAGAGCATTCCTTTGGAAAGACAACGAACAAGCTGTAGCGAAAATGATGTTATTAGGTTATAATTATAATTTTGGTGATTAGAGATAACATCCTGTTGGCCTAGAGCTTCCAATGTGGGTGATTAAAGCCATCAACAAACGGCGAAGAGCATTCTTTTGGAAAGACAGCGAACAAGCTGTAGCGAAAATGACGTTATTAGGTTATGATTATAATTTTGGTGATTAATGACAATATAGTCATTGAGACTAACATATTTATCAAAAATATATGTTAGTAGGTATCATGAATGTAATACATCAAGAAGCCATCATAGCCGGAACAAAATTTGATTGAATTGGAAAAATCTTAGGAGGATTTGCACTCACCAGAGCATTATGTTCAGAGGCTGATAGCCTCATCGGATAGTCTGGTGAATAGGATATGAGACCACCAAAGTGTTTTTGACAACGGAGGAGAAGGTTGAGGACCTCACCGTATAGTACGGTGATCTGTACTGGATAACACCAGAGTATTTTCTGTAGAAAAGAATACAAGTGCAGAAGACTAAAGATTAACCCACCGGATGGTCCGGTGCTTGGGTTGTGCACACTGAATTATAGCACCGGAGCATTTCTTACAGAGGCAACTGCAAGTGTTGAAGAATGAAGAATAACCCACTGGAAGGTCTAGTGGCTCTGAAGATGAATGCACCGAAGCATTTTATATAGAGAGGCTGCAAAGGCTCGGATGATTCAAGATAACTCACCGGAATGTTCGATGATGAATTTGAAGGTACACCAGAGTGTCCGGTGTTTGCAGAAGCATTGAGTGGAGTTTCAATAGTTACTTTCTAAGGTTGTACTCACCGGATGATCCAGTGTTAGTATTAGTGTTATTACCTGATCATTCGGTGTTAATCACTTTTCTGAGCCGTTGGAAAAATGGCTAGTTGGCAGGTTTGAGGCTATAAATACTCCTTCACTCAGTCATTTGAATGTATGGTATTCTTCTGGAGTCTAAGAAATCTCATAGACACTTGAGAAGACATCCAAGCTACCAAAGTGTTTAAAGTAATCATCAAGATGATTAAGTACAAGATTAGAGAGTGATTAATGCTTATAGGCCTAGAGAGAGTTGTAGCTAGGTGTTGCAACTTTGAGAGGGGATCAAGGAGTGATCCTAACTTTAACGAAGAGGTACGCTGGCACCTTGGAGTCTTGGTGACTCGCTGACAAGCTTGTTGACCCTCCGACTTGGTGTAGAGCGGTGGCAAGGTGATTGTGGAGGGACGCGGAGAGCCTTGCCTTTATGGCTCGAGCTATGAAGTGATTACGACGGCAAGTGACCGGAAGAGTGGTAAGTGATGAGACCTTGCTTTGGTGGCTTGGTGGCTCATCTGGCTGGAGGTCTTGCTTTGGCGGCTCAAGAGTCATGATCGGGTGCCGACCGGGAGCATCTCCTTGGTGGAGCTATAATGTGGACTTGGGATGACTTATGCCATTGATACCATGGGATAAAAATCCCTTGTGTCAAGTTTGCTCTCTCTAACTTATTTACGTTTCCGTATTTATATACTTGCTATCTACCTTTGCGCATTTATCTTCCTAGAGTAGTTTGCTATAGGATTGGTTACAGGTTGAAAACTCTTTTCAGTGTAGACATACTAGATAAACTTAGAGCACATTTAGATAGAACTTGATATAGGTTTGTCTTGTAAAGTTTTTGGAGCCAATTAGGTTTTAAGTGTCATAATTCATCCCACTCTTAGGACGTCACCGATCCTCACACAAGCCAATGGTGGCAACTATCTGGTTGCGTGGCCAAAGGTTTGTCGGCCACTTGATTTTGGTAGGCTAGGCATTCATGATCTCACTACTCTTGGTTGGGCTCTACGCATGTGTTGGCACTGGCTGAAAAAACACAGCCAACCATGCCATGGTTGGATTATGACTTGCCGATCCATGCCATTGCTAGTGCATTTTTTGCAATCTCTATTCATTCTATGGTGGGCAATGGCCAAAATACATTGTTATGGTTAGACTAGTGGTAGCATGGAAAAACCATGGCTGATCTTGCTCCTCATCTGATCAACCTGATCCTTAGGCGCTTGGTGAACTGGAGGTCAGTTCAAGAGGCCTTGACTGAGCATTGTTGGGTACAAGATATCAAGGGGGCCTTGTCGATTGCAGTGCTTATAGAGTACCTACAACTTTGGGATTTGCTTGATGGAGTTCACTTGGAACCGGATACGCAAGATCAGCACACCTGGATTCACTCTTCATCGGTATTGTACTCCACCAAGTCAGCTTACGACATGCTTTTCACTAGAAGTGTGCGCTTTGAGTCGTGGCGTCGAATTTGGAAGAGCTGGGCACCACCGCAATGTAAGTTTTTCATGTGGCTGATCGCTTGCAATCGCTGCTCGATGGCAGATCATCTTACGCAATGTGGCATGCCTCACATAGCATAATGCTCGCTTTGTGATCAGGAAGACAAAACAATCTAGCATCCCTAGGTCTTCGGGTGTCAATTCTGGTTTTCTCTCCTGTCCAATGTCAGCTTGCAACATATTTCACCAACACAATTGGATGTGGTCTTTATGCATTGGTGGTTTCATGCGGTCTCTACAGCTGACAAGGACTAGCGAAAGGGCCTCAATTACATGCTCATCCTGAGTGCATGGTTCAACAGGAAACACCGCAATGCATGTGTCATCGAAGGTCTTTCCCCGAATGTTCAGACGGTGGTGCGCGCCATGTAAAAGTAGCTAGCATATTGGTTTTGGAGAATTGCCACAACTCTACGAGATGCTGGGCCAATAATAGTTATAGAAGATTGAGATTACATTAGGCTTACAGATAAGACTCAACCGCATTTGGTTGGGATAGTAACAATGGTGATCAATCATTCAAATACATCCAAGTCTATCTACTCAATATCTTAACTGCTAGCTGACTCCTTCTTTGACTCGCCATTCATGGAGAGACTGAGCTTTGGTGTGCGGTTGGTGCCAAGGGTTTAGCACAACTGATACTCTGAACCTAGTCTCCTCCCTTGCCGTCACAATCTTTTTGATTCCTTTTTTTTGGTCCTATTCCTTTCTTCTTGCTACACCGATGCTCTCACCCTTGTAACTGCTTTTATTCCTTCTATAATGCAATGACACATAATTCTCTTGTGTGTTTGAGAAAAAGTCTCCTCGTGTTTGAATTTCAAACCAACAATGTTTAATTAACTACTAACTATTAAAAATGATGACTCCTTGCTTCTTTGTTACATCGATGCCGCTCTCGAATGAACTTAGGTCATGCTCACCAAGGAATTACCATGCAAGCATATACTTTTCCCTTCAATTGCAGGTGATAATTCTATGCGAAGGTGTAGAATATCAAGGTATCCAGTCTAATCAGTGGCTCTTGCTCTACATTAGCCTTGATACAATGTAGAAGTAGCTAGTAGATTGGTTTTGGAGAATTGCCGTACCTCTACAATACGTTGTGCTAATCATATATATAGAAGATTGAGATTACATTAGGCTTACAAATAAGACTCAACCACATTTGGTTGGGATCCTAACAATGGTGATCAGTCATTCAAATACATCCAAGTCTATCTACTCAATATCTTATATGCTAGACAACTCCTTCTTTGACATCCCCCCTCAATCGCAGCTTGCCAGAAGTCAAGTTGTGATTGTACCGAATTTTCCCAAAGATATCAACAGGCAATGCTTTGGTGAAAATATCAGCTAGCTGATCATGTGTGCTGATAAATATGATCTCTAGTGCTTTGCACGTGACATGTTCATGAACCAAATGAAAATCAATTTCAATATGCTTGGTTTCGTGCATGAAACAATGGGTTGGCTGATAAATATGTTGCACCAAGAGTATCACACCACAGAACAGGCGCTCGTGCTAGTGTTACACCAAGTTCACCTAGAACAGACTATAACCAGATGATTTCAGTAGCAGCATTCACAAGAGCCTTGTACTCAAATTTGATGCTCGAGCGACAAAACCGTTGCTTGCTTTCTTCCACTCCATGATACAAGATTGGCTCCTCTGGTTAACCTCCTATCATCAGGGCATCTTGCCCAATCTACATCAGAGAAGCTGCTGATAATATGGAGGTATCATGATGTATTCTTAACCCATCTTGGTATATTGTAAAAACCGAAGAATGCGCTTAACACCCCCAGTGAACATCAATCGCCAATTGCAAAAATTGACACACCTTGTTGAGTGAATAGGAAATATTAGGACGTGTGATAGTCAAATACTGAAGAGCACCCACCATGTTATGGTACTGTGTAGTTTCTTCTCCTGTTAATGGGTTGCCTGTGGTTTTAGACAATTTCTCTGAACTAGACAATGGAGTAGTGATTGGCTTGCAATTCTACATATTTGTGCGCTTCAAAATATCGTGAACATACCACTGTTGTGAGAAAGTGATCACCCTTTGATTTACAGTCACCTCAATGCCAAGAAAATAATGGAGGGGATCAAAACCGTTGATGGCAAAAGACTGGTGCAGCTGATAGAGCAAATCATCAACAACCTGTTCAGAGGAGCTAGCAATAGCCAAGTCATCAACATAGATACGAACATACATTGTAACTCCATCTTTCCAGAAAATAAAAAGAGATGCATTAGCCTTGGACGAAGTAAAACCCAGTTCTTGGAACTTGGAGCTGAGTTTGTGGTACCATGCGCGCGAGGCCTACTTCAACCCATATATAGCTTTATCAAGTTTGCAAACATATCGAGGTCTAGTCACATCCACAAATCCAGGCAGTTGGCTCATGGACACATTTTCCCGGAGATCACCATGCAAGAATATGTTCTTGACATCAGCTTGCCAAAGAGACCAACCACAAGAGATGGCAACAGAGAGAACAAGACAAACCGTAGCTGGCTTGACCACCGGGCTAAAAGTGGCATCATAATCAATGCCATGTTGGTGCTGAAAGCCCATGGAAACTAAGCGCGCCGTGAAACTTTCAATAGAACCATCAGCATGTCACTTAAGCTTGTACACCCTTTTGCAATCCACAACATTCTGACCTAGCACAGGAGGAACAAGGTGCCAGGTCTGATTCTATAGAAGGGTGTCATACTCCTTAACCATTGTAGCTTTCCATTGTGGGTGAGGAAAGCGTCAGCAAGAGAGGCAGGCTCAACTGGCTCAGATGTGGTGGCAGAGAATGTTCGACTGCGAGGATCATAGAATATAGTAACATCATGCAGCATCCGAGGTTTGCTGATGTTGTATTGGAGTTGTGTGACCGGCCGGGATGAAGTGGACTGACACACCTCTATTGTCGAACAAGCTATAGGACCCAAGCTAGACTCTGTAGAGAGAGAAGTAGAGGAAATCCCTGGCTCGGTGAGGGAAGTATCATTGGTGACACCAGTAGTATCCTCCAAAACACCTGACACCTACACAACACCACCACAATCAAGCGCAGAATCAGTTGGTCCAAGAGACAGATTAGTCAAAACCTCAGGCTGGGCATTCTCAGCAATAGGGATCGGTGGAAGGAGCCATGGTAGAAGAGAGGCTTCAGTCACTGATGAGGATGGAGGGGGTTGAGGGATTTTTGTGGCAAAGGGGAAGACAAGCTCATCAAAAACAACATCACGTGAAATATAAACATGACCAGTGGAAATGTATAAACATTTGAAACCTTTGTGCATGGAACTATAACCGATAAACACACATAGTTGGGAACAAAATTGAAGTTTGTGTTTGTTGTATTGGCGGAGATTAAGCTAGCAGGCACATTGAAAAGCGCGTAAGGTATGATAAGCAGGCTCAACATGATAAAGATGTTTGAGAGGTGTAGAGTTCTTAATAGTGGGAGACAGAAGCCGGTTGATAAGATATCAGACAGTGAAGAAAGCTTTATCCCAAAAACGAAGAGGAACACAGGAGTGGGCATGGAGATATGGGTGTGAGGACAAGAGACATGATGTGCGATGCCTTGTCACCTAAATAAGGAATTGAGCCACTAAATTTCACCACCCCTGTCGCTTTGAATAGAGTTAATTTTCTTATTGAGTGATCTTTCTACGTGTGACCGAAATTGCACAAAGTTTTGTTCAACATCAGATTTGTTTTTCAGGAGATAGACCTAAGTGTAGCGACTGAAAGAATCAACAAAGCTAACATAATATTTGAAACCTCTAGTGGATGGGATAGCAGGACCCCAAACGTCAGAGTGAACAAGTTCAAGAGGTGCTGATACAGATGAACTAGAATCAGAAGAAGGCAATTGATGACTCTTGGACATTTGACAAGCATTGCAAATGGTGGCTATAGACTTTTTATCTGATGAAGCTAAACTATGCGACTAAAGAATTTTATTAACTACAGTTGGCGTAGGATGTCCTAGGCTCATGTGCCACTGCTATAGTGAAGGAGGAGACGTATAGAATGCCTTCTTTCTAGATTTGAAGCACTGCATGAATCATATGGGATAAAGGCCAGCCTCACATCAACCTTGGAGTAGTGGGATCTTCGTTACCCAATCCTTAAGCATGAAAAAATCAGGGTGAAATTCAAAGAAGGCATCATTATCACGAGTAAAATGATGAACTGATAGAAGATTTTTGGAGGCATTAGGTGCATGAAGAACATTGCAAAGTTTTAAAGTTTTATGAGGAGTGATGAGCTGGGAATTCCAACATGAAGAATTGACATACACGAGCCATTGGCTCTGTGAATCTTCTCCTTTCCATGACAACGATCACGTGTGGTGAAACGATCAAGATCACTTGTTATGTGATCTGTTGCTCTAGTATCACTGTACCAGTTGTGTCGACTTGATAGGTGCCATGCATTGTTGTGATGAAAGAAGTGCACAACATGGGTGTCATCAACATCAAACAAGTGATCAAAGCAATACCATCATTTTATAGCACCATGTCCAATCTTCTTGCAGATTTGACAAACAGGACGATTGCTGCTTGAACCAAAGTTGTTGCTGCTGTGTGGTGTTGTGCTCCTGCCACGGCCACGGCCTCGCTCGTTTCTACCGCTACCATGATTGTTATTCTAGCCATTATAGTTATTGTTCCTACCACGGCCAGCAAAGTTTGCAGATGCTCCACCATCCATCTGCTTGAACGGAGAATGTGTCTCAAGTCTGGCCTCATAGCTGATGAAATTCTTGTAGAACTCGCTGAGCATCATGGGTTCACTTCGCGACATCTGTGCAGTTATCATTGTCACCAGAGAGTCATACTCGTCATCCAGGCCTGAGAGAAGATAGTTGATTATCTCCTCATTCAACAGTAGCTTGTCGGCAGCAGCCAGCCGGCTAACCAGACCCTTCGCCTTGTGGAAGTACTCCATGGCGGTGTTGTCTTTCTTGCTCAGGTGAGACAACTGCATGAGCACCTCAACCATGCTGGAATTCGACTGCACAGAGAAAAACCTCTCCAGGGTACCCGACACTTCGTAAGAGGTGGAGAGGAGAATCACCTGGGAAAGAACATCTCTTGTCAAAGATGAGTTGATAGCACCCATGACAGTTTGATCCTGTCGAACCCAGTTCAGATACTCTAGGTTGAGCACCTGTTTTGCACCGCCCTCTCCAATGACGGTGACCATCTTGGGTGGGCACAGAGTGGAGCCATCAACAAAGGCAAGGTATCCATGGCTTATCAAGAAGGGCATGCTCTGCGCCTTCCAAAGTAGGAAGTTGTCATGTCCTAGCTTTTCGCCGATGAACTGGGCAAAATAGGGTGCGACGAAGGCCGTTAGTCCACTCCTGGTGATGCCGGTGACGCTAGGCTACATCGAAAGTGATGATGCAGTGCCAGTGGAGGATTCAGTTAATATTGGAGCATGATGGATCTCAAAAAGGCTCTGGCCGTGATACCATGTAAAAGTAGCTAGTAGATTGGTTTTGGAGAATTGCCGTAGCTCTACAAGACACTGGGCCGATCATATATATAGAAGATTGAGATTACATTAGGCTTACAGATATGACTCAACCGCATTCGGATGGGATAGTAAAAATGGTGTTCAATCATTCAAATACATCCAAGTCTATCTACTCGATCTTATCCGCTAGCTGACTTCTTCTTTGACACGCCATTCATGGAGAGATCGAGCTTTGGTGTGTGGCTGATGCCAAGGGTTTAGCGCAGCTGCTGCTTTGAACCTAGTCTCCTCCCTTGCTGTCGCAATCTTTTTTTATTCCTTTTTTCTGTCCTGTTCCTTTCTTGTTGCTACATTGGTGCTCTCACCCTTATAACTGCTTTTATTCCTTCTATAATGCAATGACATGCAATTCTCTTGCATGTTTGAGAAAAAGTCTCATCATGTCTGAATATCAAACCAACAATGTTTAGATAACTACTAACTATTAAAAATGATGACTCCATGCTTTGCTACATCGAGCCCCTCTCGGATGAACTCAGGTCATGCTCACCAAGGAATCATTATGCCAGCATATACTTCTCCCTTCAATTGCAGGTGATAATTCTACGTGAAGGTGCAGAATATCAGGATCTCCAGTCTGATCGGTGGCTCTTGCTCTACACATGGGACTGTCCATTACCCAAAAATTGCAGGTTCATTTGATGCCTGAACGCCCGAAGGGGCCTTGCCCCTAGCACGGCCCATGTCCACGCCGGCCTCCACCACTTCGATCGCGTCCGCCCGATCAAAGTATCAAAGTGTGCAAGGCACGTTTGGTGACTTTGCGAGCTGTATTCGGCCTAGAGTCCAGCATCGGCAGATCAGGCTCTACGCAGAAATGGTGTTTGGGCCAAGCAATTACTTTTACGAGTTGTTCCGTAGGATGACTCTGTTCTATCGAAATTCCTATGCGTCCCATTCAGGAAAAAGAAAAGAAATTCCTATGCGTCGGTCAACTATTTCTAGCCTTCAAATCAGTCCTGACATGGCAAGCTGTGGTTGACGAGGTATACTATACATTAATTGCATAGGCTAAAGGTGACCAAATGGGTGGCCAACCTGGCTCGACATATGACCATTTAGACACGGTCTGGCTGGCCTGTTAATCAAGTGGAATGTGCCGTACTAGCTCATGTGCGGTGACTTAAGTTTAGGTTTGACCTATTTAAGATCGTATCGTGCCGGTAGGTTATATGATCTTTTTTTTGTCCGTTAGTATGTGAAAAATTAGAAAAAATATAAAAACTCGCACTCATCAGGAATCGAAGACATGATGTTCCGTTTGGGAGCCAAACATGCTACTATTGCACTACAGATCCTATATAACATTAGATCTAAATAAATTATATAAGATTAAAAAAAGAAAAACTTAAATGGGCTGTGCCGTGCTGTGGTTCCAGCCCAGACACGACCTAGGTCATCGTGCTGTGCCGACCCGACCCGTTAGCTGTTGTACCGTGCCATGTCTGAGCCGAGCCGAAATAGCCGTGCCTCGTGTCGGTCTATTTGGCTCAACCCACTTAGCTATCTTTAGCATAGGCTAACAATAGCCTCTTTAGCACACCTTTCCTTTCTCTTTTGCCGCCAACACTCTTTGCCTTTCTCCCATCGCCTTCACCCTTTTCCTCTTCCTTCTCTGGCCGAGCTTTGATTTGCTTGATCTCCCTCAGATTTGCTTCTCTCCCATCTGGTTTGCTTCCTCACCGGTGAGTTAGGGTTTATGGAGGGAAAGCGACGTGACGGGGAGACGAAGAAGCAACACAACAATGGAGAACTAAGAGTACAAATAATTTTGCTAAGTGCACACGGAGTTGAATTACAACTCAAGAAATAAGAGGGTAACAACCTTTGGATGAAGCGATGGTGTAGGAGGAGTACAACTTAACCTACTAAGAAAATGTCCCTAGGTTTTACACACATATGAGTTGGCTGTTGGGCAGTTGCAGGGTTAGGGCGAGGGTATCATGGCTGAAGAGGCTGGTGGCGGGCGACAAGGAGGCAACAACCGGTGGTAGAATAGGACATGACAGTGGAAGGGGCCCTAGCTAGTAAGAGAAGATAGACGACACCGTAGGATGATGAGACTACACGAGGGGAACAATGTTGAATTTTTTTATATTTTTAAATTAAAATATTATAAATATATATCTATTTTGAAAATTAGAGATCTATACACCCGTCGCTCTTCTAATGGGTAACATGTTTAAAAATAAAAAATGTTACGTTCTAATACTACAAAAATTGAAAACACTATTGAAATAGTCATACAAAATTATGAAAAAATTATGTGGTGTAGAAGATACTATCATTTGGCTTTCAAATTTTTTTAAGTAAAACAATACATGTGCAATGAGAAAAAAAAGACAATTCTTAGGATCCCTAAAATTTTCCTTTTTGTTTCTACAAGTAATATTTTTTTCTAAATATTTTTGGAGAGCTAGGTGATAGCATCATTTACACCACATATTTTCCAGAATTTTTATGATAATTCTGATAGTGTTTTAAATTTTGAGAGCATTGAAACACAATATTTTTTATTTTTAAACCTATTGCTCCTTGAAAGGAAGACATAGCCTAGATCTATAATTTTTCGAAACGGATATATATATTTGTAATTTTTTATTTTAAAATATAAAAAAATCGAGATGTTGGTTGAGGGCAAGAGCAGAGCTCAGTCTTGCCACTGAGGCCATGTCCTGAGTCATGGCCCAAAATTTACCATGGGCCACATCCTTCATACCCGAGCAATGGAAAAACATACACTACTACATAAATAATTTGGTAGGACGTCCCTATACAAACGGTTTTGTGGAGCCATCTGTACAAAGATTATCATAGACGGCTCTAAATAAGAACCGTCTGTGATAATGAGTAGACCCCTCCGGGAGGGATGGGACGCTTTTAGTACAAACGGTTCCTTTTGGGAATTATATGTATTAATATTATAGACGGCTCTAATTACGAGCCATCTGTAATAAAACCAGTATCACAGACGGCTCTAAATTGAAGCCGTCTGTAATATTAATACAGACGGCTCATATTTGAAGCCGTCTGTACTATAAAGAATATCACAGACGGCTCCAAACACGAGCCGTCCCTGTTAAGAATACAGATGGCTCCAAACACAAGCCGTCTGAGAAAATAGCTGGGGGAGGTGGGACACTTTAGTATAGATGGCTCCGAAGATGAAGCCGTCTGTATTATTCGCAGTACATCATCCCCTATCTCTGGATCAAAGCAGAATAGTGGCGTCGGATAGTGAAGTGTTTGTGCGCAGCTTTTGGAGGTAGAGGGCGATTTTGACCAAAAAAATTGTTAGATTTCAGGGAAAACTTGAAGATTCATTGGCATTTGTTACTCCAAGATAAGCATTATGCTCTATTTTATTTTAGATGGTCTAGATTTTAGTTTGGAGAGCTAGCTAGATATAGATCTAGATCTAGATTTTTTCTATATTATCATAGTTTTGTTCTATTCATTAGATGATGTAGATTTATGTTCTAATTTAGTCTTGAGAGATCAACTATATGTATATCTAGCTAGACTTAGATTTTTTTTCATGATGATCTAGAGTATATTAGTTTTTCTAGGTATATATGAAGTTCAAAGTATAGATGAAAGTTTAATTATGTGATAGTATAAATGGCTAGCTTTAATCTAGTGTTAATGTAGATAAATTTTGGATTTTTGTATATAAACATAAAATTATCAATAACTATAGTATTTAAAGACAAGTTTTGAATTAATGTTTGCCCTTATTTTAGGTATTCATGTATATAATTAATATAACGGTAATCATTAATTATTTTTGAATTAATTATCATTTGTATGGTTCATTCATGCATGCATGCATGGTAGTTCCATTTTTTTGACAAAAATATTGGTTGCTCTATTTTATTAGGTTGATTTGACATTAATTTACTTCGTACATTGTAGATGGATCGTGGTTGGATGTACGATTCTCATACGAACCAAGGGTATCTTGATGGTGTGATGGCTTTTTTGGAAGCTGCCGAGGAAGATCAATTGGAGAAGGGTGTTGAATTTATATATTGTCCTTGCTACGATTGTAGAAACGAAAGATCCTTTCTTAGACAGAACACAGCCCTACAGATCCAAGCGCACTTGATTATCAGAGGCTTCAAACCGGACTACACGTGTTGGACGAAACATGGTGAAGAGTAGAATGTGTTACATGAAGACGTTGGTATCGTCGAAAAACCATAGTCGACGTAAGAAGAGAATATGACGAGGAATTTGGTGCAGATGATGACGACTGTGGTGCTGCAGGCGACGATGATAGGTTGGATCAGATGCTGGCCGATGTAGACGTGAACTTGAGGACTCAGAGAGACTTTAAAAGGTTCATGTGCTTGATCGAAGACTCGAGAAGCTGTTGTTCCCTGGATGCAAACCGGAAAACACAAAGTTATCATCCGTGCTTGAACTGCTTAAATTGAAAGCAAGTGATGGTTGGTCGGACAAGAGTTTCAACACGCTATTAGAACTCTTATCTGACATGCTTCCGGATGGAAACGAGTTGCCCAAAAGCACATACGAAGCAAAATAGGTTCTTTGTCCATTGGGGATAGATGTAGAAAGGATACATGCATGTCCGAACGATTGTATCTTGTACCGTAAAGATCTATGAGACTTGCAATCATGTCCAGTGTGCAAAGCATCCCGATACAAGCGTAAGAGTCAATCAGACGATGATGAGGTGCAGAAAGGGATTCCTGCTAAGGTGGTGTGGTATCTGCCTATAATTCCATGTCTTAAGTGTCTGTTTGCGAATCAAAAAGAGGCCGAATTGTTGTGCTAGCACTCGGAGGGCCGTAAGCAAGATGGAAAGCTAGGGCACTCTGTCAATTCTCCCCAGTGGAGAAACATCGACACGATCTTCGATGACTTTGGTGCAGAACCGAGGAATATAAGGTTTGCTTTGAGCACGGACGGGATGAATTCTTTTGGGAACATAAGTAGCAGGCACAACACTTGGCCAGTAGTTCTCAGTATTTACAACCTATCTCCTTGGCTGTGTATGAAGCGGAAGTACTTGATGATGATGCTACTTATACAAGGCCCGAAACAACCTGGGAACAATATTGATGTATACCTAAGACCATTGGTGGAAGATCTAAAAATATTGTGGAACGAAGGGGTGCAAGTATGGGATGCATACAAAAGGGAGAATTTCACGCTACGCGCCATGTTGTTCTGCACGATCAATGATTTGCCTGCATTATGTAACCTTTCAGGCCAGAGTAAACAAGCAGACCCGGCGTGCCCTCATTACTTAGATGGTACCGCGAGTATGTGGCTGTCAAACTCACGCAAAACGGTGTTCATGCACCACCGTTGGTTCCTTAACAGGTATCATCCGTACCGCAGCATGAAGGAACAATTTGATGGAACGAGGGAGAGAGATTTATGTCCAAGGCACTACAGTGGTCAAGAGGTGCACAATATAGTTAAAGATATTGATGTTGTGTTTGGAAAGGGGAGTAAAGAATCTAAGGATACCGGTGGCATGTGGAAGAAGAGATCGATATTCTGGGAGCTACCTTATTGGAAGCACCTTGAAGTTCGCCATTGCATCGATGTCATGCATGTAGAGAAGAACGTGTGTGAAAGCTTGGTTGGTCTTTTACTTAATATTTCAGGCAAGACGAAGGACGACCTCAACGCAAGGCTTGACTTGGTTGATTTGAATATCAGGCCCGAGTTGGCACCTGAGCCCTCCGAAAAAGGTAGAATGAGGCTTCCTCTAGCCTGCTATAATCTAAAAAAGCCCGAGAGAACTGAACTGTGGCGGTGCTTGCATGATGTGAAAGTTCCATCCGGTTACTCTGCCAACATCTTGAAACTTGTTCGATGCAAGATTTGAAATTGGTTGGCATGAGTCCCATGATTGCCACGTGTTGATGACATAGATGCTTCCTGTTGCAATCTGAAATATCCAGCCGACCTATCTTCGAGACACAATCACCAAGTTGTGTTACTTCTTCAACACAATTTCTCAGAAGGTCATCAATCCCGAAGTACTTGATGTTTTACAAGCCGATGTGGTGAAGACACTGTGTCATCTTGAGATGTATATTCCTCCGTCGTTTTTCGATATCATGGTACATGTTATCGTTCACCTTGTGAGAGAGATAAAGATATGCAGCCCAGTATTCCTACGTCAGATGTACCCGTTTGAGAGGTACTTGGGAATTCTCAAAAAGTATGTACGGAATCGATCTCGTCCGGAGGGCAGCATCATCCAAGGTTACACAACCAAAGAGGTAGTCGAGTTCTGTATCGATTACATGGAGCAGCTCAAACCAATTGGTGTGCCCATGTCTCGCCATGAGGGGATACTAGATGGCAAAGGGACCATAGGTAGGAAATCAATCATTGCTGACTTTGCCGCGTTATCTAAAACCCATTTTATGGTCTTGCAACACATGACTGAAGTAGCCCTGCATATCAAAGTGCATCAGGATGTGCTACGCAGAGAGAATCCAGGCCGTACGGAGGATTGGATCTCAAAACGGCACAACCGCAGCTTCAACAACTGGTTGGCAACGTGATTTAGTAATAATAGTTCAACAGAGGACAATATTGGCTGGTTGGCAAGATGGCCAAGTCACACAGTCATGATATTTGAAGCATACGACATAAATGGGTACACTTTTTCTACCAGAGCACGCAATAGTAAGAGCACAGTACAGAATAGCGGTGTGCACATAGATGCCTTCTTGGACAAAAGTCGTGGTGTCTGTGCGTACTATAGGTACATAGAAGAGATTTGGGAACTCGACTATGTACGTGTCAAGATCCCCCTCTTTTGGTGTCGTTGAGTCGCACTCTCAGGTGTTAAGGTAGACAAGTACAGAATGACTGCTGTTGACCTCGAATGTGCCGCATACAAATACGAACCATTTGTACTTGCCAAGCAAGTTGTCCAGGTCTTTTATGTGTAAGACCTGGCAAATCCAAAGCTTAACGTAGTCCTTCAGGGAAAAAGAAGGATTGTCGGAGTTGAGAACGTCGTGGATGAAGAAGAGTACAATCAATTTAATGAGTACCCACTTGAAGATGGCATCGCCATTAACGAAGAACAACTTCCGACCGGGGCCGCTTGCTATCTGCGCGTCGATCATCAAGAAGGGCTTATTGTTAATGTTGTATGATGTTAATCAATTATTATGTACCTATATATTGCAGTGTAATATGTAACAATGAATTAGTTATGATTTTACTTAAAAATTTCATCTCATTAATTTGGAGTTCATATGAATTAGTTATGATGAGTACCCACACCATGAGATAGTACAAATTTAATCATAAATTTACTTATAAATTTCTTCTCATTTGGAGTCTGTATGGATTATTTATGATTTTTGCAAGCTTCAATATTTTGCTAGAAAATCAATAGTACAGACAGCTCGTAGTTATGACCTATCTGTACTATTTGTTCAGACGAATTTTAATAAAAAGCTGTACTAATGGTAGTAGTACAGACGGCTCGAAGTTATAAGCCGTCTGTACTATTTTTACAGACGGATTTATTAAAAATCCATCTGTACTAATACCATTAGTACAAACAGCTCGTATTTATAACCCGTCTATACAAATGTGGCTATAAATAATGTTTCGTCCAACCTGCTCCACACCAAGTGTAACCCTAGCCGCTCATCTCCCTCATGACCCCAGCGACTCCTCCCCGCGGCTCCTCCCTGGTGGCTCCCTCCCGGCGACCTCATCCCTGGCGGCTCCTCCATCCCCGTCACCCTCGTCCCTCCGCGGTGGCTCCTCCCTCCCCCCAGCGACCGTGCTCCCTGATGACCATGTTCCTTCCAGCAACCTCCCTCTCCCCGGCGATCATGCTCCCCAATGACCGTGCTGCTCCCGGCGACCTGCCTGCCCCCGGCGACCGTGCTCCATCCATCCTCAGTGGCCCTGTCCCAGCGACCTCCATCCCTGGTGGCTCCTCTATCCCCGTCACCCTTGTCCCTCCACGGTGGTTCCTCCCTCCCGCGGGCGACCGTGCTCCCTGGCAACCATGTTCCTCTCGGAGACCTCCCTCTCCCCAGCGACCGTGCTCCTCAGCGACTGTGCTGCTCCCGGCAACCTGCCTGTCCCCGGTGACCGTGCTCCATCCATGCACGATGGTGAGCAGCCATTCTCTCCTGGCCAAGTTGTCGTAGCCGGTGCTCTGGCTGAGCCATGGTCCTCTCTTCTCTGTGATATGCATGATTATGCTTTGTGATGCTTGATTACGCTAGATGATGCTCTGGATAGTGCAAGTCTTGTATGGTATTTGCTCGATGATGATTAGGATTACTGAAATTGGGCATGTTCTCTAAGTAATCTAGTATAGACTTGTGAATTCTCTAGCTTCAAAGCGATTTACTAGTTGATGCTTAGGAACATTGCCCAACTGATGATGGATTCAGTAGGACAATTAGGAAGCAGGACTTGTCCTAGGGCTAATTGTTTATTATCGTCTGAGGGCAATTTTTCCTTCAAAAAAATTAGGGAGCAGGACTTTCATCTTCTTTTATCTAACAATCTGACTTCAAAATAATCTTAGTTGATAACACATTTGGTAAAACATTTTTCTACACATTTGATTAGTTGATAACACATTATCCTTCTCTAACTGTTCTAGTATCATAAGTTGAAATGTTTTAGCTTGATTTGAATCCTATCAAATGCTGTTTCAGCATGACAAGGCTTATCTCATATATTCCTCTTTTTTTTTTTACTTATTGGATGATTGAGCGAAAACAGCTCAAACTTACACTTATACTTTTTTTACTGTTACTTTTTAATCTCTTTGTTTTGAATAGCATGGTTGTCTGTGTATGTATGCTCGATGATGATAATATTTACTTAAATTGGGCATTTAGGCTAAGTACAATAGATTGAGCTTGTAAACTTCTCTGTTACTATTTTTCTCACGCTGTTCCATCTATTGCTCTACAGCTCGATTTTTGCAGTTTTTGTTACATTCTGCTTTTTTGAACCTGTTTAGTAGCTCTGTCCAGTAAGTTTGTTTAGTTTTAGAGAATGGATGATAGGTTATTTTTCTAGGTGTGATCTTAGTTAAATGCCCAGTTGTGATGTGTATTATGATCGGCTAGGGAGCAAAATTTTGTAGTTCTGGGCCAGCTGTTTAGAACTATCTGAGAGCATATTTTAATCCTTCAGCTTGCTATTCAAGTTCATTTTAATATTTGATTATGCTCTGATGGCTCTTTCTTTCAAGTTCATGTATATCAATTTTGATCAGTTCTGTTCTTATTATGCTTTTTATAGAATATGGTTATTCATGCTCTCATTATTGCACATATTACAACTTCCCTGCTGTTCTTAGGACACTTCCCCATGCTATTCTTCTTTGAAACTAACTTGAGCTAAGTGATAGTTAGTAAAATCCTTCTGCTGAATATTTCCCCATTCTTGAAGATGGCGTCTGGAGATGAACGCGAACTGCCTTCAGCCTCTTCTCCTCAACAACAAGAGGGGGTCACTGCTCAATGAGATGCCGATGCCACTTCTCAGGAGCAAACAGAAGAAACTCAGACGTAGAAGTGAAAGCAAGGTGGCCGAGGAAAAAACCAAATGCCCACGGGTCACTACACCGTAACTCACGTTAATGAGGCAGGCGTGCCAACACAGCCTTAGCAAGCTCAGGCGGCATTCCATAGAGCATGCGCCTCACTCGGACGGACAAGGGTCAGGATAACCTACCCAAACTGGAAGGCCGTGCCGCAGAGTGAGAAAAGCTTCTTGTGGGAAATAATTAAAGCCAAATTTGACTTCCCTGAAGGATGCTCCTTGGAGGACATGGAAAGACAGGTAATAGCCAAGATGGGCAAGGCGTGGAAGACCTTCAAGAGTGAGCTGTATAATGCATATGTAAAGCAGGATCTTGTCCCCAATAATATTGCTTATGGGTACTTCGTGGATCAATGGGCAGAGTTTGTGGAGAGGTGCCAGTCTGAGGAATTTCAGCAGCAGAGTCAAGCTAACAAGACGCGCCAGTCACAGAACACGCACCCTCACAGGCTCGGCACTGGTGGGTACGCGCGCAAGGAGTTGGACTGGGACAAGAAGGATGAGCAGACAGCTCGGGAGAACCGCTCCACATCATTTTCCTAGATCCCAGAGAGGCGGGCCTAGAACTGGTTCTGAGAAAGGGCTGTACACTCGGCCGATGGTTCCGTCACCTTCAGGAAGCCAGAAACTGAGCAAGTGGCTCAAAGGATCCTGCAACTTTCGAAAGAATCCACTCAAGGATCATTCCAGCCATCTCAGGAAAAAGGCATACTAACCTCAGCTCTGGGGAACAAAGAGCACTCGGGTCGCACGCGTGACATAGGTGTTTCCGTTCCATGGAAGTTGGGATTCCCTGAAGGCGCCGATTCATATAGGAGCCGAAGGAGAAACAAAGCTGAGCGCGATGCAGCCGAACGTGAACGGATGAGAATGGAGATTGTCGCTGAGGTCGAAGCAAGGATGAAAGAACACATGGATATGCTTGCAGAAAGGATGGAAGAACGGGTCTAGGAGCGAGTACGGGCAATGAGGCAGCCGGATGCAGCCATGACACTTGAATCTCCACCGGCTTGGCACTGGAGCAGCTGCACATCTACACCAGGGAACGATCCAGATAACATGCTCGATCAATAGGACTTCCCTATCAGCAGATTTGAAGGTAACACCCCTGACGTCGACCTTTCAAAAGAGGTCCCTGGCGAGAGGTACCCTATCGACGACATAGAGACGGCCACCAAGTGCAAGCTCGTACTGCCCACCACTTTTGGCGTCGATAACATAATTGAGGTTGGCACAGGCTTGGCGTTCCCATGTGGCAGGGATCAGACGATCCACAGACTACCGTTACAGCCTGGTTATGCTAGGGTGTCAGTGGACTTGATACACAAGAATTGCACGTTCCTCCCAGTTCCTATTCCCCCAGAGGACAGCGTCAAGACACTTGGGGAGGCCATCCACTCCTTCATCTAGTGGCCGGAGAAGTTCATAACACTGGTTGCACCTCCACCGCCTCTGTCTCCAGTACGCGATAGCAGCGACTTCTCTCTCTGTCAAAGGGAAAATCTTCTTCTGCACCACATGAGCAACAACAAGTGTCCAGCAAAAATGGCCAACAGTCTGCCAAAATGGCACCACTCGAAAAGTGCAGAGCCAATAAACAGAAGGACAAGAGCAAGGAGGTAGAAGAAGAATATCTGTCAAACACCTACGTGCCAGGCGAGCCGTTAGTGAGCAAGAAAGCGTTAGAGCAATTGGGCTGGGCAAGTATGATTCTACACGACATATACCTTAAGAGGTTCCATTAGGAGAAACATCTTTCTCCTTGTTTCAGCGCTAAGTACCAGCGGCAACATTTCTTGCAACCAGCTGGACACTTCATCATGACCTTCAATGATTTATTCCTCCTCCACCGTCTTGGCAAGCTAGACATTGGTCTATTGAGATGCTGGACACTATAAGTGTTACTAATCGCGGTCTATGCTTAATGAATCGCCTAACTCACTGATACGTTCATTCATCTACATTACTCTTATGTGTAGACTTATGATTCAAAAAGCCAGGAGAGAGAATCCGTGAATTGGATTCCTCGACCCACAGGTCGTATGTGGGTCAACAATCACTTGGTCTCCGGGGGAGGTCGAGAAATACGTCGCGGAGTCCATGGTCACCCTCTGTGGATTGAAGGACCTAATTATTCTACCGTACAACTACCAAGACCATTGAATGCTAATTTGTATCTTTACACACAATCAACACTGCATATACCTCGACTCGATGTACTATGACAAAGAGAGGTATTCAGATCTGATAGACTTTTTGACAAGGGCATTTGTGAAGTATGTTTCAATGGATGGGATTGTACGGAAAGATAAACCTTCAGCAAGCCACCAACATAAGTTTCTGATAATAATTCCTTGACATATCAAGTTACCGTTATAATATGCATTCCATACAACTAAATGTACCGTGCACAAATTTCTGCAGTGTCATAGGCAACCGTAGGGCATCAACCTCTGTGGGTTCTATGTTGCCCAGTATATGATGCAAATCATTTGCTCTAGTCCACCAGTATATCCGCCAGTAAGTGTAATTATAGTATATTAAAATATATTTTTCATCATTGTGTCTAACTATTTTAAGTTTCTTCTATAGAAATATAAATTTCCTACTAATAATCTTTCGAAGGACGCTCTCATGTATATTCAAAAAACGCTCGTCAGTTTCATACTTGGGGAGATCATAAAGGAGACCGGTGAATTTTATGATCTCGAAAACTTTATTAGCCAAGGTTTGTAATCTCAGCAGAAGCCGATCAATTCAATATATTGAAAATGAAGCAAATGAACTCATTACATTCTTGGAATTCACTATGCTATAACTAATTTGTTGGTTTATATATTGTCAGGCACAGGGTTCATGGAAGAATGAGAAATGAAGAGTGAAGAATGCTACGCAAATGTCGTGAGGTTATGTAATATTAACTTTGTGACTTTGTAATGTAGTGAGATTTTGTAAATGTGACTTTGTGATATATATGTATTACATTTAGTAATATATTGATTTTGTATTGTATTTTGTAATGTTGTTGAGCCTTTGTAATACTGCTGTATTTTTGTTATTGATATGTCAGTTACATTCAGTAATATATGGATTTTGTAATATATATACGAAAGTACAGACGGTTTTAAGTATACATCCATCTGTACAAATTTTTTTTTCAACGGCCTCTGTTATATAGTACAGACGACTTGAATTTCGAGCCGTCTGTGATATAGCAACAGTACATATGGCTCTTATTTGGAACCGTTTGTACTATTACTATATCAAAGACAGCTCGTAACTACGAGCCTTCTGTGATATTCCATATTACAGACAACTAGTTATTAGAGCCGTCTGTACAAAAGATTTGTACAAATGGTTTAAAACCCGTCTGTATAAATCTAATTTATACAGACACTTTTTCACATATGATTAAAAAATCATCCCGTACGGGGTTTCCGAACATCTGTAAAAATGATTTCGGCAGTAGTGATGCACCTTGTAGAGGAGAAGAATGGAGTAGATGATAGTATATACAGCCCGTGAGTTTCTTGTGCAACTTCCGGCATAGGTAAACAGACGTTCGTGCAAGCACCCATATTACCAAAGGGAATCCCATGATCAGAGACACCATCGAGTGCGGTGGTAGTGCAAACGCGGTCTCAAAGATGAGCTGCGCGCCGTCGATGTCTTACCACGTTCGTCTCCGTCTGCAGCAAACTGCCCAGGAAAGAGATGGTCAAATGGGCATGGTCCGAGCTGAGCTAGGTCGGACCGTCACGGCACGAGGTCATGAGATGTGTCTGGGCCGAGCGCGTGACACAGCGGGCCGGCACGGCACGACCCGAGTAAGTCGGACCGGCACGGGCATGGCCTAGCGCAGGTCGGCACGGACGGGAATGACCGGGCCCTGCACATCTGCACCCAGCTATTTTGTATTTTATATATATATATTTTAATTTTGCAGCTATTTTTTTAATCTATTTTCTATATTTTTATCTCATTTTTATCTATTTTCTATATATTTTTTAAATTTTGTAACTATTTTTTATTTTTATTTTTCGGGCCGCCTGTGGCATCGTACATGTCGTGCTCACCGGGCTGGCCCGGCACAGCAAGAGCATGACGAGCTATGCTGTGGGCTGAGGGCGCGGCACGTGGGCCGGCTGTAACACCCTAGTTTTTCAACTTTTTGAAAATAATAATAAATATTCTTTTCCTTAAGAGTAGGGTGTTAGTCTTTGTCTCAAAAATCCTAGGAGAAAGAAATTATTTTCTAAAAAGCTAGAAATTAATGTAGGCTATATTATAGATTAATTGCATTCATACCGGAGTAGCTACATTAGGGTTTTTATTATGCGAAAAATAAGTTTTGAAAATCTCGAGGCGCGCCGTTCAAGTTTTGGAAAATTTGCAAAAAATTTTCTAAAAAGAAAAATTTCTTTTCTTTTCCTTTTCTTCATTTTCTTTTTTTTTTTCTTTTCCCTTCTCCCTCTTGGGCTGAGCCCGATCTGCCCTTCCCCGTTTCCGGGCCGAGCTCCAGCCCATCTCCATCCCGCCTTCCCGACTGGGCCGGCCGAAGGCCACAGCCCAGCAGCGCTGCAGCGTCCGCCGCTGGCGCTTGGCCGATTTCTTCCTCCGCCCGCCCGCAAGCGCCCGGTCTCCTTCTTCCTCCTGTAGCCGAACCGGACTCAAGTTCGAGCGCCTAGCGTCGCGCGCCTCCCTCCCCGAGTACGAATCCCAACCAACTCGAGCTTATTCGCAGCCGCGTGCCACGCCTATATAAACACCCGAGCACCCCCTATTTCCCATCTAAATTCGGCGAAAACTCGAGCTCCTCCGCCCATCGCCATAGCCGCTCGGTCGAGCTTCGCTTCGGAGGATTCCGTCGCCCGTTTGCCGTAGCCGAGCCACCCTTGAGGACCTCCACTGCCTTTCGCGCCCACTGGTGCCTTCGCCGGCGCGATTTGGCCACCGGAGCTCCCTCCCCGTCGCTCACCCGAGGCCACCGCCGTCTACTCCACCGCAGACCACCTTTTGAAGGCCCGCCGCCCGAGGTATGCACTAAAATGGACTCCCCTTGTCCCCTTCTTCCTCCTCTGCCGCCGTTCACCATCGTCGCCAATGCCCGACGACGAGGTCCGCCACCTCTCCGGCGACAATGCTGCCGCACCCGAGCTTTCCACCGCCGCCTTCCTCTCTAGAACCGGCCGATTAAGCCTCCCTCACCCTTGACCGTTAGATCCAAAATGGATGGCCACGATTAGAAGCTTCGCATACCCTTTCAGCATCCAATCACATGATGCCACGTGGCCACTTAATCCCAGTCGGCAAGACAAGCCATGTCATCGCCTGCATAACTTGGCCACCTCAGCGAATCAGCCCGCGTGGCAATGCCACGTCAGCATGCCTTTATCCAGTCATTATTTCTATTTGTTTGAATTTAGGTATAATGGCAATTTTGCAAATAAGCCCCTGGACTTTCCTATATTTAAATAAAAGCCCCTATCTTTATACAGTTTAGCCACTAAACTTTCTCATAATTACACATAGGTCCCTCAATTTTTGCAAAAAGGCCCATAACCACTATATTTTTATTTAAATTAAGTCTTTTTTATTTTTAGATTTAACCCTAATCTTGTTTATAGCATAACTTTCTTGTTTTAGCTCCGATTTAGATGGTTTTCGTGCTCACGTGTTCGTAGCGACGTGTACTATCTTTTAGTACCTTTTTCATATGTTAGCTATTGTTTGGTGTACTGTTCTTAGTTAGTTTTGTTGTGTGTTTTTTCGATGTGTTTCGAGAGCAGACGAGGAGCAGTTCAAGAATCTCCAGGACCAAGTATTTGAAGAGTTGGAGCAGCAAGTTGGGAGAGGCAAGTGTCCTTGAACATTTTGATCCCAGTTTTGTTTAAAATGCGTTCTTTACTTCAAACATGCATGCTGTTAATTTTGAATCCTATGTACCTATAGTATCCTGTTCCATATAATTCCTTGTCGCCTAGTTGTTAGCATTGGACATGATGGGTAGTCATGTTGAGTTGTGCACAAGGGGATGGAAGGGTTAATGGTTAAACATGACTAATGAATTAATGCAACTATGAGTTGGGAATATTAATGATGGTATAGCAACATGGAACCTTAGGCCTTGAGCAAAGTAGTGTTGTTGATGATGAAGTTATGTTGTTGGTTTAGTGTTTGCTCAAGTAACCTAAGTAAGGACCGGTTCGTGGAGCGACAACCCAAGAAAATACGTACCAACCACGAGACTTGGTATGAGACAGGCCTAGCCTATTAATTAGTGGATTCTAGTTTTGTGCGTGCCAAACGGAAGAGTGGATGTGTGGGGACGGTAAAGGCTAGAACCATGTGGTTAGTGGTATGAGAGGTGTAGTGGAAGGGAAGGGTGAAAACTTTCCGGAGCTACAAGGCGCAAAAGGGGGCTTCTGGGTGGTGTGAATGCCACTTTGACGGCGGTGAAACCTAGCGGGCATGCACATACTGGATGAAATTTTGTAATGGCTTTGTAGTGACTTTCCGGCGGCACACCACTGGCGTGTGTTACGTGTTTCACGGACACGACAACAAGGAAGATCACGACTTGTGGGGAAAGCTGGACAACCTTTGCAGAGTGTAAAATCTGATATATCAATCGTGCTCACGGATATGAGAGACTTGGATCCTCACATGATTAGTTGGATGGGTTTGGGTTGGTTTGATCAGTTTGGGAGCCTGATGTGGGATTCAGGTGGTTGGGAAACATCTGGAGATGTTTCTACGAGTTGGAGGTCTACTGATGATTTACCTAGACAAGTAGGATGCTTTTATAATACTTCGTTAGTATAGTTAGCTTTTATGCAAATTTAAACTGTTACAGCTTGTTCCTTTGTTTAAGCTTGCATGGCATTTTATTTTCCCACACTTGCGGAGTACGAGTTGTACTCATACTTGTTGTTTTTTTCCAAATGTCGTCCAACCGCCACTCAGACATTGAAGGAGATCCAGACTTCTTCGTTGATGAAGATGAAGACTGCTAGGCTGGTGTTTTGTCTTGGTCAATTGCCTGTGGAAGTTGGAGCTTCGTGGTGTTTAGCCTGTGTGCTTTTGTTTAAGACTTTGAGGTCTTTCTTTACTTATTCAAGTTAAACGTTGTAATAATAACACTGCGTTGGATACACTAATGAAGTCGCTGCATGTATGAAACTTGATCCTAGCATACATGTGGTTTACATCTGGTTTTGTCCCTTTCTAAAACCGGGTGTGACAGAGGTGGTATCAGAACTGTGTTGACCGTAGGCCGCAAGCCTAGCTAGAATGGACGAGTTTCTAAGGACTATTTTGATAAATAAAACTATTTTGAAAACTCTGCTCTGTCTTTTCTGTACTTTCCTTGCTTATTCTATTTAAACCTTGCTGCTGACTCTCCCTATTTTTTAAAATGTTGTAGATGGCTCGGACCCATAAGACTGCACGCAAGAGTACTAACGGCCACCTTCCTGCTCGACCATTGACCCCGACTCGTGCCATGGCCTTTTCAAGACAATAGCCACCTCGAGTTCAGCGATGGAGCCGTGTCTACCACTCCGATGGATGTCGTGCCGGATGGTTCCCCGCCAAGCTTTGGGAGATACTTCATAATCTGGGATCCGAGAAGGCACCAGAATACGCAAGAGTGAAGACTGAGTACGCTGATGCCCCTCCTGAGTGGAAAGTCGAAGTGGTGATCTTCGGTTCGCTACCAGAGCGTGGAGCCTATGAGGTGACGAGCATCCATTATGCCATCTCACCAAGAGCTACCTTTGAGGCTAGGATTCGTGACACCACCTACCAAGCCCTACTGGTCCTCTGCCACCGCCACAGCGACGACCTGATCTTCACGCAATATAGCCATTACCCTCAGCGCATCAGTGGCTTCACCAACATCACCGCTACACCCGTCATCGCAGAAGGTACTACCAGGCTTGGAGAGCAAACCGCCCCGGCTTTGGAGCTGAGTCAGGAGTTGGATCGGACTACCGAGGAGCTACAATACGTCAGAGGCAAGCTAGCTCAAGCGCAGAGTGAGTTACGCAACAAGAAGCGTCACCACCCGGACTGTTGGGAATCTTCTTCATCTGACTTTGTATCTGAGGAAGAGACTACACGTTCCCCGCACCGTGTTCATGCTCGTCGTTGTCCAGCTCCAGCACCCTGAGGATTCGGCAGAGTTAGGAGTTCATTTAGGAGGTTGTCCTATAGTTGTTATGAGTCGTTAGAATCCTGTGTTAGTGAGTAAGTTGATTTGGTCGTTAGAATCATGTGTTTTGTGAAGATCCTCTTCATGAATGCATCCTTATAATATAATGTATTATTTAGTTTGGGAGTCTACCTCTATTTTTCTTCTGTTGTTCTTCATAAATTCTTTTTTTCCTCATCTACCTGCCCCTATCTCAGATGGTGAACCTAAGGAACCGCGCCAACGCTAATGGCAGTACTTCTAATGAACAAGACAATGATAATCCCTCTCCACCGCCACAGCCATCCCTCGAGCAGCTTTTGGCAGTGCAAACTCAGATTCTACAAGGAGTGGCCCCGAATATGACCCAAATGTAATAGAATCCCCTCGTCGCCGCCCCTGCACCACCACAGCAATCCCGTGACAAGATCGGAGAATTTCAAAGGACTAAGGCACCTACCTTCTCTTATGCTATTGAACATATGAACGCTGATGATTGGCTCAAGGTCATCGAAAAGAAACTCTCAGTCACTCAGTGCAACACCAGGGAAAAGGTTTTGTTCACGTCACACCAGCTGATGGGACCTGCTACAGACTGGTGGGATGTCTATGTCGCTGCTCACGAAGAACCTGACAGCATCAACTGGCAGGAGTTCAAGAATGTTTTTCGAGCTCATCATGTACCCCAAGGAGCTATCAAGATGAAGAGAAAGGAATTCATATCACTCAAGCAAGGAGGAATGACTGTGAGTGAGTACGTCACTAGGTTCACCTAGTTGTCCCGGTATGCACCAGAAGATGTAGATACCGATGAGAAAAAGCAAGACTATTTTTTGGAAGGGCTGAATGATGGATTGCAGTATTCTCTAGCTTCTTGTGATTTCAAGAACTTCCAGGCCCTTGTAGATCGTGCTCTTATCCTGGAGCACAAGAGAAACAATATTGAGCGCAAGCGCAAGATGGGCCACCCAGGTCAGTCAGGTAGCAATGCAAGGCCCCGTTATGACACCTCTCAGTCTGGACCTATGAATCGTTCTAGTCAATAGTACAATCAATCGAGGACCTAGTCTACAAATTAGAGCTCATCCAGGAATGCAGGACAGAACCAGCGCTCCAACCTTCAATCTCCCCACAATTCAAGTCAGATCCCTCAAAGGAACAACAACACTGGCAACAACCCTCAAGCCTCCACCAAAGGAAAACCTTGTTTCAATTGTGGAGTAGAGGGATATTTTGCTTACCAATGCCCTCATAAGCATCCGAATCATCCACCTACCTAAGGATCAAACCAGCAGAACCGCAATGGGAATCAGCCCCAGAATCAAACAAAGCAGAATGTGGCTAGAGGCCGAGTGAATCATGTGGCAGTTGACGAAGCTCAAGATGCCTTGGATGTTGTGATCGGTATGTTTCTTATCAACTCCAACCCCGCTACCGTATTATTTGATTCTGGAGTATCGCATTCTTTTATATCGACCAAGTATGTGGCAAGCCACAATCTACCTATATCTCTTATGAAGAATAGAATGATTGTTAGCTCTCTAGGTGGAGAAATGAAAGCAAGGCATGTATGCCCGAACCTTAGTATTAAGATAACGAGGGTAGATTTCCTGGCAAACCTTATCGTTTTGGAATCCGAAGGAATAGACATCATATTAGGAATGGATTGGTTAACCAAGTTCATTGGAATTATCGACTGTGCAAGAAGAGTCGTTCGTCTGTCTGCGAAAGGAGGAAAAGAAGTGGAATACGTTGCAAAAGTTTCACCAATGGCTAGGGGAACAGTTAATCAAGCTGATGGAACACCAATGGAGAGCATTCTAGTTATTCGTGATTACCCGGATGTTTTTCTAGATGAATTAATAGGTATGCCACCTGATCGTGACAACGAGTTTGTTATAGAACCAGTACCTGGTACAGCTCCTATATCTAAAAGGCCGTATAGAATGACTGCTAATCAGCTAGTGGAACTTAAGGAACAATTGCAAGAGTTGTTAGACAAGGGTTATATCCGACCTAGTTCATCACTATGGGGTGTACTAGTGATTTTCGTACCCAAGAAAGATGGTACCCAAAGGATATGTATAGATTATCGCGCTTTGAATGAGGTGACCATCAAGAATAAGTACCCACTTCCCAAAATCGATGACTTATTTGATCATCTGAGAGGTGCATGTGTGTTCTCCAAGATCGATCTTCGCTCAGGATATCATTAGTTGAAGATTCGAGTTTCAGACATTCCTAAAACCGCCTTCATCACCCGTAATGGATTATATGAGTATACGGTTATGTCTTTTGGATTGACCAACGCCCCTGCCTACTTGATGTACCTGATGAACAAAGTGTTCATGGAGTATTAGGATAAGTTTGTAGTAGTCTTTATTGACGACATCCTAGTTTTCTCAAGGGATAAAAAGGAACATGCAGAACATCTGGGATTGGTTCTACATAAGCTTAGGGATAATTAGTTGTATGCTAAGTTGAGCAAATGTGAGTTCTGGCTAGATCAAGTTTCTTTTCTCAGTCATATCATCTCTGCGGGAGGAATAGCAGTTGACCAAAGAAAGGTGGAAGATTTTTGAATCGGAAGTCTCCCCAGAATGTCTTCGAGATCTGTAGCTTTCTTGGATTGGCAGGATACTACCGCCGGTTCATAGAAGGTTTCTCCAAGATTGCGAAGCCCATCACCAAATTACTTGAGAAAGGACAAACGTTTAAATGGACTCCTGCTTGTGAGGCAAGTTTTGAGGAGTTGAAGGAAAGACTAATATCTGCGTCAGTACTAGTCATGGCAGATACGCAGAAACCGTTCTCCATTTATTGTGAGGCCTCCCATCAAGGATTAGGATGTGTGCTTATGCAAGAAGGCCATGTTGTAGCCTATGCATCAAGGCAATTGAGGAAACATGAGGAGAACTACCCAACACATGATTTAGAGTTAGCCGCTATAGTACACGCACTTAATATATGGAGACACTATTTCATTGGAAAAAGGTGCGAGATATATTCGGATCATAAGACTTTGAAGTATATTTTTACTCAGCCAGATCTCAACCTCAAACAATGAAGATGGTTAGAGCTTATCAAGGATTATGATTTACGAATTAACTATCATCCCAGAAAGACGAATGTAGTTGCCGATGCTTTGAGTAGAAAGACTTATCTCCGAATAATGTCCATACAAGACAAACACCCCGAGCTATGCAAAGATTTTGAAAGACTTAATCTAGGGTTGGTAAACAGCGCAAAAGCCGTGGTAATGGAGTCGATTCGACCTTGGAACAAGAGATTCATAAAGGACAACTTGAGGACGAGAAGATTATGGAAATCAGGCAGCGTATTAAGGAGGGTAAAGCCCTAAGTTTTTACCGAGGATGAGAATGGAACGGTATGGTTTGGGAAACAAATCTGTGTTTCGGATATTGAATCTATCAAGGAAACTATACTTCGAGAGGCACATGAGTCTGCGTATTCTATTCACCCCAGGAGTACCAAATGTATCAAGATCTAAAGGATCAATATTGATGGTATGGAATGAAGACAGAAATTGCAGAATATGTAGCAAGATGTGATATATGTCAAAGAGTCAAAGCTCAACATCAGAGACCCGCAGGGTTGCTTCAACCCTTGAAAATACCAGATTGGAAATGGGAAGAAATCAGTATGGATTTTATTGTTGGATTACCCTGAACTCAATCTGGATATGATTCTATTTGGGTGATAGTGGATCGTTTGACAAAGGTTGCTCATTTCATCCCAGTTAAGACCACCTACACAAGACTTAGACTTGCTGAACTATATATTGCCAGAATTGTGTGTCTGCATGGAGTATCCAAGAGTATAGTGTCTGATAGAGGAAGCCAGTTTACCTCCAGGTTTTGGCAAAAACTATATGAGTCATTAGACACCCGGTTAAACTTTAGTTCAGCATATCACCTGTATACCGATGGTCAAATCGAGAGAGTAAATTAAATTTTGGAAGATATGTTAAGAGTTTGTGCTTTGAGAAATAAGAATAGTTGGGATAAAAATCTTCCCTATGCAGAGTTCTCCTACAACAATAGTCATCAGACTAGTTTGAAGATGTCACCGTTTGAAGCTTTGTATGGAAGAAAATGCAGAACACCGTTGTACTATAATGAAACTGGTGAAAATCAAGTGTTTGGCCCAGAAATTCTTAGAGATGCAGAAAGACAAGTACAACAGATCAGGGAAAATTTGAGAACAGCTCAATCACGACAGAAGAGTTATGCAGATCACCGATGTCGTGAATTTACCTTCGAAGCAGGTGACTTCGTGTATCTACGAGTTTCGCCAATAAGAGGATTTCGCAGATTTAAAGTAAAAGGAAAACTTGCACCCAGGTTTATAGGACCTTTTAAAGTGTTGGAAAAGCGAGGAGAAGTAGCATATCAATTGGAGCTACCGCCTCAATTGGTAGATGTTCATGATGTTTTTCACGTGTCACAGTTGAAGAAATGTCTACGAGTTCCCGAAGAGCAGATGCCCCTAGAGGAAGTCGAAATTGGAGAGGATCTCACCTACATGGAGTATCCCGTCAGGATTCTAGAGACATTAGAGAGAGTTACCAGGAACAGACAGATCCGTATGTGCAAGGTACAATGGAGATACCATTCCGAAGAAGAAGCAACATGGGAAAGAGAATCAGATCTGAAGACAGAGTTCCCGCATCTTTTCTCCGATCCTTCCGAATCTCGAGGGCGAGATTCCTTCTAAGGGGGGGGGGGGTAGGTTTGTAACACCCTAGTTTTTCAACTTTTTGGAAATAGTAATAAATATTCTTTTCCTTAAGAGTAGGTTGTTAGTATTTGTCTCAAAAAACCTAGGAGAAAGAAATTATTTTCTAAAAAGCTAGAAATTCACCTAGGCTATATTATAGATTGATTGCATTAATGCTGGAATAGTTGCATTAGGATTTTTATTGTCCGCTACTGGCGCCTGGCTGATTTTTGCCTCCACCCGCACGGAAGCGCCCGGTCTCCTTCTTCCTCCCGCAGCCGAACCGGACTCGAGTTTGAGCGCCGTGTGCCGCGCGCCTCCCTTCCCGAGTACGAATCCCAATCAACTTGAGCTTATCCGCAGCCGTGTGCCCCGCTTATATAAACACCCGAGCCCCCCTTTGTTTTCCATCTAAATTCAGCTAAAACTTGAGCTTCTCCGCCCGTCGCCATAGCCGCTCGGCTGAGCTTCGCTCTGGCGGATTCCGTCGCCCGTTTGCCGTAGCCGAGCCACCCTTGAGCACCTCCACCGCCTTCTGCGCCTGCTAGTGCCTTCGCCGGCGCAATTTGGCCACTGAAACTTCCTCCCCGTCGCTCACCCAAGGCCACCGCCGTCTACCCCGCCGCCGACCGCCTTTTGGAGCCCCGTTGCCCAAGGTATGCGCTAAAACAAACTCCCCTTGTCCCCTTCTTCCTCCGCCGCCGCTCGCCATCGTCGCCCATGCCCGGTGACGTGGTCCGCCACCTCTCTTGCGACAACGCCGCCGCGCTCAAGCTTTTCGCTGCCGCCTTCCTCTCTGGAGCCGCTCGATTAAGCCTCCCTCTCCCTTGACCATTAGATCTATTTTGGATGGCCATGATTAGAAGCTTCGCATACCCTTTCAGCATCCAATCACATGATACCACGTGGCCACTTAATCCCAGTCGGCAAGACAAGCCACGTCATCGCTTGCATAAGCCGGCCACCTCAGCGAATCAGCCCGCGTGGCAATTCCACATCAGTACGCCTTTATACAGTCATTATTTTTATTTGTCTTAATTTGGGAATAATGGCAATTTTGCAAATAAGCCCCAGGACTTTCCTGTATTTAAATAAAAGCTCTTGTCTTTATACAGTTTAGCCACTAAACTTTCTCATAATTACAAATAGGTCCCTCAATTTTTGCAAAAAGGCCCCTAACCTCTCTGTTTTTATTTAAACTAAGTCCTTTTTATTTTTAGATTTAACCCTAATCTTGTTTATAGCATAACTTTCTCATTTTAGCTCCAATTTAGATGGTTTTCGCGCTCACGTGTTCGTAGTGACGTGTACTATCTTTTAGTACATTTTTCATAGATGTTAGCTATTTTTTAGTGTACTGTTATTAGTTAGTTTTGTTGTGTGTTTTTCTTATGTGTTTCGAGAGCATACGAGGAGCAATTCGAGAATCTCCAGGACCAAGTATTTGAAGAGTCTGAGCAGCAAGTTGGGAGAGGCAAGTGTCCTTGAACATTTTGATCCCAATTTTGTTTAAAATGCGTTCTTTACTTCAAAGATGCATGCTGTTAATTTTGAATCCTATGTACTTATAGTATCCTGTTCCATATAATTCCTTGTCGCCTAGTTGTTAGCAATGGATATGATGGGTAGTCATGCTTAGCTGTGCACAAGGGAATGGAAGTGTTAATGGTTAAACATGACTAATAAATTAATGCAATTATGAGTTGGGAATATTAATGATGGTAAGTGTAGTTGGCTTTAGCAGTTTCCATACTAACCACATGTTGATCTCATGGTAAGATTAGTCGAATACCTCTGTACCTGTGATCATTTGGGCTTGCACATCAACGGAGTGAGCGGGCGGGCTTGTAGAGAGACTTGAGGTTGCTCCGGGAGTTAACCTAAGTGGACTCCGTACCGAGCGATGCCTGATTCAAATGGTTAGGGCTAATTGGGAAAGGTTGGCACGAGTACCCCCTTGGGTGGGCTTATGTGGTCACTTAAGCTTTTTGGTCCTTTAGATGTGTGGATAAAGTTGTACCCCTGCATGTTGTAAAAACAATTCGAATTGCCACGCTCTCGGTCATGAGCATGCTTCTGTCTATCCGCATTGGTCATAGATTTTCCGTATTTTGGGATATGGCATGGTATGTTGGGTTTGGTTGTTGAGGATTATTGATTACATAAGATGGTTCCTTCTACATTTATGTGCAGGTTGATGTTGTAGGGTAGATGTGCTTTGAGTTAAGTATTTATACTCACACATAGATGTTAGGTTGCTTACGCATATGAATTTACTTTACCTTATGATCTACTCCTTGCTAATGACTTAAATGAATAATCCTTGGAGTCAGGTTATTTATATATACCCATTATGGATTAAGTTTGTGAGTACCTTCGTACTCATCCTGCTCTTTTAAGTTCTACCAGTGAGGAGGAGTTCGTGTTTGGCTACTTCACGCTCGTCGATGTAGGTGGCAGAAATGAGTAGTGCAAGCTACTCGTGTGGCATGCTTTTGAGTGTAGCCTAAGGGCATATGGCTTCACCTAGCTTTTGGTGTCGATAGGTGGTAATCTTCCACTGCGTAGTTTCTAGTTTTGGTTAGGAGGTGATTTGTTCTTTATCTTCCTAGCCTCCTTTTGTTGTAAATAGTTAAATGATGTAGAACTTGTAATGTAATTTAATTACTCTCTCTTTCTTAAGCGTTTTTGTGATGTTATATGTTGGAAAGGCAAGTGTTCCGATGTTGGGCAAAAAACACGTGTCGAGACTACCAGAATTGGATTCGGTTAATCGTTGAGGTTGTGATTATGTTAATGACCATTCCTGATGATTAATTAGGATACAATTTAGATGGTTCATCACATTGTTGTTCTTCATGGGCAGCTCCTCCTCCTCCGAGCTATCCTCCTCTCTTGAGGAAGTGTCGATGTCGCTGAGCGCCACCACGAAACCTCAAGATGCCACCTTGGTCACCTTCTTTGCTAGCTTGTCACGATTCTTGAAAAAGGGCTTTTTGTTCTTCTTGTGCTTGTCGTGGTTGTGGCTGCGATATTCCTTCTTCCTGAGCTTTGGGCAATCAGCCTTGAAATGAGTGGTATCACCACACTCATAACAAGTCCGAGAGCCACCTCTCCTCTGTTCTCTTCTATTGTTGTAGAAACGGGTGAACTTCTTCATGATCAAGGAAAGATTGTGTCCACCTACTTCTCTATGATAGAAACCAAAGAGGACAATGCAAAGCCACTGGGTGAAAGGTTAGCACAAGAAAAGCCAACTCCAACTTGACTACCACCACTAGGTTTCCTAGGCCTATCCTAGCCGCCTTGGCTATCTCAGTGGATTTAAGCTTGCTGAGGAGTTCATCACAAGTCAATGTATCATAACTGGATAAGTACTCAATGCTCAAGATCTTCACTTCTCATATGCTATGGTCAAGAGCATATAGACTTGATTGCCCTCTTATGATCAGAGTAGGGTAAAACACCGATGGATATGAGATTGCTAACAATTCCATCAAACCTAGCAGACATAGCATCCAAAGATTCTTTGGGTCCTTGCACAAACATTTGATATTTTTGATTATATGTGCTCTAATGTCGTGCCTTGATATGGTTAGTGCCCTCATGAAAGACATTAAGAGTAGTACAAATCTCTTGGGTAGTATGAAGGTGCTAGACTCTGTCAAACTCTTTACGACTCAGGCTTGTGAACAATATATTTCTAGCCTTGTTGTTGGCTTCATATTGATTGATTTGGACCTGAGTAGTACGAGCAGCAAGAATCTCATAGTTGGAGTCCACAATCTCCCATATTGCACTTCTTTAGCTCAAGAGATAAGGCTCTATGCGCACCTTCCATTACAAGAAGTCTCAACCTTCAAAGAGAGAAATCTTTCCATGTCCATCTATTGTTTCCTACGGATCACAAAACCAGGTAGAGTCAATAAGTGATCAAACCAGCTCTGATACCAATTGTAGGTCCAAGAATAGCAACTGTAGGGATTGAATAGGCGACTGTAGGGATTGAATAGGCGCCTCACAAATTTCTTAAGAAATTGATGGCCATCTCCTATGTAGATCACCCGGTGCACCTCAAAACCCAAGCGGAAGAAAAATGGAGAGAAACTTAGTTGCTATGGAAGTTTCCAAGACAGAACATGATGCTCATGGGTGTAGATGAATACTAGGTTCCATTTGCATTGATCCCATGCATCATTGCCACAAAAAGGTAGCAACTTAGACGAAAGAAAAACTTAGAACCAACTAAGAGAGCACTGGAAGAAGAAACTCTCTGAGTTGATGATTTAAAGGCAAGAGAATTCCAGACCCACTTGTATATATTCATATGTGAATTTTATGTCTCTTGCAACAAGAAGAACAATTTCTCAAGGTGGGAAAGTTTTAGCCTTCAACCAAAAATAAAAATCACAAAAAAGGAATAACTCGCAACAAAGTAAGGGAGCCAATAGAAAGTGACCAGAAGATGAACACAAGCATTGAAAGAACCAATCTCTTCATTTCTTGTGGAGGACAACCCTCTTTTCGGTAGGTTACAAGATGTTTTCCTCACAAAAAGCGCTCATCTATTACAAAGGATAAGCTCTCATTTCCTCTCCTCTAAAACCTACTCTCAAGGCTTAAATGGCTATCTCACCTTCTCCCTACATCTCTACCCCTATATTTATAGACTGAGGGAGGTAGCTTAGCCATTAACCTTCCTTGTTCCCAAAATATCACTCTCTTTCAATGGCCTCCTACCTACCACCAGGGTATTTTCATCCATTTTTTGCTCCGTCTATCAAACGGGTGTGGCTTCTTCATGACTTAGCTTCGCCTCAATACAAGCTTCACGATGATGCCACGTGTAATCTATCCTTCCACAGTTTTGAGCAAAACGGTGAAACCGCCTCACAAGCTTCTCAAAGTGTGACTTGCTGCCACTTGCTTTCACCTCAAGCAAGTATCCCGATGTCGACGCATGCACTCCATCTTGCGATCTTGACCGCCAGCAAGTCTCTTCCGCTTGCAATCTATCGGGCCACCTTATCACTTGCAATGGCATCCCCTTCGCTTGACTTCATCAACACGCCGTCTTCATCCTTTCTTCCATGCTTTGCTTGACCTCCATATGCACAGCTAGGGTCACCCTTGACTCCGCGTCGCTTCGTCGATTGTCCGGCACCAAGTACCCCACTTGGCCTCGATCATCCGGCCATTGGCCGCCACATTGCATCCATCACCTGCACAACATTAGACAAGCAAAAACATATCCCAACTCCATCTCTAGTTAGCTCAAAAGTAAAATTCTCAGTTAAAAGCACATCTCAAAGAAAATGTGAATGCTAGATGTTCCGGCATGTACTCCTCCTGAGTGCCGGACCATCCGGTGTGTGCAAACCATCGGACCGACCAACTTTCGATCCTCCCTGCAAGAAACAGTTTGACATTCTCTTCACATGATCGTTGGACCGTCCGGTGAGAGCATACTCAACATCACTGGACCATCTGGCGCATGTAAGTCCACCAGAGCAAACTTGCACCTTCTGTGCAAGAAATGCTCCAGCGTTCACAGTGCCTATCGTTGGACTATCTGACGTGTACTCTAACTTTGTCTTCTGAGTTGAAATGCTGCAACTTGTACACCGTCTGAATGCTGGACAATCCAGTGAGTTCAAAATCCTAGGTGTCGGACCATCTGATATGTGCAATTTTCCTGAACTCAGAGAAAATACGACAACTACATTTCCTCAACAACTTTGGTTAGTCATGATCATAATTGTAGCATATATACATGCACATGCAATCCAACAATCATCAAACCAAATCCATAATCTTGTCAATCACTCATCACATTTAAACTAAGGTACATTTCAACTTGGTTTTTCACTAACCCTAACCGCCCCTCCCCCACCTTATATCTCCCCCCTCCCGCCAGACCGTATGGGCCTCAGCCCAAGTTGCCTTGGCCCATTTGGCCGACTGGATGAGGCCAATGGACTTCTTACAGAAAGGCCCCTGAATTTCTCTGTATTCACACAAATCAATATAGTGTCATTTGTCTTTTTTACATTTAAACCCTCTAGTTTTTAAATGTATTACACTGTATTGTATTTACATAATGTTAATATGGATTCCAGACCCTGAGGTAATAAGGAATTGCATAGTGATGTGTACTACCGCATAAAACCCCTTGAATTTTAATTAAATAGTGCTTTGCTTAAATATAACTTCAATTATATTGATGTTCTTGCATTTAAGCCCCTACGGAGTTTGAAAATTGTAGATAAAGCCAAATGAAAATATTACATACTTGAAATATTATATGTAAGCCCTCGAATTCTACATAAATTGCATCATGTTTTATTTACCTCTTGTAAATATGGATTGCAGACCTTCAAGTCATCAGGAATTGCACAAATAAAGTGTATTACTATATTTTCATTGTAATACCTCAGCAGTATCTTGGTATTTAATACTTTGTAGTTTATTAAAAAAATATAATTTCATGCAATATTTTATTGCACATTTTAATTGGAATAATATTTTGTTATTATTCATTTGAGCTTCAGCTTAAATAATTCATAGAAAATTCATTAAAAATGCTTATAATTGGATTATTACCTTTTTATAACATTGGCGTAGGACAAGGTTTTGGAGACTTTAACATTGGTTGCGACTGTAGCGTTGTTTGCCTTACTTGGACGAAATCCATATAATTAGCAGCGAGTTATCTCGCCCAAAATAGCGAGGTCTATACCATTTTGGTGATTACCTTCATCGTGTCTTCCATATTTTAGTGTAGAGTCTATATATTGGCTATGACTACTGTCACCTATTCAATTAGGAATAGAGTCTAATATTATAGCAACGATTCACATGTACTATATCAAGATCTACATCAATTGTCATTTCTAACATTGTATGATTCACATTTTCATACAAGCAATTAAAACATCTGCTATAAATTTACTCTTTTAGTAAATTAATACATTGTCATTTCATGTGGAACATGACTGATATTTCCTAAACAAATTTCTCAACACTTGCATTGGATGGTAACAATTACTTAACCTAGGCCAAAATGAATTTGACCGCCCAGATGTACATTGCCACCATAACTCCACCACCAGAGAATGCCAAACCTATTCCCGAGCATTCCAAATATGCAAATTTGCTTATGGTATCACCTCCATCATGATCTCAAATTTAAGTATTTAATGGAGAACAATCCACTCGCTCTTTGGACCTCCCTCTAGGAGAGTTATGAGCAACAATATGTTATTCTACTTGAAGCTCAATGCGAATGGTCTCTCCTTCACATTCTAGACTTTAAGTCCGTAGCAGATTATAACTCTCAAAGTTTACAAAATCCGCCCTACGTTGAGATTCTGTGATCACACAGTTTCGGGCGCTTGTAAAAACTTTATGCACTTTCCATTCATTGTTCCAGATATTGCAATTGCAATATCGTAATCAAAATCACGCAACAGGTGCAAAGCCCCTTCCTGAAATATAGGCAGAAAAAGAGTGAAATTGCGCAAGGTAAAAATTATTTTAGTAGAAATGATAATATAGGCAACTATCAAGTTTGTCAACGGTGTGGATGTATGAATCATCATACAAATAAATGCCAGATTCCCAAACATTTAGTTGATTTATCTCTCAAATCCATTGGAAAAGGCAAGAAAGTTAATGGGATAAGATTGAAGCTCACTTCAATGCACAACAAAAAGACACTCTGCCAATGGAATGTTCTCAATCCATTCCTCAGATGGAGAACAATGATTTAATTGGTCCAGCAGAAGGAGGATGATCTCCTTAGTGTCAAGGACATGCTCATGAAATTTACTTCCCAAGATATGTTGGGAGACCACAATAAGTCTTCTAATCATCCCCTAACATGTCATATGCCTACTATTATCCTACATTATGTTGTATATTGTATATCACTGTATAGAATAATGTCTCTCAAGATATGATATTCAACAAATTAGCACTGTCTATATTTTATATATGAGTCAAATTCCTATACAATTTTCTCTTGCATATATAGAATTTTTACGAGAAGCAATCAGATGGAAGAAAAAAATTTGTTTAGTGGAAATCTATACGAATAATACAATTTTTCAGGAGCAAAAATATTTCCATACTCTAAAACATAGAAATATTATGATCATCGCTGTACATGATGCATTTATAGTGGATTTAGATCGAGCCATAATTATTCTCCCTATGGCTACACACTTAGTGATCAATGATGCACTCTTGTGTCCTGATTCAACTTGAACCTTAATCAGATGTAAAGACATCAGTCTAAATAGTTTTCATGTGGAAACTCAAACTGAGAATGGTGATCAATATTTATTTCTATACAAATTTCTCCCCATCATATGGATTGCATTATACAGACATCAATCCCATAACACAAGTTGCATACACAATAATTTTAAAAATCTTGATGAATTCAAGATCTGGCATGCTTGCCTTGCCATCCTGGTTTAGAGATGATGATGAAAAAAATATTTCAATTCTGTTGGTTGCAACATAAATGTTGCAATATTTCCAAAATCATCATATTTTATGTGCACCTCTTGTTTCATATGGAAATCAATTTTGAGGCCCTCTTACCTTCAAATTAAAAATGAGCAACTTAATTTCCTTACCACATTCAAGGTGATATATGTGGTCTCATTCAGCCATTATCTAGACCATTTATGGTACTTTATGATCACATGTGTATTTATCCTTCACGAATGGATAATGTCAAGCAAATTATCCTTGAAACATGATAAACTCTATTCGAATGGATAATGCAAGGAATTTGCTTCACGAGCATTCAATGCTTATTGTATGACTCTAGGCATCAATCTAGATGATTAAGTACCTTATGTCCATACTAAAAAATGGCTTCACTGAATCTCTCATCTAAGAGAGTTAAATTAATTGCTTGGCCACTCCTAGCAAAATTGTTATTTACTAATCTCTTGTTGGAATCATACGTTATTACATGTTGCGGATTTGATTCAAATCTGACCAACTGCATATCATGCAAATTTCTCATTGCAGTTAGTACATGGATCGAAATCAACAAAGTATTTCCCATCTACAAAAATTCGGTTACGATCTATACGTACTGATATCACCACTGCAACATACATCTATGGGCCACACAGGAAATTAGGGATCTAAGTGAGGTATAATTCTCTATCCATGATATAATACCTCGAGCTCCTAATATAAGACTTAGATACAACTCGATACTCAGATTATATTTTCATAAGGACAACCTTTCTGGCATTAGGGGGAGATATGTATCACAAAGAATGCATTTGGTCCTTAGATCTACGTACTAAAGAATCTGAATAAAAAGTTCAAAGAATTTTAAATTCGCAACTTGTAAATGATTTGTCAAATACATTTACTAATCACAAGGTTGTCACCAATCCCTATGGTCAATGCAGCATAAAGAGTGGAGATACCTTACAAAACCACTCATCTCACAAATGAAAATAAGAGGGAGGGGGGAATCTAGGCACAAATAGTGCTTCTTAAGCAGCCACAAAACCAAATCAAAATATCTTCTAAATCAGTAAATAAAATTCAGCCTCTTGTTGAAAGATACCTAATGGATGCTCTACATCCAGATCCTAGCACAAATGTATGCACAAATTTATATGATGGGACATCCAAACACTCTAACTCCATTATTGTGGGAAATTTAATAAAATATCCACAAACTATTGATTCCCCTAAATCATACAATAGAAAGACTACAATTGTCGACATATATAATTCACCTCGATAATTGTTAAAGGCCTTCAATTGGATCTAGGCCAAAGTCCATGGCCATGGCAGAGTGCCTCTAGCGCTCGGACTGGAACAAATAAAATGAAGCAATTGAGGTAAAATTGCACTCGCTTAACAAAAGATAAGTATTTACCTTACTAATACATACTCTTCATTATGACTTCCCCTAGAAGCAAATTGGGTCTATTCATTCCAAAGAATGAGGTGGTGAGACAATGCGAGGCTTATAGGAGGGTTCATGCAGAGATCCGACATCGATTTTTGATGAAAATATACTCTCAAGTTATATGTGGAATTAAGTTCCGATATCTAATATTTTTGGCAGTACAAATGGATTTATCCATGCAATTGATGTAGTGACTCATATAGGTCACTAGATTAGGAATTTATATGAAAGACCCTGAAGGGCTTAAAAACCCGAATCCAAAAGCAAATCGCAACATGTATTGTGTAAAATTAAAAAGTCACCTATGACTTAAATCAGTCAGACAAAATATGGTACAACTGACTGGGTGAGTTCCTTCTATTGAAGGGTTACTCAAATGATGATGATTTCCCATGTATGTTCATAAAGAAATCATCAACTGGATTTTGTATCATCTCACTATGTTAGAACTACGCAACATACATAAGTGGCAAATAATCATCTTAAGATGGAGTTTGAGAGGAAAGACTTGGGTTAAACCAAGTATTTGCTGAAGTTGTAGACTTAAGCATCTTGCATCAAGAATCCCATCTAAAATACCTATGGTCGTTCGATCTCTTAATATGGATAAACATCCATTCAGACCTAAAGGTGATGATGAGGTGATATTGAGACCTGAAGTTCCATATTTTACTATGATTGGAGCACTCAGATGTCTTGCAAATTGCACCAGACCCAAGTTTGTATTTGCAGCTGAGTTATTAACTAGACACAACATAGCTCCAACAAAATGATATATTGTTGGCTTATGTAATATCCTTTGATATCTCTAATGTACAAAGGATCTTGATTTATTCTATCAGAAAATCAAGACATCACCAAGGTGGGATATATTGACACTGGCTTATTGTTTGATCACCATAATGCTAGATCATAAACCGGTTCTATTTTCCTATATGGTAGTACAACCTTATCATGGAAGTCATCAAAAGCAAAATCTAGTTGGTACTTCCACTGATCATTCTAAAATAGTTACATTATATGAAGCATCACGTGAGAGTGTATTGCTTTGCAGAATGATTAAATCATATTCTAGGATCATGTGGTATATATTCATCAGAATATCCTATAATTATCTATCATGATAATATTGCTTGTATTTCTCAAATGTATACATGTTATATAAAGTGCAATATTACAGAGCATATTACCACAAGATATCATGCAAAAGAAGTCATGTGAAATCTAGCAAATTTATTGACTAAGTCATCGCCCACTTCAATATTTCAGAAATATATTCGTGGAATTGAAATGCGAAGGCTTCAAGAATTGCAGAATTCATGGGGAGTTAATCCCTAAGTTATAACTTATTTATGATAATCAGATCATACATATTGTACTCCTTTTCCCTTAATAAGTTTTACTCTCAAGTTTTCTCATATAAGATTTTTAATGAGGCAATATCAATACAAGCATATATGCCATATCATTTTCTCCTAAGATTTTCCCCATTGGGTTTTCAAGGAGTTTTTTCAATAGCATATTACAATCACTTTTTCTCCTCATATTTTTTTTCATAGGATTTTTGGAGGAGTTATTCATTGATCAATATACGAGGATGAATCGATCATGAGGGAGTGGTGCAGTTGATCGATACAGAGCCACAACCGCCTATGGTGGTAGCCTCCTTACCATCCGCTTGAGAGGGATGCCTCCCTAACAGGCACCTATATATACACAAATGCATCAATGAAAGAACAATTAATGCATTTCCTATCTATTGTCTCTATTGTGTTCAATCGAGTTCTCAACAATTCAATAGAAAAGATTTCGGAACACATTTGGTTTCGTAGAAACTTTCTATTGTCTTGTGTTCAATTCATGGATTTGCCACTATGTGACATTGAATATGGACAATATGGTCTTACGGTTAAGACGTCATTGTTAGTCTATAAGGTGATCGATGACAATTGTTAGTCCACAATTTAATACATAACAAAATAGAATTATGAAATTAAGTTGTAATTAAGGACTAATTAGTAATTAAGCATTTGATTGGAGGGCTAAACACAAATGGTTAGGTCCCAGATCATATTAGCGCTATATAAAGAGAGAGTTGGCTTGCTAAATGCTATTTAATGTCATTAAGAGGTAATTAAACCCTAACAATCTCCCTCTCCCTAAAACCATCTCGGGAGCACTTTTGACTAATCTGAAGGCCGACTATAGGGGATTTTTGAGGCGCTGATCAAGGCATATTCATCAACCAGAAGGATAGCATATCCTAATACAGGTTCTGATCTTAATTTCAGTAATTAGGATTGTATTCGGTCCCATTTTTTGAATTCGTAGTATAAGAATCTAACATTTTGTATCAAGAGCCTAGGTTAGCTCTAATAACATGAATCTCCAATTTCAGAATCATAGAATTAGGCTAAATTTGGATTGGGGTTCTAGATGCTAGTGGTTTGAGTCTTTGCACTAAATTTACAACATTTTGCTACCATCTTCCACATAATTATGGTAGCAATGCATAAGTCAGACTAGATTTTTTTTTTCAAATCCCAAGTTTTGGTCGCTCAGTGTTCATTCCCCAAACTCTAGCATGCTTTCCTAGATCGGTTCATGCCTTTATGTTTGGTTCCTGCTAATCCCTTAGCAAACCACAATAAAATTGCATAGAAAAGGAAAAGAATAGACTGAATCCCTAATCATTAGTTTCACAGTGTGTTTTCCCCAAATTTGTGAAGCCCTGATTTACCAAGTTGTTGAAATTAGGCTAATCTATACCTGCATCTGCACCTCAAGCGTGACGCGCTAGCAGTTTCGCACGGCGCGCCCATCGTTACCGCCTCGCATGACATTGCTGCTTAGAATGCCCATTGCTTCGGCCTCACAGGTCACCTTGCGCTACTGCCTCACCATAGGGCACTACATCCACCGCTCTGCACAGGTCGGCACCCGCGGGTCTACCATTTATCCAACTTCTGTCCATCTGTCAAACATTCAAATAAAAAAAATTAACAGCTCATTATAGTGCCCAGAAAAATCAACATTATTGTGCATGCTTTATAAATCTCTGTACCGTGCAACATAAATCAACAAAAAAAGGTTCCATGACAGAACAAATCATAAAATCCACAAATACATTCTCAATTCAGTTATTTACTAGAATATACTCAAATTAAACAATGTACTGCCACCGGGGTGCGCTGCCGTCTCCACCGAGATGCGCCACCATGGGGCATCGTAAATCTACGCTATGAGGTGCGCATCATTGCCTTTGGTTTGTGCCACCAGAGTGTGCCGTCGTTGCCACTGTCTCTTTTTTTTTTGAGGGCGTGCGCCGCCATCTCTTTTTTTTAGGGCGTGCGCCACTGTCTCAGCACTAGGGGTGCAATCTATTTTCTTTCCAAGTCCCAAAATAGACTTGTTGCTCTGGCCTACAACTGACAAGTAGGCCATAGATTTATCTATATATAAAATTTTAGATGTTAAGGATTCAAACTCCCTCCATAGCTCAGTGGTAGTGCTAACCCTCCTCATTCGATCAGTCCCAGGTTTGAACCTTGGGATGGGTTGTTTTTTTCTATTATGCCTCCCTACTATTCACCTCATACTTAAATGTGGGACCTTGGCTGACTGGTGGGCCACGCTTGCTTTATCCATGCTAGAATTTTTTGACAATAGAAGTTTGTCACAGGTGCTAACCAAACTCTTATGACAAAATTGTTTCGTCACAACACTTTGGTGTATCGGTCTGTAACGATTTTTGTTTGGCCTTAGTGACGGTTGTACCACTATTCATCACTAAAATTCAGGGTTATAGCCCCAAATTAATTCTTATGACACTTTCTAAAAAAACAACATAAATCAATGATGGTTTATAGCATTGTCATATAATTTTTTTCATAGATTAGCAGATTTGTTGTAGTGTTCCTTTGTTTCTAATTATAAAGAATTATCGAGCAAATTTGAATTGCTAAATAAGGAGCATGAAGAGCTTAAGTCAAAACTTGAGGACATTGAATCTCAACCTAAGGTTCCATTGAAGCAATCTACCTCTTTCTTTAATTTTAATACTAAGGTAGGTACTTCCACTTCTTATGATGATTTGATTGATCTATCTAGCTCACCCCTTTGTAATGAGACATATGTTGAGAACGTTGTTGTAGAATCATGTAATGGTCTCATTGCATAAGAGAATGATGAGCTCAAACAAGAAGTAGAGAAGCTCAAAAAGGACTTAGCAAGATTGAAGAACAAAAATCATGCCCAACCTCCTCAAGATAACCGTGACAAAATGGTGAACAAGCTTGAAGATGGGTCCATCATGACATGCTTCAAGTGACATCAAGAAGGCCACAAGTCCTTCCAATGCAAGCAAGTCCAAAATGAGACCAAGGAGAAGAAAAATGCGATGAACCTCTCAAATAAGACCTCCAACATCTACATCAAGCCTAACTACAGGATCAAAACCAAGAGCAACCACTACAAGCTCAAGAAGAAGGACAATGACAAAGTGGTTGCACACGTGGTTGGGAGAAAAGACCGGTTTGTGATGCGCATTTGCCCGATCTTCTGAAGGTAATATGATAAGTTGATTAGTGGAGTTTCGACGTTGATGATCCAAAGGCTCTGATCAGAACAGATCAAAGACCCTCACAACCACTACACCACTACTCCGTGGTTATCAATAATGCCAAGACACGGTTGACCTCATCAAGAAGGCTTTTCCTGCAAGCGAATCGAGAACACAAGCAAGAACAGGTAGATACAATCTGAATATTGCTAATTACCAATGAAGCACTCGAGTTTGGGGTTCAACAAACCGATAAATGGCAAAACTGTATTAAACAGAATAATCTAAGCTAAACCCAAGCCTAAACTATGATGACTACTGTGTATATATAGGGGGGCATGAGGAGGTCAACCTAGGGTTGTGCAACCATGGAGAGAGGCATGCACAACCTGGACTCCGACTCCGACACGATTACAAAACCCGGCAGGGTTCAAAACGGTGACGCAACACCTTTTTCCTTTGACTCTAACTAAACTATAAGAAATATTTGGTCGAGCTCATATTTGGAAAGGGATCGTCATAACATTTCCATAATATCCAAGATTGCCTAAAACGGACTTCGTATGAGAGAGTTATGCTCGTTTTACTGTAGTATTGTCCTGGAACTCGACTTCGATCACGACCACGACTAGAGCTCAGCCTTAAGTCCGAGTAGACTTGGCCATCAAGGAATGACGCTCAAGTAAGGTAATGGTGTTTCTCCCACATTCCTATGCAATAAAACATCACAAGAATTTAGTAGTAATCCATCCAAGGAAACATGAACAGCAAGGAACGAGTTCACCTGGTGGTTTAATTGTCATGCACGTGCTCTTGTAATTGGACCTTGTATGATTTGAGGATTATTGGTGGTATTGATCATATCCGAAGGAGCCATGGGCTCATCATCCTCCCCCTCTTGAATTGGAGTCGTCCTCGACTCAAGCTCATCTTCTTCTCCCAAATATGGCTTCAAATCTGAAATGATAAACGTGGGACTAACTCCAAAATCTGCAGGTAGGTCCAATTTGTATGCATTGTCATTGATTTCCTCAATTATCTTAAATGGTCCATCAGCTCTAGAGATCAACTTTGATTTTCTTAGTTCTGGAAACCTTTCCTTCCTCAAATGCAACCAAACTAAATCACCTAGATTAAATTTTATTTCCTTCCTACCTTTACTTCCAGCAATCTTATATTTTTCAGTCATGCTCTCTATATTCTTTTTAGTTGTATCATGCAACTTAAGAATAAACTCTGCACGTTTCTTAGCATCTAAATTAAGGCTTTCAAAAGTAGGCAAAGGTAGTAAATCAATAGGAGCACAAGGATTAAATCAATACACTACCTGGGAACTACCTTGGTGGTGGAGTGTACCGACCTATTGTAAGAAAATTCAATATGTGGTAAACACTCTTCCCACATTCTCAAATTCTTCCATAGAACTACCCGCAACATGATCGATAATATGCAGTTGACGACCTCTGTTTGACCATCAGTTTGGAGATGACACGTAGTAGAAAACAACAGCTATGTGTCATGATCCAAGACGATAGTATTAGGCACTTCACGTAGTCGAACGATTTCCTTGAAAAACAAACCAGCTATGTTTGCAGCATCATCGCTCTTGTGACAAGCTACAAAATGAGCCATTTTAGAGAATCGATCCACAACTACAAATATCCTATCCCTCCCCCTCATTGTCTTAGGCAATCTGTTTGGGGAAAAATAAACTAGCCTGAGGATAATGGTTGAAAATCACCATCCAGGTTCCTCCGGAGCCTTAATCTACGAACCCTCTGTTAAAAGCTCGATCTCCGATATCATCAAATCCTTTCACGATACCCCTTCGTACCTACGAAGCCTTCCCTTGGCTCCACCGGCTCGACCTCCCGAAGCCTCCCAAAACATGACCTCCCGAAGCCCCGGCCCTCCGGGTTCCCGCTTCCCAAAGCCTTCACCTCCCGGTTCTATGCCTCTCGAGGCCCTCGCCTCAGGCTGATTGGGCCGCCTTCCCAAAGGCAGCGGGGTGAGTTAGCAGGCCTTAGAAAAGATCCGTCGGAAGGGGAGCATCGGTCGTGCTTTGCCTGCAAGGAAGTGACCGGCATTAAAGGCCTAGGCTAATGGACGCCACTCTGACACCCCGGCGTGATGAAGGCTATCCTGACACACCTGACAGTGCAACGTCGGGCTGTAATTGTAACCGACTCACCCCCTTCAGGGGGTAGGCACCACGATAATTACCACGGTGGATATTTATCTCCCCGATATGGTACAAGGTACTTATCCGGGATAAGACCCAGTAATTTGGTCAGATCCTGGATATTCGTACATTATGATAACTTGTACACCAAGCTACGCATGGCCCTATAAAAAGGAGGCCATGGTCCTCTGGGCAAAGGATGGACACAGTGGGAGAGAATGAGCAAAACAGCAAAAGAAGACACAAAGGTGAAAGCACACCAAGTCACGCTGTGATACTCCTTCCAGAGTGATACATTTTTCTACCATCAATATATTTGTGGTGTTCCTTCCTCTCAAACTTCGTCTCCAAGCTTGAGTCTCCTTCTTAGAAGAAACTCTCACCGTACTTGCTGGGGCAAGACGAACTCTTGCTCCAACAGTGGCGTCGTCCATGGGGACTCGAACACAGAAGTGCTAAGAGAAGTAGGAATCGACGAGGAAAACCACCAAAGGGTTAGCTAAAACTACCATACACACCGTTGCAAGCATGCAACCAAATGCATGGCTGCCTCAGCCATACGCTGCGTATGCATGCTCCAGCCCCACTGCCGTATGGGACAGCGTTCCTCCGACCTTGGCCAACTCAGAACCTTGGGTCGGTACAGGAACTCCAGATGGCGCAGAGGTCTTCCAGCCTCTGCACGACAAAGAACTCACTGCCTTAGGAGAGGATGCGGCCGAAACCACGGTCAAGCAGGCCGCCTTCCAATGATTATGGGCGGTCCAACCCAGGAGTGCTCCCACCTGGACTTGGTCCCCAGTTATCCCCTTCGACCACACCTGGGATACCCTGAGCGAGCCAACATCTTCAGAAAGCCTGTCCACCCAGCGCCCTCCTTGGGCCCCTCTGGTGAAAGAGGGTTCCAAAGAGACGGAGGGCTCCAGGGTGTGTGGACCCCACCAGCGCCTCCGACGACGCCCTCGCAACGCCAACCGTGCACAGGAACCCCTAGCCCACCTCGTCCGCGGAGGCATAGTCAGAACCACTTCGGCCCCAAAGGCCGGTGCACCGGGCAGCCTCGATGGTCTCCCAAGGGGGAAGCAGACCCCGGGGAAACCACAGGATCCGGGACACACCGCCTTCAGCAACGACCCCAACGACAACTCCAAGCTCCGGTGCCCCCGGAGTAACACAGGTGCATCTTGCACGGACCAGGGCGCGGCCACAACACCAATGACTGCAGCACCCTCATGACCTTCTGGGAGGAATACCTTAGAAGGCAAGCAGAATACATGACCACAGAAAGAGCGGGCGAAGGATGACGCAGGGTCTGGAGGCCTGGGGCCAACTCCCGGGCAAATCCCTGGCCCCTCAACCCTGCACCAATGCTACCAACCCTACCGACGTTACCACAACCAGCAACAAGAACTGAGTCACGTACACGCCGTCGCCAGGCTCCGGATGGAGTACCTCCGGAGCTGGGCAACGGCTTAGGGCCGAGGGGGTCGCGGACCACCTCTCCCGACTAACCTTCGACTACGGCTCCAACATGCCATCGCTAGGCCTCGGATGGATTACCTCCGGGGCCGGGCAACAGCTAAAGGCTATGGGGGGCAAGCACCGCCTCTCCCAGCCTAGCCACAAGCTTCGAGGCCACCAAACCTCGCAATAGAGGCCTTATTCCTACAAAAGTACGTCCGCTATTAACCACAAAGTAGCTGACCTAGTAATTTGTCTTTCATACGGCTAGGTTAGAGTTTGTTGGAGGCATCCAACCTTACTACTAGAAGTCTTTTTTCAATAGATAGCCACTAGGTAGAAGCAATAGAACTTAAGTTACATTCTCACTTAGCATGAATAGTTATATAAACTAGCTATGTTTTATGCTACAACTAGCTTTTTAATTCTAACAGTAGACTGCAAAACTTAGCTAGTATAACCATGCAAAAACCCTACACTCCCGCAGACGCATCATGCCTAGGTCACCCAGGGGCGGGTCTGCCCAGGTTTCTTGGGAGGCATTGTGCGGCCTCGAAAGTGTGGTTGCCACGTATCAAGGGATTTCCTTGATAGACCGTGTTACGGCACCACCCGTAGAACATCTTCGGGTGGCGTGACAAGCCCACGTATCGCGAACGTAGCATGCCTAGGTCAACTGGAAGGCAAGCCTGCCTAGATTTCCTAGGTGCCCTGGAAGGCATTGCATAGCGATTATGCCCAGGGTGCCCTGGAAGGCATTGCATAGCTTCGGTCAAATAAATACCACGCGCCAAGGCACATCCTTGGTGGACAGTGTTGCGGTGCACCCCGGGCGTTTCCTTGGGAGCACGACAAGCCTACACACTGCCGGCGTAGCATGTCTAGGTCACCTGGAAGGCAAGAATACCTAGGTTTCCTAGAAGGTATTGCGTTTCCTATACTTTGTAGGACCTTCGGCATTAATACATGCCAAGGAGTCTTACAAAAACCTCTGATAAAAATGGAGAACCTTACAAAAACCTCCAACAAAAATGGAGAACCTTACAAAAACCTCCGACAAAAACGGAGAGTCTTACAAAATCCTCCAGCAAAAACTGAGAGTCTTACAAAAACCTTCGACAAAAATGGAGAACCTTACAAAAACCTCTAGCAAAAATGGAGAGCTTTACCAAACCTCTGGTAAAAACGAAGACCCTTACCAAACCTCTGGTAAAAAAGGAGAGTCTTACCAAACCTTCGGCAAAAACGGAGAGCTTTACCAAACCTCCTACAAAAATGGAGAGTCTTACCAAACCTCCAGTAAAAACAGAGAGCTTTACCAAACCTCTGGTAAAAACGGAAAGCTTTACAAAACCTCCGGCAAAAACGGAGAGCTCTACAAAAAACCTTCGGTAAAAATGGAGAGCTCTACCAAACCTCTGGTAAAAACGGAGAGCTTTACCAAACCACCGACAAAAACGGAGAGCTTTACTAAACCTCCGCACAACGGAGAGCCTTACAAAACCTCTGGCAAAACGGAGAGACTTCCAAAACCCCCCACGATGGAGATGTTTCTTCGAAAACTCAGCCGGATGAAAAGGTTCTGAAAGGACCTAATGGGAACGGTACCCTGGCATCTTGAAGGCTAATGCCTCCGTGCCGAATGGATACGAAACCCGCTGGTCTCCAAAGAGAATCGCACACAGATCAAAGAGGTATAAAGATCCCCCTCCCCCTACAGGGGAAAGTCTGGCCATGTGACTCAAACACGTATGGTAAAAGGTAAAATCATTACCCTACCATCTCCTTTAAAAACACATTTCATATGTCATTTTATGAGTGTTATACTAACATTTAATAAAGGCCCACACCTTGTGGCACGGGAAACATACTGGAACACTCGACTATCCATTGCAGAGACCGCAATTCATGGCAGTGGCTAAGGGTCGAGGGGGTCACGGACCGCCTCTCCCTCCTAGCCTTCAGCTTCTCCTCCGACGTGCCATCGCCAGGCTCTGGATAGAGTACCTCTGGAGCCAGGCAACGGCTAAGGGCTGAGGGCATCACGGACCACCTCTTCCGCCTAGCCTTCGGCTTCACCTCCGATGCACTGTCGCTAGGCTCTGAACGGAGTACCTCCGGAGCCAGGCAGCAGCCAAGGGCCGAGGGGGTCGCGGACTGCCTCTCACGCCTAGCCTTGGGCTTCTCCTCCGATGTGCCGTCGCCAGGCTCTGGACGGAGTACCTCCAGAGCCGGGCAGCGGCTAAGGGCCAAGGGAGTCGTGGACCGCCTCTCCCACCTAGCCTTCAGCTTCGCCCCTGACGCACCGTCGCCAGGCTCCGGATGGAGTACCTCCGGAGCTATTCAGCGGCCAAGGGCCGAAGGGGTCACGGACCACCTCTCCCGCTTAGCCTTCGGCCTTGCCTCGGACGCGCCGTCGCCAGGCTCTGGATAGAATCCCTCTGGAGTCGGGTAGCAGCTAAGGGTCGGGGAGGGTCCCGGACCACCTCTCTTGCCAAACCTTCGATTGTGCCTCCGACACATCATCGCCTTCAACCCGGACAGTTGCTAAAGAACCCGAAGGATCAAGGACCACCTCTGGAGTTTGTCTCCAAAGGTTCCAGAGGGACTTCGCTGAGTCAGAAATCGGAAACAAATTAGGAAGGAGGCTCTACCAGTCCCAGGCCCGAGCAATACGCAGTAACCGGGGACGACGAGGTCGCCACTCCTTTACCTGGTTCTCCTTATTTACCCTACGTATCCATCACCACCAGATTCTCGAGGCCACCTCTCCCCCAGAAGAAATGAAATTAGCAATGATCTATACGAAGGCTTGGTGCCCTGGTCATTAGAAAAACTTTCCATCGCCTTCAAAAGGGATGAAGAAGCACGGTTTGGAGGCACAAAAACGCGTGCGCATGCAGTTCGAGGGGTTGCCCCCCGAACCCCCCTTCCCATCCTGTTTGTAGGCTTGAGGTCACCCGTTCGAAAGATCCCCTCGCATTCCGATACGGAAGGAGACATGACCGTTCCCGAAGGTCCACGTTATATTATTAAACAACTAGTATATCCATAGGATACAAACTAAAGCAACAGTATAGAAATTGCCACGAAGAAGGTAGATCTCTACGGAGCAAAACAGGGCGAGAAAGAGTACAAGGTGACTAAGTTCAGCCGTGACATGGATATATCAAAGCGTCACCAAGTACGCCATCCCGGTGACCACCTTCACATCTTACGGGTCTCGGCAGGGACCACGCATGGGACGGCGTATGCGCCTCATCTGCGGCCTGCCGCTGCGGAAGCCGGCTCCCAAGCAGTCGGAGGACATTGAGGAGTCTGAGGAAGTCACCGACGGAGCCTTCTCCTTCACCTTCTTGGCCTATTCCTACTTCGTCGTCGGGCCCACAAACGCCGACTCACTCTCCCTTCGCAGGAGATCCCAGTCGATCTCCTCATCGTCATCGGAGATATCGATGATCTCGACAGGCATGCCCTCCCCGGCCAAAGGTCAGGTCAGAGCGGCGGGCAACCGCCTTCCCTGCAGAGATGGAAGCGGCGTCGCCACCGGAGCTTCTGTCGACGATCGAAACAGTCCGACTCCCAAAGAATCCGTCGAGATCATCGACATCTCTGAGGAGGATAAGGAGGAAGACGATGCCATACTCAAGTCAAGGTTAACTGCTCGCCCTTAGGGCTGTGGAGACTCCAAACCGGGTAACCCTAGTTTTATACCTGGGCCACGCGGACACGTAGATCTGGAAGATGAAGCGGGACGAACATCATCGTGTCCTCCCATTGAACACCTGGGGTGCTGTGGCCATATCCGGGTTCCCTCCAACATGTGGCAGCACTCCACGACGAATGCCTCATTTTCTCACGCGGACATCCCGTCACATTAATAACCCAAACCCCTTTCGACGCGTGACAGGGTCATGGGCACAAGACCCTAAACGACCCCCTGCATTATCCAGTCAGAACGCAACAGTGGCACATCTTGTCCCGCTAGGAGAATGCGTGGGATTCTCCAAACCCACACATAACCTCTACTCTAGCAACTTCAAAGGATAGAGAATTGCTATCACGCATCCTTGATACTATACTAGGCTGAGGTTGATTCTTCCTCTGAATCCTCTCCCCCTTCAAAATATCGGGGCTCGAGAATGAGGGGGTACTGTTGGGGAGAAAATAAATCAGCCTAAGGATAATAGTTGAAGATCACCATCAAGGTCCCTCCGGAGCCTTGATCTCTGAACCCTCTGTTAAAAGCTCGATCTCCAATGTGATCAGATCCCTTCACAGTACCCCTTCGTACCTACGAAGCCTTCCCTTGGATCCGCCGGCTTGACCTCCCAAAGCCTCCCAAAACACGACCTTCCGAAGCCTCTGTCCTCCAAAGCTTCGGCCTCCCAAAGCCTCGACTCTCTGGGGTTCCGCTTCCCAAAGCCTTCACCTCCCGGTTCTATGCCTCCTGAGGCCCTTGCCTCGGGCTGATCGGGCCGCCTTCCCGAAGGCAGCGGGGTGAGAGAGTAGGCCTTAGGAAAGATTTGTCGGAAGGGGAGCACCGGTCGTGCTTTGCCTGTAAGGAAGTGACCGGCGTTAAAGGCCTAGGCTAATGGACACCACTCTGACACCCTGGCGTGATGATGGCTATCCTGACACCCCTGACAGTGTGGCGTGGGCCACAATCGGTGACCAGTTCGCCCCCTTCAGGGGGTAGGTACTATGATAATTACCACGATGGATATTTATCTCCCTAACAAGGTAGAAGGTAGTTATCCGGGATAAGGCCCAGTAATTTGGTCAGACCCTAGATATTCGTACATTATGATAACTTGTACGCCAAGCTATGCATGGCCCTATAAATAGGAGGCCATGGTCCTCTGGGCAAAGGACAGACACAGTGGGAGAGAACGAGCAAAATAGCAAAAAAGACACAAAGGTGAAAGCTCACCAAGTCACGCTGTGATACTCCTTCCAGAGTGATACATTTTTCTACCATCAATATATTCATGGTGTTCCTTCCTCTCAAACTTCGTCTCCAATCTTAAGTCTCCTCCTTAGAAGAAACTTTGGTCGTACTTGCTGGGGCAAGACGAACTCTTGCTCTAACACAATCCTAAAACAAAATCCATGGAAATATCCTCCCAAGGTACACTAGAAATAGGAAGAGGCATGTAAAGGCCATGTGGATTTAAGCGAGACTTAGCTTTATTGCAAGTGGTGCAATGTGACACGTAACGCTTGACGTCACGTCTCATCTTTGGCCAAAAGAAATGAGCAGCCAGCACATCTTCAGTCTTCTTTGCTCCAAAATGTGCCATCAATCCTTCTCCATGCGCCTCCTGCAACAACAAAAGACGAACGGAGCTAGCTGGAATGCATAGCTTGTTAGCACGATAGAGCAATCTGTCATTCAGCACATATTTATTCCATGGTTTCCCTTTTGTACAATGTTCAACCACTTCTTTAAAGTCTAAAATAGCAGCATATGAGTCCTTAATGGTCTCTAAACCAAAAATCTTATGATCAAGTTGAGATAACATGGTATAACATCTAGAAAGCGCTTCAGCAATCACATTGTCTTTTCCTTTCTTATGTTTTATGACATATGGAAATGACTCAATAAATTCTATCCATTTAGCATGTCATTTATTCAGTTTAGCTTGACTTCTAATATGTTTCAGCGATTCATGATCAGAATGTATAACAAACTCTTTGGGCCATAGATAATATTCCCAGGTTTCAAGAACACGAACTAAAGCATACAATTCTTTATCATAAGTGGAATAATTCAGACTTGGCCCCACTTAATTTCTTGCAGAAATAAGCAACAAGTTTACCTTCTTGAATTAGCACACCTCCAATTCCAATCCCACTAGCATCACATCTTATTTCAAAGGTCTTACCAAAATAAAGGAGTTGGAGCAATGGAGCATGGGTAAGTTTCTCTTTCAATAACTTGAATGTTTTTTCTTGTGCAGGTCCCCATTTGAAAATTACTCCTTTCTTTATCAACTCGTTTAATGGAGCAGCAATGGTGCTGAAATCCCACACAAATCGTCGATAGAAACCCGTAAGACTATAAAAGCTTCTTACTTGAGTAACAGTCTCAGGGGTCAGCCAGCTCTTTATGGCTTTGATTTTTGCTTCATCCACCTCTATTCCCTGTGGAGTAACAACATAGCCAAAAAAAGAAACTCGATCTGTGCAAAAGGTGCACTTTTAGAGGTTACCGAACAAACGTGCATCTCTCAAAGCATTAAAAACAGCACGTAAATGATCGAAGTGTTGTTCTTGTGACTTGCTGTAAATCAAGATATCATCAAAATAAACCACCACAAATCTTCCAATGAAAGCACGTAAAACTTCGTTCATCAATCGTATGAAAGTACTAGGTACATTAGTTAATCCAAAAGGCATTACTAACCATTCATACAAACCAAACTTAATTTTAAATGCAGTCTTCCATTCATCTCCAAGTTTCATTCTAATCTGGTGGTATCCGCTTCGCAAGTCAATTTTAGTGAAAATTATAGAACCACTCAATTCATCAAACATGTCATCTAACCTACGGATAGGGCGACGATATCTGATAGTAATATTATTGATGGCTCTACAATCAACACACATACGCCAACTACCATCTTTCCTAGGAATCAAAAGAACGGAATAGCACAAGGGTCAAGACTTTCTTGTACATACCCGCAGTCCAAAAGGTCTTGGACTTGTCGCTGAATTTCCTTAGTGTCTTCCGGATTGGTCCTATATGCAGCACGGTTTGGCAAAGTTGCTCCCGAAATCAAATCAATTTGATGCTCAATCCCTCGAATAGGTGGTAACCTGGGGGTACCTCAGCTGAAAATACATCCACAAACTCCTGCAAAAGGTTAGCAACAGCAGGAGGCAAAGAAGTAGATATATCCTCAAGTGAAACTAAAGTATCTTTGCATATCAAAGCATAGCATGGTAGCTCATTATCATAAATTTCAGCAAGGTCAAATTTAGTGGCAAGCATAACACACCCTTTCAGTTTAATTCTATCGGACTTAGAAGTTGTTGTTGCTTTCTCCTTTTTGGGTGGAAATTTTTTTTCTGCTACTTGCTAATTTTTAGATTCATTCTCAAGCTCCTTTCACTTATTTTTAGCTACCTCTTGTTCACATTTCAGCATGGGTTAAAGGTAGAAAAGTTATTTTCTTTCCTTTATGCATAAGAGTGTACTTATTACTTCTACCATGATGTGTTGCATCAGTATCAAACTCCCATGGTCGTCCTAGCAAAAGAGAGCATGCATGCATGGAAACTACATCAAGATCAGCACAATCATGGTATGACAATAGAAAAAAGCACCCTAGCTATTTGCATTACCTTCACCTTACCACTATTGTTGAACCACTGAATGTGGTATGGATGAGGATGTGTTTTTGTCGGCAAGGAAAGTTTATTAATCAAATCTGAACTTACCAAATTGTTGCAGCTTCCTCCATCAATAATGACTTGAACACGAAAGTCCTTGACTATGAGGAACATCTGAAATAGATTATGGTGTTGTAACTGTTCCGCTTGCTCTATTTGAGTACTTAACACTCGCTACACAATGAGTGTCCTATAATTCTTCGTAGTAGCTGCACTCAATTCTTCCTCATGGTCGATATCCATCTCGAGTTCATCCTCTTTACGTGCAAGGTTAGCTGCAAGAGCATATTCATCCTCAACATCACTAGCACTTACATATCCATCATCCTCTGTTGCAATGTATGCTTGCTGACTTGGGAAATCCTTCATGACGTGGCCCATTTCCTTGCATCGGTGGCATACAAACCCGGTCGATCGGCCAGTAGAGGCAACCGAAGAAGAGCTCTTGGCTGGACCCTACACACTTACAGATTTGCTTACCTCAGAAACGTGTGACGGTGTTGAGGGTATTGCTGAACACGCCCTACTCGAGATGGGGGCAGTAGACCGTGAAGCTGATTGTGGGGCTGTTTTATCTTGACCCAGCATTGATTTTGAAGAAGTCGAGCTTCCAAAATTGTTCCTTGGCCTCTGTTGTCGTCCCTGCAATTCTTTTTCTGCTAAACACGCAAGTTGGAACAATCTAGGAACACTATCATATTCTTTGTAATCAACTATGTCCTGAATTTCACGCCTTAACCCTCCATAAAAGTGTGCCATTGCAGCCTCTTCATCCTCAATAATATCACAACACAACATACTAATTTGTACCTCCTGATAATATTCTTCTATGGATCTATCATCTTGGTTTAAGCGCTGCAATTTCTTAGGCAAATCACATTTAAAAGAAGGTGGAACAAATCTGTTATGCATGGAAACCTTTAAAGCATTCCATGTAGTAGGCGCTAATCCATCGATACAAACTCTATTCCACCAGATGATTGCAAAATCTTTAAATTCACTAGTGGAGTTTGCCCGATTTTCTGAAGGTAATATGATAAGTCGATTAGTGGAGTTTCGATGTTGATGATCTAAAGGCTCCGATCAAAACAGATCAAGAACCCTCGCAACTACTACACCACTACTCCGTGGTTATCAACTGTGCTAAGACGCGATTGACCACGCCAAGAAGGCTTTTCTTGCAAGTGAATCGAGAACACAAGCAAGAACAAGTATATACAATCTGAATATTGCTAATTACCAATGAAGCACTCGAGTTTGGGGTTCAACAAACCGATAAACGGCGAAACTGTATTAAATAGAATAATTTAAGCTAAACCCAAACTTAAACTACGACGGCTACTGTGTATATATAGGGGGGCGTGAGGAGGTCAACCTAGGGTTGTGCAACCGTGGAGAGAGGCGTGCACAACCTGGACTCCGACTCCGACACAATTACAAAACCCTGAAGAGTTCAAAACGGTGATGCAGCACCTTTTTCCTTTGACTTTGACTAAACTATAAGGAATATTTAGTAGAGCTTATATCCATTGGGAAGGCTCATCATAAGCTTTCCAGAATGTCCAAGATTGCCTAAAACAGATTCGTATGAGAGAGTTATGCCCGTTTTACTAACGTGTTGTCCTGGAACTCGACTTCGACCACGACCACGACCACGACTAGAGCTCAGCCTTGAGTCCAAGTAGACTTGGCCTTCAAGGAGTGATGTCCGAGTAAGGTTGTGGTACTTCTCCCATATTCCTATGCTATAAAATATCATAAGAATTTAGTAGTAATCCATCCAAGGAAACATGAACAGCAAGGAACGAGTTCACCTGGTGGTCTAATTATCATGCACGTGCTCTTATAATTGGACCTTGTATGATTTGAGGATTATTGGTGGTATTGATCGTATCTGAATGAGCCATGGGCTCATCAGTTTGGGTGCCCAAGTAAGTCATCACCAACATGAAGGGGCCCCAATCGGTTTGGGTTCTAAAGAAGACTTAAAGTCTACGGGTCAGCTCGGGGATTTGAAGACTTAACGCATAAGATGAAGTGAAGATTTAATCAAAGAAGTCAAGTGTACAAGATTGGATGCATTGATGTAAACATTGATCATCATATACCTAATACTATGTAAAAAACCAGCAAAGGAGACACCACATTAGTGACGGTTACTCAACACACGTCACTAATATCCTATTAGTGACAAGTCCAATAATGACGTGTCACTAATGTGTCTTCTGATCAGTTCTAGATATAAACCCGTCACTAATGAGTGATCAATAGTGACAGGTCGTAACATGACCTGTGATTGATGATAATAGTGACGGGTCAAGTTATGACCCGTCACTAATAACTAGGTCTTTAGTGATGGGGGTCATCCTAGGCTAGTCATTAGTGATGGGTCAAGTTGTGACCCGTCACTAATGATAAGGTCATCACTGATGGGTCATCCTAGGGCAGTCATTAGTGACAGGCCAAGTTGTGACTCGTCATTGATGACCTAGTCATCAGTGATGGGTCGTCTTAGGACAGTCATTAATGATGGGTCACAATTTGACATGTCACTAATGATCCACTCATCAATGATGAGTCGTCCTATGCCAGTCATTAGTGACAGGTCAACTTGTAATCTGTCACTAATAACGATATTCGCAAATATTTTATTTTATTTATTTTTCTCTTATTTTTTCTCATCTCGGAAGCACTATAATACAAAATTTGGCAAAATTAGTCATTAGTGACAGGTCATGGTTATGACGCGTTATTAATGACCTTTGGCAAATAAGGTTAAAAGGATAAAATATCCGGTTTCTTTCACAACCACATGATAGTAGAGGTGGTAAGGTGGCTACACACGACGAGGAGGAGGTCGCGGGTTCGATTCCCATGGAACGCAAACTTGAAAACAATGTGAAAAAAGCGTGGCTTGTGAGGCATATGGAATGGGCCTGCGTTGGGATGGCTTGGGTGAAAAAATTATTTTTTTTGAATTTTTTGTGTCTAGAAAATACAAAAAATGTTCATCGGTCATTATGACGGGTCAAGATTATAGTTCATCACTAATGTTCAGTCAATAGAGACTGGTCATGGTTACAACCTGTCACTAATGACTTAACATTAGTAATGGGTCACAGTTATGATACAAAGCAAATAGTTTTTACATGGGTCAATCAAGGGAGACCGTGATGATGGAGAAAGTGAGAGAATTGTCTCTATGATAGTCACAACAAAAATTAGACAAAGTGAAGATAAGAACAAGGTATGACAAAGATGATATCTTTCCCTTACAAACTAGTTCATTTTCAATTGGTATCATTGGTTCACTTTCAAGTGGTATCATTGATTTCCTTACAATTGGTACCATTGGTTGTTCTTAACACGCATCCAAGCAAAGTGGTAAAACTTTGTACACTTTACAATTATTGTCATTCTTTTTTTTTGTGCGTTTGTGCACTTTAAATTTGATATTATTTATGTTTTGCCACTTGTTTTAGTTGTTTTGTCATCAATCACTAAAAAGGGGGAGATTGTACGAACATGGCCCTTTCAAGACATGTATGTGATTTTAGTGATTAATGCCAAAAAAGTCAATGGGACTAACATGTTTGTCAAGTATATGCTTTAGTAGGTCTTGGATGTAATACATGAAGAAGCCACCAAAGCGGAACTCAAGAAAGTTTGAATTGGACAAGTTCAGAGAAGATTGCACTCACCGGATGGTCCTGTGCTCAGCAAGGTGTACTCACCGGATGGTCTGATGCTTAGTAAAATGTACATGCTGGAGTCTTCTTAGCTCAGAAGACAACTGAAGACTATATCAGATGGTCCGGTGTTGGAGTGATGTGCACACCAGAGTGTTTTCTACAACTTGTGAAAATCTTCAGAGGAAAGATTTTGAACTCACCGAATGGTCAGGCGATTAGAGTCTTGTACACGCCAGAGCATTCTTAGATGAAGGTGAAAATGCAATACACGCCAGATGACCAAGCGATGAGGAGTTGGCTACACCAGAACATTTTCCTGGAGATGTTGCAATGGCTTGTCTGGTGTGATTGTACACAACGGATGGTCCAGAGATCAGAGAATCTACACGCTAGACAAATGAACAGTGAGAAGTGGCTCGGTTGGCTCAATTATACACACCAGATAGTCCAGTGATGGAGTTCAAGGTTACACCAAAACATCCAGTGTTCATAATAATTTTGAGTAGGGTTCTAACGGCTAGTTTTTACTGCTATACACGCCAGATGGTCCGGTGCTTGTACTTCTATGAACGTCGGATCATCCGGTGTTCATAGTCTTTTTGAGCCGTTGGAGCAACGACTAGTTCATAGGTTTGAAGCTATAAATACCCCCCCACTCGGGCCATTTGAGTGTGCTAGAGTCCAGAAAAGCTCATAGACACTTAAGAAGACATCAAAGCCACCAAAGTACTAAAAGTGATCATCCAAGGCAATTAAGCACAAGATTAAGGGAGTGATTGGTGCTATTAGGCCTAGAGAGAGTTGTTGCTAGGTGTTGCTTCCTAGAGAGGGGATCAAGAAATAATCCTACGTTGTACCAATTGGTATGCTGGCACCATGAAATATTAGTGATTCGTCAACATCGTGAGCCTTGGCGGCTCATACTTGTTGATCCTCTGACTTGGTGTGGAGTGGTAGCAAGACTCTTGTATGGGGACACAGAAATCCTTGCCTTTATGGCTCAAGCTTCGAAGTGAAGACGGCGGCAAGTGATCGGAAGAGAGATTTGTGGTGAGGTCTTGTCTTGGTGGTTTGGTGACTCAACCAACTTGAGACCTAGGTAGCTCAAGGGTCATGATCGGGTGCCATCCGGGAGCAATAGTCTTGGTGGCTGCTCCAACGTGGACTAGTGGTGGCGTTTGATGTCATCGATACAACTAGATAAAAATCCCTTATGCCGAGTTTGCTCTCTTTACCTTATTTACGTTTCTGCATTTTCATTCTTGCAATCTATCTTTGCATGTTTACATTCTTAGAATAGTTTGCTAGGATTGGCTATAGGTTGCAAACCTTTTGAACGGTAGAGTATACACACTAGATGAAACTAGAGCATATTTAGATAGAAATTGATATATATTTATCTTGTGAAATTTTTGAAGCTGATTAGTTATAGGTGTCCTAATTCATCCTCCTCTTAGGACATCACCGATCCCTACACATACACATATCAACGTCATCATTGTTCGAGTTCTCAGACTCATACTCGAGCACATGAACATTAGAATGATCAACTTTCACTTTGTTATTTGACCTCTGAAAATTTCTAGACTCTTTAACCTAGCTCTCTTGAGCCAGAGCTCTTTGTAAGACCTGACTAACATCTTAAAAATCATAACCTTCTAGCTTTTGCTTAAGATGAGACAATAAACATGAATAAGCCAATTCAACCAAGTCTTCCTCAAAAAGTGTCAAGTTAAAACACTGGTTCTTCGTATCTCTAAACTTCCTAATAAAATCAGCCACAGGATCATTGTATTTTTGCTTAACCGATGTTAAATGTGAATGTCTCAATTCAGTGTCAGCAATATAAAAATATTCATAAAACCTTTCTTCTAATTGAGACCACACATGTACAGAATTAGGAACAAGAGATGTAAACCATGTAAAAGCAGTCCCAAACAATGACAAAGGAAATAATCTAATTTTCAATACATCATTGGAATTCGCTTCACCGAATTGCGCAAGAAACTAACCCACATGCTCCCTAGTGGTTCTATTATCTTCCCCGGTGAATTTCACAAAATCAGGAACTTTGAAACCGTGGGGATATGAGATTGTATCATAGTGCTCGGGATATGGCTTTTGGTATGCATGAGCTTTTCTCCTAACCTCCATGCCAAATTATTCTCTTAGCATGGTAGCTACTTGTTCTCGCATGATTTCAGCATAATGGCCACAACTGAGCAGGGTTAGCTATCGGCACAAGTTGTGATGTGGGAAAATTCGGCATGTAGGAAGTAACATGCAGTGATTTAGCAAATCATTCTTCAGGTGTCGGCCTATAAGGGATGCCTAACCCTTGAAGTGGTACAGGCGGAACACTATATGTCACGGTTTGGTAATAGGGTGTTTGCACATTAGGATAACTTTCGGCTCTATAAGCTTGAGCCGAATTTGAAGCATGGTGCTTAACATATGGTGTTTGATACTGATTTTGTGGCACATCAGTTTTAATAGTATGAGAAATGACATGATTAGGTGCAACACTACCTGTATAATTTTGACCATCGTGAGTGTTATTTAAGTAAGCATAAGAAGCAATAGGTAATGTATTAATGACAGTAGAATGAATTGAAGCATTAACATTATTAGCAACTGGTTGTTTCAAACCTTGTTCCTCATGTATTTGCAAAACTAAAGGCTGAATCCTCACAAGCAACATATCATTAACTATATTTTGGACATTATTAGCCATAGTCGCACTTCAGATTGATCGATCATATTAGTAACATCTTCATGTGAGAGATGGGGTTGAGCACTTACAATGGCTGGTACCTTAGGGTTTTGGACAGGAAGCAGTGGAGAATATTCCTGCTTGAACACGTCTTACTAAGTCTTTGCGTAGCACGAGAGCAGCTGTTGCTGACGTTGCTCCAAGTCAGCCTTGATCGCCAGATGCACTTCTTCCAGCAACTCGTCGCAGGACACCATGATGATGTTATCTTAGTCAATCTCTTATGTAAATATGTCTAGGGCTTTAGAATTCAACTAGAGGATAGCCAAGGTACCCTGGTTGTGACGCTACATCATTGGACCTTTGCCGTCACCCATGCACGGGAGGGACCCTGTTAGAGCGCAGATGGCTGGTAACTTATCCTTGTTTGTGGAGATCAAGAAGGAGTAGCAATATAGGTTGGAAAAGAGAATAAGGACAAAAAGATATAAAAACAAAAGGTAATGCAAATTATGTTTCATCAATTGGTTGATTATTCTCAATCAGCCATGACCCTCTCATATTTAAAGGGTGACATGTCTTAGTCGTAAAAGATCAGGACTCCTAATTTAAATCGAACAAGACTTACAGATATGATTCAGCTATACCATCTGATCTCTAAACTTTCTATAACCGACACATCTTTCCTATTCGACCACGTAAGTTCCCATATATCTACACGAGCATCATTTTATTTTGTAGTTCGGCCTTCTTGGACTTGACTACCTGCTTGGTCCAAACATCTGCTCACATATCACCTGATCGGTCTAACCATGTACTCCAAATTTGATCCGTCATCAGAATCCTCATGTTGAAATTCGACCAGTCTACTTGGAGACCAACAATGTCGGTGTATCAGGAACTAGGGGTCCCTGAGTCCCTAGAACAGGCCGGCCGTCCGCCACGTGTCACCATCCCGCGAGGTCCCCCCTGAAGGATGAGGAAAATCTAAGTTCCGGGAGAAGGTGCTCGGGGCCACAGCCTCTGGTTCCCGAGCACCCCAGTTCCCCGATGACCCGCAGAGTCCAAGTACCGGGAAGAAAGTGCTCGGGGAGGTGCCCGCTCGCCCCCAAGTACCATAGTCCCCCGATGGGCCGAACAGCCAAGTGCTCGGGAGAGAGTGCTCGGGGCTGCACGTGGCAGCCCCCAAGCACTTGGTTCCCTGAAGGTTCTACAGAAGAGCTCGGGAGAGAGTGCTCGGGGCTGCACGTGGCAGCCCCCGAGCACTCGGTTCCCCGAAGGTTCTACAGAAGGGCTCGGGAGAGAGTGCTCGGGGCTGCACGTGGCAGCCCCCGAGCACTCGGTTCCCCAAAGGTTCTGCAGAAGTGCTCGGGAGAGAGTGCTCGGGGCTGCACGTGGCAGTCCCTGAGCACCCGGTTCCCCGAAGGTTCGCGCAAGATCACCCGACGCCCCGACGACCCGGAAGGACCTGTCGGCGAGGTGTCAACCAGTCAAAGGTCCGAAGACGCATTTAATGGGCATGCGCGGCCTGACATCCTGACATTCCTAACTGCCCACGCCGCAGTGTCAGTCCCTGCCATGCTTTGGCAGAGGGGCGTGGGTCCATTAACTGCACGGGTCCCGTCCCGTATCATCCGGGGTATCTGGGGATAACATTGCCAGGATCAAAGCGTTCCGCCTGCCACCCTGCCCTGGCAGAAGAACAAGACAGGGTGGGCATGCCGGGTGCCTCTGTGGCCGCCCGGTGGGCCCTCTCAACGGCGTCAGGACGTCCACACTGACGGGTGATCGGATGCGCGCTGCGTTTTTCCACCGCCCCTGTCGCTTCGCCCGGAGGGAATGATGACGCCTTTCTCCGTGGTGTCTTGGAACTTGCGCCCCCTCTTTCCCATTTGGGGTAAGTCGTGGTCGGCGAGCGTATAAAAGGAAAAGGATGAAGAATCGGATCAACAAGGCAGAAGCACGACAGAGATACACGAGAGAACATCCGAAGATAGATCGAGCTATCTCTCCAAAAAGGAAGCAATCTCCCCAAAAGCATCCGAAGAACACCACAAGCAAGCTCGAGTAGAGCTAGAGCAAGGGAGCCTCAAGCTCTCTGTTAGACAACACACCCTTGTAACCAGATACATCCTTGAAGGATTCCCTTCGAGGAAGGATATTGCATCCACACAGGAGTAGGGTATTACGCCCCTGTGCGGCCCAAACCTGTCTAAACTCCGGTGCATTTATTTCTCTTTGCACTAGGTCGATCATCCCCCACCACCGGCCGTTGCATTTTATTTCCACTTCCATTTATTTCTCCGACGAACTCGTTCAGGATCATCCCCCCGGCCGAATCTTTAAAAAGGGGTCTCTCGGGATCCCTGCGACAGGAGTTCATCCTCCGACAGCTGGCGCGCCAGGTAGGGGGGAATATCCTTGAATTTGTTCGTTTGCTTTCTTCCACAGGAAAAGATGGCCGGTGGGCATCGTCTCCAGCGCTCCGGCTCCACTTCCAGTGACGGAGTGCTGCCCGACGCCCAAGAGGCCCTAGTCGCTGCTGCGTTCCAGCAGCAGCCACTATCCACGCGCGCGGTTTTTCCCTCCCAAGGGGACCAAGGTGCTGGGCCCAGCAGAGCCGCCGCCGCCACCACTGATGCACTCTCCGACCCCCAGCAGGAGGTCGAGACCCCGGCCGCCAGGTCCGCCTCTGGACAGTGCCAGGTGCCGCTTCGGCGCAGACTCGCCTTTAGTGAGGCCAGCCCGGGGAGCGCGCTGCTTGCAGCGCATGCTCTCCTCAGGCACCCGCCCGTCCAGGCCACGCCGAACACTCCGGAAGGCCGGTGGATCCAAGATGTCATCGCCTTGGTCGACACTGCTCGCCGCTAGGTGCTGGCCGGGAGTCCTCGCACCACCACCCAGCGTGGCGCCGCCAGAACCGGCTCCTTAACGGGCAACGTCCGCACGGGCCGGGGTGCCTCCAGGCGGAGTGCCGCCCCCCTGGCCGTGTCCGAAGCCTGGGACCTCCGCTTGCGTCTTAACGAGCGGAGGGGCCACGAGGACGCCCGTGTCACTCTCGAGCTCCAGCGGGAAACCCGGCAGGAGGCCGAGGCAGAGGACCAGGCTTCCTCTTTCCCGGCCCACGATCACCGGGAATCCCCGGCTCGCCGGCATTAGCCGCCCAGGGCACCCGCCCGCGCCACGGGGTACGGCACCGATTGCCGTGCTTTTACCGCTGAGCTCCGTCGGGTCCATCGACCCCGTCAAGTTCCTCCAGATCTATACTACGGCCGTTCAAGCGGCCGGAGGCAGCAAAAAGGTGATGGTAAATTATTTTCATGTTGCCTTGAGGGGCTCTGCCCGTTCCTAGCTTACGAACTTACCCCCGGGGTCTATTAGCTCCTGGGATGACCTCTGCCACCAGTTTGTGGCCAACTTTCAAGGCACATTCACGCGCCCCGGCTTGGAGTGCGACCTCCACGCCGTCAAGCAACAGGAGGGGGAGACGCTGCGGCGCTTTAAACAGCGTTTCAGCCAGGTCCGCAACACCATCCCGCGGGTGGCCCCCCACGCTATTATCGTCGCTTTCCGGCAGGGCGTCCGCAACGAGCGGATGCTCGAAAAGCTAGGTACGCACGAGATCGAGACCACTGCGGAGCTCTTCGCGCTGGCCGACAAGTGCGCCAAGGCTGCGGAGGCCAGGGCGTGGCATGCTCCCCGCCCCGACGCCGACCAGCCAAGTTCTTCCCGCTCCGACAAACGGGAAAAGAAAAAGAGAAAGAAGCGCGACGCCGCTACTATCGAGCCAGCCCAGGGCCTCGCCCATAGGCCGGTTCAAGAGCCCGACCGCCGGTGAGAGCGCCGGGCGGGCGCCGACAGACGGCCCGCACCCGCAAGAACCCCTGCCAGGGCCCCTCCTCGGGCCCCCGTGCCCACAAGGGCCCCGGCACCAGCTAGAGCACCGGCTCCCGCAAGAGCCCCGGCCCCCGACCGGGCTCCTACTCCAGCGAGGGTCCCCGCTCCCGCGGGGCCCGAGCCAGGCAAATGGTACCCCATACACCAGACCAGATGGCACGACCTCACGGAGTGTCGTACGGTCAAAGGACTCGTCGAGCAACGCCAGAGGGAGCGCGACGAGTCCCGCGGGGGGAGGCGATGCTAAGGTCGCCCCCGACAACGCCGAGCTCGGTTTCCTGGAGCCCGAGCATGCCGTCGCCTTCATCGACGGAGCCGCCTACACGCCTTCCTCGCACCGTGGCATCAAGGTCATGCAACGCGAAGTGTGCTCGGCAACCCCGAGCGAGGAGGCCGCTAGGCCCCTAAGGTGGTCGAACGCCCCGATCACGTTCAGCATGGCCGATCACCCCGCGAGTACTGCAGCCGTGGGGCGACTACCCCTAGTGGTGTCCCCCACTGTCTGCAATGTTAAGGTCGGCAGAATGCTGATCGACGGTGGTGCAGGCCTCAACCTCCTCTCCAAGGAGGCTTTTGAGAAGCTGCAGGTGTCCTCCAGGCGCCTAAGGCCGTCGCTCCCCTTCTGCGGAGTGACCCCCGGGCACTCCCTACCCCTCGGGCAGGTCGAGCTGCCCGTAACCTTCGGGAGTCGGGACAACTTCTGCACGGAATGCGTCCTCTTCGACGTCGCGGAGCTCCCCCTCCCCTACAATGCCATCCTCGGGCGTCCGGCGCTCGCCAAGTTCATGATGGCCGTGCACTACGCATATCTCACGGTTAAGATGCCGGGCCCCGCGGGCCCCATCTCCGTGATCGCCGACTCCGGCGGCGCCGTCTCCTGCGCTGAGCAGTCATACATGGCTCTGGTTTCAGCACAGGCCGAGGTCGAAGGCTGTACAGGGGCCCGGGACCTTCTTCATCCAAACCCCGACTCGCCGCCGACGCCTCTGTTCCGACGAAGGAGGTCGTTGTGGGCGAAGGCGCTACCCAGGTCGTCCGGATCGGCGGTGACCTGGGCAGCAAATAGGGAAGCGCGCTCGTCGCCTTCCTCCGAGCTAACGCAGACGTGTTTGCCTGGCAACCGTCCGACATGCCCGGGATCCCTAGGGAGGTGATCGAGCATCACTTGGCGGTGCGCCCGGACGCCCGCCCGGTGAAGCAGAAGGTCCGGCGGCAGGCGCCTGAGCGCCAGGAGTTTATCCGAGAGCAGATCAGCAAGCTCCTCGACGCCGGATTTATCCGAGAAGTCCTCCACCCCGACTGGCTGGCAAACCCAGTCATCGTCCCGAAGGCCAACGGCAAGCTCCGCATGTGCGTGGACTACACCGACTTAAATAAGGCTTGCCCTAAAGATCCCTTCCCCTTACCTCGCATTGATTAAATTGTAGATGCAACTGCGGGATGCGATCTTTTATGCTTTTTAGATGCAAACTCTGGATATCACCAGATTCGCATGGCCGTAGGGGACGAGGAAAAAACTGCTTTTACCACTCCGGTGGGGACTTATTGCTATATGTCAATGCCTTTTGGCCTGCGAAATGCTGGATCCTCTTTCCAGTGCGCTATTCGTATTACCCTTGATTCACAGGTTGGCCGCAACATCGAGGCTTACATCGACGATCTCGTGGTCAAAACCCGAGACCGTGCCACCCTACTCGAGGACCTTGCCGAGACTTTCAACAGTCTCCGCACTACCCGCCTCAAGCTCAACCCCGAGAAGTGTGTCTTTGGGGTGCCAGCGAGCAAGCTCCTCGGTTTCTTGGTTTCTGGCCGAGGAATCGAGGCCAATCCAGAGAAAATCCGGGCCATCGAGCAGATGCGACCCCCGGCTCGACTCAAAGAGGTCCAGCGTCTCGCCGGCTGCATGGCGGCCCTCGGGCGCTTCATCTCCAAGCTCGGGGAGCGAGGGCTCCCCCTCTTCAAGCTTCTGAAGAAGACCGGTCGTTTCGACTGGACGTCGGAGGCAGAGCAGGCCTTCCGTGATCTGAAGAAGTACCTCACCTCGCCACCCGTGCTGGTGGCTCCCTCCGAAGGTGAGCCCCTACTGCTCTATGTTTCGGCCACTCCTCAGGTCGTGAGCATGGTGCTGGTGGTGGAGCGTGACGAGTACGTGGGGCCAGGTGCTGGGTCCCAGCTCCCAGTGGCCCCCGAGCACTCACCCGTCCTCGCGGCTCCCCCTGAGCGAGGGGTCGAGCCCGAGCACACTGCTCCTCCCGATCAGGGAGTCGAGCCCAAGTATCCGGCCAGCCCCGACCATGCCGCCGAGCCTGGGGGCTGCAGCAGCCCCCTGGGTAAAGTCGCCGTCCGGACCCGTCGGGTACAGCGACCGGTGTACTTCGTCAGTGAAGTCCTCCGGGAAGCCAAGACAAGATATCCCCAGGCTCAGAAGCTGCTCTACGCCGTGCTCGTCGCTTCCCAGAAGCTGCGCCACTACTTCCAGGCGCACAAGGTCTCGGTGCTTACCACATATCCACTGGGACCCATTCTTCAGAACCGGGAAGGCACAGGGCGTGTTGTCAAGTGGGCAGTGGAGCTGGCGGAATTCGACCTGCATTTTGTCAGTCGCCAGGTGATCAAAAGCCAGGCGCTCTCCGACTTCATGGCAGAGTGGACACCCGTCCCCAACATCGTTCCAGAAGAGATCTCTGCCTATCCCGGGCACGACGCCCCCTGGTACTGGGTCATGCACTTCGACGGCTCCCTCTCGCTGAAAGGCGCAGGGGCCGGAGTGGTTCTCACCTCCCCAACGGGTGAAGAGCTCCGGTACGTCGTGCAGTTGCAGTTCCGTGCGTCCAACAACATGGCGGAATATGAAGGTCTCATCGCCGGCCTCCGGGCTACGGTGGGGCTCGGGATTCATCGCCTCCTGGTCAAAGGGGACTCCCAACTGGTGGTCAACCAGGTATCCAAGGAGTACCAGTGCACGGATCCTCAAATGGCGGCGTACGTGGCTGCGGTCAGGAAGCTGGAGAGGCGTTTCGATGGCCTGGAGTTGCGGCACATCCCTCACCGCGACAACATTCTGGCCGATGAGCTCTCCCGCCTGGCCTCCTCCCGTGCGCGGGTCCCTGCCGGAGTCTTTGAAGAAAGACTCGCACGGCCTTCCGTCCTGCCTGCCGAACAGGACGAAGGGGAAACCTCGAACTCAATTCAGGGGACCCCGGCGGTGGCTTCAGTGGGAAGCCCCATCAGGGCGCCGCCGTCCGGCGAGTGCGCTGCGCTCGCCGAATGTTCTCAAGATGCCTCGTGGATGTCTGACATCCGAGGGTACTTGAAGGAAAAGTTCCTTCCCGGGGATGAGGCGTCTGCCGAAAGAGTTGCTCGGCAGTCCAGACGCTATGCTGTAGTAGATGGCGATCTCTACCGGCGTAGCGCAGGAGGTGTCCTCCTGAAATGCATCTCCCGGGCAGAAGGCGGTGATCTTCTCGCTGAAATCCACGAGGGCGAGTGCGGTGGCCATTCATCGTTCCGCACGCTGGTCGGGAAGGCCTTTCGGCAAGGTTTCTACTGGCCTACAGCTCTCCAGGATGCTTCCGAGCTGGTTCGGCGCTGCAGGGCGTGCCAGTTCCACGCAAAGCAGATTCACCAGCCAGCTTAGGCTCTTCATACCATCCCCCTGTCATGGCCTTTCGCGATCTGGGGGTTGGACATTCTGGGTCCATTCCCCCGAGCAATCGGGGGTTATGCGTACCTATATGTCGCCATTGACAAGTTCACCAAGTGGCCGAAGGCGGTTCCAGTCATCAAAGTGACCAAAAACACGGCGCTCCAATTTATCCGCGGCATCACCAGTCGCTTTGGCGTCCCGAACCGGATCATCACCGACAACGGCACCCAGTTCACGAGTGCCCTGTTCGGGGACTATTGCGAAGACCTCGGCATCAAGCTCTGCTTCGCCTCCGTCGCTCATCCTCGGAGTAACGAGCAAGTCGAGCGCGCCAACACGGAGATACTAAAGGGCCTCAAAACCCGGACCTATAACGTGCTCGCCAAGCACGGGAAGGGATGGGTGGACGAGCTGCCCGCCGTGCTATGGGCTAATCGGACCACGCCAAGCCGCGCCACCGGGGAGACTCCGTTCTTCCTCGTCTACGGCACTGAGGCGGTCCTCCCCTCCGAGCTCACTCTAGGCTCCCCTCGGGTGCATGCATATTCTGAGGGTGAGCAGGATCAGCAAAGGCGCGATGACGTTGACTACCTGGAAGAGCGCCGGCGGCGTGCCGCCGTCCGAGCGGCTCGGTACCAGCAGAGTCTACGGCGATATCAACTGCGCCATGTCCGGGCCCGATCTCTCGAGGTGGGGGACCTAGTTCTCCGACGCGTCCAGTCGCGCGAAGGAAAGAATAAGCTGTCCCCTATGTGGGAAGGTCCCTTCACCGTGATCGGGGTCCCGCGAGAAGGATCTTTCAGGTTGGCGGCAGAGGATGGGCAGCTGCTCCCGAACCCGTGGAACATCGAGCACCTGCGTAAAATCTACCCGTAGACGGCCATGCTCGCGGCTCAGGTCAACCAGGTCGGGGGCTTTCCCCCGCCCAAGTTGACCAGGGGCTACCATCCATTGGGTAAGTCACCGTCGCCCAACCTTGTAAAATTTGTAAAATCAATATCTCAATATTCAGTCGTATGTCAAAATCATTTTTCTGGATTCCGTATGTTTAATCTGTCTGGTGAGATGCTCGATTGTGCGAGAAAAAATTCGCTCTCTCATTTTCCCTGCTGATAAAAGAATCCCAATCAGTATGCATGCGGGCAGTTGCCGCTGACTTACGTCCGACATGGTAGGCTGTGGTGTTCGGTGTCGTGGCAGACTCCCGGGCACTACCGAGTTCCAGGGTGCTCTGGATAATCCTATCGCTCGAGCTGCTCGAGTAGTCCGGAGCCCAGGCCCCCAGGACGGGCTGTCGGTGCTCGGTCTGGTCTATCATACCCGGGCGCCACCGAACCATAGGACCTCTGGGTTATGCCTCTGTCTGCTCTCGTCCGCCGGTTTGGGTATTCGAGAGGTCTCGGGTCAAAAATGAGAGCAGTCTATAACAAGTACCGCACTGACAGAGCGCACTAGGCAAAGAAATTCCCTATTCTCTCTTAAGTCACAGGCCGACAATCAAGAGCAGCTCGACCGCGAGGGCTTCGATGCCCCGGTCGCTGGTCGACCCCAAGGGTCCTCGGGTGCTCCTACCACTTAGGCATGAGTGGTCGAGATCACCCGACCCCGGGAGCCTCATGTGCCCCTGGACGCTCGGGCACTCCGGCTGGAGGAACCAAGTCCCCGGCCACCCCGAGCTCGGAAGCACACGCCCCTCCTGGATCGGTTGGCCGGAAGGCCGACAGCTGTCCGGTGAGTGGTTAAATTCGGACAAAGTTGCGTTCCATAATTTTATGTTCCCGAGTCATCCTCGGGGGCCCTCGCATTTTAATCTGCTCGGCGAGATGATCTCCTCGCGCACAAAACCCTACCGTGTGTCTACTTTTTCCCGGAACGACAGAGCGGTTTGTAGAAAGGTGTACCGCGCGTACGGTAATGTCCGACCGAAGCCCTTCGTGGTGGTCGTGGTGTTCGGTCCGCTTTTAAAGACCCCGAGCACTACCAAGTCCTTGGGTGCCCTGGGTAATCCTATCGCTCGAGCTGCTCGAGTAGTCCGGAGCCCAAGCCTCAGGGGCGGGCTGTCAGTACTCGGACCGGTCCATCTTAAGCCCGGGCACCACCGGACCACGGGGACTCTTGGTCACATTTCCGCCCGCGCGCGTCTCCGGTCTACTAACTGAGTGGTCGCGAGGTGAAAAAGTATTCACCGGTCACGGTGTATTCCGTGCTGGATCGATCCATCTCCCGAGCAAGGAACTTCGTGTCTTTGTCTTTTGACTTAGACGATGCGGACTCGCGAGGGCTCGAGGGCTGAACGCGCCAAGAACAACGATCGGGACAGCTTCGTTCTCGGGGATGGAAAGGTCGGGAACGGTCCGACAGAGTACTCCCCGGGGCTTCAAGGCAAAACATCGGAAGGAACACTAAGTACTCAAGAACACTGGAGTTGTGAGCCCAAAGAAAAGCTGCGTAAAAAGGGGGACGGATCGATCCCCTCCCCCTTTTATATCTCAAAGTTCAAATGTTGCCGCCCAACGGTTCGCTCGGCGAAACGCCCCCTCGATCGACGCAACCGCCAGGCGAATCTCCCGCCGATCGTGCGATGTCAGCGGCTGCCAGGCGTATTTTCCTCAATCTGCGCGGCAGCCGCGCGTGCCACCCGTACGGTCGTCATACCCTTCGGGAGTTGTATGGACACGCGTCTACTCGTCTCCCCGCTGGGTCGTACCCAAGGCCCGGGTCTAAAAAGGCCACCTCTCGAAAGCCTGCCATGTGGCGTCCATGCCAGCCTCGGCCTCGACCGCGACGAAGGGCCCATCCGCAGTCTCCGTGCCATCACCTACCAATGGGCCCGGGGGCTACTGTCGGTGTATCAGGAACTAGGGGTCCCTGAGTCCCGAGAACAGGCCGGCCGTCCGCCACGTGTCACCATCCCGCGAGGTCCCCCCTGAAGGATGAGGAAAATCTAAGTTCCGGGAAAAGGTGCTCGGGGCCACAGCCTCTGGTTTCCGAGCACCCCAGTTCCCCGATGACCCGCAGAGTCCAAGTACCGGGAAGAAAGTGCTCGGGGAGGTGCCCGCTCGCCCCCGAGTACCATAGTCCCTCGATGGGCCGAACAGCCAAGTGCTCGAGAGAGAGTGCTCGGGGCTGCACATGGCAGCCCCCAAGCACTCGGTTCCCCGAAGGTTCTACAGAAGAGCTCGGGAGAGAGTGCTCGGGGCTACACGTGGCAGCCCCCGAGCACTCGGTTCCCCGAAGGTTCTACAGAAGGGCTCGGGAGAGAGTGCTCGGGGCTGCACGTGGCAGCCCCCGAGCACTCGGTTCCCCAAAGGTTCTGCAGAAGTGCTCGGGAGAGAGTGCTCGGGGCTGCACGTGGCAGTCCCCGAGCACCCGGTTCCCCGAAGGTTCGCGCAAGATCACCCGACGCCCCGATGACCCGGAAGGACCCGTCGGTGAGGTGTCAACCAGTCAAAGGTCCGAAGCCGCATTTAATGGGCATGCGCGGCCTGACATCCTGACATTCCTAACTGCCCACGCCGCAGTGTCAGTCCCTGCCATGCTTTGGCAGAGGGGCGTGGGTCCATTAACTGCACGGGTCCCATCCCGTATCATCCGGGGTATCTCGGGATAACGTTGCCAGGATCAAAGCGTTCCGCCTACCACCCTGCCCTGGCAGAAGAACAAGACAGGGTGGGCGCGTCGGGTGCCTCTGTGGCCGCCCGGTGGGCCCTCTCAACGGCGTCAGGACGTTCACAGTGACGGGTGATCGGATGCGCGCTGCGTTTTTCCACCGCCCCTGTCGCTTCGCCCGGAGGGAATGATGACGCCTTTCTCCGTGGCGTCTTGGAACTTGCGCCCCCTCTTTCCCATTTGGGGTAAGTCGTGGTCGGCGAGCGTATAAAAGGAAAAGGATGAAGAATCGGATCAGCAAGGCAGAAGCACGACAGAGATACACGAGAGAACATCCGAAGATAGATCGAGCTATCTCTCCAAAAAGGAAGCAATCTCCCCAAAAGCATCCGAAGAACACCACAAGCAAGCTCGAGTAAAGCTAGAGCAAGGGAGCCTCAAGCTCTCTGTTAGACAACACACCCTTGTAACCAGATACATCCTTGAAGGATTCCCTTCGAGGAAGGATATTGCATCCACACAGGAGTAGGGTATTACGCCCCCGTGCGGCCCGAACCTGTCTAAACTCCGGTGCATTTATTTCTCTTTGCACTAGGTCGATCATCCCCCACCACCGGCCGTTGCATTTTATTTTCACTTCCATTTATTTCTCCGACGAACTCGTTCAAGATCATCCCCCCGGCCGAATCTTTAAAAAGGGGTCTCTCGGGATCCCTGCGACAGGAGTTCATCCTCCGACAAACATGTTCGAAGTTCGACCAGCCTACTCGAGGACCACATGCTCGGATTCGACCAGTCACTGCTCATAGATCTCATAGATCAACATGCTTGAGTTCCAACATGCTCGAAGCTCGACCAGTCCTTGCTTAGAGATTAACGTGCTTAGGTTCCAAAGTGTTTGAAGTTTGACCAGCCTGCGCAGTCTGTCACTTGCTCGGAGACCACGTGCTCATAAATCATTTGATTGGAAACACGTACTTGCCTGCTCAAAGATCACCTTAACTAGAGACCACTTTAGCCGGAAACCACCTTAACCAGAGACCTGGTTGGAGGCCATCTGGATGGAGACCATCTGGTCAGAGGCCACCTGGTCAAAAACCTGGCCAGAACCAATTTGAACACTTCCAGCAAGCTCCGAGCTTCATTGTTGTATCTTGTCGTCTTACGTAGTTACCATCCTATCTCGTACAACCTTCTCTAACCGGAACACTCTGCATTCCGATTCAAAGCCAAATAGTAATTGAATTGGCAACATCATTAAGTTCCTATCATTAAGACAATAAGCACTGCAATGACCATCATATGTCAAATCTTGCCATCAAAAAATAGGACTAGCCGTGTGAGAGAACATGTCATGATGATTAACAACATGTCCGCTAAGCTTAAGGGCATGGACATGGAGATCTCAGAGGGCTTTCTGGTCCACTTCATAATGGCTTCACTTCCTTAGTTTAGACCGTTCAAGATTAACTATAATACTCACAAGGAGAAGTGGACCACGAGCAAGCTCATCGCCATGTGCGTTCAAGAGGAGGAAAAGCATAAAGTTGAAACGATTGATTATGCACACCCTGTTAGCTCAAGATCGGAGAAGAGAAAGTTCAAGGAAGAAGAAGTTGAACTACACACCAAAGCAAGTTAGGGCTTAAGGAGCCCAAGCCACATGCATCACCTAATGGCCCAGAATGTCGCTTCTGCAAACTGACTAGGCATGCGATCAAGAACTACGATGACTTTAAAAAGTGGCTTGCAAAGAAAGGGATTCCTTACTATGAGGACACTAAGAAACGGGGAGGAAAGTCTTAGAAGTTGCAGGTGGATATGAGGTTGATATTGAAGTTGTTGGGATTTTTTCATTAGTGCTTGAGAGCAACTTCGTCCTGCATCTTAATTGTAGTATCTAGGCCCCTAGGTAAGTAGTAAGTATTTCAATGATTAATCATAACCATATCATTATGACTAACAAGTTTATTTTAAATGGCAAATTAAATGATTAGTTTACAATGTTGTTGGGTGATCTTAGTCCCTTAATTGATTGAATGAACTATCAAATAATGTGAATGTTAAGATTAAGGATCTTCTAGTTCTAAGTGTTATAAGGAGATGAAGGACACTTAGAGCAGTATAAGCTCTCTTTCTTTGTTTTTTGACCGTACTATAAAGAAGGGCTAATAGTAGTACCTAAGATAAGGTTGTTTATTTGTTCTAGAGTTCAGTTGAATTAGTTTTAATTAGGGCCTGATCACCCCTCCTCTTAGGCCATTCAATCCTTTCATTAATAATATCGTTTATATTCCTAGTATAAAAAAGGAACTTTATTTATGTCTCTTTTAGACGATTATGATTTTGAATGTATTTTTGGAACAAAAGATGTGTAATAAGACTTGACAATTTTGATATTGACTTCAGTTTTTGCAAAGAAAAGTTGTATATACTTGAATTATGCAATCATTTGGTATGGAACAATGTTAACAAATGTAATGAGACCTCATCAAAATTGTGACATTGTCGATTAGGTCACATTTCAAAGAGAGGAATGGAACATCTCATTAGGAAAGAGTTATTTCATCCCTTTGACTTCTCTGACTCAAGCCCCTACATTGATTGTATTAAGAAAAAATAACTTGGACAACAGCATATACATTAAGACCAATGGGAGCAAGTTTATCATCTCGGAACTTAGAGTGGTAAAGAGCATTTATAAATTAATGTCACTATCATCATATTGTGATAACTAAGACACAATATCTCTTTCGAGTAACAACAAGTTAAGTGGTGCTGCCAAATATATTGACATTAAGTACCTTGTTTTCAAAGATTGAATATATGATCAAAATGAACTAAGCTTATCTCAATTGGTTACGATCCTTGTGGTGGAACCTGTCCACCCAGGTTTGAGTCCTAGACTCGGCATGGGAGCTCTCTCCCGATTTAATTCCTAGAGGAGTAGTACATGCACATGAGGTTATGCCTTCAATTTTGTTTAGACGTGTGCTATGATGCACCCATATGGGTGTATGTGGGCGTGAGTGTGGTGTGTGTTTGCGCGTTTGACTTGTACTCTCGAAAAAGAATACATGATCAAACAATTGATATTCAGCATATAAACACTAAGTCTATGATTGTTGATTCCCTAACTAAGGACTTGCTAATCAAATACCTTTCGAGGACAGGTTGCTGGCATGGGTATAATGAAAAGCCTATAACTTTTAGAATTATGATAAGGATATGCGATCTAAAATCTTAAGTTTGGAATAAAGAAGTTTGTTCTTCCCTTAGTGAGCGCGCATAATGATTAAAGAAAGACAAGCCATAATGAGCACCATAAGACCGGAAGATATCAACATGCATATACAAACTCCCATATACCGGAAATAATAACCCATATTGAGATGGAGTATTATGCTACAGATATCGGGGTTTCAATGATAATTAGATAGTCATTGTACCTACATTATCTAAGTATTGTGCCTATGTCGAGTGTGGAATAATGATATTAGCCATTCGATCAAGTGGAACAATGTTAGGCATAAGAGTGATCGATGTCAATGGTTAGTCCATAAATTAACACACAACAAAACTTAATTATGAAATTAAGCTATAATTAAGGACTAATTAGTACTATGCCACTGGGTCTAAACGCAAACGGTTAGGTCCCCGATTAAATTAGCGCAATATAAAGAGAAGGTTGGCTTGCTAAATACTAATTAATGTCATTAAGAGGTAATTAAACCCTAACAACCTTTATCTCCCTAAAACCAATATAGGGAGCGCCTTTTTCTACTCTGAAGACCGGCTACAGGGGATTTTTGAGCCCCTGGTCAAGGGCATCTTCATCAACAGTGGCGGACCCAGGGCCCGGCGACCCTGGGCACCCGCCCGGGCTCCATTCCGACCCGTCTCTTTACCTCTATATAGGCTATAAGTAAATTCGTAATTTGAACCGATCAAATTTTGGGTAAAACCTAACCTGTACGGGCAGGCTTGCACCCAGCCTAGGCTCCCTGAAATCTTTGGGTCCGCCATTGTTCATCAACCGAAAGGATGGCATCTCCTAATCCAGGTTCTGATCTTAATTTTCACAATTAAGTTGTATTCATGTGATCCTATTTTCTGAATTCTTAGCATAATAATCATGGGCCGTTTGGCAAGGCTTCGTCTCTAAATTTTTTTGGAATAATGTATTCTGAGTTTAAAGAATTTGCAGAGTTAGAGCTATAGATACATTTATTTTATTTTTATTTTAGACTTAAAAATAATAATTTAAATTATTTTATTATAATACTATCTAAAAATCTGACGCGAAGTTAAAATGAGCTCAACCAACACGGGGTCAAGTCACATCAACCATTACGCTTCTGTAGCGTGGCTCACACGCCTTGCCAACTTGTATGTTTACGTAGATGCTCATTTCCAGGATGCCGCAATGATCCATCCAGAGACATGGACCTGCAGCCGGCCGGCGAAAGGCACGGGAGGATGTGATCGAGCCGTCCAACGGGGTGCTTGGTACACGCCGTCCTCAAACCGGCAGGCACCTCCGCGAGGCGGGCTCCGGCCTCCGGCCTCCAGTCAGCTAAACTCCCCGCGTACAGCGCGTGCCGTGTTACAGAGCAGAATCGCACGGCAAAGCGGCAGTATTACCTGCGCCGTGCCATGTACGGCGCGGCGCATTAGGTGCCCCGCCTGCCGCGCGCGGCTGTCTTGGGCGCGCGTGTACGTGCGCAAGGGCGTCGTGCGAGTGGCGGGTGCATGGGTAGGGCCGGACGCCGCGAACGTACCAACGTGCGTGCCGCGCCGGTGCATGCAGCTGGTGGGGCATTACTGCGTTGCGTGACGCCCTGCCTTACAGCTCGGACTTGCCGATACGGCTCGGTTTCTTGTTACTTTATGTCATACTCATAGGCTATTTCAACCGATAATATTTACATATTTATCTCTTATTATTTCATATATGTATCTCTTATATTTAAATATTTATTTTTTATCATTTCTCATCAAACAAATAGGGTCTTAATTTCTCATACTTTGTATAAAAAAATTAGAAAATAAATTAAAAAATAATCATATAAATTATACTGTGCCCTTTTCGAACCGTGCGTACACCGTGCTAAAATCCTAAGCGGTCCTATATTCGTACCCTACATGTCCGATCCAAAATATTTTATTCCTTGTTATACTTTAAACCATGTCAAATACTCTTCCTGCCGCGCTGCGAAACAACTCTGTTCCATTGCCGTTGCCAGATCTGCCACTGTGCATGTACAGCTCGCCTGGATTCGGCATCCTCTGCAATTCCGCCGGTACGGGCGATTACGTACCACTTCACTTCTCTGGCCGGCCGGCCTGATGTCGATGCATGCATGTTACTTGATGTTCCTGCCACTGCCACACCTTCCGCTGTGCTACTTGTTCCGGTTAAAACTAGTTTACATATTGTAGTTTCCTGCTGGGCTAGCGGTGTACACTGCACCACTGGCACTGTGCATGCAGTCATGCTGCCTGACATGGATCTTCTGTATCTCTGGTACGGTAAAATGGAGTACATTACTACGTATAAAAGCCGGAAGCGTCGGTGGACAGCCGCGCTATCCACGTTAGTAGAATTCTTTTTGCTCGTCTGATTCGGATCGCCCGGTCCTACTGTCATGCGGCGCCCCTCCCCCAGTCTATGTCGTTGTGGGATTTGAGGGAAGGTTTTTGTTGGAGGATGAATTTTGCAAGCGGGGATTTGGAGGGATTCTTTTGAGATTCGACCGGAGGATAATTCTGAATCTAACTCATACGCAAAATAAATGAGAGTAAATGAGATGCAGGTGGGAATAAATGCTCAGAGGATTTTAGACAGGTTCGGACCGCACGGAGCGTAATATCCTACTCCTGTGTGAATACTATAAATGCTCTGAAAATACCTCTCTGAGGATCTTTTGTGTTACAAGGATGTTTGTCTAAGTCTAGAGTTTCGTGCTTCTTGTTCTTCATCGGCTTGTCTCGGTCCTGGAGAACTTGGTCTATTGTCTGTGTGGTTTCCAGTGAGCTCGATCGTTCGATCCCTTTTCTTCGGGGAGCCCACCCTCCTTTTATACCCGTCGGGGCGGTTAGCGTGCCCAGAAAGGATGGTGCGAGTTCCAAAACATCATAAATGGAAAGCAACTATCATGGGCTGCAGCTTGAAATGATGGGGGGTTAAAAACGCGCCTCCGTCCGGTCCTGTCGTCATCATCCCGCTTTTCAGCGGGTGCTGCGGGAAGGGCCCACCGGGCAACCACCGAGCACCCCGCGCGCCTGTCCGGTCAGAGCGAGTCTGACACAGCAGGGCGGCAGGCGATATGCCTCGAGCTCTGCGACGTTATACCGAGGCGCGCCGGATGACGCGCGATGGGACCTGCCGCATTAAATGTCTCCACGCCTCCCTGTCAGGGAGTGGCAGGGGCTGACAATAGGCGTGGGGGGAGTGGTTGGAAGTGACAAGCCACGCGCCCTCTTAAATGCAGCATCGGGCTTCTCACCAATTGACACCTCACCGTTGAGCCCTTGTGGGGACCACTGGCGAAGGACTTCTCTGGTCCTCGGGGAACTATGAGTGCTCGGGGACTACTGTTCATAGCCCCGAGCACTCTCTCCCGGATATGCCCTTTCTTGGTCCTCGGAGAGCTCGGGTGCTCGGGGACCACTGTTCATGGCCCCGAGAGCCCTCTCTCGGAACTGTGACTGCTCAGGTCATCGGGGAACTCGGGTACCACTGTTCATGGCTCCGAGCACCCTCTCCCGAAACTGTGACTGTTCAGGTCATCGGGGAACTTGGGTGCTCGGGGACCACTGTTCATGGCCCCGAGCAACCTCTCCCGGGACTTGGTCTTCTCAAACCTCGGAGAGAAGTCCCTGAGGAAAGGCGCCACGTGGTATTCTGCTGTCCTGGCCTATGGACTCGGGGACCCCCGGTTCCCATGTCACCGACAGCAGCCCCCGGGCCCATTTGTAGGCGATAGCCCAGAGACTGTGGATGGGGCCCTTGTTTTCTTTGAGGCCGATTCCAGCATTGATGACACGTGGCCTGTTCTCAGACGCTGGTCTTTTGCGATCTTGGCAGTCTTTCTGGCCTAGGCTTGTGGTACGGCCCAGGCGGGGAACCGAAAGGACGCGTGTCCTTCCGACTTCCGAGGAGTGTGATAACGAGGCGAGAGGCGCACGTGGCAATCGCGCGGATTGAGGATAGAGCGCCTGGCAACTGCACAGATTGAGGGAGATTCGCCTGGAAACCGCGCCGATCGAGGAAATGCGCTTCGCAGAATGCGCCGCGAAAAGTTCCGTTTGAAATCCCCAGGATATAAAAAGGGAGGGGGAGCGAACCGTTGCCCCTTACGCCATTCTTGCGATCGCCACCTCTGTCTTCTTCTTCTTCCTTGCGCTCAGGAGCTCTCGCCCCCTTCGGCCCACAGCGCACCCTCTTTCTCAACCCTTCCAGCACAATCCCCTCCCCCAAAAGATGCCAAGGGCAGGAAGCAGCCACCGGGACACGTCGAGCTTCGACAATGTGGTGCCGAAGTCCCGCCTTGTGAACGAGGAGGGGGCGGAGAAAGTCCGAAAGCTGATGTTGCTAGGCGGCCAGCTGGAGGCGTTGGTGGTGACGCCGGTGAGCTTTCCGCCCTCCACGCGTCGGCCGAAGCGGATCGTCATCTTCGTATCCTTCGTCGCCGCCGGGCTGGTGCCGCCCTTCTCGACCTTCTTCCTTCAAGTGTTGGACACCTTCGGCGTCCAGCTTCTCCACCTGAGTCCGAACTCGGTGGTGATTCTTGCCATCTTCGCGCACTTCTGTGAGATGTTCGTGGGAGTGCCGCCGTCGGTGGCCCTGTTCCAACAATTCTTCGTCCTTCGAGCGGCTGGGAAGAAGAAGGGGTCCTCCGAGGTGGATGTCGCCGGCTGCTGCAATTTCCACCTGCGGGATGGGCTCGGTGAACTCTACATTCCGCAAGTGCTGCGCAGCAAATGGGAGGACTGGCGCTGGGACTGGGTCTACGTCGACGTCAGCCCCCATGACCACCTCACGCTGCCCGAGACGTCGGCGGAACCCCACAGGCTGATCTGGGAGGCGGCCCCCGTGGAAGATGAGCGCCTTCGCCCGGTGCTGAACCGCATCGACGACCTACGCCGGGCAGGGCTGACTTCGTTGATGGTGGTTGCCGACTACCTGCGCTGCTATCTGGCCCCCTTGCGGGAGCAGGCCCGCTTTGCCTGGATGTACATAGGCTCGGGCGACATCACGAGGACCCACATCGGCGCGGACGGGGACCTGGACGAGGGGGCGCTGGCAACCTTGCTGAAGGTGGTGATCGGCGTCGACGATATCGCCCCGGCGGTCTTGCCCTGAGAGGAGCTAGCGCTCTGCACGCACCCGGGCCGGGCGACACTGCAAGCGTCTATGCCGGAGTTCGACGCCCAGGGCCTGGTGGATAGTCCAGGGCATCGGAACCCCGAGACCATACAAATCCCCGAGGTGGATGAAGAGGCAGGCAGCAGGTAGCAGGCGGGTGGCAGGGACGTCGCAGGCAGCAGGAAGCAGGCAGCAGGCCGGCGGCAGGGACGCCGTAGGCAGTAGGTCAGCGGCCCAGGAAGACAAGGGGAAGCGTCCCCGGGCATACGTGCCTTAGCCGTCTTCATCGTCGTCATCGTCACCTCCGCGACAACAGCCGACGGCGGGCGGCGCGACGAAGTGTGGCCGGGGCGACCAATCTTCGGGAGCGGAGTCCGGGACGGAGGCCAGGTCTAAGGCGCAGGAGCCCGAGGGCCAAGGCCCGGCCGACGGCGCAACAGCTGGCGCCCGGACCAACCAGCCGCCGGAGGCAGGCTCCAAAGTGGCCGTTGGGGCCGGCCCACAACTGCCCAAGGGCCAGAGCCCTCCACCGAAGAGGAGGAAGGCAGAGTCCAGACTGATGCAGCAGGGCCCCGGCTTCAAGATCCCCAAATCCTGGTGATGGTACCGCGGGCCGAAGACCATGTAAGCTCCCTTTCTGTCTCGAGCATACCTGCTCGGATGTTGGCTTGTCACTAACTTTTTTGTTTTCAGGCCGCCCAAGAACCCAGCAGGAGGCCAAAGGAAAACCGGAGGAGCCGAGGCCAGCCCCCGCTCCGGGGCCGAGCACGCCCATTTCGGAGCCAAGCGCGCTAGCAGGCCTGAAGCCGAGGGCACCGGCCAGCCCTGAGCCGAGGGCCCCGGTCGGTCCCGAGCAGCTAGCGCCGACCGAACCCGCCCCGAGCACTCCGAGGATGGAACGAGTGGCCGCGGGGGAGGTGCTCGCGACGAGGGCGACGCCAGCGCGACAGCCGTCGGGGACCCCGAGCGCCTTTGCAGAGAGGGCTCGCAGGGGATCCAGCCCCCGACCACCTTCTGGCCAGGCCCCGGAACCCCTCCCGGAGGTGCTGGGAAGCGCCCGGGAGGTCATCGGGCGGCTCGAAGTGGCCTTGGCGATGGAGTGGGCTGAGCTCGATAAGGAGCCCGCCACCCTAGTTGAAGAGAGGGGGCGGCTGGAAGAGCTCGGGAGACTTTTGGAGACCCGTATCGCCTCGGTCTGTGCATCTTACGAGAAGTCAATGCGCGAGGTGGCCGAGGAGCAGGAAGCACTGGAGGAGACACGCGACGAGGCCGTCGCCGTGCAGGAGAAGGCCAGCCGCATGGAGCGGCTCGTGACCGAGCGCGACCAGGCATCCCGGAGGCGGGCCGCGGAGCTGCTTGCTCGGGAGTGGTAGCTGCTGTCTCGGGAGGAGGCGGCCGGCAAGCGGGAGGAGGCCGTGCGGTCTGCCCAGGCCGGCTTGGCTCGCTAGAATGACGAGCTCGAGGGCAGCCACGTTGATGTTCTCCGCCGGTAGGAGTAGGTCGAGCTGCGCGAGACCGACATCGAGATAACGGCGGTGGCCCTTGATGCCCGGGAGGAGCAGATCACGCGGTGCGAGGCGGATGCTGCCTCAGCATCGTCGGCCCTCACCGCCCGGGAGGAGCTGGTCGCCAAGCGGGAGGCCGACGTAGCCGCCCGAGAGCAGGTCGTCGCAGTCCGGGCCAAGCAGCTGCAGCGAGCTCAAGCCGAGACCCTGCCCACCAGGGGCGTCCCTGCCAGCGTAGCCGATGGTACCAGCCTCAAGGATCGGTTGAAGACCGCAAAGGACGAGCTCGAGACCGTTATCACCGAGCGGACCAATGTGAAGCTGATGATGCGAGACATCCTCCAGCAGGCACGGAACTCCATCAAGGCAGCCGGGCTCGGGCACGTGCACGTGGGCGAGCAGGGGCTGGACAAGGAGACGATCGGCCACCTCGCCCTCAGCTTTGAAGAGATCGCCCGGTGCCTCGAGGCTCTTCCAGGTGCTGTTCTGGCCCAAGCGGAGGCTGAGCACGTTGTCGCCTGCTACCGTAGCCGAGACCACGCCTTCCCGCTGAAGCTAGTCCGGTAGGGAGTGGTCGAGGCCGAGGAAGCGGCCGCGCGGGAAGCCGTCCGTGACGTCGCCGCCGAGGTGGCGACGTGTTTTACGCAGGAGCCGGCGCCGGAACCGAGCAGCGGCGGCAGCAGCAACGTGTATTCACCTCCGTCGGAGCCTGTGGATTAGTTAGATTTTTTGTTTTTTGAATGTTGTAAATATGGGAGTGATCCCCTCCAGAATGGTTCCTTTGAAATATAATAGAAGCCTTTCCTTGGGATTGAATCTCCATTGTGCTTGTCTTCATATTGTTTGCTTTTTGCTTGATGTCCCGAGAGGTACTGGCCGGACCGAGCCCGGCCTTCTTCCCCCGAGATTTAGGTTGTCCCGACCACTCAGCGTACGAGTAGTGGGACCACCCGAGCGTCCAGCCCCCGAGCCCTCGCGAGTCCGCAGCCGCTAAGTCAAAGAGACATAGACACAAACTTCTTTGCTCGGGAGACAAGTCCATCTAGCACAGCGCACGCCACGACCAGTGAACACTTTCCACTCTATGACCTCCCAAACAAGTAGACCGGAGACATGTACGGGCGGAAATGCAACCAAGAGTCCCCACGGTTTGGTGGTGTCCGGGGTAGGACTGACCAGACCGAGCACCGACAGCCAACCCCTAGGGTCTAGGTGATCCCAACCACTCTTTGTTCAAGCAGTAGGGTTATCCAAGAAACCCAGAGACTCGGTAGTGCCCGGGGTACTGCCAAGCCGGCCGAACACCATGGCCACCATAAAGGACCTCGGTCAGCCATCGCCGCCTGTATGGTACACCGGCTACTGTTTGTTCTTGTCGTTCCGGAAAAGCGAACACGTGGGCGGGGTTTTGTGTGCGAGGAGACCATCTCTCCAAACAGATTAGAATGTGAGGATCCTGAGGATAACTCGGGAACAATAGTTTATTGCGTATGTATGAAAGGAGATTCATATAACTTTAGTTACTCACCGGACAACTATCAGCCTTCCGGCCGACCAATCCAGGAGGGGGTAGGTGCCCCGAGCTCGGGGCACCCGGGAACGTCGGTTCCCTTGTACGGAGCGCCCGAGCACTGGAAAGCAGGTGAGAGAACTAGGGGCTAGGTGGTCCCGACCACTCATGTTCGAGTGGTAGGACTACCCGAGGACCTTGTAGGTTCGAGCAGCGCCCTGGGCACCGAGGCCCTTTTCGGTCGAGCTGCTTTGTTCTTGATCATTGATCTGTAAGTTTGAAAAATTGGAAAAGGTTCTTTGCCTGGTGCGCTCTGTTAGTGCGGTACTCATTATAGACTGCTCTCGTTTTTGACCCGAGACCTCTCGAATACCCGGACCAGTGAAGTGTACAGACAAAGCCATAACCAAGAGGTCCAATGGTTCGGTGGAGCCCAGGGCAGGACTGACCAGGCTGAGCACCGACAGCCCGCCCCTGGGGTCTAGGCGGTCCTGACCACTCTTTGCTCAAACGGTAGGATTACCCGAGAACCCTAGAGGCTCGGTAGTGCTCAGGGTACTGCCATGTAGCCGGACACCACAGCACCACAACAGACTTAAGTCAGTAGCTACTGCCTGCGCGCATACCGATCGGGATCCGTTTTTATCAACGGGAAAATGAGAGAGCGTGTTTTCTCGCACAAATCGAGCATCTCACCAAACAGATTAAACAATATGGATTCCAGAGAGAAAGCTCAGAATAAGAGTATATATTGACAATTTTGTACAGAAGTGGTAACTTACATGGTTGGTGGCAGCCCCCGGCCAACATGGGCAGGGGGGACCCCTGGCCTGGTTGGCCGAAGCATGAACATGTCCACCTAGGGGTAAAATTTGCGCAGATGCTCGATGTTCCACGCGTTTGGGAGCGGCTGCCATCCTCTGTGGCCAGCCGGAACAAGCCTTATCGCGGGACACCGGTCACGATGAAGGGGCCTTCCCACATAGGGGACAGTTTATTCTTTCCTTTGTGTGTTTGAGCGCGTCGGAGAACTAGATCCTCAACCTTGAGTGATCAGGCCCGGATGTGACGCTGATGATAGCGTCGCAGGCACTGTTGGTATCTGGCTGCTCGGACGGCGGCTCGTCACCAACGCTCCTCCAAGTGGTCGATGTCATCGCGTCTTCGCTGTTCCTGTTCGCCTTCGGAGTAGGCATTCACCCGAGGGGAGCCGAGAGTGAGCTCGGAGGGGAGGACTGCCTCGGCGCCATACACGAGGAAGAACGGAGTCTCCCCGATGGTGCGACTTGGCGTGGTCCGGTTGGCCCATAACACAGCAAGCAGCTCGTCGATCCACCCTTTCCCGTGCTTTGCGAGCACGTCGTAGGTCCAGGTTTTGAGCCCCTTCAGTATCTCAGCATTTGCACGCTCGACCTGCCCATTGCTCCAAGGATGAGCAATAGAGGCAAAGCAGAGCTTGATGCCGAGGTCCTCGCAGTAGTCCCAGAACAGGGCACTTGTGAACTGGGTGCCATTGTCTGTGATGATCCTGTTCGGGACGCCGAAGCGACTTGTGATACCGCGGATGAATTGAAGCGCCGTGTTTTTGGTAACCTTGATGACTGGAACCGCCTTCGACCACTTGGTGAACTTGTCGATGGCGACGTAGAGGTACTCATAGCCCCCGATTGCTCGGGGGAATGAACCCAGGATGTCCAGCCCCCAGACTGCGAAGGGCCATGACAGGGGGATGGTATGGAGAACCTGAGCTGGCTGGTGAATCTGTTTTGTGTGGAACTGGCACGCCCTGCAGCGCTGAACCAACTCGGAAGCGTCCTAGAGAGCTGTAGGCCAGTAGAAGCCTTGCCAAAAGGCCTTCCCGACCAGCGTGCAGAACGATGCATGGCCACCACACTCACCCTCGTGGATCTCAGTGAGGAGCTCACTGTCTTCTGCCTGGGTGATGCATTTCAGGAGGATACCATCCGTGCCGCACCGATAGAGATCCCCATCTACTATGGCATAGCGTTTGGACTGCCGTGCAATCCTCTCCGTAGAGGCATCATCCCCGGGAAGGATGTTTTCTTTCAAGTACCCTCGGATCTCGTCGATCCACGAGGCATCTTGAGAACCACCGTCAAGCGCAGCGCACTCGCCGGGCGGCAGCACCCTAACGAGACCTCCCACTGAGGGTGCTGCCTGGGTTCCCTCAACTAGGCTCGAGGGTTCCCCTTCGTCCTGGTCGGCAGGCAGGACGGATGGCCGTGTGAACCGGGCGCACACCGGGCGCCCGAGTATGGCGTTGTAGGGGGAGGGACTTCCACGACATCGAAGATGACGTTCACCATCCGGAAATTATCCCGGCTCCCCAATGTGATGGGTAGCTCAACCTGCCCGAGGGGCAGGGTGTGCCCCGGTGTCACCCCGTAGAAGGGGAGCGACGGCTTTAGGCGCCGGGAAGGCATCTATAGCTTCTTGAAGGTCTCCAGGGACAGGAGGTTTAGGCATACACCCCCATCGATCAGCACTCTGCTGACCTTTATATTGCAGATGATGGGGGACACTACCAGAGGTAGTCGCCCCACGCCTGTAGTACTCACGTGGTGGTCCGCCAGACTGAAGGTGATCGGGGTGTCCGACCACTTCAGGGGCATTGCGGCCGCTGTGCTCGGGGTGGCCGAGCACACCTCCCGTCGCATTGTTTTAATGCAACGACGAGAGGAGGGAGTATACGCGCCTCCATCGATGAAGGCGACGGTGTGCTCGGGTTCCTGGAACCCGAGTTCTTGGTTCTCGGGGACGGCTCTGTCGTCGCCGCCCCTGTGGCACTCGTCGTGCTCCTTCTGGCGCCGCTCGACCAGGCCTTTGATCGACCAGCACTCCGTGAGGTCGTGCCAGTCAGTCTGGTGGATTTCGCACCACTTTCCCGACTCGGGCTTTGCGAGAGCGGGAGCCCTCGAGGGAGCGGGAGCCCTCGCGGAAGCGGGCCTTCTGTCGGCAGTCGCCCGGCGTGCCAGCCTGCGGTCAGGGCCCTCTGCCGGCCTGTGGGCAGGGCCCTCTACCGGTACGACAGGGGCAGCATCGTGCCTTCTTCTCTTTTTTTTCCCACTTGTCGAAGTGGGAAGAACCTGATTGGTCGGTAGCGGATTGCTTAGGGCGCGGGACATCCCACGCCCGAGCCTCTGCCGCCTTGACGCACTTGTCGGCCAACGCGAAGAGCTCTGCGGTGGTTTCGACCTCATGCATACCTAGCTTTTCGAGCATCCGCTCGTCGCGGACGCCCTACCGGAATGCGACAATAATGGCATGGAGGGTTATCCGTGGGATGGTGTTGCGGACCTAGCTGAAGCATTGTATGAAGCGCCTCAGCGTCTCCCCCTCCTGTTGCTTCACGCCATGGAGGTCGCACTCCAAGCCGGGGCGCGTGAAGGTGCCCTGAAAGTTAGCCACGAACTGGTGGCAGAGATCATCCCAGGAACTAATAAATCCTGGGGGTAAGTTCATAAGCCAGGAACAGGCAAAGCCCCTCAAGGTTACATGGAAGTAATTGACCATAACCTTTTCACTACCGTCCGCCGCTTGGACGGTGGTGGTGTAGATCTGGAGGAACTCGACGGGGTCGATGGATTCGTCATGCTTCTTCGGTAGTTCTGGTCGAAACTTCGTGGGCCAGTTGACCCGACGGAGCTCGTTGGTGAATGCGCGGTAGCCTGTGCTGTATCCCGCGGCGCGAGCAGCGCCCTTGGGGGGCGAACTCCGGCGCGCTGGAGAACCCCGGCGGTCACAGGCCGGCATAGAGGAAGCTTGGTCCTCTGCCTCGGCCTCGTGCCGGGACTCCCGATGGCGCTCGAGGGTGACGCGCGCATCTTCAACGGCCCTCCGCTCATTTAGGTGTAAGCGGAGGTCCTGAGCTCCGGTTGTGGCCAGGGGGGCGGCACTCCACCTGGAGGCCCCCCGACCGGTTCTGCTGCCACCCGATGATGGACCGGCCTTGGTTGCGCCGCGGCGGGAGGTGGTACGGGAGCTTTCGGCTAGTACTTGCCGGTGAACTGTGCCCACCAGGGCGGCCACCTCCTGAAGCCAACGGCCTTCTGGGGTTTCCCCGTTGCCTGGACAAGCGGGTGCCTGAGGAGTGCTTGCGCCGCAAGCAATGCACTCCCAGGGCTGGTGTCACCAAAGGCGAGCCTGCGCCGCAACGGTGCCCGACGCTGTCCAGACGTAGATCTCGCGGCAGGAGTGTCTGCCGCTTGCTGTGGGTTTGGCGGCCCGCCTACGACAGTGGCGGCGGCCCTGCTGGGCCCAGCGCCATTGTCCCCATAGGAGGGGAGCGCCGTACGGGCGGACCGTTCCTGCTACTGCTGAGGAGCAGCAGAAAATGGGGCCTCCTGAGCGATGGGCTCCACTTCTTCGCTAGAGCTGGAACCGGTGCGTTGGAGACAATGTCCTCCTGCCATCCTTTCTGCAGGAAACAAAGCGGATCCAGCGATGCAACCCCCCTACCTGGCGCGCCAGCTGTCGGAGGATGAACTCCACAAGCGGGGATCCGGAGGGACCCCCTTTGAGATTCAGCCGGGGGGATGATTCTGAATCTACCTTGTACGCGAAATAAATGGGAGTAAATGAGATGCAGGTGGGAATAAATGCTCAGGGGATTTTAGACAGGTTCGGGCTACACGGAGCGTAATACCCTACTCCTGTGTGAATGCTATAAATGCTCTGGAAATGTCTCTCTGAGGATCTCTTGTGTTACAAGGATGTTTGTCTAAGTCTAGAGCTTCATGCTTCTTGTTCTTCGTCGGCTTGTCTCGGTCCTGGAGAACTTGGTGTGTCGTCTGTGTGGTTTCCACTGAGCTCGATCGTTCGATCCCTTTTCTCCGGGGAGCCCGCCCTCCTTTTATACCCGTTGGGGCGGTTAGCGTGCCCAGAAAGGATGGTGCGAGTTCCAAGGCACCATAAATGGAAAGCAACCTTCATGGGCTGCAGCTTGATATGACGGGGGGGTTGAAAACGCGCCCCCGTCCGGTCCTGTCGTCATCATCCCGCTTTTCAGCGGGTGTTGCGGGGAGGGCCCACCAGGCAGCCACCGAGCACCCCGCGCGCCCGTCCTGTCAGAGCGAGTCTGACACAGCAGGGCGGCAGGCGATATGCCTCGAGCCCTGCGACGTTATCCCGAGGCGCGCCGGATGACGCACGATGGAACCCGCCGCATTAAATGTCCCAACGTCTCACTGTCAGGGAGTGGCAGGGGCTGACAGCAGGCGTGGGGGGAGTGGTTGGAAGTGACAGGCCACGCGCCCTCTTAAATGCAGCATCGGGCCTCTCACCAATTGACACCTCACCGCTGAGCCCTTGTGGGGACCACTGGTGAAGGACTTCTCAGGTCCTCGGGGAACTGTGAGTGCTCGAGGACTACTATTCATAGCCCCGAGCACTCTCTCCTGGATATGTCCTTTCTTGGTCCTCGGGGACCACTGTTCAGGGCCCCCAGCACCCTCTCCCGGAACTGTGACTGCTCGGGTCATCGGGGAACTCGGGTGCTCGGGGACCACTGTTCATGGTCCCGGAACTTGGTCTTCTCGGACCTCGGGGAGAAGTCCCCGAGGGAAGGCGCCACGTGGCACTCTGCTGTCTTAGCCTATGGACTCGGGGACCCCCGGTTCCAATGTCACCGACAGTTCTCGTTGTCTGTAGAGCTCCGTGGTGTGGTGCGGTCTACGCGTCGGGCCAAGCCACCAAGTCTGGGAGGAAATATCGATGCCCGCGTCTGAAAGCCTTCACACATCCCCGCTTCCGACCGGATGAGGATCCGACCTCCGTCGCCCGAGGGCCGCTTCGCGTCTCTCATATCCACGCCATCACTGCCACCTCACCTGGCCACTCCTCGTGCTGCAGCCTGCCACGCCTGCTGGCGTGGCCCCATTTCCGTGGCATTCCGCCCCTCTCGATGCCATGTTCTTCGAGCGTACTGCCGTGCCGGCCGCCCGCGGCACTCGCTGGTGACTGCCGCTACGGATCGTCAACTAGCCACTGGCCGGTTGTCTCCCACAGCTGCTGCGGCGCCATCCGCGGTCCGTCACGCTGGCACGCGTTCGACTGCCAGTGCTTAGCGCCTCCGTGTGGTCCCACCGTTGGGTGGCGGCCACACTCGGCCAAACCAAATGCCTGGATGGGTGGTGCCTCCGGCTACCGCTACCAGCTGATCAAGCGCCTCTGGCATGTGCCCCAACCCATAGGCCATCGGATGACCTTGGGCGCTTCTTCATTGCCTCCCACCCCTACTTCCTCGTGGGCGCTCGAGCGGCACGGTAAGGGCGCAGAGATCAACCTCGCCATGGCTCTCAGCCTTCTCCATCCGCTTCCTCGACCACATCGTCATCGTCATTTCACTAGATCTGCTGCCTCCTCTCCGCGGTACAACTCTGAAACCCTGTCCCCAGCCCAACTCCCTCCTCTTCCTGGACTTTTGGCCTGGCCTCCCGTAATCTCTTCCTTCTCTGTGGTTCTCCAGGAGAATGGCTGCCTCGATTGGGTGGAATTATTGGACTAGAGGCAGGGACTCGCTACTATGTATACCATGCAAGAGAAAGAGAGGAGTTGCCCTCGCATCGATGGAGCTGCTGTCTAGGGGATGCAGACGAGAAGCGTGTGTTGTAAGCGATGGTAGCAGCAGGGCTAAACATCGGTCCCATCCTCCTTCTGATTCCTTTCGTCTTGACGTGAATAATCCATTCCCTTGTTTGTGCTTTGTCAAATTTTGTTGATACAAATGTATAGAACATGTGGTGGTGTGCGGTCACAATGTAAATGACTCGATGCTGTTGTATAAATGGCTTTGTTTCAAGATAATTCTGCAAGCAAGGCTTGATTTGTATGTTTTCCCATGTGAATTTGCTCTCCCGTGTGACCATTCGCTGCTAATTCTAAATAGTTGGAGGTCAAATTGTCAAAATGGTTGTGCGCAACTATAGCAGCACGGAACATACAGCATCTATTCTGTATACATGGCCTAAGCTTTAAACATCAAGAGGTTGATCGATTCTTACTTATTTTTTGTTTCTCCCTAATAGGTTACAGCGTTCATTAAGAAACATGAATGGTCTTTGGCTGCATGACAGCATATGTTCCTCTATTTAAAAAATGAGAGACGTCTGCGAATTACACGCGGCAGTTCTGGTTAACGCACGCCTCAGTGAGAGATGTTCAGATGTCATTGGTAATCGGAAGTGTTATAAGAGCTTATAAAGCTAATTTGACCCAGACATCTGGCCACGGCGTAACGCAGGGAGCTCATGTGAGACTAGAAAAGCGGCACGGCTGCTCCTTGTTGGTGGGTCGAATATAAATGGAAAGTATTATCAGGTTGATATTTTCGAGGAATCAAAAGAGCATCAATCTAATAGCATAATGATATGGCATTTAAGGGGTTTTAACATGATAAATGTTTGACAAAAAATGAGTTACTGCACGCTTGACTGAGAGAGCAGTGCTAGTAAGAAACCACTTACATACCTGAGCTTTGAAATGCAGATATTTTTACGCGATTTCCCTGGAAAGATTGGGGATTTCCCATGCAAGTATTTAGGTTTACCACTCCACACAAGACGGCTTCGCAAAGTGGACCTACAGCCGGTTATTGACAAAATCAGTAACAAACTTCCTGGATGGCAGGGTAAATTTTTCTCCCTTGCTGGCCGTCAGACTCTAGTGAAGTCGGTCCTCTCATCTCAACCAATTTATCATCTCACGGTTCTACCCTTACAGAAATGGATGCAGAGGAAAATAGACAGAATAAGAAGGAGCTTTCTATGGAAGGGCGAACTACCAGAGAAGGTGAACGGGGGGCATTGTCTTGTGAATTGGAAGACAATCACAATGCCAAAAAAACTTGGTGGATTGGGTATCTTGGATTTGGAGAAATTCGCAAGGGCCTTGCGTCTTCGTTGGCTGTGGTTCGAATGGCAGGACCAGGATCACCCATGGAAAGGGTCGCCGGTCCCGTGTAATGCAACAGACAGGGCTCTCTTTAATGCATCAACCACGGTGTCAGTTGGAAATGGGGAAAAGGCGTCCTTTTGGTTCTCTAGCTGGCTTTTTGATAAGGCTCCTCGGAACATCGCGCCCCTCATTTTCCAAAAATCCTCGAGGAAAAATTTCAATGTCAGAGCGGGCCTTACACAACAAAGATGGCTGCGCTACATCCGACGGCTTCATACAGATGAGGAGCTACATCAATTAACTGCCCTTTGGAGCCTGATTCGAAACATCACCTTGTACCCCGATTTGCAAGACTCCATTACGTGGAAGTGGACGACAAATGGACGGTACTCCTCCAAGAGTGCCTATGACATTCAGTATGTGGGTTCCGTAAGGAGATTCAGCACGAAGAAAATCTGGAATGCTAGGGCTGAGCAAAAGAGCAAAATGTTTGTTTGGATACTCCTGCAGAACAAAATTCTGATAGCCGACAACTTGGCGAAAAGGAACTAGCCTCATAATCCAGTCTATATATTATGCGATCAAGAATTCGAGACAGCTGTGCACCTGTGCAAGGATTGCATCTTCACAAAAGAAGTTTGGATGCACCTTTCGAGATGGCTTCATTTCCAGAGCCTGCCTGTTTTCGGTCAGTTCAGAACCATAGCCGGCTGGTGGAGTGCCTCCTCTAATGCAGTCGATCGGACTTTGAAGCGAACTTTCAATGGAATTGTGATTACCTTTTGGTGGTTCATCTGGAAAGAAAGAAATCGTAGAACGTTCCAGAATATAAAAGAAGACGCCCTACAGATTGCTCGGGCTATCAAAGAGCATGTTGATGTCCTCTCCCTCTCGCGGTCTATCTGAACTCTAGTTTCCCATCATTTTTGTCTTTCCTGTTGTTTGTACTCCTCTCCCCCTGCCGTGCTCTCTTCCTGGGTTCGTTTAGTGTCTGGTGTCCTCAGTTTTCGGTCCCTGGCCGCTATGTGTAGGGTGTGAGGGAATAGGTCTTTGCATTTCGGCAAATTCCCCTGCTAGCTGGTTGTTTTCAGTTGCACCCAGTGTAGAGGTGCCATTCTTACGGTTTTGGTTTCTTTTCCCGGGTGTATCTCCTTTTCTTTCTTGTCTAATAAAATGCGCAGTCCTCCTGCCTCCCTTCTATTCATTGTTATAATTATCTCGTCAACACTCTAGTATGGAACATATGGAATTAGTTGTCCGAGGAAATAGAATTTTGACAAGCTCATATTGTCCACGATGACATTGGCCTAATGTTCTTACCACCAAAGAAAATGTTGCTTTACCAATGCATGAACAATTTACAGAATTGTTTAATTTAAATTAGTTTGGAATCAGAGAATAACTAATTGTATTATACAGCTATACAGAAAATGATTTGAATGTTTGCTGCTTCCTCTTGTGCTACTTATTGGGTTGAAATAGCTAATTTTATTATAATTATAGAAAAATATTCAAATGTTTTTTATCCTGTATTGTACAATAAAATAATAATGAAAATGAGATACATGTTTGGGGTTTTCCCATCCTAAATTGTAAAGAAAAACATGGAAGAGGATATTAATTAACAGTACAATGGCATAATAAAGCAATCATAATTTATCACAAAATTTTACAAGTTTCTTCTTAGAGGAACTTAAACAAAAGAACATGAAAATACGAAATAACTATTGATGTTGAAAGCTCGGATGATCCATGTGTTTATCTCTCAAACAATGAGACAAACTAACATGTTAAAATTGCAACTGCGCTCTACACGTTTCAAATGGACTACAACATAATTTTGTAACACATTCCATTGTAAATATTATCCAATACACTGACATTTACTTTGCCGTCAAGACAATGTATGCAAGACATCACGTATTTTCAGTAGGCTAGCAATTTTGACCAAATGAGGTCAGGGAACAATGATTTCTTGATATGTTCAAGAAATCTTATATGTATGGTATACAATTACAAACTATTGTGCAATCCATAGAATTTCGCTATGATAAGGCACTGATGGAGCTTTGGAGTCATCCTTCTTGCAACATTTTGCACACTTTCCCCACAAATGACAGAAAAGGGCAGCAGTTTGAGTGAGTTCGGATGTTATCCTTGTCCATGACGTCACCACATATGCAATAGAGAAAGAAGCATGCACAGCAAGCACAAAACCAATGACAGTTTAGTAATGCACAGTTGAAATAGAGGTCAATACCAGACTGAAAAATATGTCTACACAGGTAGCATTTACATAGGCTATGTTTAAGCTTATATGCTTGTTACTAAGACTATTAACTTAAGAAACAAAGATACTATATCAATTTAAGTGTATCATGCCCACAGGAAAGAAAATGTCAATGCCATGTGAAGCATAGTAGGAAGAACATGTCCCCAGAAGTAATTTGTGATAACTTTCTCGTATAACACTCCAAAAGATGGGCCAAGCATGTACTATCATGATTCATTGTCAAGAAATGCGTGAGCTACCTGTGCTGGTACAACAACTGCAAGTCTTGAAGGTATTTCCTCTTGGATTAAGGAAAATCTCGACTTGACCGAAGACTGAGGTTGTGAGAACATTCGCAAAGAACACAGTCCATATTGTAAACCGAAGCATCTTACTGCAAGCACTTCTCTCAATCCCACTAACAGAAACAAATCCTTGCATAGTCGAAAAAATCTACATTATTGAGGGCATATAAGGGGAAAGAAAGTGAAGAATGACAGATATCCTGTAATCAGGCAACTCACAATAGCTCTGCAAGGATAAAACAAAATAAAAGCCCAATTAGTGAGGCTACCTTGTAAAGCACTACATGAGATAAAGAAATTCAAATAACAAGAGCAGTGTGTCAAATATTTTTACTGGGTAGTGTTTCACTAACAAAGATTGCTAGAAGTGGATTCACATATTTACGCGAGTTAGTAAATGTGACCGGTCTGGGCGGTGCAGGCATGTTACTAGCTGTTAAGACCATCCTAACAGTTTCTCTTTGTTTCTCTCTCTTCCCAGCTTAAAATCCATTTTCGAAGGTATTATTTTTCTAGACTCGTTCCCTTTAGATTTCTGCACTCCAATATTATTTTCTTCCTTATTCTCTTTCCCAACAGATTTCTAATATTCTATAATTTTAGCATAAATGTCATAATGCATACAATACGACTGCAATACGTACCACGTATATATGGTACATATATTTTGTATGGGGAGAAGAATGCTCTCTACGCCTCCAATCCAAACTTTTTCCACCACCAACTTCTCTACCACTCTCTTATTTGTTTCATTGTTTTCCCAAATCCGAAGAGCAGAGATGCACGCACGCTACCCATTTCATAGCGCCAAGAACAAATAAACCAGCGATACGTACATCTGTTAATTTATTTCCGAACCTATTTTGTTGCTAGCTTCATGTGCAAGATTCTTCTCGTGGAAACCAGGAACCACATGACTGCCACCTTCGTGGTCACAAGTCTTCCCGTGGGAGCAAGGAAATGCCTAGTGGATTGCATAGTAAACCAGGCGCAGATTGCTTCCTTGAGAAGACTATCGTCGCTATAAAAGAGGGCAGCTACCAAAGTAGAGAGGCAAAATTTGCCTCCGCATTTCACATTTCCACAATGAGCTCGTCTAGGGTCGGTGATCCGTTCTTGTTCTCATCGGACCTGCACACGGACCTGCATCTTCGACAAGACATAAACAAGTGTTGCAGCGTCCATCTACAAGAATGGAGCAAGCGCATTGGTGACGTCGCAATGTGCCGATGAACGTACAGACTTAACTAACAACCTTACAAGTATATCAATGAGGCAACGAGATGCTAAGATACAATGGCTGCAACAAATATAATAAAAAATGTGCCCTACAGGTTCACCAGAAACTCATAGAATTGCAACAATCACACTTGCAAGTTTGAAAGTAGTAGAACTTAAAGTGCTTAATATGTCAACTTAGAGTGATCATTCGATCTGCATATATGTATGCAGTTTTTCTGCGCTCACTTGCAAAATGAATGAAGAAAAACAACACCTATGTTTGCATTTTACCAAAAACTCATACATTTTCAAGCACTTCAAGAATGTGGCCAAGGACACCTTTTATTCCCTTCATTTGATCTGGATCTATGTATGCATAATTTCCCTTGCCAAATTTTCTATTCATCCCTCTCTTTACTCTAAGAAATTTATAAACAAAATTAATTTTTGTTCCATTTTACCAACTAAATTGTTCCAATTCATCCGAACTCAATAGATCTGGAAGCAGACTTTCATCAGCTAGGGCTTGATGTTGCAGAGAATGGCTGCCTGCGCACCCAATTGGCCTTGGAAATGTGCTCGCGCTGCAGCACCTCGACCTGCTCTGCCTTCTACCTCCAAAACTCCCACCGGAACCTTCCACTCCCGCCACTGGTTGAGCCGCCCGGTGCCACGCCCATACACCCGATTGGTGATACTACCACAACATTCATAAATTCGAAATGATTTAGGGGAGAATGTTCCGTACCTCCCGTTGCGGCTCCTTGTCGCCGCCGCGCCGCCTATGGTGACATCGCCACGTCACTCCACACATCCCCCTGGATCAAACCTTTGGGATCCCCTCGGCGTCGCCGCTATCCTTCCTCCGCCCTCGCGTTTTCTACAGTCGCCGCCTCTCACTTCCGCCTCTTGAGCATGCAACCTCAACGACCAGCACTTGTCCTACTTGGTGTATCCGCGAAGGGATAGGAGAGAGGTTTTCAGGAGCGTGAAAACCTCTGTCCTATCCTGTCCTTCGCCAGCTCCGGAATGGAAGGCTGGGAGTCCTCCGGTCATTTCCGTCATAGTCTTTTTCCCATTGTGAGACGAAAAAAACCGCGATGAGAAAGCGTTGGAGATGGTCTTGGTGCCACTGCCACCTTTAGTAAGTACTTCTTTGGTTGTTCTAAAACTGATTTACACATTCTTTTCTTTTATGGCTAATTTGAGATGGGTGACGCGCATAGCCAGGACTAGTTGAACAACTTGTCTTTTTTTGGCAAATGGAACGACCAGCCCGATTTAGAAGACTAGAAAAAGACTTGTCGGCTATACTGTAGGAGTACAACTTTGGCAGTAGGTGACATCACTGTGAATGGTAAGTTGTAATGTGCACATCTTTTCTTCCTCTTCTTTTGAACGAACGTAATGTGCACATTTTCACTGTTGAGTTGTACGGCTACTAACTTTTTTCTCGTGATTTGCCTAACCGAAATTACCGGTGATTCCAAGGAGAAGAGATCAAGATCAACTGCACTGATGACTAGGGTGCTAGCTAGGGACAGCCAACAATTGAAATTAAGAATGGAACAGTGGACCGAAGACATGCATGTGCCGAGTGCCGACCTATCGCGAAATTAATCGTGCACAGATTCAGATCGTCCGACTGGCACGCACCAGCCCAAGCATCACCGATTTATGGCACATGCATGGGGCGACACCATTGCCACTTGGGCCCGGTCGATCCAAGGGCATTCCTGGTGCGACACTTTGGTTCAATAATAGTAGCTCGCTACCACTGCACACAAATGCGAATAAAGCAACAGGAACACCACAAAGCATTAATGGCACCCACCATCCCTGCCCGGCCTAACCTCTGCGTCTCTCCATGCCTTGTCACAGTACATTTAGTAACTGGTAGGGGTGCAGTATATGTGTATCTACTGCTACCCAGGGCTTTAGCTACCGGCCTCGCTTCGGCGTAGCAGAAGTACACTGCCAGCGCAGGCTCGTGGTAAATTTGGATCGATCTTCACACGACACGGCAAGAATTAAAATTGGGTTCCGGTGCAGAAGTTGTATATACGCGGCAAAGGACTCAGAGTCAAGTGCATGCGTGCAGTGATGTGATGATGGTGATGCAGCAGACTCACGAGTACGCTACCCATCCATCTATAGCAGGAGACTAGGAGCAGTAGTAACTTCTCTTCATAAATTATTAAGGTACAATGCTATAATGTAATCGATCCAACTCGCAGTACATTTCCCTTGTTTTAAATGGAGACAACACTAAATTACTAGTGGCCGAAACAAATGGGGAAAATTAAAAGAGAGTAAAAAAAAATAAGAAACAGGTACACGATCGAGAGGTCCACGAGTACCATATGTGCGTAAATGGCCGGGATTTAACCGGGTGTACTCGCACACAACGACCGGTCTGGGCTTGGCTGCACCGCACACATGCACGCGTCAGACTCAGCAATTAACGCGGCCACCACGCATGCAGTCACGCAGCCCGGCCCAGCTCACCACCACAACATGCACTGTCACGTCAGCCTCCTCGTTACGGGCACGTACGCGGTCGATCCAACCAGGTTTAGGGAACATAAGCGTGGGACGGAGAATGGAAACGGGTCGATATGAGAGAGATCGATCGCGTGCAAATCAGGCGGCCGGCGGCGGTAGCTAGTGCTTGAGCACCTCGGGGATGTCGACGGGGTAGCGGCAGACGCTTTCTGCCCAGGGCCCCTCGGCGGTGCGGGCGGGCGCGATGCACTCCCACGCTGCGCTGTTGCACTTGAACCCGGAGCCGAACCCGATCATCCACACGCGGTCGCCGCGGCTCATGCGGCCCTTGGCCTCGATGTACGCCAGCTCGTACCACACCGAGCTGCTTGACGTGTTGCCGAACCGGTGCAGCGCCATCCGGGATGCCTCCACGTCCTCGTCCGACAGCCCCAGGCTGCGCTGCAGCTCGTCGATCACCGCTCGCCCGCCCGCGTGGATGCAGAAGTGCTCGAACGCCATGCGGAAGTCGGGGAGGTACGGCTTCACCCGCCGGTTCAGCACCCGCCGCGCGATGAAGGACAGCGCGAACAGGAGCTGCTCGGAGGTCGGGAGCACCAGGGGCCCGATGGCGGTGATGTTGGCCTTGAGCGCGTCGCCGGCGATGGTCATCAGGTCCTTGGAGAGGTTGATCCCGCGGTGGCCCTCGCCGTCCTCCTCCTGGAACACGCACCGGTACGCGCTGTCCTGGGCGCCCGTCAGCGTCCGCACCACGCGGGCGAGGCGGAACCGAGCCTTGGCGCGGGACGTGGACAGCAGCACGGCAGCGCCGCCCATGCGGAAGAGGCAGTTGGGAAGGAGCATGGCCCGCTCCTTGCCCACGTAGTAGTTGGGCGTGATGGTCTCCGTGGACACCACCAGAGCGTGCGCGCCCCGGGGCGCCACCTGTAGGAAGTTGCGCGCCAGCCCCACGGAGATGAGCCCGGCGCTGCACCCCATCCCGGAGAGGTGCACGTTGCGGATGTCCTTGCGCATCTTGTACTTGTTGATGATCATGTCCGTGAAGGACGGGATGGGCGCGAAGAGGCTGCAGTTGACGATGAGGACGTCGATGGCGCCGGGGCTGATGCCCGTCTTGGCGAGCAGGTCGTCGATGGCCGAGAAGATGACGAGCTCCACCTCCGCGCGCGAGGCCTCTAGGTTCCGGTACGGCGGTATGTAGTGGTGCGCGGGGGGCAGGCAGGTCTCCTCCCCGAGGCCCGAGCGCTCGAGCAGGCGCGTCATGAACCGGACGCTGCGTTCGTCGATGGAGGCCCCCTCGACGAACGTCACGACCTTGGCGTGCTCGAGGAAGGTGGCGAAGGGAACGCGGCAGTTGGGCGTCGTGCGGAAGCAGGCGTAGTCGACGAGGTACACGGACCGGGGCCGCAGCATGAGGTAGAATGTTGCCGCGGCGGCGGGGACGAATGCGGCAAGAAATACGTGCACCGCCCGAAGCGCCTGCAGCCTTCCGAGCAGCTCCTCCGGCCCGACTCGAGCCGCATTGACGAGGGCCGCGACGGCGAGCGTCGCGGCGAGCACGGCGACGAAGTTGTTCACCACGTGTTGGTACAGCGGCTTGAGCTGCTTCAGCTGAGGTGCCAACGAGCTCATGCTGTCCGATCAAGCGTGAGCGCGTGCGTACGTGTTCGAGTGAGCCGAGTGACAGTGCGAGTAGTGTGGAGTCAGACTGAGAGCTAAGCGAGTGTGGTTTTGGGAGAGGGAGGCAAGGGAGAGGATATAAAGCGCGTGGGATCGATTGAGCAAGGGAATTGCCGACGCACGTTGGTGGGCCCCGTTCTCTTTACTCGCACAGGCTAGCGAGTGCTGATCAGGCTTGGCTCACCGATAAATTTGATGAAATGATGCTGCTAATTAAAGACCTTTGTTTGGCCACCGCACTGATAGCCTCATCATTTCGAGGGGAAAACCATATACGCGAATTGTATAATTCTCCTACAATTCAAAATTCAATGGTACTAGCAGTAGTACTGCAGTACCAGTAGTATGAGAGTATATATCTTTTAACTTGGTTTCGTCTGCTACAGTTTCGTATTTTGTAGTTGATCAGTGGAAACAAGAGGCAAAAACGTGGGGGAGTGCTTCAGTGAACCACCTATATAAAACTTGCACAGATCTTATTGTATCTGTCGTTAGGTAATTCTTGAAAATCGTAGGCTTATCGGTTAAGCTAGGTAGTTATAATTTCAAGTGATGTTTGTCCAGTGCGTTGGAAACGAAGACCAAAATCAACGCCACGGTCAGAAGCAATGCCTACTTTTCCACGGTTGTTTATCTTGATGATTAATTGCTCTCGTCAAGGCGAGTTGATCAGTCCATGGGTCAAGTGGATCCCCATCTCGCAGGCCGGCTCGGGCGGTAAGCCGGTACTAACATGTGGGCATTCGTATATGCTCATGGCTCAACTGATACGTATAGATTACAGAAGCAACGTGCACGCAGCTGCCGCCCATATACTATTATGGTTATTAAATCATGGACCATGCTTTAGCGAGAGTACATGTAGCTAGTTCGAAATCTGTTCCAGCATGCAGGCAAGCAAATCAAACTAGTATCTCTTTCCCCTCGTTTGGTTGTTCGATGGCAGATGAGCGTTGGGATAAAGTCGCAATTTCCAGTATTTGGCATCTCCATGTAAAAGACTAGAACACTGAACACTGGATTCTTCATGTGCAGATGCATGGTAGTACCACCATTCCTCTCTACCCATCGCTTCTTAAAAACGATCGTTCATGATTTGGTGTGTAGTGGGCATGGACGGCCCTCTAGTATGGGATACATACGAACTCGGATATGGAGGCACCGTGTAGCACTGTTAGTCAAAAGTGTCTTTAAGAACAGTCTCAGTTTTCTTTACATCTCCAGTACTCCACGACCGGGTTTGTAGACCAGTAGCAAACCTTCAACGGTGGAGGGAGCCGGGTAGGGCTTTATAGCCTATGGTCTCAAACGCCCTATCAAAAAGCTTCTAACAAAGACTTTAGAAAGAGGGCCCGGTGTTAAAAAAAAATCTCCCGTACTCCCTCTGATGCAAAATAAGGAATAAGTAGGATGACCACCTAACTTTTAGTTAATGATATGATAGTTCTTTTAACATAAGTAATGTATAATCTCTTCCCTACACTACCAAGATCCGGAATATTTGTGTTGGTGGACAATTTTCTTGGAGGCATCAGACACCGCCAAGGTAATTGGTATTTTCTTGGGGGTCGAAGCAAATACCACCAATGATATATATTTTTTGGGTGAGAAATAACCTCAATAAGGAAATTCGATCTTTATCCTAGCGGATACACTGAACCTTCAATGAAATTGAGAGCACCACTAAGAAATTGTTGTAATTCATGGCGGGATCTAGATAGAAATAAATGGCTTGTGACGTGCCCGCGCTTGACTACCTCATTGCACTAGCACTCATCCTGAAAAATTTCTAAGTCCCGCATTTGAGTGGAACACGCAGGTCAATTGGTAGTCTTATGCATAGGTCCACAGGGGAAAAAACAAAAAAAATGAAAGGAAACCCCACTGTTCCCAACCTAGCTGTGTACTCAATCGATCTCCATCTCTCCGGCCACCATCTGTACCCCGGCCACCATCCGCACCCTAGCCGCCACCCTTCATTTGCACCTCGGCCACCGCACTTTGGCCGCCATCTGCACCCTGGCCGCCACCCTCCATCTGCACCCCGCCTGCCACCTTCCATCGCCCCCTCGCTCTCATCTCTCTGGCCACCATCTGCACCGCGGCCACCACCCTCCATCTACACCCTGGCCATCGCACCCTGGTTGCCGTGCATCTACTCCCTAGCCACCGCACCCTAGCTGCCGCCTCCACACCCCATCTGTTGGAGCCCGTCCACTACCCCTGGTCGCTCCCATCCACTGCCCTAAGCCCGTCAACCCCAAATCTGGGCGGGCGTCGCTTTGGGTGGAGATACACCCCCAGTGGTGCTAGAAGCTAGGGGTGGCAAGACAAGACACCCATGCAGGCAGTGAGCAGCAGCCCGTGCTTCGAGGCCACGTCAGTGAGGAGAGAATCTTGCCATGCCACGCCACGCTGGTGAGGAGACGTGCTGCCTGTGCCTACAACGAGGAGACGAGCCCTCTGTGCTGGACAAGCTGCATCCATCTCCATCCTATCCAGTGAACTGTCCATTTGACACCATCCCCATCTTCTCCAAGATAGTAGAAAGATTTATATTTTTCCTTTTCTTTTATCAAGGTCCAAAATTATTAGCAGGAGTATATTACGCTATATGGGGTAACCTATTATCCTGGAAGGAGTATTGTATAGGATTGTACGAGGCGAACACAAGCAGAAGAAACTGCTTTGGCAAGTTGACACCTCGCATTGGATGCAAAATATGATTAGATAGTTACATAAGCTCTGATGCATTATTTTAGTGCATTGGTTTGTGCTTTGCTGAAATTTGTGAGTCACGCACCATGTAGCCACAGTTAGTTACCAAATCCTTATGAAAATTGATTGATTTTTTACCTTAAACAGTTAGATTAAAGGAGCTAGTAAAATGCATATATGAACTAATTGATGCTATTTCAAGGGGAAGATAAATTATATATTCTGTGTTTATTGTTTATATCTGATTCTTGAGATATAGTTAAGTATCCGATTAAACATTAGCTTCTTGTGTTGTAACTTAGCAGAGAGTACTCCTTGTTTTGTATGAGTTTATTTTGACGTAATCTGAATTATGATCTCAAACATGAGCTTCTTTTTTATGAGTTTCCTACTTCTTGTTTATGCATTATTGAAATGTTACTTTGACTTGTATCCATATGTTCCTGAATAGTGATATTTAATTGATACTTCTGTCAAACAATTGTAAAACTAATTTGTGTTATCTTTCTCATCTTGTAAAAAAATAGAACAAACTTTATGCAAATTTTGGAGAAGAACCACCTGCTGATCTGTAGGTCATCTTGCAAATATTGATACCCATTGTCATCAGATTAGTACATTTACTATAATACTTTTTGGGCCATTCTTTTTGGTATATGGAGGACATTTCATGTAGAGAGTATATTGTTTGGTGGCAAAATGCCAACACAAATAGCAGCAGTGAGCAGGTGGCTTCTTGTGATTAGAAATGGTTCTTTACTTGGAGTGCTGAGTTGTCTTTCCATTCACAATTGGTACAGTAAAGTTATCTCTAAATTTTTCCTATTCCTCTACTCACACCATGTATGTTTGTTACTGAAGTGAGCAAGTTATTTGTACATTATAGCCTTACAGTGCATGTTCATTAGTGAAATAAACAATTTATTTGTACAGTCAAGTTATAGCCATGCTCACTTGTTATTTGCATTCACTTTTCTAGTGCCTTTCTAGTCCAATAGTGATAAGGCAACTGTGCGAAATGATCATCTCTAATATGTTTCTCATGATTTTTTTAGTGGCTGATTCTAGATGTTTTGTTTGCATAGAACTGGGTCATCACACATAGTCTCTCACTCAGACAATGACATGCACACCATCGACAATGCTGCCATGAATTGCGATGACATGCACAATGACCACAACGGTTGCAATGGTGTCAATGGTGACTTAGGTAGTGAAGAGATCGACATGGCTACCAATAGAAATGCCACAAGAGAAACTGATGAAGAAACTAATTGATGTCATGGCTAGGAATTCAAGTAGAGACTCTTGGAATACTTTTGGACTTCTGTTGCTCTCTTTTGTTCAAATTGAACTGATGTGAGGCTTGTATTAAATAGTAAGAACTTTTAAGATCAGAACAAGTAGATGGCTAATTTTTTAAGAGGTGACTTATGTATTGTACATCATCTACATGGGCCATGACTTGTAGTAGGCTGTTTAGTCTTTTGTATTATGTGCAAGTGGACTTGTGTTGAATTTATGGTTGTTTAATTGGGACACATAGATGGATCTTTATGCTGAAATGCGATGATTATTTATGTGCTAGAATAAGTTCAATTAATATGTATTTGCATCAGGACGATTGATATGTATTGATGGTGTCTTGCATAATAGAAATATACTGTGTTCCTGCTTGTTTCCTTGCCGGTTTAACTATCAAGGATATGGGTTCAAGAATTTGGGTGCTTCTTATTTCTTGGTGGTTCTGGCATTTCATTGGGGCTTCTTGACCGCTACAAAAATATGAATTAACTTGGCAGTTCATGTCACTGTCAAGAAAATGAATTATTCTTGACGGTTGGCTGCCAGGGAGCACAGTATTTTCTTGGCGGTTCTTTTATTTCCTTGAGAGTTTTTGGCTGACAAAGCAACAAGTATTAACTTTTATGTCCATATCCTTGCCAAGAAAACAATTTTTTCTTGGCGGTTGACTGCCACGGATATAGCTCCAAAAGTCTAACCATGCAATACGTTTCTTGGTGGCCTCCGCCAAAAAATGCCGTCACAATAGATATCCTTGTCTGCTAAGCGCCAAGCAAATGCATTTTCTTTGGCATCACATTTGTGAGAGTGTTTGCTTGACGGTTTGCCGCCATGAATATTTTCCTTGGTGGTTTCATGCATTTCCTTGGTGGGGTTTCCCTCTCAAGGAAATTATGTATCCTGGTAGTGCTATTAAGTAGGATAATTAAGTAAAGAGTATAAAAGGATGAAAAGGTGCCTCAAAAGAGTAGAATGACTTATATTTTTCATATAGTTGAGAAGTTTGAAACAACTTATGTTTTGGATTGGAGGGAGTAACATATTTATTCGTGCAAGAGGAAAACAGACAGCTACGATCATTGCGGAGCAGGTCCGAGGGCAGACTGGTGTCAAGCTCTAGATTGGTGAGGTGGGTGGGTAATTTCTTTGAATTCAAAACTTCAAACTCATTTTCTCCTAAATCGTAGCTGCATTTTCATATCTGTTAGAACTGTTGTGTTGCTAGAATTAATGCAACAAGATCCAATACAAATATACTTTTTTTCTTTTTTGGATTTTTTAAATCTTTCAACATTTTGGATGTACTAGTTCAAAATTTTGAATATACTATTTTAACTTTTTTATATGAAATATTGAACTAGAGTATTCAGAATGTTGAACTAGAATTTGAAAAATGTTGAGTCAAGTTTTAAAAACATTGAGTTATTTCAACATTTTTATGAATGTCTTGAGTCAAGTTTTTTAAAATGTTGAACAGGTATGTTAAAATTGTTGCGTTAGGGTTTTAAAAATTGTTGGTTCAATTATTTTGGATTGTTGAAAGGAAAAAATGATAAATGTAATAAAGAAATCACAAGAACTACAAGAAAAAGGAAATAACCATGAAAAAGAAAAAAAAAAAGAACATGTGCTCACCTTTTTCGTGTGTTGGGCCGTGTGGTGGGCCTCCTGGGTTGACAGAAGCCGAAGCTCATTTCAGTCGCCCTTAGATAGGTGGTCCCCTCTTTTGGGGCACTCCACTCCTTCAGCGATCCGATCACTTTACTGAAGAACCATTCAAATAGTGATAAAACCGAGTGCAAATGATAGGTTGTAAGAACAATAAGACTTCTACAAATATTCACGGAAGTCAGAATATGTTATGAGAGAAAACATCTACGAGTTTTAGTGACATGTATTTTTCGTTTTTAATAGCTAAGCACACCACTTGTGCTTAAATATAGACATACAATGGTTCATCCCGAGTGGGTGTAGTCAAAACCTAGGTCTGCCCACAAACCACCTAGCATCGGGTTTAATTCTCCTCCTTAGTTAGAACAAATTTTGATCACACGCGAAGCATAAAAAAGGCTCTAAGGTTGATGGAAAAAAAAAAGAATGTTTGGAAAAGTGAGAGGGGTGTTCAATTCGAAGAGGGCTCCAATGGCTACACTTATTAAGCGGATCAAGGATAAGTTTAATCTCTGGTTGGTGTCAGGTCCAGCATATTTTTGCAGAACTTTGTTTGGGGCCTTTGTCTAAGTCTGTTTATCTAAGAGTTTTTCTTTTAATTCCTGTTTCAATGTGTTTGTTCTATGTTGCATGTCCTCTAAACAGCAAGATTGAAATGATGATGCATTTTATAAAAATCTAAGACAAAAGAGAATTATGCTAGACTTTATCAAAGGAGGAAAATAAAATAATTGTAATTCAAGTTGTTGTGCTCTAATTAAAACTAATCTATGACCGAGAGCTAGAAGGCAAAGAGAGCAGGTAAAAAGCTGAAGGTTGGTGTTTCAGTGTCTCCTTCCAAGAAGTTGGTTTAGAGGAAAGCGTCTAAAAAGAGGAATAATGTCGCACTCAGCAATACATACATAATTAGTAACTTAGGACCTGTTTGTTTCAGGCTGTTTTTGGCTTTTGCTTTTGTCAGAAGCCTAAATAAATAGATTTGCAGAAAAGTAGCTTCTAAAGAAATTAAAGTAGCTTTTCTGAGAAATAGTGAACTGAGAAACAAAAAATTATTATAAAATCTAATAATTAAAATCCAAAAACAAGTTTTAAAAAAAACTAAAAACACAACTTTTTAAAAAAATCAGAAACAAACGAACTCTTAATTAGGCTGCGAGAGCGGTCCACGGTAACGTCACATTGATCATTGATGTTGCCCGTGGATCGTCAGGTGGAAAGTACTAATAGTACTTACCAGATGATCTCGTCGATATCTCCAGTAAGTTTTGTCATTTCGTGTCCCTTTTCCCTTACGAACTGCAGCACACGCAACCTACGTGAATTTTTCTGATCCCTAAGCGAATTGAACTATTTCGCGTGAAGTTCCTGCAGAATATTTCGCGTGAAGTTCCTGCAGAATTTCTGTGGAGGTCCTGAATTCCAAACTTGGACTTGCTCGGTCCTAACTTCTATAACAGGCTGTCAGCACGCACTGAACTAGTACTGAAATCCACGGCCAGCGACATGCCCCGCGAGGATGCATCGAGTTTTGGCGCGGAGTGCTTGGGCAGGACGACGGCCGGTGGGCGTTGGGCTCGCGCGAAGCTGTTGATGAGGGCGCTCGATTTGTTAAGGTTTTCTTCCGTTTCCAGGTGTGGCATCCGCCCGAGCGAGTGATGAGGACGTACCACTACGTAAAAAAAAAAAAATCATACATGACAGGTTGTAATAGTTATAGGTGACGGATACGAGATTATCACCTCAAACACGTTACTAATGATTAGTCATAAGTAACAGGTAAGAATCCGTCACTAATAAAATCATAAGTGATATATTGTAATTGTGATCCATAAGTGACGGATAATCTCTTTACTTATCACTTATGTTAAATATAAGTAACAAGATTAATAGGTTACCCGTCACTTATATTAAAACATAAGTAACAGGTAGTAATGTTACCTGTAACTTATTACTTAATATAAGCGACAAGTAAAATAGTTATTCGTCACTTATGTGTATGTTACCTATATGATTGTACTGTTTCAGGGTTGCATTCTGGAGTATAGCTAGGATTTGACAGCCGTCTTCTCCCTGCAAATAATAGTAATGTATTTAAATCCATATCGATAAACACACTTATATAAGAACCCACATCATCATAAAATCGCAAAGGTTATAAAGTTTCAATCAATTCATCACAGAATCGCAAATGTTACATAAAACCTCACAAGTTAGGGTTTCTATAGTGCAACTTACCGTGTGGGTTGATGACTTCAATCATCATGAACTCGACGATCTATTGTCGAATCTCCGAGAGTGCAGTGTTGTTGAAAAAATAAGCTGAAAAATCATGTATAATTTGACATGTAACCAATGTCATGTTATCATAAAATTAAACTAATTATTGAAATTAGTTACAAATAAACTTGTATTGAACTTACATCGGGGGATTTCATTTCTTTTGCTTGGATCGTGAGGAGCATGTTCCACGCAATATAGAATCCATAGGTGTTGCCCGATGGTTTTTAGTGGCACTGCTGAAAAGAAAAATTACTGTTAGATCAAAAGAAAAAAAAGCAGCAACAGAGAGTATTTTGGTAATTTGTCTGGTAGCATTTACCACGAACTTGATATCGTGTGTGAGTTTGCGGTCGTCTTTCGTGTTGTAATCAGGATTAGCTTGAAGGTATTTATTAAAAGACTTGCATAAAGAGTGATCGATTAGGGAACATTTGAATGTTAGAAAAGTTAAATAGGTAAACTAAGCCAGGTAAAATTTACGTGTCGAGGAATCCTTTTACAACGCTGTAATCACACTCTCTAGGTTTGCCTTTTAGTCCTATTGGTCTTGATGAGTCGAGGTACCACACAAAGTTCCACTTGAGGCAAATGACCAATAAGACCTAATGGCTACCGGTGTTATGGACGCCCAATAGGTAGTCCATTTTAAAATATTGTAATATTGCCATGGCCACATACTCGATAGTGTAGTTACTATAATGTGGGATGACCGAGATTGTAATGGACTCAGAGTCAACAAATCCGATTGACTCCTTGTTCTTCTTTGTTTCTTTGATGAAGTGTCTACATATAAGAATATAGTTAGATTTAAGACTTAGTGGTATTAATTAATAAATATCCAGTTTCAAGGGACTTACAATGTGAAGATCTATAATAATGATAGATTCATGGAATCAAGGTAGAAGATGTCATATAAGTCATTGAAACCCGCAAGGAAGTAGCCGTCTTCAGTTAAGAAGTGACGTCGTTTGTATTTTATGACTAAGGATTGAGTGTTGGTGTCTCTAAAAGTTTCATGTAGTAATTATGCAGGTCGACACATGCTTGTACCACCCTTGTTAGGTCATCTACCATCATCAAGGACTTCACATATTGGAATTTCATGTGGGCACTAGTTCACACTGCTCTAATATTTGTGGACTTCTTCGTCGATACAATGTCCTTTGACCTCTTCAGTAGGTGCTTCTTAGAGCCTTTCTTCCTGGCTCCCTTTTCCTTCTTTGGGCTCTTTGGGGGAGACGGAATTAGAGCTGGAAGCGAGGCCGCTGGATGTGGAGGAGAAGGCAGTGAAGCCGGCTTCTCTAGAGGACTTACTTCTCTAGAAGTGAGGGGCGCGGTAATAGTGCACTTGAAGCTCATCTAGACTGGGATGCACTGGAGACCATGATGTTGCCCCTCTTTCACTTGATCCTTTGATGAAGAGCTTCATCCAGAGTTGTGACTTTATCATCCAACACGTGATCGCTAGCGTTGCTATGTACCATGTCTACCGTAACCACAGTATAGCCAGCATGTATCGGGACCATATGTAAGATATGAACGTCTGAAAGCACCTGACCCCTTGCAACCTTGATGTAATACCCGTCAGGCCTAATTATAAGGATACAGGGCATGGTCCCTTCTAGCAAGTCAATTGTATCCGACGCAGTCATAGCGGCTACTGGTTGATCAACCTCCTTAGAGGCGCAACTAATTTTCTGTGCAGTTCCAGGGCTAGCTTCCTCTGGGATGACATGCGTCTGCATGATGTTTGCATAAACTTTTCAGGTACTGTCGTATGTCAATGCATCCACATCCACTGCACCCGACCTCTTTCTCTTCTTGTACATTCTGAGGTCTTTGGGAAAGCCGTATTTGTAGCCCTGGGAACTGGATACACCTCGTACTCGACCTGGGTGCTTCGAGTTTCCCAGCGCCGCTGAGAGAACTTCATGTTCCCTAACCCTGGTGAAAGAACCTTGGCTAACTTTGGTTGCCTTTTCTTTTATTTTTTCTACAATTGACTAGATTTTGTTGTTTCTAAATGTGATTTCTCTGCTTTCGGATAGCTCACCCTTTCTGTAACATCCTGAGTTTTAGCAAGTAAATTTATTACAAATTACACTCCAAATTAAAAAATTTCTAATTATTTAAACGAATATAAAACCAAGATATATATTTGTATTAGATATACTCCTATGTATATTTTTGAATATATTATTTGGGCTAAGTTTTCCAAATAGCACTAAGACAATTTCTGAATTTGATTTAAATTGGTTCATATGCTTTGGTTTGATATCTTTATGGTTCTTTGTGTGGAGATTTGAATTTGAATATATCTCAAATTCAAATCTACTCTTAGATTCTATTCATCTCAAATCTAATTCAAATTCAAATTCCTTGATTCAAATTATCTTAGGAAGCTCAAGATTCAAGTTCAAATCATAATTCAAATATATTTATTTGAATTGATCCAAATCCAAAGTAAAATTCAAATTCAAATCTCTCATTTGAATTTAATTCCAAAAACCAAATTCTTTTTCCTTTTTCTTTCTTCCCTGGGCTGGATTCTTCTCTCCTCTCTGTTTTGGCCAAAACGCCAGCCCAGCTTCTCCTCTTTCCCTCCTGCGCCGGCCCGCGCTCCGCGCGTTTGCCCGCGTGCTCCACACCGCGCCGCTTGGCCCACTCACTAACGTGCCAGCCTACCCGCTCGCCCACGCCTCTCCCCCTTTCTCCTCCCTCCAATGCGGCGCGCCAGTCGCTGGCCGCCAATTTCCCCTCTTCGGGAAATATCCCACGTGCCCAATCGACTTCCGCTTCTCCCGCTCTCTCCTTTCTTTCTCACTCTCTCTCCGCCCATGCTTGCGCATCCATATCCTGCCACGTCGTGTGACTTCCGCGGTCACACAGACGCGTGGCCGGTGCAGTCCAGCTATGCCACGGAAATAAAGGTGGGCGTTTCCTCGCCACCTCACCACCGCTCAGCTCACGGACGATCGCGTGACGTGAGGAACCGCACCGCCTCACTGATCCCTTCCCCCTCTATAAATAGCATAGCCCTGACCTCCTCTCCTTCCCCCTTTTCCCATGCACCGCTGCCGCTGCCATTGCACGCCGCTGCAGCTCGCCGTCATCGATCAGCTAGCCACATGATGCCCAAGAGCTTGAGGAGCACGTTGCCATCCTTGTCCCACCGTCCGTTCACTAGAAGCCCGAAGGGAAACCACCTACGCTGGTAGTCGAGCTGCCTCCGCTGCCACCGCTCCATCACATCACCGGTCGCCGTCCAACTTCTCACCATTTCTGAGCTCAGTGAGCTTCCCGCCCCCTCGCGTAACCCCTCTAGCTAGCATGTCATCGCCCCCGTGCTTCCTTCTCGCACGTAGCCGCATGCCATCGAGCTTTTGCTCCGCCGCTGTGTTTTAGCTCGCCGCCGGTGTGCTTGTGCCTCTGCTTGTGGTCTGGCCACCATGTCGTCTAGTCTAAGGAGCCTTATGCTCTTTTTTCTTGCAATGAAATCACGGCTAGGTTAGGGAAAAGGCTACCCAATTTCTATGCCGTCATGTAGACCACCTCCGACCATCGTCTAGCGCCATGGGCATCCACGCTCGGCTCCGGCGGGGTGACAACGCCAGATGAAGCTCCCCGAGAGGGTCGCGAAGGCCCGTAGACTCCGGGTGAAGGACCGGACCTCCCAACGAAGAACTCGGGCGAACGCCCCCCGAGGCACCCAGAGTCTCCTGACTAACCATGAAGCGCAACGTCATGCTCCGGCCATGCTTCACCCATACGCCGCGACAGAAGCTCTCTAAGGCTGCGCAAATCTCCGTCGGAGGTGCCTCTGGCTGGAAGGTCTCGACCATGGAGTCTGACACCTGCTGCTCCAGTGCTTCGAAGGGACCAACCCCCGCTTGGTGCAGCAGGGTCAGCTAAAGCGCAGCAGCCACACGAGCGCTGGACCTCGCATAGACCTCCGTGTCCCTAACCATGACCCTCGTGGTGGACCGAAGCCAGCAGAGCGGCATGACCGACACCTCCGAGTCAGAGCGCAGTGGCGGGCACTGAGCCCCTAGGCCGCTCAAGGCATCAGAGGTAATCTGGGCCACCTCCGACGCAAGCACCGTTAACTGCTGGAACTTCGAACATAGTGCCCCCTCCGATGCCCGAACCTCTGCTAGCTCTCGCCGCATATTTACTACCGCCATGCGAAGGGTGTCAACGTTACTCTCAGTGGACACACATGCTGCGTTGGTTGCATCGGCAACCTCTCTCGCCTCCCGGAGGTCTTTGGTACCATTCCACGTCTCAGCCTCCGCACGCTCGTGAAGTGACATCTCCTCCCAAAGACGGCCCTCTGCGGACTCCACCTGTTTTCGGGCGTCTTCCAAGGCCTGGCGATGGCCCTCAACCTCATCATGGGCCGCGACAAAAGCCTGGCGCCCACCACCTCCCAGCGCCCTTGTCAAAATTACTAGCTACAAGGCACCACAAAAGATGGAAAAAGACAGAATGAGCTACTCAGGACCCAGCACCGGACCTGGCAAATCATAACAAATACTACCGACCTGAAGGGCTGCCGCTACCAACCATGCCTCCAGCTCCTCCAGAGGACGTTGGGCCAACGATCGCTTGACCTCTCCACTCCGGAGAAGAGAGGAGGCCGCAGCGAAGGCCCTTGATGCCTCCGGGCGCAGCACGAAGTTATCCGGGGTCAAGACCCTGAGGCCAGGGCTCCCCTCAATTGCTCCGAAGGGACCCTCGGTGGAGGGCACGGTGCCTCGGGCACTAGCCGCCACGGGTAGGTCACCAGCTTGCTCGGGGCCCCACAGGAACAAAGCCACGTCTCCCGGGACGGCCCTCGGAGACCCCTCGGGTGGAGTCCTCTATCTTCGCTAGGCCTCCGGGGCCTCAAAGGGTGGAGTCAAGGATGCATCCACCTCGAAGGTCGCTACAAAAAAGAAACACAAATCAAGATCCCAGCGCACGACCAAAAACAGGATATGACTAACGAAACAAATCACCCCTGGTTCCTCCGAACCTCTTACAGGAGGACCTGTAGCATCCTCAACATCCGAGCCAACAATACCAAAGTCGTATTCCATGGAGGCCACGTCTCTCCATTGGCTCTGGCCGTGACCTGCAATATCTGGGGAGGCCCGACCCTTTCCCTGGTCATCGCCGCTACCTTGGCTCTCACCTCCGGACTGATCGCTCATGCTCCCAACCCACCTCAGACGCCTCTTGCGAACCAGGGGCACCTCTGACGACTCGGCCGTTGAACCAGTATGTGAGCCTCTGGATGCTGAAGGCCGCCGGGCCTGGAGCGTCCTCGCACGAATGGGGGGGCCTGCACGCGCTCATTTTCTAGCAACCCTAGGCTCTGGAGGATCTCGCCATGCCAGAGCCCCCACGCCGAGGCAAAAGTAGACATAGTTGTACCGCTCCCAGCTCCGTGCCAGGGCTACCCACCGCTCCCACTCCGCGAGAGTAGCAGGGCCCAGGATCACCTCCGCGATCTCCACCACACGCTCCAATAGGAGGCAGCTCTCTGGAAGAAAAAAGATGGCTCACATTGGCAGATCAAGAACCAAACTACAAAGGGAACTCACCAGCTCTGATGGCGGGCCAGAATACACATTCGACCACTCTTCCGCACCTTGATCAAAGATGCAGTTCTAGTCCGTTTGAAGGGGCTGGACGCGCAACATGGTGAACTCCTCCACGAGGTCACGCATGCTCATCTTTTCGACCACCCTCCGGAGAAGGGCCAGTCATGAGGCGAACTGGTCGTCCGTAATCCCTGTCTCTGGCTCCAAAATTTACGCAATATCCTGGTTCGTGGAGCAAAGGGGCGATGCAGGGCCAACGCTGTAGTAAAACTACCGCTGCAACCAACAGTATACCACCGACCGTTAATGTCCTTTGCCTCGAAGGCATCGCGATACTGCGGCCATATCTAGAAGTTGACACTCTCAAATCTAAGGGGCCTCTTCATCCCCTTGACCTTGATCAACTTCGGCTGGCAACTGGCAAAGTGGAGGGCCACAAAGAAATCTGCCCTCCCTTCGCACCCCTTCGCCTGCATGGCCCACTCAAAGGTGGTCAGGAAGGCAATGGCGTTGGTGTGGAGCTGAGGAAGCTCCATGTAGAAGTGGCGGAGCACCTCTTCAAGCAATGGCACTGAGGGAAAACCTAGGCCCGCCTCGAAGAAGGCTTCAAAAACCACGACCTCATGGGCCAGGGGCTTCGCGACCTCCTCGCCCAGCGAAGGCTGAGCGATAGCTCGGGAGGGAATCTTCCCCTCCCTAACTATTCGGTCGAGATCCTCGTCACCAATGACAGATGCTCCTAGCGTAGTGGTTTGCCGGGAGTGGCTTTTGCTGGCACGCTGGACCTCCACTCCTGGCGGCGGCCTCATCAGCAATGGGAGAGCCAGCGCCACCTTAGGGTCCCCCATTGTGCCTACTCCGAACATCTCCCCCACCGGCCGAGTTTTGGCTTCACTCGGGGTACTCAAGCCAGCTAGACGAACCGCAAGAGGATGGCGAAAGGCGCTAGATTACGAGAGAGAGAAGAGTAGGGATCAAAGGACAACTCGCACAAAGCAAAAGGCATCAAAGACAAAGGCAGATGAGAATGAGGAGTTGGAGAAAAGGTTGCTCTGGGCAATCCCCCTCCTGCTACAAATAGGGAGCAACTTGCCCCCTCCAGGCAGCGGGCACACGCGCCGTCCTTTCACCTGCAAGGCCGAAATCATGGGGGAGCGAAACCGACTCCCTTGACCCCCCAACGACAAGACAACATGAGTCCCACACCCCGCCTGACAGGGCAGGACTACACCTCTCCCCTGGGCGCATTCGATGCCCCCTGTCACCAACATCATCCAACATGTCGTTCTGTCACCCAGGTCAAACCGTCCTGAACAAGCCAAGCGATTCTTGAACTACGAGCCATCAACCACAAGCCAGGGACCACTGGGGAGCCTGCTCCGAAGGAACCGCGGGCCCGACCGCTCCGCTGGCTGCCCTCGCGAGGGGCTATTGTTGTGGGTCATTATCAAGGACCCCTGACGGCCCCTTGGCTTAATCAGCCTAGCCTCCCAAAGGCTCGGCCTCTCGAAGCTTCTGCCTTCCAAAGCCCCAGCCTTCCGGAGCCCTACCTCCCAAAGGCTCCGCCTCTCGAAGCTTCTGCCTTCCGAAGCCTCGGTCTTCTAGAGCCCTGCCTCCCGAAGGCTCGGCCTCTCGAAGCCTCCGCCTTTTTAAGTCCTGGCCTTCCAGAGCCCTGCCTCCCAAAGGCTCAGCCTCTTAAAGCCTCTGCCTTTCAAAGCCCCAGCCTTCCAGAGCTCAGCCTCCCAAAGGCTCAGTCTCCGATGCCTCGGCCTCCCGAAGCCCCGGCCTTCCGAAGTCCTGCCTCCCAGAGGTTCAGCCTCCCAAAGGCTCGGCTTCCTGAGGCCTCGACCTCCTGCTGCCCGGGCCAGCTTCCCGAAGGTTACTGGGTGAGTCATCAGGCCTCAGGAAAGATCTGCCAAAAGGGAAGCACCAATCGTACTTTGCCTATGAGGAGGTGACCGGCATTAAATACCTAGGCTAGTGGACATCGCTCTGACACCCCGGCATGGTGGTGCCTGCCTTGACACCCCTGACATTGTGGAGCTGGGCCGCAGTTGGCGACTGGCTCGCCCCCTTCAGGGGGCAGGCACCATGATAATTACCACAGTGAATATTTATCTCCCCGATAGGGTAGAAGGTAGTTATCCGGGATAAGGCCCACTAATTCGGTCAGATCCCGGATATTTGTACATTATGGTAGTTTGTACACCAAGCTATGCACGGCTCTATAAATAGGAGGCCTTGGTTCTCTGGGGAAAACACAGCAAAAAAAGATACAAAGGTGAAAGCACACCAAGTCATGCTGTGATATTCCTTCTAGAGTGATATAGTTTTGTATCATCAATATATTCGTGGTGTTCCTTCCTCTCAACCGTTGTCTCCAAGCTTGAGTCTCGTCCTTAGAAGAAACTCTCGCCGTACTTGCTGGGGCAAGACGAACTCTTGCTCCAACAATCACCATGTACTATAGTGATGAGACATGGGTCTCTCTTAACATCATATGCATATATCCCAATACATCTATTTTCCTCCAACATACACAAACTTGCATACATCACATGTATACATCTTCAATTGGAGAAAACCGGTTGTATACATCACATACAGATGCGGCAAAAAAATTGGTGCAAACTGACTGCTCTGTGCAAACCATCCAAGTGTGCTCCACAGTTCATTGCTGTCACTTATAGTATGTACCCATCCCTCACAAAGGTAGCGCAGATCATGTAGGGGCAGCTAGGGTTCCTTACTGCCACGGGAAATCGGTGCCATGTCCGAACGGGGAGGAGTCGGTGCATCGGGAGGAGGAGCGGCAATGCGTAGGGTGGAGGGGCGGCGTGTCGGGGGTCGGCGGGGCAGGGTGTCAGGGGTCGGTGGGGCGGTCGGGGAGGAGGAGGCGGTCCAGGAGGCGGCAGTTGGGCAGGAGGCTGCCGTCGGGGAGGAGCGACGGTGACGGAGATGAGGAGCGTCGGGAGGAGGAGCGGGCTGAAATGGTGAATGGAGCAAACGAGGCCAAGTGTTGATATATATTTGTACATAAGCATTAGTGCTGGTTCTAGTTTCTAACCGGCACTGATGCACGTATCAGTGCCGGTTTTAGTTTCTAACCGGCACTGATGCACGTATGAGTGCCGATTAGTACTTAGAACCGGCACTGATAAATATTTTTTTCATGGAAATATTCTTCTATTGTTAAATTTGGCTAAAAACTTGAAAAATTCATAGAAAAATGATTAAAGTAGAAAAAATATGAAACCAAATTTGTTGAGTTTGTATTACTGTTTCCTACATGATAAAAATACTTGCATATATGAAATGTGCATTGAATTATCTTTATTTCATTAATAAGCTTGTAATTTTTTAATTCTATAATGAAATTATGAAATATTCGTATCCAAAAAACATGTGAAACCAATTATGTTGAACTTAATTTTTCATACTTTTTACATGGAAATTAATGCTAACCACTGATTTTTAGTTAACTTTGTGATTTTTGGCTCTTCATTTGATTTTCTCCTTTTAATCCAATTTGAATTCTAACCAATTCACATTTGTAATATTAATATCAAAGTTGATTTTGTATATTTTAAATTTTTAGTACTAATGTGAAATTTGTAATATTAATGTGAAATTTGAAATACAAAAAGTAATGAATACTTGCATGCATGAAATGTGCACTAAATTTGAATTTTAACCAAATCAAACATACACAAACTTAATAGTTCAAATTTCCATCAAGAGAAAAGTGTGGTGTCACATAAGCCAGATCGCCTGGTCCAACACTCAGATCTGAACTTTCAAAAAGTTACTCCTTGTTATGGTCGCCAAATACATGAAAGTTGCTTTCATTAAACGATTAATGTTCGTTATGGTCGCGGTGTATGTAGGTAGCTTCCTTAGTGTCATCAATGAGAGGGAGTTCAACATTCTCTCCAAAAGGAGGTAGGTCATTGAATTTATCGTAGTCTTCTTCGTCGACAACATCCTCAACACCGACAATCTTTCGTTTTCCTTGAAAAACCATGTGACACTCCCCCTTGTTAGCTGGGTCCGGGTCCTTGACATAGAAGACTTGTGCAACATCCTTGGCAAGCATGAATGGTTATTTTCTGTATCCGACGAGTTTGAGATCCACGTTAGTCATACCATACTTGTCAACCTTGGCTCCCCCTGGGAGTCTGACCGATTGGCACCGAAACAGAGGGACCATCAACTCACCATATTCAAGCTCCCAAATCTCCTCTATAAATCCATAGTAGGTCTCCCTGTTGCCAGCACGGTCATAGGCATCAATACAAATACCGCTATTTTGATTAATGCTCTTGTTGTCTTGTTCTATCGTATAAAATTTATAGCCATTGTCTCGTATGCTTGGAATGTGCGAATCGTAGTTGACAGGCCATTAGCCAGTAGTTCCAACAAGGCATCATTGGTATCCTTACCTATCATGTGTTGACATAACCAATTACCAAATTTATCTCTGTGCTCTCTTGCGATCCAATCATCTGACTTCGTTGGATTTGTGGAGCATAGTATGCTCACGTGCATATTAACATACGAGCTCACTACAAGTGACTGTTGCAGAACTGCAAAGTGTGCTTGAGTGAATGAAACACGATTTTTGATGTGGATTGAAGTATGACCTATCATCCCTTTCCCCTTTAGCCTCCTCTCATAGCGAGATATAGGCATACCAATCGCGTTCAGTTTCATGTAGTCAATGCAAAACTCAATGACCTCATCCGTACTCCACCCTTAGGCAATGCAACCTTCTAGGCGACCTTGTTACAAACATATTTCTTCAGAACCCCCATGAACCTTTCAAAAGGTCACATCTGATGCAAAAACACACGGCCAAGGCTCTTTATCTCACCCACAATGTGAACAATTAGATGCGGCATTATATCAAAAAAATGTCAGAGGGAAAATAGTATCAAACTGACATATAGTATGGACCACGTCTTCCTGCTGCTTTGTCAGTTTGTTCAAATCAATGACCTTTTGTGAAATTGCGTTGAAGAACGAACACAACTTTATGATTGGGTCTCAGACCTTATCTAACAGAATACCTCTAATTGCAACTGGAAGCATCTGCGTCATCATCACGTGACAATCATGAGACTTTGCCAAATAACTTCTTATCTTTCATGTTTACTAAGCTTCTGATGTTGGAGGAGTAACCAGTTGAAACTTTGACATCACGCAGACAGCCACACAAGCTTATCTTCTCTTCCTTGCTCATAGTGTAGCAAGCTGTGGGAAGTTTCTTTTTACCGTTGTCTAATTGTATGTAATGTTGGTCCTTCCTGAGGTTCATTTCTTCCAGGTCCAGCCGTGTATTTAGTGTTTTGTTTTACCGGATATGTCTTATAAGGTACCAATCAAGCTATCAAACACATTCTTCTCCACGTGCATGACGTCGATTGCATGTCGAACCATAAGATACTTCCAATAAGGCAGCAACCAAAATATTGATAACTTTTTCCACATAGGAGCATGTTGCCCAGCCGGGATTTTTGTACTACCTGGCCCCCTTCCAAGTACAACTATAAGTGTCCTTACCATATTAAATACCTGTTCTCCAGTGCGAATCTTCGGAGCTTGAAGATGCTCCACTGTCCCGTCAAAAGCTCTTGTATTCTTGCGGTATGGGTGATTTGGACGAAGGAACCTACGTTGACCCATGAAGATCATTTTTTGACTGTTCGTCAGCCATCACCCCCCATTTCCTCCAAGCACTGAACAGATCCATTGTACCCTTTTACAGTTTACCCTGATAGGTTACCAAGAGTGGGACAATCTGAGATCATTACGAACAGTATTGCACGTAGGATCTTTCCACAATACAAGAAGATCTTCGACCAATGGTTTGAGGTACACATCGATATCGTTGCCTGGTTGATTCGGCCCACTAATTAGCAAAGGCATCATAATATACTTCTGCTTCATGCACATCCAAGGTGGAAGGTTGTAAATACAAAGAGTCACGGGCCAAGTGCTACGAGTACTTCTCGTGTTGCCGAAAGGATTCATCCCATCCGTATTCAACCCGAACCTTATATTCCTCACTTCATATCTGAATTCCTTGTATTTTGAATCGAATCTCCTCCATCGCATGCCATCAGTAGGGTGTCTAAGCATTCCATCTTTCTTGCGCTGTTCGGCGTGCCATTGCATCAACTCAGCATTCGCTCTGTTAGCAAACAATCGCTTCAAACGGGGCATTATAGGAAAATACTATACCACCTTAACAGGGGGTCTTTTCTTCTTTCTCTTCACCCCCACACCATCGCTCTCGATGTCATCAATGTTGCGCTTGTACCGTGGTGCATTACAAACGCGATATGCTTCGAAGTCTGCATCCTCGCCGCGAAACAACATGCAGTTGTTTCCACATGCATGTATTTTCTCTACTTCCAATCCCAACGAGCAGACAACTTGCTTGGTATGGTACGTATTTTCAGGCAACACGTTTCCCCTTGGAAGCAATTCCCTCAAGAATTCTAACAATTCATTGAAGCCTTTATCGGCGCAACCATTACTAGCCTTCATTTGTATCAGTGTCAGCACCACATGCAACTTGCTATGCTCATCTTTACAGTTCAGGTAAACTGGTGTTTTAGAGTCCTCTACCATGCGGTGGAATTTTTGATGTTGTCTTTCACTGGTGAAGTCACCCTCCCCATCGTGCAACATTTGCTCTAAGCTGTCTTTATTGTTGCCAACAAAAGTGTCCCCTCCATCGTTCTTGACAAAAGTATCTTCAAACGCCGATATATCAAGTCTTCATTAGCTATCATATCGTTGCTTATGTCTTCTTCAACTATTGGTTGCCCTTCATGCCCAACATCTTCAAGTTCGCCATGCTCACTCCAACGGGTATAGCCAACCTTGAAACCTCTGTGAATCAAGTGTGCACAGATCTGTTCTATGTTTGAAAACTGCTTCTCGTTCTTGCAATCGACACATGGACAACATATATAGTGATCGACATGCTTCCTTTTTGGCTTCTTGTACACACGGCAGCCTTCCAAAAATCCTCAATGCCAACAAAAAACCCTGGCCCTTGATCCTTGTATATCCATGACCGGTTCATCTGCAAATCATTATAATTAAACACATTCAATTTATAATCATTAAATATTTAAAAATCTAGAACAAATTCATTGAATTACCTCGCATCTTGATTGGTCCCTATTTGAGGGCCCATCTCCTTCCGGTACTTGGGTCGGGTCGGAGGACCCGCCTTCCAAAGGCTGTTGTGTCCGATTGCGACCTATGGGTGGATGTGCCATCCCTACAACACAGTATTCTATGAATTGTGTTAAATTGACTATGTTGATTAATAAACAGAGAAAATCCACTGGATTATTATTTAAATTCAAGACTTTGAAAATATACGCAAACCACATACTAGAAAATTGGAGCTAGATTTTAGGGGCATTGCAAATACCTCCCTGATTTTTTATTTTTTGCAAGGATGCCACTCGAATGATAGTTATAGTGGTATTTTTGCAATTTTTAATGGCAATAACGGTTCTAGTAGTGGCAAATTTGCAATTGTCCATAGATTTTAATGTACGCACCCACATCTATTTACATGTGACTATTAAACTACTCCTTAAATCATCTACAATGATAAAATATTGATCTTTCTCTAATTTATATCATATTGCAGCTCTTACTAATTCCAAAATTCAACACCAAAGAACAACTATCTAAATTCAATTCTAGAGCAATATAGCAACTAAATCCCACTAAGAATTAAATGTAGATCATCTCTATACATCTAACAATGACAAAGTTGCAAACTTTTCCTAAATTAGATCTCAATTGCATCTCTAAATCCAAAACCATAGAACAAGCACCAAGCATCAACCCTAGAGCAATCTACCAAGTAAATCTATCTAAAAAAGAAATATAGAACATCTTATTAACCATAGAGCACTTGACTCCTCCAAATCTTGATTCCTCCAACCGTAAAGATGGCAAAAATGACGAACGACGTTGTTCTAGTAAGCTTGCGGCAGCTCTGGTCGCACTTGGGGGAGAAGGAGGGTTTTATACTGTAACGCCCCATCAGTACTGGTTGGTATATGGAACCAGCACTAATAGTAGCTATTAGTGTTGGTTCCAGCCAGGAACCGGCACTGATATGTCAACAATACCGGTTACTGTTGAACCGTCACTAATGGACCGGCACATATGTGGTGTTCTGTAGTAGTGAGATGAGAAAGAAGGTGAGAGGAATCATTAGACCAATCTTCCTCCTTTGGTTGAAGTACCCAATTCTAATTCTTAGAACAATCTTCCTTCATGTTTAGAACATTTATTTTCAATTCTTGTTACAATCTTCCTTCATTCTTTGACCATTCGGTGGTGGATAGGGTGGCAAGCGACAATAGTAGGGATGGGTGAGCGGCGACACCTCTGGGTCAATGCAGGCTAGTGTTGACATGCGTTGTATGGTGTCCATCCTTATATGTCGATCGACCGAGGCCACGCCTCACACAAGGTTTCAAAATTAGATGGTTACCATTCAAAATGTACGCTAACCGTCCTTACTGCTCTGAACCGATTTCAAAATGCGAACAATTATCGAATTTGAATTCAAAAAATTCAAATCTAATTGTAAAAAAATAAAAAATTCTAGAAAAAATTCCATAAAAAACTAGAGGCAATTCTAAGACTATATATGAAAATAAATTTTAGAAAAATGACATTTGCATCAAGAAATATATGCTCAAGTACTGTAACATTGGGAAAAGGTCGAAAAAACAAAAGGGCTAAAACGGGCCGAATGCATAGTACAAATGGCCCGTTTTGGCCCAACTTAATGGGATAAGACTTCCTAGCTTGTCCTCTTCAGCCACAGCAAAAACATTGCCGCCGCTGCGAGCTCCACTAGATCCGCCGCGTAGCCGAGGCAATCTGGAGGAGAAAGGTCAGAAATCAGTCAGGAGAAGGCTGTAACCGAGCGCATTGGAGCGGTAGCCAAGCACATTGTGGGGAATTTCACGCGTTTGGAGACCGAGCGCATCACAATGGTAACCGAGGTTGTGCAGGTGGTAAGAAACTAAATCCAAGTGATTTTACTTAAATAGGTCGGTTACCGCTAGTAGGAGCTCGCTAGTGTGGTTCGGCATCGATGCAGTCGATTTATTATGTGATTTGCTTGGTTATCGACTAGATGCGGTCGGTTTTAAATAATGTGCTCTCGGTTGGTATGTGTTATGCTTGGTTAGGGTTAGTTCAAAGTGGTTAGTGTCAATTAGGGTTTGTTTCTAGGTTGTTAGGGTTGGTTAGTGTCCGATAGCGTTGGTTAGTGTATAGTACTTAGTTTGGCTCAAAGTTTACTCGCTGTTGGAATTTGTGGAGTGCATAGGATGATACATGTTGGCACGGAGACAATTTGGCCCCAGAGTTTAGGTGCAATTACTACAATAAGGAAAAGAAAGACGGTGGTGCCAGAACATTTAAAGAACATTTGGCAGCGCGCAGATCGAATGCTATAATATTGTGTAGGATACCTCTAGATGTGCGTGATTACTTCAGGTGTGAGCTAGATAGGGCAAGAGATAAGAGGAAAGGAAGGTCTGAGGAGAGACTTCGGAGGCAAGAGTCAGCAAGAGTTTAGGTAGATTTGATAAGTGATAATGAGGAGATGGAAGAGGAACAGGTGCAACGTGCCATGGCTCAATCTAGGGAGGAGGAAGAGTTCAGGAGGAGGGCAGGTGAGTCCTACGAGCATGGAGGTGGTAGTGAAAGTGCCATAGGAGGATGCTTAGGAGGATATCTTCAACCATGGAGCCACTACCAAGTGTCAGAGATTACAATGTTATTGTAGCAAAAGTCCCTGTGCAACAGAGGATTGACACCGGGTCATGGAGTGCGAAGGGAAAGAATACGAAGATAGCTATTGGTTTGGCATGATCCAATTTTTTTCACACTTCAGGTATTCCTGGTAGAAGGGCGGATGTCGCATTCTTTGTGGCTACAGTGAAAGAAACATAGAAATAGGGTGAGTGATAAAGTTTGTAATAAAATTTATTGTTGTCATATTTATTTCTTTTTGACTTATGACCATCTGTTGTATAACAAGAGAGAGTATCCCATTTCTAACTAGTCGGGATATAGATGGTGAGTACCTGGACGAGAATGAGAGTGCATTGAAGAAAATATTTGACAAGTGGAAGCTAGAATAGCCAGAGTATGGTGTGATCATCATGTGTGATTCTTAGACTGGACCGACACACGTGAGTATTATTAATTTCCTTTTATATTGCAATGGCCATATATTTTTTCACAAGTCCGTAGATGTGACTGGCAAGTATTTGAATAATGTACATTGTTGTGCTACATTATTAACTTAGTATTGCAATTGTTACATATTTATTTGGTTGATTCGTTTATGCAAAAGATAAGATCAGTGGTCAATAATGTAGAGCCACAAAATATTGTGTAAATTGTGACCGATAATGGGTTCAACTATAACAAGGCATGTCAGGTTCTCAGAAGGGAGTATCCTGCTATCGCATGACAATCTTGTGTGATGCATACAATAAATTTAATGTTGAAATTAATTGGTGAATTTAAAGATCACGACATTATCATTTAAAGTGCAAGGTCCATATTGCAATAATTGTACAATCATTCAAAGCCCCATAAAATGATGAAGACTGTGATTGGTGCAGAGTTAGTGAGGTGGAATGCCACAAGATTTAGCACACACATCGGTTAGCTGATGTGGCACGAATGCACGACCTGGTTGTCCGTTGGGTGGCAGGGGTGGTGTGGTGTGACGGGATCTAGGGAATTTCAAACTTTAAACATATTTTCCTGTTAAACTGTGAATCCATTTTAAGAATTATTTTACACTGTGGTATTGTTCACAATTAGCGCACCAAACCGTAGTGTTGCACCGTTATGTCAAATATTAAATATTTTATTGTAAATTATTGAAATAGATCTCATATAGTATTGAAATAGACATCACAAATTGTAGAACATGGCTATTAAAAATATTAAATTAGGTCCTCTCAATTGTTGATTTAGGTTTCACAAATTGTTTTAGTTGGTCTTTTGAATTGTGGAGTGTGTATGAAAGACCACAAGTGATCTATATGTATACTAATCAGAGATAACTCACACGTTAGTCAGAAAGATCGGACCATCCATTTGATCAAATCATAACATCTAAGATTTAATGCAGTCTTATAAACATGTATATATTCAGTGCATATATCCTAATAGCAGTCACAAGGGAGTGGATATTAGAGAATCTATTACATATGTGAGTAAACTTAGCACAATCATTTTGCAACTCAAAAACGACCAGGATTTGCTAATGTATTTCGCTGCACAAAAAAGTATCTAAATTTATATAGATATGCATTTCTTTAGTTTTTTGACATGAACAGCCACACATTTTATGCTTGTCATTTATTGTACTAGTACAATGCCCGCACGTTGCAACGGATTCTAAATCTAGCATCTCAATGCTTGCTTTAACAAATCATCTAGAAAAAAGGGTGTCCAATTTTTCTGATCTCTTGCACGTATAGTATCAATATGTGATATGTCTATTTTGACCATCATTCAGTTGGGAATGAAAATTTCTAATATAAGAAATGTTTGTCTCATGCATAGTAGAATGTTCTTAATTGCCAAATCATACAAATTGATTCTAAGAAGAAAAAAGTGTCAACCATACTTATGAAATATGTGCATCATCCACATCTTTCATCTTCTTCTACAGCAATTTCATCAGTTTACATGGCTAACTACAGAAACACATTGACCGACATTAGCATCTTCTAACTACATTGGTTCAAGGAATGATTCTAAACTTGATCAACACAATAATATCAAAATGTTGAGTCATTTTGCAGAGGGAACGAAACCAAAACTGCAATATGTTCATTGTGGACTAACAAAAGGATCAGATGTTAACACTTTAAGCAAGCAAAAAATAGAAAACACAGTGTTCCCCTGCTTTAATTTACTTTGTCTTGACAAAATGCTTGTCATTTCCCTATTGTCCGTAACTCCATCTCAAAGTATATTACATCACAGAATACAACAATCTGCGATTTTGAAACTACTGTCGCTAAGTATGACTTGAACAAACAACATCTACTAAACATTTGCACTCTACAACCACATCCAACAAAACTACTTAGAGGGACCAAAATAAAACAAAAACCAATTTTAAAGAGGAAAAAAAACTACTCAATCTTCCATACACAATTACGAAACATACATATTTGCAAAGAAATTATTACCTCTTCAGCGATAACATTCAGTCTCGTGACCTCTCAAATCTACCCCTACGGAGACAAGCACCAAATTCACATGCAAAAAAGAAACCAACTGAAATGGGATTCACCAAAACAGAAGCGAACTAAAATAGAATCAAAATCAGGATCAGGATGACTCACCTACTCCAACAACGGTGTCCCTCCCCAACCCACACACTCCTGCTCCCCACCTACAAGCAAAGCAAAAAAAAAAAAAAAACCAAACACGCAACGCCATATCTATCAGCACACTCACCAACAATACTACAGATGGACCCCACCTGCCAATTCAATCATCGTACCAATTTTGTGCAAGTGGAATAGTAAACCTAATATTGTGCAATTGGAATATGGAGTGAGAACCATAATGACTTCACATGTTCAACGGTTGAGAATCATGTCTTCTATCCTAAAGGGGCAATATTTTCCATTACATGAGAAGGTTCATACTTACATTGAAGCACCAGAAATTCAAAAGTATTTTAGTAGCAATAAACAAATATGATGACGATGAAATTGTCATTCTTCAACCTATAACTGAATAACCAAAAATAGCAAGAATGCATCATTAGTAAAATATATGGCCATAGTTACATGAGAGATCGAAGCATCAAGGCGACTGAAACTTGAAAAATGAATAAAAAAGTAAGCGCTCTCAGATTGTCAAATATGCATAGAAATACATGAATAGTACAAATTTAAGTAGATTTCATATATTATAGAAAAATCATGAAGTAACCAAGCGTACAACAGTCCAGGAAACAAAATTTAGAGCTTCTTCACTAACCTGAGCACCATGGATGGGCTTTTCACCTGAAACTTGGTCAATATGACAATGTTTTAGTTTCTAGGTTTCTAGAGAAGTGTAGTACTCAACTTTTATTTGTATTGGTTGTACATCAATCTAACAAGTTCATGTTAAAACAAAGAGCATCACAATCAAGTAACATACATGGTACGACGATTTCATACACTAAATATATTAATGCATGTTTCTGCCTAAGTTGCTCAGCTCATATAATAATACCTTTTTTCCAAGCAATACTTCGCCAATAAAATCGAGGGACAAGAAGCAAATAGTTTTGAAGAATTACAAGTGAACAACATGATCTGTACCTCCAAGAATGTTGTTCTTCTTCATGAACTTTTTCCCAATGCAGTGGCTCCTCCTTCAGCTTCTTCACGCCCCCATTTGCCTCAGACCTTTTTCCATATTAGAACATGAGGGAGAAAACATTAACCAAGATGGAGTTGGGGTTCAAAGGCAGACTTTTTCCTTAACAGAGCAGCCTTACTCAAGTTGCCCTATTCTTTTTTCAAACACAAAGGTTGCATAATATCCACGTGAACACACTGTGCAATTGTCTTCAAAAAAAGATGTGGTGTAAAGAGAAGGATTAAAAAGAAAAAAGAGGATCGTTTACAAACACAAGGTATATGATTTTAAATCTCTACTCTGACCCTAACTGAATTTTTTTTTTGCTGGATCATGAGCTAACCTGGTGAGTGCCACAATGTGCATAGTGCCGAATCATATAGCTTAGACGTGTACATACGGTGCAATAAACATTATTCATGCTGTCAACTTATTGGCATGGACAAAAAAAAGAGAGAAATTAGAGAACAGTTAACAAGATCAATACCTTGACAGCTAAACAACTCATGCACAACTGCTTAGTTCGCGCAGCTCCCCTCCATGGACACCTCGATCGGTGCCCCGAAAGCCCTTTTTGGCCATCAAACATGGTGCCGAGGAGAGGGAGAGGGGATAGGTCGTCTGCATCAGCAGCGGAGAGGTAACATGCGTAGAGGAGAATTCTTGGTAGCAGAATGGGGGCCGAAGGGTGGGCCAAAGAAGCGAAGGGGGGGGGGGGGTGGCGATGTGTAGGGCAAATCGGACAAGCCAGGGAGGGAGAGGAGGGCGAGGCTGCGTGACGATCTAGGGAAGAGGAATGGAAAGAATCTTTTCATAGCGACCATTTGATCAACTCGGGTGGACGGTGAAGATCGTTCGGTTCTACCATAACTCGTACATTTTATAGAAGTATAGATGAACAATCAATTCATTTTTATACTTTTTTGTAGTCAGAACAAAATACTGACATGGCGACATCTCGGTCTAAACCAAAATCCTCTACTGATGCCAAAAGAAAACAGGTGATCAATGGCTGCTACATAAAGCAGCATTATGTTAAATGGCTCACACAAATAGACATGAATGTATACATAACATACTCTTTCAGCTGCTCGAGTGCTTCCTTTCTTTGGCTCATCGAATGATCTGTGTGAATCATTGCTGAATGTTACCTCATAAAAAAGCTTCTGGACCTGGGCGCAGCTCCAAGCAATCCACAATCCATAAAAGAGCGAGGTCCAAGTGCATCAGTACTGGAATAAAATTACTTTGTTGATTTGTGATCTCCAGAACGTACTTCATGGATACAGGTAAATGTGAAGATACATAATCAAAAGCTTGTCCAGATAAGTAAAATTGATTTGCACACAGTAAAAAATGCTCAGTACTAACATTCGACTTGGACAACCCACTTCCGAAATAGCATTGCCATGAGGCCTTTACTCTTGTAAGTGCTCGGCAAAAAATAATAGATTACAATATTTTGCTAATTTTTCCATAGGTTATACAATTAATGCAAAACATATGTACTCCACAATTTTCCCATAAAGGGATATGTATATTTTCCTTCAGTTAATTGTATGCAATTTGGTGAGGGCCAAGATTTTGTTATCCTTATTCTTTAATTGTATGTAGGTTATTCTCACTTCTTGAATACCTGTTTGATTTGAGATTGTTACCTGCTTGTTGAGGACAACTTCAGAAACAACCCAGCCTATCCGGTAGTGCACTAAAACATAGAGTCCAATAGGAAATGCCAAGTTCAGACCTGTTGTGTGACAACAACGTCTTGAGGATTATCAGATGCAGGAGAAGATAGCAGAGCTTGAAGGGAAAGCAGTGCCGTCTTCAGGTAAGTGCTAGGCTCCATTGATCTTGTTGGAAAAAAAAAATCTTGTTTTATGGTAGGTTTAGTTTTGGCATGTAGGAGAGTCCATGACAAAGTAGAGAGTTGGAGTAGGATTAGAGTCCTAGTAGGAATAGGATTGCATCGGAGTAGGATTGGGAGTCTAGTATTTGACCCCTATATAATGAAGGGAGGGGGTACCCTATAATGTGGCCCGGAGAAGAGAGAGGTGCCGTGAAAAAAAGAGTCGTGTCCGTGAATTATAAAGTGTGAGTGCTGAGAAATAAAGTAGCAGCATGTGTTGAGAAAAATCTCGTCGTTCTATTATGTGTTTGTGTTCTTCGTGGTTGTTCGATCCTAGTGAAAAAGCTAACAATTGGTATTAGAGCCATGGCGAAGATCGGAGAGACGAAATCGAGCTCCGTGTCGTTGCAGTACCCTATACTCATGAAGACCAACTATGCGGCGTGGGCAATCAAGGTAAAGGTTTTTCTGAAGGCGCAGGGGCTGTGGGAAGCTGTCGACAAGGATGGGGATAAGGATACGGTCGACACGAGCAAGGATCAGATGGCACTTGCGGCCATCTATCAAGGCATTGACAAGGAGACTCTCTTGCTAATTTCTGAGAAGGAGACAGCGAAAGAGGCTTGGAACACGCTCAAGACAATGTACATGGGTGCTGAACATGTAATGGAGGCAAGGATTCAAACTCTCAAGAATGAGCTTGATATGATGCGCATGAAAGAAGGGGACTCAATTGATGTTTTTGCCACACGTGTCACGGCCATCATCGCCAAATTATGCGAATTCGGTGACAAGGTGGAGGTTAGCTATGTTGTCAAGAAAATTCTTCGGGCCCTATCTTCGAAGTTTCTTCATATTGCTTCTACCATTGAGCAATTTTGTGACTTAAAGACCATGACTGTGGAGGAACTAATCGGTTGACTAAAAGCACATGAGGAGCGACTACGTGGTTATGCAGGTGCTAATGAAGGTGGTGAACATCTCCTACTAACAAAGGCCTAGTGGAAAGCAAGGGGGGCGAAGGTCGGTGGTCACAAGAAGAAATTTGACAAGTCAAAGATACAGTGCTATAATTGTCAGAAGTTTGGGTATTTTTCTAATGAGTGTCCTAATAAAGAGAAGAAAGGAAAAGATGATGAGCAGGGGCTACTTACGTATGAGACAACTCTTTTGTGATCTTGTGTTGAGGTATGGTCGTGCATGTAGTGCCCATGCATGTCCAAAGTGGTGTGTGGTGAGTGCAGGGTGAAAGAGGTGTGCTCTCCATCCTCAGATGATGAAGTAGTGTTCGTCGTCCTAAAACAGGGTGAAAGAGGTGTACTCTCCATCCTCGGATGATGAAGTAGTGTTCGTCGTCCTAAAACAAGTGCAGGGTGGAAGAGGTGTGCTTGCCATCCTAGGTTGATGAAGCAGTGTTCATCACCCTAAATCAAGTGTGCAGGGAGATAGGCAGGAGTGTGCTCGCCATCCTGAACTAAGTGCAAGTGCGTTCGGGGTGATGAAGAAGTGTTCGTCATCCTGAATCCAGTGTGAAGAAAACAAGATTAAGGGGGAGTGTTGGAAATTAATCTTGTTTTATGGTAGGTTTAGTTTTGGCATGTAGGAGAGTTCATGTCAAAGTAGAGAGTTGGAGTAGGATTAGAGTCCTAGTTGGAATAGGATTGCATCGGAGTAGGATTATGAGTCTAGTATTTAACCTCTATATAATGAAGGGAGGGGGGCACCCTATAATGAATTATAAAATGTGTGTGCGTGAGAAATAAAGTAGCGGCGTGTATTGAGAAAAATCTCGTCGTTCTTTTGTGTGTTTGTGTTCTTCGTGGTTGTTCGATCCTGGTGAAAAAGCCAACAGATCTTTTAGTATGTCCAAGCAAATTGTTCCAGTTTGGCTACTGGGAAATCAGAACTGTACTAAAGCAAGCCTAAGAGAGGGTAGCACAATTTAGAAATATGAGGGAACGCAGGTAACAAAATGGAATGATAAGGATCACTCAATCAAAAAGCTAAAGTAATGAATACAAATTATCTGACAATTTCTAAGTACTTGTAACCAGAGCAATCGTAGCAACACATATATCTATTAGGATGGAAAATCCCCAATACTAAACAACAGGGAGTGAACTTGCATACCATACTTCGGTGATGAACTGCATCTTTGGAGGCTCCAAGGGATAGCCAACTGCAACCAAATACAAAAGAAAGTAGGCAATAGCATTTGCCACAGAGTACGCACTTACTGTTTACCAAGCAATTGGTGGCCAACGGCAAGGGCTCAGCAGTTTGAGGCGGCGAACTCAGTGCACACGATGGGGGAGCATCATCACTTTGAATGCCTCATCCATAGCTAGATCTAGCTATGCATGGGCCTAAGTGGTCATCGGGAGGGTCATTGCGCCGGTAGCAGATAGAAGAAGGGGAGTGATTGAGGACATGGTCTGCCACCGCTAATCGCGTCGAGAATCGCCCTAAAACTCACACTGCTTTAAAATTAGTTGAAACTTACACCGCTCAAGAATGGTAAAGATGAAGGATTAGAAACCATATATGCCCCAAACCAGATAAAACATAAGTGCATTGTCGTAAGGAATATATTTCAATAGAAATAGCAAAGATATGTTATGGATTTATTCGGAAAAGTAAATAGATCATGCACAACCACCTATATTATCTACAATCAAGTTACAAGAGTTCTGAACAGACAAGCTATAAGAAAGAAATTTACGTACGGATATGGTGGAGCATTGCAACAATAATTAGAGCATGTCTTTATTCTAAAATTGCAGATCCTCGTGTACCTAACTCTTTTTTAATACCACTAAAATTGCAGTTTCTCTGAACTAATTCTTTTTATACCATCCTAGTACAGATTTTAATTACCGTCCTCAGAACCTCCTTCGAAACTAATCATTTCTATGCAATCAAAACTATCCTCTAGCTGACCTGCACATTGCAGATATGAAATGGCATTGGTTTGTAGTCTACTACTGAAATATACATGTCGAGATGGGCAAAAAACTAATAGAAGCATATGAACTTGGCCATGCATGTCTTACTCTTGGTAGTTAGAAATTTTCAAATTTTGCATATAGACTTGGTTGTACAGAGTTACAAGGTTACACCAAATATGCACTTGCTCAATATAACAAGCAGTAGCCTGTCTCAACATAACTAAATGCTCTAGCAACAAAAGGGAAATATTCTGTTTTTTTCCAATCTGAAATAAACAATGGTGGACAACATAATGTCATAGGTTTTCACAGAGCTGTTGGGTGCCACTAATCAAAGGTAAATATGTAGGTTGATGAATGATAAATCATAAAAATATTTAAAATCCTTGCTTTTAAACATACTATTCCTGTAAGGTAAAAACCATATGATGTATCTCAACAAAGCTTAAAGTTTTGGGATACCACCAAATAAGCGGTTGGAACTTAATGAAGCTTGACATATTCAAAGAGCACACTCATGTCAGATTTGTTAATTAGCTTCTAATTAAATGGCACCGAAAAAAGAAAGATGTGCAAAAGTCTATGTCTGCCATAGTTATTAGTATAAGAATTGAAGGTTCATGATCCTATCAAAGGCAATACTTATAAAATATCCCCATATATTTACAATTAGTTTTCGAACAAACTGAAAGCTTGTCATTGCTGTACGAAAAATATCACATTTAACTCTAGTGATGTAGCACGAACTTGAAACCAGAGTATTTAAGTCTAAAAATCCTTATAGTCATTTTGTAGCTATTTGGCTAACAACAAATCTTTATAGCTGTTTATCTACCATGCACTGAATATACATTGTGACAGAGGAGAAAAAGAGTACTTAACTGCATAGAAGAATTGAAGAAGCATTGCCATTTCTTTCCATCCAACAGCACTAGCAGTGTTCTGCGAATTGACTTCCAGCTACATGAAAATTCGAACCAATCAATATTAACAGAAACTTTGGGCCAAGACTACTTACCAAATGCAAAATAAAAAAAGCTTGAAGCCTGAATCCAACTTTTAGTTTAACAATGGCACTAAATGAATCGAATATCTTTCTGTATGGTCTCACTCAATATCATCCTCAGTTTTTGACATACGTTTTGGCTGCACATGTATGTACTTCATTGCAGGAAATTAAATAGAGATAGTATGTAAAAGCAGTTAGTGGAATCAACAATTGAAAAGCCACCATGGCTAAATCTAAACATTTAGAAAGGATGTAATCAGAAAGCTATGGTTTTCCACCAATCAAGCCTACATAAATAACAAAATAATAAACAAAGACTAGAAATTGTAATCTATACCTAGTGGTCATGCTTCGTCACAATTTGATCAAAAATGAATACCAAAGGGGGACCTTGCATTATAATTTCCCAAGTTAAATATGCAAGCTTTGGAATTTTATATACTCCAAGTTACTTTGTAGGTAAGGAACCTATAACTGAGATGCGACACATTGGTGTCTCTCATAACTACACAAATATTGCTTCCCAAGATCAATGCGCCTAGACAAGGAAACTACAAAAAATTTGTAACTTCATCTACTCGACAATAGCTAAGAATATGTGGGGACACCTTGAGAAAAAAATTAAAAAGGAGACAAAAAGGAATCTGTAATTCAATAAAACAGAACTTCAAAACTTATTCAGGGACACAATTACAAACCGAGTGATTGAGGAATCCAGCAACAGGGAATCAAACAAGTTTGCTAATTTCCAGCAACTTAGAACAACCATCATGTTCTTAGAATACCAATGTTAACATGACCATAAAGGGAATTATCCCATGCGCAAAGAAAGGGATATAGCTCATCATACTGCCCATGCAAGTGATAAAATAAACTAATTAAAACCGACGATCACTTTGAATCAATTGGATAATGATATAATGAATTAAAAGAACAACATCACAATGCACTATGGTATCACCTGCTTAGCTTGCATTAACTCATAAAACAGGTTGCCTCTAATGTAGCATGCTCATCAGTTGTCTTAATGCATTCGATGAAATAATTCTCTAAGGTTGAATGCGGATTTTGCTATACAAAAGAAAATAAACTACATGTACCTATACTAAAATTTGCTGGTAGTGTCCCAAAAGCATGTCTTAAACTTCAAAGATGTCTTGGATTTTGATGATAGGTTACATAGCTCCACAGAACAAACTTCAAAACTCAGGGAAAAAATATTAAGGAAGAACCAGAAACCTACATTGGAACATCAATCTTACCCCGAAATTTCACAGCTTACATGAATTGTAATGATCCACCACTCAAGAACAAACATTAGAAACAATCGGTTCCATCCTAACATTCGCGCCATCAACCTCGTCTCCCATGATTGTCTCTTCAACAGGAAAGGACCTTGTCATATTCTTCTTTTTCTTCCATGAAACAGAAAAGCAATAAAAAAATTAAGCTAACAAAACCAAAATACTTTTGGGAGTGGAAAAAACTATATGTACAGGTAATATAATTTGTTGGGAGTGTCCCAAAGCATATCTTGAGAGGAGAACACAATATTTTCCTCTCGGCAGGCGGCGCTGGGAGCAAGCGGCAGGTGGGGGAGGTGTTGGCCATGCGGAGGAGCAACGAGGGTGGCGTGAAGGCTGCAGAGCAGCGGGCGCGGTGTGGAGGGGGCGAGGCGCTAGGAGAAGGGTAGCCGCGAGGTCGGCGGATGGGGTGAGAGGAGAGGAGGGGCGACTAGGCACTGCAGAGGCGAGGACCCGGGAGGCAGCTTCTACGCCTGCTGTTGGCTGACCGAGGGGGGGGGGGAGGGGTGTAGCATGGAGGTATGTGGGAGGGGTCAAGGCTTTCTCTATCTCGCATGGCGGCGGCGGCGGAGAAGAAAATGGAGAGGTAGGCTCTCTCGGGTGACAGTAGCGTCCAGAACTTTCTAATGTCTTCCTGACCGCGTGAGACAATATGGAAGCCGACGCAAGATCTCAGCTGGGGACCAATGCATCATGACCACACGTTTGCGATCGGACAGGCCGAACTTTTCTTGCTGACGTGGATAACCCCATAGGGCTGGAACCCTCCCGGCTTTAATATATAGTAATATATATAGTTGGAATAGAAAAGAAAATGGGAAGAACAAACAAGAAGCTTTATGGGCCCTTGGGCTCTGTCAGCCGATGCATAGGGGACCTCATGTAAAGGAGTTTTTTTTATTTTTATATTTTTTAGTAAAAATTTAAATAAATAGATTCCCGGCGAAGGTATTTGTAAAACTAGGCACCTGCAGCCCTTTGAGAGGCCGGTTACGGGTCCTAACCGCCCCCTGAGAGGGTGGTAGGCCTAACCGCCCCCTCAGAGGGCGGGTACGGCCTTCCCGCCCAGCCCGGCACCTTACCTCCCCCTGAGGGGGCGGGTAGAGGTCCTTACTGCCCTCTCAGGGGGCGGTAAGGGGTCCTCCCCGCCCGTCGCACCGCAGTGCCCGCCCGGCCCCCTCTGCTATAAAAAGGTCAAAAATTGGCCAAAAAATCATAAAAATCCAAAAAAAAGGAAAAGTTGAGAAGAGAGAGGAGAAGAGAGGAGAAGAGAGGAGAGGAGAGGGGAGGAAGAGATGTCAGCGAAGCCCTGCTGCATTTGGGCCGCGGATTTGAAGGAAAATTCCGGGTAAGTCTTTTTTTCCTTTTTATTGTTGTTAATTAGTGCAGTAGTAGAATATGACATAGATTTTAGACATTTATGACCTAGGGTTTAGAAAATTGTCAAATTTATTTAGAAAATGGTACAATAGCAGTTCAATATAGAATATTATTTTTAGTATGTTATTTGTAGTATATTATTTTTAGTATATTATTTTTAGTATATTATTTGTACCTGTGGACGTAGGAGGCAACAGTAGATGATAATTTGCGAACCTAGGGTAGCATTTAGAAATTATTTTATCCGATAATCAGAAATATAGTTTGTTGTCTTAACATGGGTTATGTTTGCGGGTGTTTCCAGGGATGGTAGATAAATTAATTTTTCAGATATATTATGGTGAGGGTGAAATTAGGTACGGTCCTAACGGTGTAGATCTGTCTGGATTTCGTCATGTCATGAAGGGGCTTAGTAAAGCTAATAAGAGGACTATTGTGAGTGTGTGCAAAAGGCTCATGCGGTTTTTCCAACTGGATCCGCAGCAATATGAGCTGAAGTTGAAAGCTGTCTTGAAATGTGCTAGTCATGGATACTTTGGTGAGCTTGTTCCCATCGAAGCCACATCAACTTGGAGGCAGTATGTAGATATATGCTGTGAACGTGGCCTGCCGCTTGTTTTGTTAGCTGAGGCGTACCTGAAAGATCAAAATGAGGTGAACTCTGCAGAAGTAGTAGCAGGACCAAGTGAGGCAGTGGAAGATGAGTCAGAGACGGCTAATGTAGGGTCCAGGGAGGAAGTTAGTGATGTTCCAGAGCTGCAACCGATGGGTGTAGCTGATGAAGGGGAGCACATCCCTAGCATCATTGAAGATATGGATTTGGAGGATGAAGAGTTGGAGGAAGGCCTAGCCGATGGGGATTCGTCTGATGAGGAGGGTAATGCTCCAGTTCCTGCAGAGTGGCGGGATCATGAATTTTCGAAGTTGGTGGTTAGTGAGGCTGACCAGACACCGTGGAAGTACCATGAGAATGAGGTGTCACAGGGTGCTATGTACCCTACAAAAGAGGCAGTTATTGATGCAGTGAAATTCTAGTCGTTATCTCTTCGTAGGCAATTCAAGGTTGTTAAATCAAGTAAAAGAGAGTATGATGTGAAGTGCTTGGTGCCTCAGTGCCCTTAGCGGGTGCACGCATTCAGAGGGAAATGGGTAGACTACTGGCAATGCTCAATTGTTAAGGAACATAATTGTCACATTGAGGAAATAGAGTTCACCCACCGGAACCTGTCTTCTGCTTTCATTGCAAATGTTATGTACAGAGAGATTGTGGACAACCTAAGGTATAAGCCACGATCAATAATCCGTGCTATTGAGCAAAGGTTCCAGTACACAATAAACTATGCGAAGGCATGGAGGGCAAAACAAAAGGCTATTGAGATGAGGTTCGGTACATATGAAGATTCATATCACAATCTACCTCATCAATTAGCCACAATTCGTGCAAGAAATCCAGGCAGCTACTATAATATCAAGCATTACCCCTCTACTGATGTGGAGTACAACGGAAAAAGAGTGTTGCAGCATGCTTTCTTTGCATTCGCTGTAACTATCAAAGCGTTTAGATATTGCCGACCCATCATATGCCTTGATGGAACATTCCTGACTGGGAAGTACAAAGAGCAGATTTTGTCTGCAATAGGGGTCGACGGTAAGAACCAAGTCTTGCCACTAGGGTTTGCTTTCGTGGAGAGTGAGAACGGGGACAGCTGGTATTGGTTCCTAGAGCGGGTTAAACATGCAATTGTTCTTGACCGACCAGATGTGTGTCTCATTCATGATAGACATGTAGGATTGTTGCAGGCTTTGCTGGATATGCAACATGGTAGCGTGCGATGGGGTGTAGCAGTATAGTGGCCTGATCTCAAAAGCATGTGGTGCATGCACCATATGGGTGCGAACTTCTATAGACAATTTAAAAACAAAGAGTTAATGAAGCTCTTCAAGAAGTTGTGCAGTCAGAACCAGCAACGTAAGTTCAATGCATTATGGGCAAGACTTAATGAACTGACTCTAAAACAAACTGTGGAGGCTGCACCTAACGGTGATGAACCAATAGCTCTCGGTCCTCTCCCAACCGATACTCCGCAGATTGTAAGGAGATCGGGCTCATCTATTAGGAGCTTCTCACAGTGGATACGTAATGAGCCAAATGAAAAATGGGCTCTGTTGTACGACAGTGGTGGTGCAAGGTATGGAGTAATGACTACAAACCTTGCAGAGGTTTATAACTGGGTCATGCGAGGAATGAGGTCCTTACCACTAGTTGGAATTGTAGAAGGCATTTTGCATGGGACCTGTAAGTACTTTATTGATCGGTATGCAGCTGCTAAGGTTGTAATGGAGGACAATCGTATGCTTTACGGGCGGATGCTATGTGAGTATATGGAGAAGGCTAATAAGAAGGCTCACATGCATCGCACAAATCAAGAGGGCACTGCAAAGCACAGGTTCAGTGTCCTGTGTCGGGATAAGGGTCGGAGGGGGGTAGACGTGAGCAGCATGTTCAAGAGTGTGTGCTAAGGAGTGGGACATGCATATGTAGTTGTCAGAAGCCACAATTACTCCACAAACCTTGTACACACATCATAGCTACCTGCGCGGAGCACCATATGCTTCCCAGGCAATATGTGTCACAGTATTTTATGAAAGATCAGCAATATGTGTCACAGTATTTTATGAAAGATCAAATACTCAACACCTGGAATCAGGAGCTGTATGGTTACGGCATTGTTGACACTTTTACAAGTAACCCAGGCCTGCAAGAATATATGTGCCTGATTTGGGACAGATGAAGAACGCACCGGGCCGAAGACAAACTCGTCGGATTTGCAACGATATGGATGAATCCGAGGCTGGCCCTAGGATTAAGCGATGCAGTCAGTGCAATGAAGTAGGTCACACTTATAAATATTGTCCCAAAAATCCAGGCGGTGATGCACCTGTTGTCTAGGTGAGTTTTATGTGTGTTGTGCTAGTTTTGTACCATTTTAATATTCGTTAATTTCACATATAGTTAATTTGCATTCAAAGTATATTGTTACTGTATTTATTTATCAATGTATTAATGTACATGTCTTTCAAATGCAGATATGGCTCACCCTGCGACCCCCGAGCTTTTGGACCCTGCCGTGGACAAGAAGCATCGCAGCTTCTTATCCGCCGAGCACCAGACAGAGCTAGGAGTGTTTTGCCCACGAGGCCTTGGAGAGCTGCTGACGATAGACGAGCGATGGAAGCACAGGTACTTAGAAAATTTGATACGAAATTGCCATATCACTGCTGTTGTTCCATATTATTGATATACTGCAACACTTATAGGTTGACAGTGGCCGGACTCCTACCGCTTTGCCGGTTGGTCGAGGCCCGATCGACGGAGAACCCCGAGGTTACGGCCCATCATTTCTACTTCGATCGGTCGCTGATAGCAGCACTGGTTGACCGTTGGAGGCCGGAGACACATACGTTCCACCTCCCGTGCGGAGAGATGACCCCGACCCTGCAGGACGTCTCCTACCTCTTAGGCCTTCCTTGCGCGGGAGCTGCGGTTGGGGTCATCGACATGCAGGCTGACTGGATAAATGACATGCATCAGCGATTTGGCCCGGTGGAGCGAAAGGCGGACGCACCGCCCTACGTGCCTGAGTTCTTATCCAATGCATGAGGTCCAACGAAGAAGTGGATCCAATAGTTCCAGGTACGGTAACATACAACCTATCGAATACTAACAAAGTATGTCGTAATGATCCTTTCTGACACCAGTCATATGTGCAGCAGGTGTACATACACCCACACGCCAACGCTTACGCGGTCTCGAGACATTTGGAGGCCTTCCTGCTTTGGTTGTTTGGGTGGGTAATGTTCACTAGTGGCCAAGGCCACCTGGCTACCAGGATGCTTGTGCCGTACGCCCGGTCGATAGCGGACGCTGATGCGGAGGACGTACTGCAGTTCAGCTGGGCATCCGCTGTTCTTGCTGCAACGTATCGGGCGCTCTGCGACGCATGCACGAAGAAGGAGGCACTAGCCACTTTCGCCGAGTGTCCACTTCTTCTTCAGCTGTGGTCGTACGAGCATTTCGCCATAGGCAGGGCGGAGCGCTTGGCCCCTTACGTGGCAACATGGGCCCAAGCGCTACAGGACGTCGTGGAGGAGGCTCGTCCCCACAGTGAGCGGAACTTCAGGGAGTACCTACGGTGGTATGTACCACGTACGTGGACCCATGTCACCTACACCCCTGAGGATGTCCGGCCCCACATCGCGTCGACAATGGAGGCATACCCGGTTCATTGGGACGAGGACACCGCATTAGCAGTAAGTAACTTTTCGAAGTCCGTACTCCATATTGAATGAACATAACCGTATACTGTAATTGTTCACTTCTGTTCGTATCCGCAGATAGATATCCTTTATGATGTAAATAGGGATGCAGCTGCTGCCATAGACCGCGTCCAGCAAGGGCACCACCTAAGTCCGTCGGATGTTGCGAGCTTCATTAAACGGGTTTTCGACAAGACGACACGTGCCTTGAAGCTCACCTCCTACTGATCTACCACAGATGTAGCAGGGCCGCCTCCCAGGTCGAGTGGTGTACAGCCGAGTCGTCTCGGCCGTCAGACGTGCATCGACGTTCTTCCGTGTCGGCACCCACACGACCCCTTCTACCACGTCATGGAGGCTCGGAGCAACATGGGACGAATTATACTTTTGAATAATGTTGAAAAATATCATTTACTTATTATTATTAAACATTCATTAGGTCCGCCTGCACAAGTCTCGACGCAGCCTCGTAGATCGAGCCCTGTGCGTCCACCCTTAGGTACTCCGGGCACCCTTCATCCTAGTTTCTAATACTTTTAGCAAAATAAGTTAATATTGTGCTCAGCTTACTTCGATGATGAGGCCGGTCCGTCTTCGGCGGCCCCACGCCCTACCCCGCCCGCAACGTATGAGCCATACTACGGCACGTCAGCGTGGCCTTCTTCTGCTGCACCGTCGTACCACGCAGGTACAATTATACATTTTTTACTACTACTTTCAATACCATGTTGTTCGTATCTAACGTGATTATTTGTTCATAGGCCCCTCCAACCAGTACACATGGACGCCTACGGAGCCTTCACAGTCCTCCTACCCTAGTCAGGAGGATGAGGCTGGCCCCGGCGCCTCATACGACATTGTCCGTGACTTCTTCGGGGGCACACCTGACTACGACGTCCTTCAGCTGTCCCAGGTTTCCAGTGCTCCCCTTCGGACACAGCCCACGCAGGACGAGCCCTCGACACCGGTGGTCCCTACTAGGCCTACCAGACACGTCGGTCCACCCGACCCCCTCACCTACTCCAGGGGTCACTTGAGAGTTAACCAGTGGCATCGGGACCACGATGGGGCGCAAGGGCGACGGCAACAAGGGAGGCATGAGTAGCATTTTACATTTTATATAACTAACATATGCATATTCGCTTCGTGATGTACTCCTATGTATTAAGACACGTTTACTTTGTATGGTCGACTTAGCATTTCGTAAATGCATTTCATATTCAGACACGTTCAATGAAGAAGTGAACACAGCACTAAACTTTAACCATGACTTGACAACACATGCCTCCTGCCGCAGGCTTTAAACAAGATGTGACAACACTACCCAGCTTTTTCCAATCAATAAATGACAACACGGGTACCAATAAATGTGGAATCTCTGACCATGAGCAATGACACAACTTTCCCATTCTTCAAGATGGAATCCGATGCTCCTGCCACCAGCTATGCCCATGCCCTCACTCCTTTCTTCACGAGCGAATCCAATGCTCCTGCCTCCCCCAACTATAAATAGCCGAACCTCCTTACGGTGAAGCATCGCTCATTTCTCATATCTCTCAAGTGCAATGTCTTCCTCAGCTCCATCAAGCTCACCAAAGAAACATTGGGGGACTTCTGTGGTAACCTTTGTAAGCTCCGCGAGTCGCATGATATCTCATACACCTATGAGCTGCGCTTCTTCATGTGTGCCAACTATGAGTATGACAAGCCTCGCCATGCAACAACTGGTTATCGACCGGTACGGTAACAGATATCCGCCTCATCTCTTCCGATTTCGCACCCTCTTTTACTGACCGCTCATCTTGTTCCATTTGTTCAGTCTCCTCCACCGCTCTGTGATTTTATTCAGTGGCTCGACAATGAGCGAAATGACTCACAGAAGCAGTGGATCGACATGAACATGAGGTGGAGAAGGGAAGCGTACGCACGTCGGGAGTACGAGCAACAACAAGAGGAACTTCGCCTCAAGCGGGAGGAAGAAGAGCGCATGAGGAAGGCGGCGCACGACCATACCGTGGCTCAGGCTCGAGAGGCTGAGAGAGAAAGGAAGCGGGAGAGAGCCCGCCGTGCTAAGGCGGTAGGTCCCGATGTCCTCCTAAAGGGAAAGTATCCTACATGCACGCAGTAGAGACTACCTAATGAAACCCGACATATTTTCCCTCCCTAAGGCATGTTATGATTAGGATCGACGTACTAATAAGTAGATCTTAGTGCGAACCGTATATGCCACCTTTTGTTTGCTCATCATGTCATCGCGGTTACAGTGTATTGTAATGTTTTCACCCTATGTTTAATACTATATTTTTCCTCGTTCGCACCCCATACCCACATAAAATGCTGCGACTACTAATTATTGATTTTTTTTCTCCGGCTATTACATAACCTGCTCCAAATTTAAATTCTTAATTTCCTTACACCCCTTCCTTTTTATTTCTTTAATTACACAAAAAATTACATTTTTAGAGGACAAAATGGAAAAAAATACATTTTTAGAGAAAAAAAATACCCCTAACCGCCCCCTCAGAGGGCTGCAGGCGCCTATTTTTGCAAATACATCTGCTGGGAATCTATTTATTTAAATTTTAACTAAAAAAATATAAAAATAAAAAAAACTCCATGTAAAGAACCCCACAGCTCAACCTTCTTCGTCCAAGGCCCATTTGATCCCTTTCATCAACCGTTCGGGCTACACAATGCATGTGGTAGATAGTGAGATTTTGGGAGTTACTTAGGCTACGAGCCCATGACCAGGATTGTTTCCCGGGCCGATATAAGGCATGCAATCCTCCCTTTTTCAACCGAAAAGATCTAGAAAGTCGAATGACCCCAGTGGGCTTCAACCTGGCGGCTAGACGTGATTTTTTTTTATTTTTATATTTCAAAAATAAAAAATTGCAATACTATGTGTTGGTTTGAAAAAAAATACTACTGTCACCCGTTGGAAGGGCTACCGACACCTGTTGCCCTTCGTGTGATAGGTTAAAAAATAAAGAGCCCTTCCAACGGTTGACAAATTAAAAATTTAAAAATATTACGTTCTATTGCTTTTAAAATTCAAAACACTATCGAAATAGTCATAAAAATTCTAAAACAATTTATGTTATAGAGGATATTATGATATAGTTCTCAACAAAATTTTAGACAAAAAATATGATCTGTACAATGAGAAAAAAAAAGACAAATTTCATTGTGTATAATAAAGTTTATCTTTTTTGTTTCTCATTGTAAAGTAATTGTTTGAGTTGAACTTTTTTTAAAATAGATTATACTATCCTCTACAATATATTTTTTTTAGAATTTTTTATGACAATTTTGATAGCGTCTTGAATTTTGAGATCAATGAAACATAATTTTTTTTTGATTTTTTTAACCTGTTGCTGGTTAGAAAGATGATATCTTTATTTTTTTTAAACCTATCGCTCGGTAGAAGGATGACATATATCTAATTTTGTAATTTTTTTAAACTCAAAATGTTAAATAAAAAAGCTCGCTCGGCGCCAGGCTGAAAGGCTCCATATTTGTCCACATCCATCTGCAAGACTTTTGCTGAACTATTGCAGTTGCAGGTAGCCTTCAAGGAAAACTGCAATGCCCTCGTACTACCACAACACTATACCCTGATGGGCTGTCAGAGAGAGCACATGAGACAAGCAGACAAAGGACCGGCGCGGCGGCGCGCGCTCGCCCTTCCCGGCAACGTGTCTGACTGACAACGTTCGCAGACGTGGGTGAGGAGCAAGAGCGTGCGTGCGTGCGTGGGAGGTCGTTGGTGCAGCCACTACTCAGTTTAGGGGTGGAAATAGATGACAGAAAATCCGAATTATCCGATTCCGTATCCGTTAAAATACGAATATGGATATCTGTATCCGTATTTGTTTCTGAAATGGATACTAAAATGGATATATCCGAATTCGTTTTCGAGATTCGGATTCAAATGTGGATATCCGAATTCGAGATATATCCGATTCGTATCCGTATTCGTCAACCAGGGAACCAAATTTTGCTAAAGTTTTAGAAATTTCAGATATGAACGAAATTCCAACCCAATCAAATTGGAACAATTTCAGTCAAATTTCATCAAATTTTAGTTAAATTTGATCAAAAATTTAAATTTCCAACATGAATTTTGAACAAAATTTGTAAAATTCCGGCCCAATCAAAGTAGAACAAATTTCATTCGAATTTTATCAAATTTCAGTCAAATTTTTTCAAAAATTTAAATTTCCAACCTGAATTTCGAAGATCGAGTAGATATCCGAATACGGATTCATATTCGAACTATCCGATTCGTATTCGTATTCGAAGATATCCAGATCCGTATTAATATTCAGATTAAAATATGGTAAATCGTACCATCCGAATTCGATTCCATACGTATCCAATCCGTTTCCATCCCTAACTCAGTTGGACGGGTCGGAAGGTTACCTGACGGGTTTGAGGACGGACGTGGACGCGCGCCAACGGCGGCGGTAAGGTTGACAGTACTTGACAGGTTCCGTTGGGCGTGATGAAACGAAACCTGAACACGTTCCTGCCGGTCGTGCGTGCGTGTAGGAAACTGCTAATCGCTTCCAAACTCGTTCGGAGCAAGGCGCACTGGCCTGTCGCAGCTATTGGCTGCAGACGCTTCGAGGATCGAGCGATCATGATGGGCATGGCAGAAATGGGGTCGTTGTTATTAAGGAGGCCAGGCGAAGTCTCTGAAGACGAGAAAAGTACCGTATTCTATGCCATTTTCTTTCAGGTAATTAATCGCCTTAATTTTTACTATTGGTTTTCCAATTGAGCAGCACGTGCAAATTCGAGGCGCCGTGCGTTCTAGTGTGCGAAAAGAAAGCCATTCGTGCCGGTTTTTTTTTTTTTTTTTTTTTTTTTTTTGCATTTGAGTACATGCAGGCCTATATTTCCAGATGTCAGCACGCCAAACCGAAATTTGTATCTCTAAAAGGATGCCTACGTGGCAGCAGTGTTTCCGTTTAATGGGACCGTGCTACACTTCTTGTCAGGATCATGAAGAACAAAAAATATTTTAGCTGGACAGTCCAAGTCCATCCTTGCAGAGGGATTATGTTTGGATGTACTTTTTAAGAGCACCGAGTCTTGCCTTATCTACTGCAAGCGAGAGTGAAGTATTGCACAATTTTTTTCATCTTGATCAGTTTCATCTTAGTCAGTTCGTGAACTTCTATTTTTAAGTAGCAAAACCTTTTGTTGGAGCATATCTCTTATAGAGGAGAAAAACATCATTCATATTGTCAAAAATCATTTCTTTCTTGACTTAACAACTGACAACTCTTCCTCTGCAACTTAGTCATTCGAATCATCTTCGATCTCTTCAATAATAAAGTCATCGTTATCTAACATTTTTTCTAGATCAATATTTTCTAGATGTACATTCAGCAATTTAGATGGGGATAGAGTTGAAACCTTGATGATTTAACTATCGAATGATTCTAATGTATACATATAAGTGTTGGTTGGATCTAAATCTAAAAGCCGTGTAATCCAGATGCAGGTAGAGATAATTAAATTGACGCATAAGAATAGATGGGACCAGAGGAGATAAGAGAGGAAAGTCAAGTGGTTTTGAAGGGAACCGTCGATGGGTTTGACAGGAGTCCGTAATTATCAATCTTTATTAGTGGTGGGTTTAATTAACAGCTGATTAGGAGAGAGGCGCGCCTAGCTTGGTCATGTGCAGAGCTTGCTTCGGACTCCGCGCACTTAGTAACAAAATCTCAGTAGACTTTTCTCAATGGAAAAGCACAGAATCAATGGGCCGCTGAATCAACTCCGCGCACGCCCTGCAGCCCACCGTTTGCCGATTCCATACAAATCAGATCGATCTGTTCCTCTTCCATTGAATCAACTCCGCACACGACCGTCCCGAGGCTCTATCGATAGCAGACTCGCCTTTTCTTCATCCTCCTTGCACCGTGCCACCGTTCCTCTGCCCTAATGCAAAGAACCTAGATTTTTTTATTTATTTCAGCTATCCTCGATGTACGACGGTTCAGGCTCAATGTATCTGCTATTGGAATATGTGAACTCGGCAATCTGTGATCAAGATCTTCTTTTGTCTTGAAAGCGTCGGGGCGGCGCTGTTCTACAACAAGAAGAAAAGCAACAGTTATGGACATGTTATACTCTTTCTGATCGTAAATATAGGTCGTTTTAGTTTTCTCAATTATTTTCTAAATATAAATCATTTTCGAACTTCTATATATTTTTTTCTCTTTTGTTTCCGTCTTGCCCCTGTTTAATAAATACTACTACTCTCATAAATAAATGAATTATCTTTTTCAATGCTGAATAAATGAAGAGCAACAAAGTTATTTGATATACTTTCTTAATTTTATGTATAAATCTAAAATAATTTATATTTATAATCGGAGAGAGTACTATTCAGTCATCGATATGGCGTGTTTATGCATGTATAGTGCACCGACGGTCCTGTTTCCTGCCTACTACTTTGCCACACCTAGTACCAAGTACAAACTTCTCAACCTCTGCTTTCTATTTTCACCATTAATCACGATTAGACCTAGTGCTTACTAATCCTTCGAGGTCGGGGAGGTAGGATGTTGAGTGTTTGAATGACACGTTTCGAAGATGATGATAACGAGCTCAAGTACCAGCAGGACAACATCCATATATCAACGTCGACGTCCACGGAGATGTTAGCTTCAGGATTAACGCCTCGTGTTGACTTCTCCCGAGTGTTGATCACTGCGAAAGCGGCTTGGCGACCTTGCGTTGATAGATGCGTGCCGAGACCTGCCGTAAAATCACTGCTACCGCCCGTCATGTTCGCACCTGTCCACGAATAGAGTCATGTAGATTTCAGAGACGTCAAAGTTGTAGGGGTTGGGTCTGAATGGTCGCCATGTACCCTTGCTGCCAGGGCATTCCCTGCCCAGAATTAGTGATAGTTAATTGAGTGTCACTCACGGTTTCTTAAATCATGGTCAATGGTTTTTTTTTTAAAAATCCGTCGTGAAGAAATTTCGTTCTCTTTAGCGTTCAATGATATGCTTTCATGGTTTCCGTCACAAAAAGATTTCTAATATCATTCCCTTCAGTATGGGATTCTCTCCTTCCCTTCGCGATTCCCCTCGAAGGAAAGCTATTGGAGATGAGAGAAAATAAAGGAAATGAGAACGGGGAAGCGAATCGAAAAAGGAATGAAATGAAGGGAATATGGTTAGAGATAGTCTTAGGATCCGTTACTCACAAAACATTCTCAGACAGTTACTAAGATATATGTGTCTGTAATAAGACTGTCATCTAGGTGTGTCTATACTCATAGACAGACTTTAGAAATCTTTCTGTGTCTGTCACACAGACATATACAATGTTTAGAAAAATATGTCTATTTTTCTAAATGTCAACATTTTAAATGTGCTTGTGTGATAGATACATATCATAGATGGGTTTTTTGTAAACATCGTGTATCTTTATATGATAGATATTGACATATTTTATGAAAATCGTCTGTATTTAAAGAACCAGGAACTATTTTAAATTTGACTGCTCGTGTCCTCTGACTCTTTTGGCTTCCCACACATACAATCTGCTCGTCTCGCTTAGCTCTTTGACTTCCCGCATACACAACATGCTTGTCTCCCCTGAATGTAAAGCGACGAGAAGTGTTCATCTTCCTCGCTCTACTCATTGCTATGTGAGTATTCGTAACTTTCACACACACAGCTGCGGATTTTTTCGTGTAGGATAAGCGAGATCTAGTGCTGAATCTCTTTCACTGCACCGAAGTGAGTATCGTACAGTTTCCATTGCGGTTTTGTTAGGGTTTACTTTGATCTGTGTAACCGAGGGTAATGCCTTGTTTCCATCGCAGATCTGGAATGTTTCAGTTCAAGCAATCAGATGGTGGTAGAATGAAGTTGTCCCTATGGTTACTTCCACGGTGTGGATACTTGGTGTTAACTTTGGCTGGCTGGACTTCGTGTTTTTTGCTACTGTGAAGGGCACCTCTGTGGACCCTATTTTTGATATTAATTGGATTCTCCATTCTATTCTTGCAGGTGAAAATTTCTACATTGTTATTCGGCACAATAGAGGCATTTTTGTGAACTGCAGGACTAGTTTGAACGCGCATTTCTAGTTCTGACTCATGCGTGAAATAATCAAGATGCAGGCTGATCTGGATGACTGTGAGATGCTCATTGAAGATGATGCTTGGGTTGACGTTGTTCTTAAACGTAGAAGGCTAAGATGATTTCAATCATTTCGTCTTTTCGGAAGACGGTGTCAATCGAGCAATGATGTGGATCATTTTGCCCTTCTGGAAGATGACGTTATCATGATGTCAAGCATTTCTTCCTTTTGGAAGATAGCGTCGCAAATGATGTCTATCATCTCGTCCTTTTAGAATACAACATCACTAGAGATTATGTATAGCTAGCAAGGTTAATGTGTTCTAAACAATGTGTGATGTGCATCCGTGTGATGTTCTTAACCTTTGTGATATGTAAAAATCTGTGTTAAAATTATAAATAATGTGTGATCGATATTATGAATAATGTGTAATCCATGTTCTAAACAATGTATCAATGTGTTATTTAATTTATGAATTTTGAAGTGTTTATGCCATATTAAGCAAAAATACTTATATGGGGAAAATATCATACATACGGTTTTTTAAAAAACTCTATCTGTGACACTTAACACAGATGAGTTCAACAAAAACTATATATAACTCTTACTACTCACAGACGGATTTTAACAAAAACTGTATGTGATCCTTACTACGTACATATGGTACATCAAGAAGATCCATCTGTGTGTAACTCTATTACGGATGTAGTTGTAACTGTTTGTAATAAGATCGATATCACAGACATTTTTGCAAAGATGAATCTATAACCGTCTTTGATAAGGTTTAAAATCCGTATGTAATAATATGTTACGAGGTAGTGAGTCACTGTTGAGAAAATGACCGTAGTTAATATTACTGGCAACGTAGACCGTCTTGACTTAAAAAGAATCAGAGAGCCATGGAACCGCAGTAATAACACACCAGGTCGAGATCGAGTAAAATGTTTTAGGGCTTTTGGCATCCACACGCATGATTTTGTGGAGCACCGCGGTATGATATGCTCTAAACAGAAGAGACTTGGACCAGGGACGCGCATATGGCTATCCTACGGGAGTTTAGCCAAAGCACTTGATGCGAAAGCCAGCTAGTGCTTTAGATGCCCAAAAATCTGTGGCCTGGCCCATTGTAGTATGTCGCTATTTATGAACGCTTGCATGCGCATGCCCACACCCCTTTTGCAAACGAATTTGGAGGCAAAGGTGAAAAACTATTTCTTGATGGCTGTTGCAAAGGACGCAGTGCCTTGTGTTCCACTTTCTGGTCTAGATTTTCATGTGTACAACATGCTCTTGTCATGTATATTGTGTTCATGCAACTATCTGGTGGTGTTCAATGTCTGTACAACAAACAAAAAACGTATATTTTGATGTTATTGAGTTTCATGGGAAAAGTGTGTATGTGAAAAAGAAATGCGTGTACAGTCTTGTTGCACTACCACAGAACAGATCATAAATAGCGTCTCATCAGTATCGTTTCGAGTGTAACCGGTACTGTTGACGTATCAGTGCCGATTCTTAAACTCCCGCGTGTGAACCACGATTTAGGCGCCACGAACCAGCACTTATTGCTCGCACGTGGGAGTTTAAGAACCGATACTGATAGTTGCTATCAGTGCAAATAGGAAGTAGAACCGGCACTGATAGTCACTATCAGTGCCGGTTGGAAGTAGAACTGGTACTGATGCCTCTGTTATATGTATATCTAGCACTTAGTCGCTCTCCTCGTTTGCTCCATTCAGCCTGACACCGCTCCTCCTCCCCGACTGCTGCCTCCTCCTCGTTCACAGCCTCCTCGTTGCGCGTCGGCTCATCACCTCCTCGTCCTCGTCCTTGTTGTGCGTCGGCTCGCCGCCTCCTCCTCCTCATCGCGCGCTGACCGTCGCCTCCTTGTTCTTGTTGTGCGTCAGTCCACTGCCGCCTCCTCGTCGTCGTCGTGCGCTGGCCCGCCGCCGCATCCTCGACGTCCCCATACGAGCAGTAGTGGCAATGGAGGTGAAGGGCGTAGATCTAGGCAGTGTGGAGGTGGCCGCTCCATCCTATCTGGCCGCCTTGGTCCGGATGACCACACTTTACTCCCGGCCTCCAGATCCTCAATGGCGTATCCCCTCCTACGCAGAAGGGCCACGAAACATCTTGGTTAGTTCTCAAATTCAAGTTAGAAAATTGTATTTCAGAAATTATAGTAAGCAAATTGTAGTTAGCAATTCTAGTTAACCAATTTAGGTCCTACTGGGTTAGGTCTCAAATTCAAGTTAGCAAATTGTAGTTGGCAAATTATAGTTAGCTTATAGTTAGCAATTTTAGTTAGCCAATTTAGATCCTAAAATTAGATATGTATTTTAGTTAAAAATATATTGGCTTATTATTATATATGTTTGTCATGATATTAGATGTGTATTGCAATATCGGTGTTTTAGATGTTACCATCACTTCCTAGTGAGTAACTAGTTTGGTACTTTCTTATTCTGCAATCGATGATTTGACACAATTGCGAGATTATCCACATGTGCCAATTGATAGGGCATATGGCATTTTTTAGGACATGTAGACGTATCTATGACTTGTCTTAGGTACATCTGCACGCTCAGATATAATAAATACCACAAATAATCCTCAAATCATAGAAGGTCCAATTACAAGAGCACGTGCATGATAATTAGATCACAAGGTGAACTCGTTCCTTGCTGTTCATGCTTTCTTTAATAGATTACTACTAAATTATTGTGATATTTTATTTCTTAGGAAGATGGGAGAAGCACCACAAACTTATTCGGACGTCACCGCTCGAAGGCCAAGTCTACTCGGACTAAAGGTTGAGCTCTAGTTGTGGTCATGGTCGTGGTCAAGTTTCAGGATAACACATTAGTAAAATGGGCATACCTCTCTTATACGAAATCCGTTTTAGTCAATCTTGGACATTCTGGAAAGCGTACGATGAGCCCTTTCCAATGGATATGAGCACGACCAAATATTCTTTATAGTTTAGTGGGAGTCAAAGAAATAATGTGCTGCATCACCATTTTAGACCTTGTTGTATCTTGTAATCATGTCGGGGTCGGCGTCCATGTTGTGTATGCCTCTTTCCATGGCTGCACAACCTTATGTCGACCTTCTCATGTCCCCCCTATATATACACAGTAGCCGTCGTAGTTTAGGCTCGGGTTTTGCTTAGATTATTCTATTTTATACAATTTCGGTTCTTGTTTGGTTTGTAGAACCCTAACTCGAGTACTTTATTGGTAATTAGCAATATTCAGATTGCATCTACTTGTTCTTTCTTGTGTTCTTGATTCACTTGTAGGGAAAGCCTTCTTTACGAGGTCAACTATGTCTTAGCATGGTTGATAACCTCAAAGTAGTGGTGTAGTGATTGCGAGGGTTCTCGATCTGTTCTATTCAGAGCCCTTGGATCATCAACGTCGAAACTCCACCAATCGACTTATCATATTACCTTTTGAAAGATCAGGCAAATAAGCATCAAATGGTATCAGAGCCTTAGTTGCCCATCAGGTAATCAAGTGGTACCTAGAGTCCAGAAAATTGCCCCACAAAAATATTTAGATCTTAGTTTTTTCGTTGTTCAAACCACTTTGTGCCTTCACAATTTTGTTTTCAGCATTCACATTGCTGAGTTTGAGTCCATCGTTGATGTCTTTGTTGCTAGTCGAGTCATCGTGATTTAGTTTCTAGTGTCGAGTCTTGCTGTTTAGTCATCGTGTATCTT